>NW_026915483.1:1422500-2845000 GCF_034315485.1 Pezoporus occidentalis
AAAGTCTCTTCTACCTCTGTTACTTTATGATTTTTCAGTTCTTGACTCTCCTATGTAATTGGGGACTGCTAATAGACTTCACGGTAATGTTTCTGATATCCCTCATACTTTGAGTCCTTTATGTGTAATAAATGTATTATGTCCTTAACACTAAAAATCAAGGATGTTTAGGCCAGGAACTTCAGAAATGTCCTGTTCTTGTAAATAGCTTGGAAAAGGAACTCTTGCTTACTTCATTTCAAGCACTTTCAGGATCATCCTTCTAGTCCCTTCTGCTCATGTTCTAGTGGATTTCACCTCCATTACTTGGTTATAATATTTCTAGAATCTTTCTTATGGTTTATCTGGTCTGTGGAGATGGTAATTTGAAACATACATTGTATTCTGTCCGTCTTTATTATGCCTAAGTGTGCTTATTGCTGCTTACTGCTTTCTGGTATTAATCAGTTTTTTTTCTTAAAGTATTAATTATCATGGAATTTGATTCACATTATTGCTGTTGTTGACACTATTTATTCTTTAGAAGCATTCTCACAGAAAATACTGCACTGTTTAATGCAGTGCTATTGGAAGGATCCTACTAATGCAGGAACTTTTTATCCTGATGTATTAATTGCTGTGTTTCTGTTGTGCTTAGCCAGGGGACCCCAGTGGATATGTTCACGCTACACTGGTTGTCCCATCTAACCAGAAGATCACTTCAATGAATACAACTTGCTTCTCTGTGGTATAGCTCTATTAATGCAGAGCTATGCCCAAGGTGTTTAACCCAGCAGATAAGGAGTATTGGAGCAGGCAGAGCTCACACTAACATGCCTGCATGTCTCCTGGCATTTGAGATAGGTCACCAGGGTCTGACTCGGGTATTTTTACAGAGCTAGTTAGAGATGTACTCAGCATACCACAGCAGAATACACACCGTGGTATTTCTCAGTTGGTTTGGTTCAGTGGATGGTAGTTTATTGTCTCTGTTATTTGTGTTTCCTTGTCACATTTGTTAACCTTTGAATGCAAGAAACTCATTAAAGCAATTCCTCAGACGCGCGTACTCCAGGCTTCCCCTGAGCTCTCAAGTCACTACCAGATTAGCATCAGCGACAGCAAGAAGCGAATCTCCAAATGGGTTGATTGATAGTGAGATTAATGATCCTCAAGACTTCTGTCCAAGTTTATTATTTGGCGGCTTACAAATCTTTGCTTTCAGGGAGATGGGTGGGGAAGGAGGACCAGCTGGCTGCCACCCGGTCTGACTGTATTAGCATGATGAGGTGATGTACATGGCCCTGCCAGAGCACTAGCATTAAGTAGTGTATTTTCAGTGTTCTCATTATCTGCCAGGTACTAAATAATTTGCTTCTCTGCTCTCGGTGCCAGCTGCTCTTTTCTTTTCCTTTGTGCTGTGCTTCCAAAGGTATCTTTGTGCCATTTCTAATTGTCTTCTAAACAGAGTTAACAGAGAGACCGCAACAATTTTTAAGTGGCTATTTCTTTTTATAATGGCCAGTGAAAAAAGCCCACCCTCCAAACACAGTGATGAACGGAGAAAGGAAATAATAACATTTTTAATATTGTATCTTGGCCCCAAATAAACATGAAATATGTCCAGCAGTGTGTTGGGAAATCGTCCTAGTTCTCCCATGCAGCTCTAATCCAGATGCACGTGGACATGGCTGTTGAGAAAGAGGGAGCTTCCCATTGGGTATTTCATTATATTTCATTATATACAACAGACTAGCTTTTCTGCCTGAACTTGGGCAGGGCCATCAAAACAAAGATAAAAATGATGCCTGAATTTTTAGCACCTTTTTTTGTGTTATGCTTAGGTCTCAGGCCCTGGGTTGGGATACCTAAAATAATAGTCAATTGAATGTCCTGATGTGCCATTCAGAGGAAGGAAAGAATAGTTTTGCAAAGGAAAGAGCAGGGCTCTTCAATTTGGAGAGTAATTAGATGGGAGTAATTACACATATTAAATGAATGTTCTAAAGAGAGACCCAGTTTCTGCTGTCGTGTTTTGAGTGGGATCATCCCTGTATTGGTTTCCTTGCAACACAGTTTCAACCCAGATTAATTGCAATTTGCATTTTAAAATCCCTGTATATTAACCTGCCAGTGTGCCACCTTGTTTTTCTTCTTTCCTTTCCTGAGGTTCATCCCAAAGGGAATTCATGTCCCGAAATGATAATATCAAGTATGCCCAATTTTGAGTTCTTAGAGGTGCTACTAAAAGCTCCTCTCTAGTAAGAGGCAATCTTCATTGATTGCTGCAGTTCTTGTGATTACAGAACAACTCTTCACTTAGTTAAATTTAGCTTCCTTCTGTGAGAAAGGTTTAGGCTCCTTTTTAATATTACATGATGTTTAGTGCATTGGAAGTACACATTTTATAGAAACTGCCTCAGGTATCATTTGATTGGGAAAGGCATGTCTTTGTTTTCCTCTGTGATTCTCTAGTCTTCTTTGTTATGAATGTTGCATTAACTAAATAGGCTCAGGGAGAGGAGAATACATACATCAGGCTTCCCTTTGTTTTTTAAAACCATGCCTAATTTTGGAGCCATGTCAGGATACCACCTAAAGGTTTCTCTAGCGCATTTTTGCCTGAAGACATTAAAATTTTGAGTGCATATAACCAGGGAGCTTGTTCTCTTGCAGTAGAAAATACTTATGAGTAAACCGTTCAGTCATCCATAAAATTGCTGAGTGTATCCAACACAGCTGTTGTGAGTATTGATTAAAGCAAAGGGGAAGGTCTGATGCTACTAGCCCTGTCAGAGGTCACCAGGAGAGTAATTAGCTACCAAGCGTTATGGGGCCAAGTGTCATTGCAAATAAGGTTTCACCACTGCCTTTGCTGTTCTCCAGGGACACTGGGAAGATGGGACAAGGAAGCGTGGAAAATGTTTGTGCTGAGTTAAACTAAGGTTTATCCACTTAGAATTTGCAGCTGAAGAGCTGTCTAAGTGCATTTCTGCACTGGCCACCTGGGCACTTTCTGGTCGCACAGCTGGTGAAGCGGGGAGGGCTTGAAAGCAGCTCATCTTGGTGTGTGTTGTTATTTCTTAGCTGTTTCGTTATTTGAATAAGCTTCTAAGAATTACTGTTTTCTTGCATGATGTCTGAGTTCAGTACTGTATGTGATGTATAAATGGGTGTCCAGTCTCTGGTGCAGGATAGGATCTTAGGGGATCAGGTTTGTAATCTGTGGAGAGTTGTGTAGTCAGCTGGCAAATTTAGGCCATAAATTTTAAATTAGCTGTCTTTCTGTGTCAGAAATCCCTAGTCTTGCTTGGCAGATTAGTTTTTCAGTTGGACAGTTTTACTAGTGGCATGCTCACAGATCACAAATCATCACAAATACTGTCTCAAAGCTTTGTCCACCTTTTTTTTCCATCCGCCTTTTCCCAGCCTTTTTCCTGTCTTTTATTTCCCTATGATACTGCAGAATGTGTGCTTGTAAGTACGTGTGGTTGGACTGGTGATTAGTATTTGGGTCCTTTTAGCTTTTGCAGGATCCTTTTGGCTGTGTGGGTGTGCAACAGCTCACTAATGTGAAAAAGCGCTTCTCCTTGCCCAGAGGAAGTCCCCTGAAAGGGGCAGTCTACTTTTGACTGTTCTGTCTGAGAAAGGATGCCACGGGATTGACAGACTGTGAACTCCGGAAAAACCTAACCCTGTGCCATCTAGACCTCTCCAGTTATCATATCTGCATGATGCTTAACACTGCTCAAAAGATTACAGGCAGAAATTGCTTTGGAGGGAGAAGGCGAATTGTCTTCAGGAGAGATACACAGGAGAATCAGCGTCATTGTAGGGAAATTTTGCTCCTTTTTCAGCTTTCCTTTATTCTGTTTTTTATGCATTCCTGCTTTGTATATCCTCCCGTAGCTCAGGTTCGGTCAGCCTTCACTGCGTTACTGCTCCAGAGTAGCATAGGTCCTTTTATAACTCAGCTTTTGAATTCTGATCATTAAGCTTTCAGACCTGGGAAGGAAAATAATTGTAGAAAATTGGGGAAATATAAGCCATTTTCTGGCCAAAAAAAGAGTAAATGCAGATGCCCCTGTGATACAATGAACGTAATATCACTGCTCCATGCTGGTCGCTTATTCATATTCATAAGACCAGCTTTTTTCATGTGGTTTTCTCTTCTCTTTTTCTTCTTAACGCTTGAGTCAGTTTTATTGCTCATAAAAATCAGTGACTGATGACCCCAGCTAGAGCAGTGCAGACTGCAGACAGCTGTTGTCCAGGCTCCCAGCCACTGCTCTGCTGGTGACATGGTCGTGATTTGCAGCGCTTCTGTTGTTCCATAGTCTGTGGCTCTTTTCTGAGGAGTCATTGCCAGTTCTGACAGTGACAAATGTTTGCCAAGGAATAGTGAAGCTAGTTTAAAGTGCAGAGCCATGTGTTACAAGTACACTTGACTGCATACATACTCTGATTCTTGGTGCCAGCAGAAACCAGTCTTAATTGTGTCTCCTGGAAAACATGCAAAATAGTTCAACGAGAATCTGAAGCATCTTTTCTTCTATAGAAAGTGAGAATGAATGCGCAGAGGTAGTGAAAAGAATCGTTTCCTGTCTTTGGATCTTTGGGAGTTTTTTGCAGACACCCCCTGCTCTGTGGTGGAGCAGCATGATGAATGAATGTCTGTGTCCAGGTTGCATTTGATAAAGACTAAGCCATATCCTGTGCAGCCTGGTGTAGAGGTCCGTTACAGATCCTGGTTTAACTTCTATCCGCCAGCTAAGGATAGTGTGTGAAAGTAAGATGACTGCTGGGACTATTGGCCTCTTCGTTAATAAATGACATTCTGCAGAGTTGCTGTCTATGGGAGGCTGTTCCTGGAGGAAAGATGGCCAGAGAACAAGGTTTACCTGCTCTGACAGTCGTGAATAAGCCTTCAGGACCCTTTCAAGCCATCTGCCCCCAGATCGGTCATGCTTTAGGAGGTAATGACCAAGAAGAGAGTAGTTGCAAGATACCAGGAGCTGACAGCTCCTAGATGCTATTACAGAAATAAATCAGTATAAATCTGGCTAGTCCTGGAGAGGGAATACACACTACTCCAGCCAACAGAAATGCCTAAAAGGAGTGGATCCCTAATGAGCAAGGGAGCAATGGATGTGCCAGTCACTTCAGCGTGTGAGTCAGGGCACAGCTCTTGGGTGTCCCCACAAAGTAGAGCATTCTGCTTTGATTTTCCCTCTGTTCAGCCGCAGTCCTGGTGGTTGCAGCTAGCTGCTATGGACACAATCACTTGCCCCTCCTCAGTAATCCCTTGCTCCTTCTCTCCCTGCCTCCATAGCGGTGTAGATCCCTCGCCTGTCATTACAGATCAAGAGATGCTGCCTCTGCTAGACAGAGTATGGAGGAGTAAAGGCCAAACTCTGCCCTCAGAGCTATTCCCAGCGCTCTCATAGACTGCAGTGCACGCAGTGTGTTTGCATTGGAGGCGGTATTAACTAAACACGAAGGTGCTATCTTCTACATGAAAATAAAATGCGTCCATGCTTTCAAGCCATTATGTGATCTGGTTCTTCCTCTTGCTTTTCAATGAGTATAAAGGAGGAGCTGCTTGAGGTTTATTAACTAATAACCAAGGAAACCTGTTTTGAGTGTCAAAATCTCATGAGGCATCTCTTCTTCTACAGAAGCTAATCTGGTATTTTGCTCAGCGGAGATGGAACAGGCATTTAACCCAGCTAATCAAGACCATCTCTTGGCATATTTTTATGCTTTCAGCTTGATAATAAGGTGCTGCTGCTCTGGACTTTGCATCCTGATAGTTTGCTTTAATAAATCACTGCCAGTATCTCTGCAAAAAGATTCTGGGTAGGGGGATGCTCTCCCTCATGTTGTCTTTGCTTTCCAGCCCCTGCCTCTGCTCCTTCTCCAGGGAGATGCTAATCTCGCAGCGTTTTACTTTCTGCATTTCGGTCCATATGTGACAACTGTGTGGCTGATCGCCACAAT
Organism: Pezoporus occidentalis; assembly: GCF_034315485.1. Classification (NCBI taxonomy): domain Eukaryota; kingdom Metazoa; phylum Chordata; class Aves; order Psittaciformes; family Psittacidae; genus Pezoporus; species Pezoporus occidentalis. The sequence continues at coordinate 1,428,480 of NW_026915483.1, forward strand.
CTTACACAGTTATTGTACCCCAGGGAAAGAGAGCCAAAAAAACATATGGGGCTAGAGAAAACGGTGTGCTTTGCTGCACACAGGCGTGTTTCAGAGACAAATGATTCTTTGGTATTTCACAGAAAAGATGTGGGTTCTCTGAAATCTTCTGGAAGTGAAATCAAGGCTGAGATTTGCTGTTCCACAACCAGTGCTGCAGAAATGCAAGAATCAGTCTAAAATCAGTGTTTCAGTTGTAAAGACTTCATGATCATTTATGGCATTGACAAATCACAGTTGCTCATTCATTAAGGGCTGCTTCCATCAGAAAACAAATCTGTTATTTTCTTCTTCTTATGGTGTTGGTTTCTTGAGCAAATGGGCACACCTGCACTCAGGTACACACACCAGGGTTAAAAGCTACAGGCTGAAGCTCTCATGTGAAAACAGTTGCAGACTTGCACCTTGTCTAGCCCTGCATCCACTCCCACCTCCCTCCGTGGCTGCTTCTCCAGTGACTCAAAATAAGCAATTTTCTGCTCTCATCCTTTTATCCAGCCCTCCCCATATAGCACAGAGATTTACTGCAGCCTCTTGTAGCCTTAGCAACTGCTGCCACTTAGGGTTTGTATACCGAGGGAAAGGTAATGGGTAGGGGAAATGCCAGGGAGCATCCTAAATGGGGGGAGAAGACACATACTAAATTGTCCGAAATGCCTTTTAGTGGCCTTGATCCCAGCTATCAGTATTTATTACTACAGACTAGACAAGAGTTTGCAGAAGGCTCTTCTTGGGCCCAGGCATTTCCTCACTTGGGAAAAATGGACATTATCCCAAACTGGGGGCCTGGAGGCGTCTGCCTGATGCCCCAAGATGTGTGCTCCCTCCGGAGCTGTGCAGAGGAGAGATGCAGGAGTAGAACACAGACCCAGTAAGCAGAACTTGCAGGAGAATTCATCCAGTGAGTTTGTAGAACCCATTGTAAAAGCTTTTGTAAAGACTGTTCTGCTTTATCCTGCTCTGAAGTTAGAGCCTGCATAGTCCTAACAGTGCTGCCTTCTGGCTGTCATGGGAGCCCCTGAGACATGGAGGGAGTTGACAGGGATGCGATGGGCAGTGCACAGCGAGCTCAGCTGTAGAGGCTAAACTTGGCATACTTACAGCAATTACAAGCAAGGGTGTAAAACAAAGTGTTTGAGAGGCATGTCTTCACCTAACGTGCCAATATCCAGTATCGTAAAGTAGTGAACATGCTGCATTGTGTCTGTATATACATAAAACGAGTCTGTTTTAGTGTGATGTTTGTGACTTGATGAAACCTTTAGTCAAATTCCATGGTGACTGCCTTTTCAAAACAGCTACAGAAAGTCCTCCAGGAATGAAATACAGAATTGTTAATGACATTAATGATTGGAGCAAACTTTACTATGTGAAATATTCATTTAAAACATTGTTATTCTAGCATTGTGCTCGGCAGAGATATGCTAGACTGGGTATTCAGCTATTGCCATCGTGGGCCTTACAATATCACAATGTCATTATCTAACACTATTGCATGTTTTGAGGCTATTAAGAAAAAGCTGTCTTATGGCTGCATAAAAAACCATAATGCCAGCCTATACTCTCAGAGTATAAAATAACAAATTAACAAAAAATACGTGCTTTTCTTCAGTATCATCAGCTTAAACACTTCCTATAAATCCCTGCGTAAAGGTCTTGTCTTTTCATCAAACACCTTCTTAAGGCCTTCATTACTAGGAGAAGCTGTTCAAGGATTTTTGTAGTATTGACTCAAGGGAAAGAGCCCCAGATATATCAAAATCAGGAACATTTTGCCTGTTTCATATTCATAGTTTCTTCTTTATGTGTGACTGATTTATTCCGCTGTGTGCCCCCAGGGTGTGCATTGTCCAAAATAAAGGCTGCCAAAGGAAGAGAAAATAGAGAACAGGGAGCTAGAAGGGTGGGGGGGGGTGTTCAACTGATGTTTTTAAATGCTGTGAGACTATTGAACATCTTGCATCCCCGTGTGTGAATTCACCTTATGGTGTTTCTTAACAAAAACATACTCACTATTATAAATAACTTGAGTACAATGCAAGACAGCGTGTCTTGAAAACAGAAAGCTGTTCCAAGACAATTACTCCATGCTGTGAAATCCGTTCTCTCCTGCTTCGGTATTGTCTCAAGTTGTGCTGCCATAGCACGTGCATTATAAAGCACTGTGACTGTGCAGTAGAAAGTACAAATGCAGAGGAAGCAAGCACCAATGGTTATTTTAGGTTCTGGTTTTGCCTAAGGGAGTGGTTTGATTTCCAGTGACTTTTTTGCTCTCTGGCACGTATGGATCTCGAGAACAAAGGAAGCGCAAATTACTTTGACAAAGTCAGTGAAGTGGGCTCTGCATGCAAAGCACAATGCCCGAATTACAGAGAAGCAGACTGCAAGGCACAAACTTACAAGGCACTACATGCAAATACGTTCCAGCAAGGGAACCGGTAACTTGTCAAAAGGCACAGCTCAGAAGGCAAGCTGAAAACTTTGCCCAGGTATTGAGGAGCAGTTCATTAAGGGCTGCAATGAGGGGGATATTTCTGCAATGGGAAGCTATTGTGAAGCACCCCAACAGATGAGAGCAGACCCCTCTCCTGCCACAATAGCTGCTCACACCAAGCAGGACTCATTAAATATTCAGTTCCAGCCTCAAGCAGCTCATTAAGTCAGCAATGAGCAGTGACGCTGGTGTTGGAAAACCCTGCCTCAGTTAACATCACCATGCAGAGTCTCCTCGGATCCCTTGATGTTATTCTGCTCAGTACCTTTTCTGTGATGACCAGCTTGTGCTCTCTGCTTTGCATTAAATACAGGTAAAAAGAAAAACTCAGGTGGATTTAAGTTTCGCTGTTCTTTATAGGCCTTTTCAGAGATCAGTCCTGGGGCCCAAGCTAAGTGTCTATTGCATTTTACTGTAGCAGCATATGTAATACAAGTTTGCAGGAGGAGGATGGGATGAGGGTTATATGGCTTTACTGGTAACAAAAAAATAGCCTTAATATTTGAAGGATAACTTTCATAGCAGAACAGCATGACGTGCAGCAGTTACAGATGCTGTATTACTGTCTGTTGGTTGTTACATTGCAGAAACTTCTACAGTAAGTGTATTTTCCCTGGAAATGTTAGTGCTTTAGGTGTATTTTGGCTTGAACTGTATGCTGAATATCTTTCTCTTGTGCAGAGTTTCTTCCTGAATGATGTATTTGAAACCTGTTTTGCAACTTATTTCATATTCAGTAGTACTTAGCAATAATATACAGAGGCATTTCTGATGGGTGGTTGTCAGATGTCAATGAATTGGAGCACCCAGAATCTGGAATTAGGGTTGTAATTGTAGAAAAGGCACAAATGTTTTCACACACTGATGTTTTAAAAGTATAGTATTTGAAAGGATGGGGCAGAAATGGAGAAGCAAAACATGTGAGAAAGTTCCTGGCTATTTCCTCAGAGGGCAGCTTTCCACACCCTGAATCTCTTTTTTGTTCTTTTTCCTTTGACAGAAAGTGTTTTCAGACTGCCCATTTCTATGTGGAGGACAGCAGTTCCCCTCGTGTGGTCCCCAATGAAAGTATTCCCATTATACCTATTCCAGGTAAGACAGGCTTAATCTTCTGTGTTTGTGCTGCTTGGAGTCTGTTTTCATTACATAAAGAAGATTGTGTTTGTGACAAATCATGGGGTTTTGGTAGAAATTTGTTGTATCAGTGCTGCTTCATTTAATTCAAGGTGCATTGCAATGGGGCTTTGAGTGCCAATGCTGTATTTTTCTACATCTCCCACATCATTTTGATACACAATTTCAGGATAACCTTTGTAAAATGTCAAAAACACGAGCAACACTTCTTAAAACCACTAAGGCTCGTGATAATCAGCTGCTCCATCAGGGCAGGTTGTGGATGAGAGATATGCAGCTCTCTTTTGAGACAGGGGAACTTGCCCCCCACTTCCAGTGTGTGCAGAGGTGCTGTCTGCTGGGTCTCAGGGAGCAAAGCAGAACACAGGGATCCTAAGGAAAGTCCAAAACCATCTGTTAATTTGATATTAATCAAGTTACCATGGGTTAAATTCTCACCTTGGCTATACCAAGAGTGAAGCTGAAAGCACAGCTTAGCGCTATTCTCTCTTCATGAGGCATTTCCCCTGGGAATTATTAAAGCAGGATCCAGCTCCCTGTAGGCTGTGGTGATGGAGAGCAGCTTGGCGTTACGGTGGCCTTTGCAGCTGCTGCTGTGTTTGATGTGGATCAGTTCTCCTGGCAGAGTTAAGATACCCAAAATGTTGTATTGACCTCAGCCTGTCAAATGCTCGTACTTGTTGCTTCAAGGTGTTTGAAGTTTCCTTGTCATGTTGTGTAATTTGTGTCCTTGGCCTAGGATTCAGTCTGCAGCTAATTAGATTCATTTTACCAAAACCCATCTCTGAGACACAGAAGAAACATGCTTCCTACAAAAGTGAGAGAACCCACTTATATTTTCCTTGCTTTTCTTCAGTAGACATGTGTGACTTCTTTCTAGAAGGAGTATTTCAAAGTACCCATGGGAACTGATATGAAAGGTTAGCTATTACATTCCTACAGAAAGCATGTGGCAGTTTGCCTTGCAGTCTGATGCTGTGCCACTGAAAAGAAAAGAAAACGTGCCATCATCTCCCCTTCTTTCTGTGACAGACTAAGGTGCACATCCTGGCCACCTCACTTCCCTTCTTCTTCTCCTCCTTTAGGCTACAGGAGATGGGAGGTTTTAGTCCTAGACCATCTGCAATGGATTTTCACAAAATAACCTAAAGAGTTGGAGAACTCTGTTTTCTCTACTCAGAAACCAGGAGTACTTCCCTGTTGGGGCTGCTTTGGGCAGTCAGTTTAATGGTCCCACCGTGACTGCTCCTTAGAACTTATGAGTAAGGGGAGAGTGGATTTAACCTGGACTCTGTGCAGAGCAGTGTCAAAACCCAGGGGATCACGAGCACAGAACAGTGGGAGGAGGGAACTTCAGCCTTCAGAGAGAAGTGTCTTTGGCCAGTGTATAGTTTTTTTACTGCAACTGAGACAGTTTTTCTTAGATAAAGAAACCAGCAGAAAGCTCCATCTTTTCATGCTGCAGTCTGTGTTGTTAAGGCAGTGGTTCTTTCCTGTTTCACAGGGATGTTTTGATGGTCAGTCCATTAAAGACTAGATGCCATTCATAGCAATCGTTAAGATAGGCTGAAGAAGTTCTGTTAAAACTGTGCAGGTGGTTAGTCCCATAAGGCCAGCACAGGCACTAATGCTTCTCCAGCAGCTGATCCAGCATGTGACAAGTGACTGAGAAAAGAACATTGCCTTTTGGGGACGTCTTCCCATGACTAGAGCGAGCCAAGCTGCTGGACCACAGCAGCTTTGAGAGTGACATAATGCTGCCGTTGCTGCAGGATGCGCTGTGGTCTGCTTAAGCTTGGTAATGCTCACCACTGATAATAGGCAGTGCAGATTAAGGCATCTGCTGAATAAGTGCTGCAAGACACCTCAAGAAGCTTTGTAGTTAAAAATCTACAAAGACTGCTGATGAGCTCTAAGGCATGTGAAGAACTGGGCCTTAGAGGTTTAGTCTAGTCAGATGCAAAGGTGAGTCCAGTCCTCGGATTCCCAATCTAATAACATTTTTGTGAATATAATGGATATTTAGACATCTGCGTACAGACATCCAAATGGAGTTGCCTTAACCTGAATCATGCCCAGAAAGGCTTAAGAGAGAGAAAACTGATGAACTTGAAGATCTTGGCACTGACGGTAAAGCTAGTCAGGCTATCAGAAGCCAAATCTGGAAGTGCCTCTCTCTGTGTACTATTACTTGTACAGGGAGTCTGTAATGAGGCTCCAAGTTAGTAGAGAGAAATTCCAGCTATGCTGGCTTTTTCCAAAGGTGGGAGATAGTGCCTGGAAGGATCTTGAAGCTCTCCTAAACATTTTCCTTGTTTGGAGATGTAGAAGAGGCCTGTTTTCCCCCATATACCTGTTGCTAAATGACAGTCTTCTCTGATGTCAGCTGCTGCTCCCACATAGGCAGCCCACTGAAATGTCTTAAAACATTAAATGATAAAATTCTCCTGTGAACTGATTGTGACTGATGGAATGATAAGCCTCTGAACTCTTCCTCTGGAAGCTGCCAGAGGGTGTGAGAAAGTCTTACTTGCCGTGTTGATCCTAGAAGGAAAATAGAAGTGGCATTTTCACAAAAGCAACTTTTTCCAAGTAACCTCGTTAGGTTGTGAAACCCTATCCTTACAGAAGAAATCTGAAGAGATTCCCGTGGGATCATCCATCTACTTCCTGCAGTTCAGTGGACCAGCTTCTGCTCTCAATTATGAGCAAGCAGCCACCCCGATGGCAGTTTAGAGCAGTGTGTCTGAAGACGTTTAGTAAATGTGCCAGTGCCCATCTACGGCCCACAGTGAGCTGCTGGTTGGAGAAAGCTGAGTGGGTTTGGGCTGGCTGGTCCTGGCTTAGGTGTGGGGTGGCTCTGCCATGTGTCTGGGAGCCAGGAACAGCCACATCCTGATGCAGCTCGAGAGGTTTCAGAAGCAGCACTAGTGTCTGCATGCCACCGCTCTGCTCTATGACTTGTCAGCATGCTCAGAGGTAGCTTTTGTGTTTATTTCTGCACCACATTCTGCTCTTGTTTAGGCAAACCTGCTGTTTTCTCAGGCCTGTGAACTGTAAAATCAATCTGCCAGCTACCTGCAATAGGCATACAGTGCAACTTTTCAGGTCCAGAATCTAAAGAAGTCTTCTTGGAAAGCCTTGATTTTACCCGTTTGCTATTTCGCTTCCCACGGTGCATGTGCTTAATTATTGTGTATGAAGGCACATCACCCATAGGTGTGTGCTTATCTGTGCAAATTTGCTCTGAGACCCAAATCACTGTCATTATTCATAATTATCTGCACTGCTTGATCTGGAGAAACACAGGACAAAGGAGATATCATTAACTGAGTCACCCGCTGGATATTACAACTGAGGTATAAATCTAAACTCACATAAGCCTTGTGCCTGACAGCAATGCATCTGTAATCAGTGGCAGATTTCTGAAACTCCCCTGCCATTCAGCTCCACAAAATTGTTTCTCCAGATCTTCTGTCTTTGCCTCCACACTCAGTTAAGTTTGGCCACATCCATATAATTTTTGCCCGGATCTCTTCACTGTAATATTTGGTCTTGGCAAGATCTCTTCTTCAGCAAACTAGCTCCTATTGCTGTTTGGGCTTTTTATTCCATAACTGGGTCAGTTTCTGGTTAAAACATTTCTGGACTTGATCCTTTTTGGTAGAGTTGGGTAAGTAAGAATAACAGCAGCATTGTAACTGCAGATCTGTATGTTTTGCAGCACTGCAAAACAAAATACATCCCTTACCAGTTCTCCTTTCTTCTTTTCACAAGACCTACTTCACGTCAGCAGTGCAGAAGCGCACCTCTGTGCAACTTAAATGATCTCAAATAGTGGAACTAGCACAAATTCCACTTTGATCCTCCTCCTTCCCTTTGTTTTAGAGCTCTCCTGCTCTTGGGTGGTGCATTGTTCTGGATCTTGCTGTGGTTTTACTGGTTCCTTACCCATTACAATGGACCATGTGGCCTTGATGTCAGCAGGACTTGTTATGGGATCAGTACAGAGATCAGTACAGAGGCTTGATTCTGTGGCAAAGCTCAAAACTCTGCATAATCTTGACCACAGTCCAGAGAAACATGGATCTTAAAGAACACAATGGCTGGCCAATGCAGCTGATTCATTTAGCATATTTCACCATTTTTAGTGTAAGTAAAATGCCTCAGATGTGATGCCAATCATTTCAGCTGTGTCCAGACAGCAAGACAGGAGCACTTCTCAGTTCTTGCATGAAGGTTGTGCAGTTTTAGGTTTAAATGGCAGTAAATTCATTTTTTAACTAGTACTGGAGTTCATGAACAGTGTATCTGAAATAACTAGAGGCAGAATCTGGTGGAGAAACACTCTCATGCTTCTTCAAGAATGAGTCAGCATGGGTGCATGAGCCCAGGAAACAGTGGAGTAGCCAGTTACATTGCAGTGAAAAGGTGTCTTGACCACTTCATGCAGTCATGTGAGGGTGTGAAATCCAGTGCAGCCATCACCCTTTAAACCTTCTTTATTCCCTCAATAACCGTGGACCTTTCCCGGCAAATGTCAATGTTTAGGCTTGGTGTGTTCTTTTACAATCTCAGCTCGTGGACTTCTGATATCTCCTGGTAGCATCCACCTTGAAGCAAACTGTTCCTCTTAAGATCTGTAACAAGAGGTATCTCATTTGACAAGTATGTTCCCAACAGAGGTTTGGTATTGTGCTGTTTTCTGCTAAGATGTAGCTGTCTCATCCCAAGAGCTAAAGAGCAGAGCATCAGGACACATTGGTGGCCACTGCAGTGACAGTGTAGTGAGCACAGTGATCCTCTGTGCTAGAGACTGGGAAGGTACAGGGAAAAGTGCTAACTACAACTAAGGATTTACTTCTCAAGGGCACGAAGCTCTTCGCTGAGCACAGAGGTAGTGCTCTTCAGCTGCTTAAGACTTTATTTCTGCTTTCTGCTCCCTGCGGATTTATGTTCCAGCACCATATTGTGAATTGTACCTATCTTCAGCTTCAATTAAATTCATGAACACAATATTGCAAACAGCCGTCCTCTGAAGCCAAGAAAATATCAAGGTGTTTTAGGGAACATCCACTTTCCTTTTTCTCTGCTACCAACCCTGCTCCTGCAGTACACTAAGGAATTTATGGTACTTGTAGTGGAGGCTTCGGGAGTTGGCTAAATCACCCTAACCCATGTTTTCATGGTGGCCATGTGGAATGTGGATAAATCCTTTTCTGAGAGCTCTCACACTGGGGTGCAAGAGCCCTGGAGTTGAACCTCCACATGCTTAATAAGGCATGTATGTAACTGATGGCATTACTGAGACCTGAGGATGGGAATGTGTAAGATGATTAAAATTGTGTTCCTTAGTAGGCAGTACCAAACAAGATCGTGTTTAATGTCTGTGCTAAAGGGAAGATCATATTATTTCATCCTCCTGGTCTGGAATTGGGTTTTTGCTTAAAGGGAAGAAATGTATTGCTGTTACATTTATAATTAATGATAACCTAATCTAAGATTTGTACAAGCAGATTTAAACTGAGCTCTTATTTTGACACATGGAAAATTTTATCATTAACATCTTCATATTCCTGACTGACACATGGCTAATAGCATTGTAGTAGATTAAATCTTGAAGCAAGAGAGATGAATGTAGCTACAATATTACACAGGTGATTTTTCATATTCTGCTTTTTCATGTGTCTGTCCTTTATCACAAACCTGCCCTTGTGTTCATTTGACTTGATTAGAACAAATAGATAGCGATTACCTCGCTGAAAGAACTTCTGTGGTTTTCTTTCAACACGCCCACCTATACAGGACTTTCAGATGTATTCAGAGTTTTTTTCCATGCCTTTTCACTTTGAAAGGTGTTTTGTATTAAAAGCAGTACTTCATAGAATCACAGAATGGTTTGGGCTGGAAAGGACCTTAAGACCATCAAGTTCCAGCCCCCCTGCCATGGGCAGGGACACCTCACACTAAACCATGTCACCCAGGCCTTGAACACTGCCAGGGATGGAGCATTTATTCCTTCATTGGGCACTCTGTGCCAGTGTCTCACCACCCTCACAGTGAAGAACTTCTTCCTTATATCTAACCTAAACATACTATTACAGTAACGTGAGCATTAATGGGGAATACTGTCCCCAGTAATAAACTCTTAGTCATTTATTATTTAATTCATAATTTATCCTAATTACTGAGGTCAGTGACTTCAAGAGGATGCCAGCCTTAAAGGGCTTCAGGAGGTAGTTTGATCTCCTAGAATGAAACCTGCTGTATTGCCTACTTAGTATTTAAGCAGAACATTTCTATTCCACAGAAAGCAGACACATCCTTAATATTAAGGGGTTTTTTTTAATGACTGTGCTTTATCACAAATTAATTGATAACTCATGTTATACAAATAAAACTATTCCTATATTTCTGGCAGTTTTTTATACAGCAAGTAATGGGATCAGTGAGGAAAATTAATTACTCCAAATGAAATACAATGGCTTCAGTTGCATTATTTTAAATAGTTAAGCAAGCAAAGCCAGTCCACTGCAGAATTAAAGGCTCTGACTGTAAAAATGTGTCTAATTCAGATGCATTAAATCTAAAATAGTTTGAAGAAAGCTGGGCACTACCCTCCTTTACATGTGGAATTACTCGTGGAGTCCAGTACTTGCATCACTTTAGGGCAGGATATGGCTGTGGAGTTGACTGCTCAAAACATTTCAGGTTCAGTCAGTACCACAAGTTGAGCTGCATGTGATGAAGTTTCTGGTCCCTGTAAGCGTGTGCACTTTGGAGTATATGCTCTATCTGTAGGTTTAGAGGGTTTTGTCTAAGCTGCTCTGTAGAGGTGGACACCTGATCTTAGTGGAATTGATAGGAGTTTGTCAATAACTTTCACTGGGGCAGAGTTTTAGTTAAGCGTATGCTATTAATCCCTGCAGTATCCTTTATGATCAGTCAGTGCTCTAGAGACTGACCAAATACAGACCTATTTAGGCTTTACATGTCCCCATTTAGTAGTGTGTGTTCTCCCGTGCTGTGGTGCAGCTGCATAGATCCTGTTTAAATCTGTGCTAGGAGATTAATCTGTTGGAATCATACTCCACATGGTTATTTCTGCTGCAGTGCTGCATGTGAAGCCAGGCTTTTGCTGTAGCTCTGCAGCCTTCACTCTGATCCATATTGTACCCAATGGCTATTAGACTCTGTTTTAAGTAATAGCATCCTAAATATTGATGCTAGGTATTCCAGCTGCTTGCAGAAATCATGTGTCAGATCTGTTATTTTTCAGTGAGTTAAGAGGCCAAATCCAGTCCTATGATCCCACTGGTAGGTATTTCTTTCCAATTGGGAAAACTTTTTTGGCAGACGATGAAAACTGTGAGGATATGCTACTGAGAGTGAATTCTCCATGGTTAATGTGACTAAGTGTTGCTGGTTTCATGCCTGTCATGAGCCAGGTCAGGTTTGTGCTGCCTTCAGAAAGGGCAGTGTCCCTGTCACTTCACTATTCTTCATGCTAATGACTAGAATCAACCCATCTACCCCACAATGACAACTAATTTTTCTTTCCCTTCCCCGTAAATCAATTAATCCTTTCTTACACTCATCAGCTAGGTCAGCAGGCTGATTCAGTTCACTGCTCAGCCCCGCAGGCAGGGAGAAGGGAGTGGGAGAAACCCCTCGTCCTTTGGCTGAAGCCAGCTGTGAAGTGCACGCTGAGATTTGATGGAGGTGCTTCTGAGACACAAGGGATGGTGTAGGATTGCTGAGCAGTGCAGTAAGTGGCTGCTGTTGGAGCAGATGGGCCAAGCCACGTGGCAGCTATGGCACATGAATCCAGGTGTCTTTGCAAATGAGAGACTGAAGTGCAGTCACTAACAAAGAAACGGGATGAGCTTTCACATTAAAAGTAAGGTGTAAGATACAAGAAGTGTGTTGGGTTTAGTGACTGGGTAAGATAATAGCTGAAAAACAGAACACATTTACAACGAATGAAAGACATGAGAATTTGCTTACCAAGACTTCTTCATGTGTGTCAAACATCTGGACTTCAGAAACCGCTAAACTCCAAACTAGACAAAGATAATATGAGAAAGCACTTTGGCTTTGACCTTCTGGATTAATTCCTCACCCAAAACCATCTATTCCAATCCAATGCCCCTATATTATCCAGTGAGCTTTTGGGCTGTAAATTAATCAAAATGAATCTGAGATCTTACTATGTGGAAACACCATCTCTTATACAATAGCCTATTTTTCTTTTGAAATTGGCCCCTATTGCTTTAACCTTACAAATGCAGCTTATTAAGTGAGAGATATGGGGGAATCCTTCCTGGTAGGATTACTAATTATCCAAACTTTAAATATAACCCTGTTCAAACTTGATTGCTTTTATACACTTTGGGTTTCCTTTGAAGGTGGCTGTCTTCTTAAAGAATGTACTAAGTATTCTGCATTGTCAGCTGCCATTTCTTAACAAATGAGGTGCAAGTGAAGGTTTTTCCTCTACAATTGTTTTCTTAAACAAAGCTTTTTTCTTGCCATGCTCTCTTTGTGGCAGGAAATGAGCTGCATTGTGGCCTTCTGCTTCTGTGGTTTTGATAGCCCTCTTTGGCACTTGTCTGGGACCAGCAAGTGAAGGTGGGAACTGCACCAGTGTTAAATAGTAGTTAAACCTAGTCCCCACCTCTCAGCTTCAGTAGTGTCTGATTATAAAGAATATTATTACAACTTATTTATAATAATAAATATATATATGATTATATTAAAGTTCTGGAGACTTATGCCCCTGTCTATCTGAGATTACTTCTTTCTCTGCATAACACGAAGGGTTAGTATGTTACTGTGGTGCCAGATTCAGCTCATATTTTGAGGTGACATAAATCCAGAATTGCTTTATTGACACTGATAACACAGATGGCTAAACCCAAGCTAGACAGAACTGTAATTATATCTACAGTGTTAGAGGTGAGGTTATGTTATTAAAACATTTCCCTCTTCTCTTTGAATAATGTGTAAGTCTTGCAAAATGTGAGGATCATACTGACAATATCAAATGTCACTTCAGCTTCTAGATGGGAAAAAGTATATGGTGCAAAAGGGAATATGCTCAGAACGACTATGAGCTCCTAATTAGCTATTATAGGATTCCATTAATCTCTTCCATCGACTAAAAGAATTGTAGTCGTTGAAGTCTATTTGTCTTAAGATGGCAAGAAGGCTTAACCAAAGCCTTAGGACTGACAATAGTGCAAGGAAAAGCATATTCTGTGCATCTAGCTACATCTGTTGGTCACAGCCGTCTTCAGATAACCTCAGAGCAGATACCACTCGGGAGTGCTGAGTGAGTATATTAGAACGTATTTTACCAGAGGTCTGGCAGCTGCCTGTGGCTAAGCATGCATATACCCCCAGCTAATGTTATTTGTGTTCCTGGGGGATATTTTGGAGTTAGAGGCCCAAATTACTTGAACACTTTTCTGTTTCATTGGTTAGTATAGCGGAGTATATCTTACATGCATGTACTTATTTGTGGCTGCTAAGAGGGGATAGGTGGGAAGCAGCCGCATCCTACCTGTCTGCAGCGTGCCTCTTCCCCCTGAGCTGAGTATCCCTCAATGGGTGACCTCTGCCTGGCCTCTGCACAGTAGCTGCCAGACCTTGCACGGTCAGCAGGACCACGTTATCCCAGAGAAAGCTCGAAATTGTAAGCCTTCCTTTTGAGGTTCTGATTTTTACGGTTCTGATTTTAATCTTCCTAATATGAAATAATTACATTTGCTCCAGTGTGGTTTTCCTGACTTTGTGGGCAGCTTCAGCAGCATCAAGCTCCCACTGAGCTCATATGACAACAGTATTTCGTATTTAATTTATTTAATGCTTAATTGCTGCCCATGTTATCAAATAGAGTAAGAAACTGCATTGGGTTAAGGCTTGTGGAGGGAATCAGAAGTGAAAATGCAGAAGAGGAAAAAGGGAGGAGAAACAATAAAGGATAGTGAAAAACAGAGAAGGGAGTTAACACTAGCTATAAAGGTGGAGACATACTGCCACCATGCAGTGATGACGATGAAAAGAAAACTAAACATATTTTGCCATGGATCTCTGGTGCAGACCCATCCTTGAAATTGGTGGGAATTCAATGGCCCGGAGAGCACGTTATCTCTAATGTATTTTTTGGCTCACAGATCACAATTAAAATCTGCCTTCTGCAGAATTGAATTGACAATAGTGGTCTGCTGCAGTGAATCCTTGATCCGGGGTGGTCTCAGTTGAGTTGGACTACTCAAGGAAAAACCACAAATGATAACCATGGAACTTTGCTTGTAAGAGTGTATGAAATTGCTATCACAGCACAAGGAAATGTACTGTATGGGTTACTTTTCAGGAAGGGAAAGATTGTTTTACAGGCTCTTGCTATTGACTGCTCTTCCTATAAATCATTCCATGCAAGTGTCTTGGCTGCAAAAATATTAATCTAAATGTTGTTATAAGATGATGACGTTTTCAATATTATATAGCAAAATGTTACCATTAAATATCTTAAAGTGCCAGCATTTCTGCACGCTGCAGCTTTTTGCTAAGATGAGCATACACTTGTCAAATGTTTTGAATTCTGTATTTATTGAGTGAATGAGCATGTGGTTAATTAAAGTAGCATTACTGTACTGGGAGGTGATCAGATTGCAAACATATCTTGAACAATTGGCTCTTGCATATAAAATAGAAGAGAGTTCTGATTGAAACCTGAAAACGTCAACGGATGCAAAAAGCCACCTTAGAGCATTACCTGATAAAATAAGAGTTGAGAAGTAATGACATGGTCAATATTAACTGCCATCAGCTGGAAAGGAATCAGATTGTCAGGGATCTATAAAATTCTTGCCAAAGTAGAACCTCATTTACACATACAGATCTTCATACCCTTTGCTAAGAAAAGCATATGTGACAGCTTAGAGGTTTTAGCTGCCAAAGATCTTTCACTCTGAATACAGTAAATGTCACATCTATTTATTTATCGTTAAATTTTGCTAAGTATCTGTAGAAATATTTGGATTTTTTCTATCATAATGTAGATGTTTAAAAGGAAAAGAATCCAGATTATAATGCAGCTGTAGCACCAAACCATATGGCTGCAAAATGGGAGCAAAAATACACCACTGAATTACTGGGAGTAAACATAAACTGGATGCAATCTCCAGAAGAATATTAAATGGAATATATAAATACCAGAGTACTGCCATAAAATCATGCAATCAGACAACAGTAGCCATCAGGCAGTGGATTATTTCACATGCTGAAAGTGATCACAGTTGTATAGCAATTTATGTTTTCTAAATGCCAGACTGAAAATATGAATCTTGGCAAGCGCAGTGTTTCTAACTGCAGTGGTGGTTATAACAACATCTAGGCCTTTTCTGAGAGAGGAGAGAGGAATAAGGCAGCCATCCTACACCCCAGCTTCATTAGAATCTGTCCAGAGTCCCAGCTGCTCAAAACAGTCTTGTTTGTCTTTAATTCAATTCAAGCCTTGGCTTTTTCTTTTAAAGAAACTGTCTGTGGGTGATTTATTGGTATATTTGGTATATTTGCACTGTGCTGAGCAAGAACAAATGGTCCAGTGGAATACATACATATTCAATATTATGAATAGTGTCTGGCATGAGAGAGAACTCAAATCAGTGTGTTGCCTGTTCTTTTCTAAGAGTAAGTTTAAGTCCATTTGGATTCTCCATCATTGTGTAAAAAGGAAGACGTTAATAACTTCCAGGAGAAAAACTTGTGTGTCTGCTTAGCCTGCTGAAAACTTGCTGGGGGCAATTGTCAACTGTACTTTGATATTTTGTCTCTCTTCTTTTTATACGATGTGGAAGGAGAGGAGACCTCTTCATCCCATCCACATCCCATTTTCAAACTGCAAACAAGAACTAAATGATCCTTGAATTTCAATTCAACTTTGTAAATTAGCATCCCAGGGAACAGACTTTCAGTATTCATAATTGCAGTGCTTAAAATTAGGAATATAATATAAGGAGTTTACCTCAAAATTGGCCAGATTCATCAAGATTTCTTATTACTGCATATTGAACTAGCTCTGCCCCTGGGAACTCAGATCTAAATGATACTGAGTAAAGGCTTTTTTCTCTCCTGAAGTCTTCTGTATGAGACAAATAGCAACTCTAAATATGTCTTTCTTTCTACAGATGATATGGAAGCAATTCCAGTCAAGCAGTTCGTTAAACACATCAGTGAGCTGTATTCTAATAACCAGCATGGGTTCTCAGAAGACTTTGAGGTACGATTTAATGATCCACTAATGAAGTGTTGTTTTCCTAAAGTTAATTATGTATTAACAGTTACGGACTGTGAGACATCTGTGTGATGCTGTCATGTCAGGTGAATGCAGTGCTCAGATGTATCAGAAGAAATAGGGAAATACCAATTTGCCACCAGATATGAGCAGTGTGAGGCTGGACATTTACAGATGCTTTCTAAGCACCGCAGATTCAGTGCCTTTAAGGGGGGACCCTCCTAAGTTTTTATTAGATAGGAAAAGCTGCCTGCAATCCCCCAGGAACAACATTGAAGATACAAGCGGTTGTTTGTAAGTCCAAGTTTTTCTTACAATCTGGAGTTTGTTTTACTCTTTTTGGCCCAGAATTTGTTTCTCTTAGTCACACTGAGAAGTCACTGCCTGAGCAGCCCAAAAGATGTAAAATAGTAAGAGCGGGAGAATTTGGTCTTCCATGAAAACCCAAACTGTGGGTCCATTCCTGGAGTCCTTGTTCATGCTCTGTTCAGCCAGGAAAGATTACTGTTAAAGTCATCAGTTTCCAGCAAAACCAAGGAGAAAGGCTTCAGGATTTAGCTGGTGGTATATACCCAGTGTGAATATTTTAAAGTAAGCATCTTATTACCTGTTTGGGACAGACTTTGACCTATAAATCTGCAATAAACTGGAGGTAATTCCAGAGAAGTGAAAGCAATTTCCACCTCTGGGTTACCAGATCCATATTGTACAAGCATAGTAAACATCACAGCATGAGAACAGGCTGCAGAATCAGGCTTTAATAAGCACAAGTCAGGATTATCTGGGAAGGTTTTAGGCATAGGAAGTGTTGAGAAGCAGAAGGAACTGCAGGAAATTGCACAGAGCTGTGCCGCTGGCTTCCCCACCACTAAAAGGAGGTGTATTTGTGTGCTGCAGGTGAATCAGAGAGGCAGCTCCGCTTACAGAAAAGGCAATGAACCAAAATAGGTGGCCTAATATCTACGGCTTCTTCACTTAGTGCAGTAAAGACAAGACTGTATGCAGGAATTGTTTTTAATGGGATCATTTAAAGCATTTATTGTTGCTGTTTGCTTACTGTCTATAAAGAGTGGCTGCTTTGTCTGGTGCTCAAAAACCATTGTGTATGTTAGAAACATTTTGTATTCATGAGGAAGGCAAATGTGGAAGGTGTTAAAGTGATTTAGTTCAATTGACTGCTGGCTGGATGGCTGAGCAGGAATATTGAGGCATTTAACAATGTTGATGGTATTCAGGACAAACATTTATTCTCCAGAGAGTAGAATTTGATCAGGATGATCAAATGCGACTCACTCTTCTCAATTATGTATGAATTGCAACCCCAGTGCTATTCGTCACCACTGGGTTTTACACCATTTAATTATTCAAAATAATCAGCAACACATCTGTAAACTTGGGCTGGCTTTAAGCAGGCTTTGCTTCAGCTGTCACAAAATCAGTGCTATTAACAAATGTTGGACACCTTCTGCCCGTGTTTTAGCAAAGAAAAACATTGCTCTAATAGCCTTATTTTTCCTTTCCTTCTGGAGCTCCCTGCTGCAAGTGCCATGCTGTGGCAGCCAGTGGGAGAGATGGCTTTGGCCGGCTAATCCCGTTTTGGGGAGCACAGGGTCCTCTCTAAGGAGAAGTTAAATTCTGATTGCACTGCATATGCCAAGTCCTGTTCTCCTTGCTGGCTTAAGATTTGGAGCACGTCTTTTGAAGTCAGTATTAGCTGCTCCAGATGTATTTCTCCACAGCTGAGGTCTTGGCTGCCTAAAGAGTAAATGAAATCTCCTCCTGGAGTAAGGAGGAGGAACAGGAACAAGACAATCTCTGTCTGGTGAATCATCCATCTCCCTTTCGTTGCTTATGTTGGGTCCTGCTGATGCCTTGTGGGCCTGATTTTCTTCCTTATGGTTCACAGTGATAGGACAGAAGAGTGAAACCTGGGGTTTTTCACAGAGCCTGTAGGTAAAATGTTTCTCAAGTGCCTAAACTGACTCAGAGATGAGAATACCAGTTCTGAAAGCAGCTGAGGGGTAGAGGACCCTGAGGTTACATTTATACAGTAGTCACTGGAAGCAGCTAGCAGTGTAACTTCTCATGCCTCGTCATATCCAGCTATGGTCTATGTGCTGGAATTGTATCTGCCAGCTACAGTGAAGACTTAGCTAATGTTTTATGGAGAAACAGCAGGATTCCGGCTGAAACAGAAAATCCAGTATTACAGGGCTGCTAGCCTTAGGCAGAAAGTACCACAGCCATGTCATGCCTGGGGAACTCCTGAAACGAGGTATTAGGTTCTGCAGTCATACAGACTGCTTTTTATATCTAAAGGTAGAGAGAAGGGGATGACAAGAAGGTGCTGAAAAAATGTGATCAATACTACAGAATAAATCAGTCTTCCCAAAGACAGGCAGTGCCCAGGGTGGTTTTAAGGAAAAAGGATCAAAAATCCTGTCAGAAATTCCTGTGTCAGGAGGTTTATGGTGGAACCTGTGAAAGAGGAGACCAAGCTGGGCGCACACATACTGTGCCCAATGTCGAAGGTAAACATCCGCCATGTGTTTGTTGCTAGTTTTTGGTGTGAGGCTCTTCCTGTGTTTTTGGCAGCATGTTGTGGGTTGTGTCGAGTTGTTTTTTACATGAAGAAGACTCCTTTGAAAGTAAATGGTGTGAATACTCCCTCATCCTCTTAAAATGAGCTGTAATTACAGCTAAATATTTTGTGAACGTGCTTAGGAAGTGTTTCATGTGCAGAGGAATAAAGGACTTTGAACTCACCAATCTTGCTTTGGGAAGTACATCCAAAACAAATTCTTATTCCCTCTGGGTAATCATAGTGCAAGTAGCCAGCTTTATTGTCTGGTGATAGCTGGGCTTTCTTGTATGAACAGAATTGTTAAGATTTCCTTTGAGTCTGGTGAATTTTCAATTTTGGATATAGAAATAAAGGGCCTGATTTAATCCTGAACAACAAATAGCTTTTTAAAACAAAGGCAATGATCCTGCATCACCAGTGCTGGTCTTATGATGAAACTTAGTATTTTACCTTGGAGTTTGTTCAGCCTACTACTGAAAACAGTTCAAGGAGGTTTTGGCTTGCTGTCAGGCAGCTCCAGCACTCTCTTGCTATGGCACACAGGGTGAGGTGCCACATTTTTACAGGCAACACTGGGGCAGGGTTTGGTGGCAAGGCTGAACAGAGATTGAGAGGCTTCCAGAGCCAGAGATGATATCTACCCCTTGTCTAGCCAGAGATTTTCTTGGCATCAGTATGCTTAATACTTTTTGGTTGACCTTTCTACCATAAATTTCTCATTGCCTCTTGAACCCTGCAGACTTCTAATGTCCAAAGCATCCCATGGCAATGAATTCTACGATTTGTTCCACAAGAACGGACTTCCTTTTGCTTTTAACTCATGCCTAATAACTTATCTTGATGCCTCTTAGCTTTATCATTGCAAAATATATCGCTGTTCACTTAAATGCCTCACAGGATTCTGTCTGCCTCCCTCTCATTCGCCCTTCGTCTGTTTTTGAATCTGCAGAAGTCTAAACTATTTAATCTGTTTGTTTCAGGAAACCATTCTAGACTTACGATGACTTGTTCCCTTTGTGGCTTTTTCTATTCCTTTACCATATCCTTTTTAAGATGAGGAGGCCAAAACTGCGCACAGTATTTAATGAGTGGGTTTACTGCAGAGTTCTGCAGGAGCACAGTGATGTTTTCTGTTTGGTTTTCTATTACTTTCCTTCTTCCAAACATCCCATTTGTTTTTTAACAACTACTGAACACTCAGCTGACACCTCCAGAAAACCATCAGCTGTGACCCCAAGGTCTTGTCACTGAATGGTAATAGCAAATTGGGAACCTGTCAGTATGTATGTGTAGTTAGGGTTGTTTTTCCCAAGTACATCACTTTGCATTTATCAACATTGAATTTCATTTGCTGTTTTATCACTCAGCCACTCAGTATTGCGAGATTGTTCTGCTTCCCTTCACAAACAGCTTTCGTTCTAATTATCCTGTATAATTTTGTATCATAAACACACTTTGTCTCCTCTGCAGTCCATTTAGGAATAGATGAGGTCTCTATACGGTCCCACTGGTGAAATCTGAGCACTGAAAATTCCTGGGCACGCTAGTCCCACCTCTAACCTGTTCCTATACAAGGAGAGTTTTCCTTTTGCTCCAAGACATATCAGGTCTTTAAGTAATGTTTTCTGAGAAGCCTTTTCACTAACAGTTTGCAAATCCAAATATACTATTCTGTTCCAGACTGTGCTTACCTATAGACATCTTCAGGGACCTCTTCACAGTCTGTTAGAGGTGTTCACTAGCTCTGATATTTATTACCAGCGTCTAGCAGTTTGCCCCACAGAGAAGTTGGATTTAGTGGGCTGTAGTGCCTGAAATCCCTTCTGGATCTCATTTTAAAAACTGATGTCACATTTGTCATCTTCTGTTCCCCTGATAGCCTGACTATATAGGGCATGTGCCCTCCGAATTCTGGTATCAAAAAGAGTGTGAAGTGCCACCTCCCACAGTAAAGCTTTTCACTCCCTCCCCCTGGCCAGTTGCTGGAATAACACAGTAAGTTTTCTGAGTAGCTGTGTCCTTTTGCTCTGAGAAAGGAACCAAGGAAGCCAAGAAATCACCCTCCATCCCCAAAGCTAATTGAATTTCTAGACTATACTGCAGTGTTTGGGATTTTGAGATTGGACAATTTTCTTTCCCCTCCTTCCTAAGAGTGGGTTGGTCAGTGCTGCTGCAGGGATGATTAGAGGGGGTAAGTGCAATCTCTATAGACCTCTCCTGCCTGTGGCCTTGTGAGTGTAATGATTCATCGCCAATTTGGAGTCTGCACAGGCTCGCTGAACTTGGAGGCAGGCTGTCTAGCTCCCTCATCACATAAATTGAAAATATCTTTATACTCCAGCGGCACCTTCTTCTGAATGTCCTGAAATGTAAGAAAATAACATAAATCCATATCTGCAGTGATACGGCAGGGATTTGCTACCGTTATCCTCATGGTTGCTGCTGCTCGGGGCAGGGGTCACTAGCTCTTTTTAACCGGTGACCTCAGAATGTTATTCTTTAGTGGAGGGCTGCATTGAAGACAGATAAGGCTGCACTTCACATGTTTCTTGAGACACTAAAAACACTGTGTAGTTATACTGGCATCCCTTATAGATTAGACATAGCTTACACCAGACACATGCTTGTAGCTGTATCTACGCCAAGGAATTTGGCAGTAGAAAAATGCTATTTCAAAAACATGCTACTAGCAGGCATTACTGCACTGGGAAATGGTTTATAACCTTTGCCCAAAATTGCCATAATTAGAGGTATTCTGTGCATTGCTGTACTGAAACCAAAGGAAAGCAGCACATTGAAGCTGGATGAGGAAGGATTGCTGCAGAAGAGGGTCTTCCTGGAGTTCTCAGTTCTTACCTCCCTGCTTGACTTTCCCTAAGAAATTGGCATCATGGATTAGGAGATAAAGTTGAAGAGAAGCAATAAAAGAAGTTCAGCTGTCTGGGCTTTCTGTTACTAGCCATAGTACTGTGGCCATACCCAAGGTTTCTGCTTAGAAGCCCTGCACAGGCAATGCAAGAGTTCATTCAGACTCTGACACTCCCTGCGTTGTGAAGGGCAGGATACCACAAGCAAATGTTCCTCCACCCTCCTCTCCTCTCTAATTTATTTACATGAATTTTTAGCTATCTAAATACTGTCATTCCTGTGTTGAGTCCTTTAGGTTTGTTTGTTTTCCCCTTCTTTCCAGGCTGTCCCCAGCTGCCCGCTCTCTTGAGTACCATTACGGAGTTTGTACAAGTGCTAAATTTTCCCCAAAATCCATGCTGTTCCTGTGGGATATCTTCAAATGCTGTCTGCTGTCCCTGTTGGTATGCTGGCTTCATGTTTGCTGTGATAAACAGCAAGAGCAATACCACAGAATTCTCTAATTTGGGATAAAAATAATAGATCAAACCTGATTTTAGGGGTGGATGAACTAGCTGCTTTCGTGCTGAAAAATATCAAAGTAATATCAAAACATAGCTATGGATCTCATTTAATTTAGTCCTTCAGATTAGGATCCCTTCTTCGTTCATGATTCCTCCTCATTGCTATTCATAGGCTTTCACAGTTCAGCCCCTGCTAGGACATCGAACTCAAGTAATGGGAAACAACAGCAGCACTGCATAAGGCCAAATCAAGAGATCGAGTTCCTGCTCAGTCACTGTAGCAAAAATTCTTGCTCAAACCTTATATTGCCAGCAAGACACGGGTGCAGTTTGATTTTACACTTTAATGGAAATTCTCTGAAGTTTAGAAGAAACTAATCTGTAACTTGTTTCAGAAAGGCAATGAAAATGGGTCGTTAAACCTGGGTGTATCAAATTGCAATTAGCACTAGCATGGACAATATAATTAAAAGGTAAATCAGCCATAATAGCAGAGACTAGGACACTTTTTACAGTAACTAACGGTCAATTGAAACCATGTACTTCGCTTTCTTGGGTTGTCAATGATAAGTTGAAAAGACAGAATAAGAGCCTGTATCCATTCATCTTTGAACAGTAATGTGTTCTGCAAAGTTAAACATGAAAAGCAGCGGTGTCCTAGCCAGCTGCCATTAAAATCAGTGGAAGGGACTAAGTGGGATTAAGGAATGCCAAAGAAAATACTCTAGAGCAGAACAGTTTGTGGATGTGGTGATATGGACACTATCTGTCCTACTCCAAGGTGCCAGCAGCAGTTTTGTGCTGACTGGGAGAGGAGTTTTTATCGGCTGCAGTGAGCAGCCTGGGATCAGACCTGCCTGCAGACTTGGGTTGTAATAATAATAATATAGTCATGGTGATCTTTTAAATGCAAATGAAGGACTTGCTAGCCAGTAAGATTTAGAAATCCTAGGGTTTTCATTGCATAAGCAATAGAAAAGTCTGGGAAAACAAATATGTTATATATATAAATGTGGGAAAATGGCGTAATTAAGCTGGTGACTTTCTGGAACTTTCTCCAGGGTGATACTTACTAATACCGGGCTTCCCTCTTCTGCCAATGGGTAAATAATCCTCTGAACAGAGGCATATATAACAGGCTGCAACTAGTCTTTTCTTGCAGCACTTTGTGCATTGATGAAAGACAACCACCTTAGCTTTAATAACAAAGGAATGTTAACTTCTGCCTTACCGTCTATTAGGGGGAGCCTGTGGTTTAGTAATTTGCTGTTAGAATTTGGAGACATGAAGCAGGGAAGGTAAGAGTGTGGATGATCACCCTCTGCTCTCAACCCCATCTGTCCATGCAATACTGATAGTGGAGTTGGAGGATGTTCTCAGTCCCGTTCTTGTTCAACAGCTTCAGTGTACCAAACTGCCGGTTGCATCCTGAACTAAGGGAGAGGGCTGAAGTCAAAATGGCCTTTTACTGTTCCACACTGATTTTTTAAAAGACAAAAACAACCGAAGCACATTGGGAGGGGAGGGCTTTTCTTGAACAGACTCCTTTTGCTACGCATTTGCAGTGTGCAGACATTGGAATCCACCATCACAGCAGCTTTCCAGAGTATTAAAAATTGCTTAGAAAGTTACGTGTTAAGAAAAGCCATTTTCAGCTAATCAGCTCTCACAGCATCAGACCTTCTTTTCCACTGCTGTGTTTTTCACTGCCTTAGCTTAATCTTCCTCTTCTATTAACTTTATATTGGCCAGCTGGGAACATGTTCAGTTGAGAAAACAGCATCAACATAAAAAGGTTAATTAAAATGATTAACCTCACCAACAATTCCCTTATGGAAGAATCCTATAGAATTTAATAGAAAGTGATACATTTACTATGTAGTATTTAAACTGTCAGAGAAAATTCCTTAGCAGGGAGGTAATTCCCTATTAAGTTTGTTAACTTGTTAGAGTATTTTCCACAGCACCTTACTGGATTCATCTGTATTAAATTCTACAGCAATTGGCATAAATATTTCAATGCTAATAACTTCTACAAATAATTCCGTAGTGATGCAGGGATGTAGAGTTTGATGTGAGGCTTTTGAGAAGCAAGGCGGTATCTTTTAGGAGCGACCTACAGTGGTGCAGCAGTGATGTTATATGATTTCTAAATGCAAAGGGAAAAAAGATAAAATGAAATTACATTAAATCAACCTAACACATAAGTAATGCTGCTTTTCCAGTTATGACTTCAGCTGAACTGATCCTGCCCATTGTGTAATCAGAAGTCCCTTGCTTACTGGAGCTGACAGGTAGAATTAGGGGAAGCACACACTTTAATGGTGTTTTTTATTTCTGTGATAGAAATGGAACTATGAAAATTCTATTAGGGCCAGCTGGGAGTTCGGCTTGATTTGTCTTTGTCTTTGCTCAGCTTATCTCCTTGAGCATAGTATGTTTCTCCCTATGGAGGATGGGGAGGAGAGAGAGAAGCAATTCTTATTTGGGAGTGTCATGTGGATATAAAAGCTGTAAAACGTTCAAGGTTTTAGTATACTTTGCACTTTTAAAATGTAAATGCTGGGGAAGGTATCAAAATTGCTATGCAAGTCCTTTGTGAAATGTCTCCATAATGCTGAACTCTGTTACATCTGCTGTTTGTATAGCATTTCTCTTGATAATTTTTCTCTGTCACTTAGCTTGTGATCTTTATAGCAGCTGTGAGCTCCTAATGACTTTCCCTCTTAGGCAGGTTCTATACTGTTATTTTTAAAGCCTGAAGTACAAAGTAATTTGGCGCTTCCCCATATATCCTTGGGGGAAACTGGTACCGTTAGGTGCAATTTCTGGAACACATAAAAGATTTGAATAAATGTAGTTTCTTCCACAACTTTATAAACTCCAACAACTGATACATTTTTCAAAAATGTAGAGGTTTAACCAAATATTTAGTGATAAAAAAGGGGTTTAGTTTATGCAGGAAGGTTGTGGTTGAATAAATAGTAGAAAATATATCTCGGAGGTGGCAGGCCACATGAGGTTTAGTGATTCAGTTTGTAAGACAGTCTCTGAAATGTGTGACACTCCAGGATAGCCTGGCCAATGGGAATAGCTGCTTTTCTCTGGGGTCAGAGAAAAGACCCTCCATTGCCCCATTCTAACAGCCCTGTATTCTGTTTTGGACAATGAAAGTAAGAGGTAAGTTAAGAACTAAAAGTATTAATGGGGATTAGGTATGTAACCTACAGCCTCAACTAGACAGCAGTCTGCATCTCTAAACACCTTGGCAAGCCTGGTCTCTTTCTGCTTTGTAAATGTATAAATACATGAATACAACCTTTTATCTTTTTTACTGTATTGTGGGCTGTTAATCAGTGTCCCAGAGGTGGTATTCAAAGTATTTGCTGTTATCTTCAGAGTTCTATTTTATTTATATTTCATAAAAGGCATCTCTCTGCAGACAACTAACAAAAGGTCAGCGCCAAACTTAAATGTCAGAAACCCTTTTTTGAGAGGTTATAAGCAGAGAAGTTGTCCAGCACTCAAAGTCTTGTGCTGAAATGCTTTTTGTGCTTAATTTATTACATTGCACTGGCCACTCTTGCCTTTAAGGGACTCTCTTCCCTTCCCAAGGAGGGAAAGAGTAAAGCATCACAGGAGATGCAGTCCAGAAGACAGATGGGCTGCTGGTCAGAGGAGGCAGTTGGTCCTCAGGGTGCTCAGAGTGCATCTGTCACCAAGTGGAGAGGAGCATAGCTGTACACCTGGCAGCAGCTAACACAGCCCTGTTTAAGCAGACCATATCATACAGGACAATACTGGAAGACTGTGTTTTATCCTGAAATTAAGATACCAGTACTTTAAATGTGGGGATTTTGAGCTGTTGCAAGAGAAGATAAAGCTCAATTTTCTTGAAGTGATGCATTTCATGTTTGAATATTCTTCATGCCCAGGAAGTGCAGCGCTGTACGGCCGACATGAACATCACTGCAGAGCATTCCAACCACCCCGACAACAAGCACAAGAACAGATACATCAACATCCTAGCCTGTAAGTAAGCACTGGCTGTAAGCACAATGCATCAAGGCACTCTCCTCTCACAGTGTGTGTGTGATGGGAAAAGGCAGGTAGCTTCAAGTTACCTTACTACACAGAATAAACATGTTCAAGTATGGCTGGGAGATAATTTCCCTACCAAAGGCAGAGGATGTTTTGATCTCTCTGTCACTCTGGATTTCATTTCTGGATTTCACTCCAACTTTTATTCTAAATACGTTGCAGTTTGATGGTCCAAAAGTAGTTTTAGAAATACCAGTTTGGTATGAATTTAAGTGGAGGAATAACTGGGATAAATTGGTCAGAGCTCTTCTGCCTGCTAATGTCTGAAAACTGGCCTTTGCATAGTGTGGAGCAAAGAGTTTTATTGATGATTCCTGAGATTCCCTTATAGCCCCAAAGGTGCTAAATCTCACAGAGTACATCTGCTGTATTTCAGCCTGCTTCAGCTGTGCGTATGACTTGGACAAACAGTGATCTCTGTAGCACAGTGCGGGCTTTGCCTGTATTCCTCTGAGAACTGCAAATCTGGGCTCTGCTCTAGAATGCAAATCACTGCAGGTCAGGGATGGAAAGCAGTAACTTCTTCCATATTGTTCTCTGATATGGAATGAATGGCAGATGCAGCAGTCACTGTGAACTACAAACAAAGATGGAGCCACTGATAAAAACTTTGCAGTGTTCATAAACACTGCAATAAATCTGGAATGTTGTTGATAATATAGGAAGGGTGTCTCTAACAGATTCTCAGATATAATCAAGGTGCCAGCTAAGGACCAATTCACAGACCTGTAAAAGACTTGCTGTTACATGGCCTTTGACAAGGGGATTCATTCAACTTTTAGACATAGATGTCTGGTCCCTCTAGGCACAGAGGGAGAAGTACCATCGGAGGAGAACTGAAGCAGGCATTCCAGTCCTCCAGATTGCCCATGGGAGAACCTTTCTCTGTTGAGAGGCACTTAAGGAAGGCAACTGAAACCACATTCTTCATGCTTAAAGTTAGCCCAAGTGTCTCATCTCTACACATGCTGGAAGTGCCACCCAGCCCAATGCTGCTGCCTTGGAGCAGAAGGACTGCAGTATTTTCTCTGATTTAAGCCAAAGTCAAGCATTTGGGCGGAATAAAAAGAGGAGCTAAAGAGTGTAACCTAAAGTGTAACCTCTTGGTGTGATGAGGATGGTGAAGGAGTAAGAACATTGACTCGGATCCCAGAGCCAGTAGAGCTGTGTGAGCCCAGCAGTGGAAGATAATGATCTCAGACACTGAGCCAAGCAAGGGCAGCTGCAACACCTGTGAGGGCCAAGCTGGTGTCTCCACATGGTGTTACACAGCCCTGTGAGGCTCTTTGAATCACACTACACTGTATGATGTGGATGATCCTAGAGATTGTGCTCCTAGGGCTCCAGTGTCCTTTAAAGAGAAGCTGCCCCAGCATGAACCACATACTTAAAGGGATGTGAAGACTCAGGACCTGAAGACTCAGGACCTGCTATGATGAGCAGATGAGCCAGACCAGATGCTCCCATTTCCCATTCGCCTCCCATCCAAGGCTGATTTCTTCCATGTATGAGTAAAGGCTACTCCAGTGCCTGGGAAATGGAATGTTTACCTGCAGTTCTGCACTGTGTTTCCTTAATGCTCTCTTAATGCTCTGTTTTTCATCCTGCAGATGATCACAGCAGGGTGAAGCTAAGGCCTTTACCAGGAAAAGATTCGAAGCACAGTGACTACATTAATGCTAATTATGTCGATGTAAGTTGTTTGAATTGGTTTGATTTCTCTGACTCTGAATCCTTCCACAAGGAGGGAGTATTGCTGCTTGTGAAGTGGTTGTGTTTTCCAGCTTCACCTGAAAATTTTGCTACGAATTCCTCTCTCTGAGAAAAGCACC
This sequence comes from Pezoporus occidentalis, assembly GCF_034315485.1. NCBI lineage: Eukaryota > Metazoa > Chordata > Aves > Psittaciformes > Psittacidae > Pezoporus > Pezoporus occidentalis. The sequence continues at coordinate 1,456,336 of NW_026915483.1, forward strand.
TTTCTCTGTTACCTTTAAAATATTGATATGTCTGCCATGATACTGCTTTCATCTCACTTGGCATTATGGTTTTCTTTGAAGGGTTACAACAAAGCAAAAGCCTACATTGCTACCCAGGGACCTTTAAAATCTACCTTTGAAGATTTCTGGAGGATGATTTGGGAACAAAATACTGGAATCATTGTCATGATCACAAACCTTGTTGAAAAAGGAAGAGTAAGAGATTTTCTAGTTTATAAGCAGTTGCTTCTTACCACATTCCCGAATCATGGGGGCAGAATTTGGTTTTGATGGTTTGGGATATGATATATATTGATGTATAATATATACCTAACAGAACAGAAGGATACATAGCTAGCCATGATTTTACTTCTTTAAGAAGCTCTAAATACAAATGTAAAGCAACAGCTCAAAGCCTCAGCCAACCCACCCAACTGTGTCTTTGTTCAGAGGAAATGCGATCAGTACTGGCCATCAGAGAACAGCGAGGAGTATGGGAACATCATCGTCACGTTGAAGAGCACAAACATTCATGCCTGCTACACTGTGCGCCGCTTCACAGTCAGGAACACAAAGCTGAGAAAGGTGAGTAAAGCCTTCAGTGTCCTCATCCAGAGGCCTTCTGGCTTGTGTAGGATGCAAGGCACACAGGAGCAAAACTCAGCGTTTGCATAGGGAAGTTAAAGTAGCAGGTGGATGGGAAACAAGTAAGCAAAGCCAGGATTACAAGGAACCTGGTGAAAGGTTTAACCTGTATTTCTTTTTCTGACGTTCACTGCTGCTTTGGTGTCACAGTCATTGCTGTTATTACCTGTTCCCACATGGATTTTTCCTTGAACTCTGTCTCCACCTAGCAGGAGGCAGAGCTGCAGATTTCTTTTGTTAGAATCCAGCAGTTTTTCGGCTGAGCACTGAGTCTCTTTCCATGCTTCTCATCCCAAATCTTTCTGTTCTTTCTGTGCACACTTTGCACTCAGGGTCAGAAAGGAAACCCCAAAGGGCGGCAGAACGAGAGGACGGTCATTCAGTATCACTACACCCAGTGGCCTGACATGGGTGTGCCGGAGTACGCTCTGCCCGTGCTGACCTTTGTTAGGAGATCCTCTGCAGCCAGAACCCCAGACATGGGACCAGTGGTGGTGCACTGCAGGTATGATGGGTGTGAGTGACTACTTCATGGCAAGCATACCTAGTGCACAGCAGGTGCTCTTACACACCAGCTAAGACAAACACAGGCTGGAGCAGCCTTGGTGGCCCAGAAGAGCAGCAGTTCGGTACAGGGTGGATGTCTACATGGCTTCTTCCAGCCAGTACCAGTAACAACAGCAGTGGAGACAGGGCCAAGTGTTGGGGCAGGTGAAATCCAAGACCGTGGTAGCCCCATCCTCATTGTCCTGGCCTGTGAGCCCAGACTTGGTGGCACAGCCATGATGGCTTCTTTTGTATCGTCCTCATCATGCAACACAGAGATACCCACAGAAGAGAGGAAATACATAACTGGTAAAATTCCCAGAAAATGAAGTATTTTGCTGAGAAACTTTCATGGTTGGGGCTAACAGAAAAACTAAAGCCTGTGAACAGGAATATTTGCTTAGTTCTGCTGTTGTGATCATTTACTTTCATCTGCCTGTATTATATAGGTTTCTCTTATGTTTTTTTTATAGTGCTGGTGTTGGCAGAACTGGTACCTACATTGTGATAGACAGTATGCTGCAACAGATAAAAGACAAAAGCACAGTAAATGTCCTGGGTTTCCTGAAACATATCAGGACACAGCGCAACTACCTCGTCCAGACAGAGGTAAAAATTGCAGCAGGCTTGAATTTAAAGCCATGTCCATTGCATGCTGTAATCAAAAGAAAACATTTTTCTGTTACATCCCTATAAAAATTTAATATATCACTGTCACTTTTTGCTCTCGAATGTCTCTCTTCTTATAGACCAAACACTTCAGATTTGGTTTTTGACTTAGAGTTGTATGTGTGACACTTGTAAATGTTTATTCTGGACTTGGCCATACTTGCATGGGTGCCTTGTTTTGCACATCCTTCCTTTAGTGTGCTCTACCCCTTGGTTAAAGCCGGCTGTTTAGTTTATTCCAAGTGCCTACATGACATGCTTGTTTTTCTAGGAGCAGTACATTTTTATTCATGATGCCTTGTTGGAAGCCATCCTTGGGAAGGAGACTGAAGTATCTGCAAACCAGCTGCATATTTATGTTAACAGCATCCTCATACCTGGCATAGGAGGGAAGACGCGACTAGAGAAACAGTTCAAGGTATCACCGCCATCCAGAAGGACTTAATTTCCCTACTCTCTCTTGTATGGTCTGTCTTCAACTGTCAGTTGTCATAGATAAGGAACCAAATCAGAACACTTGATTAGCAGCTTTTGAAGTGTTGTTCTCCACGGACTTAGCTAACGCTGCTGGAAATCAGTATTAAAACTCTTGAAGGCAGAAGCGAGCAGAGGCACATGGACACTGTTTTGGAGTGTGCTGCTAGTCTCCCTGGTCCCACAGGGGCTTGGGTGTTCCTGAGTCTGTGGTTACCTTGGCTGAAAGTCTTCTTCCAATGTATGGCTCTCCTGCATATACGTGGAGAAGGACATGAAATGAGGTTCTTCACAACTGTGGCTGCCCCATCTCTGGCAGTGCTCAAGGCCAGGTTGGACAGGGCTTAGAGGAACCTGCTGTAGAGGAAGGTGTTCCTGCCCATGACAGGGGGAGTGGAACCAAATGATCTTTAAGGTCCCTCCCATCCCAAACCAGTCTGTGATTCTGTTACGTTATAAAAAATGCTTTAAGACCAGGAAACACAGTAGGCCTTTCTCGTTGCTATTAACTGTGCTTGCTGCTTTTCCCTGCTATGTCATAGCTGATTTCATCCTGGCCTAATTTATTTTTTGCTCAGATCTCCTGTTTGAAACCTAAAATTTTGTGATTATATTTTATTTGAATGCCTTTAAAAATATTTTGTGAGACTGTGTATCATAAGATTATACATGACATCTGTTTTCACAGATAAACTCGCTCAATAACTACCCAAGGAACTGAAACCATTAAATTATACCAGGTGCCAAGCTATTCAAAAACCAAACAGGCTTTTCTCCGAATTCACTCACAGAAATCTCGGTACTTCTCCATCAGTCAAGACATTCCAGATGCTTAATTACTAAATTAAAGAAACAAGTGCAAGCACAAGCAATACACACACAAAATGCAGCAGGAGAAAAGGATTTCTTGTTAAAAAAATTATATGTATAAATATGAGTATATACATCTAGATTATATGTATAAGGATAAACGTACACATATAAAATGTACACATTAAGATGTCTTCTGATGACTTGTGGCAAACTTTCAGTACCTTGAGTGCCAATTTCAGAAATTACTTTCTCTACCAATGTTGCGCAGGTATTTAGAAACCCCATAAGTTCTAATGAGGCCTATGCCAGTACACAGATGAGTTGAGTGCTGCCTTGTTTAGAGTGCATTTGAAACTGGGACGTGACCAGCAGCAATTATTTGATCTTTCTCTCGCTTCTGCTGCTGCCACAGAGCTGGCAGAAAATGACTTGTGCTCATGCCCTGGTACAGTGGTTTACATTCAACCATCTTAGAGTAAAATTACGCTGAGTAATGAGTTGCTAATGCAGGAAATGAAAAAGCCACCTTCACTCTCTTTGCTCTGGTAGAATCTGGGTGAATATTCAAATAGAATCTGCCTCCCTGATATCTTTTTTTGTGCCTTTAAGCAGCTCAGAATGAACTTGGCAGACCAGAGAATGTGACCCATGGCATCCCTCAGATCTTTGGTGGGTTCCCCAAAGGCCTGGCAGAAAAAGAGATTCTACAGGAATGATCTGGCTTTTATTCTGGGAGAAAACATAGGGGTTTTGTTCTATTTTTCTAGCTCTTCTTCCTTGAGAACTGCTGCTGATTGAACATACCTGCAAGTCTATGCAATATACTCTTAAAGATACCTAAATGTAGTGTTCAGTGAAAATACATTTTAATGGAACTTCATTTTCAGGATGTTTCGATGCTGAGAGCTGCAGAAATCTTTTTATCCATTAAACATGTTGTATGAAAAGGATGATTTCCATTGGCATCTCAAGTAGTTTAAACAAGTTTAACAATGTAGTTTATTCTCCTACTAATGCATTTTCACAGGAGTTGGCAAAGAAACCTCCTGTCTCCATTTAGAGCACTGTGAGGACTGACTTACTACTTTATTCTTTTTCAGCTGGTTACACAGTGTAATGCAAAATACGTGGAATGCTTCAGTGCTCAGAAAGACTGCAACAAAGAGAAGAACAGGAACTCATCAGTTGTGCCATGTAAGATCGCATCTTTGGTTTGATTACTGCCTAGCATAACTTTTTGTACTGAATTCTCCTGGTTTTATGCATGAAAAGGCATAGCCCCTAGGAAGGAGAAATGTAATCTTTTGTTCAGGCCGGGCTGTCTTGTCTTTCCAAATTACCCTGATGAAACTGAACAAAAGAAAATAGTGACAGTGTCAGCCAGATATACTGTCCAAGTGAAATGTTAATTTGAAGTGCTTAAGAATTTGAATTATTAGGTAGGGGATAAAGCTATATAATACTGAGAGAACTACTTTGATAGTGCTCTCAGCTCAGGTGAGATCTCCCAGTGTGATTGGCACAAGTTGTTTGTAATTCAGCTACTACACTCAGTTTCTGCCTCCGAGCCTTCCCCAGATATGAGGGTATTTAGTGCCCAAGGACACAATTTCACAGTCATTAACATAGACTCTCTGCATGGTTGCCAGGCAGTATGAGCAAACCAAGCGTGGGCACAACATCATTGCCATCACATTACCAAGGGCATACAGGACAGATAATAGCCAAGCTAGGGAGCCTACAAGGATGCTGGAGAGGGGCTCTTCATCAGGGTCTGTAGCAATAGGACAAGGGGTAATGGGTTTAAACTTAAACAGGGGAAGTTTAGATTGGATATAAGGAAGAAATTCTTTACTGTAAGGGTGGTGAGGCACTGGAATGGGTTGCCCAGGGAAGTTGTGAATGCTCCATCCCTGGCAGTGTTCAAGGCCAAGTTGGACAGAGCCTTGGGTGACGTGGTCTAGCGTGAGGTGTCCCTGCCCATGGCAGGGGGTTTGGAACTGGATGATCTTAAGGTGCCTTCCAACCCAAACCATTCTATGATTCTATAAGCTTAGCACAAAGTAATAATGGCACAGACATGGAGTTTGTCAATTGAAAGGAAAGTCATCAGGATCTATCTTAAACCCAAATGTGAATGGGGAGAAATAATCTATATGGCTTTGCACTGCGTGTCCTGTCACTGCAGTGATTTCAGTTTGACACTTGGGGCCTGTCAGTTGGTTTGAGGATGTTGTTGAATCCAGCCCTCAAACACGGAGGTGTATAGCTCTGCTGAAGAACACACTCACACTTCTGGGTGGTTAGCCATTAGGGAAGGGTTTTGTCTCTGGAGGTTCTCTCAGCCTCCAGCTGGGAGGAGTGAATGATGGTGGTGCTGTGGAGTGATAGGGAAAACAAAATAAATCAGCTGGGTTTGTGTGCTGCTGGAGACAAATGGAACACTACAGTCAAGAATTACCTGAAATTCCCTGTTATCACTGCATATACTGTTATTTGGTAATTCAGCCTGCTGTGAAAATCTTTGCTATAGTAAAATTTGATTCCTGAAATTACTTTGTCCTTGTGGGAATATGTGCAACATTCTCTTTTATATCCTGTGTTAGCAGGCAATGCTTTAAGTCAGTTAAAGTGCTGGCCTGCTCCTGCGGGAGATGGGAGCTGCATGCTGTTTGGTTTGTTAACATCTGAGAAATTCTTACTTTCTTCATTGTGCCATGAGCAGACTTTGATCTTTTTGTTTTTACCTTTCCTTTTTCTTTCTGTTTCATTTTAATCTTACAGCTGAGCGTGCTAGAGTGGGCTTGGCACCACTGCCTGGAATGAAGGGAACAGATTACATTAATGCCTCTTATATCATGGTGAGGAAGCCAACACCTAATTACAAAGTAAAATCAATTCTAAGGTGCTAAATGCCAGATGCCTGTAATTGTCTTAATTCTGTATGTAATGGCTGTGTATTAACAGATGAGATTTTAACACCTTCCCCATAATGTAAAGCTATTAGCTGTGTTTTATTAAAGATTGTTGCCTAAAAAAATTAAATACAAGGTGCATTTAGGTGGAATGTGTATTTCTGTAAGATAGTCAGATAAATAGTGGGATTTAGAGTAAATGAAAACATCAGGGACTCTGCAGAATGGAAATGGAATTATAAAATTATAGCATGTGTGAAAATATTGTGGAATAAAATGGAATAGGGTCATTATGTGTCCCCAAAGATTAAATTAATGCTTTGAAAGTGTTGAAAGTAGTAAGTAACCATGTGGTTTGTTTTGCTGCAAAAGGGCTACTACAGGAGTAATGAGTTCATCATAACCCAACATCCGCTGCCACATACGACTAAAGATTTTTGGCGAATGATCTGGGACCACAATGCACAGATCATTGTCATGCTGCCGGACAACCAGAGCCTGGTGAGTTGAAGTGTACCTCCCTGCACAGTGCTGCAGCCAGTTTTTGAGCTACCTTCTCAAACTTCGCTATAGCTTGTTATAAAAAGACAGGTTGGAGACGTGGGGCTTGATTTTTGCTCTCCCTTTCTGCACTCATCCCTGGGAAAGACACCTTGAGCTGCATGGATCACAGTGCTCACAGGCAGCCCACTGGTGATGACAGCCTCTTAGAGGCCAAGCTGGTCTAGTGGAAGGTGTCCCAGTTCATGGCAGGGGGGTTGGAATTAGATGAGCTTTAAGGTCCCTTCCAACACAAACCATTCCATGGTTCTGTGAAAGCTCCTGAGGGCTGCCTGGATGGCAGGATGCAGGACAACGATGTTACTGATTGGCCAGGGCCATGGGTAAGGACTTTGGGAGGAGCAGAAATACAAAGCAGGGGCAGTAGAATAGTTGCTTGTTTTCCCAGGGGCTTAAAGCTGAGGCCATGCAAGACTATGCTTATTCAAGGTTACAAATGCTATTTTTGATGAAAGTGAAAAGCAAACATATATGTTAATTTAAGTGGAAATAACGAGACAGAGGGAGAGAGAATAAGGAGACCCAGGTGAAATGCTAATCACTACTTCCAGATTTACTAGCATGTCTCAAGAGGGCGTGTTGAAAAGGATAAAGAACTAAACAGTCCTTTTTTTCATGCATGCATCACTGAGGTGAATAGATGGTTATAGACGAGAATGGAAAAGAAACCACCTTCATTACAGCAGGAAAATAGCAGTCATGAGGGGCTACTAAAGAGGCAGCAGTCAATATGCTTCCTGCGTGCTTTGCGATGAAAGGGACTGCAGGCACTGCAAGGCAAAGAGCCTTCAGAGCAATCAGATCAAATCAGAAAGCACTAATGGAATGAAAGTGTGTCAGGTGGAAATGAAGAGGCTGATCTTGTTTTTACAAGTACATGGAATAGCTCTGCAGAACAATAGTGATTAAAAGGTAAAGGAGGAATGCCGGATTCAGCCACATCCCTTGCAAGGGTGCCCGGTCCCTTCTTTCATCTCCGCTGTTCCCAAGGTGGAGGCTGGCCTGTGGGGCAGTGGAGCCCATGTGTTTGCTTGATGGTTAGCGTGGCTTGTGTTGGCTGGCACAGGACTGAGACAGTGGCAAGGTGCTGAATGTGTAATGCCAAGGGACAAGGTGATAATGCAAGCTACTTTCTGCATAAGGACCTGTCACTTTCTCCAGCCATATTACATTGCTTGCTAGCACTTCTGCTTATTTAGAGCAGATTGTCAAGGTACTCAGAGGACTTAGGACCCCGAGTCCCATCTTCAGAATAAACATTTAAGGCCCAAATCTCAACAGTATCTTGCATATCAGGTGCGCTGAGTCTCCAGGCCCACAGAAAGAAGCCTGGTTTTGGAGATGTGCTCAGGGGTGCAGTGGGATGAAGTAGGTTCGTAGTTCATGTTTTCTCACAAGTTTAACGTGGGTTATTCAGACACAAGCGTGCAGTGCTGTACATGCTGCCAGAGCAGCTTCTGTGCTTACACTGCAGGGATGATAGGCTCCTAAAGCCAGGAGGAGAAACAGGCTTCGCAGGTGTGTGGTGACAGAGCCTAATTTCCTTTCTCTGCTGTAAATTAAGAATTCACAGTTTTTTCTTAAAGAAAAGCTTTCTGACAGCCTGTTCTCTACATCCTGTCAATTAGGCTACTGCAGCACTGAGCTTCCTCCACCATTCACAGTCTCACTGAGGTTTTACAGTGTCCCTTCAGGAGAGGAGTTTTTCTGAGGACCTTGCATTAAGTTAAGCCGGTGTTTTTTTCAAGGCTAAGAACATTTGGGTTTCTTCCTTTCTCCTCCCCTTGCTCCTAAAAAGTCAAGCCCTACAAAAGTGTCCATCAGTCTTCTACCAGACCTAGTGCACAGACCTTGAGTTTTGGATTAGACCACAATAAACACAAATTAACAATAACAAGCAATTAATCTTTAAAGGTCAGTGATGTTTTTTCTAAACGGGTATCTGATTTTCATGCAAAGCTGTGTGGACAGGAGGTAATAAAACCTGGGATACAATATAAAGGTTCAATATGAGTGAGCGAAGATAAGCATTTCCCTATGAAACCAATTAAAAAGTAGACATTACCTGTTTGGACACACAGAGGAAGGATCTGGCAGCTGTAACAGTAAATCTGGTTTAGACAGAGATGTTTTTTAAAGGTGAGCTGCTGATCATCTCTACTTATCAAACCAATTTTTTGATCCACTGGATTTTTCAGACACACACAAGGGGTCTGGAAGGCTGTAGTTGTGTGTTCTTTCATTCCTTCAGGCAGAAGATGAGTTTGTGTACTGGCCAAGTCGCGAGGAATCCATGAACTGTGAGGCCTTTACTGTGACCCTTATCAGCAAAGACAGACTGTGCCTCTCTAACGAAGAGCAAATTATCATCCATGACTTTATCCTTGAAGCAACCCAGGTAAAATAAACCTCCAAATATGGGTCTTGGCTTTTCACCAACATGTTATTGATGTCCTTTAAATATGGAAGGAGAGTTCAGAAACAGTTCTGAAGATGATTTACTGGTAAATGCATGTGCATGCATGTTGCTCACAGGGGAGAGGTATTCTCGTTCGCTCCTTCTCCATCTCACTTCTACTTCCAGGTAGATTCTTCTAGCTAGTAAGACCATAGTATTAATTGTCTTATTTGAAAGTGAAAACACTGTTTTTTACAGTTACACAAGTAGATTTAATTATTCTTTGTAAGGGACAACCAAGGTTTATTGTCCTATTTTTGCTTATAAAATTCAGGTTATATTTATAAACTTATAGTTTATTTGGGGGGGGTCTTAATTAAGGGATTTTATGTAAGGACATTGGTTTTGAGCTATAAACCTGCCTCTAGTCTGCTTCCAGATTGTGGCTGGATTTTGCTGCAAAACATCACTTTGCAAGCCCTTTAAAATTTGAATTCCTTGGTTGCTCTTCACTTGGTTGGCTTTGGAGCTATAGGGGCTCTGAGAGAGGTTTATGTGGATGCAAAGCCCTGAACTCAAATATAAAAACATTTCTCAACTAAACATTTTGTTAGAGTTGCATGATTTTAGGGCATTCACTGTTACAGAGATACTACAGCCTTGTGTCTGTTGTCTTCCTTCTATATAAACTGTGTGAAAGAAGAAGGTATCTCTTCGGTTTGTAGTGAGGCTCTTCCTTCTTTCTACCTGGAGTAGATAAATGTGAAACTAAAGTAGCTAACACCCAGGCTGGTTTCTCATTGCAGGATGACTACGTTCTGGAGGTGCGCCACTTTCAGTGTCCTAAATGGCCAAACCCAGATGCTCCCATAAGCAGTACCTTTGAACTTATCAATGTAATCAAGGAAGAGGCCTTAACGAGGGATGGCCCCACCATAGTTCATGATGAGTATGTCATCTCTTTTCTCCCATTTATGTGCAGATTGTACAAGGAGTTACTCAGCTATAAGATATTTGTTAGGACTGATATCCATTCTTGCATGGAATGGAGTGGATGGGGTTTATTGGTCTAGAGAACAGGAACAGAATATTTAGACTTACAGGGGTGAGTTTTCAGTTGGCATCTGAGGCTAAATACACTTTGCTTAGTGTAGTTTTTAAGTTCGTCATACTTTTAGGTGAACTCAGCAAGTGAGGATGTGTTTGCTTTGTATTTTGGGTTCTTCTGCACATGGAAGTATCCAGTACAAATCCTACAGCTTGTTTCAGAAACCAGCAGAGCCCTGGTTTAGATAAGGCCCAATATGGGCTTATGGAAGCCAGTTTCAGAGTAGCCTGAGCTCCTGTCTAACAGCTCAGGTTTAATGTGCTGTGTAAGATGGAACAAGCTCTGCTCAGCTGTGTCTCAGGGTGAGCAGCGGAAGTATCTTGTGACAAAGGGGCCAGGTTTTTAGAGAGCAGATTTATTCTCCCTCCTTCTGCTTCCCCATAACTCTAAGGAGCCCATATGGTGCCAAGTGGGAGGGCGGGAGCCTGCTAACACAAGGCCAGCATGCCCGAGCACTTCTCTCCTTTTGTAGTGCAGTGGTGAGCATTGTCTTGCCAGCTATGCTTGAATGCCCAGTTATAAAGGATGCTAAATATTGCATTGCATATTACTACTTTGCATGCATTGTGGAGCTGCAAAATACCATCACAGTGAAGCCAGAGCCTGAATCCAACAGGATCTCATTGAAGGGGCTATTTTCCTGGTGGGCAGAGCACTTCCTGGAGTCATTCTGCCCTTAAAAACCCAAGGAAGCCCAGTTTTTGCTACTGCTTGGGTTGCCCTTGGAGTGAACACTGAGCCAGCATCAATGACTGCTATACCTGCACCTCCCCGTGCTCCAGTCCATTAGACCTTGCTACAAAACAGAATTAGTGGGAAAGTCTGGGAACTCTTCACCTTCTGTGCAAAAACATTGCTGTTGCTGAAAGAGCTTTTGCTTCACATCAGGGTGTTGCTGCTGCAACAGGTTTTTCTTCCACCACCTCCTGCCTTGCTAATGCACAGTGTAAGCTCTGTTGCCTTTTGCCAGCACTGATTAATTCCAGGCTAGTTTTAATATTCATGCTTTGGGTAGTCTGAGGTTTTGCTATTCTTGCAGTATTTAAGATTATGTTTTACAGAATTAGAACCATTATTGATTTGGGCATTTCATGCTAGACACAAAAAAAAAAATAAAATCACATTCCCAACAATGCTGAGTCATTCTTTCTGTAAATTGCTTTTTTGGTTTATTTGTCGTATTCAATGATTTTATTTTTAAGCCTAACACATAATGTGGATTCTGCTTTTCATTGGAGCCTAAGCAAATGTAGCTGAAAATGAAAATTTCCCTTTACTACATGCAGCAACTCTATCACATAATCCGCTAATAATTACAACTGCAGATTAATTCCAAACACATGAATTCGCAGACACTAACTCCATGTGGTATTTAGGGAAGTACATGGTGGGATGAACTTAATAACAACATTTCAAAGAAGTTCAGATATTCCAACTCAAGACAGATGTCAAGATTTTTAAATATAACTACCCATGTGAAAGCAAATAGATTTGCTGCATAATTTTCTGTGAGAAAAGCCTTCAGATTGTTGGGAGGTGGAGGTTATCAGCCCAAGTAAAAATGAGGCCATTGAACTCTCAGAAGCATTTAAGTTGCATCTCATCAGGCACATACACTGGCCACCTCGTCCGCTCTCCCTGTAGATAAGTCGCAGCCAGCTATATGGTTCTGCTGCTTCTCCTATAGCCTTTTCATCAAAACCAGCAGATCTGTTGTCATCTGATTTGTTTCCCATTTCTAAGCAAATTGAGTTTGGAAAAATCATGTGAAGTTAAGTCAGCATATGTCTTGATTTCCACAGGAATACTGTAAAAGCTCCTAGTGGTGATCTTGCTATACAAGATGGCATTGCAGCACTTGCTGATTATTTAGGTTCTCATGTACAGCTAACTCTCCAAACAGTTTACAGAACAAGTCATCACCAATGTCCCCTTTTACAGGTGGGACATTTAGACACAGACTTGCTCAAAGTTGCAGAGCAGACCCATGGCACAGACAGGATTCGGTCTCCTGAGTACTGGGAGAGCAGAGGAGAGCTGAGGCTCCTCAGAAGCAGTTACAAGCCCTTGTTGCTTAGGATCCTTTCTGCCTGCAGCTGCACATATGGTTCAAGCATAGCCACAGATACAGCAGCAGTAAGGTTTCTACCTGACCAGTATCTCGAGGACGCAGTGAGTCGTGCTCCTGATGCATAACCATTGCTCAGGTTCTTACCAAATGACAGCACAGCTCAACTCTTCAGAATCCAAAATGTCTCTTGGGTGCCCAGCTCAGGGATGTTGTCTTTGCCAATGAATCAGACCTAAGGAATACTTTGAGATGTGCCCCATTTACTTGTGAGCACCTCATATCCATGTTAGCTTTCTGTAATTGTCAGATGTGGAGGAAAAGGAAAAGTCTCATTTCTTTCTAATCATTTCTGTTTTGCTTGAGCTCCCACTAATGAATTTAAAATACACTCAACTATAATGCAGATGCTTTCAGGACATGTGGCATGTGAGAACTGATTTCAGTGTTATAGGCTGGGTATTTTTAAATTGCTCACATTCTTCTGCTGATACACTTCTTTGTATTGAATACTGCAGATACCCTGAGACGACTGGTGTGCCATCAAATTTCTCTCCTATAAATTAAAATTGCTAAGAATCAGCTAGTATAAAACAAGCATTTAATAGAGACAGAGATGAATTACAGTGATCACACAAGACTGTATCAATGTTTTCATGGCTCGGTGTTAGTGCCCCTGGTCTGTTTCTGAGTAACTTCTTCCTTCGGTGTGGTTTTTCAGGTATGGAGCTGTGTCAGCGGGAACGCTATGTGCCCTTACCACTCTGTCCCAGCAACTGGAGAACGAAAATGCTGTCGATGTGTTCCAGGTGGCAAAGATGATAAATCTTATGCGGCCTGGAGTATTTACAGACATTGTAAGTCTTTAAATGGAATGTAAATGGCTAGTTTACAAGGTTTTCATCTGTGACCAAACGCATGAACTAAAACACACACTGTGTATGCTATCAAGCCCTACAGCTTCTACTACCAAGCGGAATTTGCATTTGAGCTTTTTATTTTGTAAGTTGTTTACCATGACCCTGAAGCCCACACTGTTAGTCTCTGCTTTGCAGTTAAGCTTATTTCTGATACAGTTAGGGGGCCGCTGCACAGGCAGCCCTAGCAGGGAAAGACCTTTCAGCTTCTCATCATCCCCCTGCCTGCCCTGTAAGTTAAGCTGTGGTATTTAAACAATGTGAAGGGATGCAGCAGGGACTGCAGGGAGGTGATAGAGCTTCAACACTGGTTCTCTTCACTAACTATACAGCAAAAGCAGCACCCTTGCCTCAGTGTGCATGGCCCTGTGGTACCAGAGAACAACGTGGGGCTGGGCCTCTGGTCTCAGGTATTGTCCTAGCCTCCTGTAGTGTTTAATACCAGAAATTATATTCAATAAGTATATAATATAAGAAATTAGATTATTTACCAGAAATAATATAATCTACCCAAAACTGGACTTTTGGGTTGACAAGGTTAAACTAGATTAACAGAAGTGATTGCTCTCTAAGTCTTTTTCTTTGCTACATGTATGCTTCTGGTAATGAATATCCATGACCTTCCCTGGAAATGCCACGTTTAAGTGCCACTTGTATATGTGTGCTTAAATAACTTGTCTTTCTTTTCCAGGAACAGTACCAGTTTCTTTATAAGGCAATGCTAAGCTTGGTCAGCACTAAGGAAAATGGAAACGGTCCCATGACACTGGACAAAAATGGTGCTGTGATGGCCAGTGACGAATCTGATCCCGCAGAAAGCATGGAGTCTCTTGTCTAATTGGAAACCTGAAAAGGCACTTAATTTGTAGAACTTCTGAAGACTGAGTGAACTTTTTTGAGGCCTTTTTTGCCAGACTCTAGGTTATACAATAACCCAATTACTTTTTTACACTGATAAAAGTTTTGATATTTATTTTTTGCCATTTTATGTCTTAATGGTATCCTACTGAGCATTTGCACCTCTGTTTATTTCACGCAGTGAAACACAATTTTATCTAGTTTGCACTATATGATCAGTGTTACTGCCTATAATATTCTAATCCAAGACGAGCCCTGATGTGACATTCCATGACAGCAAGCATACGCTTTTTTCTGTTTCGTTTAAATGCAGCGAAGTTTTGCTAACGACAGTGACCCTCGAATCTTAAATCTTGAATGCTAGGCCAGATGGATTCTTTCTGCAACAGATACTGAACCCCTTCATATCATATTTATTCCTTTAATGATCATGTCACAGTTTTGGTATTCTGCATTCCAGTGGAGCGGATGAGCAGTGTTCATCCTACAGAAGTTGGCAGGTGATGATTAGCTGCAGTGAAGGTGTAGTAGCCTTGTGGAGCTGAAACAATTATTTCTCTATTGTTTCAAATTGCTGGTTTGTCCACTTTACAGGCCTAATACTTGCTTCACATGGAGTATATAAATTACCTACAATATAATTATAAATTAGATGCAATTCATATATGGGACGCAGTGACAGGTTTTGATTTTACAGTTTCAAAGCTTACCCATGTATTCAGAAATACATCGGTTTTAGCTTTTTAACCAGCCCTGTGATGGGAAAGATGGTTTTATTCTCATCAGAGCCAATCCAGTGAGAAACCTACTCCAACCCCCAGTCAGACCTGTTTTCAGCTATATTGAAGGTAGCAATATTTTACAGTACTAAGCTATTCAATATTTTAAACACATTAATTTCCTTACTATTTCTTGACTATGACCTCACACCTAATGGTATGTTACATGATGACAGGCGTTTCTTAATTTCATAACTGTTAGATGCCATTTTTACAGGTGTGTAATTTTCATACTTTAGTGCTAAAACATAAAGTACTGATCCATATTTACTGGTGAAGCAAACTAATAAAAAAAACTACCTATAAAGTTACATTCTCCCTCTTTTTTTTTTTGCCAGACTAATTCTTTAGCACAAACCAAGCTTATTGTGTTATCCCTCCCACACCAATGAAGTGGTTTCCCCCAGATTCCATAAATAATTGAATTATTGTTTGGAGCATTTAAGTATACATCCTCACTGGCTCCCTTTTCCTGCGTATTTGGTCACAGTTCAGCAAGGTCCATCCCTGTTTAACAGGATTAAGTAAGCACATACTTAATTCTCCTGAAAATTAAAGCTAATGGTGTCCTTCATAGTTCAGCTGAGTAGGGAGGGGTGACTGAATCTGCCTTGAAAAGAAGGAATTATGTTGTTTCAACCATCCTGACGTTTGGTATACAGCTAAAGGCGCTATCCCTTATCTATGGCATTAGTTTCTTTGCTTCTAGATTTCAACTGAAGATAACATGCATTGGAATTTTTCAGAACTTGTCAAAATGTTACAGCATGGTGGGTTTTTTTTATTTAAATGTAAACCCATTAATTTCTGCCGGTCCAGCCTTGCTGAAATACTGCCATTGGGCAAGGCTCTGTTCATTTTCACCCACAAGGAAGCTGAAAGTGAACTGCTTAATATTGAGAGTAGGTATTTTGATTCAGAAGCTCCCGAGGTACAACCCTCATGCGGCCCCACTGAGAGCAGAGGAGCTATGCCAACTGATACGTGCTGACATCTGGCCTTCTGTTTTTAATAACGGAAAGATTTCCTAGAATAGATACGCTTGATTAACACCAAAGTATTCCAGAATTCATCAGCAAGCTTTTTACACAGTCACCTCTTACTTCTCAGTTCGAACCCCCGCTCCATACAAGCGATCCAAGTAACTGCTCATGCTGAACAGTGCAGTATAGCTGTGGTTTCAGTAAGGAAATCCCATGTCCAGCAACAGCTAAAAAATGTCTCAAAGCAGTGCTTTGTAGATTGCACCCCCTTTGCACTGGGACAGGCCAGCCCCAAGGAGGGAATTAGTTAATGTCTGGTAGGTGTTAAGGCTGGCTCTCTGGTCACTACCTCCCAGTAATGAGAATGGTTGAAGTAAGTTTCCATATACTGCTGCTGCAAGGTGTTGCTGAGTGGTCTTTTGGCCAGGGTAAGAGGCTGGGGACCCCCTTTGTGCCCCCAGCAGTGATCCTGGCCCCAGGGAATTCCAATTGGTTGCACAAAGGGATTCGATGAGTTGGATCAGTTCAGGCTGAAGTATTTAAGTTCCCGTTGAGGTGTAGGGAGAAGTTAAGAATTCAAACCCTGACAAGAGGGAAGTGACACAAAGATTACGGCAGGCATCAAGAGGGTTGGATTTGTTCAGTACTTTCAGATGATTACTTTTCATTTCAGTGGCATGATGGAAGATAACTGTGGTTCGTGACACACTGCCTGAATATCCTTGGTTCAGTCCTTTCTCGCAGCTTTCAAAAATCAGTGCAAGAAGGCTGCGGGGGTTGAACTTTGGTAGGTGCTTTAGAAACCCATGCATTTGCATTGGCATTTTCCCACACCTGAAATACTTGCTTGGAGTTTAATCTATGGGGAAATAATGTTCTGTGAGTTCTCCATGGGTTTTTCTCTTAGGGGGGCCTCAAGCTGTGTGTTAAGAGCTGTGCTGACAGTCAGGAAAACAATAGATGGTAGTGATGCATTAGCCTTGAAGTGTATGAAGCCAGGAATTGCTTGTGAAGGTCAGGATTAAGAGAGTGGAAGAGCCGAATCTATCCTACTGGAAGTAGGTGCGTGGATTTGCATCCTTTCTATGGGACTCAGAAGGAGTGTGTGTTCAGAGAGGTGCTTTCAGAGCTCTGCTGAGATGCTCTTGTGAGCGTGTGGCCAAAGTCCCACTCTACAGCCTTGCTTTTGCCACACCAACCCCTTTCACTCCCTGCTTTAACCACTAGTTGGAATTCAGTCAGGATGGCTTTCAAGCATCACAACTTCCCAGCCTGCAAAGTAAGAGAACCGAGTATATCCCATCACTATGAAATGTGTTCCTCAGCACCAGCCCTGAGAAGTAAGGACAAAAAGGACTGAAGTGCCCATCCATATGTGTATCTACATTTAGAAATACTATATCTCCATGTCTTGCACATGTACTGTGCCTGCAGAACATGTGAAAGACAGAAGATTTCTATGCATTGAGTCCATAAGAGCAGCCAAGCTATCCAAGAGGAAATGCTTGGAAAGCTGCTGTGTCATCTGAGCATCTAAAATGGGTGACAGTCTCAGCTGAATGCCCCCATGCTACTGACACAGGGTATGGGTAGGAGGAAGGTCTGGGAGAGTTGATTCTTCTGCAGGACCAAGGTGTAAAGAATGTTCATTTTAAACAGCGTGTGTCCTTAGTATTTCACAGTGTCTGTTTCCAATATTAACATAGGAACAGGAAAAAGCAAAAATCAGAAACCCTAAAGCTAATTCTGTGTGTGACTGTTGCTGTGCTGTGAGTCTGTTCTAGGTTAGTGGAACCATTTACAGGATCTGCAAAATTTCAGTTGTTTTTCCAGTTTCTGACTGCTTGAATTGCTTGAACCCTGAGTGATATATTGGAACATTAGGAGAAGAACCTTTATGACACAGCACAACTGCCTTCTTATCAATCTTTTTGGTTTTAAGCTGATGTATTTTATTTAAAAGCTAAAAAACACGGATATTGATTCTACCAAAGATACGTAACTACTAATTCTCAGCAAAACAACACCAACTTAATTTCAAAATGAAGAAATGAAATGTAGTTGTCTTAAAAGATTTAGCAGTCTTTCTCAAATCCATGTCCTTGGACATCAGATCTTGTGTTCTGACGTTTATGTTCAAACGGTGCCAGTGAATTTTTATGTGAAGGGAAAATGCCTGTTTGTTAACCCACTGCATTGCTTTGCTTCTTTTCCTTTCCTTTTTTGCCACAGACATAATTCCACTCTTACTGTTACCCCTTTGCTCTTCTTCTCTTTGTTGCCATTCTAACAATGTGAACCACATTGGCTTTACTTATCAGAGGAGAAGGAATGCAAACATAAAGAAAGAGAAGGAACTGTAACGAAGAGATTTGGCCTCTACTTTGTCTTAGCTGTTTAAACTGTTTTTAGTGTTTTTGTTAACTCTTTGCAAAAGGAAGCGTTTTCTACAGAGGATAATTAATTTCAAGCAAAATGTCTTGAGTTTTACGAATAAAACATCTCCAAAAGAGGAGACGAGTCAATTTTATACAACGTCACAACTCTCCAACATTTGGGGTAGTGACTCTTTGTGTTGTGTTAGGACATTTGAAACTAGCGAGCAGCCATTGTTTCTAAAGACCGAAGCATTCACGTGTACTCCTCGTTTCTTTTCTCCTTCATTTTTAAAAGAGCAAAGTCATTAAAACTGTAAATATTTTGTTGCTTGGATATAAGCATCTTCTGG
This sequence comes from Pezoporus occidentalis, assembly GCF_034315485.1. NCBI lineage: Eukaryota > Metazoa > Chordata > Aves > Psittaciformes > Psittacidae > Pezoporus > Pezoporus occidentalis. The sequence goes on from NW_026915483.1 coordinate 1,474,798, forward strand.
GAACTTTGTATCTATGGTATATAATCATAGAATTTTATATTTTCATATAAAGCTAATTTTTTTCTAGTTTCACCTCCTCCCTAGTTCTGTGGTGGTTATGTGAATACATACCTTCTGTGTACCCAGGTAGTGAGACACCATCAGCGCACTCCAAACAAGGTTTCCACACACGTCATTCCTTTGGGGCAGTGATTGTGACAAGTTGGGGTTTAGTTTTATTTTGATTCCATTGTCAGTGTGTGCAATAGGAATTAGACTTTAGCCAGTCACTGGATACGTTTGTCTCATTGATCCATTCAGAAGAAACAAAAGCAAATGTGGTGTTTGGTTTGGGGACAGGGTGGGAGGGAGTGTTTTGAGGGAGATCTTTTTGTTCGTTCTGGTTTGGTTTTTGTTTGGGGGTTTTTTGTAACTTGAAGAATCTTTTTTTTTTTTTTGTTATGTTAAACTATATCAAATCATTCTATTATAGTGTTATTTAATATGTAAATTGTATTGCTATACATAAAATAAAGTATGGTTTTTGATGTATTTACAGACTTCTTCCTTATTTGCATCCGATACACACACAGAACAGATGCACCAGTCAGTATTTTATGGTCCCAGGCATGCGGGAAGAATGATGAGATCCAAGGCCTGCTTTAATTAGATCTCAACTCTCCAAGCAGAACTCAGCTGGGAGCCATCTCTCAGTCACATACAGTGGAGACAACTATCACTTTCTAATTGTCTCTACCTATTAGTGAGCTGCCAGTAACCCCCTTCCCTCTCCACCACTGGTCCTGCCCAGGCTGTTGTGACCCTTCAGAATGCCTTTTGAAAGGGAGACTTGTCTCCACTCGCTGGGACCTCAGAGCTTCGTTGATGGGTGCTTTTGGTGTGCCTTTCCTTAGAGCTGGCTGGTTTATCAGCAGATGTCTGCCTGGAGGAACAAGGGCTTCCACCTGATTTATTGCAATAACCTGCATCTACTCAGTGCTTGACCAACCCCAGAGCTGTGGTACACAAAGCAGAAGTACTCATCCCCATCTCAGGCTGGGAGGGAGGGACAGATGTTCCAAATCCTAGAAAGAAGCCGGTAAATACTCCCCATGGAGCACATTAGTGGCCGTACCTCCCTGCTGCACCTGAGCCGAGGCAGACACTGAAATGGGCACACATTACACTATCAATACGATGTTTTGCAACAAAACCTCAACAGCTCTGCACACTGCTTCCCGTGCTGATGCTGTGCTGAGTGTGTGTGTTACTGCTGCTGTTGTTCTTGTGGGAAAACTGCTTGGGTTGGTTGGGTATGTTCTCATGCAGGTCTGCTGCCAGCACGCAGCCTCCAGAGCAGTACCTGCACATAGACAAACAGCAATAATGGGAACTGCTCGTTGACATAAAATTGCTGTTAAAGTCAACACACTCTATGTCTGCCTTCTTTTGTGTTGCTGCTATGGACCTATATCGTCCACATCCTGGTTGACTGGGAGAAGACGAAGCCTGGGACACCAGATGGGGACTGGCAAGTGTGACATGGCAGTGCTGGCAGCACAGCCTGATTCCTGCAAAGCCCTGACTTCGTAGCATGCTTCCTACAGCCCTTGTTTCAGCTATCCCCACTGCCTTGCTGCTGAGGAAGTGCATGTGGGAGGGCAGGGAGCTGCTTCCCTGCCTGCCAGGCATGTCCTAAGCAATGCTACAGCAGCAAGAGCAGCCCAGTGCCCTCTGCATGGCTTTCAGGGAAGGCTCCTCTGCCCAGCTTGGCTGCCCTGCCTCTGTAAAGATGACAGCCCCTACACACACAGGTAAGTGGGTACACAGCGCTTCGTAGGGAAAAGAGCTGCTTAAATACCGCTTGTCCAGGAAGTGCCTGAGGGATGGAGCTGATGGGAAGCAGAACATGTGTCACCACCACCTGCTGCAAGAAGAACAGAAACCTGGCAGGTCTAACCCAGGGCCAGGTAAGGAAACCTCCCCCCTGGCCTATTCACAGCGGGTTGAAAATTGTCCCTGTTGGGACAGGAAAAAAAGTGTGACCCTTGCTGAAGACAGGCAGGAGGAAATCCTCTGAACACAGGATGAACTGAGACATTGCCCAGCAAAACAATGGAGAGACAGCCTGGGAGATGCAGGAATGCAGCCGAGTCTGGGGTCTGTCTCCTGGTGTTTAGAACACTTCTGAAGAAAGGGTGTAATCCTCTTCCTAAATCATTGGTAGCTAAGACAGAAGTAGAGCTGGAGCAGCCACAAGGAAGGCAGTGGCTGGGCAGTGGGAACATCACCTGGGACAAAAGACCAGATTTCTCTGTAGCAACTACAGAAATCAGGACAACCAAAGGCAGCCCCTTAAATGTCCTTGGATTCTGTGCTTCTGCTGGGGTTTTGGCCAGGCTGAGATCTGTGTCCAGTGGAAACATAGAGTCAGTAGTTCATCAATACTTTGGCAACAAAGAGATGATTTACCAGCACTTCCCACTACTAACAATACGCCTGAAGTAGTTGGTGGTATCAGGAGGTCCCGAGTTCTTGTTATAAAGAGCTAAAGAGTTTAGCCTTTAAGACTTGCAGAGGCTGCTACAGCCGTGCAAAGCAGGAACAAATAACAGCAGCATTGTACTAAATGGATTCAAATGCCAGAAGGTGTGCTTGCGAAACCTTCTGCAACATACAAACTGATGCTCATCAATGGGCTGGTCCCACTCCTGTTCTTTAGCCACTTCAAGCTCCACAAAGTACTTCAAGCACCGATGTGTCACCCCCACCATCTGGCAGCTGCCTTATTGATCATTCGTGGTTTCTGTTTCCCCTCTGCTGCCAATCAATGTTTCTGATGTCTCTCTGACTTTGTAATGCTTTAAGAGGCAGCACTTCACAAAGCAGTCTCTTCCTGGCACTGTGTTCAATTAATCTGACAGTCACTGGGCTCGCTTTTCTTTCCTGAAGTTGTTATCTTCCTTATGTCTTGAAATCCTTGTTTCGGAGTCGATGCCGGCTCTGCTGGCGCTTGGTGTTCTGGGTTTGAATTGTGGATAGATTCTGCATTTCACTTCCATGTCTCTTATGGGAGCAGTTTCCAATACTTCATATTTCACCCTCTCTGTGTCTGGCTCATAATGTCTGTCACTCCCAAATTCAGTCCCTGTTGGTCACATATCTGATATCACAGGATATTTTACACAATATGTAATCATAAATACTTCATTCCTTTATCTAAGGAGCTGCTGAATGAGAGTTTCTGAGTCAACATGAGAAGGAAGCCAGAAGGTTTGTGTGTTTTGTCTTGGAAGGATAGTGCTGCTGGCTGGAAGCCCCAAGGCTCGATAGAAGGAAATGCGGCACAACCGTCCATTAGCTGTTTTGCTGGGGTTTTATGATCTAAAATGATGCTCCATCTGAAAGATGAGGCCTAGCAGGTTCTGAGTACACAGGCTCCTATGTAACATAGCTGTTGTTCTGCACTGTTTATGGTCTATGGGTTCATCAGGGCATGATACTGGCAGCCAGGAGTGAGCAGAGCTCTGAAGTTCTTCCTTCACATTAATCTGGTTTAGGAGATCCACAGCCCATGCATTGCCCCACTACCTGCCCCATCTCCATGTGCTGTTACGGAGCAGGTGGCAGCTCCACTAACACTTGGGTGAAAAGAGCAGCCTGGCCAGCCCATTTCCTATTGATTTACACTAACTCCATGCTGGGTCATCGGTAGGCTGCACGTGGGACACAGATGCAGACTTGACAGTCTGCTGGAGTAAGCAGTCAGCATGTCCCACAGTGTTCAGCGTGTTCTTATCCACCAGTTGATGTGCTGCCTTTTAGTGAGGCAGCAAATGCTGGTGACAATGACAGTCGCCGTGAAGGAGGGAGAACTCTAGTTCAGATAGATACCCCTTTGGTCTATGGCACGGGACGCTCTGTAGTTCAGCATCAGATCTCTGGGGCGTGCTCCCCTTTAAGAGGAGAAGGCTGCAATCCTCTTCAGCTCCTGGCTGAGAAGGAAAAGCAAGGGGAGAGCTGACGAGCTTGATTGCAGGATAAAATGAGAACTTAAGCGCTCCCTCAGCCAACGCATGGGAGGAAAATTATGATCTCTTACAAAGAGCCTGGCTGTTTTCTCTCTGCAAAGAGGTTCCTATGTGGTGTACAAGAGGCATGGAAAGGGGGTGTCCTGCATGTACCAGATAAATGAGCAATTTCCTGTAACAAGGTGCTTATCGGGTTCCATCAGCAGACAATCACAAAGAATAGAAAGCCATAGAAAAACAATAAATTGAGGCCTTCATTACATGCAGCCTGATGGGCCCATCAGCACCACACAGCTTCATCCTCCAGGGGTTGTTCCCAGCTGGCTCCAATCCTTACCTTTAACTGTATTGTCTCAGTGTCAGAACTGCTGGATGAACTCTGAGCCCATCAGATGAACTCTCTGATTCTAAGTTGTAATTTTAATTTAAAACATCATTTAATGTCATTTAAATCAAACATCAGTTTACCCATGACTCTGAATTCACTGTGACCAAAACAAGCTGTTGGCTATAGTAGCTATATAAAAGCAGCTGCCAAAGTAAAAGGGTTACACTTGGGTGACATGGTTTAGTGTGAGCTGTCCCTTGCCCATGGCAGGAGGGTTGGAACTTGATGATCTTTAGGTCCTTGCCAACCCTAACTGTTCTACGGTTCTATAAGCTATTTAACACTTAATCTAGGCATGGAAAGTTTTGCAAATAAAATATAATTTCCATAGTTTTGCTTTATACATAATTGAGGGGGAATCAGAAAAGCTCTTAAAAGTTCAGTAACTTAGGCTATGAAAGACTGCCTTCTGAGTTTTAGTGCTTTAAATAAACTTCCTTATTACCTAAATCCAATTTTCTAGATAGCCTCTTACTTAGAGCCTGTTGTGCCTTTCCCTGGAAGTCTCCTGGTGACCTGTAAATTGACTGCAGCCTGTGAAACTGGCCATAAGTAAACCTTTGCTCTTCTTTTTTTCCCCATTTTCTTTTTCTGAAACAAAAAGGATGCAGGTGGCTTGTCTGCTATCAGGCTATAGATCCTCTATGCACTTGAGAAATGCTATTGATGAGCTCCTAGCAGTGATGTACCTCTTGAAATCTGTAGCAGTAGGCTCTTATATTATGAAGCTAAAATACTGCATTCGTTGATAATGCCATATGTAACAAAGCCTTTGAATTTTCTCAATCTTTGGGGTTTTGGCATCACAAGTACATTTGCAATAGGCAGGGGGGTTTTCATCTGATAGGTTTACGCACCTCATATTAATCTGCTGTGTAATGTTAATGTCATTATTTGTGTTTACCATTTACATGCATTAGAAGATGCCCAGTATCTTTCTTGCATCATATGGTGCTATGGCACAACAGCCCCGTGCCATAGCCAGCTCTCCTGCCCTTATATCCTCATAACATTCACCTGGCAAACAGGGAGAACACTTCATGAGTGTGTCAGGTAGAACAACTGATTCAAGTAACTCCCTCAGATAACCCTGTCACAGCACAGTTTTCCCTATTTGCCAAGAATTCTCCTCCTGATTCCCCAGCCTGAGTCATGGGCTCACCAGCCAGGGCTCAGCACCTCCCAGTCCCCAGCAAAGATCAATGACTTGTCTCTGATTGATCTGCTTTAGTAGGTTCTGAAACACATTGTTGTCCTGGTATCCACAGGAAGCAGGAAGATTAAATATGTAACTGCCAAAAAAATACATTAAGATGGAGTTTGTCATGTAAAAGATATGACAGAAAGAGAAAGACTAAGCTCCAAAATGACAAGCAAAAAGAACACGGTGATTTAATATAAATGGTATAAAGCTGTTCAAATTACACCAAGGTCACAAATAAGGGATTATCAGTAGCTTCCTACCCCCTTCACCCCCACTTTATATGCCCTTATTTCTTTCGTATTATCCCTGGTTTTATGCTTGTGCCAGTACACATACGTGGGAGGAAAACCATGTTCCACAATATGATAGAGCTAATGTGGGAAATGATCACGAAGTCACAGACACAGGGTACCAACTGGTGACCCAGTCCAATGCACTCCTGGTGATTTCCAGTTTGTTCAAGGAATTGCTTTGGGCAGCTGCATCCCCACAGACTTAACAACTGATGAGGAAAGTCCATTCTCTCACAAATAGCATAAAACCCCATCACTTTGGGTGCTTTCACCAGGTATTTGTTATTAACAGGCACTTAACCACAGCCTCAGCAGTGAACAGCCCTGAGCAGGGCTGGTGTCCTCACATCACAGCCAGGAGGACATCATGCCCAAATTTTCAGCCTGAACAATCTTTCATCCCCTTTTTGCTCTCAGACAATAGAGTGGTCTATTCCCAAAATAGAGACCAAAGTCCCATTATGTCATTTCCTTCTCATTATGTCCAAAGAGCATGTCCCAGAAAGGTAATATTAACTTTGGCAATTGGATTTTTTGCCTTTGAAGCTCTTATTCCACATTCTGCCTGCACTTACAGAGACTTCAATCTTTATTGATTTTCCTGTGCCACTTCTCAGCATCCTTCCTAGACAGCATGATGTGTTAACTTTCTGTATAATGAATATTCCTGTTTGGTTCCATACTCTGAAATACATCCATCCCTGAATGAGATCTCAACGCTCTGCATTGCTGATTTCCAGCTGCATGCCATAGCCCTTGTTTTTCATAGGCTGGGAACACCAAAAGAGCCCTCTAGACCCAGAGATTCTGCTTTTAACACAATCACTGGTGTATTGGGGCAAGGAGAGCCTTTCTATTTTTCAGTCTAGTTCCAACAATAAAGTTATTAAAGCTATTTCCCACCTTGCAAGAAAGCTGCCTGATGATGATATTGTTCATTCCTTTTAAACTAATTTTATTTCAATATGGTACATTTGCAGTCATCATAATCCTATTGTGGTGTGTTATTCCCAGTATAATCACTGAAAATGCTACTCCTCAGGGGAAGGGGTTTGCTCTGGTTTTCATGGGCTTGGGTTTTTTTTCTGTTTAATTTTATCTACTGCTGGAATATCAGAAGATCAGCCATTTTCTTCACCACAATCCTTCCTGTCCATTCCCTTGTTGACTTCAGTTTCCGGTGATGGACAGAAGGTACTTTGGCAAAGTGATGTGAAGAAAGATCTACAGTTACTCTGCTAAAGGTAGCCTGCATCCACACAGCTAAGGGTCTGTCCCAGCCACAGTGAAAAGCAAGTAGCATCCTTCCTAGCAGTTCAAGTTCTCACAGGAGATGAGAATATATATATAGATGTTAAGTTATATAGTCAGCTCCTTCACACTGGGTATGGAAAACTGTGGCACTAAACCCACGGCATCCCCAGGGTCCTCTACAGCACTGGAGACATCACTGTCTTCCTAAACTGAATAGCAGCAGAACCTCCAAATAACAGAATTCCAGATATTTTATTTTTACTCTTAACTTCATGCTGGATTTTTACAATTCATGTTTAGCTTGTGTAAAACAGGGTGACGGATGGTTTCACACCGTGTCATTACAACGATTATAGCTCACGCAACAGCACAAAACCGCTATTTGGAGTCCCAGATTTAAGGCCATTTAGACAGGAATGAGCTTCAGGACAGTGGTATTTTAGCCTTCCTGCAATTATGACTTCTGTGTTGAGCAAAAAAACCCCAGTCTTTGTCAGATACCCAGATGAACTGAGATCCAAGTTGGATATGAGGTACGTAGTGATCAGACACAGGGGGCCATCACCCTGCTTGGATATCCAGCTCTGTGCCTGCAGTTAGAGGCTATGATCTGATTGATATGGAACAGTCATTGCAGGGGGGGATGACTTCCAGAGGATGTCATTTCACATACCACAACTTACTTGCACAGCTGTTGTATGTACTGCTGTAACAAACTGTTCCTTCATTAAGCCATTACTGCCCAGCTCAAAACCTGAGCTTCCTAACAAAATACAGTAGAAGAAAGATGAATTTCTCTCTCCTCACACGTAAGTTCTAGCTGACACATTTCCTATTTACAGAAGAATCTTGTCTTGAAGGATGAGCAAGTGCTGAAAGACAAAATAGTAATACAGAAGTGATCTCCTATTATATGCCCATTACTGGCATGTTTTGTATTAAACTTCCTTTTATAAGAGTGAGAATTAATAGGTATTTTCACAAAAAGGTCTCAATTGTTACAGGTGATTACAGAGTTCAGTAGGTTGATTATTACTGCAAAAAAGCATTCTCTGTTGATGAGAATAATACATGTTATTCTTATCTTTTAGGTGCTCATATTACCTATTAATAATTTATAAACTAACCTCATTATAAGGTTGTAATACATATTGTGACAGATTCCAGCACAGGCAGTGTTCAAGCACTAAGTTTCTCTGTGCAGCTAACCCTGGCTCCATTTATGTGTTAGATTTTATCATACACTGTTGCTATTCTGGAAGGCTCCACTTCTTCCTAGGATGCGGTTATCAATAATCCATGTATTGCATTTGCCCATGTGGCAACTGACGCCTGTAGCAGAGGCTTACCTCTTGCTGCCTTTTTGGGAACAAGACCAAGAGTTTGCTAACAGCCTTCAGGGTAAGCAGAGCTCTACACAGGTTTGTGGGTCAGTGGCCACCTCTGCTCCCATCCCCATCTTTGAGCTGGTACCTTCAGTCCACCTTTCACTGGAGTTCTCTCTAGTGCCTCAAGACCCAGCTTCATCAGCACACTAAACTGTGTTTCTCATCCCTGTCAGCCATGCTCTCAACAGGTGTATTTCACTAAAATGGCTACAACATCAAGTACTAAACCTCCAAGCATAAGCACTTGCTGTAAAACGGCTGGAGAAATTGCTGAAGAAGGGCCGAGAGTGGTTCTTTTCTTGACTTGTACGTACAGAAGATGGAAAGCTCAGGGGAAAAGAAGTGGTTTATGGCCAACTCTGTAATTTTTCACAAGTTACTTTCACTGCTATCCAAATAGCAAGCCAGCATCTGTTTTACAAAATCCTTTGTACTTGAATGGCTTTTGCCAGCTCTCCCTCACAAGGTGACACGCAAACACTGACAACTGTGAGCACCTCACCACAGTGTTTGACTTGGTAAAAACTAATAGCAAAGCTGGAAGGAGTAGGTTGTTCACTCAAAGAGCAGCATCAAGAAAAGAGCAGCAGAGCCATTCACTGTGCACACATTCTTGTTAAAATTCAGCTTTTTGATTGTGTGACAGCACACCTTTCCTTGGAGCCCCTTCAGACAAGAGATGCTCACAGGACATCCAGGATGAGCAGCTGGTCTGGGCAGATTCTCAAGGCAAAAATCTGGGCTTCACTGAATCCACTGGCAAAGTTCAATTTGACTTTAGTGGAGCCAAGATTTTCCTGTCACCTTATCGCTAAAACTCTTGGCTTTCAGCATTACTGCATATTTTCCTGGGAAGTTTTATGCATACCTAGTTCAGTCCTCTGACAAAGGTATTTATGAGGAATAGTACTTATTCTGTTGTAGTAGTACCCTGGGACTTTAGCTGTGGACCCATGTGCATCATCAGTAGCAGTGTGTGGATGCATAATGAAGAGACAGGTTTGCTCTCTGTTTATGTATGGTGCTCTTTACCTTATCCTCGGGCATTTACACAAAGGAGTTTAAACTGAGGAGTAAACACAAAGATGTGGATACAATCTCTGGTTCAGGATGTGCCTGGTCTCCAGACTGTCAAAACCTGGTAAGAATTAATGTCTGTTGTTCTTTATCACTCTCCTTGGATATCCTCTATTGTCCCATATTCTGTATGAATATTCCTACACTCTCAGTAGCGCAGATTTTTCTGCCTGTGTTACATTGTGGGAGGCTCTGTCTGGAACATCAGTGCTGGTGTGGCAAACAGGTCTGAATCCTGCACCCTGACTGTAGACGAATGGCTCTTTCTAAAGCACTTCTATAATGTGTGCCTTATTTTTCCGTAACTACAAATGGAGCTTTGCAGAAAAAAAATGACAGTTTAAAAAGAATGATGCCATTTCTAACTTAGTGTTTCCACTCAGATGAATATGATTTTCAGACATGTATTTTGGCCTAGAAAGTAGCTAGAAATCAAACTGCCTGTTAAAAATCTTACTCAAATTAAGCGAATAATTTCTCTCTTCCTCCTCACCCCCACATAATGATGAGTAATTTTCTAAATCTAATCCAATTGCTTTTCTATAAGCTAGTAAACAAAATCTAAACACAGAATATACCAGAAGATGATGAGAAGGCAAGTGTATGTTATCATAACTTCCTAGCCTTCCCACTTGTATTTCCTCATAGTCTTGCAAGCATATGCAATGAGACCAACCAACCAAAAGCTCTTAATAAACAGTAGAGGAAAATAAACCCTTCTTTTTACCTAGAACCTGTGTGGGCTTTGCAAAGACATTGTTCATTAGAAGATAACTCCTTATCTTGGGTTACTTATCAGGAGCACTTAGGTTTCTGTGCAAAAGCACCTCGGGGTGTGGGGTCAAAACAAGGTGGAGAGCACACCCTTTGATGGATGTTCAATTTCTGCTCTATCCTAAACACCAGCAATTAACACTCTGTTAGCTGAGAGAAGCACATTCTGCAGCAGCTTCTGGTTAAAGTGCTGGTGAGAGCTGCTCCTGACATGGCCACACAGCCTGGGGTCATACACTCAGCTCTGCAGATTCTCACAGAGGAATAGTGGGTGCCTGGCCAGAGGCTGCTCCAGCTGCGGTCCCAAGTACACCCTGCTCTACACTGTACTGATGGCTGTTAGCCTTTCGTTTGGGTATTATGCAGAGCATAAAAAGGATGAAGATCAAGAGGTTGCTTTTACCACACAGACAGACACTAGCGTGAGATGGTATGAAATGACTAAATGGATCACCAGCTGCAGCTTCTCATCACTATGGGTAGTGGGTATTGGTGTGGGTATCTTTGGTGCATGTGTTGTTCTCCTCTGGCTAGGACTGAAGGCACATGGAAAAGAGCAGTCAGCTGAAGAGCCAAAACCAGCAGAGTAGAGCTGAAGTCCCTTAAGATTTCTCTTCACTGATTCACTTCGATTCTGTCTCATAATGCATCTCTAAAATGACTCAGTGACTGCATAGTTCCGGACTATAATTTCACATTTAGTGTCCCAAATTAACTGGCGCTAATTAAGAACAAAAACAAAAACAAAAACAAAAAAAAACAAACCCCTCAATTTTCTTTCATAATGAATTCCTGTAGTTTTTTTCAGCTGGTCTCCAATTATAAATGAATGTTACTCCTAATTCTATGATGTATCTACAGGGGTACAGGCAGACGTCCCCCAGAAACAACTCCTCCAGCGTCCAAAAGTGCTTGATAAATAAAACCCAGGTTACATTGAAAGTGATCTTCTACTGACAGGGATGACATTTGTGGGAGGTACTTTCAGCACCTTGCAGTGATGTACCTTGCTATCTACAGCTCATTAGGAAGGATTTAGGCCATGGATCTCAACAATGCTTTCATGATCTTTCTCACAGGTAACACCCATGGACTCTCAGACATGAACAGAGACTATTAACCATTTCTTTACTTGGTTATGAGTCTTCTAGTGTGGAGACAATGTGTTTATAACAGTCTAAGACATTTCAAAGTATATAAAAGTTATAGACTACATTTTCTAATAGAACTGGGAAAGTATAATTTTAATCAGTTCTGTTTGATTATTCCAGTTGGCACAATGTCTAAAAAAGTATCACAAATTATTCTGAGAAATTAGCCAATTACAAAGAGCCATTTCCAGGGAGGAAATTTAGGGCATCTTACTAAAGGCGTGATTTATACAGCAGTCCATATTTTAGCAGCATATCGTTTGATCACTTATATAAACTGGTTTCATTTCACTTGCTTTAAATACAGGAAAATTGTAAGTAGATAATCAGCTCTATGAATAACAGAACCAAGGAGCCTGGTTTCCTATGGATTTGAGGTGGTAGGAAAACCTCCTACATGGACCCTGTGACATCCTGCAAGTGGTAAGCAATCCTTATACCCTTTCTTTTTCTCTGACTAGTTATCTGCTCTCACAAAATTTCATAACTGCAATGTCTTTGGGACTAGTAATTTGGTGTTGAATTTGGCTGCAACTGGTCAACTTCTAATGTTACTGATAAAAGAGACGTGAAATGTGTGTGCATGCATGTGTGCACAGCTACAGACACACAAAGCATGACTGCATAACTGTAATTAAATTAGGAAAACATGCTCTTTAAAAACAGGTATAAACTGCTGTTTATATCTACAGATTTTGCCTGTTGTCCATGTTAAGGAACTGAAGAGCTAAACATCAACTGATATCCTTCTGTGATATGGTTTAATGAAGAAAATAAAAGATAATCCCTAAGGAAAGTAATTTTCTCATTCCTTGGAATGTATTTAGTTTCTCATATTTCTTACTGAACTTAACTTACTGCTTCAGCTTTCCAAAGAAAACCTCCTTTACTACATTATTGCTAAGCTGAAACATAAATGACAGAAAACCAAGCGCTGACCCTTTTCACGTCAATGACAGCAATGACATTTTTACCCACTTATTTTAAAGCCTGGAGTCCATAACTCTGATCACAAATACAGCCCTGTTCAGTAAAGCCTAAGACACTCAACTGGGTAAGAAAATCCCAGACTGTTGTTAGAACTTGCTGTTATTTTAATATTTTAAACTGACAGCATTTGAAAACCAACATGAAAGCTAAAATACAAATTCACCTGCCTTTCTGTGCCTTAGGCTATGTAATAGGTTCACACAAACAGCCATTAAATAATGTCATGTAGGACTTTGTAATGTAAAGCTCATAGGGAGATCACAGCAAATAGAAGTTTACATTAGGAAGCCTAACAGACACATCTTTACAACACAGAGGTATTTTGTTAGGAATATTCTCCTTCCAAGGCCTGAATGCTGTAGCAATACTCTGCACACCTCCATAGCATTAGTGTCAACTGCAAGCAGGCTGGCTCAGCAGGCAAAACTAAGCAGACTGCACAAGTTCTGCATTACATGGTTTATTACTGCTTTTCCCTCTGCAATACTGTTCATAGCCAGTGGCACAGAGCAGTAGGTGACTTGGAGTTTTCTCTCAGAGACAACTACCAGCTGATTGCAATACTGATGCTGGTAGTGTGATTCTGGAATTTCACCAGCACTGTTCACAGAACACGGCTGCTGTGGAAGACTTGCTATTGGAAAGGCTCTGCAAGCCAGGCGTCACGCAGAAAGCCATGTCTCAAGACTCCCAGCCACAAACTGATGAAGGTCTGTGTCAAAATGAATCCCTTTTCTTGCTCTTTCTCCCCCTCCATCCTAAGAGGCTGTCCTGCAAGTTCACTTGTCTGATGTTTCAGCACTTTCCTCAAGCTTCTGTGTTCAAGAGGTTTCTTCATTCTGTGATTAAATCCGTTTGTCCTTCTGCTAGCCCCAGCTTTTTGCTTAGAAAGCGTTTTTTTTCTCTCATGTTAACTCGTGTTAGTAGAAAACAGATACTCTTGCTTTTCCTTTGATAAATAAGACAAACATTTTAATCTCTTCTCAGAAAACAAGCTTGCTTCACTATCATGATCATGCTAAAAGCTTTTCCTATACTTCTTCCTTTTTCCTTAACTCAGGTGACCAGAAACACACCATAACCATCGCAGCTGGTCAAAGATCCTGTAACAGGCCTGCAAGGAGCTCAACTGAGCAATTCCCCCAGAAGCAAAGAGGGGTGAGATAGTCCATCTTTTCCTCCATTTGCTGATTATGAGTAGACCGGAAAATGGGGTTTAAATTGAAGTATGAAGAATTGAAGTATGTGCTGTAATTTGGGATTACTGTAGATTATTCATGTCCCTTGGAAGTGTTCAGTAACCACACTTTTATATTACTTAAATAACCCCTGTCTCGCTCTGCTTCCCATTCATCCATACAAAGCAAATATGATACATTGCTATTTATTCTTTACATAGCGTTACGAAGCAAAGTTGATTCATTTTATGACAGAGGTCTTGAGATATTTAGATTCTGTTTGCTTTTCTCAGATTTATGTGATCATGCTGCTTGCTTCTCTGCTTTTAGTACTGTTATTAATGTTCCAAAGGTTTGGTTACATTCCGGTTACATTCATTTATTCAAACTTTAAGAAATGTCCTGAAGAGAATTATTTATCAAAACAATAGTTTGTGTTCCCACAAAATGTAACTGCTCTCCTAAAAAAATCCAGAACAAAACCACAAGAAAATCAAACCAACAACCAAATTTCATAGAAGAAAAATAGAGGAAAGAGATTAGGCAAAGGAAGATATTTGCACTTCTTGCCATAATGTCATTTCTGCTTACCTAACAAGATGCCGTTAGACTATTTTTTTAGCAGTGCTAAGGCCACCACTCAAAATCATTTAAATTGTAGTTCTAAGCACTCAGCTACTCTGAAAATCAGGCCCTAAATGGGTCAAGTTGGTCATTTCATGTGAATGAACGGTTAAGAAAACATTTGCTTTAAGCGAGTTGGCTCAGACTATGAACCCACCCTGGAAGAGACAGGAAGAGAACGTGGGGTTTTGACTGACTGATCAAATGACTTGCTTGTGCTATCACCAAGAAAGAGTTTAAAGAACGACTCTGAAAGGTTATTTTCACTGAATTGCTGAGTACATAAAATGTGTTGAAAGAAAGGGTGAAACTTCTTGAAAGGGTTTAGAAATGGTTATATTTATAACCTGTTGTGGTAGGATTTTCAAGTCCAGTGTTCAGTGAAGCTAGACTGACAAATTTATTACAGTTATAAGGCTGAGAAACCTATTAGAAGAAATACAATAGAAGGTACATTTTTTTTGTGAAGCTTTAATAGAAGCTGAAACAATTCCAACAAAAGACTAAATTTGGTAAGGGGGAAAAAGTCATTTATTAAATCTTTCTAAAAAGATTGAGTGACCTTTCTTTAAAAAGAATGGTCTTTTTTGTAAAAAATGAAAGACTCAACCTTTATAACAACAACCTAGTAAAAGGCTATATTAGCAACTGGCTTCTTTTGCAAGTTCAGTTATTTTTATTGTCAATAAATAGTGTTATGCAATAACAGAAGCACTGTTGCCTCTCTAATTTCTCTCAGGGATTGAAGAAATTCATAATAAAAGCATTCAAAATCTAAACTGGAATAAAAAAATAGAACACTCGGGTTTGTACTGCAAGAGCCAGAGGGAGAAACGATGGGCTGAGAATTCAGTTCATAAGGAAACTGTGCCAGAACTGTGAAGGTGGTGTGATTTCTTCTACCTCTGCTTACAGTAAAAGTCAAGCTATTAATATCAGGCATCTTGACAGTCACATAAATGCATATATTAAAATTCCAAGTAATTTTTTTCTTCTGTAGATGTATAATCATTACAGAGTAAGAGAAATTTAATGTAAGACCAGATGGCAATAGCATTACTTAGAGTGGATAAAAGTTAGAGACTGACTTGTATACCCAGTGTAAATGGACTAAGACTGAAGATGGTGCCTATCATCATCCCAGAGTAAGAGTGGACACAAAATTAAACAGTCCAGTCTGTTCAAAGCAGTGTGGGAAAGCGTTTGGAAGACTTTTTAAATGACTAGTACCTGCATGGGATTGGATTCACATGAACATTACCAGGCACTGGCTTGCTCCTCAGTAAGCTTGCTATGGTTTCAAACAGGAATCTCAGATCAGGCCAAAGCTGATGGGCATTCTGCCCAAGGGGTTGGAGAGATCAGTGTTGAGGAACTCAAATGAACCTCCGCTAGGGAGTGACAGGCAGAACCTGCGGTTGGTTTTGAAGCAGATGATCACACAGTGATCAGGTACGTAATTACAGGCAGTAATCTGAGGAAGCCAGCTTCAGAATGTTCCCTGCACAGCCTGCAGAGAAAGATACCTCTGGTCCCTCAGAGCACCTCCAAATGCTCAGCCTCAAGCCCTCCATCACTGTCAAGTATCTCCCTGCACTGACTAAGGAGGCAGCCTAGGAAAATAGGCTTTCTCATGTATAAATCATCTGATGTGACTCTCTCACTTAAGAACCAAAGGTGTATTCCTGTCCCTCTTGTTCACATGCATCCTCCTCTTGCTCTCAGGAGGAGTATGTTCTCACTGTGCAGCGGAAGACGGATGCAGTCTACGGAGGCAAGTGAAGTGCTGCTTGTTAGATCAAAGCTAAGCATCTCTGCTCGACATACTTCAAACAGGAACTGAGGATGGTGGTTCTCCAAGTGTTTGTTTTCATTGGGTTTCCTGTGTTCAGTTTAGGGAAAACAGACAACAGGAGTTGTTTGAAATAAAGCTGTAATTTACTATCCTAACATGCTGAGAAGCAATTAGATTCAAGCTAATTACTGTAAATAGTTTTTATAATTACTTGTAAAACATTCTACTACCTGTACTTCTGCTAAAGTCAGTCAAGGCCTGTAGTAGTATTTTTTTTCTAAGAGAAGGCTTAATGTTATTACTCAAGGGCCAAACTGTTTTCTTGAAATCTTCAAAAAGGAGTAGCTATGCTGTAGAAACTACTGCTGGAAAGCATCTGTTAGGGCATGCATCCCCTTCACAAGACTGTGTGTATCAGTAAACTGAAGAGTTGTCTAGGCTAGTTTATATTTCACAACTATCTCTACTACTACCTGGAAAGGCTGTTCCAGAACCTAAAAAGATCTATGTCAAAAGAAGAATCAAATAATTTTCAGCTGAATCCTGATTTTCTTAAGCTTTGTCCCACTATTCAGGTTTTTCTCTCTACTTGAAGCATACAGAAAACAATCTCTCCCTTATGTCCTTCTACCACAACCATTATTTTTTAGTTCAGCATTGGTCACTTTGGCCTGGCCCTTCACACTTTCACAGGCACACAAACCAGTTGGAGTTCCACCACCTCTGTGCCCTCACGGTCACAGCTGTAAGTTTTTTCCTCTTCCCACAGGTCTGCCAACTCTTGTTCTGAACTTGACCCAGTGGTCTCCAGTTTGGACAACTATTTCTGCACTGCTGATGGGTGCTCAAACAATCCTAGTCTGTTGTTTGGGTTTTGGTTCATCTGAAAAGGTCTCCTGATGTCTGGGGGCAATTCCAAGAAGAACTCATGGATAGTGCACAGTGGTTTATTTAAGCATACAGTAATGCATTGGCAACTTTCTTCAACAAAGGGTGACTTCCACACATGTACAAGTCTATCTCACACAAAATACACATCTTAGCTGTCAAATAACAAAATGCAAATACAGGAATGTGTTGTTGGGTTGTCCTACTATTTACGAGCTTCATCTTAGCTCTAATCTTACTACACAGAGACAATTAATTGTAATCCTGCACACAGAATGGCATGGGACCTGATGACCATGAGGTTAAGAGCAAATCTCTGTATACTGGAATGTGAGGGGGAAGAGGAACTAGAAGTCCATTTTTTCACATATTATTACCCTTCTCCTGCAGTGCAAGGGTATTTCCTTGCACACCTTTACCTTTTTAGCTTGTTATAGAGCAGCTTCACACAGGTCTTGTGCAGTTGATGACAGAAATGCTGCCAACCACTTCTGCAGTTGATAGAAAAGCCTGTCAGAAGCCAAGGTGATGGCCACAAGCTGCTCTGGTGGCATTCCACAGCTCTCAGACTGTCCTGTTGGCCTCGTATATCTTACCAATGGTATCACTTCAGGAATGTTTATGAACAGATAGACGTTGGACTTCCAAGTGGGTATTAAGCTTCTATAGCAATAGAGGTGTACCTCCAGAAGGTAAGAAGAAGAAACCAAAGCATTAGTAAAAAAACTAAAAATATATTTTTTTTTAAGAAGTGTTGAAGTGGTTTCATAGAAAAACCTCATTTCTTACTGTTTTCCCTTTGAAATACTCCTGGTTTAAAATCCAGATAGATACATAAAACCAGTCAATTTTTTCAAAACTGACATATGGCAAAAAGTGGTAGCAGTAAATAAAAGCACATAAAGCTAAATTGCACCGTTCTAAATGTTAGTAAAAATGACAAAATAAAATAGTAGCTATATAAACTGCGCACAGGTGTGTAACATATTACAAGCAAAAAACATAGCTCGCAATTATAAACCTACACTATTTATTTCACTTGTCTGTAATTACATTTTATACATGTTTGTTTAGTAATATCAATCCAAGACATCATTTTGAGGATATAATTAACTGCATGTTAGAACAGAATGTGTTTGATTGGTTTGTGTTCCACCAGAGAAAAGGCTTTGTTAGCTGTATTTAAGTGCCACCTAGTGTTACAATCCACCAACTTCGCCCAGAAAACCCTCTTCCTGAATTGCACGGTTAAGAAAAACCGAGGGCCACAATCTCAGTGCTAACAGGAAGTCCTTAATCCATGTTTAGGCATTCATGGAGTACCCAGTCTCACACATAACACTTCTGCTGCAGGCTGTGATCAAGCAACAGTGAGACCACGCCAGTGTTGAAGTGTACATTTGGTCATAGCAGCACAATTAGGCAGTAAATACAGCCCTCAGGCTCTCACTCACAGTTACCTAGTTTTTAAGATGTTTATACCAGTGATCCAACATGAAGATAGAAGTATCTAATGAAGACACAGTATCCAGGGGGAGAGAAGTGCTCTTTAGAAAGATAAGTTTTTTTCTGTAAGATGCAGTGTAACTGGAAACTGTCAGGGAGGAGACACAGACAACACACATATAACAACAGAGTATGCTGCCATTAGGTCCCAGTGCATTCAGATATGCAAGAGAATGTCTTAAACAGGGGAAGTTGAAGTTAGATATAATGAAGAAGTTCTTTACTGTAAGGGTGGTGAGGCACTGGAACAGGTTGCCCAGGGAAGCTGTGGATGCTCCATCACTGGCAGTGTTCAAGGCCAGGCTGGACAGAGCCTTGGGTGACATGGTCTAGTGTGAGGTGTCCCTGCCCATGGCAGGGGGGCTGGAACCAGATGATCTTATGGTCCTTTCCAAACTATTCCATGATTCCCCATGTAAGTGCCTTCTATCTATAAATGTCTTTCCATAATGACCCTCACTGACTTCACGTGCAGATACAAGGAGCCACCTATCCAAAGCGGCCTGCTGCTGAGGAGTTCTGGCTGTTGCTAGCAGTCTTTCAACAAAAATAAGTTGTTTAAAGCTTATATTCTTGACAGCTTCAGAACTGATTTGGTTGGGTTGCTCTTCTAATGAAAAAAAAAAGAACAATACTGAAAAAAACGATGCAGCGCTTATAGCTCATTAGCTATGAGTGTTTCATGCACTGTCAAATAAAGCGGTAATTAAGGAATGATGGTCTCCATCCTGTCTCTGTTTCAGCAACACTGAACAATTGATAGTATCTGTAGCTTAACTAAAATGCTCTTTGCATTCTCCCTGCAAATGGCATATATAATGGTTTACATAAAGCAAACTTCCATTTGTCTCTATTCTGTCTGAAATTCATTAACTACTACACGAAAGAAGGATCACTGCTATTACAGAGAACTGGTGCAGCTCAAAGTAGGATATGCAAAACACTTAGGCTTCCCATTGAATTTAGCAAGACAGTAACCATTAGGTTTTCACACCATTAGGAAGGAGGACTGGCTCCTACTTCATTTATTGGAAAGTCCTGTCTTTAAATCACAGTGGTAAAAAATCAAAATAGGATTTTAAGTACTATTTAACCTGACTGCTGCAATAAGCAGAGGTAAGCTGACAAGTACATCAAAGAACTTCAATTACATGTCAAGGGGATTAATATGAGTTTGTTACAGAAATATAAAATCAGAGAATGGCAAAACAAGAGAGAGAAAATAAAGAGCTGAAGAATCACAAGCAAAATCTTGTTGTGTTAAGAAAGGCTCATGATGAAGCATCTTAAACACAAGGATCAGAGAAGGTGTAGAAGGGAAACAGGGAAAACAAGCTTTCAGAGCAACCTTTAGAAATCACCTGCAGCTGCAAATGGGTGTAAATCAGACAACAATGATGACAATTAAGAAAAATTAACTTTCAGCTGTTATTTACTTAGAAATGTTTGGTTTATGTTTTCTGTGAAGTACACACAGAAAAAGTGGATCGATTGTGCCTTTTTTCAGTGCATTTTGATGAAAGTTTGACTGTAAAGGGTTCGAGTCAGCCTCTAACTCTTCAGTTTAGAGGCTTGGAACAAATTCTGCTCTTCAATACACAGAGGACAGGATCACACCATAGCGTTTGGAAGCGTCGTGGAGAATCTGCCTGGCATTCACAGCAAGCTTTCCGTGCCAAAACCATAACGTTGCGCCTTGTCCGACAAAGCAACAATAGGCTTCAATGCGCCTCCACGTCCCTAGAGAACATGAACAGAACGGGAGGAGCAGATTCTGCAAAAGGCAGTGCTACCCCCTCAGCCCTTTGGAGTGGGTTCACCCCGCGCATCTGGGCTGCAAAGTTGGTCCAGAGTACTGCCAATGTCCCGTGCGTGTGCGACCGCGCGATCACGGCGGAACAACACTCAAAGCGCTGCCAATCGCCGACGGCTCCCGTCCCATTCGGCCCGGCCCGGCACCGACGCCGCCGTGGCAACCCCTCACCCCTAACGCTCGCTGTCCCAGCCACGGCTCCGCAGCCCCCAGCAATGATTGGTCCCTGCCTCCTCCGCTCCTCCAATCACAGTGCAGAAGGCGGATCCTGACCTCGCTTGATTCTGCCTACTCGGACGCAACGGGGCCAATCAGCGCCTACACCTAGGCTCCACCTTTCCGGCCGTCTCCATGGCAGCGGGCTTCGGGGAGGAGGGGTGTGGGGAAGGTTTAAGGCGGTGCGGAGGCCATGGTGGGTGGTGGTTTTCCTTTTTGAAGCCGGCGAGGCTAAAGGTAAACCGTGTCTTCGGATTTATTTATTTAATTAATTAATTTCTCTTGCCTGACTTCTCCTCCCTCCGTCCTACAGGATGGTACATTCCGGTGGACTCATAGGTTGGCCTCTCCCCCCCCCTTCCTCCCAATGGTAGGGCTAAGGGCGGCTCCTGCGTGCCCCGTTGGGTCCGCTGGCCTGAAGCGGGAGCGTCCGTCGCGGCCCTCGATGCCTTCTGAGGGGGCCGGGGCCCTGCCCGGCTTGCTCACGCCTTGGGCCGCCGCGTGTGAGGTGCCCGCGCTGTGGGCGGAGGATGCTCAGCTGCCTGCTTGGTTACTGCTGCTGGGTGTAGGCTAGTCTCCCCTAAAGACAAGAAGTGGGTGCGGTTGTGCTCCCTGTGCGTTACTGTCTCCAGCTGCCACTAAAGGTGTTACCTGAAGAGTGGAAAATGGCGCCTGGGCTAGCAAAGGGCATGAAGTTCCCCAGCTGAGGGAAGGAGCGTGGAGGGAATGTGCTGCTTGCTAGGCGAGGGGAAGCATTAGTAATGGGCTAGTTGCATGGAAGTGCGCTTTAGACCATGGCAAAACATAAATCGCTAGAAAATGGCTCTGTTGAGGTGCACGTGTGAATAACTTGCTTCAACGTTACATGTGAATGTCTTAACACAGCATGGCTTTTCCTAATTTTCTCCTATCTAAGGGATCTATAAATTCTTCCACCCTTCAACATTGCTAGTGTGTGATGAGTTCTTTCATCACTAAACACAACAGCAATGCAGTCATCTCTGAGGTGGCCATAAAACACTAAGCCTTCTGGAAAGTGCTGTAGGATCTCAGTTCGTGTGCAGAGGGCAGCTGAGCTCCTTCATAGCTCAATAAACCCCACAATATGATGTAAGCAATTTCAGATGTGTTACAGTACTGGAGAGCTGAGCTCAAGAGTTTTCACTTAATTTTTCAAACACTCAAAACCAAAAGTCACTTAGGAGATTAAAGTTATTTACTTCCATTGTGCCTGTACATAAGCACTATGAACTGTGTCTGTGAGAGATAGTTATAAACGATATTTACAGGTATAACTGTGTTTGGAGTAATGCGACAAAAGCTAGGAATCACTAATGCAAGCAGTAATACGCAAATTACACAGCACATAGTTTAAGTGCATGGATGTAAGTGTCTGAAACTTGAGAAAGCTTAATGCTAAAGTATGACTCAAGTCATATTTCAGTTCTCATGAATTATTAGAATACAGTAAAATACTAAAACATACTGTAAACATTGGTAGCATGCATGTATTCAAATCAATGTAGCCATGTCTTGTGGCAGGTTTTTGTGTAGATAGGTGATACATAAATATTGTGTGCAGCTTTATAACATGGAATTGTTTAATATTGAAACGTGTATGTTCATGTATGCCTTTGGAAGATTTTAATTTCACTTGGTTTTGCTTTTATAGGGTGACAGATCTGGGGCAAATGACTGAAAATGTCATCCTATTTGGCTCAGGAGGTTCACCTTGCTAGAAGACATGAAGAGATGTAAGTAATTGCCTCACAGCAGTTTGTATTGTGGTCTTGGGAGACCTCCCTCACTGCGCTGACTGTCGTGTGAACAGTGAATCCAAGCTCCGCACAGAACACAGTGGTATTTCAACAAGCTGTTCGTGTTCCAGGAGGTGGCACTCTTCCTTCGTGAACTGTTGAAATTAGCATACTTGCCTTTAAGGCTATTTAGATTGATGAGGTGTTTGACTCCCAGTGGTGGTACTGGTTTAAGATCTCCATAGTTAACCTCCTGTCATCATTAAATTCCTGTTTGGGGAAGGTAATTGGATTCTGTCACTCTATGCCTCAGTTATAGAACTGCTTCTTTGTTGCCCTGTAAACTCAGATAGGGAAGCAAATACAGTAATGATTCAGAAAAATCTGCTTTTCTTGTAACAAATAGTACTTGCCAATGAGCAAGAGTAGTACTGATCAGCTCACCCCAACCCACCCCGTCTTTCCTGTTCTGGGAGTTTCAGTGCTTCTAAGCACCTTTAGCATATGAGGACTGCTGGTTGCAACTTTATAGCTTCATACAAGCACAGCAGGTGATGCCTGCCTTGTACCTTTTCCCTCCCCCAGCACACCCACCCTACAGCTGGCTTAATTAGCCCCATAGTTTAGAGAAAACTGGGTAAGGTAAAAAGGTTATTTTCTAGCTCCTGAGCAAAATGTTCTACCCACTTAGCAAAATGTTTTCCTTTGTAGACTGTCTCAGAGATCAGAACTGCTACAGCAGATGGAGACTTATCTAGGAGACAAAAAGACTAAAAAGACGTGGCAAACTCAAGCAGCTGATGCAGCTCATAAAAGGAATGCAGCACTTTTAAATGTAAGTTTCTGCAACTACCAGGAACCGCATTGAAATGTCATGGTTATGTAGCTTAGAGGATTAAAAAAAGTGTTTGCTCTATAGTTATCAGTTGAATTCTCCTATATACAGTTCCCTCTTCTGGAACTTGACCAAAAGTATTAAATGACAAGTCTTTATTATCTGATGGCATCACTACATATTTCCTGTGCCCTTCTTATATGAGCCTTGTGGTGGCAGCTGCTACTGTCTTCTTTTGGTTTTTTTTAAGTACATGTAGGGATGCAACACATGCTATTACATGTCTGCCTAGGAGAACCTAAAGAGTCTGACAAGACTCACAGTACCTCTACACTTTGATTCAAGATGCAGGGTTGTGTTTTGAAACAGAGGCTGACCAGCCTATAATGCTTCTAGTCCAGGATAAGAACTAAACTCCCATTATGGTTGTGTGGAGTTGTGACAGAAGTTCTCAGGTGGAGAGTGACTTCAAGAATCTTACTTGGAAGTCTGTAAAAGCAGTGTTTGGTGTTTGTGGCTCTGCCTAGTGATGATGCCGTTAATAGTGTTAATAGCTGTTCTACATACATGTTGTCGTATTTAGGTAAGATTTTCCTGTTTCAGCAGACATTTGGGTAATTAAAAAGATGTAGGTTTGATGGCAGGGACTGAAATGATAAAAACTCTTCTGGAGCCCCTAGCTTAGGCATCTGAGTTTGAAGAGATTGCAATTGACCACTGATGTGACTATACATTTGACAAATGTTTGTGTGTTGTTGAGGAAATAGCAAAAAACCATTTTCTTTGAACTCTGAACTTTGAATTTACTAAGGCTCATATTGCATGTGTTGTGTTCGTTGAAACAGTAAGTTTTACTCTAGGAAATTACAAGATTAATTTGTGTCATGAAAAATTTTTGTTTCTTCATACAAAGCCTGGTTAAGACTTAAAATGTTCACATTTTGGGTGGGTAAAATTCTATTGCGCACCTTCTTGGTATTTAAATGGAAGTTACATTTAGGGAGTGGTAGACACAGCAGATCAGGAATGCCTTCAACTCTTCTGTGACAAGGAACTTGGACTCTGGTGCTTTTTGGGTGGGGGCAATCAAACCCTCTGTACTGGGTACAAATGAGAGTAGGTGCTTCCATGGGAGGCTGGGGAGCAGTGGATATGGTTTATTTTTCTCCATAGTTCATAGCATCACAGAATGGTTTGGATTGGAAAGGACCTTAAAATCATCTAGTTCCAGCCTCCTGCTGTGAGCATTGATCCAGCCATTGTGTCTCCCATTTTCCATATGCATTTTATAAGAGATTTTTACTTCATAAATACAGATTTTTGTAAATTATTTGTGTTCTATAAATGTGTTCTCAGTTTACAGATCCAGGCAAACATAATAAATGCAGGTTATATTTCTGCATGCTGAAAGCTTGTTGTATTGGAAATGTTAACAATAGCTCAGCCATATACAGAGTGTAAATATTTCTGCAGTTAAACAGATATTTGCCATCTTCTGTCACATCCTCAAAATTGTTCCTTTCAAGTGTCAAAAATGTTGGTGTTTGTAGGGAAAAAAGGCAAAAACATATGTATCAAAACAAATTCTGTTGCAGGATAAAGAAGCATAAATCAGTTGAAATCTATTAATTTTATACTAGTTTTATCAGGCATACACTCCTGCAGATGCTTTCTGATAACAGAAGAAAACGGGGGGGGGGCGGGGGGGGGAGGGGTAAGCTATGCAGAATAATATATGAGAAGCTTGAAAACAAGACTGATTAATGTGCCAGCTTCAGAATATTGTTCCTGATACCAGGCACTGTACATTTCACAGTTACCATGTGGAGAGTTGTTGATTTGGCCTACTCAAAAATACATGGACATGACGAAGTGTTATTTTTTTATTTGCATTTCTGTTTTTCTGCATGTAAGCAAAATCAGTTGTTTTCAGGATGCAATCATAGCAAAAAGGCATTTTTCTTTCTCTGTGCTGCTTGATATTTATGCACAGGGAAGCATTTTGCAATTAGTTTATTTTTTAATCAGTAGAAGGCAGGGAACTAAGCATTATTTTAATTGAAATTTTTACATTATAAGCACTTGTTTGGCACTTGAGCAGAATTGTAAGGGTATTTTCCTTTATGTCTTTTGAGGGAGACTGCAGATGAGGGAAATCTGGTACTTGTATAATGTTGTAATAAAAGCAGAAATCAGACTAGTATTTGCCATCTTATTCATGACATTTGTAAGATTTCTTGTGTTTAGAAATATGTATTACTGTGCAACAGCTTATAACATGAAATAGCAAATAAAGAATATGCTATGTACTAATTAGTTTTAGGAAGGTAATTTAGACCAAATTTGCTTTCCTTCACAGGCATGTAATTGTAGAATTATTGAAGTGGGAACCTGCCAGACTGATATCAATATAAGTGACAGCTGAATTTGGTCCCCTAAAAGTGATGCATGTGTCATGCGTTCCATTTTACCTCTGGGGAAGGGGCTTGAATTGTTTGTGTTCCAGCCCTTGTGGTTTTAAGGGAAGCACTGCAAGATGCTCTCTTTTTTCAGTTCTGTGACATATTTGATTTGTGGGTGTTTTTTCCACAGTGTTTTTACACTGCTGATGTATTTAGTTTTATATTTATGATGAGGATTTATTTTTCCTAAAAAGCTAACTAGTTGCATAGACACACAAAAAGTGCCATCTAATCTTTTAGTAGTTCTAGTTATTTTCTAAAGCATACTACACCTTCCAGCAAAAATTTATTTCACTGTCTGTCATTAAATCAGTATTCTGAATGACAATAGACTGCACAGCATACAACTAGAGTGAGCAACAAAAAGACACATCCAATATCTGGGCTATGCCAAAGTGACCTTCTCTACTAAACATATACACACAACTGCCATCTTCTTTCTTGCCTAAAAGACACTCATTTCCTATCAGCATAAACATTCCAATGACTTTGTGGAGTATATAAAGAAATAATTATCTTGACTGATAGTCTTCCTTCCTGTGAACATTCCTACAGGAAATGAGAAACAAGGAAAATTCTGTGGAAGAGTATGAAGTGGACATAACTGGTTGATCCTTCTATTCAGTATGGTGATAACTTCTCTAGGCTCCATTTGAGCCGTACTGATAGGAGCTTCATTTGGTGCTATTAGTGGTGTATCTGTTCAAAGTACATGCAACGGAGAAATTCTTTTCTTAGGTTCCTGAAGACTGTGCTGGCCTCTGTTATTTTGGTACTGTGACTTCAAGTGGCTTCTATTTTTTGCTCATATTCTTCTTGTATGTCTATCCCGTTGTCTTTTCTCACCTGAAAAAGATCAGTCACTATTTCCAAATCTGAGCCTCAGTTCGCTCTTTCTCAGACATCCTTTAGCTTCCTACAAGGGTGTGGACTTTGGTGTAGAAAATGGAGAATAGTTTTGCGTGGTTTACGTTAGTAATTATATGCAAGAGAATACAGTCATGCTGTAACAGGAAATAAAGTAAGATGAACACTGTAATTTGAATTAACTGAGTGTGTATCAGTAAGTTGAACTTCAACTAAAATATAGCTGTTTTTTGCTTCTATTAATCATACTTTACCGAATTTGAGTCATATTTTTCAAACTAAGCTTGAGTCAAGCACTATTTGCTTATTGATGTATTCAGATTGGCCATTATTCAATACGAGTAATCATGTTTGGTCTCTCTTATGGATATGCTCCTCCAGAATCTCACTCTTCTTTTCAGCAGCAGTGGTGGTGAATATTTGGGAAGTCCCTTTGGGGAATTTCCTCTCTCATTTAGTTTTTCTGTTGTACTCTTCACACCCGCTCTCTGCTCCCAACTCTGCCATCTGCTATACTTTCTTTCCCCCTCCACTCTGTTCAGCTTTGGCTTCTTCACACCCCACTCCCACGTGCCTTTCTGTCTCTCTTCATCTGCCCACCACTCAATCTCTTCAATGTTTGGGTATGGAACTAAGCCCACAAGAATGGGTCAGAACTTTAAAGGGGGAGGGCGCTTAGTTCAGGGGGATGTTTTGATTTGTTTGTTGCTCTTGTTTTTTGGTTGTTTCTTCCTTTAAATTATTTAGGCCTTTGTGAATCCAGCACGTATCCACTGGCCAAGCAGAAACCCAAACACTGGGGTGGATTTTTTTGTAAGAAAGCTATGTGAGGTGCATTGTCATCCAAATTTGTCTGGTGAACAGCTTGCTGCAGCTCTACATTTTTGTGCACATGTTATGCATGCATATTAGCAAGTCATCTTTGTCTTAAGAAGTAAAGATCTTGCACATAATTTGCCTAGTTACTTTACAGTTACAGTAGCTAGAGCACATAGTTGAGGCTTCATGCAACACAGATAAAACCATTTTGTTCCTCTCAGAACAGAATTTAACTAACACTGTTTTACAGCAACGGTCTTCTGTAGTCATGAAATTTATTCTTATACCAAAAAAGGTACAGCAAACATATTTAGAAACTGTAGGATGTTGGTCTTGCAAGTTGGATTTCAGAACAGAAAGAGTAGAACTTCACTGTTAATATTCAAATGCTGTTTAGCTGTAATGGGTTTATTCAGTTCATTTAGATGTCTTTACGTGAGTTATTCATGTTTAAATGTCTTTATGTGAGTGTGGATTTTCCTTTTGAAATTACTAGTGTTTGTTTTTAAAATGTACTTTGCCTGTGTTTTAGGATATAGAAGCAGCAGAAAAAAAGCTGCAAGAAAGAGTGCATTTACATCCACATCCCAATACTGTTAAGTTAGAAGTAAGTCCTGGAATTCTGTCTTTTCATTTGCTGTTTACCAAATATTGTGCCTTCCCCCCCCCCCCCCCGAAGCATGTTTTTAAAGTGAAAATAATTGATTTTAAAATCCAATGACTGGTATAGCCAAAGGCCTGTGTACTGTGTAGCAAAGCTGAACCTAAATTCTAGGGCAAGGTCCCTAGATTCTGGAGCATTCTGGTGGAAATATTGAGCAGCTTTCAGATCTCTACGAACTTCTGTTTAAAAATGAAGTCAAATATAAAAATGAATATTGTGAATATCAGGAGTTTACTGTGTTTGTTATGTCAAAGTTACTTGGTTTGTTTTATATGGTCATCCTGTTTTCAGTTTGCCACAGATTGTCATCTTTACATTTTAGGGTCAAGAGTTTATCGGCATGAACAGGGACATTTTCACTTCTCAGAGTTATTTTATGGTTGTATGGAAAGTACTGCTACAGCAGGAGCACTCTATTTTTACTTCTCAACCTGTAGTTCCTAAAACATTTAAAGATAAAATTTTGAAAAGCAAGTTACTCTGAGCACCAGATATTATCCTGATACAGCATACTAAGTTCAGTTCCCTATTCTCAACACTGTTATCAGTATTATGCAGTGATGAATAAATGATGAGGCCAGAAACAGTGCAGGGAATAGGAATTGGAGCACAGCTCTTCCTCATATAAACTGAACATCTTAACCACAAGGCCACTGAATCAGATTCCCACTTGTGTTTTTTGCATCAGTGGTTTGTGGGTTCTTTATTTTATGGTGGCTTAGTTTCCACACACATAGTAACACAGAGGGTCCCACACTGATTTGAGTGCTAGGGCACTGTCAAAGGAGGGGAAAGGTACAGGTTTTAGCACTGTCAGCCTGTGAAGAGGGGTGGTTTGTACACTAGTTTCACACCTGCTGGGCAAGTGTTGTAATGCTTAGGCTATTACTTCAATGAGAGGCATCACTTCTTGTTCTGGTTACTGTTAAAAGTTTTTTGTCTGTCATTGCATTTTGTAAACAGCCTACTTGTATGATGGTGACAGGGTGCACACTGAGTGTGACCATTTAGTCAGGGTTTTCTTCATTTTTTTAGAGATTTTTAGGCAAAAGAATATACTTTTTACTAGATACTTGTACATATTCAATTATGCTAAGAAAGATGCCAAGGACCTAATATTGAACCTATTCAGAAGTAGTTTTAGACTCCTCTGGAGTCATTTGGATCAGTTTTGGACTGCTGCTTACTCTGGCCTGTGTTAGCTGTTAAACTTGTGGTGCGTAGAGCAACACCTGTGCAAACTGGAGAACACAGAGCAATTGCTCATGGTTGCAGAGATGTCTACACTCTGCAGCAGCGGTTGGATTTGAGAGAGAACAGAGTTACTATTTGAAGGAGAAGATCCTATTTCAGCCTCTTTTTATACTTCTACAGAAGAGTGCTATAAATAATGGGAAAAGAAAACTTTCTTTCATGGTTTCAGATTTTTGTGCGTGCTTTGTTCCAAAACACTTCTGAGCATATTTCTCTCAGCCATATATGTGCCTGTATTAATATACTTTGAAAGTTATGGCTATAATGGATCCCCAGCTTGCTAAGTTGGAGTAGTTTTGTATGACAGCACATATGCTTGTCAAAAAAGATTCTTTGAGTAAATCTGTTGAAGAAAATATTTTTGTAAATCTGCAAGAGCCATAGTTATATCTGAGTTACATGTAAGGATCAAAATGAGTAGCCAGGAATCCAACACCTCTGCAGAGAGATGTTCTGTTCTGTGGTATGCTGCTTCTGCATTACATACTTAAGAAAAATGGCTCAATGCACCATAAACGTTTCCTACTACGAAGTTACTTTTTTCTGAATGGACATCAGTGTCTAAAATTACTCACATTGGTGGATGAAGTGTTGGCTTGATACAGTTCTTTGTTCACATTATTCCATAGAAAAATATACATGGCACTTAAATTTTTTTTCAAAATCCTACAGAATTATCCTTAGGATGCTGACACAAAAATGATGAATGGTGTGTCCATTGCCTAGGTAAAAAAGTAGTTAAATCTATTACTCAGAGGCAGAGGATAATGCAGAGAAGGGGTGAGGTAGTCCATTGTGGTTTTCATAGACCACAGGATAAGTATGCAGGATTTTTTATTGTCTTTTTTGTTTGTGATGCAAGTACTGGAGCCAATTACTTCATCAAGTGATTTATCACATCAAAAATTTTACTCAAATATTGTGAACCACATCACAACAGCTTTTCTAGGATAACCAGTTTACATAGCACTTTGTTTCTAACATTAAACAACTTTTTCCCACTTCAAAAATTAGATTCCACTAACATGCATACTTAAATGTAAAAGCTGCTTTTGGAAAAGTTAATAATCACGGAAAATACTTTGTTAAAGGTACTGTGGGGGTTTGAACTGATCTGTTGCTTACCACAAGAGGGCACATTCAGTCACTTCACAGTTCATGCTGCAGAATGAAATCTTTCCAGGCTGATATGTTCTATCATACAAGACATTTGCAATTTCATGTGTAAGTATGTTGTTCTTTTCTGAATTGGTTCCCTCAGAAAGCAAGATTTACTAATGCACTGCATATCTGTATTGGTTTTGAAACAGGCTGACACAGATTTTGACATGAAGTTTATTTTTTTCTTCTGTCTTTCTCAGACTCTCTATTGGGCATCAGTAAAAGAATCTCTTCCCAAGTGGGAAGAGTTTCTTTTAGGAAGAGCAGAAGTTCCTATTGGTTTTAAGAAAATGAAAACTGCAAAACAGAACATAAGCTACCCAGAAGATTCACAAAAATAAACACTCTAGTTTCATTTCGCTTTGCAATTTATGGCTTAAGCAGACAAGATCATCCAGATCAGGCAACAGGATATCATGTAATGTAAATCATTGAAATGAAAATGAACTCTATTGGGTAATTTGCTTCCATTGCCACGTTTTGTACACTTTATGCTGTATTAGAGCAGCAATCCTCAAAGGGGCCTTTAGGATCAAAAGTGAGAAACGCTGGTGTATAGAAACCCACCAAAGCAATTGCTTTTTCGGTATGAGAAGAGTTTTAGGTTATTTTTAATCCTCTGCTTCTACATATAAGTGTGACAAGTAAAGACAGATTCATGCATTCTCTTTCTTCACTGCAGTTATCTGTGCTGTATGCCTCTTTGTGCATGAAGGAGAGAGAGGGAATTTACGTTTAACAGGAAAGGTGGGCTGTTTGCATCAAAGAAGCCTTGCTGTAGCACCAGGAGTCTGTGTGAAAACCTTCAGCAGAGCAGTTGTAGAAGGAGCACCTTGAATTTCCGCATCTTGTTTTCCCTGATTTTTGTCATTGCCACTTTCATCACTCCTACACCTCACTCCAGTCACCACTGCTGCTTTTCCCAACCTCCTGCTGCCTGCTTTGTGTTTCCTGTCTGATGGCTGGGTACAGACAAGAGGAAGTAAACAGATCTCTAGGGGTTTCTGCTACTTCTTGGCTGCTCTTGATGCTGTTTTCTTCCTGTTGATGTAAGCTACAAGTGAGAACTTTTGCTTAGGCATGAAAAGTTTGGAAGAAGCAAACTGAAAGGTAGCTGGCAGTGGCTGTAGAAGAAGCTGAGGAGATAATAGTTTAATTTTCAACCATTGAACAGCTCCTCAGCTCACTCCTGCAGAGGTGCAGTGTGAGTGAGTTTTGACTGTGCAGTGGACTTAACTTGGTATGAAAGTTTAATTGCTCCAGTGCAGTGCTCTTTGAAGTATCAGTTCAGTGGAAGATCCCTCCACATGTGGGACTTGGCCTGCAGAAATTTAATCCTTTCTCAGCAAAGGAAGCTTAGAAAAAGAAAAATCTTTAATTTTTTTATTTTTTTTTTAAGAACCTGGACTTGAGTAAATATATTGTTAAAATTTAATCTCATGCAACAACATCCACCCCCAACCTGAAAGTAGGAGAGAAAAAAATCTGCCAGTGTTTGAGGATATGAAGATGTAATCATTGCAGATTTTGCTAGGCTACCAGTGAGCTGCTTTGTACAGCTCCATGATCCATACAGATAAAACTTACTTTTAAAAATTACATCTCTATGTAGCATAAAGAATCACTGACACAGTAAAGTCAGAATTTCAGCTGTGACATATAATCGTAGTATGTTTTCGATGGTAATATTAAGGGTTCACTTAAAACTTTTACTATTGAAGTGTCCATTAAAGTGGTGAGTTTTTGCAGAAACTGCCATCTTAGAATTCTCCTGTTGAGTGGGTGTTGGTGTTTGTAACAATAACGTTGTTTTCATAATATGTGATGGCAGATTAGCACGCTTCTCTGCAGTGTTGTTAACAGTTGTAATTAAGGAATAAACAGTAAAGGGTGTCAGTCCGATGACAATTTCATCTATAGTGTCACAATACAAAATGTCACAAAATATTAGAACTGTTATATAACTACAAAAATATCAAATTAGGCTTTCATCTTACAAGCAGAGAAGTTAGAAAAAAACAAAACCTGGCATAGAGACCGTTGCAATTTTATACCTACTCAGTGTTCTGTCACAGAGACAACTTGGTAATACTGTCTTCTGTAACATCACAGTGTGGTTCTCAATCTGATTTAGCGGGAATGTCTATGGTTCTTAGAATTGCAGAGTTCACATGTAAAAAGCAAATAATTGGAAGTTATTTGCTTGAGCAGTTGAGCAGACAAGAAGGGAAAAGCTATTACACATGATGCCCAGAATGAGGGGATGGGTGTGCAGTTAGTTGCTAACAAAGACTAGGATTCATCCTGGTCTTTGCATCCAAAGAGAAATCACTTGAACTAAAGTCTGGCCCCATAATTACTTATACATGTGAATAATCTGGGTCTTTATCTCTTTGGACTCCACCTAAGTGTGGGGACACAATGCAGATGCTCACTATCTCCTGGCCCCTTTTGATTTCCCTGGAAGGACAGCGTGCACTATAGGGCTGACTTGGCTTCTGGGTGGCGAGTTTGTAGTGTGCTCTGACAGGCACCTGTGAGCAGTGTTTGTGTAGATTCCACGCTGCAGTTAGCTGCTCAGAGCATGTTTCTGATTATTTTGTTGTTACTGGGTAAAGAGATTAAGATGAAAATGGCATTAACTTCTTTTCCTGCAGCATAGCTTTAGAAGCAATTGGACAACAAGTACATGGAAAACTATATTGGAGCATGTCCAGAAAAGGCAAAAATGAAGACAGACATTTAAAGCAGGAGTGTGTATAGGTGACTGCTCTCAAGAGGTGAAGGCCTTCATGCTGGCCTAAGGTCTGGGATATTTATATACAAAAAGGCAACTGCACATGCCTGAAGCAGTGCAACAGTGTAGGGGCAGCGCAGCAGGGATGCTGAGGTGCAGGAGTGTGCATTACCTGGTTTGGCACAGACCATGGGGCAAGCAGTGGGAGGAAAGAGCTACACAGGATCCCTGTTCTACTTTGATCTGAGTGCAGTTTAATTGCTACATCTGAGCTAGCTTGCCACTTGCCTTTCTATAGAGACAAATTGAGAAAACAAATGTTAAATTGTGTTTTAAAAAAAAAACCAAACCCAACTTCCCCTAAACTGTTTGATACCAGTATGGTTTAGTATCAGCTTTAAATGAGATCTTGAATTTGTGGTATTCTTTACCACATCAAGGCTGTAACTTCTATACAGTTATGCCCTATCTTATTCCAAGCTTTTATATAAAACACAAAGTATACATTATATATGTTTTATCATATATATATGTATCTTGTGTCATTTTCTACACATCTTGGGTAAATATTGAGGTGGTTTTTCCCTTGGAAGATAGCCTCTTGCTCTACATTCTTTACTTCCTGCTTGCCCTTTTGAGTTAAAAATACATGTATATATAAGCTACAGTGGTCCTAAGAGCCTGTTGCTGCTTGTGCTTTTCTGGTGGGTGGGGAAAAGCAATTGAGAGAAGAGCGGTGAGGAAAACCAAAGGGTTTGTCTGCTTGTAAATTAATCTTTGGGTATCTTACAAGAAGAAATAATTAATCATCCCTTTTTAGGTTTATGCACAGATGAGTAACCACAGTACTAACCCAGGAGCACAGCCTGTTCACCCATCTTGTCACCTCTCCCATCACATTCCCAAGCTTTTTACTTTCTCAGTTATTCTGGCTGTGGGGGCAGTAGCAGAAGGCATGTTACTTTTCCCTCAGATGAGAGATATCTTACTCTGCAGAATCTTTCTCAAGCCTATTAATTTAATTTGAGAGTACATATGAAATAATAAGATGGTTTAGACACATGATATTTGACATTTACTATGGTAACCTCTTGTCTGCATTTATGAGGGGTCGTGTAGGGAGCTAGATTTTAGACTGTGCTTAAAGTTCTTCATTTCTCTCTTTTTCACATATAGCAGCTCAGGGATGTAGATGCTCAGTTTGAGCTTGTTGGTACTGGAAAAATTAGAAAACCAAATTTGAAATGGAATGTACTTTTAGAGGTTACATCTGAAAGAAAACATTATTTACTCCATAATGGTAATTTTCATAATATTTTAATAGTTGCGTTCAGATACAACGTGACCTTAAATATCACCCCAAATGCAAGCTGTTTTAACATATTTGTAATGCAGAAGTCTTCATTACTGTAATATTCTGTTTGCTCAAGGATTATAATCCATGAATATACTGTGTTACAGTCCAAATAAAGCTTTGATCCTATAGTCGCTGCCTCTTTGATTTCAGTATTATGTTACATGTGTGAGTTGGATGTAAATAAGTGCCTGCTGTAGCCAAGTGCATGGACAGTGATTAGGCCAGTGGTAAATACTTCGCTTAGGTATGGTGTTTGTTTTCCTCTGGTCTGAAATATTAATCTGCTGAGTGAAAATCAGAATCTCAGAAGTTGACTGCTGAAAAATCCAAATGTAATGAATTGCATTTGATTATTTGCACTTTTGCTATTGTTTCACAGTTACTGGGAGCTAAATCACTTCAGCTATGTGATTACTAGCAAGATATGGATAGAAATACTTAAACCTTTGACAAGGAGACAGGTGGAACAAAAAAACCCACAGTTCTTCAGTGCATCCTCCTGCTGTGTCAGGCTCTTTGTCTTTGCCATAAGTAATGTAATTTAATTTGGGAATTTGCTAGTCCCTTTAAACACAGCTGAAGCAGCTCATGAAGCTGCACCGCATTGTACCCGTTGTGTGCATAGTCCTTCAGTTGTATCTTTCTCATTGGAGTTTCTTTGCATGCAGATAGGGAGTATGCTCACTTCTTCCCGTAAGTTTTTATCGCTAGTGATGATGATCTTAAAAATAAACGTGTGGTGTTCTTTCTCCTTGCTCTCAGTCGTATCACCTACCAGAAAGCCCTAATAGGCAACAAAAATAGTGTGAGACTGTATTTACATCACACTTTTGAAACAGATTCAAGCAGAGCCAGCTGCTGGAAGATTATTTTACAAATATCTTGCGACTTAATAAAAGGAAAAATTAAGTAAATTACAGTCTCCTTGACGAATTGCATCGCGTGAGGCCGCACTAAATTAGTACCTGCCTCACAGCAGGGTTGGGAAACGGGATTTCGGTTTCGAGGCTTCCATGCAGTTTGTGTGCGTTCCCAATAGTCACGGTGCTCTAACTGTCGCTCAGTACAAGCTTCCGGAGGATAATTTGTTAAAGCGAACCACACGTCTGCAGCTTTGTTAAGCGCGGTCTAACCTGAACGCTGCGGAGCCTGCCCAGGGGTAGATTTGCTCCAGGCTGGAAAAGCCCGAGCCAAGCAGCAGTGGGAAAGGAAGAAGAGAGTGGGACACACACACACAAGAAGAGCATTGCTCTCGTTTTCTAGAGGCAGAAGAGCGGCGATGGCCGGGGGGGGGGGGGAATTGTCATCCCCGAACGGAGCCGGGGCTCCCCGGGAAGCTACGGGCAGCGGGATAAGACCCTTGAATAGCCCGTAATGATAACCGTGACGGTGGGAAACGAATCTGAACATCTACAGGGGAAGGATTTCTCTGCGTGAACGAAAGTATCGCACTCCTGTCATTTGGGAACGGTGTCAAGAGCGAGCTTAAACAGCTGGTTAACTCTTCACACTGTTTCCCGGCCGTTTCCGGGTCCACTTGGCTTTTTCCTCTATAATCAGCTTTCTTTTGCTGGATTCATTCAGTGATGCGATAATCCAATGTTGGTAATATCTCAGTTCATTAACATAATGAATCAGAAGGAAGAGGCTGATTATAAATCAGAAAGCTTCTATTTATGTGAAATATCTTGGCAACTGGCAGCAGTGAGGAAGACGGGAGAAGGGGCAGCAGACAGTTAACGGGACTTAAGGAAGGCGCTTGCGGGAAGTCTCAGGTGCTCTTCTGAGCGATTTCAACGCCTCAGCCTTTGCACAGGACAATCCTGTCCATCGCAGAGGTCTTCCAAGCGCTCATCCCCGTTGCGATTGGGCGAGGGGTTTGCCCCCGGCCGCTGGTAGCGGGACAGCGCGGCGAGGTGGGGATGGGACCGCTCGGCGGGGCCGGGGCTACTCCCAGCACCTCGGCCAGCAGTAGGGAGAGGTGAAGCAGAGTGCCTGGACCCTGCCCATCAGCTGGAGGGGCTTCTGCTCCCTACCAGCTCGCTTTTAAAGTTACTCATCAGTTGCTGCGTTTGCAGAGGACTGCGAAGATGCAAATGCTTGTAGGAAAAGTCACGTTTTGGTGGTGTTTCTGGGTTACAAACCCAGAACTCTGGGAGCAGCCCCTTCCCCTGCGCTCCACATCCAGCAATTCGTTGTCCCCGATGAGGACAACGAGGCGTTGCCCTAACTAAACACGCTCTTCCCGGGGTCACTTCAAAGCAGGCTTTTTCCGACTTTAAGAGTACTGGTGCCTTGAAACACCCACGCCAGAGAGCTGTTTGTGCTCCCGATGTCCCAGGGCTGAGTGCATCCTCTAAGAAGGAAAAGTAACCCGCCCCAACACAGGGAGCACAGGCGTCCACATGCACCTCGTTTAAATGTTTTTAATTGAGGGCACGTGTTGCCCGTGATTCAATCAATCAAGCAGTTGCAAGAGAGAAATAGGAATAACGTGTGCTTGTGGCATTAGCTCAGGCAGGGTTAGTGGTATGAGTAGGCTAGGAGTAGTGTTAAACGGTCGGATAGGTTTCCTGGAGGGTCATGGAGGACGGTAGAAGCAAGCTGGTAAAGAGTTTTTTCTCCTCTGTAAGTGTCTTTACTGAGAACTTTAGTTGTGACTGGGTCACCCTAGAGAGTTTCAGAGCTGGTGGCTGGGAGAAGGTAGGGTGGTAGTGAGAGGAGGTTAGGAAGACGAATGGTTTGGGGTGAAGCTCGTTGCGGTGTAAGATCTGCTCGCCGGAGCACTCGCGAGAGTGTGGGGTGAGCATGGGTCACCAAGCAGCTCCATCGTTACAGCCCCTCGCAGCGCACCCCCGGGGTAGCAGCCGCTCACCCCCTCTGCCTGCACTGCCCCCAGGTGTCCCTCGGTGTCCCGCCCGGGATCGGAGCCGGCTGTCGGCGCGGCCCCCATTCTCTGGGCTATCCGAGGTCCACACCCGCAAGGGTGGCGAGGGGCGTTAGGGAACAGACTGGGGAAGGACCGCAGGGGCTGAGCGGCGAGAAGGGGAGAGCTCGAAGGACTCAACCTCGAGAGGTGGCCGGGAAGCAGAGCCCCTCCGTGGGACGACCCTCGTGGGTGACATGAGGAATGGGCCGGCACCCTCGAGGCCCGGTGGCTCGCTCAAAGATAATGCAAATACTCGCGTAAAACGGCTTAAAGCGGCAGAAGGACGAGTCCTGCGGGCACCTGTGCGTCCGCGGGAACCCTGCGGGTTGGGAAAGGCATGTGTCAATTTAGCTGTCGTGTTGACTTAAGTGAAAGTGCTAAGCCATTCCTAAACCTAAGTCAATACAGACTTAAGCCAAAATTGTTATTAACGAGCCCTAATCTGATTTAAGAGCCTGCGAGCGAGCCGTGTCTACACGAGGGGAGAGGAGGCGCGTTGCCTTGCGGTGCCCGGTCCCTGGGGAGGGTCGGGCAAATGCACCCCCGAGTGGAAGGCGGATTCGGGGCGGCGCGGCCTCCCGGGGAGAGCCAGGCCGCTGTTGTGCCGCCCGGTGATGTACCTCTGCGGGACAACCTCCCAGAGCTGTTCCCAGCGCGGCGGGCGTGGGGTCCCCTTACCGGGGGGCGGTGTGGGGTGAAGCTAAGCCCCTTCCCAGCCCTGACCGGGGGTGGTGCCGGGTCCCGCAGCCCCCGTCTCCGAGAGGGTCATACCGGTAGATTATGTTTTTTTTCCCCATCCCAGTGGGGCAGTTGAGCCCTCCACTCCACCCCCCAGTGGGGGCCTTTCTTTTCTTCCCCACCAGCTTTGAGCAGCCCTGTTTCAGATTGGCCTTTTTATGTTTGATATAAAGAATAGTTGTTGGCCAATTCCATCTTTTCATCGCTGCTCTCCAGGCCCGGGTCCAAGCGGCTTGTCAGATGCTCATTAACTCCCCCTTTGGCTCTTTCCAGTGTGTCTCCTAAGCTCATTGTGCCAAGAACTAGCGCTTCTTTCTCTTTACACGGCTCCCTTTCTCTGCTCCATCAGGGAGACAAATTACTTTCCAAAAGGGATCGCCAGGGATGGTTTAATGAGAATTTCTCTAGGGCTGGCCGTGGAAATCAATGTAGTTAACATTCGGTGCACTTAATTGGACTTTTCTCTTCTGCCTCCTTCAAAAAAACTCTGAAGCTATCCTGTTAATCTCTCATTTGTAATCAATTGTGTTGACTAAACAAAAGTCTAGGTCGTCCTTTCTTCCTGTCCCAGACAATCCTTTGTTGCCTCTAAATGCCTCATTCTTGAGTGCTCCTGGTCTTGTAGATGGGTCCGATTTTTGACAGTTCATTATTGCGCTTTTGTCCATTTAATCTCCCTTGCTGTGTTTTGCATGTGCATGCCTTAATGAGCTCCGTTGGCAATTAACATGTTTCTAGCAGCAAACTGGTTGCTCAGACGTTTGGAGAGCGGAGTGCAGGGAAAAGGGCAACGCAGCTGCCTCCAGGTTGTTCGCTTTCCCCATGCCCGGCGGGGCGCACCTGGCTGCTGCCCGGTCCCAGGGACACACCGGACCGGGCCGAGCCGAGCTAGGCGGGGGGGTAGCCCGACGGTGCTGGCTCGTCGCTCTGTACGCGGAGGCACCTCTAACCCACCCCCCCACCCCCCCCCCGGAGGCATCGGCCCTGCTCAATCTGTTGTGTGCCTGGCTGCGGTGCCGAGAGAGGGGTTTCTGTGCGGGTTTTTGTGTTATTATTGAGGCTTGCTGGCAAGAGTGCCGAAGTGTGAGCAGTCGTGGACAGCAGAAACATCTTGTGAGGGAGAAGATAATTGGAGGCTCTGGCGTGTGTGTGTCTGACAGAACCGCCCCTCCCCCGCGATCTGCGGCTTGTGTGTGCCGGGATCCGGGTGAGATCCCGGGGAAGGAGGGGGTGAGGGGGCCGGTGGCGATTGCTTCCCGGTGCGCCCGATGCCGAGGGACACCGGAGCGACACGTTCGCGGGACGGGCTGCGCTGCCCACCGCCGCCGGGGTGACCCACCGGGCCGGCGCGGCACCCGGGGTGCCCTGAGGATGCCCGCAGCCGTGACGGGGATGCCGCTCCCCCTCTCGCAGAGGGCTCTGTAAACAACACCGCTTTTTATGAAGATACGAAAAGAACGCGATTCCCTTCCCGGGAGCAGGTTTCGCGCTGCTCCCGCCTGTCAGGAGCTCTGGGGAAGCAGCCTGCGCGCTGTCTGGGGGGACCCGCTTTGGGCCCCCGCCTGGCAGCACAGCCCTACCCTCTTCCAGTGCCGCTTTCCCCGGCCCCGGCAGCGGGACCGGCTCCGCGGCTGCTCCCGAGCTGCGCACAACCCGCCGCTCGCCGCCTCCGGGACCCTGTCCTGCCGTGTGTCCCCCCGCACAGTGTCCATTCAGAGGAGACGGGTCCCTTCCCGATGCCTCTGGGCCGGGGGCTCTCCCGCCCCGTTGTTGGGGAGAGCCGGGCTCGGCTGGCGATTCGCAGCCGCGATCTGCCGGTGAGGGGCTGAGATACAGCCTCTTCACTGCTTGGGGACGGTTCCCCCCGCTCACCCCCCCGAGGCTTCCCAGAGCAGAGACTTACAGCGACGGGGTTCATTTTTTTCTTATTTCTTTTTTTTTTTTAATATAACCTGAAACTCTCCCCAAATCTTTTACAATTTCCACCACGATCTTTCCCCTCTGCCAGGACCACGGGCATCCTTTCCCGCTCCTCACCCGACGCAAACCGTCCAAACGCTACTTCTGGTACTTCAAAATGCAACCCCCGAGCATCTCTGAACTGGCTCCGTTCCCTCCAGCGGGAGCAGGGGACCCGGCATCCCCCCAGGCCCGGCCCGCTCCTCGGGGAGAGCGGAGCATCGCAGCCGATTAATGAATCCCGAAAGCCGGAGCGAGGGGTCGCCTCGCGAGCTGTGCTTGTCCTTGCCTCCCACCGTTTAGCTACTCAATTAAGCGGAGAAAGGTGAACTCCCCCTTACACCGTCCCCAGGCATTTTGGTGCCTCGCTTGTTCCCCTCTTCATTGGCAAGCCCGGCCCGAGCACACGCACACGCACGGCCGGCTCCAGCTCCTTCCTCCGCTAGAATAATATTGTTCCTAACGACGTGGCCGGAATAGACACTCTCATATTAAAAGTGAGGGAGGGGTGGAGATGAGAAGGGAATATTTAGTGTTATCCAAGTGCTTGATTATCCATATTCTGATCAAAAAGAGTTTCTGAGGCCTGCTGGGAGTGATTAGATTAATGTAATGCGGTTTGAAGGGTCTGTGTTTTCTCTCTTAATTTGGGTCATTACTCGGAAAGCAAGCGTGAGATCATTTTATCTGCATGCAGGGGAAGAGAGTCATTCAGCAGCGGATTTAACACGCCGTAATGAACCGACCCCGGGAAGCGGCGCTGGGAAACTCCGAACCACCCTTCGCGCAGGCTGCCGGGGGTCCCGCAGCGGCGCTGCCCCGTTCCCGGGGGGCGGCAGCACCAGGAAGCCGCCCGCTGCCCTCCCGCCCTCCTTCGGTTTCCTCCACAGCGCTCGGTGGGCCCCGAGGCGGCAGGGCTTGGCTCTCCCCGCCGTCGTCCTGGCGCCCGGAGCTCCCGCAAGCCGCGTATAGCCGGCGGACAGCGCCGTTGAGCCCGGTCCCCCGCTCGGACCGGGGCCGAGGTGGGAAATGAGACACCTGCGAAGGGTCGGTTTATTGTCCCATGATAGATAGATATAGATATATATATATTCCTCACTTATTCGAGCGTACATTTAAAATGGAGATTTACAGACACGGATAAAGAGCGCTGTCCTGGCGGGGGGCGGCCAGCCCGGCCCCTCCTGGCCCGCTCCAGCGGCGCAACGCGCCGTTAAATAAGATTCCTCTTATATACAACTGCGGCTCGGGATCGCTTGCTACCGGCGGCTGAGCTCGCTGGGGGAAAGAAGAGAAGCAAAGGCTGGTTTGGATAAATAGTGCTGGCCTGGTGGAGCAGGTCCGAGTGGGGCGGCGTGCGGGGCCCTTAGCTCTGCCCGCTGCGCCCAGAGTCCCGCGGCGGAGGAGCGCTGGAGACGCTGTCGTGCAACTTTCGGACGTGCTTTTTTAAATCAAAGTTTCTGCAAAATCCTTTCCCGCAAGTGACGCACGTGAAGGGCTTCTTGTCATTGTGGGTGTGCATGTGGAAAGTCAAGTTATAGATCTGGTGGAAGGCTTTGTTGCAAATGGTGCACTTGTACTGCTTCTCCCCGCTGTGGGTCAGCTTGTGGTTCTTGTAGTTGCCTGCGAGAAAGGAAGGTGGAAAAGGGGGTTACCGAGGGTGCCCAGGCCGCTCGGTGCACAGGTAAAGCCGGGCAGGACGGGGTGGGGGGCATTAGGAAGGGTCTCCCCCCGCCCGCCTTGTCAAACTCGGTCCCTGTCAGCGCGGAGCAGCGTGCAACTGGCACGGCACAAATGAGAGACAGGGTCAGCCCAGTGACCCACGGCAAACGGAGGGGCTCTGGATTAGGACCAAGGCCCCCGGCACCTCTCATTTAAAAAGCATTTAGGGAGAACTATCAGCGGGGCCCAGCGATGCGGCCCCGCTTAGAGGGGAAGTAATTGGGAGCGGTGGCTGCTCCGGCCGAGCCGGGCAGGGCTCGCCGCGTCTAATTTCCGCTAACGGGGGGCGAGGGCCCCGTCCCATCCCAGCTCAGCTCAGCTCAGCTCAGCTCACCTTTCTGGTGGAAGCCCTTGCCGCAGAACTCGCAGACGAAAGGCTTATAGCCGGCGTGGATGCGGATGTGGGTGTTGAGCGTGGAGCTCCTGTTGAACGCCTTCCCACACTGGTTGCATTTGTGGGGTTTCTCCTGCAACCGGGTGGAGGGGGGGGGGGGGGGAAGGAAAGCGAGAGGCCGGTCAGGGGGGGCTGCGGGGGGCGGGGGCCAGCCTCTTCCCCCCGCCTAGCCCCCCACCTACCTGGGTGTGGATGATTTTGTGCCGGCACAGGGTGCTGGCCTGGCGGAAGCCCTTCCCGCAGACCTTGCACACGAACGGCCTGGCCCCCGTGTGCACCGGCATGTGGCGGGTGAGGTTGTAGTGCGCGTTGAATACCTGCGGGGAAGCGCCGGGAAAACGGGGTCAGGCCCGGCCCGGCCTGGCCGCTCCTGGGGTGTCTGTGTGTGTGTGTGTGTGTGTGTGTGTGTGTCCCCTCCCCGTTGCCG
Source organism: Pezoporus occidentalis (assembly GCF_034315485.1). Lineage (NCBI taxonomy): Eukaryota > Metazoa > Chordata > Aves > Psittaciformes > Psittacidae > Pezoporus > Pezoporus occidentalis. Next base: position 1,517,429 of record NW_026915483.1, read on the forward strand.
GCGCCCCCCTTACCTTGCCGCAGACCTCGCAGGTAAAGTTTTTGGGCTTTCCCTCCGCCGCGCCGCCGCCGCCCCCCAGCTTGGCGTGGCCCTTGGGGGGGCCGCCGCGCTCCGCCGCCGCCGCATCCTTCATCACCTGGTCGAGGTGTCCCGGCAGCCGCTCCTTATGGGCGAAGGGCGGCGGTGGTGGCAGCTTCTCGGCCGCCAGCCCCGCTAGCTTGGCGTTTTCCAGCAGGAAAAGCTTCTGGTGGGCCGAGAGGCCCCCCGGCGGCGGGGCGCCCAGCAGGCCGGCGGGGAAGAGCTGTCCGTGCAGGATGTCGGCCGGGTGGTACGCGGCGTCCAGGTAATTGAAGTAGTAAAGGGAGCGGGGGGCTGCCGGCACGGCCCCCGCTTGATGGATGACCTGCGGCTTGATGAGCCGGCCGCTGGGCTGGCCCAGGGCGAGTTCTGCCTTGCAGCACACGCCGCAGTTGGCTTTGCAGAGCCCCGAGCCGCCCCGCAAGCTGCTCTTCCACAGCTCCGAGTAGCTGAGAGTCTTGGAGGGCACCTCGTAGCCCAGCGGCGGGATGGGGATCACGCAGGGCAGGGGTGAGCACAGGCTCAGCGGCTTCTTGACCGGCTCCGACTCCGGCCCTCCGTGCCGCTGCTCGAAGGCTGGCTTGGGTTCCGACGTCTTGGCCATGATCCGCTCGATGGAGAAGGCCAGGGTCTTGGAGGGGTTAGCGGCGGCGGCCCTGCCGTCGTGCCGGGGGCAGGAGGAAGGCATGACCGTCTCCAGCGACCCTGGGCTCGCCATGTCGCTCCGCCGTGCGGGAACTTGGTGTGAGCAGCGAGTCGCTCCCGCTCTCGGCTCTGCATTCCAGAAAAGCCAGGGAGACAAATCAATTTAATAAGCACCTTATTCTCTCTCCCCCCCCCCCCCCGGCACCCCCTCCCTATTTACATTCAAATGAACATATCCAAGAACAATGGCACGTAGGGTACCAGATTACTGCTCATTAAGCGGAACACGCTAAAGTAACATGCAAGCTAGACCTTGTTAGTATTTAAAAGAAAAAAAAAAAACAAGAAAGAAAAAGAAAAGTCTTCCCCAGCCCAATGCCACCCAGCCCAGCCCCACCAATGGCCGCGGTGCAGGGGATGCGGGGGGCAGGGAGCACGGTGAGGAGCGGCGGGGTTCGGCTTGGGACCACTTACCTTTGCCCAGCGCCGGCGAGCCTCATCCAAGCAGCGCAGTGTGGCCACCGTCACATTTTGATAGCAAACATCTTCCTGAGCGTCAGATCACGGTCTCGTACATTTAAAGCTGACATCACATGAAGTCACTTGGAGCAGAATGACATGGGGATGCCACCACGGATCTTCCCCGAGCCGAGGCGCCGGGCTGGAGCGCGGTGGGCTGGGGCAGAGAGAGGAAGAGGAGCTCCCCCCCCTCTTTCTCTCCACGCACAATTTCCTTCCAGTTTAAGACGCACAAATCGCTCGTGTGCGAGCTGCGTTTTTTCCTCTCTCTCTCCCTTCTTAAAAAGCAACTTGCAAAGCAGAGGAATCGTTTTGCATGTGGCAAATTAGAAGGCAAGTGCGATTCACAAGTTGGGTGGAAAAGAGTGCTCCAGTTCTTGCTGGGGTTAGAAGAGCCACTCCGAGTGAGCGTGAGGATTTTTTTTTTTTCCTTCTTCTTCTTTTTCTTTCTCTTTTTTTTTTTTTTTTCTTTAAGAAGGGGGAGAATGAATTTTTTTTCCCTTCCTAAAGCAACTACCACGCAACCATGCTCGAGTTATTTTGGCAACCCATCTGCAATCAGCTCCGTTGCAACCGAGCTGGAAGATAATTAATAAATTGTCACTTATCTGCGAGCCTCCCCAGCATGTATAAATTAATAGCCAACCCATTAATTAGGACAGTGTATTAATGTTAATTAAACTAAGTTTAATTCCACCCCTCTCAGGGTAGCTGGTGATTAGCCTTAAATAAACGCGGAGGGAGTCGAGTCCGGGGCTGGGTTTTCGCTGCTTTTTAAAAAATAAATTAATAAATAAATGAAAAATATTTAAAAATAAATTAAAACACGGCCCCGTGCGCTGCAAACGGGAGGTTTGCAAACTGTCACCCCGAAAGGTGCCCGCTTCCCTGGGGGGGGGGGCAGCAGAGCAGCTCCCCCTTATAGCCCTGGTCGTGCCCCCCCCCCCCATCCTCCCTCTTCCCCAAAATAGGAGACGCTACATTACAGCGCCTGGATGCTGGGGGTCCTTCCCTTCCTCTCTCTAATTAAAACGACTTGATGCGGGAGGGGAGGATTTGCAGAACCCTCAGATGCGAGGACGCGGGCAATTGAGAAAGCCCCGTGTCCACCTGGTTTGGGGGGCCCGGCCGCGGCGGCAGCACCCCCCTTGGCCCCCATTAGCCTCCCGTCCCTCGCCGGGGCTATTCAGCCGGACCAATTTCCCCCCAGCGATTCAGGGCGCTCAGTTCTCTTTCACTTGTAGCCACTATAGCGCTGCGTGGAACCTGGTTTTGTGTGTTTCTAAAATAAAGGGGAGGATTAGCCGGGGGAGGGGGCGGGGGAGCGAAGGGTTTAGATTGAGCCTGGCCAGAGGTAAAGCAAAGCAATGAAAAGGCCCCTATATCCATCTATATTTATTATCACTTTTCCCACCTCCCTCGCACGCCGAAGAAAGTTTGGAGGAATTCCGGGGTTCTGACAAGCCTCCCCTCGCCTCCCCGCCGGGGCAGCTCGCCGGCGGCTGTTTGCAGACAGGGTTTTTCACCTGCGAACCACAGCACGCTCCAGAGACAAACTTTGTAAGCGGCGGCAGCAGCCCCCGGCTGGCGGAGGGGAGCGCCCTGCCCCGGGGGCTCCTCGGGAACGTGAGGGGGGACACCCCGCCTCGGGAATAGGGCTCTTCCCATCTGGAGCATCAGGAGTTGTTGTCCCCCAGCCCTGCTCGCTGCTGTCCTCCCGGTCTCCTCCGATGGGTCCCGCGTTTTAAGGGGGGAGAAGGTGAGATGGAAGCGCGGAGAGCAGCATGCACCGGCACAAACTGGTGCTTGAACTGCGGGAGAGCCCTGGGGAGCCGAGCAGAGCCTCTGCCCGGCAGCGAGCAGGGGGCAGGCAGCGGCTGCGCTCGGCTTGCTCCCGGGGCTCGCCGGCTTTAGCAAAGTATTTAATTAGCCTCCACAAACTTCTTTTCCTCGCCTGCAGATTATACTGAGTGGAGGGTTGGGAACTATTTTACACCTTGCCACTCACATGTTAATTAATCTCTATCTAACCCTAATTGCAGTTTATTCAAGCACCGCTCAAACAGCTCACCCACACAATAAACACTGGGGCTGCTTTTATCCATATTACTCCCCGCTCACACGTTGAGTAATTAACTCCAGTACCAACTAATAGTGCAAACAAATATTTTCTGTAAACGAGATGATTTCGGGCAGGATAAAAGAGGGCTGCGGAGCCGGGGCCGGGACCTCGCTGCCAGCTTCCCCTTGCCGGGCTGTTCTCCGGGCCGGGTCTCTCCCTCTTTCCCTTCCCCGGCCGAAGGCACGGCAGCCGCCGGCTCCCCGCTCCGCACCGAGCAGGTCTGCGGGTCCCGCAGGCCTCGGGGCTCCCGGGGGGTGAGGAGCGGCGGGGACCCCGTGTAGCAGCCCCGGGGCCGCGGCCCGAAAAAGTCCCCGTGGAGGGTGAGGAGCGGGGGTACCGCACTCCCTGTGCATCAGCTCTTGGGGATCCCAGCTCAAACCCGCGCATCGGAGCTCAGTATTTTAATTGAAACTGCAGGTTTAGGCGCAGCTGGAGGCTGTCTCTATCAATTCCACTGCTGCTCTTCCGGCAAGCCTATTACAAATGACTGACTTTGGGACAGCTGCCCCAGCCTCGCCGTGCCTAAGCCCCGCTCTGTGCCCTAAACCCGGCTTTGGGGGGCAGGAGCGGCCGCACGTCGGGCGGGCTGCGGGGTCCCATCCCAGCGCCGCTCTCTGCCTCTTCCTGTGGGGTTTTAATCCTTCACCCGGGGTTTGGCGGGGGGAAATGGTTTGCGGATTTTCTCCCTGGAAGGCGCTCGCCGCGAAGCCTCTCACAACGCAAACGCGATCGTTCCCCAGGTTATTTTTGCGCCGCTGACATCCCCGATAAACGGCTGCAGTGCCCGCCTGGCCCCGCGAAACAGCCCAGGTGCATCCCAGGGCTCGCTGGGCGCCCGGTCCCGTTAGCTGCGGCCACGCTGCCCCGGCCCCAAACGCTCCTCGGCCGTTGACATCGAAAACCAGCGGGGCTTTCCCTTTCGCCCCCCGACAACCAAACCCGCCCCATGAGGGGCTCCCCGGGACCGCGTTCCGCCTGGGCCCCGTCCCGGCGGGGGGCGCAGGGGCCCACAGGCCCGGCAGCGCTCCCGCCCGTCCGGCCGCCCCGCCGGGGCAGTCGGCGCTGAGCATTTATGGTCCACTGGAAGATAACTTAGGATACTCCTGGTTATTTAACTTGGCAGCTGCTTAAACTCCACAGTGGAAGCTGCCGAAAGTTATTAGCATTATGCTTCGATCTCTCTGAAATGGTGGCTTTGATTTCTAGGCTGCTTTGCTTTTTGTATGTGATTTTAAAGTACTTTTATTATTATTTATTTTCAATAGCAGGAGGTGATGGACGACCGGGTGAGCCACCAGTCCAGGCAATTAGGATGGGGCTGCCTTTCTGAGCGTGGGGAGCAGCTGCTGATGTGGCTTTGTAGCTGGTGTGAGGTGTGGCGGAGGGGCCAATGGAGGAGAGCTGGACTGCAGTGATGGCCAGGCTCGGGCTCCACCGTGCTGAGTTTGGGTCTGCCTCAATGCAGGTCAGCAATTAGTGGCCCTAAAGGGCAACCGAGGAATGGCCCCAAGGTGTTTGGGTGGAGTTCAGTTTGCAGTGGTCAGAGGCACTTTATGGACAAATCAGTGAGCAACGAATGGGGAAATTGGGATAGCAGTTTGGTGCTGGGATGAAGAGGGGTTTGTTACCCGTTTGACTGCTTCCAGTTACCCCTTTGAAACCATGGTGTTGTATAATGGGAGCAGTACCGACACCTCAGCCAACACGGGCAGGGCCCTTAGGGTCGGTGAGGTGGCCCTCCTCTGCTGCTGTGTCACCCACTGGAGACAACCATGACTGTATGGGACATGGTGAAGCCACCTTGGCATTGGGTCCCTCCAGGCTGTTGTTTTCAGCCCTTTCACTGAGTTACACACGCATTATAGCATCTATGCAGGCAGGTAGTCCTAATTTATATTATCTGGTGTATGAAGCACTACTGAGGAGCTAGGGTTTGCAACACTGCTTGAGTCCCACAGCAAATGTGGTCAGTGGGATTTTGGAAGCACCCTGGCCTAGGGTCCTTGCATGTCTGTGCTGACTTTGAAGGGCTAACGCTGCCGGTTTTAACCTGATTTGAAGAGCAGCTTTCTGACCTGCTCCTAAAGCTTTTTGAAACCCGGCCCCACTGCAGAGCAAGCGGCAGGGCACCGTGGCAGGAGCTGCACAGAGTGCCTCGATGGCAATCAAACTGGCTTATGTAATTCTAAAAATGGCAACTCCTTACTTGCCACATCGCTTTCTGTTCTATGCGGAGAGTCCTGCAGAGCTGCCAAACAGAAGCAATTGAATGAACTCTTTTCCCGGCTCATTCCTCCTTCCGCAGCTCGGAGAAAGTGAGCCAGAGCCTATTCTAGTTTGCCTGTCAACAGGAATGGTAACTAACGGCTCGATCCCAGCCAGGCTTTATGCCCCAAAAACACTGCCTGCCTGTGAGGAGTGGAGAGAGAGACATCATGGGTGAAGTCTAGCTCCTGGTGCGAGACTGGTCTGGCCCAGGAGGCATCAAGGAGTTGGCAGAGTCCACATCATGCCCAAAGGCAAGCGGGAGATTGTTGAAGGGGTGAGATGCTGTTCTCCATCCTTCTTGTGGGAAATAGTCCTTCTTTGCGTTGCAGGGATGGAGCGATGGTGCATTTGATTTCTGAATGCTGCAACTGAAAGATGTCCCTTCCTAATGTTTGGAAGTGTGGTACTTTTTTGTTTTGAAAGAGTGGGAGCTTTTACATTTTTCTGGGTTTTTTTTTGTTTTTTTTTTCCCCTTATTTTCTATTTAGGAGAAAAGGTGGGAGGAAGTAGAGAAGGAGAATATAATGGGGGGATGGCCTTCTTCTCACTTTCCTACTGAAAACGTTTCAGAAAAAGGAGCAAAAAGCAGTGAGAATGAGTAGAAGCCCACTTGAGTTTTGTGTTCCTATTCCTTCCCTTTTTTTTTTTTTTGCCTCAAAGAAGGATGGCCAAAAAAAAAAGTGGGACAAACTCCACGTGTTTTGAATTATGCTCCCTTTAATGAGATAGAAAACCATCACATTTTCAAAATAACTTACTTTTTCAATGGAAAAATACCTCAAATAAAGTAAGAGTCCTTCCAAAGCCAATCTTTCCACTGTCTCTTTTCAACTCACTTCCCACTCTGCATTGACCAGTCTTTCTGCCTGTGCCACATTTTGCGTTGTTTGAGATCTGTATTTGCCTGTGTTTGATCTCTTGTCGCAGATGTCCCCATGCGCTGCAGAGCAGGACTCCACGGGCTGCAAGGTCCCGAGGTGACAGTGACAGCAGCACATTGCCTCCTTCCCCCGGAGCACGTGGTGCCAGGTGGGCTGCAGCATCCCTGTCCCTGGTGGTGGTGGCTAAGTTGAAGAGAACCTGGCAGGACTCCCAGATTGACTGGTGAACCTGCTGCTGTGCCACTTGGGCACAAGAAAAGTGCTGATTTCACTGCGGAAGACATGAGGTAGAAGAACCACTAAAAATCCCTCCCGACAATCAGAGCCCAAACTAAAAATCCAGACCTTGTTATTGCCAGAAAAAACTTGAACGCACAACCCAAGTATTCCCTGAATGTTCAAGAACACCCACAAATTCTGTAAAAATAGCTGATAATTTATTTATTTGATTTATTTATGAGCCTGGCTTGTGATTTTGGGGTGGTGGTGCGGCTGCAGTGAGTGGTGCGGATGAAAAACCGATTTAGAGACAATCCCAGGCTTTGAGGAGCAGGGTTTAGGCTCTTCCTCATGGAACACAGAGCACTGCAGGACCACTAAGGTGTCTCAGACCTCTTGGGTGAGGAAGACCCCACTGCAGTAACCATTTATCCCTGGGGATTTAGGCTTTTGGCCTCATAGTCTATGGATGAGGCTGGTGTCCCGTGGCCATGGCCAGTATGTGCTGGGGGGACTGTCTTACCTTTTTCAGCCTGGGTTGATCAAGGGTAGATCTGTTGAGGTGAGTGTTAGCTGCCCTCATCCTTCCCATCCCTATTGGGCTGTGCTACTGGGTGATCCCCCAGAACTGGTGCACCTGATTATGGGACATATTCTTGTCCCTTATGTGAGAATCTAAGGGGTGCTGCCTGTCTCTGATGTCCATCGCAAAACAAAGCATCAATCTTTGCTGCTTTACCTGGCTAGAAAAAAAAACCCTTCCCAGTTCCCAGAGTTCACCACCACTTTCACTTCAAGCCTTTGAGCTATTTCTCTCTTCCTTTCTCCCTTCCAGTGCATGCTTCTCCTCTCCAGCTGACAGCCTGGGACAGCCCCCCGAGATCAGCTGCTTGTGGAGCATTCTCTGCTGAAAGCAGTCCTAAACGGTGTGGCCTTTGTTCCCCCCCAGCTGTCGTATCCTCTGGGATCTGCAACAAGTCCTCATTTTACAGAGCCCATCTTGACAGTCCCCAATCTGATCTGACCACCTGGTTTGTTTTTGAATTGAGCACTTGAGTCATAACATTTCTGTTTATTTCAACAACTGTATTCCTTGCATAGGAAATGAGCCAAGATGGTCTAAGGCAGGGAGAGTGAAGCATGTCGTGGTTGTAATTGCTTTTGCTCTCCCCATATACAATTTTACAGTATAATCAAAGTCTTATTTTTGTACTGCTGGACTCTGTTATTGACTTAATCTTCTTAAGTGCTCCTATTATTCCAGTGATTTCATCGTTGCATGTTGATTTTAATCTTTTGATCTCCATATTAGCTACTGCCTGCAACTAATTTGTTGCTCAGTGTTTTTCTTTGTTTTGACCTGCGAGGCATTTTCCTCATGGCACACAACTCTGCTGGCAGATTGCATATAATCTCTGCACTTTTTTTCCTCCCATATTTTGCATAGTTACAACAAATGCAGATTTACAACTTGAAATGGAAAATGTAGCTTTTAGAAAGGCTAAGGAAAATATCACTTCAGGTTTTTTAGCTCGAAGAGCCTAAATGTGCTTGGATAAAGGAAATGCTGCTAGACACAGCTCACCTTTGAGAGGCGTCACACAGGCTTTTTAGTCCAGCAAGTTCAGAAGGGGGGCAACTGCAGTAATTGTAACTTATATGCAGTTAGGGATCAAAGGGGTTCTGAAAGTGTTGCTAGACCCACGATGAAGAAGATTGGGTTTGGTGAGTGGCTGAAAGGACTCCTATCTGGACTCAGCTTGATGCAGCCATGGCTCTGCTGCATCACACCATGGAGCAAGTTTTTGTGCCAACACTGGTGGTGGTGGTAGTGTAGAGTTGTGAACTTCAGACTGCAAGAGGTTCAAATATGGCTTCAGCTGTGTTTTGGTTGGCCAATAGATGACTTCTTTTCGCCTTGGTAGTTGATAGTTTAACCTGTGCTGATTTATGAGTGCCTTTGTTTGCTTTAGATTTCCCTTTCAAAGCTTAGAGATTTTTTGCCTTAGGTTTGCTGTGAGTCTTTTTAAAAGAACATTGACAAAATCATCCTTGCTTTACTGCATGCCTGTTTATGCTTCTGAACACAAATTGTCTTCTAATATTTTTGACGTTTTGGTCACTAGAGAGGCAGAAAAGCAATTTCTGGATGCCTATGGGCCAGGAGACATGCATTACAGCAGAGGGGAAAGAATCTGTTAGTTGCTGAAATATAAAACAAATTGGATGAACAGCTGCTGACACTTGTCAGTCAAATAGTTGATAGCATTTTCAGTCTCCATGCCACATGCTTTAAGTAAGTCTGTCAAAAAAAGGATATTTTTGCTGGACTTCCCTGTAAATACGAGAGAAGTTTTGGCCTGATCTATCATTTAAAATTTTGCTGGCAGAAGAATGAAGTTTTCCTCTTTCCCCAAAACTGATTGACATAACTGTACTGGCAGATTCTTCATCTAGGTGCAGTTGTACTGGCAGAAAGTCCTTTGACTGTTGGAGCTCGTTCCATCGCAGCAATGGGTTGCAGGAAAGCTAGCAGCAGACCTTTGCGTTCCTCGGCTGGGTTTGCCAGAGAGCTCCCATCCATCAGTGAGCCCCTCTAAGATGCTGCCTGAGATGTACCTTTGCTCTGCAGGAGGCTGTCCAAGGTGTAGCCTGTGGCCAGGAGGGCTTTAAACACGGATTGATGTTTTTTAGACAAAATCAAACCAATCGGATTTAACATTTCTGCAGGATTAACTCAAGGTGGAACTTCCCACTCGAGGTACCACGGTGCAGCACCCGTGTAGAACAGGGTCGGCATGCCAGCACCATGTCTCTTGCAGGGTGGAAGGCAGTGGGAATCAGGGTGCAACGTGCTCCTTTGCTCAGCTGCAGGCTCTGGAGTGTGAGGTTAAATCCTGCTTTGCAGTGTTGCTCATACATGAGGTCTTCTCCTCGCCCACACTAAAGTATTAACTTGAGGCTCATCAATTTGGGTTCAAACTCCTTAAAAGGAGTGAGCTGGCTAATGCTTCCTTGTTTTCAGCGTGTGGTCAAGCCTGACATGTCCTGAGGGTTGTTATGAAGTCTGTAAAATTGGGGATTGAGGGCATGCGAAAAGCTGTCACAGGCTATAGGGCCATCGCTAATGAGACAGAAACTCAGACGAGGGTGTCCATCACCGCCGTTTCAGGGAGGCACCTATGTGTGTTAGTGAAGCAGAGCCAAGGAACATCTGAAGGCTGCGCCCACACTCTTTCATTCAAAAAACTGAGCAGGGCTCACTATTTTGAAAGGTGGCAGGTGGAAGTGGGCTGTGTTTTTATCCAATAAATATTTCATGTTGGAAAAAAAAAAAGGGAGCCATTTCCAGAGCAGAATCAAGCTGTTTCTCCAGCTTAGCTCTGCCTGGCTGGGAGAAGAGCTACAAATCTGGGTCTCCTGCAGTGCTTTTAGCTACCAGCCTGGTGACCAGCCCAGGTAAGGCTTTCCCAGTACCTCCTTTTGAGCTGTTACCCTTCATATAAATATCTGGGACAGCTGAGGGGGAGGATGAAGAGAGCACGTGTATGTGTCAGTATGTGTATGGGTCTCAAATGGGTCTCAGACACTTAGAAATAAGGGACCAGGTCACACCTGCAGTTTGTTTATTGCTTTACGTCTCATGGGACTTGTTTTGTCAAGCAAGTCCTGTGAGGGCATCAGGGAGTGAGTGAAGGCTCCAAACATAATGTTGTTGAGATATAGATGAGTTTTTTATGCATCCCAGTGAAAGACCTGCACAGGCACCTGAGCCGGTTTTGGGGGAGGCATATATGCAGGGAGTGTCTCATGGCTCTTGGGCCCTGGAAGACGGTTTAGTTTAATGGTTCATTATGTCAGACAGGTTTGTGCAGGCAGGATGCTTTTCAAGCATTCACCCGTGTGGTGAACATTTGTCCTTCTTCCCCATAGGGGCAAAGGGTTCCTAGGCTTGGGGATGAAGGACATCAGCTCGACCTCACCTGGAGCATTGTGTGCAGTTCTGGTGTCCTCAGCATAAAAAGGACATGGAACTGTTGGAACAAGTCCAGAGGAGGCCACGAGGATGATCAGGGGACTGGAGCACCTCCTGTATGAAGACAGGCTGAGGAAGTTGGGGCTGTTCAGCCTGGAGAAGAGAAGGCTGCGTGGAGACCTCATAGCAGCCTTCCAGTATCTGAAGGGGGCCTATAGGGATGCTGGAGAGGGACTCTTCATTAGGGACTGTAGTGATAGGAAAAGGGGTAACGGGTTAAAACTTAAACAGGGGAAGTTTAGATTGGATATAGGGAGGAAGTTCTTTAATGTAAGGGTGGTGAGGCACTGGAATGGGTTGCCCAGGGAGGTTGTGAATGCTCCATCCCTGGTGGTGTTCAAGACCAGGTTGGATGAGGCCTTGGGTGATTGATATGATTTAGCGTAGGGTGTCCCTGCCCACGGCAGGGGGTTGGAACTGGGTGATCTTAAGGTCCTTTCCAACCCTAACGATTCTATGATTCTATGATTCTGCTTCTCTCAAATGACTGAAACCCAGGATACAGGAGTCATTTTTTGTTTGAATTGGCTGGAGGGAAGGAGTGACTGCAAAAGGTCTCAGAAAACTCCCAAACTAACATGCTTCCCATCAAAGAAGCTGCTTGGTAATTTCAGCTAGCGGTCTGCTAGGTTGTATGTGCCCTGCTCATTGCTGCTGTGGGCTAAGTTTAACTACAAACAGGCCTTTTGGTGGCAGGTAAGTGGCAGGCAAGGCTGACAACTGTGCTACAATAGGGGCTGAACCAGGGCAAGATCATCCATTAGATGTCCAGAGACAAATCATAGAATATAGAGTGCAGATTATGACGGAAACAACTGCAGAGGTGATAGCAGAAATGCCCTTGTACCTGGGGAATAGACAGTGTGGTCCCACCCTGCCCTTGAGGAGCAAATCAGGAAACCATCTTCTTACATTAAGAAACTAAAAACACCCATGAGAAAAGAAAATGCCTTTATTCTGAGAGGTGGGGGCTCTTACATCTGAGCTTGTAATTGATTTATTTTTTTCTAAGGCAGACATAAAAAGACTCCATAATTTATTCTTAGGACATCTGAATAGTTATTTATTGAGAAGCCACAGTTCTCACACTTTTACAACTGTCGGCTTGTATAAGGCAAAAAAAGCAAGATGAATCACTATTTTACACAGAAAGTAAAAGCTCCGGAGGGACGGATGGACATGCAGTTACTGGTCAAAATGCAATGTACATGACATATATAAAAACCAGTGTGATACAGAGGGATTGTAAATTATGGTTACAATCTACTGAAATAAATAGTCAATATATTATTATAAACACGTTTGTATAGTCTAAGATTGTAATTAAAGTTGTCTTTGTACATCCACAGTTATTGGAGATTTGAAACAAAAATGTAACATTCAGAGGAGCAAATGTCAACATAAAACAACTGCTTTGGACTTGTAATGTGGCATGATATATCCATGATAGTATTAATCTGGTGTGGCAATTAGAATGACTAACCCTTTGGGATGTAGCCTCCATGGAGTTAACTGCATATTGAAGGGAAGAGCCTGGTACATTAACAAGGATGTGGAATGATTCAAATGCTGTCTGGGTTTGTTTGTTTTCTGGTTTGTAAATGAACAGAGAGAACAAAAAAAAAAATCATTTGTAATTGCCTTGTTCTTCTTTTAAAAACAAAGCTGTTTTTTCCTCTTTTTTTTTTTTAATTAATTTTAAGCAGTTGGCATCCACAGAAGAGAAACAAAGAAATGAAAGGACTCGAGTCACTCATCTTCACAACAATTTACCATCAATGTATATACAGTACATTAATGAAGCATTGTTTAAACTTTAATTATAACAGGGACACACCTAGCATGTTTTCTATGTAGTTTTTTTTCCATTAACAGTATTAAACAACGGTGCTCCATATTGCTTATGAACATATAGATATGAACTCAGGAAACCGATGAATCAAAGAGAGGTGCTAATCTTATTACCACACAGCTAACATGGCATTTGTATTGGTAAACTTCTCATGGGCATTTAGAGCTGACAGAAAAATTCCTAATGTGGCTGAGTTACAGACGAGGTACATGCACGGATACCAGGCGACCTCCAGCTGGTCCTCTGGGCCAGCATCCCTAGTCGTCCTCTTCATCTTCCTCATCGCTGTCCTTCATGGTGATGCCCTGGAGCCCTCCGCCTTCGCTGACCGATGCTGTGGCCTCCTCTACCGTCAGCCGGTTCCGGATGGTCTCGTAGGTTTTGCTGTTCAAGGTGGAGTCCAGCACGCCTTGCAATCGGAAGTCCCGGTACGTCTTCTACAGCGGGAAGAGGCATAGAGGAAAGAGGAGACAGCTCAGAGGCCAGGGAGAACACCAGCTACCCCGCTTCGCCACAGGGACCAGCCCCTGCCACAGGGTTGGGGATACTAATGGAAAAGGATGGGATGCCAGGGAAATCCCAGCCCTGGGGGCATTTTGCATTGCCCCAGGTAGTGCAGAGGCTGAGGGGGGCATCTCTGCTGGCTACTGTTTACCATGGTAAAGGTCCACTGGGCAACAGATTACGGCTTTGCAACTCTGTGAGAGTCAAAGCAGGGATGTACTGGGGTGCTTTCCTGGGGTAGACTGGGGTCTTAAAAGTCATCAACAGATAAGGGCCCTTCTCTAACTGGCTTCCCTTGCTTCTGCATGCTTTCGTCCTGCCTGTAAGGTCAGGCAGCAGAATACTTATTGTCCATAACCACAGACGTGATTACACATTCCTGGAATGTTCCACATTAAACAATCAGTTTTGCAGTGTTGGGATTAAATAAACTAATTCCAGGATACTGGAGAAAACTGTTGATGTATAAACATAAGCACACGGCATGTGTTTCTTAAATCTCCCTGTCTTTACCTAAGTCTGCAACTGGAGTTATATTTCCGTGGTTAGCTCTGCTTCCTTTGTTACTACAATTAGTTTCTTTCATTCGAATTTCTCTGTAAGGACTTCTTGACTCTGTGAGATAAAACTCATTTAGTTCTGCTCTGTGCTCTTCATGGAAGCTATTTACTGTTCTGCTATTTCAGAAAGTCCTTGGATTTGTTGTAGCTGCTTCTGAATGTAATATTGGTATAAATAAAGCACAAGGAAGAAAGCTTTCCTCAGCTAGCGACGAGTAGAAATAATTTGTCTGTGCCTGTTGTTTGCAGTTATGAAAAGCACATTTAATACATTTCAGTTTTAATTTATTCATGCCTTCAATGTGTTCACTGCACACAAGACCATAAACATTATAAAATACTAGACCAAAAAGCATTAGATAGAGCCTAAAATGATCAAAAATATATTTACCCCCTTCTGTGATCTTATTATTTCATGTAAACCACTGTGATTTCACACTGAAATAATTATCATTAGTCCAAGGCACGCACACACACATATACACATACACGTGCACTCAAGGAAAAAAAATGTTACTTTCACAGTATGTTATCTCACCTTTGTGATCTCTTAGAGTTGATTATATACACCCATTGTAAAAGAAACAACTTCACTTAGCTCTGAGAACAATTCTCATTTGCATTCCGACAATAATCACGAGCCAGAGCTGGGCTTAGTAAAACAGCGTTAAAAACTTTGGGTTTGATTTAACCCATTTTAACACTGGAGTTCGTTGGTGTGAGCCACGTTTGCCCACAAAAGGGCTGATTTTGGTACAGGTAGGGTCAAATAGCAATAGTTTCCCTTTTTTTCATGGAAACAGTTTAGTTGTTCTTACTTGCACACCTGTATTTTGCATCTATATGCATTTCAAGTCCCTGGCTATCCTTTGCTACATGCCATACACACAGGTATCTTAAGGTCCTTTCCAACCCTAACTATTATAATGATTCTATGATTCTATCTTAATTTTGAAGAACTTTAGTGAATGGCTTCATGTGTTTGCTGGTGATAGTTTACTAAGAGACCATGCTGCACACATGCAGGCATACACACACACACTCCTTCTGACAGCAAGATGTATTAAAACCACTTGTGCTAATTACCTTTACTATCCTAATGAGAGTTTTCAGTTGGTAGATGTGAAGCTGCAGGTCCATGCGGTCTGTCAGCCAGGTGCAGACAACATTCATCGAGCTGGTGTACCATTGCTGCAAGAGAGACAGGACTTCTCCAGCAACCACACTAGGGCTGTGTGCTTGTGCCTGAGCCCAACGTGCCGGCAGCACCCACCTTCTTGTTAATGCAGCGCTCACGGGATGGGGCAGACTTAGAGGGGCAGACAGGCACCTGCTTTTACACAGCATTTCCATGCACAAGCTTTTCAATCTTAATACCAACAAACTTATTATGAGGGGTAACAGCCACCAGCAAGGCTTTTGCAATCTCATTTTGCCATTGACAGGACTTGCAGGCAATGGTGTTTAATCCATTCCCCTCCCCACTGAGGACACAGTACTGCTTTTAAGTGTGTCAGACCCACACTCAAGCTACTTACCATCTTGAAATGGAACCACATACGCAGCCACGGTGTGAGCCTGATGGCGAGTGGAGGGGAGGCTGCTGTGGGGCAAGGTGTGAGGATGCTGGTTTAAACCTTCCCATGGAAATGCTTTGGTTTCACCCTCACCGATATGAAGGATGGCAAAGCAGCAAAGAACCGAGCTTGCTTCAAGCTGCTGAACTCACAGAGACCCCTCCAGGGCTTGAAATGCCTGTGAAAGAGGCTTGCAGCTGTATGGCTCAGCCTGCCAGCCCTGCGGTGCAGCATGCCTGCGGTGGGCTGCGGATCAGCGCCCCGCTCACGCAGGGCTGCCATGGCATGTCTGACGCCACGCCGACGAGCAGCGAGACCTCGAGAGGAGGAGAAGCAAGGAGAGGAGCGGGGGGGGAGGATAATCACAAAACCTCAGCACAACGGTTGTGGTGTGCATACAGAAAAACCCCGCTGCACCCCTGTGTGCACAGGCACACCCTTCTCTTACACACACAGATCAAAACCTGCGCTGCAGAGCAGCTGCAACTAACCTAGAACCAGCTAGAGATACACTATACCCAGAGCGCTGGACCAGTTTATATACATTCTGATGGAGCAGCATCCGGGTGAGTCTGAAATGCAGCTTTTACTCCCAACGAGGCTAAAACCTTGCAGCTGCAATTGATCTAGAGCTAGTTAAAGGTGAAAGAACCACTGGACCAGTTTATGTAAGACCTGACTGAGTTAGTGTGAAATGCAGCTCTCTCCCAGCTAGCCTAATCCTTACATTGGGCTAACAGACGTATTACTAGCTTCCTCCACTGCACCTTTGAGTGGGGGTCTCTGACACAGAAATATGCCCTCTTCCCTCTAATTTCTGAAGCTGCCAGTGCTGCAGGTGAATGGAGACAACTGAATAGTCTGTAATTGCTGAACTGAGGCCAGAAACTTGTTTCCTTCCACCCTTCAACATGTGAACTGCCTGTGAGCAGTGTGCTGATGGCACTGCAGGACATGTGGCTCCAGTACCCTGAGCTGACACCGATGTCCTGGAGCGACCAAGAGCTTGCACAAGGCTCACCAAAGCACACAGATGAGTTCGTGCTAAACCAGCCCAGCACCAAAACAGTGTGGGCTCAGCACACGTGATTGAACTGTACGGTCAAGCACTCAGGAGTTGCTGCCCTCCATGAGGAGCATACAGCTGAGTTAGTCTCTGCACAGGGGAGGGTTTTCCTCTCACTTCAATGAAGATGTTCTTGTACTTCTATTTCTACGCCAGGCCTTAATAAAACGGAGGAAATAAAAGGGAAAGACATCAAAGAAATGGCATGTGGTGACCTCCTGGTCAGTGCTTACACCTTGTGCAACTTGTGCACAAGGCCCTCCATTTCTAGGACAGAGACTTGGCACGAGCTAGGAGCTCAAATGAAACTAACTGAGGCAGGCAAGCGGGAGCTTTCTGCATCACAGAAGTCAGGCTCCCATACTCGGAGCTGTCACCTGAGGTCCTGACATCAAACTGGTGTAGAATTGTGAGGGAAGCACCCTCAGACAGTGACTGCTGCCACCAGGCTCCCCTGAAATTCTGGGAGGCAGTGGGGGGCAAACCAGAGAGAAATCACTGATGTTTAGAATGTTAATTTCCCACAACCAGCTTAAATGAGTCTCGCTCTCAGGTGGCAGTAGCTGTGACCCTGGGCTGCGCTGGCAGATGGATGCCCAGGTCACCAAGCGCCTCTTTCCACCACTGCTTTAACTCAAACTATAGAGGAGCAAGGTGACTGTATGTTACACACGCACGCCATCTCCCTTCCACTGCTGCCTCTTCCACACAGCAATCTGCTGGGTGTTTCTGTTACCTCTAAGTGAGATGAGGTCCTGCCATTTCATGTTTGCCCCATGCCACACACACCTATGTGGCTGTATGGCTCCAAAACAAGCTGTAACCTCTGCCTGGAGGGTATCAGCAGGGTCACTTTGCTGCTGCGAGACCTTCAGTTGAAGCTAAACAAAACATTTCCCTGTGTTTCTATAGACACTCCAACACACAGAGAGTCGGGGAGACACAAACTCCTCCGAGCTGAATCCCAATCTGAATTACACCCCTCTCCTCTTGAACCCCGGCTGACGAGGGCTCAGCCAGGCACATTGCTCAGCTGCAATGAAAGGAGCTCTCCTCCTCAAAGCCGAGTGACTCCAAAGACTTTCTGCTTTATGAGGGAAAAAGACAAAGTCTAATTCATTGATCTTGATACACAAAACCGTCACGTCACTTCATAGAGCACACACCAACTGCTGAATTTAAGCCCTGCATATTCATAAAAATAAGTTAGCCCATAAATTAAATGTTCCCTTTAGCTACCACTAGTGTTGATGTGCTATAAGACACACAAGCCCTCTGATTCATGACTAACCTACCAAAGAAGATAACATTTGCATATGATTATATTATTAAAAAAACAACAACAAAGCCAAATGCTCCAAAACAGAAACGTGATCATTTCAGACAAAAGAGCGCAGCGTGGTCCTGTCCTGGTGGGACCTCGCTCTATGGGGTGGCTCTGCCATGAGGGCGCAGACCAAGTACCGAACACTGGGGCCTCGCCATGGGGCTGCAACACATTTCAGTCGCATTCTGCAGCCCCAGTGCTGTGGCCTGGGCACACCAAAGTAACTAAGAAATGTATTGACTGAAACTCCTCCTTTACAACCTGGTTGTAAAGAGCAAGCAGATGCTCCCAAGCCCGTGGACCTCAACACCTAAAATGCACTGCTGCACACACACGTTACTGATGCTACCTGGCATACCTATCCATCACTCCAAGGACAATTTACACCCAGTCTGGGGCACAGGGTGAGGAATGGCTGTGGAAGGTGCATTCTGGTGGGTGCCACACACCCACTGGGACATCAGCAGGGAAGGGATCAGGGCTCCCACAGAGGGATGCCACAGCCCCTGCTGTTTGTTACACGGTGTGACCTGGCTAACAGCAGAGGAAACACAGAGGCTCTTTGGGTGCTAGCACAGCACAGTAACAGCAAGTAGATACCATATTTGCACAGCCAGGAATTTAATCCCTCTTTCAGGTTAGTTTTCCTGTTCCCATTCTGCCTTTCACAGTGCCCCTCATTGATAGGTGCTAGCCTGGGTAGATGAGCTGGGCTGAGGGCTGGCTGGGCTGCTCCTGGACAAGCATCAACAGAGCTGGAGCATGCCAAGGGTGCCCATCCAACACCCCAACGAGCTCGAGCAACAAGCTTCCTTGTTCTCCCCCGCCCTTTTCCTTTGAATGCAAAAGCATGATCAATAAGTTGCTGAAATAGCAAGTTTGTCTCTGAATACATAAATTGCAAAAATTGATATGAATAAATCTGCAAGTAACACACTTGAGTGTGGCACATTTTATCAAAAACCCCAAGCCCTGTGCTGGGCTCCTGCGCTTTCCGGGAGGTGGTGTCATTACACATAGCCAGGAACATCTGCAAACCCCCGTCTTCTTTGGTGTGAGCTGAATGGAAGCATGACCTCCTGTTCCTTGCCATGAACCTTGAGTTCACACTCATATTTTACATGTTACAGGAAGCCACAGCTCACCCCAGGGGTGCTGCAAACAGAATCTCGTAAGCCAGATGCAACACTGCTTCTTAAGGCACCTGAAGGAGCTGTATTCTTCATTCAAAAGCTTACATACTAGTAGCTTAAGGTCACTTCAGCTTTTGTAAAGAGTGGGACAAAACCAGGAATGCTTCTAGGGCTGGGTTGTCAGCAGGGTAGCAGAGGGATTACAAGGAACCTGTGACTCTGCCTCTTTCTGCCTTTACTGGTAGTTTTTTTGTGTGTGAACAAGTGCCATACAACAGATTGAGGCTGGTATAAAGGCCTGGGACTGTGCAAGAGCACCCCGCTGAGCCTCAGCTGTGCTTGCAATTAGCAATAGGCATGAAATGATTATTGTTGTGGTGGCTGATGGCAATCTGAAGTGACAAGTTTTATGGGGGAAGTTGTAGTGGGGATGTTCAGCAAGTTTCTGCAAACCATTAATCGAAAGCTGCAGCACAGTTTAGTCAAAGCTATTTTATGTCATTCCAAAGGTCTCACAAGGATGCTGAAAGAATATTTTTCTGCTCTCAGTGCCTTGGAATGGAGTTTTTCTAGGTCAGGGATTCTTTACTGCCCTATTTAGTGTCAAAAATACCCATTTGCCTCAAATTAGCAGAAAGCTTGTAGTTAAGGGCTAGAGATTAGGCATACAAAATTACTCAGCAGGTGACTGTTGGGTGGATTTGGGGGTTGAGAAGTCTTTAAAACTGACTACAAGACATTATATACTTCTGACAAAAGAACATAGTAATCCTACCTGCTTGCTTTAACCACTGTTGTTTGTCTATTATTACGTGCTTTAATGCTCATAAGAGCAAAACTACTGGTGATACTACTCAATTACCATAGTAACTCTCCCCTATGACCTCTCATTTCAGTACTCGCTTTCCAACATGAACCAATCCAAGCAGGGCAAATCTATTTAAAACTGTGACACACATGCACAAGGAGGCTCCGGATGCCGCTGGCTCCCTCCCTTTGTCCGGGACATGGACTCGGTTTGAAATGCTGACAGGCAGCTTTGAAATGAACCCTTGAATCCAAGGTGTTCCAAAGGTGAGGGATGGGATGTCAGGTGGCTGCTTTGGCAGCATCCCAGAGGGGACACAGTGAGGGGAACGGAGGGAGGAATAAGGCTATGAGTCTTATTTCCCAATGGAAAACAGAACTGCTCTGAGGCAACAGTCCCCTCTCTCAAAGTGACTCGATCAGATGGGAAAAAGAAGCAAAAAGGAGTTAAAAAAATTACCAACATTTTGTATCTGGTGTCTGCGTCCCCATCCGATGGGCCACAACCTCAGCTGGTGAACGCACAGCGGGGCTGTGCGGATTTACAACTGCTGACAGTACACGACAGCCGCCAGAGCCATGTCCATCCCCATCCCGAATTGGGAATTCGGCGTTGTCACATGGATTCACGCAGCCACCTCCCTTTGGCAGGTGCTGTCTCCATAGGGAAGGTAGGGATGCAGTCACAGCAGCTCGGCACTGTGCTTCCTGGGGGCACATCTGCCAGTGGTGTGTGAAGACTTGCTCGGTGAATGGGAGCAGGAGCTCTTCGGGTGAAGTCTGCCTGCCCAAGGGGCTGTGCTCTTGCTCATGGTATGCCCTGCATGCACGTGCAGTTGCATTTGTACATATGAAGGTGGCTGCAGGCCTGCAACCCAAAGATCCAGATCATTCTTGTTCCTCCAACCTTCTGTGGCCACCAAAGCGATCCTTTCTACCTTCCCTCAGTGTTTCTTTCACTGGTGATCCCAGGCAGTCATTGCAATTACAAAAACTTGGTAAAGGCAATAAGCAATAAGCAAGAGCCTCATGGCCAATGTAATGTCCTACTTTTTTCTTTCAGAACAAAGAGAACTGTTCCCAGCAAGCCTGAATGTTCACTGCAGGATATGTGAACCCAGTCTGAGAGCCCCCGAAGGCCAGCTCAGCTGGGATGCTGGATGTGGATGAGAGCGGTGGTGGGATGAAGTGTGCTCCTTGCCCTGTTACCAGTCACCACCAGTGAGGTCTTGGCTTGGCTGCTACAGCTGAGTCCCGGCTATGTTTGTCCCTGGCTGTGTTCTGCATTTTGTGTTGCTGCAGAACACAAGCCATGCCCCAAGCTGATCCACAGGGAAGTGGGAGAAGCTCAGGGACAGGGTGACACAAGTGTCTGAAGCTCTTGAGTTAAGATACATAGTGGTGGCCCCAGAGGAGGATGTGGTGGGCGAAGAGCCATGGTCGCTCAGGCACACAAGTGGCTGGTCCCAGTGTCAATGAAGAGATGGGGACAGACCTTTTGCCACATGATGAAGAAGGAAGAGGCACATCTCTGCCCTGCAAGCATATATTTGCTGGATGATGAGAGGAGGCCTGCCCATGGAGTGATCCCCATCCAACACGTTCAACTTTTCTTCCCACTACTCAACAAAATGCATCCTCTGTGCCAGATATCACTCCACGGCGCCCTGTGTATGGGCTCCCCTTCGCTCTGCTGCTGGCTGGGGCACCAGAAGAGCCATCCAAAAGGCTCAGCCTTTGGAGCTACAAAACCTCCTCCAGTGCAGAGGGACAAACCTGCAGCAGGCTCAGCCCCACAGGCAAAGAGCATCTGGCTCAGCTGTGTCCCGGCTGCAGCCACGGGTGGCATCAATAATAACCCAGGGACTCTTTCGATTTACACCTGCCAAGGATTTCACCCATTCCCCCAATCCTGGCAGGGGCCAAGGCTCAGGGGACCGAGTATCGTGTCCGTGTGAGCTCCTGGGTTTGCCAGGGGCAGAGACATTGGTGTGACATTGCCCACATTAGAGAAATGAAGTTTAGCGGCTGCGGAGGAGCTAAGAGCACACAGCTAACCAGAAAATAAGCAATGAGTTAATATCACAGGCATTGATCAGCTAGTCTTACAATTAAAGCTTCCAATAAAAAGAGAAAAAAAAAATAAAAAGAAAGCTCCCCCTTTTTATTCAACAGAATAAGAAATTAAACACTTGTGGGCTCATTCTAAAGAATGAATGAAATTGAATAAGCTACCTAGCACTTGAGATTCCCAGCGAGTGCTTGAATAGAGCAAACCTCCTGAGTTGAATGGATTGCCTTTTGGGACCAATTTGTCTCTTTTCACTCTTTATTCCTCCTTTTTTGCTGACAGATGTACAAAGGCGGAACTGCGCTGTGCAGCTTAGCTACATGCACCCACAGCAGCTGTCACTTTTGTCGAGCAAGTTAATCAAGCAAATGCCACCATATCCCACTTTCTATAAGGAACAACATGTTATAGACAGTAGTCTTGGGAGACGGGGAGGGAGGGAGAGAGACTTTATTTTAACTTTGAGTAGCTGATTTTTTTTTGTCTCCCCCCTCTGTGTGTGTAAGGGAAAAAAAAAGGTGGTGGTGGGGGGAAGGAACAAAAAAGCAGCAGCCAAACGGGGTAGCACAAACGGACACTTTTGTTTTCCCCCCAGAACAAATATTTAATATGATTTTAACTCTAATTTGGACTGGAGGGAGAGCTGTCCGGTTTTAATTAAATTTAAAGGACTTAGGGGAAGGCGGTTAAAAAAAAGAAATGGAAGCTTTTTGTTTGCCTTAACGCTTGTTGATAATAATATATTGATTGTCAATTGCTAAGCCCCAAAGATTAGTGTAGTAAATACTATTATCTGAATGCCACAAGTGAAGTGCTAGCTTCCCGTCCCTGCTTTTCCCTTTGTGAGGTGGTTTGAATCACTGGTTGTTATTTATACGTTTTCTTTGATAAAACCAACTTGTGTGGCTGATTTTTTTTCTTTTTCTCTTAAACCCTGCCTCATTAAGTACATAATAGCATTTACGTGTGGGGCTTTCTGCTTTTTAGCCTTTCAAGCTTAAGCTTATATTCCTCTCTCACAACCGTGTTTCAAAACTTGGGATGTTCACAGACAATTGGATACCCACCAATATTGTATATATCAGATGCTCTCTGGCTATTGCCAAAGCCTAGAAAATAACAGAACATTATCCGCAAAGGGTAAATAAATAGTTATCGTCCTGCTACGCTGCCACACACCAGATAATAAGTGTCTGGTCATTAGGTAGCTTTTCTGTTGCACATAATTCTTTAAGTGTGTCTACTCTCGTTAGGTATGCAAAAGTTGACATCAAAAGGAGGGTTTTCAGTGTAGCTTTAACAGAGCACACAACAGCAATGCACCCAGAAGGCTACGGGCAGCCCTTGGTTTGCTATTGGAAAGGTAATTCCCATCCAGATTCACACACTTTGGAAAGCAGCTTCTCCCTCAAAAAATACAGCTAAGTTTTGCTAACAGACCACACTGTGCTCATTTAACTTCTTTGCAGGGTCTTTGGCTTGGCATGCTCAGAAACACATCGGAAGTGTTTGGGATACATGAACCCTGCCAAACTCCGGACTCTACGCTTGCAACTCGCCTGTAAGAGCAAATCCTGCATCAGCAGTGCTGGCAAAGGGCAACATGACCCTCATTTTCTGAATTAAACCTATTAAACTCTACATTAAATTTTAGAGCTCAAGTAAAGCACTAACGATTTAATAAAAATCCCCCAACACCTCAGGTTCTTTTTCTTTATTTTTTTTTAAATAAAATTAATAACTTTATTCTATCAAACCCTCATGAATCTGTGTGGAGCCTCCCAGGTCACACTCACACCGAGCTATTACTGAAATAAATAGCTGCATGTTTTTTTTTTCCTGGAATTCTTTTGTATCCCTATAATTCTTTTGTATCCCTATAACGCAATCACTGCAAGTACACACAGCGTGTTCGTCAACATTCACCCCAGTGCTGTGATTTCTGGATGCCTTTTACTCTATTTCATATTCCTTATCTATGAGATTTCATTCACATTGACAACGTAGCTGTACAAGCAAGTTACAAAGTCACAGGGGCTCAATATTAAAATACTTTGTATTATTATTTAATAAAGTCAGGTCCCAGCATTGCTAATTGGGTCAAGCTGCTAGCCAGAGCGCCTCATCATCTGTCTAGGATGCAAATGGCATCACCGAATTACATTATCTTTCTTTTTCCACCCCCCTCCTTTCCCTTCCCCAAAAATAAAGCACAAAATAACTTTGAATCGCCCAAGAGCTCTGCCTTCAAACAGGGAATTCGGAATGAAAGCCGAAACGCAGGCACACTGAAGTGCCACACGCTCTTTGCAGTACATATGGTACCTGTGATCACCCACTGTTTGGGGACCTCAGCAACAAGGTGTGCTCAGGCTGCTGCTTCACCCTTAATTGGCTTGAAGCTGGACCTGATGGGGTCGGTGCCACAGGTGCTGATGGGAGGGAGGCACAGGACTCCTTGAGGGTTCGTTTTC
This sequence comes from Pezoporus occidentalis, assembly GCF_034315485.1. Lineage (NCBI taxonomy): Eukaryota > Metazoa > Chordata > Aves > Psittaciformes > Psittacidae > Pezoporus > Pezoporus occidentalis. The sequence goes on from NW_026915483.1 coordinate 1,541,568, forward strand.
CTTGTGCTGGTGGGATTGCACAAATTCCCTGCTTGCCAAAGGGGCACAACTCATCCCGCACCTTCCTCGCTGCAAATTTTCCCTCTCCCCTTTGCTGTAGATAGAGCTCAGCAAAGTGCACAGCGCTTCCTGGGAGCTGTCAAACAGCCCCCCCAAAACCTGCTGCTTCACAAGATCTTGCAAATTTCTCTCCGCTGTAAACCCAAAACACTTTTACTCCTTTCCAGGGAGGAAAAGGAGGATCAACATCATATGTCAATGGGGCCAAGGTTGCCAGCAAATGAACATGCCCAAGATGACCATCTCTAACACTGCCCGCTTTCAGGGCTGGACAAAATCACTTACACCTATAGGGCTCTGTGCAGCTGCAGCTCACATCCCTGGCAGATGTGGTGAGCCACAGGCAGGACATGCTGATGACTCCCTGAGCTTCCTCCCCTCACTAAAAGAGCTACCACAATGTTGGCTCACCTCCTCCTATAGCCAGGGGTGCCCTGGTCTCAGCATGCTGGGGTTTGCTGGGAGCAAACACCTGCACCAGTGTGCTGACCATCTCTGAATAGAGCCTAATGCTTTGAGGAGGGCAACAGCCTGGTCAGGGCAGCAGAGAAAACTCCAAGATGACCTGCACAGAAACAACTATTTATCTACAGCAGTGTGCAGGGGGTAGGTGGTAGCCAATGCTCACAGCGATCCGTGAAGGAAGCCTGCTGACACTAGACCTGGCAGCACCTTTAACTTCTCTCTCATTCACAACATCCTCAAACCAGGGATACCTCGTGCTTAAACCTGCAGATTTGCAGGCTGGGTGTCTGAGGTGGTGCCTCCTTTCCTCTCTGATGCAGAACAGCCCCAATCCTCGGGCACTGCGTTACAAATCTGCACAAAATGCTGCCTTTCAGGTGAGAGGTCCTGAGCTGGCAGACCCTGCCTTCAGAGGCATCCCATGTACCTGCACATGGAGGAACAAGCTCTCACGGGGCCTTGGGAATAGCATCTCTCCCACAGAGACACAGCTCAGCAAAGCACACAGCACTTCCTTAGAACTCAAATACCTGCCCCCCAAACCCATTGCTTTGCAGGATTTTGAAGACCTCAGTTTTCCTAAATAAAAGAGCTTCTGCATAAAAAACTGTAAAGGCACACACACACACACACACACACAAAACCACTGCTGTGTGGATGCTTATTCTCAAATACTTTTTTTAACATATAAAATGTTCTCTGCTTATTTCCACTTTTCAAAAAAGAAATGAAGTTGACATGTTAAAATCTGAGTTTCTATATAAAGCAGCTTAGTAAAACACAATATCCACACAATGTGCTGCTATTTTTCTGTCCCGGTTCCAGGACCCTGTTAGTGTAAAGCAGTGACAGTATAACTGGATGCAGAGCTGCTCAATAAGATGCAATACAGTAATGCATGCGACGGAATACTTCAATTATACTTGTTATCAGATTGAACTGAAAGCTGTCATGAAGCAGGACTCGATAAACTTTAGCTGGCTCCTTTATAGCCTCCAGATTCCAAGACAGTAGCTACAGGCTGCCCAGGGATCTTGGTCCCGAGCGCAGGAGGGAGAAGCTTCCCTGGGATGATTCCTGGGGTTACACACTGGAGACAATACATTCCCTGCCTGAGTCCTGCTAAGCATATTTGAATGCTGATATCATACATCCAGGGCGAGGCTTAAAGGAGCACCAGGAAAGGCAAGAGCTGCAGATCAAGAGGAGTGAAGTGACCTGGGACGGCTAATCTCGCACGCACCGCTGGCTGGCGCAGGCAGCGGCAGCGATTGTGTGGGGCTGGGTTGCAGGGGGAGGAAAGGAAAAGAGGGATTGAAGGCGCTGCTGGAAATCAGACAATTGGTTATTGTCCGTGCAGGAGCCGTTGGCTCACCCCTGTGCCACCCTGAGTTTCTTTGGGCAAAGGCCCTTTGCACAGCCCCGAGGGAGGGAGCAAAGCTGCCGGCAGCGGGGGCTCGGCCCATCTGCGTGCACCTGGACATCCCAGCCCTTCCCACGCTCCTCGCACCCCACACTCACGTGGGAAGGGGGTTATTGGGAACACCAGCACCTTCAGGCTCCCCTTCCTGACAACCCACAAGCCCAGAGCTCCTATTAGCTGAAGGCACCTTCAGCTCAAAGCATACTCTTACCTTGTATGCAATTATAAACGTGCACAGACAGAGAGCAGGGAGGCTGCTTGGAAAAAGGCTCACTCTGGATCAAGGATCACTGCTACATAGAATGATGGCACCTCTTCTCCCAAACCTACCTTGGCTACTCACATCTACCATGAAATAAATGATCTTTCACTCAACACTGGCCCTAAAACAGAAATCTCTGATGCTCAAAAGCACTGTGTGGATGATGCTAGCAAGCCTGTGCTGACCTTAACGTAACAGAGCAATCAGTCTGCCTTCTTAGAATGATTAATGGAAAATCTCCTCTGGAAAAGAAATCAAATTAACTGTCTTCAACCAAATGTCTACTGGAACACGAAAAGCTGTTCCAATAAAGACATTTAGGAGGGAAAAAAAAACCCTCATGAGGATGTAAAATCCAGTGACAGATCTAGGACTTATTTTATTAAGACTCGACCTAAAATAAATTAAATGGAGCCTACTTAAATGAGCACTTGAGGAAAGAAGCCTTGCTAAGGGGAAGGCAGGAGGCCATGCCCAAGTGCATGCTTGCTGCCATGTGAAGCTCATGTATGGGGGTATAAAGGGATGAAGGCTGGCTCTGAAGGAGCAGTGTCAGTGCTAAGCAAGTTTCCCTGCTCTCATGAAGCTCTGAGAGGGTGCATGACAAGGAAAAGAGGCTGCAGAAGGATGGGGCATGTTGTGCCCCCTCAGGACAAAGAGAATTTATCCTTTCCTAGAAGATACGCAACTATTTGCCATCACAATGGCATTGTTTTCCCCAGCAAAGGTCCCTGCAGTGGGGCTGACTCCAGGTCTGAGTCTTGCTGAGCCAGCCGAGGGCTGCAGCAGGACCTGCAGCAGCTCCAGCTCCCCTAAAGGTGCATAGGGAGGAAAAAGCAAGCTGCACTTCCTGGAGATCAATCTGCCTCATTGCCTTCAATTTACAACTCACAGGGAAAGGCGGGGGGAGGCAAAAAAGAAATAGCTCAGTGGAGGCCATCTCAGGATGGGAGTGGGAGAGAGTTAGTGCCCTAATGAGCAGTCTAGCTGCGTAGGAGGGAAACAGGTTGTTGTCTGTCTAAGAGAAAGCAGTGAGTGTGGCTGCAAGCAGCTATGAGATGGGAGCCCGGCGCGCAGTCTGATATCCGCTCTTCCCCTGATCCTGCAACCCGTCCTTGTGAGTAATTCTAACTCACAGTGAGTAGCTCCACTGACTCACGACCAGGCTTTTGCGTTTCAGGAGGGGAAGGAGAAGGGAGGGTGAGAAGGGCTTTCTTTTGGCATTTGATTGTGCCGTGCAAGGCTTACACTCCAGTAAGAAATGCCATGATCCTGCAAGCACGCCTTGGAGGAGCTGCCAAAATTCAAGTGGGTAACCCCACGGCAGGGAAAAGCTTTGATTTTAAGGACAAGCTAACGCCTAAGTGTCTGCAGAGGACTTGCTGAATTAGCTGCTCTAGCTGTCAGTCTGTGTTCTGTAATTTTTCTGTATACTCAGGTGTGGTATCAGGCTCCAAATCAGCCTGAAATGTATGCTGAGCTGCCCGTGGATCCTCCAGTAACTAGTGAGAAGTGCTCAGTCAGGTTCCTGTGTAAGGAACCTTGTATAAGGGTTTTGTATCCTTGTAAAAGGATTTTGCTGAAGTCTGAGACTCACACAGTGCCCTTCATCCTTATTACTCGGTATCTCTGATACTCAGAAGTCAGTTACCAGCAAGAGCTGCCTTTGGAAATACAAGGGCAGTCCTGGCTGTTTCCTGGCATTCCTGCTGGGGAAAGGAAATGAATATCCACTGGTTTTACCATCGGCCTTGGGATATGGCTGGGGCTTCCTAAAATCCCACCGAGCTGAGCTGGAGGGACAGGACCTGGCACTACGGCCTCGGCCAAGGGCTTGTGCCTTTCTGAGAGTGATGGGAAGGAGATGCTGGATCCTTTGCAGTTGATCCCTGCCTTCTCCTTTACTGCTGGGAGAGGGCCTGGACTGACTGTCCCTCTGCACTGATGGCACGGGGCAGAGCAAAGCCCCAGTCTCCCCAGTTGCCCTCCCTGCTACCAAGACAAAAAACCATCCTCCATCTGCAGAGAGGAACAGAGGAGAGAAAATACTGTTTCAGGAGAAAATACTCCGTCTGGTATCCCGGCTGTGACACAGACCTTGGAGGAAGCCAGACATACAGAGTGACAGTGAAGTGGTAAAACTGCCTTCTGCAAAGAGCACCGTGGCTCCTGCCACCCCACGGGCTGTATCACTGTGTGATTAAGTTCTTACCAGACTTTCTGGTAAAGGCAACCTTCCTGATCTGATAACTGCCAAGGACAAGCCAAATACGCAGGGTCAATCTATGCACATTTAATCCCCAGAAGGCAGATTAAGTGTATAATTGACCCATATAATCCATGTATCATCTCCAGTGAAATGTTTTCTATGTCCGGTTTAGGCAGACATGAGGCCCATAAGAAAGCGATCAGAGGCACAGTATTACCATTGCGGTGGATTTCATCAAAGTTCGAGATGGCTTTTTAATCACTGATCTCAGAGACTGCCAGATTTAAGCAGATGAACTCGCACTAAGCACATCTGGTTTAAATCCTTATCTTCTACTCAGGCTGGTGTCTTCAAGAAGTACAAGGAGGAAAAAGCTAAATTGATTTTTTTAGGTCTTTGCAATCTTCGGAGCCTCTCGGGGTGTTCTGATCTCTCATATGAAAAGCATGTTTTTGTTGTGTTGTTTTTTTTTTTCCAGTAAGATACTGAATTAATCATCAGAGAGAAAAATGCCATCTGCGCTATTTAAGGGACTGCATCAGGATGCTGGAATTCACAGGATTTCGGGGAGCTCACTCGATGCTCAGTAGCCTTTTGTGTACGTGCTACTCGCCTGCGGCTGGGGAGGAAACATTATCACTATGTTTTACATTAGTGTTTACCAATTTATGAGGAAGAAAGGTTGGCACTCGCAATAGCTACTAGTCAATCATAGGCTTTCTGGATCACATATGTTCTGATGGGTTGAAGCCTATACTGTGAGCATCTAAGGGCGTGTGTAAAGATATACACACACACACACGTATAAATAACATCCACCAAAGCGGACAACTCTTACAAGTGAAACTCCCACTGCCTTCAGACAAATCTTACAGATATACAAACTCCAATCCTATGAAATGTTGAGTGTCCCGAGGCAAAGGGGACCTGAATTTTGCAGGATTTGTCTGAAGACTCAAGATCACACTGGAGATACTTTCCCATGTTTAAGATATACACGCTTGCCTCTGCCACGTTGTTCCTATAAACAGTCACATTCTGCATGTCAACTCTGCCCCCTTTCCAGGGAAAAAGTGATGAAATCATACATTCTATCAGGCACTACACACAGTTTGTGATCCTTCTGCATTGTGTGTGAAGTATCACAGCAGTTTAAATCCCAAAGCACTCAGCCACGCACAGGAACACATGGAGGGGATGCTATGATGCTATTCTGAAACTCTTTTGCTACCGCTGCTCTCTACCAATGGGCCTTATTACAGTGTTTTAGCTTTAAATGTTATCAAATTAGTGAGCCAGGCCAAGTAAATAAGTCATGTTACTCTGCAGTAAACAGCACTGCCAAAAAGCTAGTTAGGTTTTGATTACCAGCAGAACTCCACGATCAATCTGTTCCTTCAATGATCCCAAGAATACAGATTTTCAAAATGAAGACGACTCTATTTTGGGGAGGAGGGGGGGTTGGACTTGACTAATTTGCAGAATTAAGAGGATTAGCACACAGACCACAGAGAAATATTACAATAATCATCTGAAAACAAAGAGCATAGCCCCATTCTGCAGGTTTGGGCAGGGCATGCGATGCAGGGGAAGAAAGGTGGCTTCTGAGCTAAGAAATCACAGCAAACACCAAAATAAAGACATATTAACCCAGCTTCTGCTGGGAGATGGCCTAACACACTCTGCAGCCCCTGCTCCTGGGAGGAAACAAAGGGGAAATAGATGAAAATGGACTCAGAAAAATGGGACGATTAGGAATATCCTGGGAGCTGCAAACCCCACTGAGTGTGTGACAGGCAACCTTGCACTGTGCACCTTTGCTCTTGCACTACTCATGACTGCACAGAAAAGGGATTTCACCCTATATTGTGTCTCTAACATGATTCCATTGAGAGCAGAGGAACTGCCTTAAGCTGTTTACCTGTCCACCACTGCATGTATTACCCTGTAACATCCTAAAAGTGGACTAAGCTTTTGCTGGGGTAAGCCAGCATCCCTGCACTAAGCCAGCAGAGGAGTCAGCCTCTAAAGTGTTAATAATCTCATTGGCTGGAGACACTCAACAGCTAAGAGGATTGCTCCTCTGCCACGCTGGCGGAAGCAAGAACGAAATGAGGTCCAGGTCTAACTCGGCATCATAAATACAAGTTTTTGATTATTCCTCTCCTCTTTCATATTAAAAAGGCAGTGAGCACCTAAAATCTCCTTTGAAAATACGACCCCTGGCGCAGAGACCAACCAAGCTTAAAGACCCCACGGCTGTGCTGCTTTGCTGCATTAGGTGACCTCTGGACACAGACCTTGTTCCTGTCCTTACTGAGACATTGCAAACACAGCACTGATTATGAGTACATGGGGGTCCAGGTGACCCCCACGTAGGCATAAACCCCCTGCTATTGACCCATCAGCAGCACCTCAGCTGTGCTAAGAGCAAGCAGCTCCATTAGCTGTAATCTGGCAAAGACAATATATGACCACTCAAAACATAATTCCAGTTTTTGGATGGATTAGGCTCGGTGCATCTCCCCCCCTCCCCATGAAGCAGGGGCCCTGCAGCTCGCGAGCGCACACTCACGTACATGACACATGTGTGAAGATGCCGGCAGCGTCCGGTCCCAATGCCATCCTGCTGGTGTGGGGAATGGGAATGGGAACAGGAATGGGAACAGGAATGGGAACAGCTCCCACATGCTGCAGCTCCTGCTTGTAGCCGGCATGGGTCAAAACAGGCAGAGCAATGTCAAGACTCTACCCTTGATTATCTTATTCCGCAAGAGTCAAAGAGACTTGAGGAAAGCAGGGAGGGAAAGAAAGGTTTTGCACTTTCCACCAAGGTAGATACTTTTGTTTTACTTCCACATCAACTATTAATTTCTTTAAAATATGGCTTGGTAAAACTAAATAGGAGCAAAACAAACCAAAATTAACATTTGTGCTAATTACAGCCTTTTGAAAATTGCAAACAATGGCCCAAAGGGTCCAAGCACACCAACTGTGTATCATAGGGAAAGGATGAGGGAAAAAAGGCAGTGTGGGCATTGAAAAGAACAGTCCAGATGAGCTCTGGAAATTTAGCTGCTCTTGGAATAAATTTGAACACAAGCGAGTGATGCACTCGCGGGCCTGCTGCAGATGGAAGCGACAGGCTTTTGTTTTATGTTTTGTTTTTTCTCCCCATGCCTGCTTGATGGGTGATTTGCGTCTGGTGCTCTGCGCTGCAAACTCTCCCCAGAGCGAGCTGCCCGGAGGAGGCACTGCTGTGCTCTCCGTGCATGAATGAGGCATTCTCAGTGGAGATGGGTCATGCTAGTAGATGTACACAGCAAGATTATTTGACTCTAATTCATGCCACTTGATATAATGTGATAAAACATTTGACATGAGAGATAAGTTCCATTTTAATCCAGTAAGGTGCAGGGGAAAGAAAGAGTGGGAATTGTAAAGGAGGAAGAGGTGTCTAAGGGATAGGCAATGCGCAGAAAAGAGAGGTATTGAGTGAAGGAGGAGATTGGTTTGGGAAAAAAAGCAGCTTTCCCTGCACACTGAGGAAGCAAAAGAGCAAGTAAAGAAAGCGAGGAAGGTTGTTACAGTTCCAGTGCTGGGAGGCTGAGAAATGGCACTGCTGAGAGATGAAAGGAAGGAAAGTAGGGACAGGAGCTGCTTCAAACAGAAATCAATATATAGACAAATACCCTAAAGAGGACTGAAACACTAATGCTACAGGCTGGCCGTCAACAGAAAACCTTCGCTATAGAGCAGCTGCGAGGACAGAAAGGCTATAATGCAACAAGAGCAACAGAAACAGAGATACCAGTTAACATGCATCCAAATCCAAAACAAACGGGCATCACAGGTCACTGCTCCCTAACAGTCCAATGAATTTATCTTGTGCGACAGAAAAACAGCTCTGAACAACTGGGTCAGTTCCTACAGTGCCATCTTCATCAAGGAGACCATGTCTCAACTTTACCTTTGGTGTCAGACACCACAACATGGTTCTCCTGAACTACGAAAGTCTATTCCTAACCAGCTTTGATTTGGTTAGCTTTTAAAATAAAAATTTAGTGTGCTTAATTTGCTGTCAATTTTGGAGTGCTTGTCAATGAAACACGCTGCAAAATGTGCAGAAGACAGAAGAGATGGCCCTTAGCAAGTGCATCTGCCAAAAACCCAGCTCAAATTTTAACAGTGAGAACAATGACTAAGATGTTCTGCTACAGAGAGATTTTCCACAAGCTTAAATATAGTAAAGGACTCTCTTAGAAGATGCTGTTCCCTTAAAATCCACACACAGACAGACCAAGACACAGTAGACTAGAGTAGAGATTTAAAGCAGGCAGAGAGCAGATACAAGCCTTAGTCAGAAAGAAAGGAAAGATTTGTTTATTTTTTAAAGCTATAACCAATTAATATTCTCAAAATGTGACTTATCCTCCTGTCTTATTTTGTCACATTTTGGGTCTCTCCTGCTTGGTGTCCAAGGAGGAGAAGGCATTTACTTACATCAAATAACCTTTCTATATACATCTCCTCATTGACCTTATCACGCAGGACATCCTGAGAGTGGCGGACAAATGTCACATAGGCATCAGCAACATCCATCCCCGGCTTCTGCATGGAGGAGAGAAGAAGAGAGAAAGAGAGAGAAACATGAGTAGTGGCGCAGGGGCAGCTCCTCCGTGTAGCCTTGTTGCTGCTTTTCCTTCTCCTCCATCTCCTGCTGTCCTCATGCAGTCCACCCTTTCCTTACCTGACGGGCACTGAGTCCTGCTGCTTTGTGCCCCGTGCCCAGCAAAATACTGCGTGCAGCACAAGATCCTGCAGGAACACTTGCTCTTTCTCTTCTCTTTGCCTACAGCAAAGGTGGTCAGAAGAAGCTCTTCCTCTGGATACTAGAAGTAGCTCTTCCTCTACATACTGATGCTGGGAAGTTGTCTTCCTACCTTTGGTGCTGTTGACCTAATGAGTGAACCAGCAAGCCAGGCTGAGGTTTTCTCATTTTCTTAGGTCATCTCCTCTATGCAGCCCTCTGGTTTCTGAAGGTAGAAAGCTAACAACCACTGCTGGGCTCTTGGTTTTTCTGTGGTGTGAGGGTGCATGCAGTAGGCAGCTGGTGTTACAGAAGGCATCCCCAAATCACCTTTCTTTTTCTGTTTAGACCTCTGACTTTAGCTCAGATTTAGTGCTGCTCTTAAGAATAAATTGGGTAAATGGTAAGTAAAGGAATGTATGTCTACATGAATGCTTAAGCTGCTGCTAAACTGCAGGAAGCCTGCCTATGCTGCCCCATCCCTACAGCTCTCTGCAGAATTTAACTGATTTTAAACAATAACCTACAAGTGTGCAAGCTTTGGGGGATTACAGCACTTCTTTAAAGAAAACGGGAACTGAAGCAGGTGGATGGGAAAACACAAGAAAAATAAATCCTGTTTGAGTTCACATTGCTTGATATACTGGAATCAAACTTACCTCAAAGGAAACCCATTAAAACACTGTAACACAAGTCATTACAAGAGCTGCCACAAAACCTTAAATTTCCATGGCACATTGTAAGTTTGTTAATAACTAGTGTCATTAGTTTCCATTACTGTGATTTACCTCAGATCACAGAGTATCATTTCTCTGCAAGATACAATTGTCAGCCGTTGTAAATTGAAGTTAGTTAACACATCTGTGTAATTTCCAGGGTGAAAATGAGGACAGTTTGGAAAGCAGTAGGAAGGGAGTTTTTTAATACAAAGCAAACAATTATCAAGCAAAGGGCCAGTGCTTGGCCCTTGGGAAGCCAGTAGCATTTCTTAACACCTACTGCAACAATGACAAGGTATTAATTTGAAAAACAATGAGGACAATATGAATGTGGCAGTAGTCAAGTGTTACACTTTCAAGCAATTTTCAGTATGCCGAGCGTGCCCGTTTCGAGGTGGCATTAAACGGATTGATTTGTACCCACGCAATTGCAATGGCATCTGTGGAATTAGATTTAACTGATGCTTTTCTGTTCAACACCAGCATTTTCCCCCTGTCCTCTAGCCAAACAGGTCTGTCTTTCTCCTGTCCCCAGACCGGCAGTGGCTCATGGACCATGGGGTGGCCTCTGCAAAGGCCTGGGAGCTGTGTGGGGCTGGTGTTTGACTTCATTAGAACTGTTGAGGCTGTCAAAGAAGCCATTGAAATGTGACTTCGTTTCCTGGGTGAGTTGGGGAAACAACTGAGAAATAACCCAGGTGAATGATTTCTGCTCTATTTTACACAAAGAACCAAAGCATCTGACTGGCCCCAAGGATGGGAGCAGACTCCGCTCCTCCTGCTGTGGATTCTGGGAACCCTTGAAAGGGTCATTTAGCATTGTACTGAGACTACTTCCCTGGAGATGCTTTACTTTACAGGAATGCAGAGGCTTCAGAGAAGACCACACTTTGCCCTAGAACTTACGTAAAACAACTGTTCTGTGCTCAGGTTCCTGGTGACCAAATACTTAAGGTGCACTCGAACAACTACAAATTGCAACTGAAGAATCTCCACATTTTCTAAGGCTGGATATGAATTCTGAGTCTCTCTTCCTAATGATCTCAATATCCTGTTTCTATTACTCCAAAAGAACAGGACACCAATCTCTGCACTGGGATATTTTAAACCAAGCAAGACCTCTTACTGTTCAAGAGTTTGTCTTTTCCATGCTAAGCTCAAGAAACAGTACTTTTTTAGGCAAAGTTTATCCTGGGCTAACAGGATGGAAACACCAAATGCAGATTATGTGGTCCAAGATATCAGATAAATGCATCACCTTGCCATGTGAAAGCATGAAGAACAATTGCGCTTACATACAATGTACATATATACGTTACACATACGGGTCATCAAACTCAACTGAGATATTCTTCATTTACCTTGCCCAGTCTAACCGGATGCAGGAACTAGTGTGGTGTATTAAGATCGACTTCTTTTATTTAATTTCTAATTGCTCAGGATTTTTCTGCCTGTAAATGTTACAGTAACCCCTCACACCAGCCAGTATTCATATATTACACTTCAACTGCATTTAAATGTAAATTTCTGGCAAGTTAAGTGCTCTGTCTAAGAACGTTAAGGGCTCTTTTCCTTATGAATCAAGGTCTAATTAGAGGAGACGATGTACAGTTTTCCTCTACCAATTACAGGAAAATGGAAGAAATTATTTTCATTAACAATTTCCCAAACACATGTTGCTAGCTCATCACCATCTCCCCAAAGTCATAAAAAAGTCATTTTCCGAAAGAGTAAAATAAACTAACAATTAGAAGAACAAAAATAAAATAGATTAGCTAATGTGTTAGATGTGTGTTGGCTCAGTTCTAACATGTCTGGACCTTTTTGTTTGGAAATTATACTGTATTTGTACAAGTCCAAATGAAGAATTAACAGAATGCACTGCTCCCATTTTTTTTTTTTTTAATTTTAAATGTGATTCAAGCCAATTGCAGAAATATGGTACCTTTTTGACACCATTTGCAAATTATTGCCTAAACAGCCTCGTAGGTCTCCATGAGAGGGTAACTGCTCATTATTAACATCATGGAGATAGTCTTTCCAGTTCAAATGTTAGAAGTGTGAAGGCCCATGGTTCAATCTTGGCTGTTAATGCATAATGTGGGTTGCTACACATGCCATAAACCAAAGCATAATGCAAATTACTATGACAGAAGTTGTTTAAATTGTGCTTACAGGTACATCCACGTATTTGGAAGCAGCCTTCACCTGTAAAAGGAACAATAAAAGAGTTTACACCACCAATACGTTTTCAGGTCTTTGCTTTTTCATTAAGCACCCGTAAGGCCTCCTGCAGCCAAGACTTGGGACAACACAATGCTGAGTGGGGGAAAATGGGTGATGAAAAACTATGTTTCTTGTCTGAAAGAATAGGCAAGGGTGGTATTTTTGTTGTTGTTTTTTTTGGAGAGGTAACTTTACTGCTGCTAAAGCTCTAATAGCAACAGATGATAGTGTGGGAGTTGTGCTTCTCCCTCTTCTACTTCAGCAAGCGGGGGAAGACGGGGTTCGTAAGTAGACATCGTTATTTTCTTCGGAGGCCTCATTCTCTGCCGGAGCCACGTGTCTCCAAAGGCAGCGTGTGTCTCTCCATTGGGAACCGCATCCTGGAGCCCGTGGGAGCTCCTCTGGCAGAAGGGGCATGATGGCATGGTGAAGCTGGCGTGCACCGAGGTGGCCATAAGAAAGCACACAAAGGACGCTGATTTTGTCCCCTTGACCTTAGTCTTGCCCATGGTGTGCTTCCCCAAGCCTTGCGACCTGGGATGTTATTTACCTCCTTTTTGTTGGCCTTGATGCTGTCGAGAGAGAAGCGCCCCAAAGCTTTGGTGCTTCCCAGACTCCGAGCAGCTACATCAGTTTCCTATGGGTTTCCTACTTTTTAAAAGATGTTATTGAGGGAGGGTACCAGAGGGTGGACACTGTGGTGTTCTCACAGGGGCTGCAGGACCCGAATTGACTCTGTCTCTGATTTGCCATAAAGCAGGGGGAACATTCCCTGGCATGGGAGGTGGGGTGGCCCCAACGTCAGGGCCAACTTTTCCAACTGAGCAGTGCCCAGCTGGCTAGAGAGACCTTTTTTACCACCGTAGCATAAGGCATAGTGTCTAGAAAGAGTACGGCTGGGATTTTCCACAACACTTCTGCTTTTAATTAGGGTAAGCGTTGCCGGCCATCTTTGTTTGGGTGTAAAAGCTCACCTGCTTTTAAATATTTCTAAAGCTACCATTAAAACAGCCTAAATATAACACGCACACAGTTGCATCTTGGGATGAATAAATTATGTGTCCCGAATGAGAGAATGAATGTATGTGTGAGACAGAATGTGAGAGTGGGTGGAAGCACTCATATGGTGTGTGTGGGGGGTGCATAATTAAGCACAATGAGGCGATACAAAAGACCAGACTGGTGGTAATTGCCGAGGTGAACGCTGCAAGTATTGGCAGCACCCAGGCTGCTGAGCCCGGGGCAAGAGCAGAGGGAAGGGCAGGAGGAGGATGCTGAGAGCCTGACGCTGTGATGTGTTACGGGGTCTGGCTGTCGAAGGGATAGAGGGGGCACATCCCAGCATACAAGTTTATGAAGGAGGGAGCGAAATCACTGCCAAGCCATTGCTCCCTGTGAAGAGTGAATATCCCTGTCTTTACAGCTACCCCTGTTCCCAGCCAGCTGGACACCTTGCCCTTTCACTACGTTTAGCCTCACAACTTTCTCGGTAGTGCTGTCCTTCGCTCCTGCCCAACGGGAGCGGAGGAGCCCCAGCCTCCATGCATGAAGGCAACTGGAGCCCGGCCAATGGCTGCAGCTCCAGAGGAGCAGGCAGTCGTGGCACACTCATGGCGGCATGGAGCAGCCACAGGTTGCCCAAGATATCTCCAAACCAGCTCTTCTTTCTAAGCAGCAAAGATAAACCACCAGCAGGGAAGGATGGAAAACGATGCAGCTTGGCAGCCTGCAGAATTCAAGTCGAGGTTTGTGCTCAGGGCTGCACTGTGCCATGCACCTCTCTCTTCAGATATCACACAGGGCATGAAATAATGTAGTGGCACCCCAGGAAACTTGCAATCTGAGCATGGATTTAGCACTCTTAGGTCCAGCTCAGTGCCACCATCTCAAACCACCTTCTTCAAAGCCAAGAGGCGACAAGAATAACTCAGTCAGCTTCCTGAGATCTGCCCCCTCCACCCACAAAAAGAAAAATAGAGCTGCTTCTTCTGCCCACTCCTCTTTAATCAGAATAATTACTTGTTTTTCTTTAAACTCAGATTTGGCTACATTTAGTGAAATTTCCAAACTGCCGGATGTTGTGTGATTTTTGCTAGGCTGCCGTTTTTCACAAAGTATGTGACTTTGCCATGAAACGTCTCAGTTTACCATACAAATTTTGCACAGAACAAAAATAAGATCTTTTACTTCTGTCTCCCTTGGGTAATATGCAGTCTTTAGTTTTAATTACCGTAGGTGCAATTCTCCACCTACAGAGGCCATCCAGATTCAAGGGAGTTTTAGCATCTGGCATTCCTGTGACTCAGTGGATCTGCACATGCGGGTGCCCAGCCAGGGCCTGGGATGCTGCTGCCGAGATGCACTTAAATGTAGCAACAAACAGGGAGTGGAGGTGGGGGGGAAAAAGTCTGGCCAAATTTAGAAGAGTGTTTTCCTCTCAAAGTGCTCCACAAGGAGAAGTGGCTAGTGAGAATTTATTAGGACAACAGATGCATTAATTTTATCTTGAATTTCGAGGCAAGAATTGGAAATGAGGATATCCTACTAGGTGATAAAACTGTCTGTCACAAGACCCCCGATTACATGTCACTTGCAGAGCGCCTGGAAAACACATGATGAAAGAAGTCAGTGGAAGGGGGTGGGAGACTAATGCTTTCTAGAGCTCAGCGGCTTGGACCATCACACTTTGTTGTATTTGTTCCGACAGGGAAGACGTGGGAGGTGGTGCAAGCATGCTGTAACAAGAGAGAGTTTCTCTATTTATCACTGCAAAGACTAAACACAGCAAATCACATTACTACTGCAGGGAAGGAAGACTATCTAAACCCAGTACCAAAGGCTGGTCCTCAGCCTCCTCTTGTAGCTGGTGCTGCCCAGTGGCTCGCAGCGAACAAGCTGGGCAAAGCGAGAGATGTCCTTTGCCTGGAAAGGAGCAATCCTACTCTTCTGCAGCGTGCCCAGCCTCCCTGCTGGGGCTGAGGGCTCAGCACCTTCCTGGAGACATGCATACACCATGCACAGGAACTATTTGGATGCTGAAGCACATCCCTTCCCAGGAACTGAAGCTACAGGGATAGGCTCAAAGGCTGTGGAGCGGTTGGAGCAGGACAAACCGTTTTGCTGCTGCTGGGGCTGTTAATGGTCAATGTCTGAGGAGCAGCAGAACCCCAGGCACCTACATGCTACCTTTTCATGACTGGGCATCCAGAGCCCAAGAGCAGCCAGGGGCTTTGCTCAGCAATTGAAGGGAGCAGCACTTGGCAGCATAAACAGTAGGATGTGGTGGGAGCAGCGCAGCATCAACCAAGGAACAGCTTGGATTCACGGAGAAGGAAGGGCTGCACATTACACTGTCTACTCAGGCTGATGCTGGTACTTCCGATGCCTGGAAAGCTGCCGCCTCCACATCCTCTGCTGCTGCTGGCACGCGAGCATCTCCTAACTCTCCACAGCACTGGAATGAGAGAAGGTTCCACCACAAGGTATCACCTGAACTCCCCCAAGCAGGGATGAGCAGAGCCCTGGGGCTGTAATCACACAGGGGTTATCCTGGGAGAAGAGCTGCACCACTGGGCAGTGAGAGGGACACCCTCCCTTTCCCTCCTTCTCTGAAGAACAAAGTGCCTCCAGCACACCTGCAATGTCAGGATGCTTAGCTTGAACCCTATGCTGGATTAAATAAACTGCATGCACATAGCTGCCCATGAGCAGAATTTCTTGCCTCTCTTGGTAAGCCTTCCTACATTCAACCCCATTTCCAAACAGATCCTACAAAACTGCCTCAAACTCAGCAAAAAGGGCCCAAGAGTAGCAAGCAACAGACAACTGCAAGTAGCTAAGACAACTCCTGAACGAGACTTTGAAAGCCTTCTGCCACGCTTGCAAAGAAACACTCGTGTGAACTTCCTGGCATGCATTTTCAGACCATTGGAAATCAGCTGCTATGCATTTGTCCTAAGAAGCTGTCACAACACTTCTCTGCAATATGGCTCAGATTGCTTAACCCTTGCTGGATACTGAGGCCAATTTTGCATGGATGTTGTTTTTGTCCTGAACATTTCTAGGAAGTAAGTAATGTGGCAAGTTCTGCCATGTTAGGGAGGAGTGTGGCATTATCCAGGCACCTTGAGCTGCATAATCTCATGGCATTTCCCCTACCTTGCTCCCTTTCAGAAACACAAAGGCACTCCCTAGATCTCCCTTATTTTGTTTTTCACTACTAAAGATGGTCACTGTTATGTCCAGAAGACTAAGAGGAACATACTCATCATGCAAAAATGGCAACGAAGCAACTTCTTTAGTTAGGGAAATCACATGTACAGTGCAATGATTTGCTTTCATTTTCATACACAACTTCAACAGCATAAACTCCACCAACCCAAATGGTGACTGGAGATGGCTTTACTCTGTGCTACAATACAATGGCCTATGCACCTTGGGTGTTTATGTATTGTATACCTAGAGGTTGTTTGTTCATGTGGGGGTTACAGTGTTCAAACACCACAGAATGGCAGAATTATGACATAGCTGATCTAGCCCTGGGAGAGCAGGAGAATACAACTCAGAGTTAAAAATAAAGAAGAAAGGAAACTATAGTCTGTACTTACAGTAAATGACAGGAAAGAAGAAAACAAAGTTCCTTCATCGTATCTAGACAGTTTGGCCAAGACTCCTTCCAAAATGGTGACAAACTACAAAGACAAAAAATACTGCAATTATTTTTAATCATCGAACAAGGGTGTAAAAATCAGCATCAAAGACACCAACAGAGCTCTGAGCATTGCCAAAGGAACCAACAACCTGTCCCCAGGCACCATGGGCTGGCCCCTGGGGAGAAAGAAGCATTGACTTTTGTGTGCTGTGTTGTCCACCTCTTGCTAGGTGTGTATCATCCCCCGGTGTCATGGGTGATGCTGGGACAGGAGGTGGGAAGGCAGCACAGCCTCTCTGGATGGGGAAGCTGGTGGTTCTTGCTCCCAGTACACAGTGTCAAGCACGCAGCTAGCTGGGTATTCTTGCAGAAGAATTGAACTGGCATATGTTGGTGGATTATGTTTAAAGGTCTCCACTGTATAATAGGGATGACTTGTTCTTAGAAAGTTTGAAAGTAGAGGAAAAAACACCCCACCATCTTTCTCCCTACGTACCAATTGCTCTCTGTGCCAGCGCAGCACACCAGACCTACACAACAAACCAAGGGAAATGCTGGCAGCTGAGCTAGAGGAGACGACTCTGATGAAAAACAATTTCCAAACAATTAAACCTGACATTTTGGAATGTATTTCCCACTACTGTCACCTTTAAATTAACTTCTTAGAAGAACATATGGTGATCTTGCACAAGATGAGTTATTTTGTCCACACAACCTTATGCGTAGGAGTGGTGACCGCTTCTCTGTGCCACCCCATCATCTCTGCAGCAGCAATAAGCAGTGCCACCCTCTGACTGCAGCTGCCCCTCAGTACCATGGGGCAATGGTGACCATGGGGTGTTACCCCCACATTAACTTAACACCCATCCCTTAAACCCACTTCTGGCCCAGCATGGCAATCCTGCTAGCAGCATATTACATCTCACACAGTTCCTAATCGTCAAAGAGTCACCATGAAAGGACTGGGAGATGTATGATCCTGCCTGTGAGAAACAAGAAGCCAATTCAACATCTTAATGTGTCACATTTTAATGGAAACGCACATATTAAAAATGCAATGTTAACAGTGAATCACTTCACCTGAAGTTGAAGGTTACCTTTGCCACTAGGAGTGTTATCATTTCTTTGACGGTTTCCTCAATTAGTTCATCTATTTTTGAATGGTACTGGTGCTGAAGAAAAATAAAACGGGGGGGGGGGGGGAAGTATTAGCATCGATCACAAGCAAGAGCTCTACAGTTGTCAGACTCTTCCCTTGGTAAACCACAATATGCAGTATCAACCTGACAAATTACACAGCTTATTACCTTGGGCTCCACTATGGTGACCAGTGATTACTTACAGTCATTGGTGAGACCCTGAATTCAGGAGAAGCTAACATCAGGTTGTGAAGCATGGGCAAACCCTGCCCTCTTCTGTGTGCCTGCAGCTCCGGGAGCCACACGCAGATGTCGAAGGGGAAGCTTTGCCATCCCTGTGAGCATCAGCACCCAGTGCTCCTAGAGACCCTGAAATCCTTTTGCTTCAGCTCTGCAGGCATTACCCTGCTCATCTGGCACACGGATCACACCCGTCAATGAGATATGCCTGCTGCTGGAGGGGAACGGGCAGCCCTTGCCTAGGGCACCACAAACCACACAGCCCTTGGAAGGGGGGTGGGAAGGACAAGAAGGGCTGAGAGAGCTGGGGTTGTTCAGCCTGGAGAAGAAAAGGCTCCAGGGAGACCTTAGAGCAGCTCCCAGTGCTTAAAGGGGCTACAGGAAATGTGGAGAGGGGCTTTGGACAAGTGCAGGTAGTGATAGGACAAGGGGGAACGGCTTTAAACTGGGAAAACATAGCTTTACATTAGATCTAAGGAACAAATTACCACTAGGAGGGTGGTGAGGCCCCAGCACAGGGTGCCCAGAGAAGCTGTGGCTGCCCCATCCCTGGCAGTGTTCAAGGCCAGGCTGGACACAGGGGCTTGGAGCAACCTGCTCTAGTGGAAGGTGTCCCTGCCCGTGGCAGGGGCTGGAACTGGATGAGCTTTAAGGTCCCTTCCAACACAAACCATTCTGTGATTTGCTGCACCAGGAGAGCTTGCAGTGTGTTAAACCCTCAGGAATGATGTTACACTCTTCCCATCTACTGCAGCAGAGCAGTTGAACCTGTGTTGCACCCTGGGCTCAGCAAGCACATGGCTCAGATTAAGCACTCGTTTAAATGCTTTGCTCAGTGACTATAAGATAGATCTAAAAAACACCCAACAAACTAAGATGAGTCTTTTTGTCCCATGCAAAAGCCATCACACAGTGCAGCCCTGAGTCCTGGGTGTCAGCAGATCCCAAGGCACCAGCTCAGGACTGGCTGACCTACACCAGTGCCTGCAGCATCAGTGTTTCTGCATCTTCAACCCAATTTCTGCACAAGCCAAACCTTGCTTAGCTTGGGAGCTCTGATGCAATCAGCTGCAATATGGTTAGAATAGGTACTAAAATACAGTCTCCTACTAATTTAGAAAAGACCTGTTTCCAATACAAGATTTAATTAGTGAAAACATACAGTATATTCTTATTTTCAATGGACTGAGAAAATACTGATTATGACTGCTTTCCAACACAAAACATTTGATTTTTCAGTCAAACATTTCAAGCACTGGTGCTAGTCACTATATTCATTACCACTTGGCATTAATATTGTTTTAAAATGTTAACATCAAATCACATTGAAAGAGACAAATCTGCTTTAAATACTAATCAGACTTTGGGAAGGAAGACTGCGAGGGCTTTACAAATGCTAGATGTTGGTGTCAGTGTCTGATTGTAATCTCTGAACTGCTCTACGCTGCGGGGATTTTTTTCCTATGACATTAACATTAATAAAGGAATTTGGACAAAAGAAAAGTCGGACACACTTACCCACTCTTTAGCAAACTTTCAGGTGATTTGGAACAGAAATAAAGAGGAAAGGGCAAAAGACAGGAAAAAGAACATATGAAGAGAAACTATAAATAAACCAAAATCTTTTAAATAAAGAGATGCATGAGAACAACTGCATCATGCATAGAAACAATAAGCAATGGAAAATGAAACATGATCAAAACCTCCTTTCACTGAAACACCAGAGACTGTTACCTGTAGTATTTGCAGGCAGTAAAGCCTGCAGGGACTCGACTGTACCTAACTGCTGACGGTCTCTTATGGTTTTATTTTGCTCCAGAGAGGAAGGCTGTCAACAGGCATGTTCAGCAACGGGGCAACTGCACATCCTTCGCCAGGCTGGATGTGCCTGAGGGGTGAGCCCTGCTGCATGGGTTACATGGTGAGGCACATCTCAGGCAAAGTCCTGGCTGGGTACACTCACAGCATCACCTATGAGGGAGGACAGGCTGGCACTGCCACACCACAGGCTGTGATCCACTGAGTCCACCCCGAGGACAAACATACACGAGCAAGCAATATTTGCATTTGCAGTTCCCATTTCCATGTCCTGCTTTGCAGGTCAAGATATATATGAGTCCCTTATGGGATCATAGTTATGATTAATCTGTTAACTAACAGATTAACTGAGCTCTTGTCAGCTCCTGGGATTGACCTGGCCACTCCCAGCATAGCTGGAGATGTAGCTGCAGGGTGACAGGGACCTGTAAGAGCTGGGTACACACAAGAGCTGCTGATGTCCTTAGCACATACAGCCAGAACCTCCTATGGGAGCTGAAGAAGGGGTTGTGCATATGTTGGGGGTGTCTTCCCCATGACATTTTCCTTCTGCAACTAGATTTTCTGTGTGTGCATAAGGATTTAGCTAACTGCTTTCATCGGGTAAGTCATGATTTTAACTCAAAAATGGCCAGCTACATGCAAAACAATACACTGTGAAATGTACCCACTGATGCATTTTCAATTCAAACCTTGTTTAAAAAGCAAGTAAGAGCCCTGGTGGAATAAAACCACAGTTCTGAGAGCAGGAGAGGACCATGTGTACACACCAAGGACTCTGATCGCTCATTCCCATCACAGCCACAATCCCTGGAGTCCACACAGAGCTGGTGGGGGGCCAGGACCACGCAGAATAGGACCCGTGAGGCTGTGGGTCCTGCTCTGGGCAGCCACAGTGATGTGCACCCTGTGCTACTCGTGCTGCAGCTCCATTTCCACCCCGGGAAGATGAGACTGAAGCAGGATGGGGTTGGAGAAGGCGGTGGTTTGGAAAATAAGTGCCTGGTGCTGCTTTCACAGGCGCCTGGCTCGTAAACCAGCATTTTCTAACAGCTCCTTCTACATTTCTTATGGAAACGCTTGAGGTTAAAGATCACATATCTGGTTTACTTTACCCAGCGCAGCCCCCGCTTTCGATAGAGTTCATCGCAGCTTTCTATTAGCTCAATTATTACAATCCGTAATCAGCGCACTACAATGATTCAAGTTGACTTTATGTGATGAGTATCTTGCCTTGTCATGTAACAGATTGTGTGTACGTTGTATTTCTCTAAGGACCATCTGACCTTAGATATTAAATAGAAACATACTAGACCAACTGAGAAACATTTAATACATACATTTATCCCCTTAGATGTATTAAAAATTCAGAGGAAAAATAAATATTTAAGATGGTAAAGTATGTTTACCAAATGTTTTAACAGCTGCCTTTAGAGACAAGGAAATGGAAATGAAATGATGGGTGTTTGTTTCACAGGGTAATGCTCGCAAAAGGCATTCAAGTATCTGTTAAAGTGAGTGCAACTGAAGGTAGTCTGAGAGGGAAGGACACTGGGATGGGAGGGAAACCGCAGGAGAGAGGTCAAATAATGTGTTGAGAGAGCCTCTGCCCACGCAGAGCTTGAACTGTCAGAAAAATCAGGGGTTTGTTTCTGACAAAACTGTTCTCCAGTGGGTCTGGGCAGACTCCCCGGCCTGAACACCACAGTGGGTACTGAGCCCTTTATGCTGCTTTTGAACTGTCTGCAAAGGGACATGAGTATCTGACAGCCACATGCCAGCAGTGGCAGTGACAGAGTGTCCCGTCAGCGGGTTGTGTCTGTCCACCCCTCCCCAGTGACTAGATGGGGGGAAAGGGACTCAACAATGCACAGACACAGCTCCCAAATTACAGAGGAATACACAAGCTCCAAACCTGGTTTTGCATCCCCCTCCCGTCTGACTCCTCAGAAGTGGAAGAGGCAAGGTGAGTTTGTTTTCCCCTCCCAACAACAGATCTATATCTTTACTCTTAACCCCTATCTCAGTACCCCTACATCTTAACTCTTAACCCCCATCTGAGTACGACCATCTCAGCACATAGCACTTAGCTTTAAGAAGAGGAGATGGAGATAGGCAAAATATGGAGTGGCACAAGCGAATGGAGGGGGAGGTAGTAACACTCACTAAAAGAAAGAAAAGGAAAAGGGAGGGTGTATAAAATGCTGCAGCCCTAAATGGTAACTTATGCACCGATAATTTACACCTGCTTTACAGGTCTATTAGTTCAGCTATCTGTTAAAAACCTCGTGACCCAGCAACTGCTGCTTGTCTCCAAACTGCTGTACCGAACACCTTCTTGAAGCGGCACAGGCAGATTTACAGAGCTAATCCCTGCTGCAGCTGAGAACAGCAGAGAAAACCTCGCTGCTGCCTGGTCTCCTCTCACTTGCGGTTTGACTCAGGCCAAATGTGCATTGTGACTGATGTGCTCAAAATTTGGAGGAAACCAGCAAGCACGAAGCATTGTAAATCAGCATGGGAAGATGCAGTGAGTGCCTGGTCACACTACATCCAGACACAGCTGATGGTGTAAGTTTCATGCCATCTGAATACTTAACCTGGAACTTTTATGAATGCAATGAGCCTGCTCTGTCATGTTATAAGAGTCTGCTTGACCTCCAAAATGTCTCTGTCCCCAGGGACTGTGCTAGTATAATGCACAAGGGTTTGACCCTGGTTTGCAGTGGAGAGCATCACAACCACTGACCTTCCCGGCTGATGGGGACAGCTGGGGCAGATGCTGCAGCATCTGCAGGCTGAGGGATTTGGGGAGATAAAATGGGTATGGTTGCAGAACAGAAAATGGCAGAGAAGTTCATGTCTAGGCTTGAACAAGAAAAGCCCATTCAAGGTCCGCCTGAGCACACCTGGAGGACAGGGAAGAACCTCATGACAGGCAGTATGAAACCTCTCCTGCAAGGTGACTGTCACAGATAAAACGCTGTAATTGAAGCATGTATAAGAAAAATAAGAAGAACAGCTGAATGTGATCCAAACACGACTGATATCAGAGCAAGGATCCCTGCTGCAGCCAGTGGTCTTTGGAGCAAGTCCTCTCAGAGCAACAGGGAGAGGTAAACAACAGCAACAAAACCCAAAACCAACTTGCAATGATTCAGTGCAAAATCTGACCAAGGGAAGTTTAGCGAAAGGGCTGATCCAGGAAGTGCTGACAAGCAGCAGGATAGTAGAGAGCCACATAGTATTTGTCAATTTATTCTAGACTGATATATGAATATTTAATTTGGCTGGAAGCCACTGCAGCAGAATTACCATTACGATGCATTTAATCTAGCCCAATTTACCACATTTTTCTAATTCATAGATCAATTCACAAAAACTTCAATCTGCAACTATGGCTGCAGAAGGCAAAAATTATCAGCAATTAATTCAAACAGGTTTCTTGTTTGGAAACTTGAGTCATGAAGAACCTGGAAATCCGGGATCATCAAGTGTGCTGATTAGAGCCAATACTCCAGGAAGTCAGAGCAGTTGGAATTTCAGTCTACTTTTGGAACTTATCTATTTTGGTGTTGTGTCGGGTTTGTTTTTTTCATTCCAAGCATCACAACAACAACCTGACACTTCTGTTTTCCTTATGTTTGCCTACAGAAAATAGACGTATACAGAAAGTGCTGATACCTGGCTCCAAGGTGTGGTTAATGACTCATCTATATGGTCATCATGCATCAAATAACCTTAAGAGATACCTTATGGATACCACAGTCCTTCAAAAAAAGCCATTCCTAAGTGATGGGGATTCTGAATGCTTATATTCATTAGATGTATTTGAGAGCAGCCCCCTGCATCTTCATCTGCACACCTATATGGAAGGCCAAATCCACAACTGATATAATAGCTCCAAAACAGGAGATAGGAAATTTCATGGCATTGCCTTTAAAAGCTCTGAAAGAAAGAACCTGTATTTTTACCTCTTGGCCCATTTCCATACTGCAAAGCTTTGTTGACTGAGCTTTGGCATCCACCATGACATTAAACATGGTGCATATTGATTGAGGGACTCGGAAATCTGTTGATCGGCTGGTTTTCTGCAGCTTTACTTCAAATGCAATCCTGGTTCTGTTAAGGAAAGTGGAAAAAGACATTTCAGCTGCTTTTAAATATACTGAAGCTAATAAGAATAACGTGAAACAATGCTGAGAAGAGTTTGAGAAACCAGAAAGCTGAATGCTACTGGGAGTGCTACAGCGCACTTATTACAAACGTGCTTTAGCAAAAAGGATTTTCTAGTTTAAAAAGAAACCCACTCTCCAGAATACACCCTATTTATAAAATGTGCAACGGTTTCAGGGTAACTATGACTTTCTCGTGCTTGATAAACAGTGTGACGATGTTACAAACAGCAGCGTCAATGTACCCCTATAACTTGGTTGCATTGGCTGATTTATAACCACAGATAAACAGCAAGCCTGACACATTAAAGGAAGCTGTGATTGCTCCATTATATAAACTACAAGTAACAGAAACTCATTCATCACTTAACTGAAATCATAGCATTTTTAGGTCTACATGATTGTAATTGCTGGCTGAAAGTTCCTAATTGTCTCATAAGTTCATGGAAGTGATTTCCCTGATCATACTCACCAGCATATGGCTGCAAAATGTGCACGGGCGCAGTCACGCAGGTACGAACACAGGCATCGCACCAGCCCGCACCTCACTGCTCTCCTGAGGTTCCACTAAGCTCAAATTTGATGTCCCTGGCAGTCACAACCCATGTTACACCAAGAGCTTTGTCAGGCAAAGACTACAGAACTTAACCCCATGTCATATTTTAAAATACCAAAGCATTTGTGACTCTAACATGTGGAATACTCTGTAGTACAGCAGGCATTGCCTTGCCTTTCTTCGGAGCCCCTCTACAGATTCCAGAGGTACTTCACTAACCTAGCCTAACACAGAACAATTATCACATCAGACAGAATCTGCCAACAAATTAACATAGGAGCTTCAGTTTAGAAATAACAAATAATATCAGCTGCAGCTCAGGAATAACTCTGATCTTGAACGATCCCCCAAGGGTTATGCAAATGAAAACTCATTTACAAATGTAAAACTCCCATTCTTGGGATCAGATCTGAGCTGGTACATAGGTCCTTCTGCCTGGATTTATTAGCAAAACAGACCTTCCTTGCAAGGGCTGCTTTCCTGACAGCACCAAAATACAACCAAGCGCGGAAGGCAGAGTGGCTCCTCCATGGTATTCAACAGTTCAGAGACAGACGTGCAGAAAAATGTTGTGTCAAACTGAAATTGCTAAAGAAACCTTAGCCAGGCCCTGTTTGCAGGTGATATAAATAGGGAAGGCAGCATATTGGTTTACATCAGCAGTGGCATTTGAACTGATTTAATTACCAGTGCCAGATTTAGCCTGGACTCGGGGACTAGAATCTTGATAATTACTGAAAGGACCCAAAGTGACTGGGATTTTCCATCTCCTCGCAGAGATAAGCATGTTCCTACTTACTTATGCTTAGAACCATTATATATAGTCATACCACTACAAGCTGGGCCAGGTTTTTACAGAGGGGCAACATATTTGTAGAAAGGTTGAAGCAGTTGGGAAAAAAAACCAACCAGATTTCAGGCACAAAAGCCCTTCCTCAGATGTACCTGGAAACTTGCTTGTTTTTCCCAGTTATCTCAGCTGAGCTATCCCGGTCCCACTTCTATAGATCATCACAGCTAGAAGGTGACTTGGCTCCCATTTAAAAAAAGAAAGATAAAGTAAGTGTTTTGCTGGTGGTGCTGGGGGCAGAGCAGAGCTCCAGCACTAGGTTTGCTCCTAAATGATGGTCTGACAACCAAAGGACAACTGAAGCGCAGCTTTTGTGCCAGCCAAAGGATTAAAGACGAGTTGCTGCAATAAAGGGGGATTTGCTCGATGTCAAAGACGCCATGACCATCTGACTGCACTTAAAATGCAATGGGGTTTACTCCAGAAGGGGGAAAAAGCAAGCCTTGGGATGTTTGGCTTTGGCAGGCAAGTCTCCTGCCTACATCTTGGGGACCAAACGTGCCTTCTCCTATGGTGACATTGCACATCCCGACTGTGAGGAACATGTGAACAATAAATGCCGTGCTCACACTTGCAGAAGGGCCAAGCAACTGTGGTACGGAACAGCCACATCACACATTGCAGCTAATATTAGCATGTACCAGCTGTATTTGGCACTCATTTTAACTTTGGTTGTCTGTCTATCAATTTCTGCACAATGGAATGCAAAGTTCATTTCTTCCTCCTGCCTCACCACCCCTGATGCCAAATGGACATGAATTACTATGGTTGTTTTTCCATGGATCTATGTTTTTTAGGTGGCTGTTGGGATCTTATTTAGGACTATGCCTTTAGCACTTAACCTGGTTGACAACAAACTGCATTTACAAAGACTTGACATCATGTGTGGCACTGAAAATAAGTAACTACCTATAAAGCTTAAAAAAATGGGTGATTTATTGCCTTAGTGTGAATATGTACTCTCCAGAGTCTCAACAGAGAAGTGCATGTGCTTGGGAGAGTTCACAACTGAGAGCAGTAGGGTGGTTTTCCACCATGTCTGTGCTGGGCAGATGTGAGCTGGGTTCAATAATAAATGGTGGCTGAAGTGAAGCTTCATTGATAACAAGACAGAAAATACCCCACCCCTGGCAGTGTTCAAGGCCAGGCTGGAGGGGGCTTGGAGTAACCTGGTCTAGTGGAAAGTGCCCCTGCCCGTGGCAGGGTGTTGGAACTGGATGAGCGTTAAGGTCCCTTCCAACGCAAACCATTCTGTGATTCTACAACTGCATCCTGTGAGCTCCTATGAGAAACATGACTGGTTTGCTCATGGTCACGTACCTTTTCACGCAGGACTCGATCATGTCACTCGCCATAAGCTTCAAGCGCTGCTCTAAGTGTTTTCCAAACTCCTCCTCAGGCCAGTGCAAATCCCGAATGAAGGTCTGTAGGGCATCGAGTTTCCAGAACAGATCTTCCGAGGTGCCTGATCCATTGCTGGCAGGGCAAAATGAGAACAAAAGTCATGAGTGGCATCAGGCTTTTTGTAACCTGATGTGGAGACCACTCCTGCAACAAGTGTAGAGCAGACAGTAGTTCTATACACACGACAATGCTGGCAATCTCCACCATCAGGATTTTGAGTTTTACCATACAGTTGCCTAATCTACCTTGCTGTCATCACCCACAAAACTTTCCAGACCAGATGAGTAAGACAAAGTTATGGGTTACACATATTTAACAGGAATAACGTGTGTATGGTAAAAATCAGCCTTAGTTAATAACCACATTAATGTATGTGATTATTAAGAATTAAGGCCAGAAACTGGTAGAAAATCCTTGGTCAATAATAACTGCCATACTAGACTGTATGCAGTTATTAAGATACAGGGTTTCATGCAATTCTCCCCCCTCTGAATCATATCTTGAGCTTGCCTTGTCCCCTCTCAGTGAGAGCCCCATTTCCAGGTAAGGGACAGTGCTAACAAGTGGTGAGCGAGGACACGCTTTATCTCTTGAACAGCTGAAAAGAAATCAGGGTAAGTCAATTGAGCTAAGGGCACTACACATCTCACAGCCAGGAGTTTTGGCAGGATTGACTGCTGCACCTTTTCACAGATCTGCCTCTTGCAAAGGCATTTATAAGACAACAAATTTCTATTATTATTATTTTTTAAAATTTATTTTGTAACATCTTTGGTCTGTCACAAAACTCTGATTTTCTCTCCCAAGCATATATTCTGGTACCCACACCCCTGCCCAGATGGAAGTCTTTGGTCCTGCAGTGTGTAGCTACACCGGCTCTTTTCACAGTATAATTATATCTCAAACCTCCACTTACAGAATAAAAATACAGAACTGGATTGTGCTCTGTTTGTACAGAGAAATTTATGCACCCATAACCCTTTTCTCTCCCTCTTTCCTTCTCCCTCACTTGTTTTTTGTTTCCAGAACAATTACCAAGGGAGCTTCAAGAGTTTCAACCCCCTCCTCGCATACCACTAATGCTAACACAGTAATTTATAAGATATTTAACACACCATGCATTACCACTTGTGCTGACATCATCTATAGAAACAGATGAGGGAGGGTGTTTCTATTGTGACAGATGCCAGCTGCATTCAGTTAATGCTAGAGGAAACTGGAGCTAATGCATACAAGGCTACTCCGAGGTGAGAACCATAGTCCCAACATGCTAGAGGGGTCCTGAGAGGTCCTCTGCTATCAGAGTTAACGAGATAAAGGATGAATTGCCTCCGTTGTAGGAGAAATGTAGCTGACACTAAGCAACAGGTAACATGTCCTTGATGGAGGGGAAGGGTGAGTAGAAGAAAACCAGGGAGATGAAAAGATAAAGAATCAGGCATTTCCTTTAACCAGGGGACCAGTTTGTGCCACAGTCTCAAGTGTTCATCTACAGTCAGTTTTGAGTTGCATCTAGTTCAAACCTGTGCTCGGATATAAATAAGCTTTAACAGTCTAACCCCAGTTTTGGAACTGCATGAATTTATGTTTTAAATAATTAAATATGTACAAATACAATAATTGGTATTTACAGCAACATTATGACATCCATTTGGTTTCAAAATTTAAAAGTATTATTCTTGGTCTTTTTCTCACTTTTGATTAGGGCTCCATGCAAGCAAACAATACAGGATATTCATTTCCAAGAAGCACTGTTAATATTTGGCTTGTGAGCACTGCAATTACTTTAATCACGCAGGCAGCTTGCAATATACCATTGATGCTCAAGCCTTTTCAGAGGGATTATCCAATTTTCTGTCATGACATGATTCTTATCTTTTCAAGGGCAATACCACGAAGCATGCACAGAGAGATTAAAACTTTCAAGTACTCTTTACAGACAACTGCCTAAGCTAGCCTTTAATATAGCTATCTTAGCATGAATATGAGTTGTATAGCTTTGAAACATAAATGACCATGCTAATATTTAGAAGGTTTTAAAAATCTATTAAAAAATCATACATCGGTGTTTGCTTTGCTTTGTTACCATGGCTCTGCAGTACAGCCTGTGCAAGGCTAATGGCAGAGGCATTTTGGTGGACTCCAGTTGTAGATGTAATTGAGGGTGTTTCAGTAACAGTGAAAGGGGTAATTTTGGGGAGTTTCTTCGGTTTTATCTTTGAAGTGAGTAGGTAAGGAAAAAACAACACGTTTGTGTAGTGCTGGCTGAGACCATCTCATGCCAACCCTGAATAACCCTGTAGGAATTGCCAGGAGATATTGTTCCTCTGCTAGGACATCTTGGGAGATGAGCTACCTCAAATGACAAGATTTGGTTTGAGACCACTGTATATCACCCTCCACACTGCTTTGGTAGCTGGGACTTGTAGGGGAAATATATTATAACAGGAGAACTTGCCCAATATGTGCTCAGGATTTGCAATATGTCCCCTCTGAGATCCACCCATGCACCCTGGGACACTGAGACAGGGAGCGGGGAGCAGAGAGCACAAGGCTCCTAAAGATCAACTGCTTTGACACTGATTTTCCAGGACATAATCTACAGATCACATTGAAAATATCTTTCTTTAGTTGGTCACAGCATTATTTAGGCTGTAATGATGGTTATGGAGCTGTAATTGCTCTTGGGGGCCTCCCCCAACATGAATGCAGGGTGTTTCTCTTTGTTAAACCGTTTCATCAAAATCAAGACAAAAATTATTATCTGGGAAATTGCATTAAACAACATTCACTTTTAGATCTACATCTGGTCCACAGAAATTGGTTGACTGGCATTGAAATTGGTTCATCTTCTGTTTTGGAGGAAACTCTTTGCTGAGACACATGACGTAATCGTAAGTAAGCTCGTTCATTGTATGTTCTGTGGTTTGTACGTTGTTCAGACCGTGTCCCATTGTTGACAGCTATTTTGTGAAGCAAGATACTTGCTCAAACTCTTGGTGGGACTAAGAGAAAATTTCAAGCTTTACACAAAAAACCCCTTTGAAATACACATGCCAGAAATTCACGAGTGTCTCATTCAGAAAACGTCTAATTAACTGTACCACTCTTTAAAGTTCTATGTAATGCACAGAAACAAACAATACATATCCATGCCAAGATTACTTTAAATTTAAATGAGATCTAATTTGAACTGAATACACACTCAGAATCATAAATAGCAGCCATCCATGACGGTGCAGAAAAGCTAGGCATTTGTGGGATGCCTAGCGGGATGTTAACTGGTAGATTTGGTACTTTAGGGAGATTCACATTTGGTAGATTCACATTGGGTAGATTACTTGTTAAACTCCTGTGGAAGAAACAGACAGAAAGAAAAAATACCATAACAGTGACAATGCAGATGTAGCAGAAGCATGTGACACTCATAAACAAATCTGCAAAGTTCACAGCATGACGACAGTTAAAAAACTAAAGCAAAACATTTCAGAAAGAAGCATGAGTATGGAAGCTGGGGTGTAATGGGTGGGCAGTTGGCAATAAAAAAGCAAGTTCCTTAAAAAGAAAAACTGGAATGAAAAGAAGAATCACAAAGGAGCAAATTAAGAGAGTAGTCTAACACCCATAGAAAATAACTCCACCTTCGAGTCCTGGTATCACTTCAAAGTGCAGAGAGCAGCCTTTCCTTGGGAAAATCTCTCTCATAAGGGAGTGTCTCTCAGTTAGATTGGATGAAAGAGCTAAACTAAGAGATCTACTAAGGAACTGGGAATCAAAATCCTAACTAGAGAGTTTGAAATTCCACCCCTGCAGAAGTCCAGAAGAGTTTTTCTTGCCACCAAATTCAATGGAGTCAGGATTTCCTCCAAACCCCTTCTGTTTATCTTATAGTATACAAATAACAAAGATGGGCTAATCTGGAGCAATGAAACAGTGAGCCACTAGATTCTTCCTCAGTGAAGACTCATGCCCTGATCCTCCTTTGCTTTCCTGGGTAGGGAGAAAATGGGTACCACAGATTGCCCAGCTCTACATATGTGCACTGTGAATGAAGTACACTGAAATCCAGGACTAGCATGTGAATGTTTCTTGGCTGGAATCACCATGGGGTGATTAAGACATTCAAAGGTTAATTTATGAAGCACGTGCACTAGGGCATCATGACTTCAATCAATCCTTTCAGACATACAACTGTTATGTAAATAGAGAACTTTCAAAAGTGAACTAGTGCATTAATTTAATGCACCATCTTCTCCTGAGACAACGTGCTGTGTAACAGCACCACAAGTGTGCTAGGTCTCTAGATGTTAAAACTGGTCTAATTCTGTTTTAATGGGTATCTCATCATAGTTATATTTTACAGACAAACTAAAAATGTTGTGGGATTTGGGAATCTGCAAAAGATGGAACTCACTGAACTCCCATGTTTCCTGGCTCACAGAAAAGAAGCCAGTTTCAGAGGCATATCTTGTTTCTGCTTTAATCCAGTAACACTACGGCACAGTGGTACCCAAACCATAGATGGTTTTACAGTCCAATTTGAGGAACAAGCCCAGATACTTTGGCACCGTTTTCACTGGATGATTATTTGGGCTCAGTGAAAATGGAATCAGGACTTCAGGATTACAGCTTCAGCACTGCTGAACCTACTGAAAGCTCTTCTGTTGAATTGGATGGGCACACCTTCAGCGGCCAAACTTCCCTGCTCTCAGTTATCACACCAGGATGTGTCACCTTAAGAGATCTCTCTCAGTTCCCTGGATTACATTAGTTACTGTACAGGCAGCATTATCTGAACTCTTTGAAAAACTACCAAACTACACACTATGTCTTTTAAGGCATATTTAAATCTTAGCAACTTCTCTGAGTCACATTTTGAACTCCATTTCTTACTGAAAAATTTATATATCAAACTCCAAAGAAATGGAATTGAGCTGGCTATACTTAATAAATGGTTCCTAATGCAACACAAGGTTTGAACCACATCTCTGCAAGAGCTCAGGTTGTCATTGGTGGCAAGTATTAGGGAATAGACTTTATCCTTGTTCTTCCCTTGTGCATAAAATCCCTTGTTGGAGAAGAAATCCACAATTCAAAGTCTCTTTCTAGTGGAAAAAAAAAAAAAAGTCTGTCTGTATTTTCTTTTGTTTCTATGACTCTTAATAAATCTGGCTTCATGTTATCTGCTTGTTCTCTTTGTTAGGCAGTAAGCAGATATGAGAATTTACTAACGCAACAAAGCTGTCTATTGTTTCCATTCATACTGTATCTGCTATTAAGATGACATGATTATTGAATGAGACACAGACTCCATAGTGATTGAGAGAGTGTTAAATCTTCAGAAATGGCAGTGCATGTGGTTAGATACTGATATGGAATAAATAAAGAAATAGCGAGAGGTGGACAACATATAAATGTATAAGGAAAAGCAACTTAAATAACTTAGCCAGATGGTAAATACATAAATCAGAGGACCTTTGGTTTTAATATTAAAATTCAAGAAGTGACAGTGTTATATTAATAAAAACACTGTATTAATAAAATATGACTTCTAGAGTAAACAGTATACTATATTCACACGGAAACATATTTCTTTTATACAACACATTATTTTGCTGATGCAAGGATATGTTGCAAGAATAAGTTAGTACTCTTAAAACAAAACAAAACAGCAAAATAATGGAGTATATTATGTTAACATACAGTAACTAATTTTAAAAATATTCTCCTGAATTGACATGCACAGTTTTGCAGGTTCAACTGCTCTAATTATCTGACTAACAGTTGCAGTGAGACCTGTAAAAAATGATTAATATTATCAACAAATGTTCCAGCCTACAGTTGCTCAGACCATAAAACTACAGGTCCAAGATGAGAAACTGTTTCTAGAAGCCAGCCATGCCTATTTAATATAGATGGCTAAATATAACCTCAGCCATCAGGCAGGGAATGTGGGCATTTGCATCAACAAGATGAGGGCTGTCTGATTTAAGACGACTCAGCTGCAGGACTGGATCCTGATACATTCGATACAAGATGCACACTGGAGCTTGTTTTCTTGGCTTCTTCTGATTCACTGTCATTTGTGTCTGTTAGCTGCGTAAATGGTGTTCACCTGTACTGTCTGCTGGGAAATTCTCAGCACAAACAGACTGGCAACATACCCCTGGACAACATTCCAATGCTCACACTGTACTGGAGCACTGATCATGGAAAACGTCCAGTTGGATGGGGGCTGCTCCTGTATAGCTGCCCTAGTCTGAAAGGAGGGGAGAAAAATCACAGTATTTTCACTGAGTTGTCTCCTGGTTTCAGAATAGAGCTAAATGAGACCCTTGCCCATACTGAAATGCTCAGTTCCTACAGGATGCCTGAAATGATTTAGTGATGGGAGACGCAAGCGCCTGTCTCTCCCATCACTATAAACACAACCTTGCTGCCTAGGCAGAGCAAATGCTCAAGAGCAAATCTTTTTCACAAAAGCCTTGATGTGAAGCAAAGAGCTTGATAGTGAAGTAGGCAGTCAAATCTGTGATCTTCCTGTGACTGACACCCAGAATAGTAACAAAAATACTCATTTTCACTACAACGGTGCTTCTGTTAAGGGGAAACATTTTTCACGAGCATTTTGTAGTAGTACAACCTTATAAAGTGATTAGTAAAACCATACTGTTCAAGTTCTAACATTTATATTAATGATACATTTATAAATAGTTTGCAAAGGGTTAGTGAGCAATTAATGGATGCTAAAGCCAGGACTACAGTGCGGTAGAGACAGCCACAGGTCAATGAGTAACGTCCTAGTCAAGCGAGTGAAACTGGTTGTCATTGCACCGCTTTAGCATTTGCTCAGAAAGATCTTTCAACACAGACACACACACAGAGACACACACACACACGTACGTGTCTGCTGGCTGCAAGATAAATCAGCGTTCTCCGAGAAGCTAGCACGAAAAAAAACCCATTGCAAACCCTACTTTTCCAAGACCTCTCAACTCACCAGAGAACAGACCTACTCTGTATCCTCCGTATTTGGATGACTGTGCGAAGGACAAGTGTTCCACATTTCTCTGCGTGGATTCATACAAGCACACCAGCTGCTCTAGCTATAGGGCACGGACCCCCTGCAAATTCAGCAGCTCTGCAGAGGCAGATTACATAGCCCTCATGAGCACATTACATTGATGATTCTTCCCCCCATGTTTTCAATACTCAACAGTAGCTCTCTCTCTGTTTGTGATTTCTATACCTAACTCCTCGTAGCATAAGGTGCAGAGTATTCAGCAATGAAAATAGAAGAAATATATGCTCACAAATTGCCATCTGGTCAGGTTATGAAGGGCTATATATTTCAGCCTTGATTGCAAGCATGAGCACAGAGAAACCCTTTCAAAAGACTCTATGTTGTGGAATAATTTCTTGGTTAACAGGAGATAATGAGATTTCCTTCTCATAATCCACTGTAGAGATGCAAAGCAGGACAACAGTAAGCTTGGAGGAATGGATAGCCACAATGATCTATCTTTTCTATCCAACATGAAGGTCTCTCTTCCAAGCGGAGGAAAGCCATGGGAAAACATACTGCAGTGTTTTCCAATTCCCAAAAAGCTCTGCTGGAGAGGTGGCAATGGAAGTCCATGACTTGGATGGGAATTGGCTGGTCCAAACTAATTGAGAATATATGGTCAGAAATTCAACTGTGCGGCAGTATGGATATGTAGGGGAGAAGGCAGTAGGTGCAGGAGTACATCAAACAAAGTCAGTCTCTGATCTGAGTTCTTCTGCAAGTTCACTGTCTATCAGTCTAAGAGGAGCAGGTGGTCTGCCCAGGAGGCAAAAGATGAAGATGCCTTAACATTTAGTTCTGAGCAGCCCATCAAAAGTGTCACAAGATCCTAGGAATGACACCCCTCTTCGCCCTCACACTCCTGTATGTGCCACCCTCTGCGCATTCACTGGTGCCTTCCTTCACCTACTCACATCACCTTAAGCCAGCATTTGCAGCTCACATTTGTGTGTGTAAGGCACAAGAACAAAGCACCAGGTAGTGAAAAAAAACCCTGAGTACATATTTTCACCAGATAGACACAGGCTTCTGTGAAAAGCACCCACTTTCCTGCTGGAAGAAATCTTTTAAATACCTAAGTCTGTAAGACAGATAGTCCAACCGGGGCTTCGGCTTGAAAATGCGATGCTCAAAGCACTCTGTGATTGGAACTCCAGAAGGGAATAACCATTGCAAGAGAATGAAGAAAAGATCTTTGATAACTATCAAAGATAACTTGAAAATTAAAGATAATGGCATGCCCAGGGACAAGGCATTTTGACAGGCAAATACCACAGCCAAGAGCCTATAGACATCTATAGTTAAGCCACTGAAGTCATTAAAAGCCAAATTGACGTCAGCATCTGACAAAAGAAAAAAGCAGAAGGAATTGCTTATTGACTGTTTGATGGAGATAGACACATACCTAGAGTTAACTCCCTCTGTTTCATAAGAGACAAGTTAATACAAACATATTCGTTACTGAAGCAGAGCTCTGAAACTAAAGTTAATGCTAACTTCGAAGTGCAATTCAGCTTGAAGGAGTGGCTGTAAAAATGGCATTCTCCTACTCGAAAGATCTATTTCTTGTATGTTTTCTGGGTCACATCTGCTTATTTGAAACAAGATTTTTTAGGATTTTTAATCCTGTTAGCCTGCAGGCCAAAGACAGCAAATGGAAAGTGAGAGAGGCTCCTGAATGCCAGCCACTTAACCCCACTCAAAACAGAGGGGATGATCAGGTGTCAAGAAAAAGCCTGAGATTTGGCAGGCAGAATCCTTACGGATGCTGAGGATG
This sequence comes from Pezoporus occidentalis, assembly GCF_034315485.1. NCBI lineage: Eukaryota > Metazoa > Chordata > Aves > Psittaciformes > Psittacidae > Pezoporus > Pezoporus occidentalis. The sequence continues at coordinate 1,577,418 of NW_026915483.1, forward strand.
CACAAGAAAGAAAAGAAAAAACCTGGGTACTCAGACTCCAGGTTGCATATGGGAGGCTGGCTGCTGAACAAAATCTCTTTTCCTTGTAAACGGAACATATTTGGTGTGAAAAGCCCTGAAAGACCACACGTTCTTTTATGCAGCAACCTCTGAGAGTACAGTGCCACTTAACTTTGCCTAGAGAATCCCCCAAGAAGCAAGGAAAACAGTCTCCCCAGAGGTCGCCCGGTTCCAATCCCTTGTCTGAGGCACCACCAGACTCACGCTGTTTGCAAAAGGTTGATCTTTCCCTTTTAATACCTCTAGCAGAACGAGAAGTCAGTCCTTTTCCCTCATGGATCTGACTTGGCTTTTAAGAGCAAGTATGACAGGGTTCAGCAATGTTTCAAAACCCGTGAAATAACAACAGTAATACAAAGCACACGCCACAGTTTTATTATTCACCAGCTCTTGAGTTCAATTTGGGTTTCTCTCAGGCTGCTGGTTTCTTGCTGGTAAATTCCTAGTTCTCCAAATGTAGTAACTGATTCTGCTTGGATCATCTCGCCCATGTTACACTATGGTTTCTGCATGCCTAATCCTACAGGCAAGTGAGCTGGGACCTGGCAGAGCTGTCCTGGGATATGGGATACGTGCAGCCATCAGCCATGGGGCTGATGTGAGAAGCCCAATGCTGCACTACCCTCCATGGGGTGGGTGGAAAAAACGAATGTTGAGAAGAATAAGTACAGCAATGACTCACACAGGTTATAGGGCTGGACTGAACACAGTGAAGCAAGGAGGTTTTGTTCTGAAAAGGAGCTATTTGAATTCAAAAGCAGCATTGGAAAAGGCCCTTTGGAACGGGATCCAAAAAGCCACGCCAGCTAAGAAGGCTTTTACATTTTCATGCTTCCCTGTCCAAAGGCACATGGTTCAAACTGAGCAATGCATTTCAAAAAGCCAATACCATTTCCCTCTTTAACTTGAAAACCCTGAAGAGATCAGGCCTTCTATTTTTAGCATTAAACTAAAAAAATCTACAGCACTGTCTACATGTCCAGTTTAATGTTTGCTAATTCATCTCTGTATGAATCTCCATCCATTTGCACCCAAATTCCAATTGTATCAAAGGAGGTTTCCTTACTTTACTGGCTCCCATGACTCCCGCTCAAAGCCCCTGTGAATTGACTGTGCAATTGAGGACTCCATCAGATCGACATATCTAACAACAAGTGGAGCAAACAGGTCTTGGAGGTGTTTGTGGAATTTTCCATTGCACAAATTATCTAGAATAGATAAATAAAAGTATAGTAAGACACTACTGTTACTAAAACCTCTGTAAGAAACCACAGTGTGGCACTTCATTACACAACGAATTTGTCAGCAAACAGGAAGAAACTTCAAGAACATAACAGGAGCTGGCATCAGGCACCAGTGTTCATGACAAAGACGGCAGGAATGGCTTCTTACTCCAAACAAATGAACAGACAACAAACCTTCTTTTCCATTAATGGCAAACTTACATATATAGTATTACTTCCTGTGAATAAAATGGATGTAAGAAAAACAGCATGGCAAACATTCTGGCTTTAGCAGGTAGGAGAATCATTTCTTCTTCGGTTACTCACTAACATGATGCTGAAAATGTCTCTCTGAGGATGAGACCCTGCCTTTTTCATGTGGTCTTAGAAAGCTGATTGGACACTGGTCTGGGATCTAACTGATGGCAATGCCAATTCTGCCACCAGCTCCCTGGGGAATGGTTGGACCAGCTGGAAAGTGCCAAATCCTCACAGCTTTTAAAGGCATGGGCACATGTGCTTTGGAAAAGAGCCTCTGCTTTGGAGAAGAGCCTTATTTCACAAAGCACTACTCTCCTGAACTGCTCCTGTGTCTATTTACTGTAACACTTTCCTCCCTTCAATAAAATCTTTTAAAGCAGGGACTGTTTTACTCCATGTTAAATAAATGCAGTACACACATATAAAACGATACACACATTTAATGACAGTGAGAGAGTACTTAATTCCCTGCTTATCAGGCAGCCATTACCTTGACTTGAGAAGATGAAGCAAAATAAAAGTTCAACTTCTCACCTTTGACTGAGGCATTTAAGGGGTGTCTGTGTGCTTTTTTCTAATGGGAATGGAACAAAATCAAGCTGGTGCTAAAAGAATATGTACAGTAAACCTCTACCCATCTCAGTCCTCCGTGCAGTACGGAGAGGCTGAAAGTATTATCAGTAACCTGAGCAGCCCACTGAAAAAGAAATGACCAAAATACAATGCAATACATACAGTCACTACGGAGGGAATCGTTTAGGAGCTGAAAGAGCGGAAAGCTGTCCCAGGTGTCTGGGGGTTGCACCTCTAACGCAGCATCCATATCCACTGCAAACAGTGACAGGAAGGTCTCCGCGTGCTCAACCATTAGGTCTGACCACCAAGCAAAGGCCTTCAGAGTTGGTAGAAAAAGGTAATAAAGAAAAATGTTACTTTTAATAAAGCACAGAAAAAGACATTAGGCCACATATCTCACCAAAAATCCCATGGAAACTACCTTTATTGTAAAGAGAACAGTGCTTTAATGTGCTAGCCTGCACAGACATTGCTAATCACAGCAATTAGGCACTGCTATTTTAATATGAAGGTTTCTTGTAGAGGATCTATTTAGAGCTCCACTGTAAAGGCATGCCACTATAATGTGGCAGAGAAGGTTTTGCCTGTTCAATTTACAATAAATGACTTTTGTTCATCTTTATGTTAATTATCAGGAAAAAAATCAAGTAATTCTTATTCGAAAGTATAGAAATTTGGGAGTTTCTTCACCATGCCTGTGGGTTTTCTGCTGTGTTTTTCAACAGTTCAAATTTTATTTGGATTCACTACTTCCATTTATCTTTAACAGCTAGATACCTAAGACATTAAAATCTGCCCTAAATCACTCACACTCTCCTTTAAGAGATACTTCAAACATCACCAGTAGGAGTTTTTGCAGCACTGTTCATTTTACATGGTTAGCTCTACACACCCATAGAAACATACTGCCACCTTCATAATGCTACTGATTAGGAAACCAATTACAAAGCTCTATTATCAACATGCCAAGATAAAACAAAAAAATATCTACTGCAAGCCTGTAATTTCACAGAGGCAGAAAAAAATAGATCTAAACTTGAAAACCAAAAAATATCAGTGAAGTAACTCATTCTCATGCACAGGGGTCCTTCAAATTCGCTGTATGGGCTCTCTGACGTTGACATTCACATCATACATGGCTCAGATGTGAATGCTGCGAACGCATGCATGCGTGTTTAGTAATCACTTCTGGCTGGGAACATGCAATATGAGAAGTGCTGTCGGTAGGACCATGTGCTGTCATTTTGGAGTGATAGGAAATTACTCAGTGACTTAAAGGATCTAAGAATCAGCTTTCCAGCACTTTGCAAGAAACAGAAACCTCTAGCATAGGCACAACACTGGAGAGAAAATGGAAAAGACTGGGAATAGGTGAATGAGGTCGAAGAGGAATTGCCAGTCAGGAACGGGGATTTTTTGCAGATTTCAGCAGACATGAATAAGCAGAATGGACTTCCACTTTCTCAGGGGTCAGCTCTGATTCTGATGAATGGCACTGATGTGCAGAGTATAAATCCAGCTGCTGGTGCATTTGGCCACGGAGAGGGAGCAGTGCCCAAAAACTAGGCTACTGCCATGGAACCCTTTAATTCTTCCTAATTTGGCCTGACTTTTCAGCTGATATTGGCAGGGGTCTTTGCGGATATTTCCACTCCTTCATTCCCTTAAAACATAAAGCAGACTGACATTGCCCTGCTGTTATTCCATGAGTTGATATAAAACTGGTGTGAAGACATGGATAGATTGGATGTGGCACTGGGCATTATGTGCCCAGAGCATATCCAAGACATAAAATAACAAAATAACTGGTTAATGCCCAAATAATTTAGGTATTGGGCTTGCCCTTCCATGGAGGTGAAGAGGTAGATGAGATGGGCTGTGCCATGAAGGCGCAACTTCAGCATGCCCTGGGGCAGGCTGGGCAAATGCCATGCCCAGAGCAGCAACACCAGCAGGTTATGGTGTCCCTGTGGTCATGGCACGGGGACAAGGTGGCTACGCTGGGCTCCTTCATCTGCAAACTGTCTCCAGCCCCATGCACATGGAGAAACCTGATTCTGAGGAAGCCTGTTAATACTGCAGCAACTCCTGCCCTGTGGTGCTTGCAAAACTCGGAGGCAATGGTGATGGTGGCTCTGGGCGTCTGCAGAGTCAGGGAGCATGGATGGCTAAGCATGCGTTGTGATGCTCTTCAGCTCTTCCTCACACGTTTGGTGCTGGTGTCCAACCAAGTGCATGGACGGGTGCCTAGGAACATGGCACTTGGAGGCATCAAACTGCTGAGAAACCATCCAGGAACCAAAACATCAAGACCCACGTCTGCTCCTGATGCCTGCTCAAACCTTTTCCCCAAAGTGCAGGTGGGAAATGAGTGGATGTCGAGCAATGGGGTTGTGGAGGGTCTTCTTAAATCATCAGTGCTCATCTGGTTTTGAAGGAGGATGCCGGGGCTGTCCTTGCTTTGAGGCGGTTTCTCTGGCTGTGCCTCTGCCTGCCAAGAGCCCACCATGCTGTCACCCCATCAAAGACTGCCCACAGGTCTATGGGCAAAGAGTGGCCTCTATGAAGGACCAATGGCCGCCAGCATCTTTTGGGAGGGGAAAAAAACATTTTCTGCAACAAATATCAACATAAAATTTCAGAGTCCTGCAGTAAAAACCTGCTTCCATGCAAAAGGAAAAAGAAAGCTATTTTTAAAAGAACTTATGAAGAAAAGCATGTGATCATTTATGGAGAAAGAAAAATATGCCCAAACCAGTCACACTTTCCCTTTTGCTGCAAAAGTCAAATTTTAGCTCTGTAGGTCCCTAATTTATTTCAGGATCCTCAACCTTCTCCTGCCTATTCTCAGTGAACAGGACCTTCTTGCTCAGGTAACACCATATTTGAAAAACCTCCTTCAAGATGGTAACATTTCATTTATTTACCATCTACTTACCTGCTTTGTTTAAAACACAGTGTGAAGGAGGGGAAGAAAGTGTGCTTTCTAGCCAAACACACCTATTATTGTATATTTTACACATGGATACACATGTATATATGTATGACCTCAAGAAGTTAAAATACATATATACATATACACATACGTATACATAGAGAGAGAAAACACAAGTTTAAAAATAGGTGAATGGCATTGTCTCTGGCATTTGTCATCAGTCATCCAGAGGGAGAGAAAGGGAACTAGGAGACATCTGATGGGAGAGATGACACAATGACAGAGACCTCTCGCTCTCACAGATTACAGACATAGGCACACGGTTTCTGCTGCGTTTCTGCCTGCGCTGGTTTGCTTCCTTCTAATGGGTAAGACAAACCTAACTGATTGACATGGTACTTTGTAATGGGTTTCGAATGTCTTCTGTGCTCTGAGTATTATTTTCTGGGTTCTCATCATATCTCTTATATCATCTACCTGGATGTGCATGTGGGGAAAAAAAGGCACATTTTAACTGCAAAAGCTGCCTGATTTCAGTAAAGGAAGGCATTTCTTTAGTAAGCAGTGCAAATTAGTTTTCTGCTGAACACCCAGAGTAGACCACAGAGTTGGACCTTGCAGGTTGAACCTCCTCCAGGTGAACAGACAACACGTCAAAAAAAAGATCACCAGGAATAATTTGGGGAAAACCCAACACCTCAGTGCCCCATCTCAGCAGTTCTCACTGCACACTGAGAGCATGATGTGGCTACAATGCATAACAAAAATGAGTGATAAACCACCCAGCCTCTTCTCTCTCTTCCTTTGGGAGCAATTCAAAGTGTGCAGAGAGCTGGCCAGCTGCCTGCACCCTGCTGAAATGCCACAGATATGCTCAGGACAGGGCTTCTGGAGAGAGATGAATTTCACCCAGGTCACCATTCAGAACAAGGGACCGGCATGCCTCCTATCCATGTTGGCATTAGCTTTCTGTCTCTAATCAAATCCCTGTGACACAAAAGATGCTGGAGAACAGTTCTGTGTCTTCCTCCTGGTGAGGATCTTGGTGACGTGGCTGGCTGAACGCGACCGGCCCTGTACCTGCTTCTTTCACAAGTCTGCTATTTCCTAAATAACCTGTGATTTAAAAGCAGCTCCTTCCTGGCTGGTTGTACATCCAGCCTGTGCTGGTGAGGAGCGGAATAAAACGCTCGTTATCCTTGGACAGGCTGTCATATTTCAGCTGCAAGCTCTTGAACATTCCTGAGCTTTTGTAAAGATGAAGTTTATTTCACTCTTCACCCCGCATATTCTCTCTCTACATATAAATACTGTATATCCAGTACAAGGCACATACAGACAAAACCAGAGGAAGACCACTACCATTCTAGGCACTCGTGTAGTATTCAGTCCACCTCCACCACAGTGTACTAGAGGTTGGGTGAATGCAAAACGACAGAGGTAACAACAGGCTGAGGAGAGAGTCCAGGCAGGTAGGGTTGTGTTGGGATGTAACTGCAGCGCTCGTAAAATATACCCATTGCTACATGCATGGACTGCTATGCCACATTTACCCTCCTGTGTCGGGCTACCAGCTCCGCAAGCAGCCGACTCGAAGTTGCTGTTACATTCCTCGGTCAAAGTTACGGAAGCGAGGGCAACCCGGGTAAAATCCCAGTAGGAAAACATGGCACTGAGAGGGCATGCACGAAATATGACAGGAGTGACTCGTTTCATTCGGTTTAGTCACATACCTCTTTCCCCTGCCAGGATCATCCAAGATTGAATGAACAGTAGAAAAACAGGGAGGAAATTTAAATATGCAATCAAGCATTAGTTGGGTGTTGTGGATTGTTGTGTATTATCAATAAGTTAAATTATACTGCAAATTTAATATACACTGGAATGATTTTTAGGTGATTTTGAAATTATTTATCAAATGCTCTTAATGCAAAATATAGTGAGTATATATATATATATATCAATGGGAAGGAAAAGAGAAAATAGTGAATGAGTGTTACATTACCTACAGTCATAAACAATAACTGTTCACTCTGAATGTTAAAACTATCAACTTTTCAATATGCATCCAAGAGCACCAGATTTAGAGAGAACTCAGGGCTGAATCCTGCAAATACTTACATGGGTACACAACGTCACTTGCTCGGGCAGAAATATCCCGACGTGATGAGAACGGGACTACAGCCAGCAATGTCAGCTGCCTGTGGGGTCAAGTGTTTCCAGGATCAAGCCTCAAGATTTTCTGGTCTATATTTGACTATGACATGGTTTCAGTGGGTTTAAAACAGGAATCTTTCTGTTAAAGTGCTTTGAAGAGTAAAGAGTAGTTGCACAAGGCCTTAGATAACCCAAATAATGAGTAACAGAATAATCCATCCTAACCTCTGTGACTAGTAATTGAGGTATTCCCAATAAGCCAAGGCAGAAGAGGCCAACAAGAAACCAGGTGAGTTAGTCACATACTGCAGGGGCCCAAGGGAAGCCCTGGAAACAACCTGAATGCTCGTAAAGGGACAAAAGAGAACTGTTTTGTTTTGTGGTGGTTTTCCTTGCTCCAGCTTTGGACAGCAGGAGCCGTAAGCTGCTGCAGGGACCCCGCTAATGCTGTCTGGAGGCACAAATACAAGGGCATTACTTGGAAATATGACCTTTTGGAAAAATGGACAGGCTTGCTCCTGTATGTAGTTGGTGGTGAGTATATTTGGCCATATCCGTCTCCTGCTGGCGCTGTATGAAAGGCTGCAGACTGACACAAAGAGCAGAACCGAATTCGTTCCTCCTTCAGCCCTCCCTCCCCTCTGCAAGAGCCATCTTCCTGACCTGTCACTTCGCCTTCATCGCGCTCGAGCACCATTACTTAAGAATACTTTTGGCTTTTCAAGAGCATAACCCAGCACCAGTTGGGAAGACATCACACAGATATGCAAAGCTCCCTGCGAGCCGCTGGAGCCCCCTGCAGACCCGAGGGGGAACACGACCTCGCAGGGCACCGCTGCTCACCTCCGCATGGTGTTCTTCGTTTTGCTGTAGGACTTCAATTACCAATTCTGCCAGACGTATTGTATCTTCTAACTTTTTAGCTGGTGTGACTAACCGGCCTACATTCTCTGTAGTACAAGAACTCGAATTAAAAGGGAGGTAGAAAGAAAAGCTAGACGTACAGTAAAGTTATTTTAGAGGTTTTAAAAAAAAAAGAATAAATATAATCCCACAATATTCTATAGCTTTAAAGATCTTTTCATGCATATGTTAAATGCTTATATAATTAGTACTGAGCAAACCAGAAAGCCACATTCGTTATTATACTATGAAAATGCAGTGCTCCAGCTCCAAATTTCACAATACTGTCAGAGTTCACTTTATGGTGAGATGGTGGCACTTTATTAGCTCAAATAAGAACATTGCATTCCCTAAAGACAGCATCTGGCCACTAATACACGAACAATATATATCCTTCAGTGTAGATGATGCTATTACAGAAATTACGTCTATATGATTTTAAAATTCTTTTCAGAGGATCAATTCAAACAAATCTGTCCTTTTAATGAATTGCCAGACTTGAGAAATTCAAATGTCACCTGCTACTGAAAGCAAAGATTGCAGGCCTGCCTTGCTCCAGGATTTAACTCTACAAGGGTCAAGGAGTTATGCATGCTGGAGGGAGTGGAAAGTGCTAAATCCCACTAGGAGTTCATAGGTAAGATTCATATGGGAAAAGAGATGCAACTTTACAGCAAAAACCCCGCAAACAAATCAGAGTTTAAATCCTGGAGCTTGGTCTTTAGTTACGTTGAACTATTTTGCAGCATTCTCTGAAGACTTTAAAAAATAATCTAATTACAGTCTTCCAGGTAATTTATGTTATTAACAGTACATTAAACATCTGAGGTGCTAACAGTCTGACTCAAATAATATAGAGAAAATCACATTTCCACTGAATGACAGCTTCTGCAGACCTGGCTGAGTGCAAGCGAGGAGGTTTCTGTGAGCTCACCATGTCTCACTTCCATGAGGTGTCCAAACTCTCCCTGTGATGATTACCCTGAGAAGAAGCGGAGCAGAAGATCTGCTCCCTGGGATGCACCCATGCTGTAGTATGTCATCAAGTTAACTACACATCTGTCCCTCTGATTAATAATCTGGTGCCAATCCCATCACTAGCACAGCTAGGGTGAAGGACAGCATCACACTTTGGTAGCTACACCAGCCAATTAATACCTCTGCATGGATGTATATTTTGGCATTTCCACAATATTGAAGCTGGAAAATTCATAAATGGGTAGCAAAACCCAAATAGCCAAATAAATCTGAAATTGGCAGAGGGCATGTCCACAGCACAGCAAAATGCTAGCAGTGCATGCACTGTAGCATCGTTACTAGCAACCACCCTGGGATTTCCAAAGAGGCCCAGCTAAGCCAGCAGTGTGGGTCATGCTGACACACAGGATGCTGGCTGGGCATCTCAACTCCAGCCTTCTGCACACACTGCTGTTTTGCTCTGCTCTGCTGGGTCACACAGGGAAAAATCCCTGCCCTGCTGAAGCATCAGTGCGCTTTGAGGACTTAATTGTCCCCCTCAAAATCTTGCCTGACCCAAGTTTTCCCTGACTACCTGTTCAGGTAACAGATTTCCCATGAAATGGAAACCCATAGTTTTCAGAATGGTAACATTTGGGTGCAAGGGGTACACGGGCTGTTTTTTTTGAGGACCTCTGGCATTGCAGGTGCTCAGCTTGGTTGAGAGATGCACCGTGGTTTATGCCACAGATATGGGCCTTGGGGGTTTCTTCTCTGGTTTTCCTTTTGTTTCTTGTATCACTGGAAACAAACAAAGAAAGAAACAAAACCACCCAGGTTCCCCTTAATATAATGAATCGGGCAAATACTGCAACTGGAGAACTGCTGGTTAACTCCTCATTCTTTCTCCTATCCAATCCAGCACCTCACTGGCTACAGGAAGCCAGTACAGGCTTCCTTTTGCAGAATGAGTCCAAAGACACACTCCTTATTAAGCTCTGGCTGTTTCTGCACCTCTGAAGCCAAGGGGAAGCTTTTCCATTGATCAGAGCAGCATCAGGCCCATTCTCATTTGCAACGCTGATCTGCTCTCAAATACAACTAAAAGACAAAAGTGTTAATAAGAACAACTGCTCAGAGATGCTGTCTTTAAAGAAAATATTGATGCTTATACAACTTTGGCAGCCAGCAGATGTCAATCTTAATTTTTTTTCTTCTTATTTTAAATATTTCCCTGGTTAAGTTACTATACATCAGAATATTCTGCTAAGATAGCTGGAGCACTGACAGTTACATGAAACGTATACGATATACTTATCAAACATTTCATCCAACATCATGTAAAGCTCATACATATTTATAGTTTCCATGCAAAATGTTATGCAACAACAATGTTATTTTGTGCTGACGTTGATATTTGAAAATGTTGCATATGTCAGACATTGCTAGACAAAAAAATGTGGACATTTTGAAATAAATGCTACCTCTAAATCTCTGAAACCTACCACATCACGCTAGGTATTTGGTATAAAGCTGCACATGAGAACTAGCTTTCTACTGCTACACAAGCAATTGCTAGACTAGAAAACCACTGAATAAAAGGAAGGAAGACTATTACAGTACTTGGCGGCTGTTTGGCCATGCCTTTGAGCATATGATTTATCATGTTAGTCTGCGTTTGAGGAGATGATGGTGGCCCAGCCGGTGGCTTAGGCTTGGACGGACGGGCTGCTTGGGCATGACGGAGAGAGACACCAAAAGTAAAGAGACAAATGACTTCATAAACAGTGACAAAAAGATGGAAACTTCAAAAGGAACATAAGCAGAAATGATCAAGTACAAATGGCATAAGCTGCTGGGTTTTTGCTTATTGGTACTTGAAATGTTACACGGTAATGACACCATTTGACAACACACATTCTAGAAGTCAGCAGATTCGAACATCCTACAAGACTGTGCAATCAGAAAGCTAAAAATTCAATGCAAGTATGAAACTGCACTTCATGCAGCCATGGAAGGAAACTGAAATAGGTTAATTCCCTCAAAACTCTGAAATCCAGAGAAGGTGTACTAAAAAAGATGACTTGAAGTCAGCGCCCCAATGCTTAGGTACATTTAGCAATAGAATAATGAGCCACAGGAATTAATTGCTTTGCAAATATCAATTACACATTTTAGAATTAAACGTCACTGTTGGTTAAAGGCAGCTATAAAATATTCTTGTGCAATTTAAACATGTAAAAAAATCTGTCACTTAAAAATGTGTGGTTCCTGATCGTTTCCAGCTCATTTAATTATTTTCAACTTGGAATTCTAGTGGCTTTTATATTCTGGGTTGAATCATATATAAAAACTTGCCAGCTCTATCAAATATGTTACTTGCTATTCCAAATGTTAGAATACTGCAATCAGGACTTGACCCATCTGTCATATAGTTTACAATATCAGCATAGGAAAAATTCAAAGAAAATAGCCTTTCCTTTTACATACACTCAGAGAATAAATTATAGGCTGTGAATATATTAACACAATAGTTTCTATTCCATTTAATAACAGTTTTTAGCAGCATTGTGACTATTTTTAATCATGCCATTTGCAAGGAATCTGGCATATTTATCTGGACATTCTATTGCCAAAAGTCCTTGCCATTTTGCTTGCATTTTCCAGTGGGTAAAAAAGAAATCGGTTGGCTTCTGCAAAGTAGATTTCTGATTGCTTTTAATTCTCACAGAATTATAATACTTATCAAAGTATAATAAAGAATATTCGAGTAAACCGTTAAAGAGTATGAGTTAGGCTGGTTCCCCTTTCCATACACAGAGATAGATATACACACATGCATAAACACACATACAACGCATACATGCACGCGCGCGCACACACACACGCTCTTTTATTTTGTCTTTTAAGCTGTATAGTGGTTTAATTCAGACTATCAGATTCAAGCTATTGGTTTTTAGCTTTTTTCTTATTGTTGTTGCTGATTTCTGGTGAGAGGAAAAGCAAATCTATTTGTTCATCCCTGGAGTTATCCTGATTCTTGTTCAGTGTTTACCAAGGGTGGCTTTGTCCTCTCAGCCTCAAGTGACAAAGATAATTGCTTTTTTGGGGCACTGGCCTAGTGACTTTCACTCTAATTTAAAACATACACAAGAGTTTAATTTGGCTACTCACTGGTGGCTCCTGAGCTCAACATGTAGAAGTAGAGAGAATATATTCCTGCCCATCACTATGGAAAGCAGTTTGTGTTGAGGTCCCTGTATGGGAAGGGACCGTGGGGAGAGGAGATTACACATCTCCTCCCACCCACATCTGACTGCAGGGTGGGAACCCTGGACATCCAGGGAGTCCATTGAGTGTCAATGAGAGATAGCATCAAAGGCAGGGTAAAATCACACCCCAGAACTCCATCCCACTGCACCTCTCAGTGCTGTGACCCTTAAATGTGAAGTCCAGCTCCTGCCTCCCCAGCCCATCAAAAAATAGACCCGAGACTTCATAGACATCCAGACCCCATCGTGTAGAACAGGCTGGACTTGTGCAAGTGTTTTTTTTTGTCCTAGGGAAAAGTCATTAACAGAGAAGGAAGAGGAGGAAAAAGGGAAGAGATGCAGCAGCACCGGGACTTCACGAATTGCTAGTGCAGCATGTACAGAACAGCTTGGAGGAGGCTCCCGCTGTGCAGTTGTCAGCACAGTGCCCCGGGGTGGCTTTCTGCTTCTCTGGGAGGCCTGTGAGAGATCCCCCCCCAGCGCATTATCCTGCTTCTGGCATCTCCCTACTGCCACCGGTGCTTGATCACAAGCTTCCACAAGGGATTACAGCAGGTTAAGCAACAAACTCTTGATGTAAATCTTATCTGGCCCAATCTGCACAAACATTCAGCTCTTTTATTCATTTAAATATCTTAGACCCAAATCCAGGGCTCTTGCACGATGGCTGCAAAACCACCTGGAGCTGAAGGAGAGGGGAAGAAAAGGTCTGTTCCTTCCTATGGGCACTGAAGGCCTCGTGAAGCCCCAACCCACATTTTCTTTGTTGTCTCTTTATTGCAAGAAATAAGGTCTGCCTAAGAAAGTGATTAATTTCCTCTATAAATTCAAATAGAAATGGGGCTGTGACTGCAACACCCCATAGGCAGTGGAGTTGATGTGTGGGTCTGGGTCCAGGTCTCGGGGATATGCGAAGTCTTTCTCACAGGGTGTCTGGGCTCATGCTCAAAGGAGAAGTGTAAGGCTGGTTTTACGGCACTTGCCAGAGATCAGCTGCAGTGCGCGTGGCAGGTTTTGTTTCACTTTGGCTTTTCTTTCTTCCCTGTTCTTTTCCTCTCTAATGCCTCACCACAGCCAGTTTAGCATCAGAAATGTTCTTGCATTTGTTGCTTACATGTGTCAAATAAATAAGATTTAAACACCTCCAACATTGAGAGCAGGAGCAGCTTCTTGCTTCCTAACAACCTGATAAAGTGCCTTCCTGGACAAACTTCTGCTAAAGGTTTTTAAGCTTCTGCATGATACTTGCACATAAAATACACACGCAGAAACTTGAATTACTTGGCAAATTCTGGGGTTGTGCTTACAATAAGCTTTAGCCTGCAATTATTATAACAGCCATATTAAGAATCTGCGCTACTTCGAGTATTTATATTGCATACAGTTCATTGTGTGTATTTATGGACCGGAAGATCTTCAAAATACGTATTTCTCACACAGCACCGTGATTTGTGCTAGATGAGCTACTAATGCACCAGCATCAGTGAGAATTACACTTGCAATAGCAGAAGAGTATTACTGACTTCTCGTATTTTTTAAAGCATAACCATTGACTCAATGATTTCTTTATAATAATTAAAAATATACAACCCCTGCCAAAGGCTTTGGTACATAAGCGTTATGTGTGTGCTCATTTGTGAGCCAATCATGAAAACAATAAAAACAGCTGCCGTTCTCGAGGTAACTATAAAGAGTAATGGACTTAGCCTGAGGATGAGGCAAAGCAGCCTTTTACTATATTTGTGAACTGAATTTGTGTGTACCTGAAAGGGATTTCATTGATATTATTTCTTTCAAATTAAGATGCGTTGTCTTAAACGCAAGGAAAATTAATAGAATTCTTTTTTTTTCAACTAACAAAAAGACTAATTCAGCTCTCAAACCCCAACATACCGAAAAGAGAACTGATCTCCTGACTTTCTGTTGATTATTCAAACTAGTGAATAATTTTTGCATATCTGAATTGTGCCTCATGCCTCAGGCAGCAAATTGCTCTGCAGTTGGTAAGAGACTTAAGGAAAGATATCGACACAATGCAGATCTTTGTGTTTTCTGAAGCTCTTGTAATAACTTTGATGCTGTTTTAAACACTGCCTTGGAAAGGGCAAGAGGAAATCTCAAAAGCTGCATAATGACTCTTTGTTAAACACAACCGAATGGCACTTCAAGGAATGAGACAAATAAAGCAGCAGATCAGCAGCACAGAAATATAGGTTGTTGTCATGTCTGATTTAAAGTGTAAGACTTGTTAATGACTCCAGTCTCCACTCCTGATGTTTTCATCCTTTTTGCATCCATGCTTATCTGAGGAATGTAATTTCACTTTCTGTTTAAGCATTGGGGGTTATCACAAGTGCTGGAAGCAATTGCCCAGTGGTGGCTGGGCTGACAAATCACATGGGACCTCTCCTTGTCTTGGACCAGGTTAATCAACAGGCAGCTCAGCACACTCGCTAAGATTTATGGATATGTGCATAGGGCTTCTGAGGCTCAGATCCAGAAATAGTGAAGTGACATAAAGTGAGCATGGAGGCTGTGACAAGGGCCAGTACGAACGCCTTGAAAAATACTGGTCTGCTTCTCAACAGCCTGCTGTATTGCTCTAGTAGAAAACCAACCTCCTCTGCACCTGCCTCCTCGGCTGAGGATGCTTTCCATGCCTGCTGGGCGAGTGCTATGTGAAAGATGCTCCATCGCTGGTGCCAGCCAAGGTTTCCAGCCTGACGTAAACACCTGAGAGATGTCTGCCTCTGCACAGGCACCGTGGCTGCCTCTTGCTGCTCTGTGGCAGCACTGACCCCCGCACTGACTAGGTTTCAGCTTCCCACATACCCTGGAATCACTGCTGGGTGTGTTTTCGAGCGAAGTCAGGCTTCCCCACCAGCTTGTCTGGGAGGGACTGATCCGAGGAGGACAGAGCATGCCAGGGATGTAGCATGGTGAGATGCTGTGCCTCCAGAGCCCTGCTTTCCCAAACAGGGGATGGGGAGGCTGCTGGACAAGCAAAAACTGGTTATTTTTGGATAGACCCAGAGTAGCTGATTTCCCTTGGTAAACAGAGCAACAGAGCTTCAGTAGGTCCCTCTGCTCTCCAGTTACTTTCCACTTGCAGTCTGTGCCTCACTGCTCTACCGCCCAGCACCAAGCACCGAGGTGAGACCATCCTCCATCCCCACATCTCTATTTCTCACCTCTGTGCATCACCTCAGCAGTACCACGAGAAGCCTGTCTTACAGAGACCGAAACTAAAACACAGTATGAGAAATACGTGGTCTGAAAACTAAAGAAGTCTTATGCTAAACTAAATCAATGGTCAAACTGACAAACCATTGCCCTGGCTGGCACCACCTCCAAAGCTGCCTGTACCCAACTCCCACAGTGCAAAGTGGCACTTGTTTTCATGGGAGCCCTCAGTGCCACAGCACCCCAACACAGTGCAGCACACTTCAAAAATCCCATGCACAAGGGATGCAGAAGCGACTCTTTTCTAAAGAAACAATGGATTCCTGATTTATGTAAATAAGCAGGTGAACACTTATTAAAAGGCTGCACTTATTAATCTGAGTGTTAGTAGTTTGTCTGGTTAATTATTAAAGCAAATCATTCTTCTTTAATTGTTTTAGCATAGAGTTTTGTTTAATGTTCTATTTAATGCTTTTAAAGCGAGACAAGAGACTATATACTTCTCAGGAGAAAGGACATCAAAGGATGACATTTGTGTGTTTAAAAAGAAGTTGTTTTCAGCATCTTATTTTTATTCTTGCTTCTGGCAAAACAAATAACAAGTCAGGTCAAAGCCCAGTCACTTTTTCAACTCCACTTAAGCTGAGGAACTGGTTTCAAGTGAGTCCTGCTGACCTTGCCTGAAAATCTTTCATGTATGACAACAGATTTACAGGCACAAAGCAGCAGAGTCACAGCTCCCTGTGTCCTTTCACTTGCTCCAAGCATTGAGAAGAAGCAGTTTTATTTTAAACGAGCTGGGCCATAGAAACATCTTTCTGAATTTCTAAACCACGAGCACGCAGCGAGCTGCTGTCAGCGAGCGGGATGCTCAGTGCATTGATTATGCTTCATGCACAACAGCCTGTGCTCACTTTAATGTTAGTTAATGGTAAGAGCTGGGATTGTTCCATTTGCTGTTTGTTTATTTGCACCTCTCATAGCCATAAGGATAAATTATTCTCCTTCTTATAAATATTTACTGCTATTGAAAATTAATTTTACTGTCGTGCAATAGGTCTAGATCATTTGAGCTATATTGAGGAGAGAACCTGGCCCATCCTCTCGTACTGCTCTTTAAAAGCAGTTTGCCTTTGCAAGCACAACGGAAATCAACCTCATACTTTTTAAATTTGTTTGTTGTTTTGTTGTTTGGTTTTTTTTTCCACAAAACAGAACAATCTACTCACAAAAAGAAATGAACAGTTCAGGTTTCAAGGACTTTCAAACTAGGACTCCAGGATACAACAGAAACAAGAACAGGGGCTTGCAGAGCTCCACCGTCCCTTCTGAAGAGATGGGCACTTGAGCTGAGCCTTTGCCTCATTACATGTCAGCACAGGTTAGAAACAAGAGACAAACATGACTTCTGTCCCACCAGATTGTTTGTTACACATTAACAAAAGAATAGGAAAAAAAGAATACTTAAAAACCCAGTCCTCCCATCAGGGCATAAAACAGAAGATGTGAAAACCAAAAATGAACGTTAGTTTAGTTATAAATGGGCTTGTTAGGTGTGGTAGATTGATGGCCAAATCACCAACATTAGTTTTTCACCCAGTTCTTTTGGAAAACGAGAAACTTTCACTCGACAAAGGCTAGATTCTCCTCTAAACCTGACTCCTGAGAAGATACTACATTTCTACATGGTATTTCTAATCTACACTCTATTCTAAGGAAGGAGGAAAAGAAGATTATGTAGACAGCACAAATTAACTCCTTAAGTATAAATGCATCTCCATTTTCAGCCTGAAGGAGTACATGTCTTAAGGAGCTATGAGAAAAGAAAACAAAATCAATATAACTCAACAGTCCTAGCAATTTATAATGCATATACAATTGTTCACCTGCATCCTTTTGATTCTCTATATGAAAGAGAGAAAGCAACAAGGAGAGAAAAGAGAGAAACAAGAACAGATATGCAGGATTAATGAGCAAGTGGACCGCACAGCCCCCCAGTTATGCGTGATATATGACATTTGAAAAGAAGAAAAGTCGCCCCGTCTCACCCCCCGCCCTCCCCAAAGCATGGGGTTACCAAAAGAAGCTCCTTTCACGGAGGTGAAAGAAAACGCTGCACAAATAGAAAACCAGGGAGGGCGAGCTCTGAGGACACAGAGGGGATCTCCAAGTGACATCGGGCTGGGACGTCCCATCCAGAGCTCAGTGTAAAGGAGTAAGTAAAAAAGGAGAGCAAGTAAAGTGCATCCTTCCGCTCGCGAGCTAACAGACAGGAGACATGTAAGATCTGATGTACAGAGAAAGGACAGCCTTATACAATCTTATACATAGGATTCCATAAAGATCTTATACGCAGGCAAAAGGATGGCTTTTTTCCAAGTGTCCTTTATCTGACCTCTAGCTCACTTCTCCCCCATTTAGCTGCTACCTTTTGATTGTGTACCAGTGACAAGCACTTCACAAATTGGGGTTACACGGAAGCAAAGTAAAAATGCATTCAGGTCACGGACATAAAGAAGAACTGAAAAAACTTACAGACAATCTGAGTTTATCACAAACAGATGGGTTAATTGTCTAACCTGTTTTAGGCTGATAAAAAGTGACTGGACTTCTCACACTGGGTTTTCACAGACAGAAGCAACAGACAAGCCAATGCTAAAAGACTTGAAGCAAGGAGAGTGAGTTGGTTTGGATCTGGACTTTCTTGAGGAAATGAAAACAGAAAGAGCGAGGACAGCATGGAGAGGAGGGTGGTAGGTACTCACGAATGGTTAAATCCATCACTTGAGAGGCCAAGCAGAAGACAGGATGCTCATACATTTCTCTCTTTTTCCCTATAAAAGAGGATTTGGGCATGCAAGAGGCTTAGGTCAGAGGTAAAGAGGTTATAGGCTATAGGTCAGAGGAAAACTTTATATCAGGTTAAAAGGAAAATAGCCGTAGAGTATTTTGGGGTACACACAGGATAAAAGGAAGGCAAAAAAAAAAATAAAAAAAAAAGAGGCTTAAAATTGGAGATCTACTGGATTAACCATTCAGCATGCCCATGAGTCACAAAAGAGGCTGTGACCATGACTCTAGAGGTTTGCTCTTAACTGCTTGCAAGAATATAATGATCAAAACATCATGAATAGAGGGAAATAGAATTTCATTGGTTTAAGGCTCCAAGATACTAAGGATTTCAGCCTTCAGTATCTAAGGCTTTCACAGGTATTTCTTCATAAGCATAGCCTCAAGCACTGCTGCCACCGATTTGGTTCTGCACCCGTGACAAAACTCTCTTAAATGCGTGGCTATCCAAAAGTCAGCTTTCAAAAGCAAGATTTCAAAGCCACATAAGGCGCGCAGGAACACATCTCACCAAGGAAAACTTGTGATTTGCTCTTCTAAGGAAGTATTTGGACATGTTGTGGACTATGCTCATGAGAGAAAACCTGATGCATGCAGCTGGCAGATGTTGGGTTGTTCGAATTAACAATCCCAGCATGCTTGGAAATTGGTGTTACAACCACTTTTATAGAGACAGTATCAAAAAGTGGCTGTGGCCAATCACGGATAAAGGAGGAGAAAAGCAGAAGAGAGCAGGTAGTGTGGAATGAACTATTTCCCTGAAAAGGTAGCTGGAAAAAAATAGGTTTGTTGCTTCAAAGTATTCCCAGACCTAAAAGTCACAGTGCAAAAAGGAGGGCAGGTAATTAACACAACCAAGAAGAATTGAGGCACAAAAGGAAAAGTACACACTAACTGTTCTACTTTGGAAATGAATGCATTTTTACTTACAGATCATAAAGTTTGTTTTTGCATAGATTTATCTGAAAGAAGAGAGCAAATCTTACCAACGAGTTAGTGATATTTACACAGAGAACCTAAGGGAGCCAGCCCTGCTTAGAAGCATCCATCAAACAGAAAAGCTGCTTTTGATTCTCAGTCCTTCTCCAGCCTTGTCAAGTATATTTAAACATTGCATTTTACAGAATGCACCAATTAAAATAGCCTGTGAAGTTGAGTATTTCAATAAATTGCCTGATAATACAGTGCTTATGAAACCTTCGTTCATTCTCTATTTTTGTCACTCATTACCAAGTCAAGAGTTGATAAACATCCTTTTAGTGCCCAATTCTTAAGTGTTTCTCACTGGATGCATAACAATGAATTCATTACCACTGGTACACAATTTGCATCAACAGACAGGAAAAAAAAATGGAAAAAGAGAGGACATGTCATGTACAGAACCTGGACAATTTGTCATGTAACAACCCAATTTTTCATGTAAACAAGAGCAATGAAGAAATCAGAGGGAGTTTTGGGTGGGATTTTTTCTCCTCTCAATATTGTCCTAGAGGCATACGACAATAATCTCAGGTGTGCGAAAGCTTCACATCACACATAACAGAAACCCAAAGTCTGGAGCAGAACATACCATTCATCTGGAACATACAGGTTTAAGCAATTGGGAACTCGGATAAAGTTGGGTAGGAGTTTCAAGTTAGGAACAGCAGCCAACAAGGTACCAACATAAACTGATTAACATGTAAAGAACGACTGGATTGTAGAGCTTCAGCTAACACATATCTTCCAGCAAGCTTTAAAATGTCTTTTTGATGGCTACATGTGTCTCTGGTCACCAGTTATTATTCTCCCGTAACTTAAAAGGTCAATAATATCAGCTCTGCCAGATTTAGAGTGACAAGAAAGAAATCTGATGCAAGTATGGGATCACTGATCAATGACTGCTATGCAAACTGCAATGAGAACAAAACACTCCCAGAAAAAAGACATTTTAAATTGGCTACGAATGATTAAGCATAGATTAAACAGTTTTTCAGCTTCTTATTTTTCACTTGTTTCCTGAACTCCACTGTCACAAGCAATTAGCTGCACTACACCTTCAGCTGCAAAGATGACATCCCAAGTATTTCTCAATTTGCTTTTAAAACCACGACATGAGTCTGAATCCTACACCACTGGCCGAATGCACTAACGATCACATACACACAAAAAGCTACAGCTCCTTTTAACTGTTTCCTCCCCCTTTTCTATAAAAAGAAATGTTTTGCATAGCTTCCATTCTTAACTGCTTCCGAAGCCAACACCACAAAAAAAAACGATTCAGAATCACATCAGTTTTATTGACAAGTGAATAAATAGCAAATGAGCTTCTTTTAAATAGCTCCCAGCCACAGTTGCCTCCTAGAAACATAACAAAATTGTAATTTCGCAAAGAAAGAGCCTTACCTTCAATTTTGGCATACTCTGATAGTCGAGTATAATTGACTAGAGCTGCTTGCTCCAAGCATTTACGGATGACTGTTTTTACCTCCTCTTGAGGGACCGGAGTAACTATGTCTTTCATCAGAACCTTGACACAAGAAAATCTGATTTGTTGTGGCATCGGGCACACAGAACTGTTTCTCTCCAAGCCCAGCGCACACATCCATTCCTGCTCAAGTGCTGCATGGCTCTTGGGGTATATGTACAATATGCAGGATCCACTAACAAGGTCACCTTGGCCAGCTCGAGATGTGGGACCTACCCCTGCTGTGGTATTCCACTTCTATATCTATACCCTACGGCATGCCCTGAAATCTGTACTTCTGATTTTTTTTAGGGCATGCCATTAAGATCTATTGCGACTTTCCCAGTACTAGGCAATGTTATGTCATTCTCTGGCTCTGCTGACTGACTTGGTTTTAAGTCTGGGCTTGGCCAAACTGAGTGTTAGGAGAGGTGAGAAGGATGCTGGAGCAGCAGGAAGGCTGAAATAGGGATGGGGAGAATAATGGTGAGCAGGTTTCAGACACCTGGGAGAAACAAGTCTGCATTGAGATGGGTATTTCACCAGACAGCAGCCAGGCACTGCTTACAAGGCTCTGTGGCAGACATGCTTGCCAGCAAGATCCTCCACCCTTACCTATGAGCAGACACAGGCTGTGATGCCTTTAGTGGCCAGGCTACACCTGCCTCTGAGCTGAAGCAGGAGAGAGAACAACCCCACCTAAATCCCACATTTCAACATTAAATATCATTATTCAATACTATCATTAATTACATGTCCTATGGAAACCCAACAGTTCCTCAAGCTCTAGATGGAAATATACATGAATACAGGCAGTTTTAACCACTCTCTTACGCTTACCCGTTCCAGCAGCGATAAAGTAGCTTTTAGTGCACCTTCTGGACGGCCAAATGGAAAGCAGTACCTAGAAAAAACACATCATGTTAACATCACTGCATGTGAATAAGCCTTTCCAGAGCTATAAAGATGCTTTCCTGAATATGCCCAAGCAATTTCATAGTCCCTCTGCCTGGAATGAGCAGTCTTTTTACAGGGTAACTTTCCAAAAGGGTTTGATGGTGTGGACAATAAGGCAGCAATAATAATAATAATTAATAAGCTGATTGTTCTAGCAGCTTCTTAAAACTGGGTGGCACCTGGGGAGTTTTTAGATTTCCCAGGAGAGAGTTAAATATCACCTTACTGCAAAAGTGAAAAAAAAACCCAACCCAAATCCCCTCTGGCAAGGTACATTTCCTTCCAGCCAGAGACCCAGTGATGCATCAGGCTGTAGGTAACCGGCTGAACCAGGCACTATCCCAGCGAGTGGCAGCTCCCAGGGGCTCCCACAGGCACTCTGCATGTGAATGCACATCACACGTCTGCGTGCAAACGTGCACAACCTGTCCAACCTGGCTGGTGTGCTGGGGGCAATTCACCCCGTTTTGAGGGAGCAGAATCCATCCCTGCAGAAAGCCCTGCCCACCTGAATACTAGGGAGAAGGGAATATACACGGGTAGTAACTGAGCAGAGAACAGAGAAGTAAGAGGATAAGGGACATTTCTTCTTCTTGTTCAATTTTAGAAAAAATAAAAGCATTACCATGCCTAAGGGAGCAAGATGGTTTGAAATACCCTGTAAAGGTTATATATTTGAAATCACTCTCCATTACAAACACACTGCAGTGCAAGCTTCACTGCCCTGTGTAGGTCTGTGTCACTTTTGCAAAATTCACGTATGCATTCAAAACCTGCCTTTTGGCTTTGCTGCTTATAGGAGGGAGCTGGGAGGAAATCAGTCCTCTCGCATTCAGCCTGGGCTCTCTGCCTTTACCTAAAATGCGTGATCTGATTCTCCAGAAGCAAACGGAGCCGCTCCTTGATCTCTTCGAAACGCTCTTTCTCATCCACGGTCACAGTTCCTATCCCGTCAGGCCTGGAGGAGAAATGCCATGAATGACTCAGACTCCACACCACGCCACTCTGGTAACTCATCCCTGCAGCACATAGCACGATGCCCTTTAGGAAAGGGATGCCACCAAATATGAGATGTGGGACAGAGGATGTGCCACACCAAGACACAGATGGTTGCGGCAGCATCAGTTCTGAGGTATCAAAACCAAACAAATAAATAAATACCTTCTCTCAGAGACATAATCTAGATGTGGACTCCCCCCCTCCTTTATTTTTGCTGTGATAGGGAAGTCAGAAAACACAGAATCCCCCCTAAATACACCTATATGACAATGCACTTACTGAAGGATAGAGCCCATTGCTCGCAAAATAGGGACTGAATTTCTGCATAAAAAATCAGCTGGCAATTTAACACAATTCACAGTACAGAAGAATTACTGACAACAGGAATATATACAAACAGAATATGAAATTCTGTACTCCTTCATAAGTGCTGAATCACCCCACTATCGTGATTTTCTCGAAGTGAACCATCTCTGATATATGCTGCAATGTGCCTGGAGAGCGACATGCATTTTGTATTTGAAAATGCAATGCCATTTCGGTCATTTAATTTCAACTTATAAAAATTAACATATTGATACGATTCACCAACGCTTTTCTCGGACTATTTACAACACTCTCGTATTTCAGGAGTGCACAGAGGTGCGTTGTGACACACAGGTCCTGCTGGCTTGGGGTATTTCCCATCGTTCACAGAGCACAGTGTGAACCCTGCTGAAGCTCTCTCCCGGGGCTGGATGATGCAGTGGTCCCTGTGCTCTTCCACCCCGTACCTCTGCTGATGCCAACCCATCCGAGAGCCGAAAGCAGCAATCCCCTCCTTCTCCCCCACACCCACATGGAGAAACATGCCATGCAGCAGAATTCCAGACGAGAGGAAAGCGCGAGTCTAATCCATACACCAAAGGAATCGGCCGGGCAGACAATCAACAGCACCGCTTCCCATTGCCGGCGAGCAAAGTCTACGGATTTGTGTACTCCTTGGGCAACTCTGCTGGCACAGGCACTCTTTAGGTAATGTAAGACATCTTAAAATTGAACAAACGTTCTTACTTAAAGGCCTCCTCCAGTGTTCAGCTTAAGCTGCATAAATCCGCAGTACTGGACTGGTTTGGCTATACAAAAGACTTGGCAAGGGATTACAAAGCTTCTAATGAACCTCCTGTCAGGGGTTAATTGGTTGGCTTTATTTTCTTCTTAAAGAATCAAAGGCCCTAAACTTTAAGGGAAGGAAAAAAAAAAGCTATTAAAAAAAAATAAATTAAAAGCTATAAAATCTGTATAACCACTTCTCCTTGACCCTGCATTTAGTTAGTTAGCTCTTGATGTCTTCAATGCAAACTCTGGTATTCCAACACAGGTGAATAAACCATTAAAACCTTTTGGATAGGAACTTGCAAACTGTACATGATATTTACTGCAGAATTTTAAAGCTAAATATACATTAAATAAGACTTGCAACATGGACACCGAAAAGGACTCGAATACCAGGGGATGTATTTAAATTTAAAGAACATTTCATCAGAAATCTTGACTTGATTATTTGCCAAATTCAGTTGTGTATTGAAGAAAAAAAATAGGAAAAAAAGATTTAGGCTGAAACTTGGATAAAATGTCTCATCTGGGGAACACATTTCATAAACAGTTTTGGAAGTATGGATCTGGTCTCATTAGTACCTAATTAGGATTAGTTATTTTGAAGAAATGAGCAAGCCACAAGAAAACCAAATTAGACAGCGAGCAAAAATTAATGTCTGAACATACTTAATATATTTTTATTCCAAAGTTCCATAAAATATTTAATATTCAGGCAGAGACGTTCATGCTTCTTGTGATGCTGTGCACCTCACAGTGCCTGGTTTGCTCCCAAGCAGAAAAGCAGATAAGTCAAGGCAGACCACATTAAATGCCATACGTTAAGGAGCAGGGTTGAAGCCCCCATTTGACTTTTGGCACTTGATTCTCTCCCTGTACCCATAGCAGCTCACAGAGTGTCACTAGGTTAATTGTATCAGCACTGACAAATGGGGTAGGAGAAGCTGCCTGCCCTGGCAGTGATTTACTGATGGACTGGAAATGGTCTGAAAGTTATGTTACCCTTTGCTGGGTCAATAACCCCAACTGGAGAGATTTAATGGCAGGATCTGACAGCTTGGGTTGGGGGGCAGCCCTTTTGCATGAATCACAGTTTCTAACTGAATTCAAACGGCTTCGATTTTGCCAGAAATGTTTATTTAGTGCTCACCACATAACAATTGATGGTGGACACCTAAATGGGCTGATGTGACCCAAATGGGCATCAGTTGTGTCCTGGTTGGGCAGTGGTGGCTCTGGAAGTATCACTTTGGAAGCACTTATCCACACAAAAACAAAAGGTGGGTCTGGAGAGGGAACCTCTGGCCCATGTGGCTCTCACTCAAATCTCAATGCCCCAAGGGATACCAGCCCAACCGCTGCAGCGCATGTAGACCATGAAGGCTCAACCACCTGGTCTTTGACTTTCTTGGGGCCAGGAGGACATCAAACCCAGAGACCCCGGCCACCATTCCCTCCACGCAGGGCCTACCACACAGTATAAACTCATGCTGCTCTCGTGTATGATGCTACTGCAAACTTGAGACAATCTACAGGTCAGCTGCAGCCATTTTTGAAGCAGCACGGATGTCTGGAAGGGCCTGCCAACCGAGAGCCATCACCACGGCAAGGACTCCCTTTCTCACCCAGCTGTGGACTATATTGCATCTGACATGATGAGCATCTCTTGAATCTACCTTTCAAATTTTCGGCAAACCATTTTCTCACTGTCCTTCACAAAGTTGACATTTTCGGCAGCATGATAGGAAAGATGTCATGTCGGCTGCTTTTCAAGTTGTTGTCACAGTGGTTAGCACCAGTTCTGTCATCTTTGCTTTCCTCACAATCCCCCATCTTGAGCCATGTCACAAATAATAATACTTCCAATGTTTTTGTCAAATTTCAAATACTATAACCCAGCTGCACATCTTCGGATTTACTAGTTATGTTAATCTTTGTTGCTCATCTTCCCAGAAGCTGAAGCATTAGGAACTCATTAATTAGTGACAAATGCAGGATATACATAGAACTGGAAAAAACACTACCCAAAGCCTTGCACTTAATTTATTAGCTTGATAATTTCAAAAGCTAATTAAATATTCAAGTCAAATATACTTTGAAAATGTAATCTTTTTGAGGGAACATATTTATTTTCCCTTTTGCAAGAACACAAAGGGTAGATAGCTTAGCATCACTATAATTTAAGATTCACTTCTGTGCTCTAGACAATTCCAGTACATGGCTGATGAAGCTGAAAAAAATCCCCAGGAGAAGCTCAAGTTGCACCAGCTTGTTCTGATGCTTATTGGAAATTTTGTTTTCAGCAAAGGTCTCCAGCTCAACTTTGATATTTGCTATTTGATCTCCTGGACAGAAGTACCAACTCCTCCAGTGAGCAGCATTTCTGCAGCAAGGCTAGCTAAAATGCAGCTGCAGAACATAGATGCTCTCACACGCAACCCATAACCATGACATTATTACACTGATGGGGAATGAGAGGAGAGCAAAAGGGTGGAAAACAAAGTTCTGTATGTACATGGTATATACAGCTGCATGACAGACAAAATGGGTTTGGGTCTATGAGTTCAGGTTAACAAACACCACGAATGCCTCCATCTGCGTGGCGACGTAATATCCTCTGATTCTCTATAGCTCCTGCTTACTGAGGTGTATGGCAGAAGTTGTGGGCAGAGAGGGAAGCAGAAGGGCAAAGAAGGCAAGAAAAATAAATAAGGAGATTTTTAATTATAAGTAAACAAGTTTCAGATCACTCCTTCTGCTGCAGATTCACTGTGTTGGCTCTAAACTAGCAAATTCCCACTGTAAATATTTCACATGAAAAGTTTTAAATGCCACTTTCCTAATCCCCCCTTGTTTTTAAGTTTGAAGCCATGAAAACGACATCAACAAAGCAGGTGGTGAAATTAAAAAAAGGGTTGCAATTTAAACAGGAAAAAAATGATAGTCCTTGTTTAGCTTGGATGGGTTGTGCAAATTCTGGGGTTAATTATAAATTATAATTAGGACCTGTGCTCCTAAGGCCACTGCTTTATTCTACAAGCCCCGCCTCCCCCCATGCCCTTTTCTAATTATACCCGCTGCCCCCAGGGATAGTTATGCTGCTAAAACAAATATATCAAAATGATTTTTTTCTTAACAAAGACTAATATATGAAGCAATAGCACATGCATTTGTACGAAATTATAAATCTATAGTATAGCTCCAGTGGGTTAATCTCTTTGACATAAGCCTCTATGAAACACCATGGCGGCTCATAAACGAAAAGACATATCATCTTTTACACCTTTTATGTTTAACTTGTCTACACTTTTTTTTTTCACTAGGGAAAATATTGCTTACACGTAGCAAACAGATCTTTGCACGCACTGTGAGCCCTGGCATGCAGAGCCAAAGGAAAAAAAACAATGTCAAAAACTGATGCAAATAATTTGATTTTTTAAGTAACAACTCAAATATAAAACACGTGCTGCCTTCAGCTCCCTTGCTGCTTGCCAGGTGCAGCACATATGAGCTATACAGTAAACATCGATGATTAGTGCCTTGGACGGCATGTGTCAGGATAGGCTTTCAAAGGAGCCCTCGCAGGAAGACTCGCCTGCGCGAAGTCCCACCGCTCACACAGGGACTGGCTCTGGGGATGGAGGCAGGATCACAGCTGCCTGCCTGCCGCCTCCTGCATCTCCCCCTAGTAAATCTGATCTCAAAGAGCCCACCTGTTTAGACCTCTTGGAAAAAAGAAAGCTTATTCAGCAAAATACTGATTTTCCCCAACTCCCCTTTTTATGGGAGTTCACACAGTGTGGGAAATGTGGGTTGAAAGCCCTTTGTTAAGCCTGGCTCTCCACCCGCTTGAGATGCTGCAGAGCAAGGGAGCCATTTCATCCCCCCAGCTCCTGCCTTCATGTTGCTTGGGCTCTCCTCCACGCTGCAGCACAGAGCCAAGTCACGGCTCATCGCTTCTCATGTGCGATCTACACCCCTGACGTAGCGTGGCTGGACCGGATGGTTCCTGAGCACTGCCATCCTACACCCATTGTAATGAATCACGTCAGCCGGCCGCGCTGAGCTGGTGATCTGCTGGTGGCTGGCAACCCACTTCCCTTCAGCACAGACAGTGGATCCTACCCGACAGACAGCCGTAAAGCATGCCGTGTCACCACGGACTTACCATGGGGCTGGTTGGGACATGGAGCCAGCACCTAACGAACGGTTACAGCATCATGCCCTGCCAGATTTCAACCTTTCCTACTGCAGCCAGGGCTGTGCATTTGAACGAGATGTGGAAACTAAACACAAACTACTGGGGAAGTATATAAAGATACTGTGATAAAGCATTCATATATTTACTACTTCTTCTAAGGGACCAAAAATGTCCTGTTTTGTTTTGTTTGTTTTTTTTTTAACTAGCTGTACAGAAATATCTTAGAATCATATGATAGAACAGTTTTGGTTGGAAGGCACCTCAAAGATCATCTAGTTCCAACCCCCAAATCTTGTTTTTATGTGAAACAGACAGATATATAATTACTATACAATGGAAAAAAATTACATATATGCTACACAGACTTTTCAATTCCTCAGGGTTTATGACAATAAGATTATTTCTTCTGGCTTTGAGTAGTAAAAAACTAATGGTAATGCTAGCTAATGAAAGAGCTACTTCTTAAAAACAAGTCTGATGCTGTAAAATACAGCTTGAGCAAGTCATTAATGTACCAAATTAACTAGAATTATAGAATGGTTTGGGTTGGAAGGGACTTCTAAGATCACCCACTTCCAACCTCCTGCCATGGGCAGGGATACCTTCCACTAGCCCAGGTTGCTCAAAGCCCCATAATTAGACAGTCACTAATTATTAATTAGTAGAGGGTGTTGTAGCTGCTTGGACCTTGGGTAAATAGTCAGTGAACAACTTCCAGAAAATGCTGGTGTTCAATCGTTATTAGACTGGAAGAGATTCAGTCTGTCACCCTGATTTTGCTAAGTTCAGTGTCTGCTAATACTTAGCATGCACATGATCAGTATTTTAGCCTTATTTTTAAAATTCTGACTAAAAAGCACAGAAAGAATCTTTTTTGGTGCCAAATTTAAAAGTTAAAAATGAAGTTATAATACGCCGAAGTCAAAAAAAGGCACAAGAGAAACCAAAGTCACTCCTGAAACCCACTTCTTAGAAAGGGGCAGCAACCACTGCTCAAGGCTTTGGCACTAATTTGGGCGTGGGAAAGCTGAGCTGAACTTTCTGCTCCACACTGCAGACAGGGAAGCAGCGAGGCTCCTCTAACACATCACTTCTCTGCATGGCAAACACTGCTGGCAGTACTGTCATAGATAGCCCTCCAACGTGAGGACAGCAACAAACATGAAAACAGAAGGCAGGGAAAAATCTCGGTGGTCACATAAAACCTTCATAATTCTCCCCCAGATCACAATGTCTTCTCAAAAACACCCCTGCTTCTTGCCTTTGCTAGTTTTTTGGAGGGCTATCGATGAAGGAAAGCAACACCCTCAGCACTGTAGTGATGGTACCAAACGCAGGTATCAGTAATCACTCAGCGTGTGTTGTCGGATGTATGAGTAACACTATGCCTTTCTTAACTGCCACATAGGTGAACACATCGACAATCACATCATCTTCCATAATGGCAGGACTTTCAAAAGCCACCCAGTGATACGTGGTAGGCAAAACACTGTTATCAATTCACTAGTGAGCACAACAGTGAAAAAGCCTCAAGTTCCTTCGACTTAGTGAAGAGCAAGCACATGCGTAACAGTAAATCATGCAATATTCAACAGTTTTTGCCTCTTGCTGGTCCCTGCCTTCCTGACAGCCTGCACCTTACCTATTCAGGTGTCTGCAGGAGGTGAAACTTACGACAAGCAATTTACAATTAACTCCATTTTTACTTGGAAAAGGATGACTTTAACAGAAAAATTAAGGGGTTTGTCATGCAACTAGCAGTGATTTACAGCCTTGGTTTTGAGAGATTATGTCAGGCTTTCAGAGGTCTGAATAAGCTCCATGAGCCCACAGGAGGGAGGGGGAGACACCAAACCCTGACACAGAAAGCAACAGGGTTCCAAAGAGTTCCCAGAATCCCTTTTGACCATTTCACCTGATGCGGCCACAGGGTCAGCTACAAGCTTGGAGGTGCATTTCCACCAGCATCCATTCTGCTCCCGTCCCACGCTGCAGAGGCAGGAGCTGGACAGGCGAGGAGGCATCATCCCCATGCTGACGCCTGTCATCCTGTCAGCCTTGACCTTCAGGCTGTCCTCAGCATCCACACCGCAGCCCGCCTGCACTTCCCCGCTGACTGCGAGCGACTGTTGTCTCGCTGCCTGACCTTATGCAAACACGATACAAACAGACAGCCCACCTCAGCTCCATCACTGTCTGCTGCTAATACATGAGACTGATAGCCACATGAAATTATCTCCCTCCTCGACCTTCATTACTGGGTGGCATATTCTGACTGACAGCCAACCTCATTCCGGGGAAAGCTAAACCACCTGTTTGGGGTCTTTGGGCTGTCTAAAAGTGAAGGAACTTCCTTTTGTAAAGAAAATCAACACTTCCCCAGTTTTGCAAGAAAAAGAAGACTTTGATAAACAGAGAAAATGTCTTGTAACTTGAATCTTCCCCAGACCTCTGTGGATACCAATAACAACGCAATGCATAGATGCTTTGCTGGAGGTTGGGCAGGGGTGCTCTCACCTCAACAAAGTTTGCAAGGAAACTTTTCATCTCTTCCAAGAGCTACGTGTCTCCTGGGAAAAGCATGGCCAGCCCTAAGGCAACAAGCAACGTATGGACACAGCAGGTGGGAGGAAGGGATGTAGCTAAAGTGAACCCTGCTTTACACACGTCGCAACTGCCAGTAAGGACTGCACGGGTGAACATTTGCTTTCTATCGGTCTCTGCCAGCCAGCTCGCAAATTCATGATGCATGTGTCCTAAACAGCTTTCTGAACAGAAATCATGACTGTCCCGCTCAGATACTCAGACTTCTTACAGTAGACACAAAAGATACGGCATTGTGTTTTCTCTGTAGTCCATTTTCATGACCTCCTGATAGCAGAAGACAGAAAACACACACTGCAGTTTCTGTACCAAACTCCCAGGCGTTACACAGAGTCTGCCCTAGGTGAGAAGGCACAACACCACACCCTTGCAGATCCAGCACAGAGCTCCCTGTGATCCCCAGCAACAGCAGTGACCAGGAAGGAATATGAACCTTCAGCTTTCTGATGTGAAGCCAACCATCAGCCACAGACAGCTATGGCATAGCAAAACACCTCATTCCTTTCTCAGAACATCTTTAATGAGTTACTCGAACAGCTCACCTGAGACCAAGCTGCCCCTCTGGCAGTGCCCAGCAGTCCCCCAGCACAGTGCAGCAGCACAGGCGCACGACTGGGGTCCACACACCATGTGGGTTTCAAAGCAAGACATTTTCCTGAGACCACAGCTTTCCAGCCCCATAGGAAAGGAATGGTGAGGTAACACTTTAGCTCATACTGTCAGATACCTCCTGCCACCAACCCTGATGAAGAGAAGCTCCAGCTCTGGGTGTGCTGGGCCCTGTGAAGAGGTACAAGGGGTAGCTGTAACTGGCATCCAACCTCCTCTCTGTTATGGGCCACATGGGCTTTGAACCATGTCTTGTCCCCACAAAAGGCTCCTGCTGGGTTGAGCCCTGCGATGGAAGAGGGGTGATGGGGGCAGCCAGTTTCAGCCACCCAGTCCTATCACACGCTGCATGAGCCATCACTTAAACACACATCTACAACTCAAGGCCCTGACCCCTATGGGACTCGGGTGCCCAAATGCCATCCAACGCCCAGGAGAGTGCAAGACCTGAATGTTGGTGCCACAACAGAGGGATGCCAGCTGCCCAGTGTATTCAGTGGTGGAGGAGCCCGGTGCCCTCTACAACACACTTCTGTGCACTGCCCGCTTTCACTTACCTTTTCGGCTCTGGATTCGGCTGGGATTTGGACTCTTTCCTTTTTTTGGACTCCTTTTTGGAATCCCTTTTTGTCTCCGCTTCAGCAGCAGAGGCATGAGACACTTTGCCCCCCTCGCCGTCTGCACTTGGCTGTGACCCACCAAGTAATTCTGCCATGTGTTGGCTTGGGGGAGTGATTGAAACACGGGGGGCAAGGCCAGCAGCAAAAGTGAAAGAAACAAGAAGAAAACATGAAAAAACTCAAAAGAAATCAAAAGGAAACTAAACTGAAACAACTGAAATCAAAGAACAATTGGCAAAGAAGGAACGAACAGGCAAAAGAAAGTAAGAACTAAAAAAGAAACTAAGGAAGCAAAAACTCGGTTTCCATGACAAGATGTATGAAAGTAACTGCAAAAGCAAGCAGCAGCCTTGCAATGTGAAACCTGGGCAATGTGTGTCATAATTCAGGATGGTATTTACCAGAGGGTTTATGAAAACATGTAATTATTTTATAACATTCCTTTCTTCAGCAGCATATGCAGGATAGATAGTGATATCTCAAAGTGTATAATACAACTTAACAGGGAAACAGCAGAAAAAGAAGTTGCAATAGATGCTACAGCTGTCAACAAAGCAAATAGAAAAGGAAAAAGCACAGCTCCAGTTCCTTCCATCAAAGGTTTGTCACATTCGAGAGAAAGGAATGAAACTGAAATTGCTTTGCAACAGAGCAAGATAAAACCTTCAGTTATGTCTAAGCTATTGCCAAACTGACGTCACACACACTTTAAATGAGACACGGGTGCCCCAAGGGCTTAAAGCCCTTCTGAACACTGAAGTTTGATACTGCTGAAAATTTCACTGCTGCAACTTGTCAGATCTTCTCACACAGCAATTAAATCAGCACAGTGTATCATTTACTTCTATTTATTCAACCCGTGGCAGTCACACGTACTTCAACTCTATTGTGTCCAGAACTGCATCTAGCAGGTGCCTGCGTAAGAAAGTTAAAACCCCTCATTTCTGGAACCCTTTACATGCATTTTTATTGCTTACATTAAACAAGCAATGAAACAAACAAACAAACCGACTATGCCACTAGAAGTGCTGCTGCCAAACATCCACGGTGAAAACAAATTGGGGACTGTTGTGCATTATCCAAGGAAACCTATATTTGACAAAGTCATCCCTTGCTGGCAGGGAGCTGCTAGCCAAGAAGAATTCCTTACCTGTTGCCATGAACATGTGATGCACAAAAGGCAAAGCTGTAGTGAAGTAAGGTGGGGTCAATCATAGCTCCGTTTTCTGCGCGCTCTAGCAAATCTCTGAGGTAGCAGAGATGTCTGTGACAGCCTCTCACTCCATTACGTGCACAATACTCATCTAGCACAAAGACCTGGCCAGGACTAAACCAGCCCTGTTTAGAAATAAAGAGACTTGATTTTAAATATAAGTTATTAAATACAAAGGCTATCAGATTTGGACGCGTAGTGGTCAACTGTTCTAATAAAAGAAATAGAAACCTAAGGCTACATTAAGGAAAAAGGAGAGAGGTCACTTAAACAATACAGTCTGTACATCATCACCCAAACACAGCATAAAATCAGAGCAACTGTTAACAGAAACATATTGTGCTACCATTAAAGGGAATTGCCATTTAAAATGCTGGAAAGTTAGGCCAGTTCATATCAGTACCTAGCAAAAAAAGAAAAAATAAAGGGGAAAAAAAGCTTACACCTTTAAGAGATGACAAAGGTTTGGTTATATAAACAGTGCGAAACAGTAGTCTCATTTCAGGGATGGGATCGTACATTTGGCCAGGAACAAGAAGAGTGATCTGTGGGAGAGCATGGAGGATTACACTGAACAATGGCTTCTCTTGCACCTGGCAGGTAAAGATGTCCTGCAGACGGAGGAAGGCAGCTCCACAGTACCAGAGAGGGACGCTTCCCACCGTCCTTACTGCACACCACTGGTGACACGCTCCACCATTGCCCACCTCCTCGGCATCGAAGCAAGGGGAAGCTCTGCTCACAGGCAGGGTTTCTTTACACATCCGGAAACCTCAGACTATTTCTGTGTGTCAGTCCTGAGGGCCTGGTGACACACGGCTTGTGGTGCAATGTCCGGGCTCCCGAGGAGGATGCCCTTCCCGAAGAGGGCATGGCTCTGATGAACATCCCAGGACGGCTGAAGCGGAGAGCGCCTCTGCCTTCAAGAAAGGCGCTAGTGAGAACAAGAATAATCTTGTAGATTGCGTTTCAAAACGCTGCAAAACCATCAATATTTACATGGGAATTTGGGTGCTAAACAATTGCTAAGACGCAGCTCTGGAATGCATCAAGCTGCAAAATCTTTCATCGTTTAATTGAAAAGTTCCTGCAGCGGGCGGGAGAGTAGTTGAGGCAGAGCACTGCCCCTATAGGCAACTTCTTTGCCACCCCATCTGTTACCCCAAATGCTACATCTTAGAAACAACACTGCTGTGAAAGATTAAAATATATTTTCTACCACTCAGATGACACTAAATCTTTTCTAGATGCCAAAATAGCTGCTTTGAAAAGAGTTGAAGAAATATCAATTAAGAGCTCAAAGACATAGAGAAGGATTTGCTCATCCTTATTGGGCCAACTCCAAAACAGATTGAGAAAAGAATTAAAATAATGAGGGGAAAATGATAGATATAGGGAGTAGCTACAGTGCTGGGATCACTAGAAGTGCACGTTTCAAAATGAAGACACAGAACAATGCAGATGGGATGGCACTCTGGAAGGCTATTTTTTGGGAGGGTATATTTGCCTCCACCGCTTTTAACGGTATTTTTGTTTGCTTTTTTTTTGGTTGGTGGAATTATGCTTGACTCCAGATTTCTTTTCATTGCCTGTTTGTTACATCTTTGGACTGTCTCTTCACCTTGTCTCTCTTCACACAAACCTTTGGCGATCAGGCTTGGTAAAAACACAGAAATGCCGTGATTGCTCTACAATAGAAAGATGTGTGTATTTGGTTACAGGGGTAAAAATGCAGTTGAAATTGTTGTATTCACCTAATACTACAAAGGACTCAGTCCTCCCTAAGAGGGTGAAATCTTGGCCCCACTGAGATCAGTGGAAAGGCTGGCACTAACTTCACTACAGGGCGAAGGAAGCAGGAAGCAGCGATCTGGAGCACCCCACATTGCTCCTCTGCATTGGGATTTGAAGTGCTGGTCCTCAGACAGACAGAAGGGATGGGGACAAACACTCAAGACTGCTGCCATGGCTAAGTGAGGGGAAGTGTGAGCAGAAGCTCAGAGGTTCAGTGATGAGCCTCATACCTCGTTAGAGCACAGGCAAGCAGACTGTGGGTGCAGAGATCCAGAGCTCAGGAAGACCAGGTGGTTGTCTTTTGCATGGCAGAGGTAGGAAATATAAAACCTGCTGCTGAATGGGGCTCCAAAGGAGCAGTAAATGCTGCTTCCCACAGCCCAGAAAAAAACCCTAAGGTTTGATGAAAGGCGATATTCAGACAAATCCCCCAGATCTTCAGGCAGATCCTGGCTCTTGATTAAGATTTGCCTGGCGCAACCAGCTGACAACCAGCCAGTCTGGCAAACGCAGCTGATAGTGATAACACACCGGGTGTCTCTCCCCAGAGCAGCTAAGGTGTGTGTAGCTCAGCGTGGTCTCCCAGATGGTCTTCAGTGGGATGAGGAAACCTGGAGGGGGCAATGGAAGAGAGGCTGCAGAGCACAGGGAGCTCGACTGATGGTGTTCAAGAAGCTGAACTGCACTGAAAAGGGGGCACACGTCCCAAGCACCAGCAGAGAGTGCAATGGGAGCTCTGGAGCTGGGTAGAGCCATGCTTGGTCAGGGTTGGTGAAACACTGGCAGTTCCTCTAATGACAAATGCAGCTTCTGCTTTTTCACTTTTCAATACCTGAATTTTCCCATTTACCATAGGAAAACCAAAACAATTTCATTTTGGTGGTGGTCTTTATAGGCTTTTGAACCTGACTCCTTCACATCATCTCGGCTAGGCTGGGCACTCTGGAAGATGACCTTTCCTCTGCACATGCCACGCTGTATTACCCAAATCCCATGATGATGACACATCATGGGCAATACAGCTCCAGCAGGAACCCGGCTGTGTGAGCAGGATGCCAGCAGTGGGCTGGGAAGCGTTAGGAAGAGCTGAAGGGCAGTCTCAGAAACAACACGTGTCCAAGTGAAAAGAATGAAGACCCACGAGTGTGTGGGGCAAGTAACAAGCTGGAAGGGCTGCATACTCTTCCCAAAAGTCCAGGAAGAGCTGTCAGTGTGACTGCTTTACCAGTGTGTGGATGACGGGCAGCAGCCCTCGGCAAGCTCTGCAAACAATGCTCTTCCTCTTCCCCAGCACAGTGCTCTCTGGCTGGAAACACCACTTCTGCCATACCTGAGATGCATCAGCAGCCTGTCTGCTTTCATTGGGATGCCTGGCTCAGCCAGTGAGTGGGCTTGTAATAATGTCGTTTAACCTTGCTCCGTGGGAAGAAGGCGATGCTGAGTTATCCTCTGTGTCAGGGTAAGCCACTGTGCCTGGGTAAGTCTTCCCTGGCACCCCCATGTCCATGTTTGCAAGCAAGAAGAGGTGTGACAAAGTAAAACCCTGTGGGACCTTGCATGGGAATGTCCTGTGGGGAGAATAACAATAGCCCAGCAGCACACACAGTGGACAGAGCAGGCTTACCATGGGCTCACAGCTCACCCAGGCAAGCCAGCACAGTGGTATCATCAACATCCCAAAGACACAGTGAGAGCAATAGGAGCTCTCTGCAGTTGAACTCAAATTTTGAGGTCTGTCTGATTTTTTTTACGCCATAATCAGGACAAACCCATAGCAAAATATGTATAGAAGCATGTGAAATCCAAGTGTAGTTGAACACAGGCCATTATTCTCTTCTTTATAACACTCTGCAATGGGTGATTTGAAAGAAGATGGTTAATTGGTGACGCTCCGCTTGAAGAGGCACAAATCTTGGTGCTGAGGGGAGCTCCAGCACTCCGGAGGCTTCCAGCAGAGGCCTAAACATCTCGATAACAAACAGAAGCTTGGCTGGTGGGTTTCTTGAAGAGAAACATCGTTAATCATTTTCAGCGATGGCCTTGCACCTCTCCATGAATTTAATTCAATGGCCACTCTCACCAGGCCCGAGACTGCACAGAGACAAACCAGCTGCAAGCCAACCTGTCAGACATGCATGAATGGGGATGGTCTTCCTAGGGTCAGCCATGCGTGGGGAGCAGAAGCTGCATGCCAAATTCACTGCCTGCCCGAGCAAAGACCTCGATGGAACTGGTGAGAAACCTGCTGCAGGTCTGACAATGTTCCCGTCAAGCCTACTCGTACCACTTGGGTATCTGCTATTAAAGTGCACGCTGCAGCCTTCCCCCACCCCATCCTTACCTCAGGGGATGTCCACAACCGTTCCTCCTAGCCCTGCCTCTCATCAGGAAGGTGACAACTCACTACTGCTAATGGCATTTCCTGGATCTCAGCCTTTCTGAGGAGACCAGCCCACGGTGGAGGTGGATATGAAGGACAGGATTTGAGACTGACAGCCTCATCACCAACTGCTCAGCTCTGTTCCCAGGTCACTGCTTTTAACAGCAAGCCACTCAAGAGCCCCAGCTCCAGGGGCTGCACAGCTGGCAGAAGATGAAGGCTATCAGCATGTGGTGGTCATTCTGCTGAAGGAGCCCATGAAGACACCCCAGCGCGGAGGTTTCTGTGAAACACTAGGAGGGCAGCATGTCAGGATCTGTTCCATGCCACATTCAGGACAGGACCTCTATTTCAGGACCCTCTAGAAAGGCTTCATCCTATTGTTTTCTCAAAAACTAAGAGCCTCTTCATCCTCCTCATTCAAGTTGTATTATAGGTTATTCGCCATGTAAACCCTCACAGTACCTAAGAGCCCCAAGCACTGCACCTCAGCCAAAGACTACAAGCTGTCCTGGAACATCTCAGTGCCACTGTCCCATAGGCCACATTACACAGCAGTGGGTTGAGAGCTGCAACCTGTGCTTATGAGAATAATCAGGATGGGCATGCGACTACGTGAGCATGGCCAGGCTGCAGCATCACTGCAGTTATCCACCTAGTTCCATCTATTACCTGCTTAGGATCTCTGCTTATAAAGAGACACAAAGCTGGGTCACAGTTATTCCTGGTGGGACTCCATTGACATGAAAGGTGGTACCAGACTGTCATCTTTCCCCTGTTCTTTCATCCAGAAGACTCTGGAAGGCAGTGTAGGAGGCTGCAAAACACTGCTCTCTACTTCACATCCCCACACTGGAGTTTGTACTTTGCAGGAAGAAACAGTTTAAGCATTGCAAACAGAAACGATAGAGACAGTGCAACTGGAGAAGAACAGCAGTCAGTTCACTGCAGGTAGCCTCTCAAAAGAAAATACCTCTGGGCCAAATTCAAACCTGGTCTTAACAGAAGTAAATCTTCCAGCAACAGGGGGATTAGCCCCCACTCGCACTAGCTTTGACTTTGCTGCTTGATGTTTATATCACTAGAGACCAAAGAATATACTTGCCAGACAAGAATAGGAATCATTAAGTCTGTGGTCCAAAGTGAGGCGCTGAACCATCTCAAAGAGTGAAGCGTGGTCAAAGTTACAGGGATTGGAAGAGATAAATTCATCCATGCCATGCTTTTGAGCTCTATCTGCATCTGTTCGTTTATACATATAGAGAAAGACACCATTTAGAGAGATATAAGACATTTTAGTTGACAAATACAACAGAAAAAAATATACAGTATGAAGCATGAAAGCTAAATCCTCTTCCCTACATTGGCATTAACTTCTCTCTTTGCAGGCTACACAGTACACTTTTCACCTCCCATTGTCAACTTGCATCAGTTATGGACTATCTTGTTGCATTTAGGCAAAAAATTTTAGAATTAAATTGTCAACTGCTCATTATAGCACATTTACTCTGTACTTCAAACCAGAACATAAACCCAAGAACTCGCCCTGCATCTTACAATACGCTACGAGTTAACAGAATTTTGGCTCACAGAAGTAAATTAGCTCCTATTTAGAGAGTTGTGGTTAATTATAATAGATTCTGCCATTCTAATGAAGTTGCAGCTGTAGCATTTTCCTCTACATTTACTAGGTTTTCTAGGTATCAGACCAGTTATGTTGTTCTTTATCCAAATGCCAATGTTTGTCTCCCCACGGCAATTTTTCCTTCCCCTAATGGCAACTTTAAATGCTACCTCACCGAAATCAAAAGATGCTCTTTTAAGCATCGCTAAGAAGTTAAATTGATATGTAGCTTGTTGTCACTGAGGCAGTAACCCGGAGCTGCCAGTCATCCCTACAGAGGGACTGCATTTCCTCTGCCTGGATTACGAGCTGCCATTTTTGGGTGAATTAACAGCCTCAACGTATTCACACTTCTCTGCTTTGGGTGACGTTTACGGGCACTAACTCCTAGGGGCTAATTAATTAATCTCAACATGGTTAACTAAAAATACACTGAATTCAGCAGTTGAAATGAAGCCGCCAAGCCGGCCTGGGTGCGGCCAGCCGGGACCCTGCTGGGAGCAGGCTTTGTTCTACCAGCGGCCAGGGAATTAAAGGACACCTTTCACTCGGTTTTGTCTGTGCTCAGCTTCCTACTATATGGGCTCTTGCCAAATCCTCTACAAAGAAAATAGGATTTAAATCCTTCCCCTGTTTATAGCCTCCTAGGGGAACTGGGTGGCCTTGGAACAATGTGGCTGAAAGGACACAAAAATGCAGTTTTCCTGCAAGAGCAGTATATGGTAACTGTATTTGTTTTAAAACAAAATCCCTCTTTACCAGAGAAAAACAACAAAAAACCTTAATTTAAAAAGAAAATAAAAAATAAAAAGACCTTTAAATGACAATGAGACAGTGTTCTATTAGATGTGTTTTACTATTTAACATTAAGCTATGAAGGATGGCATGTCTTCCTAAACACCTCGTTCATGTCTGCGCTCTCGGATACTACTGATCATTGGAAGCAATCTTTACATTTTCTGTATAGTCTGTCGTTAGCTATATACAAACTATATAAATAACATCACCCACTGGAAAAAAAAAATCAGACAAATTAAAACATGTAACATTTCAATTAGCTGCTAGCAGTACTTAATTCAGCAGTAGCTGGCAATTTTCCTTATGAAAACCCTGCTGAATAAACACTGATATTTTTTTTTTTTTCCTATAGCTGTGTTAATATTTGAGGGTCTGCTCCCCTGTTTTACTCCTTGCATTGGGACCTTCTGCCTTCCTCTCCAGTCCTAAATCCTCCCCTCTGCCTCCATGGATAGGTCCATAAAAGCTGCTGATGGTGCCAAGCGATGTGGCAGCACAAGGACTGGCTCAGGGGCCAGGCACAACCATCA
Source organism: Pezoporus occidentalis (assembly GCF_034315485.1). NCBI lineage: Eukaryota > Metazoa > Chordata > Aves > Psittaciformes > Psittacidae > Pezoporus > Pezoporus occidentalis. The sequence continues at coordinate 1,617,665 of NW_026915483.1, forward strand.
CCTCCCCAGCCCCTCTTCAGCATCCTTGAGTGTGGGATGCAAAGCCCAACCAGCCTCGGGTCTCACAGTATGGACCAGCTTCTGTCTGTTTTAACAGCTTTCTGCCCCATCATCTTTGTCCCTTTGGGCCAAGATCGATGTGACTGCCTTCACTCCCGAAGAGTTTATCTATGCTAGTTTTGATTCCACCCCTAGTGTCCACAAAATGTTTTAACAGTTATTATCAAACTATTTTTAATGGCTTGCTGCTCTGCCCGGCTCCTCGGAGTTGACTGCAAGCTGACAAATTGGCTGGAGGCCTTCATTTGCCAGCTTCACTCAGAGATTTTATTACTTTTCAATTAGGAGCCCTGATACACTGTCAATCCTCCTGCTCAGCCAAAGCTGCTCCTAGAGCTGAGTAAATCAGCTGGAAATTTGAAGAGTCCTCTAGCCCTTTAGCTGGTGAACTTTTTTGAGCATATGTGCTAGAAAGCATATTTGAAATGGATACTTTTACTCCAGACTAATAAGCTTTTCCCCACTTTATGTTCTCTGAGCAAAGGTAGACACAGAACAGACCTCAGGTTGGTGTGAACCAACTGAGGCTCTGCTTGCTTCCATGAAGGTGAGGGTTGGTCCTGGGCTTTTTAAGATCTCCCTGCCCAAGGCAGGGGCACAGAGAGTTCTCTGCCAGGCGTGACAACAGACACAGTGATTAAACAGGCTTCAGGACTGTCCATAATCAGGGGCCATTTTAGTTGCATTGATCGCTTTAAAACCACATCTTACGGAGCAATCCTGCTCAAAAGCCCATCTACCCCAAATCTCCCCACCTCAGTGCAACCACATGAAAAGAGAAGCTTCAGACACAGCACTGCATGAGCTCAAGTGACCAAAACATATGAGCTGCACAACTTCTGCTTGGTCAGTGGTTTAAAACATGGGTTTCTGACCAGCCACAGCTCTCCTTGCAGCAGCCCATCACCACAGTTCTTGCACGGTCAAACCATTTTGCACTGTGAGAGCTGGGTGGATGCAAATCACCCACTCAGGGGATAAAGCTGGCCTGGTGAGAACTGGAGATGTCATTAGAGAATGGTAACACGCACATGTATTTCTCTTACATGGAATATCTGCCTTGAGCCAGATGCTTGAAATGCTTAAGAATAACTAGGAGCAGGTTAAAAAGGGCAATCCTAAACTCACCTTATAATTAGAAAACTACACCCTATGCAACCTGCAATTTATTATTGCATTTTGATTTTTCCAACAGATTTGCTTTAAAAAAAACTGAAATTTTGGAATCCATTTACAGGAAATCAAATTACATCAAAGGCATGAAACTTCCTAGGTAATACAAAAAGAAAAGAAAGGATCTAACTATATCATTACTCTGCTTCTGACAGCTAATCTGTGATTTAAAATAATGACAACATCTGCATATGAAATAAGTTTTATGCATAATCTACCCTCTTCCAAAATGGCCTGTACAGTTTGAATGAGATTTTAAACAAAGTACAAAATGAGAATGGCCAATATTCACACCCCCAACTGTACAGCTAATTTGTAAGTACTTTAACTGTTTCAGTCAAATACGGGTGATTTTATGACCCTACTCTGTTGTTCTAATGAACAAGAAAGGAGAAACTAAAGAAAGAAAGATATAGGATGCTCCAGTAATTTACAATCCCTTCCCAAGGTGCCGTGCCAAGCTCACTGGTGCTTCTTTGTTCGGGGCCGCAGACAAAATGCTGCTGCAGGCCCACAGAAGTTATCTTGCATATTTAGACAAGCTGCACACAACTGCAGCTGAAAGGTGTTCGATGGTGGTCTCGGAAGGAAAGGAGGCTGCCAGCAAGGCTAACGGGCAGCACAGGCTCCATAAGCCTTTCTTCTGGAAAACTGCAGACTCTGCCCTTTCATATTACGCGTGGTCACCTACATTATGGTCTTTTCTTCAGTACTGCTGGGTTTATTTTGTTCATTTTTATCCAGTTTGCATTTTATTACTCCAGTAACCAGCCCCCTGTCACACACACATTCCCTACAAGCATCTGAAATCAGAGTCTTAAATATCTGCAAGTGTCAGGAACACAAAGATTTCAACAACAACAATAATGAAAACCAAAGGACTGTCCCACCATTTGGTCCTCTGAGGGCTGTATTTCTCTTGATCTGTTATTTACAAAGGAAGAGACAAAACCGTCAAAGCTCCCGGTCTTTTCTTTTTTAAATGTTCTTTCCTGCCCTCTGCATTTCTTTTGCTCCAGCAATAATTTTGGCAGAATTTGCTCTAAGAGCAGTGAATTTAATAGCGGGGGACAAGCTCCATAAAAGAATTCTTGTTATAAAAGGCTTTAGGTAGCCATTTTATTGTAAGAATTTTTTGCTCCAGATTTATTCCTTTTTGCTAACGAGTGACTTTGATTTAGTACCAAAGGCATTTGAACATCCAGGAAATTGTACAATACGTTTCCTTATTAAAAACACCTCCCCCCCCCAAAAAAAAACCAACAAACCAACAAACAAAAAAACCCCAGACAACTGTAAATTAAAAGGTGACTTTGTATCTTACTCATCTGGAAAATGTGTGCTTGTCATATCTGCTTGACATTACAAGAATGAAGATGTGGTTTGGACAGTAACAAACAATGACACTAGTCAACCTCATCAGGAGACATGAAATAAAGGAATGACAATGATTGATGGCAGCTATTCATTTACAGATATTTCTAGAAAACTCTTCACTGGCCTGGCTGGGCAAAGCAGGAGAAGTTTTCCAGCCTTGTCCAGTGTGCCCGCTGCATCAGCTGTGTGCTCCCCTCCTTCTATCTCCGCTTCAGCAGAGCTAACGGGCACACTGGGGCTGCCTCTCCTTAAAGAAGTATATAGGGGAAGCACCTAGAAACCTCATGTTCTCTGGCCGTGTGGAGTGAGAGGCTTTACTAGCAAATACCAGTGTTCTAGAGGGGAGGGGAAACACAAACCCTTAGCAGGACTTTAAATGCCAGGTTGTTGGTTGTGCGGGAGCTGCTGGCAGTGCCGGCTGGTGACTTAGCAAGTCCCCTCCTCGCCGTGCTCTGTGGCATCGCCACCTCTGCAAAGTGATGTGTATGTCTGTGTGTGTGTGTGTGTCTGGGGCTCCGCAATCCTCCTCCCTGCTATGAGCCGCGGCAGCGGGCTGAACTCGCCTCTCAGCTGGATAGCTAAAAGCTCTTCTTTCTTTCCCCCTTCACATTATTATTCCACATTAGAAGATAGCTCTAAATTTAATTGGCTGTTTATTCCTGTGTTTTATGGCTTTTCCCCTGCTGCAAACAAATTATTTTCTGCTCGAGTTACAATTCTAATAAACGATTATGACTGTTCCTGTAAATCACCAGACACACTAAGCACTGCATTGAAATCTAAGTTATCTGTTTAGTAGTTAAAAGAATATGAATTTGTAGTATGCACTTACATATTTCCTTGTGTGGCAAGTTAAAAGCACAGTTTTAGAACAGCTATTTATAATAAAAAACATTGTTTCACAGCATCTTTATAACTATTTAAAAATATTTTGAATTGGATGACTGCAGAAACCTGTGAATTTAGAGTTAGAGTCCCATGCTTCTTAAAGCACGTAGAAGTGATTTACAGGGTAGCTTTAAATTCATGCAAGTTATGTGAGAACTGAATTAACATTTTAATTCTGCATTCCTGCAATGAAGCATCTGCAAGTTGACAATACAGAAGACACAGCAGCGTTCTCATGATATCTCTAACTATCTAAAGAAATAAAAGTAAAGCAATTAAAGCACAAAACTAAGAATCTAATAGGATAGCAATGCATTGTAGTGCAAATACATGTAATGTTGCCAGACCCAAGTTCATTCATTCATTCACTCTTTCTTTCTTTCTTTCAAAGTGGCAAAAATCTGTATTTCCATCAAATTGAACTTTTTTGGTTATGGTTTTAGTGTTTTTTGGTGGTAAAGTCTGATAAGAATCCTCTTTGGAAATCCAAACATTTAGAAAACAAAAAAAACAAAAAAGAAAGAAAAAAGAAAGTGTCTGCTGAGAAGGAATTCTGCCTGCTACCCGGGGGATAGTTATACACACACGCACATACTCACACACAAATAAAAAAGGGAAGAAAAAAAGAAACAAAAGGAGGAAGAAGAAACAAAAAGAAGTCTTGTTTGATGGCCAGGAGGAATGACACCGCCTGTTCCTTCTCATAATTGCATTCAGATACTCCAGATACATATTTGCCAGCTCTCATGACCCACTGATGCTATTCCCTCCTAAGGAAAGCAGGCACTCACCAGGTATTAGAGAAACAGCTTTTAACACCAATAAAGGATTTGTACCAGGTGTTTTTAAGGCTGAACAAAGACTAAGGAGAAGCTCTTTTACAGCATCAGTTTGGGCTTTTATCTTTTTCAAAGTGAGTATTCCAGTGGGAAAAGTTAAAATAATAATTCCCCTGGGTTATTCTTTAACAAGCATTGCTTTGATTGGCGATTGAGACCCACATGAAAACTAATTTATGATCATTTAGGGAACAGCAGCATCCCTCTGTGTATTTAAATTGGAGAGGGTCAGTATCTTCAAACCTGACCCAGAGTGCTGCTGCTTGCTGCCGAGATTATCCCCTACTGAGCTTAGGGGAAAAAGAACTATCAAACCTCGATGGCTCAGACTTGTTTTCGCAAGGCACGTCCAGAGGTTTTTTTTTTGGGGCTCCTGTGGAGTCTTGTACCTCATCTAGGTCTCTTGGGGTCTCCTGCCCTGCCTTTCTGTGCTTTGAGGTGTGCATGGGTAAGCCCCGCATGCTGGTGCGCTGCACCAAGCTAATCATCGGCACGGAGAGAAAGGATATTGTCAGAGTGCAAAATGATTTGTTTTCAGGCAGGAAGCAGTCAACTAGATGTAAATTCCATGAAACAAAAGAAGGTATTATTGACAGTTTTATTGTGATGTTAATTAATATTTACATCTTGGAATGAAAAATAGAAATGTTAATGATTGGCTTTACTAAGAGGATCACTTGATGCCAATGTGAAAGCCAGGGAGAGAAGGCAATTATGCAAACATCACATGCATCCCAATTTCAGTATGGAAACTTACATTTCAAACCTCAATTCAGGAAAATAACATGGAAAGTTTGTACTACAAAATCTAAACATGAGAAAGATTTAAGAGAAAGAAAAAAAAAAAGCACATTGCATACGTCAGATAATCTACTCTGATTATCTGAGCTGTGCTAGCTACAGGGAAGCACTTACCCTTGAGTCCAGCTAGAAGTTAGCAGGGTAAGAAGGAACAAACCAGAATAACATAAAGACTAGCAACAAGGCTCAGGAAAGCAGACAGGAGCCCTAACCTAGCAGCTAAATATTTGGGTTCAAGCAAAGAATGAGAAAAAAAAAACAAAAAAAAAACTTAAAAGAAAATCAAACCAACCAACAAAAAAAAAAACCACTTACAGCTGAAAAAATTCTTAAGCAGCTCAATAAACCTCGCTACGTATTATGGGGGAACAAATCATTACACATTCTCAAAACAACCAACTCCTTGTATATGGTGCGATTAACAGTTATTAAATATAAACAAGACATTAAGAAATGAAATACAGCCACAAGTGAAATGTAAAACAAGTACAGACCAGTCCTTCATGTGGAAAAGAAAGGGGTTTAAACAAAACCAGAACAGAACATTGAAGCATGTTCGGGAATTTTGTTGGATGCATCACTAACACAGAATGAACAAAGATTGGTGCTTTCAGACAAGTAACCACTTTTATGAAGCTTAAATATTGCCAAAGGTGTAATATGCATTGGCAGCATTATTGACTATAATACTGTGCATGATTCCAACAGTAAACAAGAACAGTTTGGGGTTTTTGCTTTGATAATGCGAACACTGGAGAACAGCACAGCTTTGCGTGAATGGAGTTGCTCTTTTAAGTTGTAGCAAAACAAAAAAAAAGCAATACTTTTCACTCTAACAGGTATTGTTCACCCACATAAAAGGAATTGTAGAGTCATACAAAAATCGATGAATAGCAGGATCTATTTTGTTTTTCAGTGCTTAAATTGCAAATAAAATAAACTCCACCCTGGTTCAGAGCTGTCTGTTCACTTCAAGGTCAAGTGCTGCTATCAGGATCAGAATTTGAGTGCTGCTCAAAGTTGGTATTTACTAAGTCAAAAGAGGTGGGAATCAAATGAATTCACTATTTCTCCCAACAGCAAAATATGTTCTTCTTGAGTTTCTGTTTAACAGACAGCTCCACCATGGGAGCGGAGGGCTGGTTTTTCTCTGCATGTGCATGCATGTGCCATCTCGGACTGCTACAACATTAAAGCTAGAACAACAGTTACTCGTCAAATGGCCTAACATTTACTTCTTTGCACATCCTCATTCACCACAGCCTCTAATAAGCACAAAAAACATGACAAGTATAAAGATAAATGTACAAGAATAAAATGTCTCACAAGTCCTTACCTTTCTGCAGGCAAAAAAACCCCAAACCCACAAAACCTCAAAGCAAAAAAAAAAACCAAAAAAAAAACCCCAAAACCCAAGCCAAAAAAAAAAGCCCCAATAACAAACCAAAACCCTTTTAAAAATGCAATACTTGATATGTTTAAATTTCAAGACTGAAGGAGCTGAGATATGTATTTGTGCACTTAAGACTCCCGACAAGCCATCATGTGTGGTATGCATGACTCACTTCTGTTTCTGATTCTTTAACTGCTGTGCCCAATGACTTTTGCAACGAGCATTGCCACATACAAACACAGAAATATGGAAAATGAGTAGCCTTTGCTGTTGAGATGAAGGTGTGCTATAGCATGCTGCCCTCCTCCTCTTCCAGTTGAAGGTCCTGTGCAGAGAGCTGTCAGAGGGATCTAGATCCAAGGGAGGAGGAGGAAGGAAGACCAAGGACAAAACACCCTAGCCCAGAAGATGCTGAAGTAGCAGGTCATCATCAGACTGATGAGCTGACTAGTTACCCCCTTCCAGGCTTTGGCACAACTCAGCCAGGAGGGTTTCCTGGTGCTTGCAGTAAAAAGGGGAGCCTGAAGCTGCCCAGCTTATGTGGATGGAGAGAGAGGGTGGTGGCATAAAAAAAAGCCAAATGATATGGATTTGGAACTGGTATTGGCATAAGTGAAACTCACTGACCCCCTCAGATGCCTTAGAGGGACCCATGGAGTGAAATCTCTGCTGTTTCCACCAGAAGCAAGGATAAGGGATCCCTGCTTTCTGGCAGGCGAGTGAGATGGAAAAAAAAGGTCAAATCTGTGGCATTTCTCCAGCTCTGAGCACAGTCAGGCTGACGCTGTCGGCAGGACCATGAGCACTGGAAGTGCTGGGCTGCGGTTAGATACAGAGAGGACTCCTGGGCTCAGCCACTGACTTTGCTGCTCCCTGGCAAATTGACCAGGACAAGCCAGCTGCCCTTTCTCCATCCCAGGTAACCTAAGCAAGGGGGTAAGCTCTCTTGATGCACACAGTGCTTGGCTGAGCATGGGGACAACACACCTGAGGGTCCACGGTCTCAGGCATCCCCTTTCCCTCCCCAGACTCCTGGCACGCTTTGCTACAGCTGCTGCCAGGCAATTGTAATGTGTTTGGTAAAGAGACCCTTCACTTAACCCCACACATAGGTCTGGAAAAGTGAAAACTTTGCAAACATCAGGAATTTACCCAGCAGAAAAATCCTCCAGGCCTGATGTCTGCAGGGATGGGAGAAGACTGGAGGGAAAGGTGATTCCCCAGCTTGATGTTCTCTCCCAGCTCTCATCCAAACCCTCAGGGATCATGCTGGGACAAGCAAAGAGCATCAACCACACAGCTAACAGCACCTTTCAGCATCACTTGTTAGGCGAGGGAGCCATAGCAGCACCCCTCTGCCGCTCTCCCTTGCTACACTTTGAAGGCTTTAGCATGTAAAAAAGCAGCAGCAGAAGGACCTGTGCTTGTGATTTCCAAGAACTCGTTGACTAAACACTCTGGGCAGAGGGACATACAATTCCTAGGAATGCTCTGAGGTCAGCACAACCCAGCCTGATCTAGCTGCTAATCACAGCCAGTAAACATCCCACTTCCAAGAGGCCAATTCCTACATCCCATTTTGGCTTTCTGAGAGGTGTCCTTCCTTTGCAACCCCAATCCTTTACACCTTGCACCCCCGAAGTCAGTGACATTACTGGGATGAAGAGGACGAGGGTCACTGAAATGAAAATACTGACTATAGGCTTGCCACGCTGCATCATGCTATGTCTCACTCACAGCAGCAGCAATGCAAGGCAGAAGAGAGTCCAAAATATACAAAGCACATGGAGGATACAAAATACAACAACAAAGCAGCAGCAAGCAGAGGTTTTCTGCCATAACAGTGACAGTACAGGTGAATGTCTTGCAGTGTTATTTTCTATACTGACATGAAGAAATTAAACCAATACAAAAGACAGTCAAACGATATTGATAAACAAGGGGCAGATTTTCTGGGTTTCTTACAACAAAATACTCCATAACAGCTTTATAGAGGCTACTTTAAATTTTAAAATCTGATTCAAATTGAAGAATTTGCTAATATTTAACACTTTTCCCTTACTTTACTTATATTTAATGATACCAATTCTTACATTTTGCTGAAACTAGCCAGAATTGCTGCATGTTACACAACAAAGGGGCTCCAGACGTGTGATGGAGACCTTCAGGAAAAATGAACGAGGAGGCATTCGTGTGGTTTATAATCAAATTACATTTGCAAGACAAAAGAAATCGCTCTAAATTTCAAATTAAGCAAACTGGGTATCACTGCACAGGACATGCAGCATAGCTACGACTTAAAAGATGATTGCTTTAAATTCACATCTAACTGGCCTGCAAAGCAACCTGTTAAAAATACCATATGCTTTCCTACAGTTGAATATTCAACAGGAGACCTCTTTTTGTGTGTGCATTTCATACTTGCAAGATTTGCACCTGTAGTTCTGAGCACGTGATGTGTTTGATAGACAGCTAATGGCGCTAATGAATCGCTCTGATCTGGGTGTGCAGTTGATTGTGTGGGGGTGAAACGCGTGTCTGCGGAAAGCAAGCTGGGTCTCAGGCTCTCAGATCCCAGCCTCTCCTCCATCAAGTATTGCACTTTAAAACACTCACTGACGAGTTCCCTGAGGAATTTTGTTTCTTGGGTTTGGTTGCGCTAAACACACAGTTCAACTGGATCCACTGATGTAAAAAGCAGCTTAATGACAACAAAAACTGCACTTTGGAGTCAGAAACACGTGTGCGAAAACTGATTTACATCAGTGCAGAAAATCTTCCCATCAAAGACTTCTGCTCTCTGGGAGAACTTATTTACTTACAAAATTGAGAGATCGGGGCGTCTAGCTGGGGTACATTTCCTCCTTTAGCATTTAGTTTTTGCACTTGGGTAGGCGGCACAGGTTTGTGGGACTGGCCGGTAGCTCGGTACATGGCTTGGACCCACAGGATACGGTCCTGCTCATCATCACTTGCAAAAATCACCGTGTCTCCTTCCTTCACAGCATTGAAGAATGCTCTGCCGCCCTCCAAACCTGGCAGGAGAGGAAGCAACAATGGAGTTCTGGAAGCATTGAGGCCATCAAGGGGATCTCCCCCTACCTGCCCCTGCTGCATCCCCAGCCAGCCCTGCACTGCCCCCAGCTGAGTTCATTCCCCTCCCAAAACTCACCTGCAATACAGCCCACCAGGTCCCCAGGTAGCACCCTCTGCATCACAGTTACTAAAACACATCCCAACACAAATAGAGTTGTTTCTCTCACCTACAGCCCTGTCTGTGCAGGTCCCATGTGAGTTGCACCACTGAAGCCCCATTAGAAACGGGGTTTGAGTGGATGTGGTGGGAAGTTTCCCTTTAGACTGGGTGCATCAGTGCTAACGCTACACAAAAGGTGCTGGTATGATGTGCTTATTTCTGTCTTGGCCCTGAGTCAGCACCCACCTTCCCACTGCCCTAATATGAGAATTAACCTAGAATAAAGGTTTTGACAACCAACCTACTATGGTCTTTCATCTCCACTGGGGATACCATTATCCAGGGCATGGTAAGAATCACCTTGCTCAACACGTTGCTCCACTGAAATAAAGGAAACGTGGTGCTCCTCCACTTGAAGAAGGGTCTCACCGCTCAACAGGTACCTCCAGGTACCAGGGGGCTTTCTGTCCCTTCCCCTTGCACTCACCCACATCCATCAGAGAGGAAATGGGGTAGGCAAAAACGCTGGATTAATCCCATGAGTATTTGCTATCATAAAGACAGGCACAGCTGCTAACCTTTTATTTAAGGAATATAATCTGAAGGACAGGTTAGGATCATTCCCTGATTTGAGCGTTTAGTTCACAATCAAATTTCAGTGGGATTTAAGTGTCTAATTCACTTAGGCTCCCCAGAAGAGATGAGTTTTTCTCTCCTCTAGTGCAGCTCCTAGCTCAGTTCCTTAGACCAATTTATTGTAAAGTCATGCATAGCTAATGATGAGTCTAAACATAAAGATATTTAGAATAAAGCTGATCACAGCTCAGCTGCATCAGGGGTAGAGAGAAGGGGTAGTGCCCCGCTTGCGAGCCATACACAGTGTGGCGAGCACCAGCAGCACGCTATCAGCCCCGTACCTGGCTGTGGGTCGGTGTAGTCCACAGTGTATCCGTCGAGCTGCAGCAGCTCTTGGGGTTCAGCTTTTTTCTCCCGGTAGCTGCACATAGCAAACGTATATTGACTAACCTGAAGAAAACCACAAAGCTAAGATGGCACCGGGTGAGCACAAGGCAATGCAAAGCACTTACAAATGCTGCACGCTGACAGGGTGTTTACAGGGGGTGGGGGGGTAATTTTGACACTGGTCATTGCCCATCCGAGACAGACTAAACTTTGTACCAGGCTTTTGCAAAGCTCTCCCTTCACACACCCTCCTGCAGCAGGCATCTCATTCTCCGCACCAGTACATACAGCGGTTTAATTTCCTCCAAAAGAGGAAGCTCTGTGCTTTAAAACCCTCTATCATTCATCCCCAGACAAGTGCAAGAGTGACACCCTGTCACAAACAATGTGAGCTAAATTGCTAGGTGCCAGTCATATTAAAGCAATCTTAAGATCCCACTGATCTCGGCAGTTGTTGTCATCAGTGCTGTAAATGGCAGCTCTCACTCCTCTGAGGTACCATCTGCATGACACGATCCATTCAATGTCAAGCTCTTGACGGAAGCCGACTGAGCTGCGGGGGCTCTGCCAGGCTCCCCATTGCCTTTAGGAGGCCATCAGGCCGCATCAAGACCCCGCTCTACTCCCTGTGCTTGCAATCTGGATGCTCGGCGAGAAGCTCATCCAGGGAGGAGAGGATTCTCCGTACCCCAGGCTAGGAACTCACAGGGAAATTTACTGTCAAATGATTTCAAATGACTTTATAAGGTTGTGTCACATCCTGGATGCTTGACGTCGTTTTATCCGTCTGGACATTTGCTTGACCTCTGGAGGAAACTTTAAAACTCTGGTGGGTGGCAGTGGATTGTGTTTGTCCTTTTGGGGAAGCTGGGAGAGGTCCTGGAAGACGGGAGATTCTGGAATCCTCCTGGGCTGGGGAGATTTTGCCTTCAAAATCCAGACAAATTGCTCTGCTACAAACACACATGCAGCACCTATTTTAGTGGCATCTATTCCTAATAAAATGTCATTTATTTAAGTCAGGGCACGCATCTCTTGGTATAGCATCTCCCAGCCTGTGCTCGGTTTACTGCTGCCCTCTATGGGCTTCTGCTAGCTGCCAGCCTGCTCCCAGCAGCCCTGCCTGCACCCTGCCTTCCTCCAGGAACAGCTCCAAAAGCCACCTAAGAATAAACTCTATCATTAACACATTTGTGGGAGTTAAGACTAAAAGTGATGCTTTAAGCATCTTGCATCCTCCTTAAAACTACCAGCGCTGACGAAAGATTGACAAGTAACAGACCAATAGCAGGAGCACCCCAGTGCATATTCTATGCTGTGAACTTTGAATGCATAGCAAAAGGCAAAAAAAAATTAAAAAGATTAACGCGAAGGAATCTAAAAATAACCCAGTGCCCCACAGCACAGCGCTCAGACGGCTCCTGCAGCGCTCATTCACTCACACTCGCAGTATATTGCTGCCACCTCCTGGATAAACGCTTGAATGTGAGTTATTTACGGGAAGATGCTGGAGATCTCAATCCGAGCGGTGAGGATCTGATTCCTCCGTGTTAGACAGCCTGAACTTCAGGGGCTGCGCGATAAATTTCATTCCTGAAGTGAGTCAGTGCTAGCCTATGCTGACACTGATTGAAAATGTTAATACAACTGATGGGTTTTTCTTCTCTTCTATGCTCTATAATAACAGGTAAAATTCATTCAGTAGTTTTGTTTCTTCTCTGACCTTGAAGTCTGAATTTCAGGCTCTTTGTGTACAAAGGGACAGGATGAGGGGAAATGGCTTTAAGCTGATAGAGGGGAGATTGAGATGAGCACTTAGGCAGAAGCTCTTCCCTGGGAGGGTGCTGAGGCGCTGGCACAGGGTGCCCAGAGAAGCTGTGGCTGCCCCATCCCTGGCAGTGTTCAAGGCCAGGTTGGACACAGGGCTTGGAGCAACCTGCTCTAGTGAAGGTGTCCCTGCCCGTGGCAGGGGTTGGAGCTGGATGAGCTTTAAGGTCCCTTCCAACCCAAACCAGTCTGTGATTCTATAAAATAATTTCTGTCATCTTTGGACCTAGAGAGGATTCTTCATCCCTGTCAATAAACCAACCATACCAACACAACAGGGATGTATGGAAACCCACACAAGCATTTCAGAGCTTATACTTCTCATGTTAAAAGTTATAAAAGAGGTATGTAGACAGCAGGCTTTGGTAGAGCCATCCTGGGACAGAAGCAAAACAAAGCGGTCTCTCCTGTTACAATTCACATGATTTCTTTGGAAGAAGCTGCCCTACATCATTATTAGAAGAGATTTCTAACAGAAACCTACAGCTAGGTCTACCAAGTGTGATGAGCCAGGGCCCATCAGGGCTCACGTCAGCCTACTTCCCTACTCGCACAGCTCAAGTGCAAAGCCCAGGCTCAGGGTTAGCCAAGGTCCTGGCATGACACAGGCCAGGATCAGGCTGGAAGGAGGAGACAAGATATTGATGGCCTCTGGAAAAGGAGCTGACTGCCAGGCAGAGCGCCTGCACCTAAACAACTTGAGCTACTGACTTCAAGGACTGGCACACCAGCCTGTCTGTCCTATCCTGCTACCTAAGGCATTTGCTGCTTGGGCTCAGCAAGAAGCTGGTGCCCTGGCTACCAGTGTGAAGTGGCTCCTTCCATTCACAAGCAGTGGTAAAGTAAAACCCGATAAAATGAGATTCTAGAAAGCTCTGTATGTCACACTTGTGCTTGGCTGCTGAACAGCACTGTAGGGTCAAGTGGAGATTGCAGCTTGCCTTTCACCAGTCCTCTGAAATATTGTGCTTTACAGAGCCTGCTTTCTGTAGAAGCTCAGAAGTGGCCAAACAGTTAATGGCAGAAATTAATCTTACAGCCTGCTGAGTTCACACTGAACTGTAGCTAAGTATGAGAGCGAGCGAGCAGATGGGATGGGCAAGATGGATGGTTTGAGTTACTGGAAAAACACAGAGAGGAAGCTGAAGGAAGACAGAGCAGAAATCTCTGCCCAGTGAGGGACAAACTCTCAAAGCAGCTGGGATTTCATCCAGGGACTCAATAAGGGCCAGGAAAGGAGCATCTAAGGAAGCTGAACTGAGTGAAACTAAAAGAAGGGAAATGATCCAGGGCTGCCCTGGTTGGTTCATTACAAATAAAGGGAAAAAGCTTTGAGAAATTATTTGAGACAAAAGAACAGAAGGAAAAGAAAGAGGGGAAAAAAGACAAAGAAATACAGGAAAGGGGAAGCAGACAGCGGGAGACAAATGCCAAAGTTCACTATTCCCAGCTGCTAAATTAGATCTGACTTTCCTGGCACTCAACCATATTCTGTCACCAGCTATATAATCCAAATGATTAATAAACACAGTAGATGTGTATTAACCAGTCCTGACTTTGTCCTTGTTTTCCACCAGACTCCTGCTCTAGCAAGCACCGCTTTCCCCAGGATCCTGCTCAAACCTGTTAACTGTCGTGCCTCGCACTCCAAGCTCAGTCATTCGCCTCCCCCTTTCTCACTGTTGACATAACACTGCCCCACTTGGGTTAAATTCTTAAATGGACCTTTCCTAGATTAACAGCATGCATTTTGTCCCAAGGGAGAGAAACTGTGCTAAGATACTGCCAGCTGTAATACAGCTTTCTGCTTTGATGGGAGACTTTGTCCTCTGGTTCCAGCTGTACGTTGCCTCCCGAGCCCTTTCCTGACACAAATGAGCAGAGGAAACGATCTAGCTTAAAGAAGAAAATGTGAAAACAACAGTTTTCACATCTCAGCACGTCTGTTCAGCCCTAAACAATTGCACATAGCAGTTGTCTTAACTTCTTCCTTCAAGCAGGAGGGAGTGCGTGATGGGAAGCCATCCGATATGAGTATGGATGGGACATGTTACACCATAGCCAGGTATAACAAGCATCTCTAACCAGCAGCTCCAAGCAGTTTGTATTTATCATCAACACTCAAGGGGTCTCAAGAATCACCACCTATGCACAATTCCCAGCAAGGGTCTAACTGAAAACATGATTTAATATGATTATAGGGATCAGCTACGGGTCATTTACCTTGATTTGAGGACCACAGTGGAGGACTGCTGGTGTTGCACACTGCAATTTTGCTGAATTATTTTCAAATCTTGTTGGTTATTTGGAGTTACTGAACATTTCATTTCATTTTATCCAGAGTCAGCTGAGTTTTGCTAAAAGCAGGAACTGTCACTGTTAGTCTAAATTATAATGAGTTCAGGGAGTCTGTCACCAGAACAATAGATCCAGGCGTAGACAATGCAACTGGTTTTAATCTGCAGAGATTTGATCTGGTTCCAACAACCTTCTGCAAACACCATCAGACACAATCAGCTGAAAACTGCTTCAAGCTACTCAGCAGACATGTCATCCAGGTACCATGGAGTGTTACTTCCCATATGCTGCCAGAGCACAGAAATGGGGTTATGACATGGGAAGAAAAGATTCAGTCTGAAATCTCAATGTAATTAATTCACTTGCCCTTAAGAATCATTATATTTCCTACCACAAAACCAGCAAACCCACCAGAACCAACAACACTGATGTTGCCAGTACAGCACATTAGACTTTGCAAAGAATTAATGCAAGCTCTGCCAGCTATCAAAAATCCCAGCTTTAGCACAATCAAGGGTCTAATTGGCAAACTGGCTGAAATGTGTATGCTGTGCTCAGGCAGCTGATGAAGCAACTTGGGAAACACTTCTAACATCTGTGATGGATGTACATTTTCTTTCCTAACCAGTCACTGAGAACTTTGCCCTAAACTGCTCCATTGCTTTGGCTTACCACTGCCACTGGCATTACTGCTGCCTTTACGAAGCATTTTCCTCCCTTTTGATGTTGTGGACCATTTCCATCCAAGCTCAGGGCCATATTCTGCCATCACTTTCACGCTGCATATCTCAGGATTTAAAATTAGGCAAGTAACGAGTCTCTGCCATGTAATTTACATCTAATCAGTATTCTGCTCTTCTGCTGCTCATCTCAAAGGGTGTCTACGAGAAGGGTGGGCAGCGTGCAGAGAGGACTGAGATTCATTTGGAGAGAAAACTATCCCCTCTGAACGCACGGGCGCATGCTGGAGGAGCGTGTGCACCAGCTCTGCCAGCCATACCATGCTGCAAACCTTCCCCGAGGGGTTGAACCAAGTCCACCCAGCAATGCACATGCTGGAGAGGTCAGGCCCAGTTGTAGAAATGGCACAAAGGAACCGCTCTCACCAACTACACCCAAACAAATCATCTCCACTCCTGTACAACCCTCGCAGCTACAGACACAGAAGGTGCGAGGGATTATTCCACACAAATTACAATGCAGTCATTGCTCCTTTCCCCTTCTCTCCTGGCTTACACAAGCCAAGTAGCAGTGGGAACCCTCCCTGCAGAGCTCCCTTTTCTATACATGCATGCAAAGCCTCTGTTCATACCAGCAAGGCATTACCAACACAAGAGACAAACTGCCATCAACACTTTCCTCCTTGGTGCCTCCCATGTAGTTTGGCACTTTGGTGCCTTGTTGAAATAGTCATGAAGAGTTTGAGTATTACCATGATTTTCTTAATCAGTAGTACCAGAAGGCAGAGCAGTACCACTCAATAGCACTGAAGGAACTGAGGCTCATCTATCTGAAATGGGGAAAGAGGGGCTGGAGAAGGCACAGGACCAAGAGAAGGAGAGGAACTGCAATAGAAGATGCTACAGCTAAAGAGCAGAGACAAGTGATCAGAGAGGAAATATTTCATTATCCATCCAAACATACAGCCTTGTCCTCCTGGCAGTGTCAGGAACTGACCAGACCACTATATCCCAAATGGACTTCATGTGTTGGACTCCAACTCTTGGTTCTGCTGTGAGCAGAAGACTGGTGCAGATGAGTGAGCTCCCAAAACAGTTGCTGCTCCTTGTCTGTTCTTTACATAACGGAGCCAGCTCACCTTCCTGCGGGTGTTATTTTCTGTCTGTAGTTTAGCAGAGTTCAGAGCATCCTGGACATCAACACCTTTGCTGCCAATCCCTGTTCATACCAGCACCCATCCTTTGCATTGCATGAAAAGCAAATGACAAACATACGGACAGCAAAGTATTTTTATTCCATCTTTATTGCCTGCTGACATGTTCAATATGCTCAAACTACATCTGAGGGACTGCATAGAGAGTGTTTCTTGTTTATATTTGATGTACGGCAGAACACTTTACATTGCACCAAATGTTGAGCAAACGGTAACATAACAGAGAAGCTGCAGTGGTAGCTGGAATTTCTGAGGTGGGCTACAGAGACTCTCTGGGGGCAAAAGTCTGCTCATCTTATTCAAATGAATTGCTTTTCTGGCCAAATCCTGCTCTTATATGCCAAGTGACAAATACAGACCTAGTAACATGACAAAACATGGAATAACTCCGAGAGCTTCAATTCCACAGCAAGCTGAAGAATAGACAGCAACTGAAAATCAAAGAAGTTACTACAATCACATAGAATGGCTGGAAGAAAGGCTCCTTGGAAGAGACATAGGAATACATGTCCAAACCTGCAAACCTTTCCACATAAGGGTATCAATAGGTTTATTTCAGGGAAAAGCTATGATAGGATAGAGGATTTCCCCTCTGGAGAATCCCTGTTCATAGGGAAAAAAGGACCAAGAACTTGGTCTAACAAGAATGAAGTACCTCTTGGGGAAAAGCAATAGTAGTTGCTCTACAGGTGATCACAGACTGCCCCAGCACTTTAAACTTCATTTCAGAACATAATGAAGGAAACATACAAACCAAAGCAATCCCTCAATCCCAGCTCAAGAACAGGGTCACTGCATAATGCCCCCAAAAGGCCTTTCTTTCATTATGGCCTCTGCTGCTTCTTACCCACGAAACAGTTTGGGATTTAATTCCAGTGGTCTGGCTTTGCAAGGCACTGGGTTGCCCTGTGAGGTGCCAAGTACCATACCTCACAAAGGACCTGGCCAGTCCCTGCACAGAGGGCGCACTGGCAAACTAGGTGCCTCTAGGAATGGATTACACAGATCCTAAACCCGTCACTTTTACCTGAATCTAAATACAGTGCTTAGGCAGATAGAGGCATCTCCTGTGGCTGCTCTGCACTAACTCCCCCACTTCTGTTGCCATTTTGACCCCTTCTGGAGTACAAAATGAGCACTCAAGCTGTTGCTGTTGATCATACTTGGCTATTGGAGTAGGTATTCAACTGCTCTCTCCAAATAGGCTCCTACTTACATGGTTCACACACAACATAAATACATTTTACATCCCAGGATGGATTTTCTTATCTGCCACACAGTTCAGCACTATGGAGGCTGGCAGTAATGGAAAATGGGGAATGCAACTAAGCAACTTAGACAGATGAAGTAATAATTAACTCAAAACAAACTAACCAGTTTACACCCAGTGATATAGGACCACAGAAGCTGGCAGTGTACAGTGAAGATGGACTGTGTGGAATCCTCTTACCAGCACAGGAAAGCCAGCACACAAGCATGCTCCATCCCAAATGTGGAGGCTGGTGCACTTGTTTTACAACATCTCCTTTCTTATGCATGGGTGAAACCCCAGCTCCTCTGAAGCAGACCTGTGATCTGCTTCATCACCAGTAGGATTTCACCCTCTGACTTGATCACTTCGGATCTGTGCTGGCACAAGATCTCAGTGACATTCCATATTGTTCCATCAGAGCACCTCTGGGTTGCTTTCATTACAGGACCCTGCACAATGCTCATACCTGGAGACAACACTCTAAGGAACCCAGAGAGAGAGATGGACCCAAGAGGACTCTGTGGCTTTATCAGGCTGGTGTGAAGATGGAGCTGCTCAGACAGGGGTTCCACACTTCTGTGGCCAATGCAGTGGTTTCAGCTGCTCTTGGGAAGGGGAGGGAAGATCTAACACATCAGGTACTGACCAGACTGCTTTAGGACATGAGGAGATCTTCTTCCTGTTTCCCTGAAATTCTTAACCATGGTCAAATATACATGTCTACTGAAACTGGGAGGGCAGAAAGTCAAAAGAAGAAGTAGGGAAAAGGGAAGAAAGGCATCACAAAATGATCAATGAGAGCTGTAGACAATGAGAGGCAGTAATGAATGTGAAGGCAAGATCAGTGTCAAGAATGAGTCAATACTAACTGAGGTAGCCAGTGATGAAACTTCTGTAGATTTCAGTGGACTTCAGGTTTTACCTGGAGGCTCCAAAGGGAGCATTTGCACCCAAGTACCTCCAGCCAAGATAGATCAAGCTTCCTCCTCATTTCATTAATTCCTCACTACAATTGGTTCTCCATTTCACCACGTAATCATGTCCATCACAAACTTGTGGCTAAAGGTCTCAACTGGGATATCCTTGAGAAGATGTATACATTTAGAAAAAAAATCATGACTTAACAGACACCCTACACAGAACCACAACTCAGCATCAACCACACAGCACCAAAAACAGCCAGAGGAAAGACTTAAATATTTCATGTTGCAGTTTAAGATCACTTCTAGTTAAATCTGTTACCTGGACAAGGACAAAGAATCGTTTCTTCCATCTCTTCCAAACATTTTTACCAATGGCCCATAAATATCTAGAAGAAAAGAACAGGTGAATTCAGTACACAAGTGACTATATGCTCTTATCTTGCTTTTCAGTGTGTTTTCTAGAGCACCTACAAGCTGAGTTAAGACAGAAGCAGGAGTAATTACAGACTCTTAAGCTCAGCAACATTCACGGAAGTGTTTATTTCTAGCCTGAACAAATAACTTACAAAGAAAGTGACATAAAAAGCTCCCAGAGTCTTAATATTACACAGTATTAATTCTCTCTTCCTCTTTGTCTTTCACAATATGCTTACAATTTAGAAGCACTTGAATGCCAGTGAAGAGCTATGACATGGTCAGGTGGGTTAAGAACACATTTGCAATGGCAGAATTAAGGCAGAGAAACCCTGAATGTTGCTTTAGGCCTTCATAAAACTATTTGGCTGAGGGGAGCTGTCAAACAGAAGGACACTTTACTACATCAAAACCAGTATCCACTGGATTGACTAAACCAGGACCAGGACCCTTTGCCAAACAGTTTAAGGTGAATTCCTAGAAACTCGTTGGTTACAGATATTCAAGCAAACTGAATAATTTCTGAGGAGGTGTGAATTTACTGTTTTCTAGACAGGAAGAATTAACTTTTAACATTAGTGTCTAAATTGCATTTAATCTCTGTGATGACGTGGCCACTGTGACACTGCAATATAAACACTAGCAAAAATAGCAGCAGCATCAGATTAACAGTAAAACCAAGGACATTATTCACTGTTATGTTTCATATATCATTATAATTACTTCAGTTCTAGCTCAATAAAGAGAAAAACAATTCCTTTTTGGTTATGCTCGTGGTTCCTTATGCTAGAAGAGATCCAGCATATTCCTGGTAAATGTTTAATCCACAAAACTCCAAGTCATGCTCACGTTTGCACTGAGTTCCTGGCTGGTTCAAGAGCAGAGCATGGTTACTTGTCCTATTAGTGCCACTAACATCAGCAGAAAGACAATCTCAGTTCTGAGAGCATACCAGTATTATAAACGACATCATTTTAAGCAGCATCTTGCAAATCAAATGTCACTTGCAGAAAGCCTGAGGAAAGCCTGGACTGCTCAGCCCTGTTGCTATGAGCTGTGGTTAAGGAAACAAATGTGATGGGTGAACTGTCCTTTCTTGCTTTTGGTATCTGTGGTCATGAGGGAAAAATTAAAGTTCACATGTGGCTACTGGCTCTGATCGCATTAGCAGAGAAGACGGGAGGAGAAGGAATTAAAAAAACATGAGCGATCCAAACCATCTAATAATGGATTGAATCTAACAAAACACTATGAAAATAGAAACGCAACC
Organism: Pezoporus occidentalis; assembly: GCF_034315485.1. NCBI lineage: Eukaryota > Metazoa > Chordata > Aves > Psittaciformes > Psittacidae > Pezoporus > Pezoporus occidentalis. Next base: position 1,638,233 of record NW_026915483.1, read on the forward strand.
AAGTCACTTTTATAGCACCGAGAACATAACAGGTAAAGAGTTATTAAGAGTGACTTTCCCGGACAGTTTCTACTTTTTATCGCATCCTGTGACCTGAAGAGCAAACAGAGGAAAGCCTTGCCAATGGCGTTAGCTAGGGCTTGCCAAGGATGATTTAATTTATAACTGCATGGCACAAAGGTGGAAGCCAGGGGTGGGTGTCAGGGATTTCCCTCGGCCCCACATCCTCCACCACTCCCATCTGGAGAGCTGAGGTTTCCCTTTTAACCTTCCAGATCATGACTCCGGGCAACTGCTATTTAATTGTGTTGTGTGTCTCTCTGTAAATAATGACAGTCACACTGGAGTGTATTTCAAGCGGAAGGAGTGCTGTGCTTTGGTTCTGAGTAGTCAATACAGGGAAACACAGAATAACTTAGGAAACTGCACCACTTCCAACAAGAGAGGCAGGCAGCTCACCCAGTATTTCCTTAGAGGAAAAAAAAACAACCTAGCAATTTACTGAGGAATACTGTTTGGCTGATATGCATTAAAAAGGCTACGCTCAGAACATGGAAAGTGCATTATAAATGACTGAACTAATGCTATTTTTACATTAATCTTTCTTTTGACCTCCTGTGACCTTCAGAAAAAGTTTCTCTCAAAGAACCTTAAAAAAAAGAGGCCTTTTCTACTGTACATTCACAACAAATTGGGTTCAGAGCAAGACAAGCGTTTACCCAGAGTGCTTCATGTTTTGAGGCTTATCCATTCTCACAGCAAGCTTGATCTTCAGGTCTTGATCTGGGCAGTTTTTGGAAACAGTCATTTTGTGCCATTCTGATTGCTTTGGGCTATTGGGAGTAGGGTGGAGAACAACCTGCAAGCATTAAAAACAAAGTTAAAGGGAACAATTATTCACAAAATGGGTTTTAATGGGGAACAAAACTGCATCAAATGAGCTGCTTTTGCCCTAAAAGTCAGCCTGGAATTTCTATTCACATCAGTGAGGATAGCTTTTTATTGCTGTTTTGAGGTACATCTTACTATTTTGAGAATAGGTCGTATATTCTTTGGTTCCTATATCTACTGTGCTATTGTTCATGTGGCTGTGCAGAACAGAACTGCATTATCAGTTCCCATCATTTAAGGAAAGATCATGATAAATGAACTTGTAACTGTCCAGGTAAATCAGTCTAGAAGAGATGGTGGACTAATGTGAATAGCAAACCAGCAACAAGATTTTTTTGCAGAGGCTGCTCACTGCAATCTTCCATTTTCAGACCTATACAACTTGGTCAACCTCCAGCCTTCCTGACACTTCCCATGTGAGGGGTGCTGTTTCATGGGCTCAGAAAGCTCAATATAAAATGCCTGATCCATTGCTATTATCAGGTTGTGGGGAAGCTGGCTTCATTTTTTGCTTACTGTTAAGACTGGATGCAGTAGGTTACATTTTAGGTAGGCTGGTGTGTTTGGGGTCCCTTCCAACTCAAACCATTCTATGATTCTATTCTCCCAGAACTACACCACATCTACCATCTTCTCCTGGTGTTGCCTTATGTGTCCTTCGTGGTGGCTTAACCCTCTGTCTCCTATGCTTATTCCTCTTCAGATGCTTTCTCTCTCAGAGGTGACTTTGCCTGGCACAAATTCATTCAAGTCTCCACTGTCCAGTAGCGAGATAAATCTCCTTTAAACCCATTCACCTTTCTGCAAGCAAATTATTTCACAAATGGCAGCATTCCCCCTCGTTATTTGATGTGCTGCCATCACTCATCCCTTGATCACACTTGGTCCATGCTCCTGCGAAACTCCAGCCCCAACCATAATCTCGTATTCCTCTGCTCTTCAACTTTACTGCTGAGTCAACAACCAAAGGCTGTTTTCCACCAAAATATCCTTGATGCTATTGTCCTCTGATGAATGATTTTAGGAGTCTCTTACCAAGCCTCAGGTTAACATCAGTAGATTCTCAACTTCACTCTTATGCACCAGCATTATTTATCATTTCTTTTATTGATTAGACTAATGCTTTCTCTGGCAGGAATCTGAACCTATCATTAGTTACACAGATAACCTAGCAACACCGGTCTCTACTACATCACTCTTGGATAAACCACAATTCAGTAAATACTGAAGACAAAAAGAGAGTCCTCCCTGCAGGGTGGTGTTAGTGACACAGATGGCCCCAAATTCTGAGGAATATCCGAGGACCCCCATATAAGGCAGGTGATGAAAGCACATAGACTTGCGTTAAACCGCATCTCTTGGCAAGGCAGCAGCCACTCAGAGTGTTTGGGATGCTCTCTACTTTGATTTCTAACTCCTTTTCATTAAAAGGCGCATAAGCTTTCCTCAGTGTTGTTGCAATTCATGGCTCTTCCCCTCCTTGCTCTCAGTAGATGAAGTCTTGGCACAGCTGAAATTGTGGGAGCCCTGCCACTGGCTTCAATAGGGCCAGGATGTATTCCCATGCCTTAAGCTGCCCATCCAACAGTTCAGGGCTTGGGAGCGTTTTCCAGCTCTCCCTGGTGAAATGAGGAGTGCCGGCTGGCTGCCAATTCAACACTTGCAATAGAAAGTGGGCATTGTACAGGCCTGGCAGAGCACAAAGCTACTTCTCAAAGGGCAGCGAGCATGGGTGTTTTTGTGTATACAACCTGCTTCCCTCCTCTCTCTGTGCAGACAGGTCCATGCCCACTCCAACAACTAAACCAGGGGCTTAACACGCTCCCGGTTTCATTATTTCATTACAGAAGAAATCCTGATGCAGCCTGAGCAGACACGTGTCATCTCTCAGCTTCTCCGGGCACACTGAGCATCCCTTTGAAGTCTGGCCATTTGAAAGCACTGGTGGCCACGGGCCAGGGGAAATCACTGCCCAAGTCCCCGTGCTCGCTGCTGCTGGCCCACGTCCTTTAGCCTGCAGAAGCTCAGGGCCAAGGGATGGCTTCCCGCTGGATAGGAATTAAAGCGCATCAGTGGGGCTGGCTCATCAGCATTTCAGGGCAACAGGGGCCGCTTTGGGCCCTGACATCCTTCTCAGAACAACATGCCTAGCTAAGTGCTTCCCGGGACCAGCAAAGTCAGCACTGCTCATGCTTGCCAGTGGAAACAAGACTTACAAAGCAAGCGGGTCTACGCCGAGTGTAACCGCTCAGGGGGAAAAGCCCTGAATGGCATCGTGGCTGGCTGGGTGAAAAGCTCTGCTCAGCATGCTGCAGTGAATAAAGGCAACAGTACCGAGCTGTCTGAAGAAGAAGGTTTTGAAAATAATCCTGAAAATACTATGAAGCTGTGCAGCAAAGCAACTGTAGGTCTCCAGCTGGGGTACTGCAGCCTAGTGTGGTCATCCCCTTTGTTAGAAGAGGAGGAGGACATGGAGAAAGGAAGGACGAAGGTGTGGATGAGGGAAATCCAAACTGCTGTGACCCTCTTTGAATACAAGATTGATAGGACAAAAGAAGAGGCAGCTTTGCTTTTCTCTCTCTCAAGTGCAATAACAAAGGATGTTACATGAATGTGAAAATACAGTTAAAATGAACATAAATTATATGAGACAAAAACCACATATAGCACTCTCCACCACAGAGACAGAAATTAAATCAACTGCAAACTTGGACCTGAAAGAACATTTGGCACTTGTATGAACAGGATGAACACAAACCCACGTTAATTAGGAAAAACTTTGTTGCATGGACAGACTCTCCTGCGTTAAGGCACAAGCTGACATGGAGTTAGCAAGAAACATCCCAATGGGTTAAGTCCACAATTGGAAATACTGTATTTGGGCTTGCCACAGGACCAGTAGGTTTCTTGGCCATGGCTTTCTTGTCCACAGCCATAGAGACAGGGCAGGCAGCAAGGTGTGCTGCAGACAGAGCCCAGCGTGCTCCTGGACATTGCTCAGGTCATGCTGAACTGTGACCCAGGAGGTGCAGCCTCTCTTACCCTGAACCAGTTTTCATGGGGCCTTCACCACGCTGAGGCTGCTGAAGAGCTGAGGAAGGCATGGCAGGGAGTTTGCTGCCACTTATGCCTGGGGCCAACACAAACTATACAGATCTATGGAGATGAACTGAAATGTCCCAAATCCACAGAAAAGTGCTGCCCACAGATATTCTGGAGCTGTGGGCTGCAGCAATGGAGGGTCACCAGCGGGCACTGGTTTAGGGACCACAGTTGGGGGGCAGAGATGGGTGGGAAGGTTGGCTCTGTGGCCAGTATCCTGGGAATCTGAGCCCTTTGCTATTAACACCATTGATGGGAGCAATGAGCTCCCATGTTTCACTCCCCAGTGCAGCCCCTCTGAAACCACCGGTTCAGTCACAGTCCCCAGGGTAAGCCAGGATTTGAAGCCCTTTGCAGGGAGTACCGCAGTCAGTGCTTTCAAATGCTCAAACTGTGCACCGGCTGCTCAGCAGATATGAGAGCAGCTTAACACTCTCCTGCCAAACTTCAATCCTTTCTTTTTTGCTTCAGCATAATCCCCCCTTTTCTGCCTCAGGAATGTCCATTTCCGTAAGCAACTTCTAAGGCTTTCCGGACTGCCAATATCACACACAAGATCCTCTGCCTTTGCTCAGTACAGGCACAGCCAGCTGAACTGCTGCCATTAAAAACTCACAACAAAGACAGCATGCGAGATGCACTCCTTTACAGCAGTGGAGAGCTTTCTTTTCCCCCGTCTTGAAGCTTGGCAAAAAAGCAGATCATGTTGTGCTCCAAGGATATTTCCGTACAGGAGAGATTTCTCTAGAAAAGCAAGGCCAGAAGGAAGCATTATTAAGCTCAAAATCTTACCCTCCCAAGCTCTTTGTCCTCCAAAGCCAACACTCCCGTGCTCTCCGTGAACAGCTTCACCTTCACTGCAGGAAGCGCGTGTGTTGTCGTGAAGTCTCCTTGGGTGCCCCAGCTGTGAAAATAAGGACATGGAGATGCTCAGATCAGCAGCACTACAGCGTGGGCATGCAATGGCTAATTGAAAATGTCCTGCGTGGCACAAGCCAAAGGGTATTGACAAGGGTATTAGTTATCTTCTTTGGGAAACGTGGGACAGATGTTTGGAAAACCCATGATGGTTCTCTGGGGGGAAAAATGGGAGTATTTGGGAGCAGTGTGAAGCAAAATTTAAGAGAACTTTTTTATTTAGAAAGAACAATATGTCTCCTGCAGTGACAACCTATATAGCCACAACAGGAGTTGAGGATTGAGGACATCTGCACTCAGGATATCTGCAACTGCTCATGCTCCTGCTCTTCTCTTGCCTGATTGACCTCTTCTTTCCAGGCTGGTAGCGAGGTTTGCTTTCTCTGAAGAAACACCAATTTAACCTGGGTTCTCTTCCAAATCCCAGCCCAGCCCTCCAGCCCAGGTCAAGTTCAAGCCATTACATCTGGAGTAATCTGCTTGCTGGGACTGCAGAGCAGGACACCAGCTCCTTGGGGATAGGACAGCAGTGGCCAGAAAGTGGCCACCTCTCCAACTACGTAATGAACCAAGATCTGAGACCACCATCTACTATTTGTATTCTAGTCCTGGCTGGTTCCATGGAAAGGATGAATGGCGACACCCACAATGTCCTGACCTGTGCTGGCAGGTATCCTCATGGGGTTCTCTTAAAGATACCCAGATGTTACACAGCAGCCAGCGTTGATTTAGAGACAGTGGGGGAAAGAAACCTGTGAAACACACTACCCCTGTTCAACACCCTAATAGGCTTTTCAATAGGCTCCTGAAGAGCCTTCACAAGTGGTGTCACTCAGAACAACACATCAAATTAGTCACCTGTTTTCAAGTTTTTGAGACAGAGGAAAACTTCCCCTCTGGCAAACTGGCACAGACTGAAGAGGGTCACAGAGCAAAAAATTAAGTGGAACTTGAACTGATGCCCATTTGTAAGCTTTAAACAATTTTGAAAGCAGCAAAGAAGAAAATACCTTCCACACTAAGGGGTAAAAAGTCATGTTGGAGACTTCACGGCTGTGTTTCAAGCTTTGTTTCTATGGCTTAGAAAGTTAGAAACTTACTAAAATTAAGCCAGACAGAAACTTCCAGACAGAGCAAAGCAAAGCATCCCTAAAACCACACTTGCCCTTGTTAGCAGAGAACAGGGCAGCCAAAGACGAAGGGCAGAGTAAAGACTAGGGAAGGGCTCACCACTGCAAGGAAGATGCTCCTCAGCATCTGATTGTGCAGAGGCCCAGTGTGAAACCAGCAGATAAAAAAATGCTTTTTTAAATTTTTTGTTCTGTCTTTATTTTTTAGTGCATATATATATATATATGAGATATAAGGGTTACTAACAACTTCTATTCACCCTCATGCTATTAATGACACTTACTCTACATTGTCCTCAAACTAGATGCTCTGCTGAAGAAATGCAGTTCCCTTGAAATGACTGAGAAAAGGCTCAGTTGACATGTGGTCTAGTGACTAGATATTCTTTAAACATAAATACCAAACAGCAGGTTTTGCATTTGGAAGGTTATTGGGAACAATAATTTACTCCTTCCTGCACACAAAAGGTATGGGTTTATGCTTTACTCTTCACTGAGCAAATCTTGTCCAGCTGAACGTAGCAAATGAGTGTGTTCAGTGCAGAGCTGATTAACAAACTCAGTTTCTTTGCCAGCTTTGCTCTCAAGTTTTCTCTCCTGGTGTCACTGTTCCACATATTTCACCTTTTATGATGATGCATCAAACTGCCACCAGTGTCAGGGAACAGAGGCTTAAATTAACTACAGCACTACAGGTCCAGCCACATCCTCAGTATTCTATCTTTTCCATGTGTGAGCCATCAGCTACCTAATAAATGTTTTAAGCATAAGAAACAACCTTATTTTCTATTTGCAGCTTTAAGTCACAGGTTATGTTTTCTCTCTTTAAAAAAACTGTGCTGTCACCGGCAGGAAAAGTAGGAAGATAATCTTGCTTTGGGTAAGAGGCAAAAGGAAGAAAATATCCAACCTTACGCTGTGTATTTTGACAGCATCTGCTTTATAGAACTCATATCTCTGTTTACTATTAAAAAGCTCTTATTTGCTGAAGCATTCCCAGACCATATGTTATCAACAAATGTTACTAACCAAATACAAACAGTAATTTTCATTAGGTTTCCTTCATGAGAACAACATTAACCACAAAGGGAATAAACGTTTCAAATGACAGTAAACATACATAGCAAACCCTTGACAACACTGATGCTTACATATTCATACCCCCAAAAGCCCTGAAAAGATCTCAGCCAACAGAGACCCTTCGAAGTTGGGTTTTGTGCAGGTTGAAGCCTGTGGTGATGTCATTAGTTGCCATAGTGATGCTCAGCATAAGGCCATAATTCATGTCACCAAAACATCATTTGTATTCAATCTAAGTATGCGGTTTATCTGGGCTGTGTATTAAATTATTGTTCAGAAAATTAGCTCTGGACAGTAGTTAGGCATTAGGATCTTCTGAGGGACTAACCAAGTAATGGTTTCATTCCCATATTTAATCATTAAGCAGGTGATCACTACAGGAGTTTATACACTCAGAAAGTGCCTTGGGAGCCATTCTCGGCAAATCTCGTGATGCAGCCATGCTATCTTGTCCCCATATCACAGCTCATGCTGACACTTCAAAGCAATAATTCATCTGCAAACAAGGACAAATAATGTCCATCCATCCACCCGTCTATCTACATATATGGATGGAACAGAGAAGAAGACCACAAGCAGGAAAATCCTGACAGTACTTTCTGACAGTTAGAACCACACTAACTATCTGTGTCCCACTTAAATCCTCAGCCCAGCATTTGTTATTGCCCAGTTTAGCCCAAAGCCTGGAGCTGACCAAGAAATGCTCCTGTGCACAGGGTCTTTGCTAGAATTATCACCCTATTTGTGGTATCTCTACTGTCCCAGTGATATCAATAGGACCTGCTTGTGTCTCCAGGGTTTATAGTTAAGAATCAAACTTACGATGAGCAGGCTAAACTCTTCTAACTGCAAACAGCCAGAGAATGAGATATGCCCCTGGTGATCTTCTGGCAAAGCTTCAGGCTGATGCTACTCATACATTCCCAGCTTACAGATAAAACAAGTAAGACCACCTGGGATCCTCATGTTGCTGCTGTACCAAGCTTTTACCCTTTTCTGCCATAAGATCACTGCAGAAACAAGAGTCTCCATCCTATGAATGTGAAGTGCTTTACATCCTGATATTTGGCTGTAGCCTTTGAGTGCTACCAAAACACAGACACAGCCATTATAAAGTCATAAATTACTATGTAGCCAAAACAAAAAAAATCATTCAAATGCCAAGGCACTGCTATGTTACAGAGTGTAAGAAACTGTTAGGGATATAAATAAGGCTTGAGCTAAACCCTGCAAGAGTCCTTGTCCTGATGGCACTCACATACCACATCAAACCCGGCAGCAGGGTCTCTGGCTCCAGCTGTTTTTCTTCACAACATCCCACTTCTACGGCCTAATCAATGATTTTCTTGTCCATCCTTGAGAGATACTGACTTAGTCATTTCACCTCTAGTGTGTAAAAGTTCCCCTAAAGGGAATTTTAGCATCCATGACTTTCCTATCAGTGAATACACGTTAATACTCAGGAGAATGCATTAAGTTCCTGTACTGTGGTCTCCAGCAAGTCTGCTTCGTCCCTGCCTGTTCTGAAACACTAACCCTTCTTCCATCACTGCTCTTGCAACTTGATCTAACCAGAACACCGATGCCTGTGATTTCTATAAATAATGAACAAGCACAACTGTGTTATACTGGTGGGCCATGAATCAGCCCTCTTAAGCAGCTCGGCCTATCAACAGGCTAACGCGGGAGCAGCTGGAAAGTGATGTGCTTTTGGCATGGTTGACATTTAAACATGATCTATGACCAGTTGTCACGGGCTTCAGAACTGCCAGAGGACACCTTTTCTCCCTCTCCAGATATAGCTATTGAAACGGGTTTGCTTGCCAGCTTGTGTGGAAGAAACATGAAAAAAATCAGAAAATAGAAGTAAAAATGTGTATTCAAGGAGAGCTATGCTCTTCCCTTGGTGAGTTCACTCCAGGTGTCCATCACACTCAATGTACACAGCAATATCCTGGGGCATGCCCAGGGAGATGCTGTCCTTTTGCTCTGTTCCCACAAGTTGACTGTGTAAGTATACAAGCCTTGCAGAACAACACTCCTGCACATTGGTCAGATCGCAGTAGTTCATTAAGCCACCTGCTCAGTGTGGTTTTCCAGATGTAACTGAATCAGCAGCAATTCCTGCGTCCCCTTCCACGCCAGGAGCACATCCTTGGGAATGCAGAATGTGCAGCTGATCTCATCCCTGCACATAGCCCCCTTAGCCAGCATTACCCATCTTCCTGCAGCAGACAGCTGCCCACAGAGGCAGGAAGGTCCATCTGAAAGACCTTTAGCAGATGTGACCATGTGCCGAACAAAATCTGCAAGGCCAGCTTAACCTCCTTTGCTGTCCTGGGATGAGAGCTGCTGGGAACTCAAGGACCATTCTGGCTGCCTCCTTCATGAGCTGCTGGTGCAGGCAGGAAAGGGTTATGCTCCATGCACTGCTCTTCATCCACATCCTTCACCTCGACTCTGCCAGCACCCACACCAGCGTGTCTGTGTCCCTCCAAAGCTGGTGAAGGGAAGCTCATCAAGAGAGCGGCACAGACAGCAGCCTTATAAGACACTGCCTGAGTGTCTTCTCCTTTTTTGAGGAGACACGTATCAGCAAAGTCACCTTTTGCTGGGTCACTGCTTCACCTGGTGGGATGTTTTTAATCCAGCCTTGGTTTCTCAGCTGACTGCAGTGCCCAGCTGTGGTGCCTGCTGCAGCTGGATCCTGCTCTAAGGATGGAGAGGTCCAATCCCACTTCACTGCTGGGAGACTGAAATGCTATGGACAGTCTTGGTCTAGCACTTCCAGAAATCCTGCTTCACAAATGATGGTGTTTCTTCTTTATCCTATTCCTTCCCTCCCAGAAGAGACCTTCCCAGGAAACAGCCTTAAATCTTGGGCCATAAAGCATGCATGCCCAAAGCTTGAGCACTGAGAAAAACAAGAGTTAGAGAAGCAGCACACCAGGCCCTGAGCTAACCCACCTTCATGCAGCTGATGGAGTAGTACACCTTTTCCTCTAATGTAACGCTAAAGTCTGTTTCCTTTTTACATATTTCTAGAGATACAAGTAAAGAGGAAAAAAAAAACAGTTTTTAAGTTTGCTTAACAGTTAAGTGTATGTGAAGAAGCATGCAGGAAAGCTTTTTGTTATATTCTCTAATGCTTTACATATACCAGCAAAGATATGAAATAGGGGTTGACAACCAGCATTGTGGTTATCATGATCTTTCTGAACTTCTCTTGCCCACACTCAGAGGCTGCAGTTCATTATAACAGACTAACAGACACACAGACTTACTCATCTCAACAGCAAAACCTGATGCAGGGATGGCAATAATTCAATCAGGATGAAAATGCTCATTTCATTATCAGAAATGGGTATTTGTGAACTTCTAGGAATGACGTAACTGAGACACGGATGCCTTGTGCTGAGCCCTTCACAAGCAGGCAGCTCACTCCTCTTTGGAAGCAGTGCTCACACCTGCACCAGCTGGGTCAATGAAGCTGTAATAAAAAGAAGTAGGGCATGCCAAAGCCTTCAGGAGAATATATATTTTCTGCAACTCCCATGGTAACGGCAATGGGTAATAGGGGTTTGGTTTGTGTCTGAGACTTGAAAAAGCCCAAAGGCAACAGAAGGATTCAGGCTTTGTTTTGGGCTCTCCAAGAAAACCCACAGCTCACACAGCTGGGGACCAACAGGGTCCCATAAACCACAACCAATCTGGGGATGCTGGGTTAGGGGTAGTTACAAACTGGGTTGCAACTTACTGCAGTAGGGCTACAAAACTCGGCTGAGATCAGCCGAGATCTTCCAAGAAACATAACCCAGTTGGCGATGCATCACCGCAAGAGATATCATTACTGAAAGGTAAAAGATGATTTAGAAACAAAATAAGGTGTTGAGTAAAGACACCAAACAAAGAAGGAAGCACCTGTTCTGCAGCATTCAGCAAGTGCATCACGCTGTGGATGAACCACAAGAGGTGTCAATTCCTCCCACCAGCAGCAGCCAGCCGCCAACAAAGCAGCAACTCATTTAATTCATTTGGTGGGGTTTTGTGGGACTGAGTTTGGATTTCACATGCTGCAGGGGGCCTCAATGGAACTGTGTCTCTGAGGAAAGGATTTAAGATTTAACTATCAGGAGAGAATGCTGAGACACAAGACCAATCACAGCTGTGGAAAAACACAAGTTTAGGGGACCGTAGTACCATGTACACGTGCCCGTGTCACCTGCCTTAGGCTCCTGCTATCGTAATAAGGAGAAATCTAATTAATAATCAGTGGAGTTAGGCCTTAATTTGCCTCATCCTAATTTAGAGGCAGCAAGCAGATGAAATGAAGCCTGCCCTAAAAGCACTCATGTATTTCCAATTGCTAAGAAGGTGCTGCTGCAAGTGCACAAGAAAGATCTGAGAGGAAAATCTCAAAGCATATATAAAGAAGCAGAGAATCTTCTAAATTTCTGCTCATGCAAAAATGTCCTGGGCTAGGAAATACCATTCAGATCTAAGGTAGGTACATTTCCACTCTGCCTTGAGAGAGTGGTTTGCATCTGTAACACATCTTCATACCCAAGAGATGCTGAGCCTCCCTCTAGGATTCCTCCCACAGTTAAAGTCTGATGTGTTTACTCACCTTCAGAACAGGATAACCAAAGTCATCAGACACAGATCGACAATGTGCCTACTTTGGTTCACATTTGCTCTCCTCCCTTTCTGCTGACAGAACAGCCTTTTAGTCCCATCCCCTCAGAAGGAGCTGAGCTGAAGTGGGAGTGACAGCACAGATTCAGTTTCTCCTTGCTTTTTCTGTATAGACTTTACACTGACAGTAAAACCTGCTTTCACCCATGCAGGTACTATGCAGGTGATCAACAAGATCCCTGCAAGCACAGAATGCAGTGGTGGTACCTGCCTTCCCCTGGAGCTATGTAATGCCTCTGCATGGAGCACTGATGTCTGCTGATGGGATAACCCAAGGGCTGAGTGAGTGAATTGTTTCCTGTGACATCCCAGTCCCTGCTGAGCATATAATGCTCCCTCTGCTAAAAAAAAATAACAAAAAAAGCACCATTAGCAATTATTTTGCTTAGAAAAAGGGTGGTCATTTACCCAAAACCACAACTGCAGAAAGCACGAGGGTATTATCAAAAAGGTGATCAGAGACAGCACGTCCCTGTGGTCTGGGCTCCTCCTAGCAGCAGCTAAGGATGTCCTCCAACCTCCACCATTTCATGGGCTGTCCATTTTCTGTTCGCACAGCTCCGAGACACAATGTAAGTGTCACGCACGCAGACACCATCTTGCTGAACATCATGCAGCCAGCAGTACCAGACAGCTGACAAAAGGCACCATCTCTCCCTCCAGGAGCTGCAACTCCCACATCCTCAAACTGGCTACGGCAACACTATGGCTGCCGGCTGAGAGAGAAATCTGTCTGGGAGAGCATCACATCTGCGACTGAGCACGCAAGGTGCAGAAGGAGCAGGGTAAAGCTGACGGAGCCCGCAGCAAAGCAAAGCTTGTGAAGGTCTGCTCCTGCTCTGCTTGTGGCTCACACACAGTCCCCACAGACCCCGTTCCTGTGCCAGCACCATGTCTCTCAGCTGCCAGGGCACCGCAGCCAAGAGGAGCTGCTGAGGCCGACACAGCACAGCTTTAGGAACCCAAAGCAGGTTGATTTTGGCTACACAGAAAATGCAGCGCTTGGTTTCTGTTTCCTGAGCATAGCTAATACACAGGGGAAGTGCTGGGAAGTTGTAAGAAGGGATGAGAGATGGATTTAACCACATAATAGCTATTTATGGCCACGAGATGGCATTCCTGCCCCAGAGATGTCCCTCTGCCATGCCTGCACCCAGCCCCTGTGCCCAGGACCACACACTCCTCCCAGCCTGCTTCACCCCAGGAATCGCCCGGCTGGTTTGTACGTGAATTTATAGCAGTGTTATTCACTACAGTCTTTGGGGTATGAACAGGGAAAATAAGTAGGGTGATTATTTAGCATGATTTAAATGACAATTGCTTTTCAAATGCCCTGTGCTTTTGCTTATGCTATGAGATTACAATTAGAGGAGAAAAGCTCAGCAAGACGAAATGGAAATGTAAGCCCAGCAACCTTTTACTGGGAGGCCTGAGCTGAAAGAATAATTCCTTTTCTAAGGGCTGCCTATTGCGTATGCTTCACCAGTATATCTGCTTTGGATACAGCGTGAGTTAGTTTCATTCATGAAATGGGTCCGTGTACATTTACTATCTGCAGTCGTTATCACTTCTTGTATAGGGTGACTGTAATGCCAAGCACAGGCTAATCAAAGTTTCCTTTGGCCAAAGATGCTCCTCCGAACCAGCTACAGAACTACAAATTTCACAGAATGATTATTTAATTCAGACATGGTTAATCACTTCTAACAAATGTTACCATGTTGGTAAAAATATATACATAACTGCAGCTAGTTAAAGGCTTGGTTATGATTTAGACTTAATAAGGCCATAGACAATGCACTGATAGCTTTGCAGACAACTTGTGTCTCACAAGAACAGACCCTGGAAAAATCAGACAGGTATTCTCTACTTGAAAATACAGGCTACTGGTATTGTGCAAACACAGTCCAGACCTTCCTTTATAAATTCAGTAGAGGAGAGCAGTAAAATACCTCATAAATGCAAATAGAGCAGAAAAGGGCACAAGGTATCTTCCAAAATCAGCTAAAGAGGGGAACAAGGGGTGTGAGACTGTCACTTTTTTTTTGTGCCACCACTCACATTTTTGCTGTCCTATATTCTTCTAAGCCAGGATCCAGGACAGGAAGCCCAGATCCAGACAGACCCTTGGGATGGGGTTTGTCTTGCCTAACTTCTTAAGGCTAGAAACAAAGATCACCCTGGCATCTCCTGGGTCAGTGGGGATGGGTACGCACTTCCAGCAGATGATGCCCAACCAGCCATCTGAGCCATCAGCATCCTCTCTGCTGTGAAACAGAAGCACTGCCCTGCTTTCATGGACAGGAAAACCAAAGTAAGGACCAAGCCAGCCACTGGTCCACACAGCCACTGAGAAGAGCTAGAGCAAAACTGTTAACACCACATCCTTTGTTCCCATGGGAGATCCATCCCTAGACACGCATTTCACATCTCTGGCCTGACAATGGTGGCAAGGCTGAGCAACCCCTGGCTTGCAGGACTTCATCCTTCCTTCAGCAACCATCTGGGGCTGGTAAGCCCTCTTCCCACACCCTGATGAATCCCACAGCTGTGTGCAGCTGCTGGGATATCCCCTTCTCCACCTCCTCTAAGCCATGGAGTGGGAACTGCCGGAGACACTCTCAGCTTCATTTGCCTACAACACCTTTTTCAATGTGAAACAGCTCAAGAGTTGCTCTGGAAGAGGTTCAAGAAAATGCTGCTGTGTCTCTGCACTCCAGCCACATTCACAATCTCCTCCCCCCATAAGCACGCCTTGTCCTCCTCACCCATGTACTGACAACAGTACATAGCTCTTTTTTAGTGCTGTTCACTGGGAGACCTCGCACATTCACAAAGGCAACAGGCCTCTCTGCCTTAATTTCACAGAAAGGACAACTAGAATGTTGAGAAATCGCTGTCAAGGCTGGCTTTCCCATTAAACCTCTCCCAGAGCTCTGTTCAGCCACAGAACCAGCTCTTTAAAGGAAGCTCTTTACCTCCATATGCTGCTTTGGAACCTGCAATAGCAATACCCCTCATTAAATAATAATGTGCACTACTTGCACAACACTTAAATAAATCAACAACTGGGCACTTTTCACATGTCTCGTCCCCACCTTTCTCTCAGCAAGTGATGTGTAGAACTTGCACTAAAGCATGGCTTAACTTTGTTTATCAAACACCAACCATGAGCATTAAAGAAAAAGACTGAATACATCCCAGGACTTCTGTTTTGCAGTCCTCCTCCTAATTTAGCACTAATTCAGATCACTGAATCTCAATCTCATTTCAATGTCATTTTGGTCTGTACCATCTCATGTTAAGGTTGTATGCATAGGAGTGATGAAGCAGACGGGTGTCAACAAAAATCGCCTTGGGCATCATCACGCCTTCTGGAATACTTAAATGTGAATGTATGCGCTATCACAGGAATATGTAACTCCCAAGTGCACAAGAACAGTCAAGAAATTAGATAGCTGGCAAGAAGAGAGAGACATTCATCTGCAAAAGAGAAGGTGCATAAGCTCAACTCTTACTAGACACAGAATCCATGTGAATGCAGTGCTGTGTATGCTCTAAAGGTCGAGGAAAACACAGTCAGAGCTTGCACTTACTTGGTACCAGAGAACACAACTACAAGAGGTAAGGCTATAAAACAAGCCTTCATCATTCTTCAACACAGTTTCTAGTGTAACATTTGTAGTTACAGGGAGAGTAGTACTCTCCCTGTACTTAGGTACTTAGGGCCTTTGGGAGCAGGACCACACCTGGGATCAACATCTGCACCCTATTGCACCATGGCAGTGTGGCCATCCAAGTGACACTTGGGGTGAGGGAATCTCTGTGGGCCCTTGTCTTTATTTTGGGATAAAATTCAGCTGCTTAATCTAAAGAAAATTCTTTGCCCCCCATTAACCCTGGGGCAGCAGCTGATCCGTGCTAGAACAGCTACTGCAGAGCAGCTATAAGGAAGCATCAGAAGAGGCTCTGAATTCCTAATTAAAAGGGCCACTAAAGCACTTGCATGAAGACTTCCCATAATAAATCACACACTTGCATCTGGGTAATAACTTTTTACTGCGTTTTTTGCTGTGCTTAATGACCTGTCCACAGCCTCCACTTCCAAAAAATGGGAACATCACAGTATAAATCTCAGTGCCATTATGGAAATACGTGCACAAAAGGGGATTTGAAGAGCTGGTCAGACTGAACTAAGGGCAGAACCCTTCAGGTGCAAAGGCTATGCACCATCTCATAAGAAAACTGGCTCCTAGACATACTAAATAGTCCCTCTTCATGAGGGACTGTAGTGATAGGACAAAAGGTAGTGGGTTCAAACTTAAATGGGGGAGATTTAGGTTAGATGCAAGGAAGAAGTTGGTGAGGCGCTGGCACAGGGTGCCCAGAGAAGCTGTGGCTGCCCCATCCCTGGCAGTTGGGGCAGTTCAAGGTTGGGATGGATGGGCTTGGAGCAACCTGGTCTAGTGGAAGGTGTCCCTGTCCATGGCTCATACAGTTGGAACTGGGAGAGCTTTAAGGCTCTTTCCAACTCAAGCCACTCTGTGATTCTGTACCTTGTGTAGGGGATTTAGAGACCACTTTGTACCCTTCATCCCTGGACAGAGGGGCTGAAAGCAAATCCCCTGAAGTTCCTGTCCCTGTCGTTGTCACCTCTTAGGCTGGCAGCATCATGGGCTCAGAGCATCCACACCAAGCTTGCTGAGCACACAGCTGAAGATCACTCCTTCAAGACATTCCCCCAAGAGATCCCTCAGGGCAGACTTACCCTCTGCTCAGACCCTTACCCCAGGGGCAAGGGCTGTATCTCAGAAGTGATGCTGTCTGATCTTAGCTGCACCCAGGGCTCAGTCCACCTACTTCTGACACATTTATAAGGCTCCTGGAGGTCAACTAAGGAAAAGGAGCTGTAAACATCTGCAGAGCTGTGAAATGAAATCACGCAACTGGAAAGGCAAGCCAATCAGTCTGGGTAATTAAGACAGATTATATTTAATGCTGAAGCTATCCAGAAGAGGAAGGAGGAAGGAAAAAAAAGGCAGAAAAAGCAGCTATCTCCTAAAATTTCCTTTTGCTTTGTTTTTTTTTTACTCAGTGTCATGAATTTTGCTTACACAGGGGTTAGCTGAGCATGCAAACCTGAATGTGAATGATGTTCCAGTCTGAGCTTCGCCATGGTGTGATATCTCTGAAACACAGTGACAGCTCTGAGTGTAGTGTGGGCTCAGAGCACTGAAGTGACACATGGAAGTCCAAGGCAGCGGGTTCTCCTTCCTGTCTGCAGAGCCCACAGGGCTGTCCCAGCAGCCAGAACCAATGCTGGGAGGGGTGGTCAGCCTCTGTGGCTGCAGAGCTGTACATCTGGAAAAGACCTACCAGACACAGCACCAACTGAGGGATACACAACATGAATTATTGGCTAAACCCTGCTCTTGCATCAGTATAAACCCCTTTAGTTGAGTAGAGTTAAATAAGCTCCACAGCATATGGAGTATTTATTTCTGATTTATGTGTCTCGAAAGGACGTTTCCCATTTTACCATTGTGAAGTGTTCACAGCATCTCCCAACTAACCATGGCAGCAAAACACTGACTGCAACAAAATCCTCTTATCATGCTCCTACTCTATGCAAAGCTACTGAGCATCACTTCCAACTCCAGTGCTGGAGGCAGGGGATTCCTGAAAAGACCAGATTTTCCCCTTCTGCAAAGAGAGGGCATTCTTGCTCACCAGCATCCCTTCCCACAGGGCTTCTCCCTTTGCTGCCCAGTGCCCGTGTCCCAGATGGAAACAGTGACTGAATGGCACCTGAGGAAGGATGCTATGGAGCTCCTGTCCCTCTTCATGGTCAGGCAGTGGGCTCTGATGGATATGGCACACACTCTGAAAGGAAAACCTGAGCTGGGTGATAAGCTTGGGCGGCCTGTTGCAGTAGAGATAAAGAGCTGAGCTGTCAGAGCACCTTGAAAGGAATTCAGGGACCAGCATCAGAGCAAAGATAAGACAGGGCACTCCTGTCTCAGAGTGAGGTAGCTAAGGGAACAGAGATGGAAAGGTTTAGAAGTTTACCAAAGACATTATTTTGCCAAGAGTGAATTTATGAAGAGGGCATGATGCCCAAGCTCTTGGTCATGACAAACAACATAAAAAATCACATGGAATCAGATGAGACCCATTGAGTCCCATTGAGTGTCCTCTCTCCAGCACTGCCCTGAAGAAAAACTGCATGGAAAAAAACCCAGACAATAAAGAGTGATTTTTTTTTTTTCCTTCAAAAATAACAAGCTCCCTCCTCACTTCTCATACTCTGAGCTACCACTCAATCCTTGCATTAGGGCTAAAGAGGCACCTCTGCTTTGCATAACCTTAAAGTGAACACACTTCCAGAGCCAGAGGAGCAGCCCACAACTTCGACCCTTCTTGGACATGCCAAAATGCCCACTTAGGTTGGCCAGATACTTCGCCACCAAATATTTACTACTTTTAACCCAAATGGTTCAGCTGAGCTCATTGCAGGTACACTTGATTTTCACTACCATAAGCCAGGTGAAAATGAGACTTATTTGCATGCTGAAATATGTCCAGGTGAATATATAACATTTATTCATAAGGCATGTAGGACCTTGCTATTCTCTGAGTCTCTCTGATTTCTTTTGCTCTGCTCACATCAGAGAAAGGTGCTATGATAAGATGATGAAACACTGGTACAGCCCAAGAGCACTGCTACAAGCACAGGTCACTGTTTAAATATAACCAACGGCCTCTAGAGAATGTAGGACAGTGGTGCTGTGGCTGGACTTTCTGTGCTATTCCCAGACCCCAGAGCAGCCCTATTCTCTGGCTGTGCAAGCAGCAGCATTATGTAGTGTTGGGGATGCGCAGAGCCACCTCACCCCTGTGCTTGGCAGAGGGCAGGCATCAGGGAAGGGGGGGTATAAACCCCTCAGTTATCTGCAAGAACACAGTTACAGCACGAAAAGCAGCAAAATCCTGCTCACACTGGGATTTGGGATATTTTGTAGAGGCATCTGTGGGTTGGGATATAATACAAAGGCTTTTTCTTACACAACTTATTAAAAGCACTACTAATAATACGCTGTGAGCCTGATCTGAAATAACCCTTGCTATTTCAGGTCTGGCTTTCTCTAGAACTGTGCCATCTCCTGTACCCGCGCTGAGGCAGATAATCCTCACATGAAAGGACTGGGCTTAAAATGTCAGGAATCCAACCTGGAGCCTGAGAAGAAATAGCAGACCAGTATTGACTGCTTGTCCAAGAGCCACACTCCTCACACTGATCGCTGGGTACACACAGCTGCTAACCCTACTGCCCAACTTCCTTCAACATCCACAAACAGGATTCAAGCTCCAAAGTCACTAAGATGCTTTCAACCATCTTACTGTCAAAAACTGCTGGTTTTGCTCCATGGAAGAAGGCAGGTAAATCTCTCATAGACTTAGACCAGCGCTTTTGGAAATCCTTCCCTGTCTGGCAAATTGCCTTTTTCCATTAGAGATGCAGAGCCCAGGTTAGCTTTCTGTGATGGCCTCTGTTTTCTGTGGATGGTTATTGCAGAGCTTTACCTTGGGTGATCTTTGGTTTTAGAAGTAGAAAGTCCCAGGACCCTCAAGGAATACAGCTGTAAAGCCTAACCCCTCCCTAAGACATTTCCATAGGTATTAGCCCAAGTGCTGGAGCAATCCAGAGGAATTCAAGCCTGACCTGCACCTCTATAGGAAGCCAGTGGAGGGAGAGTAGGAGTGTGATGAACTTGCATAACTCCTATCACACTGCAGCATTCAGCACTGGATGAATTTTCCCGAGGGCTGATGGCTTGAAGCCCAGACACTCTGCGTTTCATTATAATAAAAAGAACCACTCAATTAAAGAGCTCACTCCTGCAGCTATTATTTTCAAACTAACACTTGTATAAAGGGTCCTACAGCTGACAGCAAGAAGGATTGTGTAAGAAAGGACAGACCCTTTGAGCAACAGTGGGATGAACAGACTAAGCTAAACAAGCACACGTAACTCAGGAGCGCAGTTTTCAGTATGGGTAGTAGTAACTTTCCCTAAATAGAGCCCAGCTTTTTCCATTGATGCAATAAAAATACTTAAAATAGTGACAATTGCAGGTTCTTATGGAAATTTTCCTCCAAGCACAGCTCTCCTACTTCCTCCCCTGAAGCAGATTTCAGTGTTTTGAAAAGTAAGCCAGGCTGCAGCACTTTCCCTGATTGGGAATATTGTTTTTAAACCGCTTACTGCAGATTCCTGCTCCTCCAGCACAGTGCAGGGCACAAGGCATCAGCAGTTTCTGTGCCTCTGCAGGAGGACAACCACAGAGGGAAGGCAGCCTGCCTTCAGCTCTGCTCTCCTCTCCTCCTTCCTACATCAGCTGGTCTTGAACTGTGTGCCTGCAGTGCTTGTGCACTCACATGTAATGAAGCTTGGTGCCGTTGGCTCTCCTACAAACTTGGGAACCAGTCACTCGAAGGGAACAGGGTAGGGGAACAAAGAGAGAATATCCCAGCAGCCCCACCTGCATGGCCTCCCACTGCTGCATATCACCCTGACAATCCTCCATTGTGAGGATGCTCACCAAGAATTCCATTTAAGTGTGAAATCTCTGCAGTGAACCAGAGGAAAACTGCCTCAAATCCATACAGGCAGTGTTTAAAGTTAAATAACCCCACAAATTGGAAGGGAAATAAGCCATTCATCATTTTCTCCTTCTAAATTAACAAAGATCAATCACTACTAGCAGGTTCATAACAATTTCTGAGTAAGATAAATAAAGCAAAGTAAGGGGTCAAGGCTGGATATCTGGGACCAGGTCAAAGAGGGCAGAACAAGACTCTGACCTTGCACTGGACTAGGGCAGAGTAGCCTCAGATAAAGCTCTGAGTGACCTGAAGCTTTCCCCAGCTCCTCTCTCCCACCTCTGGCTGTGGCTGCCAGGATGTGTTCCCTTTCTTGTAGGGCCTCCAAAACCCTGACAGTGAGGATGAGATTATGCACCAGCACCTGCTGGCACCAGTTCAGATGGACACTCGGGCAAGTGTTTATCTAGGCTTAACTCCATCCTTATTTAGCAAAGTACTTACGTATAGGCACAAATTTATGTCTCTATGGCTACAATAGATGTAAGCCTGTCATTAACACTCCCCCCCGCCCCCAGTTGGGGCTTACGTGCCATTCTCAGTTACAGGACGATGCTCTGCAAACATGGAAGGCCACATTTCTCCTCTGCTTCTCAGAGTCTCCTCTGGCCTCACCATGCAGGAGCCAGTCTGCGGCCACCTACCAGTGCAGAGAAGAGCATGGTGGAGAGAGCAAAAGGCAAAGCAAGACTTACGTTGGCTTTGAGGCTTCAGCCTGGTCAGTCTGCAGTTTCTCTCCACCTTCAACTTCCATGGTACAGTACACAATGCGGTTGGGGGCCAGCGACTTCAGACCCTGCACCTCCATGATGACAACCTGCAGGGTAAAGAAAGAGAAATGTAAGAGGAGCAGCGTCCTTCTGACCTTGCTCTGGCTGCTGAACCCATAGGGACAGCCAGCATTGGGCCTGTATGGAGACAGGGAGTTCTCCCTCTGACTACGCACAGGCTTGTTGAAACCCTTGGGTTACCAGGGCTGTACCAAGCTTCAGGAGATGGGCCTCATAGACATGGCCCTGCCCCATCTAAAAGTGTCTTAATATGTGAAATCCAGAGAAAAAGCAGTTACTCAGCTTGTGCCAAAAGCCTATTTTCAAGATTAATCATAGAATAGTTCGGGTTTGACTTTTGAAGATCATCCAGTTCCAGCCCCCTGCCATGGACAGGGACACCTTCCACTAGACCAGATTGCTCCAACTTGACCTTGGACACTGCCAGGCATGAGACAGCCACAGCTTCTCTGGGCAACCTGTGCCAGTGCCTCAGTACCCTCACCATAAACATTTTCTTCCTAAATCTACCCTCATTCAGTTTAAAACTGTTGCCCCTTTTCCTGTCACTACAGACCCTGGTAAAAAGTCTCCATCTTTCTTATAAGAAGTCTTTCTTATTAAGAAATCACCATCTAAAGTTCCTCGCAGGTAATTACCGTTTCTTTTTTAAAGGAGACTAATCTTGTTAACCATGTACCTCAAGAAACACCATGGGAGTTTCTGTTCATGTTTTCTTACAGCTGTCTGTGAACTATACACACAGGGGGTTAAAATTCCTCTCCTCAAGCCTTCTGATCTGTCCTTGCACTGAGCACCCCTTCCCTGGCTCACAGAGCAACACAAACCCTCTGATGAGCACACATTCTCTATAAAGCTGTCTTGCACAGTTCTGTCAGCTCCTAAAGTCAGTCCTTCACCAAGCTTCTGCTTCCCACCAGATGGGGTTCAGCTGGAGCAAAGTGTTTGAGACATCCCATTGTAAGGAGGAGTCCCTTTACGCACAGCTATTCGCACTGCACTGGCTTTTGCAACAGAGATCTGCTGCTTTGTGATAGCTCCTCCGTATGGGAACACTCAGAAGTCAAGCTTTATTTGATGCTGCTGTTGAAGGCACCATCTCTGGGTTCTACTTTGAAATAAGACTGAACTGAATATTATAAAGCTGGTTTCAGACATCTCATGAATTAAACTCTGCGACGGCACAACCAGTGCTGTTGAGTTTTGCATTGCCGTGATGTATATATAACAGGAGACCCCTTAGGAAGAGAAACAACTAGGAAACTACACAAAAATAGTATTTTCTGATTTTTCTGCATCCTACGTTTTTCACCCCATCCTGGTAGCTGTTTTGACAATGTAACATAAACCCACTCACTGACAGACAACAACAATTCTGTACGGGTGTGCTGATGACTCCTTGGAGTAAATGTCTTGCCTAGACCGCAAATACGTCTGCGCAGAGCAATTAAGTTGGCTGAAAACAGCTACTGCAGCAACACTGCTTCCAGAACACAGACAGCCTCTGTTGGAGGTTACAGCAGGTCCCTGCAGCCCCCTGCCTTCCCCTGGGCTCTTCTCCTGCTCAACAGAGCATGAGTAGCAAGTCAGTGCTCAACACAAGCAAAGAGCAAGCCAGCAAAGTGCAGTATTTCCATACAAGCTGCAAGCCAATCTGTTGAGTGCACTCAAACCCCAGCAGTTTCGAACAATTCTCCAAAGAGGAAGCAAGGCTTGCAGGGAAATAGTGACTATTAAATATACTGACCTTTATGGTGTTGCATTATTTTACTGGTTTAGGGAATAATACAGGCTCGGGGTTGCTGGGGTACACTGAGTAGCAAGCTGCATGAGGAGGTCAGTTACTGATGCAGATTTCTGAGCTGATATACATGAGCAGGAAATGCCAGATGGTTTATCTCACACAGTTTGTTCCAACTAGATGGACACCAGAGAGGACAGAGTATTTGACCAGAGGCAAAACTTGTGGTAACTCAGAGAGGAACCATTCCTCACCGAGATCAGAAAGTTATTTCTACTGACCCCTTTCCACCTAAGTCTGAACTAAGCAGAAGGTGTTTGCTGTGATTTTCACTCCCACAAACTGCACACTTACCTCCAGGGAGAACGACAACACGACGTCTGACTTGGAAAGCTGGTTCTCGTTTTCTTCCCCCATGTCAATTATTGAGGTGTTGTGACTACGTTTCAGCTTCTGCAGCTTGAAGTCAGAGCCCCCTTTAGACACAGGCATGCTCTCTAGGTTTGCCATCAGGAGGTTGACAGACGACTTCAGCTCCTCAATGTACATGTTTTCCATCTCTTTGGACACAAACTTCGGGAACTTTCGCTCCTTGCATTTGGAAACAAAACCAACAGAATGAATGGTCGTGACAACCAGCAACTACTTGTTGCACCAGCAGAATCCCCCAGGAGCATCTCCAGAGAGGTTTGTGAGTGCGGAACTCCCACAAACCAGATGACAAATTACAGCTTCCCCCTGTGTAATGTAGAAACATTATTATTAGCTTCCCGTAGAATTAATACCTGGTACTTATCCAGCTTTACTGTTTCTTGCATGTACTTGCATTTCTTTGATTTTTTTCTATCTGCAAATGGCCTTCATATTTTATGTATTCACAATCACAAACACTCCAGGCCAGATCTCAGCTGAACTTTGTGATTGACAGCAATTTACTAATGATTTGGAGGATGCTGACAGTTAGGGACTTGTTTTCCAGTCTCCCAAACGTGCCAGCTCTTTTAAAAACACTTCTGAGCAGTTGCTCCATTAGTTTTCTAGGTGTGAAAGGAGCCCAAGGAGGCAAAATCAACAATGTGTGGGCAGGAATGGTAGTCCCAACTGGAAGAAGGGGTAAAACACACTTTCCACTACTTGCCAGGGCCCTTGTCTATCTCCAGCAAGACACTCTTTCACTGTGAGACCCTCCAGTGCTGCTTGTTGTAAACAGGACATTTAAACATTAAACCCAAAGGTAACAGAGAGAGCAAAATGTGATGTTCTCCAACGTATGTTCTCAGCTTTGAAATGCTGCCCATGCTCCAGCTCTGACAGGATCACTAATCTCAGCCCTAAGTCTTCTGAAACCTCTGCTCATACCCTGAATACACTCAGGGTTTGAACATCTCTCAGTGGGTTACAAGAGGCTGTACAAGGAGTATGACAGCGAGGCAGCATCTGCAGCCAAGGAGCTCAAGGCTGACGTCAAAGTATCTTAGTGGCAATTCATAATATTGTAAAAAGCAGCTTGTAAGATGCAGGCTGGAGAAGAAAACAAGGTCACGTTTCTTCTAGAAGACTGCCATCAGGCTGCTGAAAAAGTAGCCCACTGCACTAGGTTTTGCACCAGTCCTCAATAGCTTACCTGTTACAAGCACAGCTCTTGCACCAAGCAGTTAAAATACAGTCTTTTGTTCCCAGTCCCAACCTTGGGTAGCAATTCCCTCATGTAAATGGGACCTGGCATCAAGATAAACTACCTAATCAGTCTGTTTTATTGTCTATGCATTATGTAAGCTGTAAGCCACCCTTTAAGAAAGAAAAAACCCAGAAACAACTGTTTGGAAGATTTTAAGAACTACTGCTGAAGCGATGATGTTCAAACACTATTGCTTTTTTTACCCTGCTACTATTCGTCTCTCCAGGGACTGCAATTTTGGTGCTGCCTCCACAAACCTCTTCAGACATGCAGCAAAGACTGAGACATTTCACTGTGTGCCACCAGCAACTTCTCATACTAAGGCTAAACCCAGGTAGCTTGAAGTGGCACATAACAATTTAACTGGGACCGGGTCTGAAGATGGAAATGCATAGGTCCAGGTGTGGTCCCAAGGTACCCATCAGACTGCACATATTGCTGGGGGAAGAAAAAGACACAGTAAAGAGATGCAGACAACAGCAGGAAAGGGTGCTGGTCACCTCCACGTGTACTTGGAGCAAGGGGAGGACCAGAAATGGGGACAAGTGCAGAGAGAAGCAGAGTTAAGAGACTGCAGAGTGAGTCCTGCCCCAGATGGACATGTTGCTCTGGTGTCAAGGTCTCATTTAGCTGCCTACACACGCTCCTTTTTGCCCTTGAGGCCAGGTGACTGGAGGGGGTAAGGCACCACAGGAAGCAGAGCACTGGCTACTGCAGAGAAAAACAGACCTCTGGCTTGGCATCACTAAGCTCTCAGCTATAGCGCTGCTCTCATTGAGCTGCTGGAAAAGTACAACATGCAGAGTGAAAAGCCTGTTCAGATTCAGCTTTAAAACATCTGCTGGACTTCAAGCGTGACCCTCAGGCTGGCTGGGTCCAGGGCTGGGCTTACCTGCTCTGACAGTGGGGCTCGCTGGGGGACCCTGCCCAGCGCTGCACCAGCACTGCGCTGAGCTGCACTCTCCTGGGCACAGCAGGAGGTAAAAGGACTCGGAGCTGTACCCTGGTGTCCACATGCAGGAAAGCTGCTGAGCACAGTGACTGTGCAAGGTCACATGAGAGATGAAACCGGGGCTTGCACTGGTTCTGCAACACCGCAATCCTAGGTTCCATTAGGCTCCACAGCCTTTGGTGCCTCTGAAGTTCAAATGTCCTAGTGTGAATGACTTAATTTATCAACGAGGCATTAATTTGCCTTTATTGTGCAATCTCAGCATGGCCACCTCAGCGCTGGTGTCATGAGCTCCGGTGCAGCAAATCTGCATTAAAAGCTGCAAATTGGAGATAAAACTGGAAACGTTCTCCTTTCACTGAGCTGAGTTGTAAACCCGCCCTATGCAGGGAAAACAGCCTTGCCTGGAAAGGAGGATATAGAGATGGATTCAAAAGGTCATTTGGATGCCTCCAAAAGATGGCATACACTGGTTTGAAAGAACAAGGTTTCTTGTAGGCACGTGCTGGCAGGATCTGACATTCTGGAGAGAAGGCCTGCAGCAGTAACTTGAAGGAGATTAAATATCAATACCTGCCAAGTGGATCACAGCTAAATCACTTTTACTCTAAAACACCCTCCAAGATACACAGCTATATATTGAAGGTTCAGTTCTGCACAGGGAAATGTCAGGTTGTGTCGAGTTCTTCGCCCTCACTGTCTCTTACGGGGCCAGCAGCAGCACGGTTTGTTTTCAGTATCCTTGAGGGAGGAATGGAAATGGCACATTCCTGTTTGCAAGGAATAATTCATGGAGCTGCAGCCTCTGCTGGCTGCCACTGACCCATGCATATTGTTGTCCCACATGCCATAAAGAGAAAATGAAACAACAAAACCAGGCAATCTCATTCTGGCACCCAGTGCCTGGCTACCCATCTCGGAACCGGAGCAGCCGTGCTCCACACAGTGGCTTATATCTGCTGCACGTAAAAAATACTGTAGGTTTTCTTGACAATGAAACGGCAAAGGGCCAAATGCTGAAGAAAGGAGCTGCAGCTGGGCTGCTGTGCCATCGTCTGGCCGCGTGGACCTTGGCCAACTTACTGTTTTCTTCAGCTAAGTGGGGAAAACCAGAACCCACCTCCCCAAAGCCGCAGCAGCAGTAACTGTTTAAGAGAAGCGTTAGTGAGGCACTACCAGCATCATTGCTGACGCCTGACCATAAATGAATGTGCTCTACTTTTCACATACCAGTGCGGTTGCAAACAGCTCTGATACGACCTTCCTCATAAAACCAGGCATAGATCAATGCTAGGACTGCTGCTGCTGAAAAGCAGGTCCTTAGCCTGAGCTTCATCTCTCTGATTAGAGCCCTTTCCTTCTAGAAATGGTTTCTTGATTACCAAGAGCAGCCAGGCAGATCTTTCCCAGTGACTTCAGCCCCATTAGGGCTTTATTGGTGACTCACAGCATTTGATTAGAGCGAGAATAAAATCTCAACCATGCTGATGTCAAAAGGATCCAAGGTTACTCTCCATCTATAGTCCATCAACCCACAGGAAAGGAAGTGTGGCTCCCAGCAGCCCAGAAAACGGCACAAACACCATTAGGGCAATTCCTGTCTCCTTTCTATATGCCATCACCCACATCACTGCCTAGCATCAAAGTTTGACAAAGAGGGCTTAGACATGCACTTGCAGATCTAACTGGAGCACTTCAGGACAATATCTTCTCCACTGTTGAGTATTTGTAAGGGATTTTGCAGGAACCTAAAATATCCCAGCTCATCAGGACATTCCAAGAAATGCATACCACATCAGCTTCATCTATGCTTGCTTTTTTGTTCACAGTTAATAACTGTCGCTTGTAATCATGATTATATGATTCTATGATCTGCTAGTTTTTAACTGGTGATTACTGGGAAAATAAACGTATGAAAGAAGGACAAGATCTGGTGGTTGCATCAAACTACTTATGTGCTTCTATATGAAGAGCTTACTGATACAGAAGATATATTGGCTTATTTTACCTTGGCAATTTGCTCTGCCATTTGGAGACGTCCATCTAACTCACGTCTGATCTGTGCTGCTTGCTCGTCTGGGTTGTCCAGCTGTATAAAAACAAAAGGCAAATCAAGGTGAAAAATTAATCAATGCAGTACCTTTGTGAACAACTCAGCTCTTCAGGCTGACCACGTCTATCACATTATCAATGAAGTATAGAATAAAGGGAGCAGAGCCCCCACAAAGGACACACACAATGTTCACCATCCCAAGGCAGAGATGACCAAGGGGCTTTGCAGACCCTGTTTTGATGCCTGCCCAGCTGCCTCCTGGGGCTAAGCATCCTCACCCCACTTTGCCCTGTGAGCCAGGGTGACAGCAGCCTTGATGGTGACTATCTGAACCCCTTGGTGCCCTCCAGAAGCTACCGCTTTGCTGGTGCTTGGGAAGCCACATTCCCCCTGTGCTGGGGCAGAGCATGGCAGCTCCAGATCATCAAGCTTAATACCCCCTGCCCCTCTTGCCACCCAAGACAGAAGGCACTGGACCCCGTGGTTCAGTGTTCAGCATCTGCCTGGCCCTGAAATGTCCTCTGAAAGTAAAACTGTTGGTTTTGCCAGTTAAGCAAGCAATTACAGCACATGTGAAAAAGGCACAGTGACTGCTGCAGTTTCCCATTAGTAGGACATACGGCAGGTTTGTTATTTTTTAGTGGGAATACGCAGACATAAATTACAGAACAACAAAAAAGCACAAAAGCCAGCCAGCCCCTGAAGAATTGGTAGCTGCTGCAATGAGGTGGAGATTTTACAGTTGCTTTCCAGACTCCAACCACCCTTTAGCTTCCTTTGGGGTCATTCTGCCCACTGCACATGGCTAGAAACATGCAGCAGTGAGGTGGTCACAGCACTGCTCCATCCATGAGGCACAAAACCAAGCAAAACCTCATAGTTTTTGTTTACCTCCTCAAGCAAACGTGACTTCAGGTGGGAAGGCTGACTCCTCCATCCAAATGCCACCTTTGTTTTCAATGTACCAGCCCCTTCTGGCTACCAGTGAACGCAATTGCCACAAGCCACAGGTCACTTCTCCCACTGCAATTGCCACAGGTCAGCTCTCCCACTGACTGCTACACATAAATGAACATTATTTGCTGGCCTGGGGTTGCACTAACCACCTCCGTGGGTTTTACCCTCCTCTGGAGACAAACTGCTTGACAGAAGAAAGGCTTGGCTGGTGCAGTGCAGCCTGGAAAGTTACAGCTATGGCAAAAGTCTCAATGCTCAGCCTGATGAGCAATAAGCTTGTGTCAGTGCTCCCTGGATGCACTGAAACATGCTGCTTTCTCCCAGAACTATTGCTTTCTACCGCATCTCCTCAGCTGTTTGCCAGCTCACCCTGCATCTCCTCTCTCTCATACATCCTCTTGTAGATCTGCACACGTGCAGGTGTGTATCTGCGTATTGCTTCACCACTGATGATTTTCCAGAGAGCCAACATTCAATACAGCTGAGATTGAGAGAAAATAGATTCCTGATTAGTTTTTGAAAGTCTCTGTTACTGATTTAATTCAAGCAGGAAAATTACACAGTGTCCTGACCGTGACCCAAATTCACTGAAGCTTCAGGGATCTCTGCTATGGCCATCCAGGTTTCATTCACACCACACAGCCTGCTGCCTTCATCTTTATATTCCTGATCCCAAAACCAGCACAGAGCCATGGACCACCAGCACCTTTTGGGATGAGCTGCTCCCATTAATTTCTCCATGAACAAACATATCACACAACCACCCACGTGCAAGCAACTCTCAGAGCTGCCTCATTAAGCGTAGGAAATGTACAGCCTCAGATTTCCATTTCTTTATGGCTCTGAAAGAAGGGGCATTATTTGAATTCCATCTGAGCTACAGTAATTGAGGTTAATCACACGCTACCCAAAATAACTCACGTGCTAAATCTGGAAACCAAGGATGCTGCTGTGGAGGAGAGCTGGTTCTGTGGTGAGATGATGAGCCAGCAAACTGCCTCACACTTTCTGCAGATGTTTTCCAGTGATGCTACAGGTCAAAAAACATGTCACGGAAAGATCTGGCTGCAGAAAGTTATTTTTCTTGGGAGGCAACAAACACCCTCCAGGCAGCCTCCTTGGTTGTGGTTGAGCGGGTAAGGGATTGCTTTTCAGAGCTGTGCTTCCCAAGATTCATTAGTGGTGCCAAGCTGGGTAACCTGGTATTTAAAAGAAACAAAACATCTTTCCAGGCTGTATTTTCAATGACTCTGCATGACAGCTCCATGGCAAATCCTGATCTTTGGGAAAGCAATCACACTCTGTTGTAGCCAACAGAACATTTTCTTCTTGTTAGCTACAGAATGGTACTAATGAGGCAGCCCCTGCCTGTGTGTCCTTCTGGCACGTCCGTGCAGACCTCTTGTGACTAAGAGCTACAGCTCAGCCACTTCCTGCTCCTGAGACTGGGAAGGGCTCCTGCTGCCGTCAAAGCAAGCAGAGTATGTTTTACATGGTCATAACACTATATGGTGACATTGCGAGCAATGCCAGGACCCATAAAATATACTTAGCTCATGATACAAGGCAAGGGACAAGTGTAAGGCATGTAAGACCAAACATTCAAATAAGGCAACACAAGCTCTAATATCATTAAAACTCAATTTCTTAACTAGAGATTCAGCTATTTATTTTCTGCTATATTCAAGCCCACTTTAACATTCAAATACATGACAGCCAAGTACATAAATGATTTACAAAGTCAAAGAGAAATTGAATTAGTTTCATTCCGCATTATGACTATGTTATGGGTGCGCTATGAAAAAGAAAAAGCAAAGATGTAAATCATAAGGTTGCCCCAGTCAGTTAAATGTGAAAAGTATTATAAATTTCAGGATATGATTTGTCAGACACGCTGGGCTTTTCTTCAACAGCACGCCACAAATATATGACATGGATAATTTGTAATTCTCAATTGATCATTACCCAGTTGCCTGCTGGTAAATTAGATGTTTTCATACGTCTACCGGCATCCAATATTAGTTCTCTCTGCCTGCCCTGCAGAGATTATCTATTTCAGTAGAACAGTTGCTAAAGTAAAAGAATAGAAATAAAGAGAGTGGAGCAGACTCTGAGCAGAACCCAGAATTCATCAGCACCACAGTGCTGAATGCATTGGCAGGGCACGTGCCTGCTTTAACCCATGGTGACCCTTCAACTGCAAAAACCACATCTTGGAGAAGACAGGGATTTTTACTTATCACCTGATAATAAGGAGCAACTTTGAAGTGAAAGAAAGAGTTTAAAAATGTTCATATGATAGTTTTAATTGCCAAAAGTAACCTGTTGCTTCCATGACTCTGAAACAGATTCACTGCAAGCCTTTTCCTTGTGTTATCCCAGAGGGACAGATAACCCCCCTACGCCTGCGAAAAGCATAAGCAGAGGCAAACAAACCACCTAATTAAGCTGTAATATCTGCACCAAGACACATATGCACCTACCAAATCCACACCTAACCTGCCTGACTGGTGTGTCAGAGACCTCCCATGTATCACCCAACCTGAGCCTTGTAGTTCTGAAAGTCAGGAGCCCAGGCTCACCTCCACTCACCCTGGGAAACGCCTGCAGCAGCTCAAGCACATGAACAGTGCTAAGGCAGACATTAAATTCCCTTGGTTTTGGAGTCAGTGTTATATGTATTTAAAGCTCCAGCTTCAGTTTACCACAGCTTAAAGCCAAACCATCAGCAATCCCTGCTGATTTGGAGCCCTGGCTCCAACTATGATGCTGGGGTGGCACAGGCTGCCCTAATCTTTCCTTCATCATGCTCCAAAGCAGTTTTGCTTAGATTAACATCTCAGACCAACCCACCTGCCTGTGGACCGAGCAGGGTTCAGCCCTTGTAAGACTGGTCACAGCAAGAGGGCTGAGACAGGGTTACCTGCTCAGCCTGGGGACGATGCTGGTGGCACAAGTGACATGCCATATGCAGATGGTTGATAACAGAAGTGGATCTGGCCATGCCACCAAACACATATTGATGGGGCATGCCCCCAGCAGACACAGTGAGTGAAACAGGACATGGGATCTATAATCACACACTGAGCACAGCACTGTTGGAAATAATGTTGTGGAAAGCTACAAGGGTTTATAATGAAACAGCATCATTCTAAGCTGCACAGATCTAGAATGACAGGGTGCAACATACAGGTATAGCCTTCAATGATCAGCCTGGCATTTACGCCATGCACTGCAGACATGACAGGTATGGTTGGTACAATTGTCATCAGCCCCAGCCAGACACCACTGCAACCATTCAACAGCTTAAGTCCTCCCTGCCAGTCCATGCTAATACTGATCCCTGCTTCCCAGCAAATGGAAAATCACACTTTGTGAATTATTTTCCCCATGTGGAGGACAAGGATGAAAGCTGTGATCCACTCATGTCCTTCCTAAGCTTGGTTTAGGAATAATTAACACAGCCAAAGACCTGTGTCATGCACGGTTAGAGGTGCCAAAAGCCTCAAAGAGAAAGTTTCAAGGCGCTCATCCTTTGACATGCTGGGAGCTCTGTAGCTCAGCAAATGGTTGATTAAGTATTTCAAAGCAAACATGCTGCATGCGAAAGCCGAACACGATCACAATACGGGTGACAATTCTGCAGCTTTGATGTAGGCTGTTAGGAGAGATCTTTGCCTCATGAAAGGTGGTTTTGCTTCGCGACACTCAATGAAAGAAAATACTGAAAAATTCATAAACCCCCATCAATTAATAATTAACCAGTCCAGGTGTATTCACGACTTGTGGCATCAGCAGCACGGAGTGCTCCAGCCAAAGGAAACATGTAGCCCCAAAGCCACTCACTGCAGCGACAGAGTGGCACCATGAACCACACAGCTTTCTAAGACACGCTCCATGCCACGGTCACAGACTGCTCTGTAGCATCCTTTTCCCACCAACAGTACATATTCCATACATAGATATGAGGGAGGCAGCTCAGTGCTTGAGGCCATGACCTCTTCCCATGTCTCTGAAGCAGCAAGCAGAGGAGGATCTGAACGCTCCCTCCCTTGTTCTCAGGGGAGATGCTGGCCTGCCTTTTAAATTGTGAATGTAAATGATGTTAAGCTACCTCAGTACAGTAAATCACCAATGCCCTGGGCAATGTGTTAATCCTCTGAGCAGCAGACTGCAACCCATGGACCACCAGATGCCTTGGGATCTGAAGTGGGAGTGAGGAAGAGGAAGGAAGGACACAGCTTTCCCTGTGTCACACACTCCACATGTCAGCAAAACTGGCAGCATCAGCACAGTCCGACCATGGATTCAGCAACTGCTACTTATGCAGTTTGAGAGAGGTTTTTGGAAGAGCCAGAGGGAACCAGCAGGACACATCCTCTCCACCAGCTCTCTGAATTGCAATGCTGTAGTAGGCCCATGCACCCCAGGCAGACCACTCTCCTAGTGCCTCTGCATGACAGGGATGCCCGAAGCTACATTTCTCCTCTGGCCAAACTTCCTCAACCAGTCTTTTAGGCTCAGAGTAACACAGAATATTTCTATCACAATGTAAAATTCCCCATAATTCAAGGAATTACAGTCTGCACCTATTACTCCACCAGACTTTTCCTTCCTACTCCCATCGGCCCCAGCTTCTTACACAGCCCCAAGGCTCCAGCACAAGGGTGACAAACCCCCTCTACCTGGAGAAGAGCTCACACCATTGTTTAGTAGCTAAAGTCAGCCCTGCTGCAGGAACTCAGTCACTTCCAACTGCAGCAGCCAGGGAGTCCTGGGGGTGATTTAAAACAGCAGAAAGGACATGGATAATTCAGTAAGGATTGACGCTTCCCTCTCTAAGAGAAAACTCATCTGATGGTTCACTAACTTTAGGGTTGCGTTAGACTCCTCAGTGAGAATATTCCCTGGATGCTGAGCAGCCCCTCCTCACTCAAGTGCTGAATCTTACACTGTTATAAATGACTGTGCTCCACCAGCTACATGGGCTGTGCAGATTCTTGCCTATCACATCACCAGCAGATGCTGGCACCCTGTCTGCTTCACCAGACAAGGTCAAGAGATCCAGCCTTGAACTAACTCTGGTCTAAACGCTGCCTTTTGGATAGCTGTTTATCCCACAAACTGAGCTGATTCCCAATGTGTATCAGGGGAGCACTGGTGGCATGTGCAGGAAGAGGTTTCTCATGCCCTCCTTGCTGCTGGCAGCAGCACCTATGGGTACCTGCTGCCCATCTGCAGAGCACTGGTGAATCAATCAGCATGTGCCAGCGGTGTGACAAGGGCAGAAGACACTCGGCACAGATCCTGTGTAGGAAAAGTGGACAACCCCCTGTGCTATATCCATTACAGACACCTACGACTATGCCCCTGCAACAGCTTTGCCAGGCTGCAGGGCTGAGGAAAGCTGAGACAAGCAAACTCAGCACACAGCTTTCCAGCAGGTTGTGCAAAGATGCCTCCAGATTTATGTGTAAAGATAAATCAAAGTAAATGAAAAAACAGAGTCAGCAAAACAGGGAGGGGAAGAAAGAGCTGCCTGCCTTTGCAAATGTTTTGCAAGCTGTTAAGAAAAGGGATGGCAGAGCACTTCCACTCTCAAGGCATGTCCTTTCCATCTGTGGCCAGAGAACTTCTGAACCCCACAAATCCCTCAGTAAGATCATCTGCGCGAGGTGTACAACGCTGAAAGGGCTTAAAAACTAAGCTGTCCAGAGGCTTTGACCTCTGAACATGCCTTAATACCCTCTTCTTATGGCATTGCATAAGTATGCTTGAAGGCATGTGGGCAGCATATGCTGAGCTACGGCACCCCAGAAGAAACTGGTTGATGCATCTCATGGTAGATCACTACATTGTAAGCTGTAAGGAAATGCAAGCAAGCTAAATGTGCTGAATTTCACACCAGTTAGCAGAATCACCTGTATTTTGTACACATGACAAAAAACTACTGTTCAGTTCCAAGTAATTTTTACAGTTAGAATTAGCTGCAATTAGCTCATCCGAATCATCGTGGAAGAAAGATCTTCCTATCCACAAATCCTCATCTTTTGATTAAAAGCTTAATGGTAGATACATTTGTCATGTAATTAAAAACAGGCTTTGGCTTTTGGAGCTAAAGCAACTTGCATGAGGTGCAGCAAGGCTGCAGTATCTTGACACTCAGCAGGATTAGAGGAGATGGAATAAGATGTGGAAACATCTCCAACAGTGTCTATGCAATGGGCAGGGCTGGGGCAAGACTCATTTATGAAGCCATGTAGTCAAAAGTTCCCCCCTCCATGCTGAAATGTGCTTGGGGCCAGGGTCTCAGTTCTTGTCAATTCAAGCAGGGAATTTAGACTTTCTTTGTTTTTTCAATGCCACATTGAGGGATTTTTGACTGACATCTATGGATGTGGCACCTGAAAGCCTTCCACATCACAACGCAGCAGTTCCTGATGGGCATTACATAGCATATTTACACATTTCAAGTCAAGATGTCTATGTGCTGATGCTTGGCAGAGGTGGCATATTTGAGCATGAGAATATGTCCTGAGAGGAATACCACTCCTGCAGGAGAAGTTGTTTTGAACCAGAGGTGTTAGGCTCCCAGGCCACGATGTGCAGCGCTTCCTGCAGATGTCTTTGTGTAGTTGGCTCCCTGGCTGAGCAAACTTCATTCCCAGCTCTGACAACAGGTCGAGGATCAGGCCCCAGCAGTGAATGTAAAATTCCCTAGTTGGCCTCTCTGTTGATGCAAAATCAGATCTCCTTCAGGAGCTGAGCTCCTCTGCTGCAACCCATACCATGCTTGGTAGGGATGATGATACAGGTGAATGCACAGATAACAGAAGCTATTGATCATCATTCACATGATGATCACTTTATACATTAAAAACAGGTAACCAAATTGAAGGAAAAAACATATTCAGAAAGAAACTTGCCTGCCACAGAGATGTAGCTCAAAACTGGGCAGCTGTTCTCCAAAATAAATACTCATGGTATGCTGGTGCATGCTTTGGAGTTTGAATTGCAACACTGGTTCTTCCAGTAGCATGCTGATAGGTGTTTTTCTGTAGAAGCTTTGAGCAAACAACTAGAAAAGAAGAGGCTGTAGCCATGAACAGTAAGGGTTTGGTTCCCCTTTATGTCAAACATCTGGGCATCAGCAGAAAAGGAGGAGAGGGAATGCAGAGGGAAGGTTACAGCTCCCACTTTTTCAAGGACTAAGATAGCAAAATTGCCGTGCTGCCCATTACAGTCCATTTTGGTATTCATGAAGTTTAGATTTATCACAGCCAGGAACCTAAAGAGACTGCTCTCCTGGATGGGCTGATGTTTTTCACATTGCCTTGATGCAGCAAACTGTCTCATGAGGTCAGGGAGAAAGCAGTTTGTAAAATGAAGCCTCTAGGCAGCAAATCCCCAGCATGCCAAGAGATTGCTATGTGTTCTCAACGGATGGCATCTTAAGGGAGCTGAAGTTGCTGGTCCCATGACTAGGACCATGCTGCTCTAGTAATCTCTGCTCTAGTAATCTCTGCCATCAGACCCCCTTCCTACAGCAATAAAGAACTGGAAGGGAACTGATCTCATCATGGTTATTTTCAATCCACCTGGGTTGCACCTAACATGAACTGGTATCAATTTATCAAAATTCAGAGCAGTAACATCACATCTGAAGTCCCTTTTGTCAATACATAACAACAATTATTAATGACTAGTAAGTAAACATTATTATGGTGCTAAATTACTATATGATGCTAATCAAAAGGTCAATTCCTCACCTTAAAGCAGTGCCTTTACAGTTGTGCTCCGAGTCACTCAAAGGTTTCAGGGGGAATTTCCTGGTTTTAAACAGAAGCAATATGCTCAGCCATACCAATCCTATCTAATCTATCACTGTATTTCAGAAACGCCGCTTGTTTTTAAATAACTGACATTCAACAACATGAAAAAAATCTGCAAGGAACAGGGATTGAAATCCTAGCTCCAATAACTGGGAATAACAGCCACCTCTTCTACTGTCTGATCCCCTCCAACAGGACCTATTCTGCCCCTGAAGAACCAGTGACACGAAACGGATATATGGCAGCACTAAGAAGGGCTACGTGAAGCCACAAGCCATTGTGTGGGATTTAACCCTGCACAACACCCTTGCAAGATTCTCTGGCACCTGTGCTAGGATCACGGACGTGAGAAGAATTGAAGTGGACACAGAAAAGCAGTGAGAGGTATAGCTATGAAGAAACAAACACAGGGAGTAAAAATGTGAAGCTTTTAAAAGCAGTCAGTGCACTGGGTGAGAGGAGGAGTAGTTCAGCACAAGGGGAGATCTCAGCAGATGGGGCAAGTCCTGCTGTGGACTCATCATCCTCATCACCTTACTGGTGAAGACGGTGAGTCTAGCAATCCATCTATGCAACAAGAAAATGCTGTTATGTATCCATATTAAATGTAAGATAAATTATTTACATGTACAGATCCCATAACAACTACAGAAGATGCTTCAGCCTGGAAGCAGCTGCTCCTGCAGCATGGCAGGACACACCAGCTCCCTTGGCACAACAGCTTGGGGTCCACAGCACTGCTGCTCCAGGCCTGCACTAGCTTTACTCTAACCAGTAAAAAGATACAGACTGTGTGTTGCACTATCCCACCCTGAATCTAGACTCGGTATGTGCCTGACCCTGATACCCTTCAATCACCTGAGTGAGCTGTGCCAATGCTCACCAGCTCCAGCTAGACCTGCCATAGTCACCCAGCCCGCAGCAGTAAAGGCATGGCCTGGAGCTGTAGGTGCATCCTGAAGGCAACGCTCCCTGGGTGATAAACCCCCAAAGCAATCACCCACCAAGTTCCAGATGGTGCTTTGTGCTTCTCTCTTTTTCTGCCATTGGAGGCTACTGCCATAGACCGGCATCTCATCGGTTTTTAAGCACTGATGAATCTGTGTGGAGACAAGGCTTCCAGGCAGCTCGGCACAACAGCTTTATAGAGGATGTGATTGAGGACCTGCCCTCAGAGCAGCCAGGAGAGATGCTCTACCTCCCTGCCCTGGCGACCCTTGCTCAGTGCATCCCTGGAATGGAGAGCTGACGCTGACAGGCAGGCAGACACAAAGCTGGGGTGTTTGGTCTTTTACCCTTCACTACACAAACCCTGCAGGAGACCCACCAAGACAAATATCTGCTGAGCATGGACTGCCTGGCCAGTGGGCATCCCCATAAAAGAACAAGGATGAGCTTTTGGAGTCCAGAGGTTCAAAGTGTCTGAAAACGGTCCAATTTGAAATTCCTCCTAGGCTAAAACCTTCCACATCTCATATCAATGTTCAGAGCAGGCTCCAGGGGTCCAACAATAATGAGAACATGTAGCATCGTGAGCGTTGGGTCTTTACACTGCTGTGCACAACACAACATGTAATGTGAGCAATAAACATTTTCTTTTTGCTGGAAAGCCAAATGAATCCTAATGCTTTTCCTAACCATAACAGACAGACTGCCCTGGCTACAGACCTCGATTTCTGACACATCAGTTGTAATGGCAATTGCCTTTAGATAAGTGATTACTGAGGCTTTGGGGGCTCCTGCCAGACCCAGTGCACATCAGTGAGAACAATTAGTTTTTTTCTAGGATGTGTATCACACCTAATAGAAAACATTAACTCCTGTTACAAATATTTATAAAAAGTCAGGCATAATTAAGCAATTTGCAATTTAAAATTAACAATCTAAAAATTCATCCGTGCAGACAGACAGTGTTAAATATAACCGCCGTTAATGCGAGCTGATTTAAACAGAGGTAACACAGCAGAGACAGGAAAAGGCAGTCAATCACATTCCCTGCCATTAACATCCTTCTCCATGTGGAATATTACTACATGCAGCTTTCAAACTGCTCTGCTGTGCTGGTGAGTGCAGAAGAGCTGTTTGCCTGCAGCCTGCTCTGTCCAGAGGGAGGGATGAGATGTCTGTCTGATGGCGAATGGAGTTAGCTTGCTCTTGAGCATTCTGAACCACTGCCTGCAACCCCACACAGCTCTCTGCAGACACTGTATGTGACAGGAACCCCAACATTTTGTGTATGGGGGCCCCAAGAGTCCAGTGCTGCCCTAAGGGTCTTGCACTGTGTTCATGGAAGCACCACTTGCTTTCCCCCAGCTCCCCTTCCAGGCTTCACGTGCTCTTAGCTTTCTCTAGAGCTCAGTATGGTTAGAGCCTCCAGCCAAGGCACCATAGGGTGGAAAGCTGTTTTTCACACTGTTTTACTAATTATTATTTGCATTTAAAGCCAAATAAAGCACTAGTTGCCCAACACCTTCATCCCAACCCAGGCTGGACTACCTCAGCTTTGGCACATGCCAGGATGCAACACAGCTGGAGAAAAGGGAGAAGCACCCACCACCTCTGAACCCTGTAGAGCAGGTAAGGGCAGGGCTGGAATGCCAGGGGAGATGGCACAGCAGAGTTCCATTAACAAAAGAGGACCGACGCAGGGATGGGACATGGGCTGGGTGGTGTGTCAGACCACATTGTAGCTCTATGGTAATTCTTCCAGACAGCTCCTCTCTGCAAGGAGCACTCTCATCTCCTGCTTTTTGGGAAAATGTGGTTTCAAACTACATTCAGCAAGGCATGACCTCTTTCCTTTGAAACTGTTCCCAGGGCAGGCGGCTTTTGCTTATGGAGTTAAGGAAAACATACTGGATACTCTGACAGTATGGCATTACAGTCTATGCTATCGAAGAGGTCTCCTGGGCTTTCTGAATATCAGTGCACTGCAAAAATAAGGTGTTAACCTGCTCTCTGATCCCATTTCACCTGTCATAGAATCATAGAACAGTTAGGGTTGTAAAGGACCTTAAGATCATCAAGTTCCAACACCCCTGCCATGGGCAGGGACACCTCACACTAAACCATCTCACTCAAGGCCTTGTCCAACCTGGTCTTGAACACTGCCAGGGATGGAGCATTCACAATCTCCCTGGGCAACCCATTCCAGTGCCTCACCACCCATACAGTAAAGAATTTCCTCCTTATATCCAATCTAAACTTCCCCTGTTTAAGTTTTAACCCGTTACGCCTTGTCCTGTCACTACAGTCCCTAATGAAGAGTCCCTCTCCAGCATCCCTACAGGCTCCCCTTCAGATACTGGAAGGCTGCTATGAGGTCTCCACGCAGCCTTCTCTTCTCCAGGCTGAACAGCCCCAACTTTCTCAGTCTGTCTTCATACAGGAGGTGCTCCAGTCCCCTGATCATCCTTGTGGCCCTTCTCTGGACTTGTTCCAACAGTTCCATGTCCTTTTTATGCTGAGGACACCAGAACTGCACACAATACTCCAGGTGAGGTCTCACGAGAGCAGAGCAGAGGGGCAGGATCACCTCCTTCGACCTGCTGGTCACGCTCCTTTTGATGCAGCCCAGGATACGGTTGCTTTCTGGGCTGCGAGCGCACACTACCTGCTCATGTTCATTTTCTCATCGACCAACACCCCCAAGTCCTTCTCCTTGGGCTGCTCTGAATCTCTTCTCTGCCCAACCTGCAGCTGTGCCTGGGATTGCTCCGACCCAGGTGTAGGACCTTGCACTTGGCATGGTTAAACTTCATGAGGTTGGCATCAGCCCACCTCACAAGTGTGTCAAGGTCCCTCTGGATGGCATTCCTTCCCTCCAGCGTATCAACCAAACCACACAGCTTGGTGTCATCGGCAAACTTGCTGAGGACCCTCAGTCTTCCCTCTAAGCTTCTACTGAGGGCAACACACTTCATATGCAGAAAGGACATACAGAGAGTAGTGCACAATAAGCAGCTGGAATCCAGATGTTAGCCAGAGTGCAATGGTGACTGCAGGCCTGCAGCATGAGTACCTGCCTATCTCAGAGTGCAGCTGAGGTTCGTTTTAGAAATGAAGAAAAGCTTCAATGAAGAGATTAAAGAGAAAAGCAATGCTTGAAGCATTCTCACGGGATTCAGAGTTTTTTACATTCTCCTCTGTAAGCAGGTCAAAATTGTGTTGCTAGAGCCACACTTTTTCTTCAGACGAAGGTACCATCAGACCCTACCAGCTATAAAACCACAGGAATATACACATATGGAACCTACAGATGCAATTCTTCCCCTCTATTTCTTATTAATTAAATAAACCCATGGAAATCAAGGGAGGGAAAGCAGGGCTTAGGGCACTGGAAAAAATAATGCATGTGTGCAACCACCAAGAGGGTCAGCTTGCTGCCAAGAACAGCAGCAGCTCCTTCTGCATCCCTCTCTCCCTTCAGCTGAAGCCATCTGGAAAAACAAGAAAAAGCAGCCTCTGATGGGACTGATGGCCCAAATACTGCAATTTGCTAAGGAATGTGGAGGACAGCAATAGAACTCTTGCTGGCACAGCTGGGAAACGCTCTGATACCTGCCCCTGCTGCTTCACAGATGCAAAGGAATCAACTGAGGATCACGCTGTGACCTTGCATGAAAGCTGAGGGAATAACTTAGTCATTTGGCTTACAGGCTGAGCAAAATCCACAGGAGATCCCACCCCTCAGAAAGCATTCATTTCCACAGTTCTTACTACATTTTCTGCAATCTAAAAATCCTAAGCTGTTCTGTTTCTAAAACAGTCAGATCCATCTCAAATCCATCCTCTCACTCTTTTTTGGGGGGGGATTTCGAGTGGAGGGTAAAATATTCCTGAACAACTTCACCAGTTCCTTAAAAATCTGAAGGATGTTTAATTCCTCCCAAATCTGCCTACATGACAAATCACGTGCAGGCTCACTCCACAGGATGCGCTTGCTGAAAACCAAGAGATGCAGGATAGCCTCTTCCATATTCCATCAGGAGAAACCCAGCAACTTTCCTGTCTTCTCCATTTTCACACCTGGTCGAACACCTCCAAGCTGTGCCAGATGTGTGCTTCTGTCATAGGTAAAATGAATGGAGAGAAAGCAGCAACTACAAGATGCTGCCTCATGCAAGCAGGAGACCAGCTGAAGAAGGAACAAGTACCTAAGCCTGGGGAGGTGAAAATGAGCAAAGCAGAAAATCCTTCTCTTTAAGTTGATTTATTTCCCCTCTCCAGCTAAACCTGTTTGCCCAGCAGGCAAGGACAACAGTTGGTGCTGAAGCAGAGGCATCAGAGGCTATGCCCACTTGCAATCCTGGGCTGCATTATCATTGCTCATTGCCATCACTGGTAGGACAAACAGAAACCTGGCACAAACCTGTCACCCCTCCTTGTGAACCATCTCCTTTGCAGGTGCCCTCCAAAATCAGTGCAGGGGACACATCATGCAGTAGCTGTGGCATGGCTGGCACTGAAATGAAGGTAATCCCATCCCCACCCCAATCATCACGCAGAGTTATTCAGGTTTATGCTGCTGGCAGCTTTCTTAACAGCACAATGACACACACTAAAAATATTTGCCATTTGGACCAGATTTCATGTTTAAAAATGTATAACAAAGAATTACTTGCACAGCACAAACCTTATAGCTTCTGCTTCTGAATAGATGGGAATTTGTAATAAACTTCATCTGACAAAGCAGTGTCCCCTCAGCTGCCGTCACCTCATCTGCACTGCCATGCAGCATCCATGTATCCCAGTTCTGCTTCCTAACCCAGGTATTTCCATAGCAAAGGCTTTTGGCTGCCGGTGACCAGGCTCCAATCTGCCTGGCTGCAGGGCTCCTTTTTGGAGCCCACCTCAACACTCCTGAAGACCATAAAATAACGAGCCTAAACAAAGTTCAGTTGAACAACTGAACTCCTTTGATTCGATATTCAGCAATGACACTAATACCTTCATAGTGTCCAAAATCTGCCCTACCACATGAGACTGATGGGCTCCCAACCCAAAATGAACTACTAGCCCCTTCCCATGCAATCTCTTGTATATCCCTAGTAAAATCCAGCCAACAGTCACTATGTTAAGGCTGTAGCCTCCACTAAAACTCAGACTTCTCCAATAGAAAAATATCCAGTGTATCCTTTGGGAGAGAGAAAGGCTGTCACAACCTTTGCCCAGTTCTTCCAGATTATCACAAGCACAGGCCTGCTTTGATCCCGCAGTTTAACTGCACCTGTACATGCCTGGTTAAAGATCACTCTAATACATTTGCAAACAGTCCATTTCCCCAGGTGAGCCAAGCTATTAGTCTTTCCGCGTGAGTCCCAAGACCTTCCCAATGCAGATCCCAGATCTGGATATAGCAGAAGTTTTTCTGAAGCCCTATAGAGGCTATTCCCCAATGTTTTCTGAGGTTTTCCAATGGAGAGGATAAAAAAGGAGCTGAACATCCTCTAAGGTTTGCTGTAAGTTACCCTGGAGGATCCAGGTTTGCATCCTGAGAAGAGCAGGGGTACCAAAGTTGTTTCAGATGCTGGAAAGCAGTGTAGGCAAACTGCTGTAGCAAAGCAGGACTGGCCCCATCTCCAGTTCAATTGCATCCATACATCCTCCCCAGGACACGCAGCCGGGAGGGTTCACAAGAAGACGTGCCAAGGCAGCTGGAAAAGCTCTCCACAGAAATCAGCCCCACCAGAGCAGAGGGATGGATTTTGCTCCACCTTCAGGCAGGAATCATTACAGTCTGACAGAGTTTTGCAGCAGACAATGCTCCTGCTTCATGCTGAACTCTGTTCTGCTTGATGACTTCTTCTGAGCCCATCCCTTCCTGTTACTTGCTGTCAGCTGCTGTACCAGCACTTCCCTTCTGCAGGGTTCATGTTGGCATAGGCCTATTCACATCAGAGTTTGTCCCCATTGATTTTCAGTTACATCTGATTTAATGCTATCAATGGGCATTTACTCCTTTTCCAGCAGGACTCTGACCCATTTTTCTTTTCCCCTCCTCACCAGCACCCCTCACTAACAGCCTCACACAGCCCTTCCCAG
Source organism: Pezoporus occidentalis (assembly GCF_034315485.1). Taxonomy (NCBI): domain Eukaryota; kingdom Metazoa; phylum Chordata; class Aves; order Psittaciformes; family Psittacidae; genus Pezoporus; species Pezoporus occidentalis. The sequence continues at coordinate 1,681,761 of NW_026915483.1, forward strand.
CAGCCCCTACACAGGAGAACTTTCATTATTAACCATTCTTATGAACTGCCTGTCTTTGAACAGGAGTGATTTACTTTTGATTGATATCCAGTAATTCCATGCAACAGTAGAGAGATTCCCTTCTGCTGCGGCATGCTGGCATGGCATGAAGCCTCAGGGGGCCAGATGTGCTTGCTCTCCTACCCTTGTGCCCTGTGCTGCCCTTCCCTAAATTATCTCGTGCATCTATCACTGCCCTGACTGCAGATGACATGAAATTTAAGGCACTGTGACACCAGCTCTCCCAGATACCAGGGTGAGCTACTGACTTCATGGTGCTTCATGTGACACCTGGCCTAAACAAAATGTACTTTAACTGTCATCATCCAGAAAATCACTCTTATTATGAAGCAGACCAGGTCTTCCAAGATCACTAACAATGATGCTTAGATCAAGCACGCACTCTGACGTTACAAGACCAGTGTTTCTGTTGGTATGTTTAGGATAGAAACAGGTTTTTTTGTTCTGTTTGTTCATCGATGCTACTTATGTTCTTAGCCATACAATAGATGAAACTGCAACCGGCATTATGACAGGAAAGTTTAATGATCCCAATTATCTTCTTGAACATATATATGGCTATTTTCATCCACAGAAATAAGACTTCTACTGACTGCCACATGCCCTCAGCTATTTTGCAGTCTCCATACATAAAGGCGGAACAGACTGACCAAGCAATGACCCTGAATAATTGCCTATGTTAACTGGTGATAAAGAAGATCAGGAGTACATGGCTGGTGAAAGAAATGCATGGGAAAGGAGCAGAATCACCTCCTGCCACTCCCAGGGACAACAGCAGCACAACATTTAGTCAAACCATTAGCCAAACCAGTGTCCAGTTTTCTCCTCATGCTTTGCTAATGACCACACTGTCAGTGGGGACTTAGCTGTCAGAGGAAGGCTGGTGTAACAAGCTCAAAGAAACCATTGTGAATACTGCTGATGTTCAGGGGAAAGGCAGAGCTTGAAACAGACCCTTTCCCAAATACTCATGTGTGGTTACCATCATTTTTATTATGCATCTTTGATAGCACATAATCCAGTATTCAGGGTGAATTGCTCTTCTATTAATCTAACCTGTATTATTCTTTCTAACCCCGTTCCCCCAGCAGATCCAAGCCAGGATGCTCTTGTCTGACCTGACAGTCATTCTCCTCCACAAAGTTATTTTGGAATCATTTTGACAGTGGCAGCCACAGCTCCTTCAGCTAATTTACATTCAATTGCTACTTCACCATCTGAGCACAACTGTTCCCAGGCAAAAATCTATTGGTAAGGAGAAAAAGGGCAAGTAAAGGGAAAATCCACCATGAGAAAGGTAAATGAAGAACCGAGCTAGAAAGTGACTGAAAATAGCTGCTTGATATTTTACATTTTTGAGAATTGATATGCACAGGGAAGGAAGATGCAGAATGAGACCTCAAGCCACAAGAAGATAGCAAGTACAATGATGAGGAACTGTTGCTGATATTACAACCCTGAACCAGAAATAATAAGCACTGCGTTTTAATATGAGTTTAAAACATGAAGTGCTGCATTTGGCAAATGACATTCTCATCAAATGTAACAGACATCACTCGAATTAATGAAATTATTGTGTCAATAGTTCCTCCATGAAACCACATCTCGGTTTTGCAGCTATTTTATCAGTCCTGGTCTCAGCTCTGCACCCAAGCATGCAAAACTCCTGGTAATGGCAGCCAAACACACGCCTGCAGCTCATTTCACCAGTGTTGTACAACATGAGCTCGCCAGCAACCTGGCAGAAATACCAGCAGGATAAATGACTGGTGTCAAGAACAAATAAGAGACCACTTAATTACTCTCCTATTTGATTTTTACAATTTAAACTACCCAAAAACCTTTCTCGCTGTCATCTCTGTGCCTACCTGGGCCACAAAAGCAGCTAGGTATATTTAGCAAAACCCTCCACAGAAGTGAAAGCTTATGGTCCTTAACTTGAGAACAAGGAAACTCTTCACTGATGCTCCTTCTGCAAAGGAATAGCCAAGGAGTAAAGCCTTGCACTGAGTGCCAGCACTTGGGGCTCACATACAACTCTTCTCACTCCCCTGCCATAGCTATCAACATTTAACACCTACAGAGCCCAACTTTACAGCACCTACAAGAAAACATACATGCCACTGACGTTCGACTTCGAGCTGGCTGCTCAAAAGGCGTATGCCTCTCTCCTTTGCCTTCTAAGTCTTCCCATATTACATAGGGAACTTCAGCTCAATATTGCCTTTGATCTCAAAATGCTCTTTGGAAGGAATGGCTGTTATGCCACCATAATCTCTGTTAAATAGGAAATGCAATCATTTTGCCCTCTTTCGTTGCAATGACATTTCTACAAAGACTTTACACTGAATGACAAAGAACACTGTGCCATCACTTCTCCATCTTCTTTCAGAGACAAAACAGGACCAAAGGCTACAACACGCACAGATCACTCCTGCTAGGAAACATCACTGCCACCCTGCATTGCGAAACAAGCTCTGTGAGCTGGAGGCCAGCACAGTTTTTATGTGACTTCAAGCTACTATAGCTGCCTTTTAAATACATGAGAGGATGTATTTGAAGCCATCTTGCATGTAATTCCCTATGGAACTTGCACTCTAATTTCTCACAAAAGTAGAATCAGATGTTCCGGAAAAACCACAGTATATTGAACATGAAAACTCAATACTGAAACAGAAGTAAGCAACAGCTTATATAAGCTGCATTTCTTGTAGTTTGGGATATTGAGACTGAGCCTTTGAAATGCATGAAATCTAGTTTGTTGATCATTTCCCAGTTTATAGTCAGCTCAGTGGGAACAAGTACGTGTCTACTTTGATATCATTTTGAAGAAAGCTCTTGGAATCTCATTTCTCTTAAGACATATATGTGTTCTCTTTTTATTTTGGTACTCTTCTAGATACAAACCGGAAGACTAACCCAGCTGTATTTTATATTCATGCAGTATTTTCTATGGCCTGATGCATCTGACTCCCAAAGTTTCTTCCAAACTAAAAATGACACTGTCTATCACATCCCAAGCTGTGGCATGAAGCATTTGTCAAGTAACACAGCAACACTGGTAGTCTGACAAATGAAATACAGGGAGTGGAGGAGAGGACTGATGAATAACACATCTTTTCATCGGAATAATTCTCTTTTCTGGAATACTGAATAGAATATGGAAAAACCACATCTTTCAGAAATAACATTAGAGAAAACTCAGTAAAATATTAATACAGAACCTTCAAAATATTCACTTAGTGGATGACGCATGTCACAAGAACGAGCTCTCTATTTAAGACTGTAAAAAGAAAACTGAAAGAGTAGAGTAGTGTGCAACATTAGGGTAGCACAGCACAGTGAAAACCAGGCTCTCCAACAAGACATCACTGGTTGAAATGAAGAGCCTGGAGCTGCAGCACAAGCCTCCAGCATGACCACGTATAATCCCTGTATGTGCCATTATCTTTCTATTTCGCTCATGAGATTGGCATTGAATGTTCCTCTGGAAAACAACAGGATTTCAGGGATAAAATACATGATTGAGGGTTGATGTGATGCAAAGCATTGAGGTTTTCATGTGGAATTCAAATTGCATTTAAAGACCTACACACAAAATAAAATTCTAGTGGCTGCATTGTATTTCTAGTTAAAAGGAAGAGAAAGAGAGGCATTAACATAGTGCAGGGTCATGCACCAGTTATGTCTTATTAAGTATTCCAGCCTTCCTTAAGATAAGCATCACATATGGGTTCTTTTGCAGCTAGCAGTTCCTTTCTTAAAGGGAGAGAGAGTTCTGGATAACACCCCTTCTGTCTCCCATGGCCTCCTGGGCTGATTGACAGGAACATGTACTGCGGGGAACAAATGCTGCTCAAAGGGAAAAACAAGATTGCTTTCTCCAAAGGGGGCCAGTGGGGTCATTTCTTTGTTGTGTGTTCTGCTCCCCGTCTCTGGTTGAGGGAAAGACAAAGAGGAGGAGTGACATTTTCCTTTCCTAATGAAGCACAGGACACGCCGTGGAACTTGTTTTTACATACGGCTGCTTGCGCTGAATTCAAAGTTAGGGAAGCAAGAAAGATTGCTGGAGATCATGGCATTTTGAGAGTCGAATCCCACCTCTGGGAATCAGATTGCATGGAAGTCCAACTCAGGATCCACGCTCCAACACATCTCAGTTACATTTTAGGCTGGGTTTTTTAAGATTAGCAATAAACATCTGATTTTATATATCACCTTTGGCTACCGCTCCGCTGTGATGGACAAGATCTGGCTTGGCTGCTGCTTGGGCAGATCCACCAAGTGATTTGAGATCAGGCCACCCTGCACAGGGACAACATGCCCCAAAAGATCATTGGGTTTTTCAGCACAAAGTGGTTTCCCTGAATTCATCAGCTTCTCTCAGAAGTCTCCTCTCTGCCAATACAAAGGTGACAGCCATGGGGTTTCTATTTTGTGCCATCCCAAATCTCTTCTCCACCGAGATGTTTCAAGCTATAAATCCTGAATGTTGTCACATTTAATGATGCTCAAGAACTCTTCCTATTTCTCTTCTTGCAAAACCTTCCTCACTGCTCTAGTATCTCTGCCTGCACAGCTGTGCCAGGAATGGCCCATGGTCCTGGCCCTCCCCTCTGCTCTGATTTATTCCTATGATAAAGCTCAGAGGTGGAAGCAGATGGGCACTTGCAGAGACAGCAGACACCCAGTTAATAACCCCAGGGCCAAAGCGCTTCCCTTCCCAGAGACCTCTCCTAGTCTGCAAATGGCAGCATCAGCACATCATCAGCTACTTCGATCCTTCATACTTTTCCCCAATTGCTCCTACATAAAGCCAGGAATTCACCACTCAATCTGTCCTTTCCAAAATGCAAGGTGATGGTAGGAAAATGGAATTAATAAATATCCATTTGAAATGAGGCCTGATCTGATGGAAAAAAAAATAATCTGCCTAAACAGCAGAGAAGTAATGTCAGCAAGTAGATTTTCAGTGGAAAAAGAGAATGAGCAGTACCTAAATAAAGGGGTTAAGGTAAACTGAAAATGTCAAGTCATTGGTATAAGGTAACCATGGTTATTTTTACAGGTTGAGAGAGCTGGGGTTGTTCAGACTGGAGAAGAGAAGGCTCCAGGAAGACCTTAGAGAAGCTTCTAGTGCCTAAAGGGGCTACAGGAAAGATGGGGAGGGACTCTTCATCAGGGCATGTAGGGACAGGACAAGGGGGAATGGTTTTAAGCTGAAAGAGGGGAGACTGAGATTAGGCACAAGTTCTCCCCTGTGAGGGTGCTGAGGCGCTGGCACAGGGTGCCCAGAGAAGCTGTGGCTGCCCCATCCCTGGCAGTGTTCAAGGCCAGGCTGGACACAGGGCTTGGAGCAAGCTGCTCTAGAGGAAAGTGTCCCTACCTGTGGCAGGGGTTGGAACTGGATGAGCTTTAAGGTCCCTTCCAACCCAAACCAGTCTGTGGCTCTATGGGTTTTTTTATGCATTCCTTCACAGCATGAACGCAGATGATGATAAGTACTCATGGGCCAACTGAAACACAAAACTGAAGAGATACCCTGATGGTAATTTAAACCTTGAACTGTGGAAATTAAATCAGTCCACACAGACAACAAAGAGTTTTCAGGTGATATTACAACCCCCCTCCACTGAATAGATGAATAAAAACCATTTCACAATAAGGATGAACATCTTGAAAATCATCCTAACTTTAGCCCTAATGTGCCTGCAGGGATTGATATTGCTGGAGCAGGATAGATCTGATCTGATGCCTGAAGTTGCCCGTGTGGCCTCTGGATAAAGCACAACTGTTTCTAATCTGATTTTGCACAAGCTGTTGAAATGCAGAGGACCACTGGTCCCAGCGTGCTGCATCCCCTTGCGCTGCTCGCCGAGGGGGTCACTAATGGTCTCGATGAGTTAGTCTGCTGCTGCTTCTTGAGATCATTTTGCATGCTTTTTCATTAGACTAACGAGCTCTCTTGGTTGCACTTACGTCGCTGGCAAGTGCACAGCAGACCAAAAAGGGAGAGCAGGGAAGTGTCAAGGGTGCCCAGTTGTGACAAATAACATCTGAGTGCTCTATTAAGCAAACTAAACCAGGGCTTTGGCTCAGAGGAGTCCCTGTTGATTTTAGCAGCAAATAATGAATTAAATCCATCTCCAAAACCCCATGGCAGAGGGGCTCCCAGCAGCCAAAACGTTTTGCATGACTGTAGACAGCAGAAATGAGAGGCTGCTTCTCCAACTCCAGCACTTGCCTGGATGCTAAAACCATTTTCTGTCCCTTAAATAACACCCCATAACAAATGACATTTGGCTGGGCTAAGGAGAAGCATCCACACCCCTAAACCCAGAGGGAAGGCTGGCAGGAGGTAGCGTGGGAAGGATGCAGTGCAGAAGACTTCTTCAGTCTAATAAACATCTCTGGTTAGTGTTAGAAGAAAACAATTGACTTTTCCTCTGCAAACCTTCACTACTGTTGTATGACATTACAATTCCCCTGCTAAATATCTGCTCTTCAGATGCACATTCTAGCCTGGTTTCTGTAAAGGGGCTGTAAAACCAGAAGATGTCCAGAGTAGGACCAGAAATGGAAGTTCCTACTGCACGAAAACATAGATCCCCAACTGGCTGCTAACAGGGTTAAAACACCCTCTGATTAAATGAAAGCATCTTTAATTAGTTTAATTGACCATGCCTCAGCCAAGACCATCTGCTCAGCAGCATTTGCCTGCTCTTTGCAGGAGCGATTGATCAGACATAGCTAGAGAATACAGCATTAGGCTACATCAGATTTATTTTGTTTAATAGAAGAGCTAATTTGCTTTAAATTTAATTACAGGGGCCAAGATTGCTCTCTAAGTCCATAACAGCACAGAACATAAGCTGATCCTACAGCTAATGGATGCACACATAGGTCCAGATGTGTCTGTGCAGATCAGACACTTGGTGATGACAGCTTGGGAGAGAAGGTCCCTCCCTGGCAGAGAGTGATCGCTGCAGTTTCCTCCCCAAAAGTGGCCATGCAACATGTGCAATGTCCCCCTCCAACCATCTGAGCTTTTCCCACAGCTCTCCATTGGATGCTGCAGCAGACATGTCCCATCTCAACCACCTTTCCTGCTCTGAAAGACACCAGACTGTAGGGTTGCTGTTTCTGCACAATATGGGACCACCAGGGACAATCAGAGGACCACTCTGTATCTTCTGGGCGAGTTCCATCAGCAAACCTCTCCCAGACGGGTGGCTGGCAGCTGAGGGTCCCACAGAGACAGACATCACACTCGCCCCATCCCTGACATTGCACTGTCCCTCTCAGTTTCTCCACCCTTCCACACCAACATCATTCAACTTATCACACCCTGAGCTAACGAAGAAGAGCAACTCCCCCTCCTCCCCGAATGACCACGTGTATTTATGTTGTGTTGTTATGAAAACAGAAATTTCATTCACTTCCCAATGCTTTTTCCTGTTGCAATTTCCCACCGGGCACTAAATCACTGCTGTCTTTGGGAGATGCTGGAGCCCTGACAGGCGTGCTGCGGCTGCCACTGCCTGCCACAGGAGTAATTACAATCCTGCAGAAGGCTCCAGGCTGCCATTTCCGTTTCCATGGAAATAAATACTGAATTACTGAAAACAGAGTATAATGCTTTATGGATTTCGAGGCTTTTGATCGTCTCAAATCCAACTTAACACATTTTTATTGGTGGTGGATTTCTTTGTGGGGAGGGGAAATAATACTTGCAGTGTGAAAATAGGAGTGAATGAAAGGCATTTTGAAACAGTAAAAGAGGTGGGGGGAAAAGGTCTGGCTGATGCCCTGGTGATTTGCGAAGGGAACAGCAGTACTGACCAAAGCTGCTGGCTGTCCACAGCATCCAGGCACCCAGCCTGGAGAGAGGAGCCCATAGAGGATCATCAGTCCTTGCCTGCAGCCACAGCTTGCCACCACTATGATGGCCTGTTTCATAGAATCCTAGAATGGTTTGGGTTGGAAGGGACCTTAAAGCTCATCCAGTTCCAACCTCCTGCCACAGGCAGGGACACCTTCCACTAGATGAGGTTGCTCCAAGCCCCATCCTACCTAGCCTTGAATACTTCCAGTTTGCAGGGACCCTTGAGGCTGAAGACTCCCTGCACTTTCGGAGGGATCAGTGTTAGTGCTTAAACACCCAGCATTAAGATGGCCATTCCACAGGCACTGAGCTTCAAGATAAAGCTAGAATAAAAAACAGTTGCTTTATGCTCTTCAAAAATGATGAGCAGGGAGCAGAAAGGAGTGATCTGATTCTAAACCCCTGTATCTCCGAATTGAAGAAAGAGATGTGTACAGACAGGTAACTCCATGCTGTGTACAATGACCCTGGGGCTCAATTCTCACTATAAGGCAAGGCTGGGAAGTTTGCATCACAACAAACTAAATTAAATACTTGGATACACACAAACAAAACACCTATTCGGAGATCACCTAAACCTTCATCTCACTGTCTGAGCTGCTACAGTGCCTCATGGGAGTTTCTGTCCTTACTTGTTTCTCCATAACTTGGGCTGAATGTTCCAAGTACCACCATAGCATCCCTGCAACAGGCTCAATGCACCACAGTGAGTCAAGAAACAAACCTGAACCGCAGAGATGAGAGAGGGACAGGAGGCGAGACATCACCTCAGCAGATTATCTTTAATACTGACTTGAGCTAAAATCAAACATTTGATTCAGGACAGAAATCCTAAAGATCTTTTCTGCTAACACTTCTGAAACCAATTTTCTTGGCAGGGGAACTTTGTGTTTTGTGAGAAATGTCAGCCTTTGGACACTGTGTCCCAATTCAGCTGCAAAAATAAATGTCAAAACAGTGAGTTCTAATTTTAAGCCAGCTCTGGTCGGCAAAATTTGTGTTGAAATGTTTCCTTACTAAAATCACAGGACAGCAAAACTTACAAAACAATTTGGATTGCACTTGTAAGAGACTTTCATTCCTTCACATGAAATAGCAACAAGACAGCAATGGGACTTGGTCTGTGTTGTAGCCCATCCACACATGCATGCTTCTGATGTTTTACCTTCTACCTGGGTGGACAGGAATAGATGCTGAAAAACCATACCCATATATTATTATGTACAACTGTCATGCGTATATTTAGCTATTTGTTTTCAAATCTAACATATAAGGGAATTAGATGAAATTGGAGGCTTAGCATTGGTGGTTCTGCACATTTAACAAGAATGCCACGGTGCATGGGAGGCTTCAGGCCCAGGAAAGAAGAGAAAGTCTGATTGTGAAGCCTGTGAATTCACAGTCCTGCACGGACAGCTCAGAGTCTTCCTCCAAAGCAGGAGGGTGGAAGCGTGCAGCTCACCATGTGGCCTGGACATCAGCTATTGCTGCTGGATTAACTGAACAGCGCTGTACCAGCTCCTTCTCACTGCCGCTAAAAATGACTATCAAACACAGCTTGCGACAGGAAAGTAAATCACTGCCCTACAGCTGGGGAAGAACAAGGCAGGAGAACACCACAGCCTGATTTTCCTGAGCTGCTGCTGCAATTCAGCCATTATGAAGGTCAGTGGGAAACAGGGACTGTGCCCGAGGAGATGCTGACTGCAGCAAAGACCCAAGTTTGGAACTGCCCAACACTTACAGAAAATAGCTTCCGTAGGACTCTCCCACAGCCACAGGTTGCTTGCAAACCAGAAGAGCTACACTCAAGACTTGCCAATGAGTTCTTCACCAGACACCCAAGATTGAAACACAATTCTCCCTCCCCAGTGCCTCTCAAACAGCGGAGGAGCTCGCTGCTGGAGCCAGATACTCAATTCCCAAAGCTGACTCCAGTGGAGCAGAAACATCAAAGCCACATAGTGTGTGTTATGCAAAAACCTTAAGCCTGTGTGTATTATTTAAAACGTTCTAGTCAGGGGCTGTGCTTAACAACACCGTTATCTCCACAACCGTTCTGCCACAACACCACTTCCCAGCTCTGTTTCCTAAAAGCCTTTCCAACTGCATCAATCCTTTTTGCTCTGTTGCTATCTCAGATCCTGCCATATCACCGCTATCACATTAAGAATACACTTCTCTCATACCACCTGGGGATATCGCATTAAATAACTCCTTTAGCGATCATCCTCCTCCTGCACAAAATATTAGGTCAGAAGTGAATGGAAATGCTGTTGCAGTCATGTAATTGTTATGCAATTAGCGAGTATGATGTAACAGGAGACTACAGAGAGAAAAGCACCTTCTTCCAGGCAGCAGGAGTTCAAGGCAATGTTTGGGGCTCTCAGCGCTGCTCCTGCTCATGCTTTAGGATGACAACAACTAGGCAAAGCCTTCTTATCCCTCGCCTCTTTGCACAGCCTCTGAGGCAGTTTCACCCTGCACACCAAAGCAAGGGAGAGCACAGCAGCACAGCCAGCCCCAGCCAACAGGAGCAATAGAAGCAGCTTTGTTTTTCTAACCACAGGTGATCGACTCATAAACTGCATTGACAGCACCACGAAGAGTGATGGCATTCAGATGCCCTGCCAGAGAAAAGGCTCTGTTTTCCAATTCTACCCATGACTGGCAGGCAAGCACAGGTCAAAAGCAAGTGTATCTTGTATTGTGCCAAACCGCTGCTGGGAAGCCTGATTGCCCCCAGATTTGTCTGGGAGGTTTGTTCAGTCTCAGAGTAAAGCCTCTGGCTGGCACCATGGCAGGCTGAGAGCCAGGGTCCACGGTGGGCTCTGGCAGGAGCTGCCTGTACACTGCCTGAGGAAGGAAAGCAAATGTATTAACCACATGAGTAGTACTTGAGCCTGCACAGCATTTCGGGGAATATTGTAACTTCAGTATATCCAGGAAAATACCAGTGTTCTCCTTCTACTTAAAGCTCATTCACAAACACAATATATAAAATAGTTTGTTCTTATCAAACTGGTGAGAAACATCAATCAAATGTTAAGAAAAAGATTCAAGCTGTACTTCCAATTAGCTCTGGTGAGACAAGAGTCAGTGTGTCTTCACAGGGACGGAAACAAGCACTGCTGAGGCTGACTGTAACCGAAATACAATCCAGACTGAAGAAAAACAGCATGATGGGAATAAATTATCATTCATAAGGGTTATGGAACCAGTGTCCCAAAGCCCAGCAGGTGAGCTCTGTGCTGCAAGTATGGCTAAGGGCTAAGAGGTCTTTGCTAAACCCATCGGGGAAGAGAGCTCGCTACTGGTTTCAGGACAGGCTGCAGGGCAGAGGTGTTTACAGGAGATGGCTTGTCAAACAGAGACAGGCAGATGTGGCAAATGAAGATTAATGAAAATGCAGAGTGGGGGTGGAATAGAGAGAATCAGCAGCTAGAAAGAATTCTTGCAGAAGCACGTCCCAGCCCTGCCATGCCCATAGCACAGGTACCTGCAAAGCAGGGAGCCATTCCTATCCCTCAGCTGCCTCCAGTCCTCTCCCACCCAGCACCCATCCATGCCGCTGCAGTGCTGTACACACAACTCTCCTCTCTCCAGATATCCCTGGTTTAGTGCTGTAACATCAGCAGGTGCCTCTGGCTCCCTAATCGATGTCAGACTTCCCACACAGGAGATGCTGCCGGTGCAGAGCAGCTCAGCACGGTCCAAGGGGTTACAAGGAGAGTTTCCAAGCCATGAAGGACAGTACCCAGGGCTTGACTTGCATCTTCCAGCCTACAGCAATCAGGCACCCAGCTGTTGCTGTGGCTTAGAAATCTGCCCTGGGTCAACAGCAAAAGCTTTTGGAGTAGAAAACAATTTGCTACTAAAGTTTAGGAGGAAAAGGGAAAAAAATCTCCTGCTTCAGGGCTGATGCCAATGCTTCATCATCAGAGATCAGGAAGAAACTCTTGTGGGGGAAAAGGGGCAGGTTACCACACCACTGCTCACTCGTTTCCTGCTCTCCCCTGCAGCTCTACTGCAGAAAACACACTAGCCAAGCATTGTGTACCTTCAACTATTGCCAGGAACGACTCATACAGGCTAAGGAAACAACAACATTTGTAGGTTTTACTTACGCCCCACAACAGACCGGCTGCAATCGATGGCTGAGACCCTGCAGGAAGGAGTAGTGGTCAACAGGATTCTGGTGCTTCCTAGCAAGACAGAAGTGCAAAGCAGCTATTGCTGCTCTCCTAAAGGCTGCTGATGCCCTGATTGCTCCAGAGATCCCTCTGGTATAGCCCAGATGACATGACCACAAGTAGCACCAAAATAAGGGTCCCCCACAACAAAGCCTGCAGTTTCCCTGTGTGCCCACTGCAGCCTTCTTTCCCTGCAGCATCTAATGGGAGAAGAGCAGCAGCAACCGGATTCCACCCCATCACACCAGCACCACAGCACTATAATCACTCGTGCTGTGCCCCAGCTGAAACACTGCTGGCCTTGCAGCTTTCTGAGCCATATAAAGGACTCTTCCTTCTGCATACCTAATCCTCACTGTTCAGGTATTTAAACCAGAGGAACTCCCATGCTAATATTCGCTTTCAACAGAAATTACATCTTTCTCTAAAAGCTTAAATTACAGGTTTGCTGCCTCCAAGTATTAGGAAAAACCCAGAATTAAATCCTTCAACTTTCAGAGTAAAGCCAGGACCTACTGCAGGAAACAGGCTGCTGATGCAACAGGGCAATTTGTAGGGAGCAGCCACTGGGTTCATAGTAGAATGGCTCTCATAAACAGAGATCATCCACAAAGCAAGGCAGTCATGATTAAATATTGCTTTATGCATCACTGGGAACCACAAAGCAAGAGGGTAGGATCACTTACATGCTCATACAAAACCGCCCTAGTTCCTTAGACAAGCACAGGTCAAGGAAGGATGAGAGACACAGGGCTTGAGTTGGTTTAAGTTCGAAAACCAAAACACTGCAGAACTGACTCAGCTCTCAACACATCACTGAAAACATTATGGGTTTGATTTTAAAGAAGTCCTCCAAGACAGGATGGAGGCACGAAATTTGTTTCGAAAACTTGATTTATGAGGACCAGTGCAGTCCTTGCTGCTCCCTTTTTGCTACAAAGATGCCTTACTCGGGAATATTTATTATCCTCTCCTCACTCTGCCATTAAGGCCTGAGATGAAGAACAAATGCAAGATAAGCTCTTTATATCTTTAAGAGGAAGAACAAACGCAAGATCTGCATTTAAAAAACACAGATCAAACGATTTTCTATGTCCTGAAAAGAATTCAAAATATCTAGACATAAGATGGACAGAATTAGCCTCAAATGTATTCATTTCAACAAGTTGAACCCCTGAATTACGGGGAAGAGACTGAGGTCTGCTCCTCCTCTGTAAACTTTCCACAGCATCACCTTACCCTCCCTGCGACTCTGACATCCTTTATCCCACCTGTGATATTTATATCTGGTTGCAGGGGATTGTAATCTGGGTCAGCACTAGCCTGGACAGCCACTGCCAGCCCTCAGCAAGAGCTGCTGGAAATCCAAGCAGCTCTGCAGAGCTCCAGCTCTGTGCCTTTGGAGAACTGGCTGGTCATGAGGAGAAAGCAAGGAGGAGAATGGGAAAGGTTTTCATCTATCTGGGAATTTGTAGTGCAAGCAGAGCCACCCTGAGGTCATGGGAGTGCGGGACACTCTCTCCTTCCACAATGGGCATGCAGGGGTCACAGAGGTTCCTCTACTTAAGGAGGGCCTGTACAACTTCAAGAAGTGAGTTTGCATAAGACATCCACCCCAGGGGCATCAGAGCTTCAAGTACTAATAAGGTTACTGCAGGTACAGAAGGTACTTCTGTTGTTTAGATTGGTGATGTGACAGAGGAAAGGCAAGCAAGCAACAGCAAAACAGCCTGCTAGGCAGCACCGGAGACCTGCTCATCCAGACACAGAGTTGGGGGAATAAAACCTTCCCATCTCAGCAATCCTATGGGATTCCAGGAGAAAAGAAGCATAAGGCCGAGAGAACAAAACTGGCAGTGTAGAAGTCCCACCATGAATCAAAGCCTCTTTCCTTAGTGAAAAAATCTCTCAAAACCAGTCCTGTCCAGCCCAGTTCATAACAGCAACATTTCCCATTGGCAAGCCCTTCCCCAAGGAACACTCTTCCATTCCCACCCAGCCTGCCAGAAGGTCCTTACCTGACACGCATTGTACAGAAGCTGATGCTCAAATTTCTTGATCCCCAAAATGTTCTGGAACATCTCGTAGAGCTGCTCCTTGCTGAGGATGAGCTCCGAGGCAGCGCTCGCAGTCATCCTGGCCTGCTGCTTGCGGGGATCCTCTTCGCCACGGTAAATAGCATCAAACTTTGCCATCCAGGAGCTCAGCACCGTCTCCTTGCTGAGGCCATCGATTTCTGGCAGGCTCCGCACCCTCTTCTCAATGTGTTTCTTGAAGACCTCCCGGGAGTCATTCGCTGAGCACCCTCCGCTCTGCACCATCCTAGCAACGCGATCGCTCTTCAGGAATACCTACAAGAAAAGGGTGACTTCAAATGGTGTCAGTTAAAACACTAATAAATCCCCCTTAAGTACCATAAAGGGTGGTGTCACTGCTGGGAAGCCTGGCTGCCAGCATGCTTTCCATTTCCTCACTCAACAACCGCGTGTTGCCATGGACAGAGGTTTCAGCTGTACTCTGGGAAGTGTAATGAAATCAGGTGAAGCTTCTGCTTTGTGTCCGCTAAAATGGAACATCTTGATGCAATTAGGACTTCAGATGTTGTGGTTGCACCTCACCAGATACATTAATGCCCTTTGGGAAAGCAGGATTATATTTTCCTCTAGCAAAGGTTTTAATAAGAAAGTTATTGCACAACTGCATTCACCTAACCAAGTTCTGCCCCGTTACAGGGAGCCCAGTCATCCTATTCAGGTGAACAGCACTGTATCTATCTGAATAGCATCCCATCCATCTGGGAAACCTCTGACCACTGCAAGGACCAGGCCTACATTAAGCTACTACACCAGAGATCTCTGCAGTGTCACAAGATGGCACTGCATTAATTATTGTTACCTTCAGTTAAATAACATCTATGTCCCCACTTCTTCCATACGCTAGTGTTTTCAACCTGGGCAACCAGCACTGCATGAGCACTGTTAAAACACCCTGGGAAGGGTCAAGAATGAGTAGCCTGATCTTTACAAACTGATGGGTAAACATCAAAGCAACTCAGATCACCAAAAGCTGGCATGGCCACAGGTGGATGAGGTCAAATCCCTTCTTCCTCCAGCTCTGCTGCTATAGCACAGCATGGCTCAGCATGGCCTGAGGCTGCCTGGGAAGGCTCTGCAGAGAGAGTACATGCAAGGTGCAGGATGTTGACAGCAGGAGGGAGGCAGACGGTGTTTGATGAAGATGCTCTTCCCACTGCAAGAGCACCAGAAGGGTCAAAACCTAACAGGTACCTGCAGACCAGGCGATGCCATGAGAGCAACACAGAGCTGAAGGGCAAGAGAGGGAGAGGGGTATATTGTGTTGGCTCTCATCTCCTGAGCCCTGAACACAGGAGAGCAATCAATGCCCAGTAAGAATTACTGTTGTCGAGAACCAATGAATGCAGCAGGCTGGGAAGAAGCTGTGCCAGCACAGGGGTGTATCTGTCAGCTCTCAATAATTAAAGAGCTTGAAGATGACCTAAGGACATGGTAATTTTTTCACACCACTCGGAAACGTGGCATTCCATGTTCCCAGACACTTGATGGCACAGGCATCTGTTGGCAGTGGTAGTGGGTTTTGCTCCAGCCCCAAAATGCTGCTGCTGAAGAACTGGGCTGTTTCCTTTCAACATCACCATGCTGGGGAGCAATCCCTGCAGACAGGATAGCCAAGATGCCACCAGCAGCCTCTTTATTCCACGATGAAATGATATCAGAATGCATGTTGTTTCCTTAGAGTTTAAATGGCATTTATAACGCAGTATGTGCAGGTGAGAGCTATCACTTTTAAGTAACAGGTGAGAGCTATCAAAATCCTAGCTCCCGACACAGCCAAGGAAATCCCCAGCACAATGACTGCGAGAAGCGGTGGGAGGTCATGGAGAATGGCCACACTGCAGCATCCTCAGCTCTTGCTTTTCCCTCTCTAATCATCCAGATGCCTTTACAACAGCTCAAATGACTTCTCATAACAGCCGCTGGTGCTGGCAGGTATCTGCAGTCCTCACCCCCATCAGAGGGTAGGCAGCACTGCAAGCAGAGGGACCTGACTCCCCATCTCCCCTCAGCCCTGGGTGCAGAGCTGCAGCCAGCAGAGGAAAGGATGGCTGGGGCTGGCAGGGAGCAGGCAGGCGCGAAGGAGAGCCAGCCAGACACAAGGCAGGAGGAAAAGACCGTGAAATAGGAAGATAAAAAAAGATAAAAGAGGTGTTTTGTCCTGCAGAGAGAGCTGCTTTCTTTAGAAAATACCCAGAGCATCGCCAGGCTGTCAGACTGCCTCGCAGCACTACCAGGAGTCAGGAACCGCTGAAGCAAAACCCTGGCAGGGGTGCATACACCAGCACACATACACAGGAAAGCTGACCTCTGAGCTGGGTCAGGCATCTCCTGCCACATCCACAGAGGACCCCCCAGCTCTATCTGCCCACAGCAGAGTGAATGTGGGTCTAACCAACCACTTCCATAATACCCACCGGAGGGGCTGATGCATAAAGTGCTGGCTGACAGATATTTTACTCATTGGAAGTAAAAGGACATTAGAAAAGCTCTTCTGGAGTGTCTCTTAGAGTGTGCTGGACCTGTCTCACACACACAGGTCTGCAGCATTCCTGCAGGCACAGCAGTGCTTTGTACACCAGCAGCAGAGCCTGCTCAGATCACTCAAGCTTTTAACCTTTACTGTTATAAGACTGGCAACCACATGCTCAACCCCTGACAGCTGATTTAACAGGAGAAACACATACAAACACATTCAGGGTAACAGCAAATGCATTCCTGACCTACAATGTCATCTCCAGAAAACAAAGAGCACCCAAACACAACAAACAAAAACCACCAAAATCCAAATATCCCCCAGGCAATGAACCTATTCTGCACTGCCTTTGGACCTCTTAGCAACACCAGCCATGTCCTCCACAGAGATGGCCAGTTTCAGCTGAGCAAAACCCCCAGTTTTACTATTTTCCAAGCTATCAGGCAGCTTTACAAATCACTACCCAAATGCCACATTCTAGACCGTGTCCATCCAACAGACAGTAAATTGCACAAAACTGAGATTTGTAGGAGCTGAGATAAGCAGGATCTGCTGTGATTGCACCATGGCTCAATCAAGGGTGGGCACCTCCCTGCAGGGAAGGGAGGAAGGAGAAGACCATCAGCAGAGAACACTGCTCAGGCTCTGAGAGGTGGCAGAGGCTTTGCCTGGTGCCAGTGCACATGATGCTGATGAAGAGACACGTGGCCATGCTACAGCTGCACAGAAGCTGAAAGTACATGGCTGGAAATTAAATGAGACCAACAGTTAAAAAGGAAGAAAAGGAAGGACACGGAGTGATGCATTACACTTTTTGTGGCCGGCTTATATAGGCCAGAGCCAGTGGAATGTCCAGTTGAACCAAAGACACAGGGTATGCAGACATCTAGTGCTGATCAACTGCTCTTTGTAAGGGATCAGTTCGGGTAATTATACAGCGCAGGACTTCTAGACCTAATCTAGAAGTCTTTCAGCCAAACCCATCCATGAAACAGGGATGTATTTTGCCTCTTTTTAAGCAGTTCCCTTTTCCTGACCAATAGTCCTGTCGGAACAGATTACACTCTTTTACATCCTAAAATGCAGCTCAGGTCATCTTGAAAGCTTTCCCTGACAGCATCTGCTTGGTGAAGCTGTGATAAACCGATAATCCCTTGGCAATTTCTTTCCTGATAAGAGATGTAAATTACTCTCAGCTTCCTTCCTGTGGAGAGAATGATGGAGGAGTAACTACTAAGCTTGTGTAATAGAGTTAATCCAGAGATAATTTGTGCTTTCCTTACACAGAAGCAGCTGCTGCCAATTTTTATAGAGTTAAAATTCTCTTCAGTTTTAGTATCTGATTTTGATCCCCTCTTAGATTCCACTTCCAGAGAAATATTTTATGTAGGCAATTCAAAATCCTCACCTTTTATGACAGAATAGCTCTAGGGAGAAAGAGAAATGGTTTGCAGAAAGGCTAGCAAAAAAATAAGCGACACTCATATAAATCACAAGCACTGATTTCCTTCAAAAACAGAAGCTCTTTTCCTCTGAGAAAGGGTATGAAAAGCAGCATTAAGGGCTGCATACAAAGAGGTGCAAAAAGACAGACATGCATAATTATTCTTTTGCACAAGTATGAATGATGCTTCACATTCTTTGGCATTGTTTAGTTTTGTAGATGCGCATCCTCCTCCTTTCCCCTTTGCTTTGCAGCACTTGTCATCTAAAGTGGAAAGACAAGACTCTGGCTGAAAATCCCAAAGTCAGTCAGATACAACATAAAAGCTTCACCAGGAACTGAATGTGCTGCTCAGTTTTCTCTTGGTATTTTTCACAGGGAGCATGTGATGCTGATTTTATATCGTGCCGCCTTCTCTAGTTTAAAAGTACACTGCTTAAAAGTACCAGGAAGATATTTTTCATCTTACACAAGAAGGGTCATCTTCCCCATAATCAAGCTATAGGATACACCACAGTGTAGGGTTTGCCATGTTTGCTCTATGGTTGCATGCTCAAACCCTGAACCTCACAAACCTTTTGATGTACCAGACATAAGAAGCCTTCTGCTTCCTCTGTTTCGTGCTATTTGATAAAGGGCAAGCCATTATTTCAGAACTTAACCCCGTCTGTGAACGGGGTGAGAACAGGGATTCGTACGTATGCTGTATTGTCTCTTCTTACCTCATAGTAGCTCTGGACAGCATTTATAAATGCTTCATCTGCCACAATCTGGGTTTCTCCATTGAGAAAGGCCTGGAAACGATCTTTGATGGTCTGAAGCTGCTGCTTGCTTATCTGCAAAACATGTCAAAAGGAGAAAATTAGTCAAGAAAGGTTTAAGTAGGAAGAAAAAAACCCGCAACCCAAACACTAATTTTCCTGTACTATCTTATGGGGATGATTATGAAGTACATTTCCACTCTCCTTTGGAGACAGCAGCAACACCTTCTGGATCAGCCACGTGCGGGTGCACACACACATGCGTTCTTCACCCTGGCACGTTCATGTAAGCATCATGAACGCCTGAAGTCATGCTGAACATCATTTCTAAGCATTTCTGCCACCACAAAAACACATAAAGGACTTCTACCACTTCAGCTATACCTAAGTCGAAAGCAGGCTGCTTGGGAGAGACTGCTCCAGCGTAATCTCTTCCCCATTTAGCCTCTCCTCCCCTTCAGAAGATGAGGTTTCACCACTGAATCTTTCAAGCTGGCTGTTGAAGACAGCACTCCGCAGCACTCCAGGGCCTTGGTCTTCCCTTGTTTGTTTTTCCTTTCTTTCTTTCTTTTGGCTTCCCACATATAAAGTCAGGACCAGTGGTGAGAGAATTTAATGGTGAGAGAATTTATCCTAGCAAGGACTTTTCCTGTCATCTCCTTTGAAACTCAAAACAGTTTCTGTCCAGCATACAGCTGGTGCAACTTACAAGACAGCTCTACCTTGTCACAATGGCATCAACAGAAATTAATAAGGGTTTATTCCAGCCTTGCCATTATTTTGCCTAGTTTCTCTGTCAGTTTAAAACCAGACATAGCTAAAAAACCCCCCTCTTTAGCATGTAACACAAAGTCACAGCAAGCACATAAGTCACGTACCAGCAACCCCAGTACAGCATCTTACGATGCAGATAACACTCTGAAGGCCTGTAGGGATTTGAACATAGTTGTGCCTGGTTTGCAGTGGGGCTACGTTAGGTTTGAGGCTAAGAATTAATTTAGCCAAAAGAGAAGGAAGCAAACAAGATGTATGTACAACAACTTCAAACTTAGAGGCAAAAGACAGCAGTAAGAATAGGACAACTATTTGCTAATGACCAAAAGGTCTAGAGAAGAGTGCTTTTTTCTTGTGTGCCAGCAGAAGAAACCAGCCCATTAAAATGGAAAAGAAAGATAAAATTAATGGCTCTAAGTGTCTAAATGGCTTTGAATAAAGTACTGAAAGCTATGGAGACTCAAACGACTAGAGCATAATGAAGCCTGGTAAACTCAGCTAGTGATAAAAAGCAGGAGAGGGACCAATTGGAGAATGCAACGATAAATATCACTAGATCTAGATGATGTGCCATGCGGGTTGTTTAGGTACTGCAGTAACAAACATCATGAATACTGATAATTAATTCTGCAACACAACACTGAGGAGAGCTAGTGAGCAATGGCAATTTGATGTGATAATCTGGGATTAGTTTATCCTGGTGCTTATGGAGAGGTGTTCATCAAAGTGGCATAAAGCAAGACTCAACATGCTCTGCTTCAGAAAAGCAGGAACAGCCTTCACCACCCTGACAGTCCCAAAACAGCAGCACAGACTTCACAGGGTCTGACACACGCAACAAGGTTCAGCATCACAGGGCTGGAGCAAGGACCATCCCTTTAGCCTGATCCACCTCAGCCTTGGGAACCACCTGCAATGAGCCCTGTGGAAAAGCACTGCTGAAAGCTCCTTGTTTTAATGCTGTCAGGATCTAATTGTTGGCTCTAAGAATCCATCTGCCACCTCAGGCAACTAAAACTTCTGGTATTTGCCAATAGCACCCTAGACATCATGAGCCCTTGGGCAACGCACACAGCATCAGGTGTAAAGCAGGCTCCAAGCCTATCTGAGCTGCTGGAATTTAAAAGAAAACTGGGTCAGCAATAAGAGGAGGCAGAAGACAATATAGGGATGGAGTGGGAAACACCTGTGGAAGGTGCTAATCTATTTTTATTAAGCATTTAATTATCTGGAGGAAAGGAAAAGCAAGATGTTAATTAAATGTATTGATGATTTTGTATTGGTAACCATTGTGAATGCCAGGCAGGCACAACAGGGCGACAGAGGCCATAAGAAACAAAGAAAAGAAACAGGAAAACTACAGGTAACATTGAAATCAGGGTGTTAAGGCACAAGGAAAGACATACTAAGGGCACAGATACTGTGAGCCAAGAGGCTTTTCATTTGGGATTTTAAAATGCATGGCAGTTTTATCATTATTACTGTCCAAGTTATTTCTTAGGACAATCTCCAGAAGTCCTTGCTTATTCAATTCGCATAATGTCATCTAGAAGCAATATTTTATGCTCCTTCCTCAATATTGAACAGGCTATCTTCAAAATGAATGATGCTCCTTGAAATTCCTAGAAACTCCCAACACACAGCTCACATGTGAGCTCCTGAGGGCTGTGGAAATGAATCATCGGATTTGTCTTGATTGGAGTGGCAGTTGCCTCCTCCTCATATCCATGCTTTATGCAAGTATTTAACTTGTCCAGGGAAAAGGAGATCCTCTGTGACCACATCAGGCTGCAGCATAGCCCAGTTCTCTGCTTAACAGCACCTTCAGTCTTCCATCACCACCAGACTGTGAAACAGCACTGCTGTACTGATCTGTGTCTGTGCCACTGTCATGGATGTGTTATCAAGCAAGCAGTCAATCTGAGCCAGAATTAAACTATTTTCACATTAAATTTAGCTTCTGCAGCATAGCAGCAGGTGCCCTGTGCAGAAAGTCAGCATCAGCAGAGAGGACCAGACCTGCAGGTCAATAAAATCTGCCCCAAGTGCTCCACACCTCCCATTTTATGCCTTTTCTCCTCCCCATCAAGTCCCAAGAGCATCGCTGCCGAGCCCCAGAAGTGCCCCTTGCACACCAGGAGGCAGCACATTCCTGGTGGAGGCAGGACCAGGGCAGGGTAGCAGCCTCAGCTCCAATGCCACACTCCAAAGCCTTCAAGCAGGGGCAGGCAATGTCACCAACCCATCTGTAGGCTTAAAAGAGTACACGTTCTGAACCCTAACCTGGAAGCTTAAGTGCTTCAAAGGCAGGGGTGTTATTTTAGCTCTTGCTATTAGAGGCATGAGTAATCAGCTAGAAATCCACATGAAGCAAGCCAACAGCTTCCGCAGATCCACTAAGGCACCAATACAAACCATACCTCAGTTACCTTCCGTAGTGTGCTTACAAATAGCGGAAAACAACCGAATTACTTCCCCTTCAAAGCACATCAGAACAACATGACAGCCCTTGCACCAGCTACGGCAGGAGGTGAAACCCTGGTGGGGGCGAGGCTGGTGGAGGGCAGAGCCCTGATGGAAACACAAATCCAGATGCAAGGAGGGAAGGAGAGAACTGGGAGTAAGCAGCAGCACTCTGGGGGATGGAAGAGGTTTGCTCTGCTTACCTTCCCTCAACCCTTTTCCCCTCACTGCTTTCAGTGTGTGACAGCCGTTAAGGAAATAATCATTACTGCATCTGAGAGGCTGCAGAACACCCTGCTCGCATACAGGAGCTGTGGACCCAAGCGACCTCTCCCAAGTTCATACTGTGGGGTGCTTATGTTTATTCACAGCCTTTATCTGTCTGAAGCGAGTACTGAAGTTGCCAGATATACACATGCAGATCAAAAAAGGTAATCTGAGGCAGTGATGAAGAATTCCCGACACAGATATCTGGCAGGGCACCCACGGAGCTTTGGGCTGGCATCCCTAGAAGACTGTATGCCTTTTTATAAGAAGCTTGGCAGAGGTCTTCTCCATACTGGACTAAACTATGGGAAAGAGCTGACCAGTGACCAGATCTGGGCATACCAGTGATTCCTACCTTCTCAGTCTAACTTTTTAAAGAGAAGCTTCATGCCCAGCACAATGTAGTGACCTCAGAAACAGGGTGGAACATCTCTGCCATGTGCCATGGTCATAAACAAATCACAGAGGCAATTTCTTGCATTTGCTTGATGCAGATCTCAGCAAACAGCACACCAGCCTCCTCGGGACAAATGCTCACCAGCAGCTTGCTCACTCTGTGTTATTTTTGCACATATTCCATCTGACTTGGAGCCGAACATAAACCTGAACACACAGCACTATGGCACCTTCTCCAGCAAACAGCTGGCTCCATCTCTGTGCATCAACTCCAGGCTCCTTCGCCTACAGCATAAGCATTCCAAAGAGAAGCTGTCTGCTGCAGAGAAGCTCTCTGGAAAAAGTTATACACAGCAGCGTGCCTCACTAATCCCTCCTCTCTCCAAAATGCTTTGTTCTATCTGAGCACAGCATGGCCATCTAGCTCACCACTTAGGTACATTTCACAATAGTACCATGTTGGCTGGATCTGGGTTTTGTCCCACACGCTGGGACAAGCTCAAAGCAGAGCCTCAGATTTACACACTTTGGACTTTGAAGAATTAGAACAACTTCTACAGATTTTGACTCTTTTACGTGGAACTTTCACATCTGCAAGTTCAATTTACACAAGAAAACAAGACCATTTGCACTCATAGGACAGCTGAATTTCAAAGCTTTGTATGACGTATATCAACAGTAACAGAAGCCCAAGAGCCACAGATGACGTGCCTTGAAAGATAGTAGAAAGGGGAGTTTCAAGAGACTTCATATGAATTCTTGCATAATGTCACAGTGCAGGTGGTCCAGCACTGAGACATGGAGCCAGAGAGGCTGCGGCAGGGGAATTGGGCCAGAGACCTCCACAAGTCCCTCGCAACCTACAGCATGCTGTGACAGTACCATGTCTACAGAAGATTTTCAAGGACAGGCCAGCCCAGACTGTAGATTGCCAAATCTTTCAGGGCTAACTGCTGATTTGTCAGTGGCAGGCTACAGAATAACCCATCCACAGTTGCACGTGTACTCAAACCAGCTAACAAAGCCACATCCATCCATGTGACAGCTCCTGGAACAGCAGTCAGATTTGAACTCTGCAGATTTTCAAGTGAGGTTACAAAAGGTTTCAAAGTGAAAGGTATCCCTGTGGGAGAGAGGTGATTCTGAACGCCTGAGCACACTGAACGCCTCTGAGCAAGGACTGGGTATTTTGGTCCGCTGATGCCTCACATCGCCCTTGCACATACCACTGGAAGAGTCTGCCCTGTCAGCAGGGCATGAGGATGTATGGCACTGCTCCCTGATGGCTCAGCCCATCAGTATCACTCGTATCCCAAAGGAATCTGTTCAGCTGGCAACTGCAGGTAATTCCCAGGGGAAGCACCTCTGCCTTTTGTCTAGAGAAACCAGCTTACAGCACATGAACAAGAGCAGCACAGAGCTCTTGCTCCTCAGGGCACCTGCTGTTTGGGTACCACTGCAAGGAGGAATATTTAACAGCTCACTGTGCCGCTGCTCTGGGATCCGTTTCATAACAGCTAATAAATATTTTATTACACCTCAGCACCAGGTGATTTAGGAAAAAGCTAAACCAACTGAAGAAGCATCCCTCATCATCACCGCTTCCACAGTCAGAAACCAGACACAACATGAACAGCATGGAAGAGCCAGAAGGATGTGCAGAGAGCTGAAGCTGGTCTCAAGGGAGAGGTGAGACGCTCCAGCAATAGGCATGAGAGTATTAAAACCCCATCAGGCTATTTTGCACTGGGAAAACACATCAGATTCTTCCTGTGCTCATGCTGCTTTCACCCCCCAACAGGAGAGAGGACCACACGGGGGGTGACTCACACCCCAGTATTTGGGTGTGCCCGCTCTCCTGGGTAGACATGGCTCCTCCACAGCTTTTCACTGTTAACATAAGCAACCAGTATTAGCTGCCAGTCTCAGAGGACTTTTCCCAGCTGCCTAACACTGTATTTTCTGGTTGTTTCAGAGAAGCTTAATATTTGATACCAGCGAGAGCTCCTTGTGCTTTGGTTTCTGACAGCCACAATACATCTTTCCAGGGGTGCCGAGCCAGCACATCCTTTTCCTTACAGTCCGACCAGATGTGGAGTGCTGTGTGCACACCCACTGATCTGACCCTGTCTATACAATTCCCTCTTTGTGGGTACTTGATTTGTTGCCTTCTGCCTCTGTCTGTGATTTACAGACCCTGGTGTATCCACGCTGCCTGCCCTCTTCTCCAGCCATGCTCATCCTTTGTGGATGGCAAACAAGAAAAGCACTGGTCACATCCCCAGCCACCAATCCTGCTGCCACATTCTCCTCTCTCAGAAGAGTTGATTTGTTGCAGAGAGAATGACTTCTACCATCACCATGCCTGGGTTTACACACGAGGCAGTGAAAGGCACGCACAGCCCCTTCTGCCTGCAGCAGCTTGTGCCCTGCCTGCTCAGCCCACCTGGGATGTTGGGGATGGGTCGGAGCATACAGACCCTCCAAGGAGCAAAACTCCTACGTACCCACCTGCACCACACTCAGAAATCAGGCTGGGTTTTGGGCACAAGCAACACAAACAGCCCCCAGGTCCTTACACACCAGCCCAGCACTGATTTGCAGCTCAGAGGCAAACCAACCTCCCACTCGAGCAGCCTGAAAACACAAGAATAATATTTCCTGACCTAATGGTAAATGTCTGCTTCAGCAACAGGACTGAAGGGGTGAGAAAACCCACCAGAGCTGCCTGCAGAGGAAGGACGGAAGCCCTCTCCTCTGCCCAGCTGCACCCAGCCAGTGCCCTATCACAGCATCAGCTCTGGTCCTTGCCAGAACCTCTCACTACCTCTGCTATTAGAAGCAAATCCAGCAGGGTTGCAGCACGAACATTGAGTGTAAATGATTCTGGCACTTGCTGGTATACTTCTTCTCTAAAGAGGCTCAAGTATTGCTGGATAAGTAATAGGAAGGTAACAGATCAATGCCTTTGGTTAGGCCAGTTGCAGGTACAGAACCTCTAGATCAAGCACAGCAGATCTTTCCTTTTCACCACCCCAGTAGCAGGTTTATCAAAGAGACAAAGCACAGGCTCCAAGTCACTCTTTGAAACATGTGGATCCTCTTATGTCCTCTCAGACCCTGAGTGCACTTCCTCTCCAGGATGCTCTCTGCCAGCTAGGCACAGCTTGACATACATAAAAGGCCTAAAACTTTATTATGGCTGCTCCTCCTTTCTGAAACACAGTGATGCACAGTGCCAAAAGAGGAAAGCAAAGCCATGATGTGGGACTTGGCCTTTGCTGTCAACCTTCTCCCTGGTACTTTCCAAGATACATCTTCCCTCTGCAACCTGCCACGACATGGCAAGCATAGATGTAGGTAGACACATCAAAAGATACTTCTGCCGCTCTTCACTTGCTATCTCTGTTTGTACCAGCTATGTCCATCCAATGCTCACATGCCAACCCTGCATGTCTGCCCTGCAAAAGGTCCCCTTTTCCATTAAGATCAACCACACATATTAGAAGCAGCAGCTCTGACAGCTTCAGGAACTTCTGCTCCTGTTTCCTGTCATCTCCATCTTCTCCCTTCTGGTCCCTCCCTGCAGCTGATGTGCAAGTGGATAACCCCAAGGTGGAGCCACCCAACAAGGGCACAGAAAACTTGGAACTTCTCCCAACTTTGGTCTTATTTTACTTAAGCAAGCCATTAGCAGGGTGAGTTTGCAATAGATCTAACAGACTAAGCCAGCCCTGCTGGGTGTTTTTCTGTGGATGATCAAACAGAATCATGCCCCTATATTTTTTTTTGACTGATTAATAAAAATATGAATTTGATCTCAGGAGAATGGAGAAACCAGCATAAAATATAAGCAAGAAACAGCAGTGATGAAATACTAGGCCAATGACTGAGCACAGGCTGAGAACTGCTGCTCTCAGAAGCATCCCTGGTGACTTCTGCTGTGACGGGAGCCTTGCCTGGTGAGCTCTGCTCGCCCACCAGGCATAAAACACACCTTCATGATCCAACAGCTTTCAACAGAAAGCCCAGCACCATCCTGCCTCTGGTAGCTGCTCTGTTAAGAAAATACAAAACACAAACCCATAAAAACATTTAAATGCAGCTACCTACTAAAACCAGGGTGCAAACAGAACCTAGTATAGGCAGAGCAACATGCAAAGTCCCCCAGCTTTGTGTGCCCCTGTGGGTGCACCCCAAAGGCAAGAGACTTTATTTCCCCAAGTGCTGGACTTTGCAACTAGCTTCTCTCCTGCTGCATGGCCCGAACACCTTCTTTCCTCCTTCCTGGTTAACCCCAAGTCTCGAGGGCCATTAACACAACCATTTACACAGTTCTCCCTGGAAAATCCTGCTAGCAAGGGCCTTGGTCAGGTGCAGGCCAAGTCATGTTTGCTTTAACTGGCATAGAAGCTCTCTGCAAATGCAACAGAAAAGGCTTGTTCTGCCCTTCTACTCCAACAGTGTGGTACATACACTCCATTGCTGCGCTGAGACCTCCAAAAGTAACTTATCCCAGGAACGAAGACCAAGGGAAGATCTTCCTTCTCCTCTTGAGCCTCACAGGCAAGTCTTGAAAAACAAGATTTTTCACTCCTCTTTCTCTTTCAGATAGAAAGCAACACATGGTGTCTTGAAACTTGGGAGCGTTGACGTGACACAGCTCTGAGGCATTACCTCGCATACTTTCGTGCTTCAACACCATGGTGTGTCACACAGTGGCAGGGCATGGTGTGGAGATGGAGACTATCATAGGTCATCTCCTATGAGTCACCCATGCTGTGTCCCTTGGAGAAATCCGGCTGGGCAACAAAGCTACTAGAATTAATACTTCTTTCAGAATATTCTGAGGGTAACTTCCAGGACTTGGGTGTTTTACAGCCTTACCGACACGGAAAGTAAACCAGTCACGTTGGGGTATGGATGCTGCACATCTATTGCCCAATGGCTGCAAAGCCCTAAGCCTCCCGAGATAGGCATGTAGTATCTTTCAGTTCAATCACCTGCAATAAATAGCTGATACTGTATTCATTTAATAATAAAATGGCTTTGTGCAAAATCTTCTACAAGTGCTACACAGGCACGTTCACAAATGACACCCAGGTGTCCAAAAGAGGTAACTGTATACGAGTGAATGTATAGAATGAACTGTATACAAGTTTTACTCAACTTGTGTACAATTGATGTGGCCCAAGTCCCTTTGACCAGGGACACCCTGCCAGCCCCTGCTGAAGAGTCATTAACAGTGAAGAACCTCTTCTTGCCTCCCTAGTCAGTGTTTCTTGGACAGGACAGTACTCTGAAGAGCAGCAGCCCATATTGCTGCTGATGCTACATAAGCATCTCTGTTCCTGGACTACTTTAGAGGCTAGGCAAGGCTTGGTATATCCTGTGTTTGGAAATCCCAGGCACAGCCTAAGGACAGCTAAATACCCATTAGTTAACTGAGTCCAAAAAACAGAGGAGGGATGGGGTAAGAACACAAGTTGGTCTATGCTGATGGGCCCCCCAAGGAGGAGGTCAGTGTCCTAGGACCCAGGCAAATCCTTGAGCCCAACAGCCCAGTTCTCTGCTTCTTTTGTGCTGCATCTCCCTTTTGTGGAAGGAGAATAAAAGCACTTCACTTCTCTGCAGAAGTGGCTACATGCATGAAAAGCCTCTCGCAGAACTAGGATGGTGGGCTGTCCAAGAACAGAAGTAAGCCGCTTACAGAGAAACACTTTAAAATCACTATTTTAACTATTTCCAGCTCTATGTTGCCACTCCAGGCAGGCCTTACATGATGCAGAAGCTAATTGTCCTTCCTGGTTAATGCATACAGCAGCTCAGGCTGACTTGAAGACATCAAACAACCTAAAGATCTACCAACACCTCAGATCACCAAACAAAAATCCCCCCCAAAAAAAGTACATCCACCACAACTGTGCTTATTTCTGTACCATTTTCATCATTAAACTCTGTCTCTCCTTCATGTCACAAGCTATTTTAAACCCAGTTCTTATGGAGCAGAAGCAACAGACAAATGAACGGAGACCCATGGACTCCTGGTGTGTCCCAGCCTCTGTGGGACTGCTGTTTTCAGCGTGGCAAAGTTAGCAGGGGAGGGGATATCTTTGATGGAACTGAACAAGATAGCAAGGAATGGAGAGAAGCTTCCAGGCAGACAAGGCTGAAATGGTGAGCTTTGCCATGGGCATTCCGCATGTACCCACCAGCCACCTCAAAACAGAAAGCTGCTGCCTAAAATTGCTTCAAACTGGGCTGGTGGTGTGGAAAAAGAAAGTTGATGCAGGTCTGAGCAAAACCTCTTTTCCACAGAAGGCATGTTTTCAAAGCAGCCCATCGAGAGACCTGACCTATTGCATGGTGGGGCTCTGGCTAAGTACCACTTGTGTGGGAAATCTTCCCTTATTCTGTGCATGTGTTATTACCAGGAAACAAGCAAAAAGAAAGAAACACCCCAGAAAATCTGTTGAAGAGCCAAACCCATCTCTGATCCAGTCTCTTTCAGAAAACACTTGCAGAAAACAAGCAATCAGTCAAGCCAGAACAGAATTTGTTTCTAGATGGAAAAACAAGAGAGAAAAGGTGCGAATCTGCAGTGTACCTCCTCCTCCTCCTCACATTTCCTGCTGAAGTGAGTAATCTCAGATTTTTACAAGGGCATGTTGTTTGGAGCTGGGAGAAAAAGTTTGGTAAAAGGTAGCAAACTACTGCAGGAAAACTGCATTTCAACTTGGGACTTGCAGACACTTGGGAATATACCTTTGCATGGTGGCTGGTATGTACCCAAAGTAACCGAGAATGAATGTTTGCTCCTTCAACGACGTTAAGGAGCATTATTTACAAAAACACGGTTCCACTGCGCTGATATTATGATTATTGTTTACTTTAAGGAAAGGCACTGTTAAAATTATCCACAGCCCTAGACTTTGGATCCAGTTTACACCAGGAGGCTGAAATTGAAAAGGGCAAATCCTGCACTCTCTGAGGCACCACAGAGACTGGGTGAGGACATACCCCCTGAGGCTAGTTCAGCTCAGATTCCCAAACTCTGAGCACATCATTCACTTGGCAGGGGAGGCTGCAGGAAGCAATGGCCTTTTCTCAGCTCTGGGCTGTAAACATAAATGAAACACAGCGAGGAAAATCACGTCCACTATGGTGCACACACAGCGTGCATGCGGCGTGTGCAGGTCCCACGCTGGCATCTGCGAAGAGGACAATTAGCTGCTTGTGTGAGATCAGGCATGGAGTTCAGTAATGGTTTTTAAGATAACAGAAAGGCCGTTTGCTGGCTGTCCGCAGTGATCAATCTGAGCCTTGCAACACAGGGAGATCTGCTGGGGAAGCAGTGGAAGGACCAGGGTGAGGCATCCAGGCCATGCACAGCTTGGTACTGGAATCTTCCCCATAGCAAACCCCATTGGTAGAGTGTAAGGAGCAATGCCATCATCAACGCACACTTGAATCGTTCCTTGGGGCAGGGGCAAGAGGGACATCCTGGCTCCCCAAGTGTCTATCCCTCCGCCCTTGGTGCTTCTGGCGGGGCGTATTAGTCACCTTTTGCATTTTGCCTCCTGCCAAGCTTAATTAGAGCTAAATAACACCCCAAAAAGCATGACCCAGAACCAACCATCCAGCCCCATGCAGCCAGAACCAACATCAAAAGTACCTCCTGCTGGCTCCCTGGCACAGACAGCAAATCCAACCAAACCTGCTCTGGTCCAGCCTGCCTCCCCAGCAGCCACCTGCAACACAGCTGGTGTTGCATAAAGCCTTTTCTTGTGCCTTTGATGGCCTTCAGTGCCTTTTTTAGCCAAAGGTGAGAGATACTAGTTTGAAACATCCAGCTTTTCTACCAAACCCTGAAAAAAACAAGTTTGGTACCACTGTTATATGTTAACTACCTAAAGACTGACAATTCTCAGCACAACAGTTGCATATGGCTCTACATAAAGATCCTTTCCAAAAACGCATAACTACACATTACCAAAACCCATTTAAACCTAGGAAAGCTGTTTTAAGGATTCCTGTTTAGTGCAGTATATTGAAGGCTGCTCAAAGAAGAAGAGTTTCATTCCTCTTCTTTAGGTTCTAGGCAGGAAAATTTTAAGGGCTTTAACTGATGAGCTCTGGGCCTTTCTGCTGGGAAGGTTCTGCCCCCTGCAATCCCCTTCCATCAGATGAGCTGTCTCTGCTCCTCACTCGATGCAAGTTGTGTGCACGTGGATAGGAAGAACTGCATGATGCTACAAGAGCAGTGACCCGCAGCAGAAGGAGATGTAGGTGGAGCAGATACCTTCTACAACACACCCCTACAGTGTGATGTCCAAGCCCAAAACCTAGGTTTCCTATGTCTCTTATGCCACTTTAAGCTGGTTGAAAAAGCCTGGAAGGAGGGAGGAGAGCAGGCTGTGCACAGAGGTAGCAGAGCACAGTCCTACAAGGCAGGAGGGAAGAACCCGTTACTATATCTGGTAATGAGTTTGTCTGCACATTGTGAGTACAAGTTGAAACCCCCACATAAAAGCAATACAGCTACTGCAGATTTGAAGCATGTAATTTCAGAGGAGTGTTTGTAGGAGCCGAAAACATGTGGGCATGCAGAAAGAGGAAAAGAAAGTCAAATAATTCTTTGTAAAAGGCATCTGTGCTGGAATTTGCCTACTGGATCCAAAGATGGAGCATTTTCCATCCTGGAGCTCCACTTCTGCTCCAGGGAGCACTAGAAGAGGTCACTGAAACTGTTAAGAGTCAAAACCACAAAAAGTGGAAAATAAGGTCCCAAAACGAGCACATTGCATCAAGTCTGCTCTCATTTACTTGGCAGCAAGTCTGAGGAACCACTGGAGCTTGGTGGTAGCTGGACCACAGGACACTGTGTGCTCTGATCCCACCAAACAGATCCCACGCTGTGCTGTGGCACATTGACACACAGTCCCAGTGACTCCAACTCACCTCAGCCTACAGCCTGGATTGCTTCTTTTTCCCTTATTCCTATTTTTGCATTCCTATTAGAAGTCCCAGCCTACACCAAAGAATTAGAGATAACTGCTACCTGCAGATGCTGGAAGGAAAACATACTAAATATTGCTTAAATAAAAGCTGCAGAACTGAGTATCCAGGAATCCAGCCTTTTACCTGAAAAGCCTCCAGCTATTTGGATGAGAGAACCATGGAGTTTCGCTCTGGGTGCAACTGATGGGCAGGCACCAGCACAGCGATCGCTCTACCCAACCACATAGTCCCAAGACATACTGCAAAAGCATCCCACACAGCTTGCTTGGGAGGAGGAGTCCCTGATTGATGCTTGCCTTGAAGACAATGCCTTCACATCCCTCTGGGATAATAGCAGCAGGCTTCCCTGACAGCTGGGTAAGGGAGGAGCATTGCAACATGGGGAGGGAGCAGGGAGCCCTTGGGGTGGGCAGGTGAAGGTGAGTGCTGACAAAACCCATAGCACCAGCTTCATTAGCTCATGAAGCCCCTCAGGCCCCAAAACCTCATAGACAAGAGGGGATCAAGCTGAACTGTGACCAAGCAGGTTTTGTCCAGAAAGGCTGGGATGTGTACGAAGGGAAAGTGCCAATGAAGCAGCATCAACAAGCCCGTGCACCTTGATGCAGCAGTGGTTTCACATCTATAGGGATTTTTTCAATGATGCCAGCATTACTTTCCCATTCAGCCCCTCCTTGTCTGCAGCTCCCCACCATCAGAGACCCACACATGATGGTTACTTGAGTGGGCAAGTATCCTGCCCATGCTGACAAGAGAAGTACAAACTGGCATGAAACTCTGTTCCACCTCCAACTCACTCCCAGCCAGGCTTCAGCACTTGGCTTGACCCACGCAGCAGAGAACGCTGCCAGGCTCCATCCGAAACCCTGGCTGCGGGCTTGGAAAGCTGGAGATTACACATGCTGTGGCAAACAAAACCCAGCAGCACATCTTCTTCCATAGGAAATCGTCTAAAGAAAAGCCAGGGAAGTCACCTGAGAACTTCAGCAACGGGAAGAAAAGTGACACCTCCAGTCCTGGAGAAGATATTTTTCCCCTCACTGGCTCCAAAGTCAAAGTCTTTGACTTCAGCAAAGCTCCCCAAGCCCAAATGTATTGCTGCTGGAATAAGTTGCTCCTGGTTGATGTGTGCCTATGCTAGCATGGGAAAGAGAACTGACACTGCAATCTCCCAGGGTACACCTTAACTCCCCTTAACTTTAAGGGACAAAAAGATGTTTTTATTTCCTTTAATCTTCTAAACTGTGACCACTTCTTTTCAAACCATGTACTATTTTGTTGAGCTTTGCGATTAATTCCTCAGACTACTTTCACAGAAATGTAATTTAAGCAAGCAAACCAAAACCCAATTCATGCAGATGCAATGGAGAAGCAAAGAATCTGAAGATTAAAAAAAAAAATAATCAGAAAAAACAGCACAAAGATAGATGCCTCTGCCACACTGCAGGCTAACAGCAGACAGACACATGCAGCAAGAGCATGATAGAATAAAGACGCTTATCTTGTAAAACCCGGAGTCTGCCCAACATGAGTCAGTAAGAGCAAGGCACCCACCAGACTGTTTGGAAGACAAAGGAGACTTCTGAACAGGGCTGGTAGCCAAGCTCTCTGCTCAAATCCTCTTACCCATGCGCTGACATTTGGGTGGGTGACACAGGCTGCTTCCCCTGCTCGGGGGCTGGTGCTGAAGAGAGACTGACGTTCCCCATGGCTACGGAGGGCCACAGAGAAACCCTTGGGAGCATCATGTCAAAGGCTGGATCTCAATGGAAGTTATTCCCTTATTCTCAGTGCCTGCAGAATCAGCACTAACCCCCACCACACTCTTTAGATTTATGGGCTCTTCCCAAGAAAGAAAATAACAGAACATTAAGCTGGCACAGTACGTATGAAGTGATAGCAAGACCCCTTGCAGTACAATCTGTGTGACACAGAATTACCTCTGACATCCCATTCCTGTGAATCCTGCAGCATCACACTGTCAGACAGCAGAGCTCTGCACAGGGGATGTTGTGCTGCTGATGCCAGAGTGTGATTTCCATTAGTGTTAATAGAACTACCAACAGAAGCAGCAGCCAAGAAGCCAAAAAGCCTCCAATCTCAATGATCACATTTGATAAGCACAGAACTGCACTAAGTCAGCTTAGTGCACAGCAGCTGCACCACACAAGCAATAGTGGCTGCATGACACATGAGAACACAGCCAGGACTCAAGTTCAAGAGGCTCCAAAGAAGGGCTGTATCCCAGCTGGGATGGGAGTTGGAGCACTGCAAACAGGCAGTGAGGTGGCAGCAATGGCAAAGTCCACCCAGGTCCAGCATCCATGTGGTGATCAGTTACAGTCTATGGGAGCAGGCCTGAAGGAAAGAGGTGGCTACCACAGTGTTTCCTGTGGCTACTCCAGTAACAGTGATTGCCAACAACACCAAGATCCTTGGGATGCAGCACAGAGGCTGCATTTCTATCCCCAGCGAAAACATACAACAGATCACAAGAAAAGTAGAGATTCCCCATACCTGGCAGTGTTCAACGCCAGGCTGGACAGGGCTTGGAGCAACTTGGTCTAGTGGAGGGTGTCCCTGAACTAAAGAACTAGATGCCCTTCCAACCTGAACCATTCTATGATTCTGTTAATCAGAAGATAATATAAGAAGAAACATAAGATGATCCATAACAAAACTACAGCTACAGAAGAACATGGGCTTAGCATCAGAAGCTGTTGTTTAGGAGTCTTTTGTTTGCTGTATCTAGCTTCACTTGCACAGCTCTGTAACAAGCAACCAGAAAGTATTATTGTTTCCTAGTTAAATGCACACAAACATCTTCTTCAAGTAGCTTGTAAAGTCCTACTCACTCAGTTTCCTGGTTCCTACAGCTACCCCTGTGGCTTGTAGATCCCTTGAAGCTCAGAATCTCTGAAAGAGAGATTTTGATTGAAAAAGTTAATAACCCTTGCTCAAACACAGCACCACATCAAGAGCCTGGGGTTCAGCTGTGCCTACCTCTGTTCCAGAGGGATACTTCAGTGTTATTTTTGCCTCATAAGTTCATGATACCAAAGGAAAGGCAGTTGCTCCTATTTTCATCAGGTTTTTTAACAGACAGCAATTATACAATCATTGCATCTTTCCAGAAAGAAATCCCACTTTAAATGTACTAATTTACAGCCCCCATTGTGGGCCAGCAGTTCAGACAGAAGGAAAAGTCAACCATTACAAGTCATTTTTGGCTTTTGCACACGCCATTAGAGAAAATTCATCCCCAAGACATAAATGTGTATTTTTATTCTTTAGAGAAAAAGCCACATACAAACCACGGCGCTTTGTGAGCGATAAAGTACATGTCAAGGTTATTTTCTTCACAACAATTTAATAAGCAGGTGCTGACCTGGGGTGGCCATTTATCAAGCGCGCCACATGAGGCGAGTTGCTGGCACATCCCTGGCCCTTGCAATTTGCAGCAAAGCCATCAGGTCCTCCCAGCAGACCCCCCGGCACTTTGAAGTGTCTCCCCACCACCTCTACCACTCGTTTCTCATCAGCTCTCCACAGACAGAAACAGATCATTTTGTTCCGTTACTTACAGCACAGAAATCAAGGCTAGAGGAAAAGGCAGCATAACAACATGACATCACTTAAGCAAGCAACTTAGCTGACTACATCAAATTCTTCCTGAACTGCTGGTAAGACCTTTAATTGAACTAACTAGCCCTGAGCCAGAGAAATATTTATGCCTGCTGATTCCTTTGATAAGAGAGGATGGCACTGAGATCGCCTTCACAATCCAAAGCATTACTGCATGCTCCCCTACAGCTCATTCAAATCCCTTTGGTTACAAACACCTCTGCAGCATCCTGTGCTTCCCAGAGAAGCCTTGTCCCGTTCACACCCAGGTCAGCTTCAAGGTTTATATTTGCTGCTGATAACCAAACTATCATGGCCTCCTTGTACCACTTGGTACAGAATGGAAGTAAAGAAACATCCCATGAGCCTGTGCCCTAAGGAACTTGTAACTTGAATTAATTCACATAATCCATGAGAGCCAGGAGCACCCCTTTCACAGGGCTGTGTCAAGGACACAAGTCTGCATCCCTTGGGCACAAACAGATGCTGAGCTCTGGGAGGGGAGTCCAACCTCATGCCCATGGGATTCAGGCAAACTGGGTGCAGGGGAAGGAGAGAGCTGTACCCTCCTGCTCTATCCGTGCTCGCCCATGTGAGCTCAAACACCTTAGAAAAGCCAGACTCTTCATGGGCACAAACTGCTGCAGGGAAGAGACACAGCTTTGTGCCGCCCAGCATGACGCTCATCATGTGGCACTGCCCAAGCCCACACAACACATTATCTTTTACCACACACTGAAGAGAGATGCATTTTGAAATGTTGGGTTTGGGGGTTGGTTTTTTGACTTTCCTTTTGTTCTGGAAAGGATCTAAATAGAGTGCAAAGGGACCTCTGTGACACACGTTTGACTCCTGCACTTCAGATAGCTTTGTTGTTATGTGACTACCGTGCACACACTGTACCTGGAATTATGCAGCACATAAACTAATCAAACAACACTAACAACACCAGGTAGTTAAATCATACTGTGATAAGCAAGGAAAACAATTTTCTGTAGGCATGGCGAAGTCCCCCCTGCACCTAGGTCACAGTGGCATCTACCACCAATTATCAAGGGGGCAAAATGCACCCGTTATTGAGGGCAATGATTTAAACTTAACATGTTTAAAGGGCATGGCTGGGGGTGCATTAAGTCTTCTGCACACCGCTGTTCAGCTGTCAGGGGAGAGGACTTCAGGCTGAGCATGGGGAAAGTGTATTTAGTTGTAAAAAAGAGCCAAAGCATCACATAGAGATAGGTAGACAAGGGAAGCAGAAGAGGGAGCTCCCTCCTTCCCCTGGACCAGGGAAGGGGCACCCCGGGGGCACTGACCACCCAAGGAACCCTGAGAAGGGGAACAGGAGCAGGATGAGTAACATGAGCCTGAGGAAGGACTGTGGGAACTGACAAGAGTCCTCAAAGCAATGGCAAAATCTGCTGCAAAGAAGAAAACAATTCATCCCCCGTGCCCATGACAAGAAGTTAAAGGTGTGTGTCACAGCGAGGTAACCAGGCTGGGTACTGGGTAAAAGGCCTCACTCCAGCATGAACGCAGATGCACAGGAGGAGGCGGCTCAGCCTCCCCTGTCCCCGCATACCTGGCAGGACAAACGCTACCAGAAACAACCTGGGCATACTCAATCCTGCTTCGAGGGAGGAAGATCAGAGAGCTGACATCATCCTCCCAGCCCTGTTCATACCAGATTCCTACTCTCGACTCCAGGTACCCGCTGCACCGCGCACAAGGCGCCCTGCAGCCCAAGGCTGCTCTGCGGCAGCCCCCGCGGGAGGCACAGGCTATATTTATTCTGGTACATTGCAGTGGGAAGCTGTAATCTGTGTAATCGCCTCAGAGAAGATTTCATTCAGTGGGGGGAAAGCAATTACTATTTCATTTGCAACCAGTTGCCTTCCCAGGGTCTTCATCTATCAGAGCTGGAGGGTCCTGTCAGCCC
Organism: Pezoporus occidentalis; assembly: GCF_034315485.1. Lineage (NCBI taxonomy): Eukaryota > Metazoa > Chordata > Aves > Psittaciformes > Psittacidae > Pezoporus > Pezoporus occidentalis. The sequence continues at coordinate 1,719,154 of NW_026915483.1, forward strand.
CTGCACCTGCCTGGACTCCTTCTATGAGACAGGTTTATGCCTCTGACAAACACGTTTACAGATACTCAAGGTTTTCAGCCCCTGTTCAAAGCTGCTCTCCTCCTCCCAGCTGCTCTTGCTTTTATCTGACAGCACGCACCCTGCATGAAGAAAACAACTGGCTATAATCCTAGATTAAAGGGATTGTAACGCAGAATTAAATACAAGCCATACCCTTGATAGGGCCTGCTGGCGTCATGCACCAAGCACAGACATCGGCTGTTTGGGAGGTGGGCAGATGGTGGTGGCGTTCCCGATACTCTCTGCAGCTCTTGGTTTTCCTAGACAGGTATTTCCATCTCCCCACATAGGTGGGAGGAAAATAAAATCCATTAAAACTGAACACCAAAACAAAACAACCCCAATCCTTAGTGTTTCCATATGATGCTGCATTAAAACCCCGTTGTGATTTCACTCCAAAAGCTAACAACTAAAATCCAAATTCCCAGCACAACTCTGCATGTCCCAGCTCTGTTGGAGCTGCTGCACCTCAGTGCTAGGAAGGTCCATAGTCCCACAACAACCACACTAGGAACTGCAGGAATGTGATTTAGGCTTAGAGCAGATGAGCAAAAAGTCCCAAGGAAAGGATATTCATAGACTACTGCAGCAAGGACCGCAATAGCTGAGCAATGCAAAAGCCCACCAGGAAATCTTTATGACTTTATCTTACCTCAGGAAAGCCACAATATACTTACATGCACAGCTGCATATTAAAGAAAGGCACTTTAATCTTCTGCTTTTTCCAGCCTAGCAGCCACAGCAGCCTGACTCGATAAAGAGACTTGAGAGCTGTGAAAACTATGTATTAAAAAGAGTATTTCCAACTGTCTTTCTCTTGTAAGTTGTGGCAGCCAAAAAATCCAACCCTAAAATAAAGACGTGCCTGAAGGTAGCAATTTTACAATCAGCAACATAATGATTTATATCACTGCTGTCAGCTTTGTTGGGGAAAAGGGAGCCAGGTATTGTGATCATTAGCTTTTTGATACAGATGATCTTTCCAAATGAGGAAAAACAGATGCATTTTAATAAGGAACTGAAGGAAAGCGCCTCAAAACACTAACAGAAGAACCTGCAGCTCACGCCAAGATTTGCAAACACAGGAGATGAATATGAAACCAACGATACCTTTAGTGGCACATCCCCAAGTCCATGCACGGGAGCCTTTTACCTCTGAAGCACGCGGCCCCACATCCTCCCAATACATATGTCCCAGAGCCTCAAGTTGGCCCCACTCCCACTGAAACCTGTGGGTGCTTTGCCAGGGGTTTCCAGGTGCTGGTCCCAAACAGTGAGGTGCCATCACTCCCACCAAGGACACTGTGCACAGCATCTCGCTGATGGTGGGCACAAAGCAGCAGCATTGGGTCCTACCGAGCAACAGCAGCTCCAGGCTCTCATCCTAAAACAAACTGAAAGCAGAGACGTTCCTGCCTCTCCTCACCAGAAAAGTCCCAGATGCAAAGCCCAGCCTTGCTGGCGCCTGATCTCTAAGCTCTTGCTGATGCCCTGGTAGGCACACATGAAGTTGCAGGTGTATGAGACTGGAGAGTGCTGCTGTCAAAGGATTAAAGATCAACTGAATTTGACCTTTAATGCTAACATTTAAACAACGACCTGGCTTCTCGTGCTTCCACTCCCTAATGTAACCATAATAAGATTTGTGGCTGAGATCAAAAAACTGTTCTCAGAGACCAATTTACATGCAGACTTCAACAATCTCAGGTGACAGGACAGCAAGGACACTCAAGCCCCTGACAGAGCAGGTTTGAAGTTGGGATGAAGTTTAAGGTCACAAAATAGGACATTCTGCAGGTGACAGCAGCCTTACACCAAACTTTGCTGAACGCTTGCACAGAAAAACAGCAGAAAAGTCACCAAGAACACTGAGCTGGAATGGGAAGTCCTTGCATGAGAACTCCAAGTCTAACATCAAATCTCTGGTCACAGAAACACCCAGCCATCAACACAGGTGAAGAAGATAGAGGCCAAGTCTAAAAAGCTAATTTCGTCCCCCCATTTTAATGGAATAAAGAAAAGGTTCAGTCCATACTGGAGTAAGCTTTGTTTACAGATCCCACAGGATATACTCCAGAGATAGAAGTGTGTCACCTCCTGGTTCATGGCTTGCATTGACAGCCACTGAGTCTTGCCCTGTGTTCAACAGTTTCAGACTTCCAACAAAGAATTGGCAGCCTGACCAGGATGCACCGAGGACATCCAGCACTATGGCATGTGGTGGGAATAGCTGGCAGTTCTTTACTATTGCTCAACTTGTGGATCAGATTCCCACCTCCCAGTCCCCAGTCTCAGAGTATTTTCAGCCCTGTCTATGATACTTCCACAGCTGCTTGCCCTCCCATGCTTGCCACTGAGAAGCACTGGTAACAACAGAAGTTCGACTACTTTTTGAAAGCAAGTCTAATTAAGTATGGCTCTGCTCCATGAATCCCTGGGAAGACAGAGGAATGCCATCAATCCCTGCACCCATCCCTCCTCCAACACAGCCCATCTCGTTTTGCCCAGCATAACCAGCCAAGAGCAGATGAAGCCCTGATCCAAGTGCCAGGACATGGATCTGCAGCTGTGTGGAGCAGCTCAGAGGCACATGCCACACCAGAGGTGTTATGCAGTGAAGGGCTAAGACACTTCTCATCCTCCCTGCCCCACTGGGAACATGACTCTGCCAACCACCCTTCTGCCAACAAACCTTCCCTGTCTCTTAAATCACAGCAGCACCTCACACACACATGGATCTCAGTTTTTGGAGGCTTCTGCAGGAAATTGTGGGTACACAAACCAGTCGGGATAAAGTCTGGAGCATCCCAGTGGCAGAGCCTTTATCACTGAGCCCTTCTCTGCTGCCTGTTTCATCTCTGCACAACAGCTAGCCCAGATCTCAGGTGCTCACCTGGGAGTTCATCCTGCTCTGTGCAGCACTGCTAACGACAAAAGCTAACAGCAAAACCTCCAGCGAGGCAAAGAGAAGCAGAGCACAGCCTCAAAACATTAGTCATTGCAAACACATCGGGTAACCTGGGGCATATTTGAATTTACTTTGCTTTAATTATGAATGAGTGTGGGTTTGTCTGGTGTTTACTCCAGAGCAATAAACACACATCCAAAATTATAAATCCCCCTGCAAAGAACCGTCACCAGTGGTTTCTTCTTGACCAAAAGCCAGTGGAAGCAGAGATAAAACTGAACACCAAGGGCTGTCATTTTCCATGCACAAGAAGTTTCCTCATGCAATATCCTCACATACTACTGGGAGCACTCTCAGGAGATGCCCATCTACAGACACTTCTTATTTACTTACTCTTCTGTACAACCTATGTATTAAGCCAAAGGTTGAAAAGCAAGAAGGAACCCCACCCAGGAAAGGAATGGAGTTAAGGAATAAGTGACAGTCATTGCTCTGTTCTTGGTTGTGATTGATTAGTTATAAATACACACCACCAGCAAGGTACCAGGGAAAGAGCTTTATCGGAGAGGCACAAGAAAGGACCCCAAAAGCAGAGTGCTCACGGCTCTTCAACAGATAACCTTAAGTGCCTATTGCAAATGGGAGATCATATTTTCCTACTCATGCTGGACAGAAGGGCAAATGATATCATTAAAGCCCATATTGCATCTCAAAGTCCTTGGAGGGAAGGGAAAGTGGTACTTCATATTTCTATAAAACAATTAGTATTGACAGAACGGACTATAATACAGCACTCAACCCAGAAAAGTAATTAACTATCACAGCAGCTTGCTTACTGGATGCAGATAGGAAGCAAGGAGGTGGCAATTAGAGAGCAGAAAGGCAAGCCAGACACATGGATTTCTATAACAAGGTATTGACCCATAAACCCTCTGTGCAGGTACCTGACAAGACATCACGTACCCTGTGTTGAACATCAGAACATTCCCAGCACAGCCACTGGCATCTCTTTCCATGATAAGAAAAGAGCTAGAGCCCAGCACTGATTCAGAAGCACCTTCCCTGCACAGGTTGTTCTCAGCCTCTCTTCCCCTTGCCTTGGTTTCTTAAATAGGAGCATGGCTATAAGCCAAGCAGACAGCTCTGGCCACTGATAGCATCAGTGATGGAAAAGTACACTGATACAGGATGGTGCCTGGGAAAGTATCTGCAAGATACCACATACCATCAAATACTTTTCCACTGAAGCTCAAGGCAACTGGTTTCAGCATCCTTCTGATATGCAAATCTCTGAATAATTCTGGAGACTGGGAGCTCCTTGCACACAGTTTCAGCCTCATGACGCTTGGTTTTAAATATCTTTGGAGAGAAAAGACTTGCATGTCAGTTTGGGGTCCAGAAAAAAGGACATTAAGTATTTTCAGTATTTTTTCATCCAAAAGAGTGAGGTATGATGGGTCTGTATCAAAAAAAGTTTAGGGAAACCCACCTAACAAATAGGCTTTTCAGTATAAACTTAGTAATAGACCTCTAAGCCTGCTCCTATAAGGAGACAGGAATAAGATCACTGGTGCTCTCTATTAAATGAAGGAACCACAGGGGAGGAACACATCTCTCCACGTCAGCATCACAGTACCAAGAACATTAGGTACAAGGCTCACAGTCCAACACCCGGGCCAGGGATTTGGATTGGTTCCCACCCAATACCCACTATACCCTTGGGTAGCAGTATCCCATCCTTGGGATGCACTGATCACTTGCTCTACCTTATTCCCAAACTGGACCCCTTCTTGTCTCTTTCCAGGCAGGTGAAACACAGCAAATGGTGTTTCTCCTTCAAAACAAGCACCCTCCTCCCACCTCTCCTCATCTCCCCTCTTCCCTTTCTTCCCACTTCTGCCATGGGAAGTTTCCAGAACAAACGGGGGATGCACTTTCACAGGGCAGCTGCAAACACATGGAAAACCAGTCCAGATGAAGCCAATGGGTTTATACCCATGTGTGTACTTCTGGCAAACAGCTCACGATTTGGGCTGGAAAACACACTGAAGTATGAGAAACAAAACTCCTTCCTGCTGCAAAGGTTCAGAACAATGCAGCAGGCTTCTTCCTACCAGGATAAAGCCAGGGTTATGTGTACAGTGAGGAACGAACGTACAACAGCTCCCTGGGCAAATCCAGAGGCAGAAAACTACACTGCAGCAATGAAAGTGACTACTTCATCCCGGAAATGAGTGGAGGAACTCACTCAGAGAGAGTTTCACAGGACACCATGCTCTCCCAGGTGCAGGTATCAAGGCACTGTAATGACATAGGGCAGCAAAGGACACAAAAGACATCAAAGATCACTGGGCTGGAGTGAGTACCAGAATGACCAAGTCATTCTCTCTGGACAGCCCAAACTCTTACAGCATGGTTAATGGTTATTGAAAAATGGATCTGAATTTGGAGGCAATGCTAGTTTCTGGATATTGACTCTGAACAAGCTGGGTGAGGAAAACAAGACTGATGCAGGGCCTGCTGCAAGCGGTTTAGGATACGAGACCTGCTGGGAGAAGGCAGTTTAGCAACCAGGCTTTCCAGGAACCAAAGCTACAGAGATCTTGGAGTCAAAGCCACGATTCCCACCAGCTGATGCCAAACCCTGCTCAGCATCCAAGAGCAGCAGGGTCTCCCCTTGCCATCTTCTCCCATCAGCAAACCCTAGAGGGCAGCTGGAAGAACATCAGAGATACAAATACAATATGGTATTAAGGTTTTGGACAGAGGGGGTTTAAGGCAGGAATTCTGACAAACTTTTCACCGTGCTACCTGTACACACAGGACACAATACTCACACCAGTTTGCTACTGCCATACGCACCATTTGGAGGAGCAGCACCCACTCCCAGGCCTTCTGCTGGCAGGGACCATCACCCTGCACACCAGGGAGGGAATAATGTAGCTTCTAAATAATATCAGTTAGTCAAATAATCTCACCAGCTCTAGGGAATCCTGGCTGGGTTTTGAAGTTGCAGCAGCTGAGGACAGATCGACAGAGACCTGCTGCCACACGGATGACAGAGCCATTTAAAAGCAAAGCACTTACTTTTCACTTCTTCTCTTCCCAAAATGCCATTGTCAAGCCCAATACACTAGGATGGGAAAGCCTTGTTTTCACTGGAATGTTCCACCAGCAATCACCTGTGTGCTCCTGCTCCGTGCAGCGTTAACAAAGTAAATGAGGTTATGGCCCTAATGAAAACAATGTGATTTTTTTTCCCACTGACAAGTCACCACTTTACCTCACCTCAATGTCCCAGCTTGTACGCAAAAGCAGTGCCTGTTTTCACCGTTAACCATAGCAGCAGGTAACGGTCAACACAAATGGGCTGATTTCATCTTCAGACCTACTCCTCTGTGGATAGAGCTTGATACCGCTCCACTCGTATCAGTGCGCAACGCCATGGGCAAAAGAAATCAAAGACAAGTAAAAACTCACAGCAGCAAAGCAAAACACCCTGGTCCTGCTGCAGCAGTTGCAGATCATATTTAGGTACCAAAACAGCTCTAAAGGAGAGGGTCATGGAAGCCAGCAAGACACAGATTGAATTTGGCAGCTCTAATTCTGATGCCAGAAAGGCAGTGGGGCAGGACTGCAGTTGGCAGAGGCAGCTCTGCAGCACTCGGGTCCATCTCACTCTACTACCACACAGAGCAAGCAGCTCTCCCCACTCTCTCATCATGCAGACAGTATTAGGAAGAGCAGAAATCAGGAATCCTCACTGTGCCACAACTCTGAAATACTTTTCCCGTGTAGGCAAGAAACTGCTCCCATCACTAGAAGTCTAATTTCAGCGTGCGTGTGCATGAATGCACAAGGTAAGAACTAAAAATAGAGGCACCCTATTTCCACACTTCGAGTCAGCAGGTACAGAAACAGCATAAACGGTGATTCAGCAGCAGCCCGCATGATGCAGAAGGTTGTTCCTTTGCCTCTGCCTCCCTGCTTGTAGCCCTTCCCACCTCAGTTTGGTCCCCGACTCCAAGAAACTCTCAAGAGCAATGCCAAGGTCTGCCCTGCAAAAACACCCCAAACCCATAGGGTCAGGGCGAACCCGCCAACACGGAGGACTCACTGGCTGCTCAGCTCCCTCAGGAAGGGGGTGATGTGGGGTGCCCTTTAGGCAAGGTCCGGATCCTAAGAACACAGACATTTATAGAGCTTCTCTGCCTACAGCAGTTTTTCTAGTGCAAAGATTACACACAACCATAATTGAGTGTTTTGCTATGAAAATAGCTGCATAATTCACATTTCTGTTATTTACATTGAGCTTCTGAGCCTTGTATCTACAAATCTTAGACTCCCAAGCTGCCTACAAAAAGATGCATGATGTTTAACTGGTTGCCATCTCTGGTGCAAAGTAGTGCTGTGACTCCTTAAACACCCTTGATAAATTGCACAAGACGACAGCAAGGACATTTCTCAAGTCCTGTGAGATTTGCTACATAAACAGCTACGACCTTGTACACATGGTTTCAACAGGGTCGTTTTTTACTGGTTCTCACCCCCAATTTTTTCATTAATGTTTTCCTGAGAAGCCAGAAGGAGAAACAGAAAAATGGAGAATAAAGAGTAGAAACATCATCTTCCATTTACATTTTGTAAAACTAATTAATCTCTTCAAGCAGAGGGTAGGAAAATATTTCCTAGTCTTCTACCATTCAAGCTCTCTTGCTCACTATCTCAAAGCCAGCAAAGGGAAGAAAAGCCTCCCAAGCTCCTACCTGCTCCATACCAAGCATTTACTTGCTTTTACTGCTTTTTTGAGCTATCCCCACACCATTTCAAAGCCAGGTTGGACGGGGCTTGGAGCAACCTGGTCTACTGAAGGTGTCCCTGCCCACGGTAGAGGGTTGGAACTGGATGAGCTTTAAGGTCCCTTCCAACCCAAACCACTCCATGAGTCTATGATTCCTAGCCAACATAACTGACCAAGAACAATTAAAGCACAGTAGGATTTCAACTCAATCTCGGAACGGATTAAAGTCCTTTCTACTCTCACCTTGACCTACTCTAAACGGATGATTTGCATTTTGATGTCTAATTGAAATGAGGGCTGCTGCCTGACAGGCCTTAATCTTCTCAAAACCCATGGTTGTGCCTCCCTCCCCAAAGCAAATATTTATCACAAGTTTCACCTTGAATATAGGTCACAGCATTGCAAAGCAAGTAATCAGAGCTGGGAAAAGGAAGATTCTGTCTAGGTAAAAAGAAAAACTAAATTCAAAAGGCACATCTGTTCTCCTGAGCCCCAGCAAGGAAAGATTATTATCATTACCATGAGGGTTATACAGCAAATGAAACAATTGATTAAAGAAGAAAATAAATCACTTACAGCGTCATCTTTCATCATTAAATTTTAATGGGAAAAACACTGTGATTTGCTTAGTCTGAATATATATGCAATGTAAAGAGACCATCTGACATCATCGAGGCAGAACAGCACAAGATAAATGGAGACGATTTGCCACACTACTGGAGCAGCTGTAACCCCCTCCCTACCTGCAGCAATCAAACAAAAGGGCACAGAAATAGCAACCCATCTGCTTCTCAGTGGCCACTGAATCTTATGCATTTGGCTGACAGGAGCAGGAGAAGAATAAAACCTCTGATTCTTTCCTACAGTCTTAAACAAGGGGCAGCTGAGCTATTACACTACTTTAAATACCAATCTCTTGTTAGGCCCATTTTGGTTGTCCCTGCAAGCCATAGCCATCAGCACAGGACCAACATCTGGAGGCCGTGGTTTGCACCAAGAGCGCCCTAAGCAAGGGCAATCAGAGTACATGGGCATGCATCCAGAGAGCACCCATCTGGAGCTGAGCCTCGCTTCGCAGACTCCCAGCAATGCAAAACCAGGCTCAGCGCTCCAGACTGCCTTCCTTTCATAGAGCAGTTGGGTTTTGAGAGCATTAAAAGAGAAAAGTGGAGCAGTAAGGGTGAAGATTTTCCCATCCTGCTTCTGCATTACAGTGCAACTCTCCCTGCTGCACCCTGCTGAAGGACAGCAGCACGTGAGACAAGCTTAGGAGATGACAGAGGAGTGAGCTGCAGACACCAGGCAGCTTGCTGCACACCTTCCAAACACAGAGAGAAGGGAAGGGTGTCAGGCTGTTGTGCATAGAGCTGTTAAAATCTGTATGAAGCCCCATGTGTGTAAATTAAACATCGTCTCCTGTCATCAAGTGCATACAACTTGCAAGCATGAATTATGCAAAACTATTAACTGTCTTATTATAAGAGGAGGCAGCTGTAGAAGCTGCTCGGAGGACACAGAGGAAGCTGAAGGGGTGGCTCGTGGACACTCAGTGTCTGATGTGAGTTACAGCAGACCCATTCTCACCAGGTCCCATCCAAGTGCTCCCAGGGACGTGAGAATCCTGCTCTGAGCAATTAACTCAGCACCTCATAACTCTCGCTGACTTCCAGTGCTCTACAGAGCAAGGAGAAATATTTTCATCACCTTTTTATTGACAGCAGCTTGAGAAAGATCTGGAGAACTGTGCGAGCTTGCGAAGGAGCAAGCAGGGAGCTGAGCCCACAGCCAGAGCCCAACCACTAAGCTCTGCCTCTGCTTTCACCCGGGAGCACACAGACCCCGAAGCAGCAAACCCTCTGAGACCAGGATGCCCCAGTCCCTGTTTCAGCTCAGTAATTATCTCTTTGACTAATGAACCCCCGCACTTGGCTGGAGCCCGTGGGTGAGGATGCTGAGCCCTCAGCCTGCAGAGTGCCAGAGGTTATTTAAGTCAGCCTGGTCACCAAGTCCTCACTGAGCTGACACCATGCTTAGCAGATGTGCTAAGGTTGCTGGGAGCAAGCTCTGGCCATAAATTACCCATAGGACGAGAAAGCTTTAGATATGATTTTGCATAAAATATTAATCTCTCCAGTCAATAGGAATGCTGTTAGGATCGAGTGGTGGGGCTGTATGCAGCAAAGGAAGCATTTTGGAACAGAACAAGTGCTGGAAAGGGGAGGCACAGATCAGTATTAAGACTAGTTTCATTTATTGTATATATCACGGACTTGGAAGAACAAACATCAAGCACTGTGATTACATTTACCGATGATTCAGAGTTGTGTGGGCTCCTCAGTACACAAGAGGAGGGCAATAAAGTTCTGGACAACTGTGAGCAAGCAAGCACCTCAGGGGATAAATGAATTAATTTGAGCTATGGAAATGCCACACAACAAGGCTAAAACATAAAGCAAATAACATCAAAGAGGACTTTGCACTCAAAGACTAAGAGACAAACCCAGGCATCTGTTGGCTCCCAGTTACCCAGCCAGGGTGCCAGGCACTGCACAAGCACAAAGCCCATGTTGTCGTGGCTATCAGAGAGAATGGCCATCTGGTCAAAACAGGTACAGGATACACACGGAGCATTAACAAAGTAGTCCCAGTGATACCAGCTGTACGTGCCCCCAGCCCAACACACTGGCTTTAGAGACAGGCTGTGCCACGAGGAGCCTACAGGAAATCTGAAGGGGGATTTTTACAAAGGCACGTAGGGACAGGACAAGGGGGAATGGCTTTAACCTGACGGAGAGGAAGATTTACATTAGACATTAGGAAAAAATCCTTCCCTGTGAGGGTGCTGAGGCGCTGGCACAGGGTGCCCAGAGAAGCTGTGGCTGCCCCATCCCTGGCAGTGTTCAAGGCCAGGTTGGACACAGGGGCTTGAAGCAACCTGCTCTAGTGGAAGGGGTCCCTGCCTGTGGCAGGGGTTGGGACTGGATGGTCTTTAACATCAATTCCAGCCCAAACCAGTCTGTTATTCTATGTGGGGACCACTGGCGACACAGCAGCTTCTGGGCCACCCTGACAAAACAAACCCATGCAGGGAACCTTAGGCTACAGCCCCTGCCTCCCACCTTGCTTATCAGCTCCCAGTCGTTATCACCAGCCCCTCTCCAGACTCTTGACCATTACTCCCCAGTCCCAGATCATGTACCAACTCCTAATTGCATGGAGCCTTGCCACGCTAACCAATCCTGCCTGATGCAAAGTGCCTTGTCTGAGCCACCCTGCCCAGCAAAGGGATCACTGTCAGGGCATCACTGCAGGGAGAGAGCCCCTTCCAGGAGATGGGCCCTGAGAGCACGTCTCAACAAGACTGGGGAATACAAAGCATCTGCAGCAGCAACATGAGAAAGGACATGCGAAAAGAAGTAAGAAGCAGCAGAGCTGCCCAAGGCCCCGAAGGCAAGACGATGCTAAATTTGATGAGGTTGAGGAAGGGAGCCAAAGGAGGAATAAATAGAGCTAATGAGAAAACAAGGCATGAGCATTCAAAAACCTTTAACACACTGCTAAACAGCAATAAAAAGGCAATTAGAATTCCGAGATGCATGGAGGGTAATTGCACACACTATAAATAGGTGGTGGGAAGACTGTCCTGTTCAGCAGGATCTGATTCACTTTTGGGGTGACCTGCACAAACAGGAATATTCTGGTGCAAGACAGAAGCTGAGAGAAGAGAGTTTACAAGGAGATTTTCTATCACACACATCTTTCTGCATGAAATATGTACCAAGAAGGAGCTTTGCAATAGAGGCTTCAGTGGTCTGAGCTTGAGGAACTCCATACAAAAGTTCAGCAGCAGGGACGCAAAACAGCCTTAGAAAGAAGCATCCATCTCACCCCAACCCACCAATGAGCAGAAATTGTACCAGGCAGATCTCTGGCCAACCTAAATCACCACCACATGATCAACTCAAGTTACTGATGACATCAGTTCTTTCTTGAGACATCTATAGGCTAGAAAAGTGCTACTCCTCATCATCCCTGCATGGCCATGTCAGCAGGGATGGTGGGGAAACGCAGCTGCATCTGGGAGCTGTAAGCAATCCTTCCTCCTTGCCCTGGCTCCTTCCCATATGCCCTTTCTGGAGGGGATAATCTGTAGACTGAAGCACTAAAGGGCCAAGGAAAGAGATGAAGCAAAGCTGTCACTTCCCAGTTCCAAATTCCTTCATCCAGGCCTGATGCCCTTCCCAGCTCCCCGTTCCTTCCCACAGCAGAGCATCGGCACCAACTCACGCCTGGGAGCCGCTCTGCCCTCGTGAATGCCTGAGCACACGCAGTCTCCGCAGTCCTAACTCCAGCTAGCTCTTGGCTATGCACCAAAACACAGCTCCGCGCCGCTCAGGCAGCTGCACATCCCCAGATAACAGCAGCAGATGGCTCCTGCCTAGAGGTCTCGCTGGCAGAGGGTGGTCTGTGGTGCCGGCACTGGGAGGCACAGCACTGGTTTACTGCAGCACACGCCGCTAGCGGGTCACACACACATAGCCTTGCCTATGGCTGAGGAAGCACTGGCTTTGTCCTTCCTTCATCCTTGCATTGTCACCATGCAGGTAGCGGAGCAGCTGGCTCCTGCTGCGTCACCCCATTAGCTTCCTTCTGAGGCAGCAATGAGTCTGTCATCTCTGGTTGCGAGAAGGGTAGGAGCAGTCTGTTGGGAGGGAGGGGAAATCTAGGGGCGTAGGGAATGAAAACAAACTTGGCATGTGCGATATGCAAAGCGTTTGTGCCCTCTTGATGAATCAGGAAAGAGGATTTGGCATCTTCGGGAAAATGTGTCTTTTGCTTCACGTTCTGCTTGTGTGATGCCCGCATCAACATCCAGCTGCCTAAACCCTCTGCTGTTGGGGTGCAAGAGAGGCTGACCCTCCCCACAGCACGCCAGACAAAGTGAAACCCCCTTCTTGCAAAAGCTAGGCCCCGTCAGCATCAACAGCAGTGCCAACAGAACAGAAAAAAATAAGGTTTTTATCCCAAATCTGCCTCCTTGTTGAGCTAACATTGTACCTTATTCCAGTGAGCACAGTGCTGTATTTAGGAGCATCACTTTGTGTTCTCTCTTACAGCCAGATATCAACCCAAGTCCCTTTATCTCTCCATGGTGCTACCAGCAGGGAGCTTGTTCCTAGACAGAGCCTGTACTTCAGCTGTGACTCCCCAGGCTCCAAAACAAACCTCACGCCCACCTGCATCCCTCCTGATGGATGCAAAATGATTCCCTTCTCTGAGTAGCTCCAAGGAAAGCAAGGGGTTGCTCCCTGTGGTACAGAAGGGAGGAATGCTGTGTGTTGGTATGCAGGATTTTACCATCTTGGGCATCCCAACACATGGCTATGACCAACACACAGCCTTCTGCATCTCAGGGCAATGCCAACTGAGCATCAGCTAGACTGATAACATGATAAATTCCCTAGGAAAGGGAAAATTGCTTCCTGCAGGAGCTTGTGTGCTCCACACCTCACTGACTGCAAACACACATTGCAACTAACAGACATCAATGGTTACTACAAACTTACAGGATCTGCAAAGTCCCAGTGCCATCCTTTCCAGCTCAGCAGGTGTTTGGGATCAAATTTAGATGCTAAAGCAGACTCTGCTGATGCTCTTCACAAGACAATGTGTAAGATTGTTTCAATAAGACATTTATTAACAAATAACTTCTGTCAGCAGTTCCTCATGGTTTGAGCCTGGAAAATAGCCTTTTCTCCCTATTACTTTCCTCCCCTGAACCAGACAGGCAATTGGGAGCCAAAACACCTACTTTGAGCCCCAATCCAAGGAAGCGAGATGAGCCTGAGCAGGCCAGAGTGCTGCAGCTATGCTGCGTGCAGGGCTTCTTTCTTTTGCATAAGGCCACTGCTGGATCATTAGTGTGTAGCCTGTTTGCCAGGGTATTTGTACAAACGCACTGGGGCATCAGCCCGAAGTCCTACCAAAGTCAGTGGGGTTCCTTCAGGATCTGCACACAGCATCTCCAGTCCCCTAAGAGAAACACCACAGCACCATCATTAGAAATTCCCCACCCTGTGGGCTAGAAAACACATGATAATTTAGATTTCATTAAGTTTCTTCGAACACTAACATTTGGGTATAGGCAGATGCTTAGCTCTTGAGTAGCTGTGATCATACAACTGCCCTGAAGCACATGGCTCAAGTCACCAAGCTGTATGGTTCAAGTCACCAAGCTGTATGTTGGGGCAGTTTTCCAGCCCCTCCATACTGGAGGTGGCCTGTACTAATGTCCCCCTCATGTCATCATTATATAACTCATGCTAATAAAAGTCCAAGCTCCCAAGCTTACAGACAGGTTTGACCTACGACAACTACAGACACAGCATTGCTTACCCCAAGCTGAATAAACATTTGCATGACATTTTGACTCGGGTGTTTAAATTCTAGACAATGCCTGACTTTATCAGCCTGAATCACAGACAAACAAGATCAAATATTATCACTAAAAGTACCTTTTCAAACACCGATCTCACACATTCAGGTCTAACAGTCGGTGACTGCGCTTACATCCAATTCTAAGAATTATGTCCAATCCAGAAGAAAACCCACTCAAAGCACACCAAGTAACCACAAATAACTTCTTCCAAAGCAAACACCAGGTTAGGATGCTCCATGTAACCTTTTGCAGCACCCACAAGGTCATGACACAGGGAAACTACCCAAGAACCTTCCATCTTTTGCATCTCCCGTCTCCCACCCTCATGAAGACCCTGCTGCTGGACCTCAAAGCATGCCCTACAGGAAGGGTGGCCCAATTCTGACCTGCTGGAACCCAGTGCTATCACCTGTGCTGGGGAGTGACCAAGGTGAGGAGATGAACCCTGCTTGTCCTCCATGCCTGCACCATGCTTACCAAGAGCTGGTGACCAAAGTGTCACCTTCCCCTGCACCTCACCCTGCTCTATTTCCAGGAAGAGAAGACCTTTGAGGGGCCACTCATCAAACCCCACCCCTGAGAAGCCACCCATCCTCCTGGGTGACAGAGAGGACCTGCTCCCCATCAGGGAAGGTCTTGCTGTTTAAGGGAACTTCAGTGTTTTAGTTAGTCTTAGTTTTTAAAGACACACTAAAATATATGTGGTTCGTAGAGATAACTTTGCGGGTGAACCCCTGGCACTGCTGAAGCCACTATAGTTGCATTCACATCAACACCAACCAACAGCTTTATTGATGATACTATATTGATTAGTCTTAACATATTAATCAGGTTTACACCATTAAATAGAAACAGGATGCTTACCTTGTAGCCCCCTGGACTACAGCATTGGCAGTAGCTGTAAGGGGTTTGTACACACGCACTGCTAGTTGTAGTGTTGTGATTGCCGAGTTCCTACTGCTGAACCACACTAAAAACAAATTACTGCTTCTCCAGCTAACAAAAAATTACATAGGGAAATGACTCGCTGGCCCCTTCCCGCTTAAGTGAACGGAGAACAAGTGACTCATCACTCAGCAGAAGGAATTACAAGTTGTGCAAAAGGCAAAGTGCTTCGGGGAAAGCGTCTAGACTATGTAAAGCCTGGCCATAAACAATACTTTTTGGAAAGGACAGGGCTTGGAACTGCACAATCTGATAAGTCTTCTCCATTCTTAGTTCACAGGAGCCCAAGAGGTGCTACAGTAACTGAACTGTCAGGCTATGGATCAGGAACTGCAAAGTTTTACAATGGCCACAGACCAAGCTCACAGCCTATTTAATTACTTGCATCCCAATGCAATAAACTGCAAGCACATAAATAGCCAAAGTATGACAGGTATTTAATATCTCCCAGAATTAAATTAAGATAAGGCACTGGCAAAACATATGATATGTTTTTAAACAGAAAATAACCATTTTCTGCAGATTCCAGACAACTAGAGCACAATGACCACATTCTGCACTCCACAGTACTAAGGAACACTGCATCTCAGATGTACAAGACCTCCCTCCCCACGGCAATGCTCTCCATACAGCAGTGGAACACAGGGTTTTCACTTAAGGGTTAGCACAGAGCTGACCCAGGGCCAGCTCCAGCCAAGAGCCCGGCCACACACACCACATTCATTTGGTGGTGGCAGTGGCCTATGTCCAAGCTGAGCAGCCCCTAATTAATCTTCCAGGTTTTTATGGGTATAGTGCTAATAATTATCTTGCAAGCTTTGCTGTAACTACAGAGCTGTGCATGGGGTCCAGCTCACGCTCGAGACCTACCTGGACCTTGCATCTCCTTGCACTACAGAGCAACTGAGGAACAGTGAGAAAACAAGCAGAACATTATCTTTACCCATCTCCTGCAGCACTGAGAAAAACATACTCTGGATAGCTTCTTGGGGCCAGCAGAGCAGAATCTGACCATAACATCATCAGCAGAAAGCTGCTACAGCAAGTCCCAACACCACCTGAGTCCTGGTCTGTCCCAGAACAAGGTTTTGGTGGTTTTAAGAGAGAAGTTGTATAAACAAGGAGAGTAACAACCAAGCCCATGTCAGAGAAGAAGTGATTGTTTGCAAGTCTGCACTACCTTATTTCCTAACTCATGGCACCTGCATGCATGCCAAAACGGCAGAAATGTGGTACTTGAAGATGCCTCGTAACCAATTTAACTGAGTTTCTGATCCCTCACACTTGTTCTGCATTAAGCACCGTGCTTAAATTAATCACCATTTAGCAAAGCACAAGCTTAAGCTCTTTGCTGAATTTGCCTGAGAATTTGGCTAATGCACCTGACGTCATTCCACAGGCTTACACAAGCACCCAAATCACAAGCCACTTCTCCCAGGAGTAGCTCCAGTAATCTGCAACTAAGCTGGAACTTTACTTCATCCCACATTTATCCTGCTTGGAACTGATTTACTCTCCTACATGCTGCCTGCCTGCTCCCTCATTCTGCAGGGATGAAAGCAGCTGATGCACAACTGCAGTGATGCCTGACCTATCGGGCTCTCCACTTTTCATCTCCTAGCGAGTTCTTCCAGCTGCCCCTTTCCCAACAAGTGTTTTCAAGCAGCTGGTGATAACATGGAGAAGATCTCTAAGTTTATGGTATACTGAGTGAGCAAACACGAATTCCTGGGTTCACTGTGCCTTTTGGCTGCTGTGCTTTGGAGGTATTTAGCCAGGTGTATAATCCACATCCAAGGGTGCTTGTTCTGCATCACTACAGAGACATACACATAGCCCGACTCCCCCAGGCTGCCAGCTGAGCTCTCCTCCCAAAGGCTTCAGATAGTTGGGATCAAGCAGGGAGAGGCACAGAGTTGTCTCAACTCTACTTCCAACAAGTCAGCATGAGCAAGGGAAAAGACTAAATACATCCTGGGCAAGCAATTACCAAGCTAAGTGCCATCTGCGGTATTGAAACACATTGTTCTGAGACGCAGCAGAGCTGGCAAAGCTGCTTTCCTCCTGAGCTGCATCTCAAGGCTGGAGCCTTCAGTGTCCAGAAAGGTATAAGGTCCAATGGGAGCTCTTCCTCTGGGGCCACCCACTCTCTTGCTCAGACTCCCCAGTGTCTAGTAAGGGCTGTCTGCACAAAGCCTCCTTCCTCCCACCTGGAGTAGGAGATAAATACAGATGTCCCTATTTTCACCAAGCTTTTAAGGGACGAATATCTCGCAGACAGTTATCTGCCTGTCAAATGTGCCTGGAATTCAGTGGTGGCTTAAAAAAGAAACCTAAGTGGGAAGTAAGACAGTACAGGCAGGTATGTAATAAGCCCACCTTTTTTTCCCCTTAAGAAACAATACTAGTAAGTTGTAAATAAAAACTTACAGCTAGACACCACAGATGTGTAGTTACCCAAGTGAAGCCCTACTACATAAACATCAAGATAAACCTGAAGCAGAAGCGTAGGCTTGAACACACTGATCTAAGAAACAATTTTTACTCTGTTGCTGAAACTTCCAGGGTGTCAGGATCAGAAAAACATTAGCTCTGAGTGGCATTTGCTTGAATTTAGCTTGAGTTCTGAAACAGAGTTTGTTACCAGAGTAAACATGCAATGTTGTCATGCCATGTACAGTACATACCCATCCATTCACATATTTCCACTGCTCTCTTCTCTCTGTATACATTATAATTTATCAAACCACACGTAATTATCTTTCTGTTGCAACAGTACCTTAAGTACACCCTTTCCTTTATTCCAAGGTGGTTTGCAAGCACTGTAAAAGACCAGGCTGCACTTTCCAGCTCCCCAGCACTACACACAGGCATGCTGCTACACAACCGGTACCTGCGGTGCCTGCGCATTACACCGCTGTAACCCCCTGCGGCTCAGGGTACCAGCCAGCTCTGATAGAGCAGCGCTGCAGGATCAAGGAGGGAGGATTACACACCTCAAGGGGAGGTACCACAGGGATCTTCAGCCCAGGGAAGTTGCGACTGCAACAAAATCAATTGCTTGCTTTACTCAGAAGATGAAACCTTTCCCTTGCAAGTGGCAGGCTGTGAGAGTGCAGAGGCAAATGGCACATGGAGAAGGAAGGGGTTTATCCCTCCTCTACTAATGAGGAAACAGAGGCAACAACTCCCATCAGTGCAGAACCAAAACCTGCTTTGTTTCTCCCATTTTTCCCCTGAGAAGCAAAATGCATTTGCCCCACCCTGGTGAGTCTCAAAGCACCTGGTATTTCCATCATGACCAAAGGCCCAACAATATACAAAGTACCCACAGAGACCATTCAACCTGGCAGAGCCACCGTCAAATCATAGAATGGTTAAGGTTGGAAATGACCTTAAGATCAGTCAGTTCCAATCCCCCTGCCATGGGCCGGGACACATCACACTAAACCATGATAGAAGAGGGAACAAGTACCACACTTTCACTCCCTGGTCCCCCTTGAGCCAGAAAAGGAAGGATGGGCTTTGTCAGAGAGATGCACAAGGAAAGCAGAGGAGCACATGAAAACTCCACGCTCCAGCAGTGCTTTAGTTGACTTTAATGGAAGTACTGGTTAAGCGCTGGGATTTACTCCCAGCATGACAACTGAATATAGGGATATCCAGAAGACGAAAACCCAGACTGAATTCACCTTTAAAAGGGTGAATTCAATTTGACTTGTGTTGTCAAGTTAAATTTAGCTTTCCCAATTCCATCCCACTGTTAAGTTTGATGGCACACGGTCAGCCCCGAGACACACCTCTGTTAGTTATTTGCATAAATAAGGCAGAAGCATTTCCCTACACTCTTAATTTCACAGCAAATGGATTATTTCCTCACAAGATCCTGTGTAATTTCCCCACTGCCTTGGGTACTGCTGCCACTTGATCATTTTTCTCATTACTCCTCATTTCCTTGTTTCACCTGTACTTTATTCCCCCCTTTTTGTCTTTCCCTCCCCTCTTCTGTCCCTTTACAGGGCAGGATTTTGATTCCATGGACTACAAATCACCCTTCTTCCCAGCCACTCTTCTCCAGACCACTAACATGCTGCCTGCTCCTGTGGAAAAAGTCCTTTTCAATCTCAGTTCACTTCTATGTGAGAAACAGTTGCAGAGCTTGTTTCAATTTCTGCAAAACCAACTATTACTTTAAATCTATCATCTTAACACAAAGAAATTGCATAAGAAACAAAAGCCAAGATGACTTTGAAAATGCACAATCTATTGAAAAAGGTTGTAGACAAAAAAGAATAGATATAGATATATATAGCCTCCAAACCTAGCTATATTTTCAGCTATGCACTTTGCTCAGCAAACAAAAGCAGCTCATTCCACCTTCCAGCAACACCAGATTGTCCTATATTGCCTTTAAACTATATGCAGTACGGATACACTTTCCTACCTCCGTATGTTGCAGTGACTAATAATAGTCCTGTGGTGTAGCAGAACTGAATGTCGTTTGCATCAATACATCCAGGAGTCTGCCTGATTTGCAAAGGTCATTTGTGAACACAGAACAGTACCAAGGCTAAAACTGCAGTCTAAGGAACTCAACTGAGACAACAAATCAGCTACCCACTCCAGACAACCACATCCCATCACTGACCTAACTCTGGCTGCCACAGGGAGAAGCTGACCGTTACTTGACTCAAAGGTGCCTGTACCCACATTTTAGAGAAAGTTAATTTCTACCCTGGCCCATGAGCTTTTGCCTCAGCAAAGAAACAAGCTCCAAGACAGCTCCTTGGGATGAGGAGCTCCGGTGAAAGCCTCCTGCCCAGCCTCTGCCTGGAGCAGCACACAGCCCTGCTGCGGTGATGTACTCGGGAAGGAAGAGTCAGGATTGTGGCAGCGACTTCATCACAAAGCTCTGCTGCCACATTTTGCCAGGAAGCCAGCGTCAGGGAGCTCCCCGCACATAAACACTCGCAAGAAGTTGACATGAGACTCAGTAACTCCAAGTCAGTGCTGGCACTCCCAGTTAAGCAAACTTTGCAGCGAGCACGGAGTTGCAGAGTCCCTTTGCAAGCGCATGTGCCTGGTGTTCCCCAGCATTGTAGCCCATTTCTCTCCTTCCAACAACCTTTAGATGGCCAACGTCCCAAACTTCCTGACTCCCGACGTTGCATAACTAGGAGCAGTGCCATATGTCACCGCACTGGCTCCGTGCTGGAGACCACGGAGGGGAACAGCATACAGGGGTGACACTGGGGGGGAACTCCTTGCACCCCAGAACAGAGCTGCTGCCGGCAGACCCCACCGGTACAGGGCAAGGTGCCCTGCACTGGGGTTGCCCTTGGCATGCCTGGACGGGTGCAGGCCTGGGAAGTGTTTGCATGGGGCTGGTTGGGAGGAGGACAGAGAAGGGGGCAGGAGGAGGAACAGAGGGGCAGGAGGATATTCAGGGGAGTAGGCAAGCAGGGGACACAAGGGTAGCTAGGGGAGCTGGCAGGGGAAGGTTGCTGACACGGAGTAGGAGGACAGGGGCAGGCAGAGGGATGGGGATACGGGCACGGGAGGCCGGGCCCGGCCGTGCACGCAGGAGGGCAGGGCAGGGCAGCACGCACGGCGGTACCTTCTGCTGCCGGCGGGCCATGTCGGTGGGCTGCTTGGCATTGAAGGGGTAGGCGATGCAGCGCATGACGAAGACGTAGAGCTGCAGCTTCCTCTTCCTCTCCTCCTCCTCCCGCTGCAGCCGCTCCAGCTCGTCCTTCTCCTTCTCGCTGGCCACCGAGGGGCTGGGGCTGGCGGGCCGCGCCGCACCACTGCTGCGCCCCACGGGTTGCAGCCCCCCGCCGCTCCCACCGCCCGCACCGCCGCCGCTGCCCGGGCCCTCGCAGGGGCGGCTGGGCGAGAGCCGCGCCGCGGCGGGCGCCAGCGGCTCCTTCCCGCTCTCCTCCTCCACCAGCTCCTCCGACTCCTCCTCGCTGGACGACGGGTCCAGCATCGCGGCGGCGGCGGCGGCGGGGCTCGGCCGGGCCGGCTCTGGGCTGCGCTGGCTCCGCTCGGCGCGGCTCTGCCCGGCTCCGGCTCCGGCTCCGCTCGCCGCCGCGCCTCAGCGCGCCCCCGCGCCGCCCCGCCCTCGCCTCGCCCCGCCCCGCGCGCGCGGGCGCTGTCCGCGGTGCTGCACGGCGCGGGGCGAGGCGCGGCAGAGCGAGCGCGGGAGGGCGGCCCCGCCGCGCATGTCCGCTGCGGGACCGGGAGCGCGGCCGCGGCGGCAACGAGGGAGCCCCGGGGGTGCGGCCGGAAGGGCCCCGCTCTGCCCTCGGGGTGCCCGGGCCCCACAGGGCAGCGCTGTGCCCCCCGAGGCACCCAGCACCCTGCAGGCATCGCCACCTCCTCCGTGTCCCCGCAGGCGCCGCTGTGCTTTTGGTACCGCCGCATCTCCACGCAGACACCGCCGCGCCCTTGGTGTCCTCAGGCTCCACGCAGATGCTGCTACGTTGTCAGGGTCACCACAGCCCCATGCGGACACTACCGTGCTCTTGGTGTCCCTTCAGATGTCACCGTGTCCTTGGTGTCCCCACATCGCCACACAGACACCACTGTGCTGCCGGTGTGCCCCCACACAACACGGACACTGCTGTGTTCTTGGTGTCCCCACAGACACCACTGCACTGCCGGTGTGCCCCCACACAACACGGACACTGCTGTGTTCTTGGTGTCCCCACAGACATCTTTGTGTCCTTAGTATCTCCATTCCCCCACTCAGACACCAATGTGTCCTCAGCGTCTCTACTGCCCCATGCAGACACTGCCTTGCTGTTGGTGTCCCCACTTACGCTGTTGTGTTCTTGGTTGTCCCCACGGCCCCATACAATCACCACCATGTTCTCAGGGTCCCCACCAGACCACCATACCCTCACAGTCGCAGGAGCCACATGGATCCCTACAGACCTGAGGCTCTCAGCAAGCTTGATTTCCACCGAGCAGCTCTTGCACCTCAACACAGCTGAAAATCTTAACTGAGAAGTGATACTGCTGATGAATATTTCACCTGGTATCGTGGAGTTCTGCTTTGAAGATTACCTGGAGCAACCTGAGGACTTCAGAGCGGCTCTGAAGGATGAACCAGTGAAGACATCATGCGTGCTCAATATTTCAATTTTCGGTGATTCTCAGATGTGATTGATACTCGGTTTGCCTCTACTGGTGGTGGCTGGGTGGGTGTTTTCAACGGTTGTTTGTTCCTGATCAGTTAGCAGCGTTTCTTTTGTGAATTTCAAAATACCTGCCACCCCTTATACGTGTTAATAAATATTTGCTTCACTTTGGGGGAGAATCGGGAAACATCGACTGCTGGTGACGGGGCTGGGAGATTAACTCACAGGAGGGGAGCTGAGTGCTGCTGCTGCAGACCATGCGCTTTGGGATTTTCCCATCAGCTGGGCTTTCTGAGCTCCTTCCCTACTTCTATTTAAAAGCTTAGTGTAGCAGTTGAATCTGGAAAAGCTTCAGGGCCCTGTGGCTCTGCACACCACAGTGTGTTCTGCCTGTGGTTCGGGAGGTCCTGGGGATGATGAGCTGTCCGCAGGGAAGAGCAGAGTTGTCGAGTTCCTGCAGGCAAAGTTTTCCCTCCTCATCAGGAATCCTGTTTGCCAAAGCTGGGATTCAGAGCCTCATACCCCTGGCACTGCATGGGGACATCTATGGCTTGGTCTTCTTGAGACCATCCTACCCAGGATGTCAGGGTGAGTTCTGTAAGGCACAACCACTGTCCTTTCCAGAGCCCTGAGCCCTCTTCCCCTGCAAGGATGCAAGCTGCAGGGAAGCCCTGGACCCTACTGGTCCAGGTATGAATGGGCTCCTACAAGTGCCATGTGCTGACAAGCATCAGTGCCAGGCAAACACAGCTCCAGCCCTGTTTCACCTTCACACCCTTCTTGTTTGCATCACCCATTGGCATCTCCTGGAAAGCAACGGTGCATTTTCTGCAGCAGCACAGTCAGCAAGTCAAATAAATACTGCACATCAGGCTGGTGATGTCTAAAGCTGGAACAGGCACACAGCTTTCTCTGCCTGGCTACTGCTTTCCTCTGAGACTACCTTCAGAGATGGTCCTGTATTGCCCAGTTTCTCAGGAGCTGCTGTTAGTACTGTCAATCCAACCCATGGGCTGACGAAAGCTGGCAAAAGCCACCCCAGTATTGTATTGGACAACCTGCAGCCGGCATCTGGGGATAAACAGTGTGAACTGAGTGCAGAGTGCTGGTCCTGGTGGGCAGTTTGCTGTGCAAGCAGCAGTGCTAGCTGCAGGGCAGGATGGCCACGATGGCTGGCACACAGGGCATTTTCCTGCATCTTCCTGCATCTGCATCTTCCCATCAGTCTGGGAAAGGAAAGGACACAAGGTGTGGTGTTGGGATACAGAGGTGGATCCAAGCTGAGGTTAACAATAACTTTTTCAGCCCCTCTCAGCCTTCCTTAATATCATTTCACTTCATGCCTATTTATTATTTGCCCAAGCAAACGCATAAAAGTACTAATATATCTTTGCTGTGATGCAACTTCCTCGCCCAAGGGGCATGTCATGTAGTTGTGCTGCCAGTCCCATGCAACGGGGACAGGTCATGCAGCATCTCGTAGCGCCATCTTGCCAGGCACACGGCCCCTAACATGCTAACACAAGGATGACTTTCACAAGGCTGATGGGAACATCTCAAAGATCCGTTCCTAAGCAAAGTTTTCTTGTTTTGTTAAAGTCCCTTTTGAGTTTGTTAAAATTTATGCCTTTTTCATATTATCCATCAGAAAAACTCATTGCTCTGAGTCCAGTCATGCCAGCTGTGAAGGCATCAAAAATAGAATCCATTACACCCATGCCTATAATGATATTATCTACAGGTAATCCCACAACAGAGAAGCCTTTGTTTAGTGGGTTTTCAAGAAAGAAATGCCATTTATTGTACTGGAGAATGGAGAAATTTCTCTCTGTGACGTGAGGATGCAGGTCTCTCCCTTGTAGATGTTTGAAAGCTGCAGCTCTCCATCTTCCCTATCCCAGGCATGACACAATAAAACTCTCTAAGATGATCACACCATTTTTAATGAAAGGTTTTCTTTCTGTGGTTTTCTGAGCTGTTTAGGTAGCTCTGCAGAGGTGGATTTGCTACAGGAAAGCAGCTGGGGATGACAGAAGCAACTTTTGCTGGTAGGAACATCACAGACAACTCGTATCTATCTATAGAGACAGATTGATTTTTCTGACAGATTGTCAGAATAGATTTCTTAAATTAATTGATGCAAAATAGATATATGCAACCACCCAAAAAATGTGTTCTACTTTAGGAGCTCTCAGAATTATATTTATCCATTAGTGGGTGAGATTCTGCTCACTGGAGAACTTTGAAACTGGATATTCTTGAAAGGGCCTGACTAGACATCCAGGCATGGATTGATCAATCCAGCATCTGGAAGTGCTGCTGGTCCAGAGAACTGGGGACACATTGCCCTCGTTAAAAGTGATCCACAGTTTCTCTTTCCTTCATTCACACAGCCCTGTTTTCCCAGTGCTTATGTCTGAACGAGTGGTCACAACATTAATTCTTCTTCCTGAATAAAGGAGAGAACAAAGCCAAAAAGTCTCAGGCCTCTTGCTTTTTGTTTCCAAATGCCATTTTTGTCCTGATAGGTCTATCCAACTCCCTCTAAAACATCTCCCACGTAGAGTTGTTTGCATTCTACTGCAAAGCAGCTCTGTTAGAGCATCTCCAGCTGCAGGAAAGATCCCTCTGACAACACCAAGAGGAGCACGATTTTCAGTGTTAGCCTAGCTACACTGGTCTTTGTGGTGCTTTTTGGAGGAGCTGAGGGCTTCCATGGTGTTGAAACATCTCAAGGAATACTGCCCTGTTAAAAACATGAATGGCATGCACACCCTGAATCTAGAAGGGTGATCCTTCTAGATCATGCCACCGGCACGACTGTCCAGCATTGTGCAGGAAGAGAAGCAGCATGAGTAGAGCCCTCATGAACATTATGTGTGCGTAACTTTCAGTGGTAATATTTCCATGGCAGGGAATTGTGCAATTACCCATCACGGGTGGGTAAATGTAGACAAATGAGAGCATTAGCTAAGTCGTTTTTGATATTATATTGGTGTATATAGTTGTTCGCTCTGGATACTAACACAAAGGCTCTTTGGGTTAAAAAGATGTGTAATGTTGGGAAGTTTGTTTTCAAGACACAACATAACTGCAAAACCCATGGTCCTTTTTGGCTTATCACTTTAGAGCAGGCTCCATGAGGTTTCACAATATCTGCCCCTACCTATTTGTTCCCATCAGGAATTAATTGCTTCTTCTAAAACACTTTCCAGAACAATTACCTAATGAGATACAAGGTGCCTGCATTGCCAGCTCTCTTGTGGCTTCCAGTAAGAGGCAATGCACACCGTGTGGGAATACTCGACCTCTGTGCCTGCTCCTGTTTGCATGACAAACAAGGAGCAGCAAATACACGCACAGCCGGCAGAGCCTGCACCATCCCTGCAGACAGTGTAAGGCTTCTCCTGGCTGGAGCCACTGCAGTTGCATAAAGGAGATCTCAAGTGGCCTCAGGTACTGGATGCAGTGTCGGTTTAAGAGTATTAAAAGTATTTGGTGAAGTGTTTCAGACTTGTTTCCATTTTGCACAGTGTCGTTGGAAGAACCTCCTGATATTTGAAAAAATTACTGCTGTAGCATTCTTATCCCTCTCCATTTATTCCCATTAGATGGGGGAAATCAGTGTAGATAATGATTTGTGGAAATGACTGTAAAGAAAAGCAGAGCTGAAGCAGAGGCCCTGGCTTTGGAAAGAGAGTGCCTGCATACACGACACTGGGTGCTGCCTTTGCAAGCAGCCTGGCAGGACTCAGTGGTTTGGAAGAAACCCTCAGAAAGAGTAAACTCCATTTAATGCAACCATTTGGGAGAGCTTAACGGAATAGCTCCCACTGGGAAGCTCACATTTGCATGGAAACCAAACAAACCCTTGTTCTTTTTATTAATCCTGGTTAAAGGCCTAAACCAGAACGCTTATGAAAGCTGGAAGCAATTAGTGCCTTTGTAAATTCTATGTGCACGCATGGCAGTGGGTCACGAGAGCAGTCTAGAAGGGAAAACAGAGTAAAGCACATCTCTCGTGCTGTTCAGCCTCCACGAGATCCTTCGTGGCCATGGAAAATTGCTTGCACTGAACAACCATTTCTTCACCAAAAGGGTGCTTAGGCATTGGAACAGGCTGCCCAGGGAACTGGTGGAATCACCATCCCTCAAAGTGTTCACAGACCGTGTAGATGAGGCCCTTAGTGACAGGTTTTAGTGGTGGACTTGGAAGTCTTGGGGTAATGGTTGGCCTTGAAGATCTTAAAGGTCTTTTCCAACCCATCTGAGTCTATGATTCTATGAAGTTTGGCAAGTGAGGTGAGCATGGAGGCTGCTGGTGCTGGGGCAATCACTGCTTCTCCTCGCTGGTCACCTACTACACCCACTCTTGTGCCTAGCCCAGCCCAGATGGTGTTGATTGAATGATCCATAGTGATGATTTGCCTTATACTTGCAGTATGCTGGGAATGGACCTGAAAATGTTGGAGGGTTGTGCAGCTGTGATTCACTCTTGCTTTGAGACTGACTGCAGAGCATCTCCTGGTTTTGGGCGATGCAGAGGTGGGCATGGTGCAGCCTGGTGGCAGCCACCTGGGAATCACACACTGCCTGCTGGCAGCTGCTCTCAGTGTGGATAGAAGTGCAGCACCTGTGATCATTTGTTCTTCTGGCTGTTACTCACCGCAGCTCTGGCCCTTTGGCAATGTTCAGTCAGAACGTGAAAGGAGAGTTTAAGTGTTTGCTCGGCTGTACCTCTCATTTTGGAAAAGCAGTTTTGCAATACAAGTCTGAATTTTGTACACTGACAGACGACAGAGGAAGGGGGAGATAAAAAGAGATAAAGTGAGTGGCAAAAAGTCTACTTTAAAATATCTTCCAGCTCATAAAAACGAGATAGTGCAGCAGCAACTGAAAGAGGAAACAGAGGAGCTGCTGAGGGCCAGGCTGACATAGGCTGTGCAACAAGTAATGTGTGTTAATGGTACCTTCTCCTGAGGACTTGCTATGATGTGCTTGGACACGCACTGTGAGGGGCCGGACAGTTTGCACCTTGCAGCTAGGCAGATTGAAGAGCAGCAGTTATGGCAACGGATAACAGGATATGTGAGTGGGCAGGTTCAAGCAGCACATCCTTTCTTTAGGCATGAATAGAGTCCGGCTGCAGAGTGGCACTGTGAAACGCTGACACTTTGCAATAACACTAAATTACAGAGGGGAAATAGAAATCCTGGTCTGTCCTTGGCTCCGTTTGTTTCACTGGCTTCTAAAATAACACAGAAAATAATCCTTGTTTCTTGGTAACAGCATTATATAGATTGCTGTATCTTCCAAACGGAATGGCTTAAAGTGGTGCTCTTTTCACCCCTTCACGCACGCTCAGCTAATATTTACAGTGGGATCCTGGCTGCATCAGGAGTGCACCAGGAGCAAAGCCAGGGCCAGTGAGAGCTGCTGGCCTCTTTAATCCCTCGGCATTAGGGAAGTGTGAGATGGGGAAAGGAGGCACTGCAGGAGATCCAGCCACTGAGCTGTGGATGGTGCAGGAGCCAGGGTGCCACTGCTGCAGCTCAGCAGTTCTATCACCAGTTCTACACCATTCGCTCAGCCTCCTCCCTGCCCTGCACACAGAGTATTTACAACACAGGGCTCCCTGAATTACAGCCCGAGCAAGAAAGTTTTCCTTTCTCCAGCAAAATGCCATCTCAGAGGGCAGCCTCCAGTTGGATGAGGGTCAGTCTGTTCTCCATGGTGGGATGGGTTATTTGTGTCCTGCCTGGTGAACACATCCACTGGGAAACCTGGGCTTGCAATGAGGTCACCTCCTAATCTGTTTCTGGGTAATGTGCTCGAAGATGCTCCAGGAAAGCATTTCAGTCCCTTAGAAAGGTCTGTAGAGCCTACATTATCCCTCGCCTCTCCTTTCCTTGCAGGTGCCAGGTGCTGCTCTCCAGACCTGATTAGCATCTGCGGGGAAATGAGAGCTCCCACAGCAGCCAGGCTCCAGTCTCAGAAATAGCCATGTGTGCTGAGGTAGGAGGGCTTATTCCACCCTGTAACTGGATTTAGACATGGCGCAGCTGCGTGTGGGGTGTTGGTGGCTGGGTTTGAGACAGAAGTGGCCTCTGGAGGCAATGCTGCTGCTCCCCATCCCTCTGCCTCCACAATCCTGCAGGAAGGAGGCAGGCAGCACACCGGCTTTGGTGCCTCCTGTGCCTTGAGGCTGATGCTAATCAACCTGATGTGCTCCTCCCAGGCACCTGCTATTGCTCCAAGGCATTGAGAGAGCAAATGCTGCAGGGAGAGAAGGGGTGATGTATGATGAAAGGCACCTCAGGGCAGGGGCAGAGGAGGAAAGGTTGAATCACCTCCTTTGATAACACAAGGCAGGAGGTGGAGAGATTTAACCACAGCGGGGAACCTACTGCATGCCCTGGGCCCTCTGCCCTACTGCTCTCCTCCCCTGCTTGCTGTCGGGGATGCTCTTGGCCCTGATGCTGGCTCCAGCCTTTGCAGCCTCATGCTGGGGTTTATTATACCAGGTGTTAAAATCAGCAACATGGAATTAGCCAGACCCAGCAGGCCCTGGAAGAGGGCGGACTCCATGTCTGTGGCTACTCGGCAGAGTCCACAAACGAGCTGTTTATCTCCATGTTCTGGCCAGGCTGGCAGCATCGCCAGGGTCAGCACCGAAATCCTTTTCCAAACACTGCTGAGAGGATTGTGGCAATATTTTGCTGCCCAATCAGCGCTGGCTCCCAGCTTTCGAGGCGTCTATAATTGAAAATGACTGAGGCTTATTGCGGATAGGAGGACCACGGGAAATTCATCAAATGCACTCTACTCTGCTAGCCCAGAGCCTGGAAATAATTGCAGCTGATCTATTCCAGGATGCTCAGGGCTCCTACAAAACCTGGGCTGGATTGCTGCTGCCATTCAGCACCTGACTGCCACCCCTGGGGTCACTGCAAGTCAATGTGCATCTGTTTACTTATTTTTAACATTCTCAGGGTAGTTTTTCAACTGGTCCTTCCATTTCAGGAAAGCACTCGGAGAAGGCAACAATCGATTGGTAGCAATTATGTCCTGGCTGAGTGATTGCTTCTCTGAATGTACATTACTCCTACTGCTAAGGAAATAACTCCTAATCTCTACTGAGCTTTGAAGTTTTGTTCATTCTGTTTTTACTGGTCTTCAACAGACCACTGCAAACTCCCAGCCAGTGCTTTTGTCATGGTCATTATGAACCCTTGAATTTCCCTTTGTATGAGCCACTTCCCCGGCTTTACAAAAGTGATGAGGTGGGATTCCTCTGGGGCCATAAATCTCAACTCTTATTAAACAGCCCAATCATCATGAATGCCTCAGAGTCGCCACTGTAAAGTAAATGCATGATCAGTACTGCAAAATCCGTGTGAATTAATATGTAATATCAGTAAGTAGGACACTTGAGTAGTATTTTAGGCGCAGAATAAATATTTAATAATTTCTGTTCCAAATTTAGTGTGAACGTGATTTAAATGCACAGGATGCTCCCTGCTTACATATCAACAATTTGACACAAATACCAGCCGGCTCTTTGCGCGCTTCCCAGCGGCACGGCTTGGTGGGGAGCATCCTCACTGGTGGCATGGAAGTGGCTTGCAGCACTTTGGAATTCCTCTGCTATTAATTCACCAAAGGACTGGCTTATATTTGGCAAGCAGACTTGATACTGCTCGTAAGGACTTTGCTGTTGCCATCAGATAGGATGCAAATAATATCCAGCACATTGCATATCCCATGCAGAAACGTGGCCGGGTGGTAAAGTTTTAGGCCCCTACAAATTCAAAGATGTGGAAAGCTGCTTTTAACCACTCCCTTGTCAAGTTTGATGAAAAAAGAAAGGCTTCAGCTGGACCAAACACAAAATGAAACCCAGACTCATACCTTTCACCTTGAATCACCTAGATACTTCAACGTCTCAGCTACACACACGTTATTATGGATGAGTTAGTTAGAAGTGCATCCTAGGGCACTACAATGTAAATCTGAAGAAGCCCATGATACGGTTTCACTGGTGGGGGCTGCTGCATTCAGGGGGGCTTGGAAAAGTCAGTAAAGAGCAAAGCTTGACTTTTTCCTCTCCATTTGCTCTCCAGAGCCCTGGGATCCATTTGGTGCCAACACAGTCCTGCTGTCACCTCACCCTCTCCATTATGTGCTCAGCCTTCCCAGGCAAGGCAAAAAGGGATGCTCTGCCTTACAAAGTACCCCTCTGCAACCACCTGCCCTGAGTCAGGGATGTGCTCAGCCCAGTGAGATGGAGCTGATCCAGGCTCATGCAGAAATATAGCCAAGTACAGCCTTGGTAAATTATAGACTGATAAAGCTCCTAAAGTGTGCACAGAGAAAGCAATTTTCCTGAGCAGCGAGAGGTCTGTGTCTGTACTGCCTTGTGTGTCAGCTGTGCTCACGCTGCACATTTTACAAGCTGGTAAAGCAACTGCTGGGTGAATTTGTCCCTTAAAAGCATATTAATGCAGGGAAATTTGCCACTTTACACCATGCAAACCTCCTCACACAGTTTGGTGACACTTTCAGTCTTTAATTTGCTGTTGGAAAAGGTGCTGAGCTGCACAGATTTCAGCCTTTAAGTAATTTGACATCTCTGTACAGGATATCACAGCAGCAGCAGCAGAACAGGAAGGTTTGATGTAGGTTTTAAAAGCATGGGTTTGGATCTCTTCCAAGTGTTTGTGCAGCATTCACATTCCCTATTACTCCCCAAGTATTTTTGTTGTGAGCAGTATCTTTGAGGTTAGATGCAAAGATTTCTTCTTCACTAAGAAGCTTGATCCTGCACTGATATTAAGCTCTGTGTATATATACATACAAATAAATACTTCTACCTGTAAGTGGTGTTTAAGAGGATGATAATAGCAGTAGAATTGCTATGGAACTGCCTCAGCCTATTACTTACATAGATCATGTTCTTTGTAATGATGCTAGGACACTACTAATTTTAAATAAATTATGAGAATGATCAGAAGAATGGTCAGCTCACTGAACAAAAGTAATTCTCCTGCATCCTGGTTTCTGTGATTCACAGGAACATCTTACTGCTGTGGTCTTGGGCAGTGCTCTGAACACTGAAGAGATACCACAGAGAAGCAGAAACAATCCTGTTTAACAGCAAATCAAGCTGCAACAGGTAGTCAGTGTCATAGGACGGAATTCATCACATTGCAGGCTTGTTTCTACCACCCCCCTCAGCCAGGGTAGAAGCTCATCTTACAGAAAAGTTCTATTTCAGCAGGTGCTTTGCAGCAGCTGGTGCCTGATCCCAGCAAAGCCCTGGTATGGAACAGGGACAGCCACTCTGGTCCCACAGGGCTGATGCATCTCTTCCCACCTGGTGTTGCCTTGAGGTCTGCACATGCCCTGGCTACAAGGGCATCCCAGCTTATAGCCACACTAGTGCTGGGGTTGCAGGGCACGTACCAGTCTTGGTGGAAGTTTCTCCACCTGCTCACACTCTGTGCATCAATCAATCAGATGTCTTTAGGACAAGTCCTAAACTTCAGCAGTTTTGCAGAGCCAGGCTTGGTTTCTCCATCAGGATTATGCTGAGCTTATTTCCTCTAAACAGCAGGTTTTGAAGAGCAGGGCTGAAACACTGTTTGAACACTCACTTTATTGGCCTCACTGGAGTAATCTTTGGCAAGCTGATTTACTGAAGCCGTTTTACTGTGTGTAGAGCTGAGGGACCAAGCCTTATGCCTCCCTGGCAGATCTTTGGGCTGCACGGGCAAAAGAAAACAGCTCCAGTCAGGCGTATGGTGTTACAGTGTGATGGGGGGAGTAAGAATGAACAAAAAAACGTGGTCCTCAGGTGGGCTGGGAGTGAGGTGGGGAGACACCAGGCTGCACAGGAAAGCCTGGCTCTGTCAGAGCCACCAGGACTGAACCTAGCTGGGGAGTTCATCTCTTTCAGAGCTCCTCAAGTGACCTGATTGCTTGTGATCTTGGGCACTGTGTTGTCCATGCACAGCACTCTGTGTGCTCAGTGCTGCCTGTGCACTATGCCATACATGCACCATGTTTTATGTGCACCATGTTGTATGTGCTCTGTGTTGTATATGCATGGTACTGTATGCACACTGAACTGTATGTGCCCTGTGTTGCATGCTGCATAGGCACCGGGTTGTGCACACACCATGTTGTACATGCACTGTGCTGCCTGTGCCATGTCTACTACATGCATAGCAGCCCCTGTTTGATGCCCAGCCACAGTATTTGTGGAAGCACAGCTGGCAAAAGCACAATGTGAAAACCACAAGCAACAGCTCATGCTAATGAGGATCAGCCATAGGAGGGTCAGCACCATGACTGAGGGCAGGACAATGTTTTACAATGAGTAGATGGACATAGAAATAACTAGGAAGCCAAATAACTTCAGTGACATTTGCAAGGAGAATGAAAGAGTTTGCTCCCTGGACTGATCCAAATTTCCAAGCACATCTCCAGATGGGACAACAGCCAAAATACTCCCTCCAGGGAGGCCAGAAATGGCAGAGCAGGGAAGCAAAACAGCATTGCTCACTACATTTCAAGCAGCTGGAAAAAGGCTAATATCAGTTAAACCCTACAGCTTAAAGTGCAGCGGGAGGTGAGGAGCTCTTCAGCTGGAAAAAACTGCCTGCAGACTCCCCAGTCACTGCAGGAGCCAAGCATTGGTATCGCCATGCAGGCAAGCTGCCCCTTGAGCAGGCTTTGTGCTGTGCCTCTCCCTGCAGAATCCCACTGCGATTCCATGCCTGTGAGTGCACAAATGTGTCCTCCACCACAGACAGTAAGGACGAGTCCCAGAGGGCTGCTCCACCCTTACGCAGGAGGTGAGGGCTTGTACATACCCCTATGTGATCAGATAATCAGAGGCAGGTAGGCAAGGACACCTCCCTGCGTAATGGGAGGAAGATGCCCAGCCTTCTCTGTCCTGCGATGACACTGCCTAAGCAGAAATCAAAGGATACAATCAAAGCTTTTTTGGCCACAAGTGATGAGAACAGATTTTGAGGTTGACTGCAGCCTCCCAGCCTGAATCTGATCCTGTAATTCCTGACTGAACACGCCTCAGATCAGGATCCCTGATGCACAGCCCTGCAGTGGGGGTGAAGCTGGAGTATCGACACAGCCTCTTAAATACTGTCTTTATTAAACATCATTTGCCATCTTTTCAGCCTTTTGTCTGGGTTCAGCTCCCATTTTATTGACCCATTTTCTGCTAAGTGACAGTGTCATGTACTCCCCCTGAACAGACTCATGTCAAGGCTCTGGTTAAGTCACTTCTTAAGAGGCAATAAATTAGACTGAAGTACCAAAGATGCTAAGCTCAGGATTGTTCTTGAATGCTCGTCTGGTTTCCTTGCACTGTTTTATGGAAAGCTCTATAGCACTGCAGGTACACCTTTCTTTCATATTATGTTTCCTACATAGGAGATAGAAGCCTTCTCTGCCTAAAAATATATAAACCAATAAAAGTATCATGTTTATTTCTAGCCTTCCTAATGCCCTTCATCTCTTAAAAGTCTTACAGTTGTAGACAAGTTAGAGAAAGAAAGCTCTCGGAGGGCTACTTACCTTAATGATGGCTGCCCTTTTTGCCTCTGAAATAGAAAGTGGATGAGTAGGTAGATATTGCGGCAGTTTATCAAGCCCTCTGAGAGCATATGTCACAGCATCCATAAGCCTTTTGCTACCTAATTTCCCATGGTAATCCATGGTCCCCCCAGCAGATCACTGTCCCTGCAGCCAGGGAGGGCAGGGAGAAGCAGGCTGGGGAGCCCTTCCCAACTTCCCTTCCACTGCCACATGGAGTCTGAATCTTGAGAGAGGGCTCCAAAACTCCACCATGCTCAGCATCTATTGAGGGGCATTCAGAGAGCATTTATAGAGGAGCAAATTCATTATTTACTGTTTCAAATGCTCATGTAATACCTTCGGGGTGTTGCACAGGGGATGTGCAGACTGTGTGAGGAGATGGGGAGAGCATTTCAATGCTGACACCGTTTCCCTCACAGGGAACTGCGATACATTCCCCACAGTGCTGATATTTGCAGTCTTTGCTGGTTTATTTTCTACCCAGAATACAAATCTTCATGTACTCCACTCTGAGAGCTTCTCCCATTTCTGCTTTGCTCTGGTCAAAGAACAGTGCTGGGACATTTTTCTTGTCATTTGTCTATTTTTGCCTGCCTTTTCTTACATGTTCTCTTCTTGCCCATAAATCCCCTTACATGCAGCTGGCTGTGTCTCAGCTGCTCAGGACTGAATGCAGGTTGGTGTTTGAAATGACAGCTTGGAACTGGACCAGTCATGGGAACAGCTGAGACCACAAGCAATCCTGAGACCACAGGGAAAAAAGAAGGCAATTGCTGCTGCCTGGGGTTTACAGGTACCACAGGGGCCTTGGCAAACCACTCTTTTCATACAGACACATACATCCCATCTGTAAAAGTAACCAGGGGATGAAGTAATCAAGGAATGATCCAGCCTCTGAAAATACAAATGCAACATATATTTTTCACAGATCTGGCAATACTCCTCATTTTTTTTTTGCCTTTAAACATAAATCCAAGCACTTCTCTATATTAATAATAAAGAATTTCTTGATTGCAGTCCATTAGAGGCTTCATTGGTGTTCTTGGTGCAGAAAAGCTTTGGGTAATTAACTTACAAAAATCTGGTACTAAAAAGGGTGTATATTAGATAGAAGTTTAATAATGCTGCACAGAAAAATGAATCTTCCCTTAATGATATACTGAATTTGTCCAACAGTTTTAAAGCATTTCGAAACCTAATTTAATCTGATGAGGATGAATATGAGTAAACAAAACATGAAATCTAGCAAGCAGCTGCCAGTCATACGAACACCCTGTCCCAGTAGCTTTGTGTCCTTCTCATTTCACTGGTTTCAGCAGAGCTTTCTGATGGGTTGCACAGAGTCAGTGTCACACTTCCTGTGTGATGCTGGGGCAGGAGAAGGCAGGACCACTGAAGCACTCACCTTTTCTATCCTTTAATTTCCACCTTATTCTATGACACTATGATATCTGAAGTTATACATTTGAATGCTTGGTAGTTTGCTAATATACTGTGCTGTAAACTTTAATATCTCCTGAAGGCAGATATTACAGCCTGTGGCCTGTTTTGAGGCAATAAAGCAGAGCAGAAGAAATTCCCAAGCTCTGTTGTTTCCCTGTCTCCAGCCCACGTGGCCACGATGTTAAAACTGCTGTGATGCTGATCACAGCACAAAGGCTGTTTCAGTGCAGGGAAGCAATGGAGGAAGCAGGAGACTGAACTGCGAACAGGAGTCTGCAAAAGAGGAAAGAGTGGAAAGGCTGATGGGCCATGGCCATCCCATTAGCTCTGCTGCAAGCGCCCTCTGAGCCTCCAAAACTGCTGGCTTCTTGCAAACAAGGACCATCTTCTGCAGTCACAGCATAACATGTACTTCCAGGCTACGGTCAATCTCCTTTTATGATAGGAAACTTAAATGTGTCCGATAGCTCCTGCCTCAGCAATCTTGATTTGTCTCCTTACCTATGAAAGGCCACTAATAGAGATGGAGGTGTTGATAATAACATCTCCAATGTCATGGAAGATCTACTGCATCCCAAAAGCCACCACATTTCACTCGCTTCTGCATTGTGCTAGGACACTTCATCTGACAAGACATCTCTTCTAACCACAGAGCACATCCTATATTGCATCCATAGCTTGAAGTGCCTAGGGAGAAATATCAATGGAAAAAGCTTTGTCAAACTGCAAGATACGATCCATTTATGTTTGACTTTTCCCGAGAATCTTTACATTTCTGGATTCAACCATGCTGACATTCATTTCCACAGGAAATCTCCAATAAACCAGAGTATCTGATATTAATGTGATTGACCTACTGGCCCTGCTGAAGCTGCAGGCAAGTAAGTGTACATTTAATCAATTTTGCTGTGTATGCAGAGGTCATCGGTGTGAGTGGGCTCCTGGAGATGCTGTTCAGTTAATTCTTCTCTGTAGATTTTAGATCCTGATATCCTGAGAATGCAAAATGTCCAACAGATGTCTTGCTACAAGAGGCTGTTTCAAAGGACCTTGGTGCTGCAGATGCACACAGTGCCATGTGTTTTGGAAATGTGGCTTTTTCCCTGCCCCTGGATACTGTGAGCATCCCTTCACCTGCCAGTTGGTCACTGCAGAGAGCACACTCAACACTGCTGGCTGCAGAGTGAGATATGGTTGACCACATGAGAGGTTTTGGCGTAAAGAGAGAAGAGCAACATTGTGGAGAAGCTCAGTGGTTGGGAAATTCATGGGCTGGCATACAAGACGAGGAAGATGCTTGTGAGGCCTTGCTTTAGTAGAATGCTTTTTTGTATTTAACACTTAAGGAAACTTAGCACAGACTCTGGTTGTGGTTTTTGCTTAATATGATAATTTTAATGTGAGAAATCAGAGTTGATGCTTGTGGAGTGACTGTACTTTACCCAATACCAGCCTGATCTGATGGCCAGCTATGGATAGAAAAGGCCCAGCATGATCCTCCATTTGTTAATATGGCACCATTTTCTATGTCATTCAAACTGCAAGTTCCTAGGGACTGTTTTTATGTTTTGCATTTATACAGAGCATCACACAAAGCTATTACTAGAAAGTAATTACAACCTAGTGACATAAATTAGAGGAAAACTACTTACTTGGCTCCTGTGTGGAACAAGTAGTTATCAAAGTGGGTAGCAATGTCATGGAAGACTAAAATTTCTCAGGGATATAATATGTTATTCTCCATTTATTCAT
This sequence comes from Pezoporus occidentalis, assembly GCF_034315485.1. Taxonomy (NCBI): domain Eukaryota; kingdom Metazoa; phylum Chordata; class Aves; order Psittaciformes; family Psittacidae; genus Pezoporus; species Pezoporus occidentalis. The sequence continues at coordinate 1,756,272 of NW_026915483.1, forward strand.
AACCTAATGTGGTTTTTTTTCTGGCAAAAAAAAAAAAAAAAAAATCAGACTGTGAAGCATGAAAGAAATTAATGCAATTTGTTTTAAACAATCTGAGCAAACAGCAAAGAAAAGCATCTCCATCAGAGAGGAGGGTGCTGCCTGCATGGTTTGCTGGCCTTCATCTTCTGCTGAAGTCACCAGCAGGGAGTGTGACCAATACACAGCTATCCAGATGAGCAGAGGTTTTCACTGGGAGCTCATTGTTAGAGCAGTGCACAGAAAACCTGCAGTGCCTGTACGTGGGGAGGTGATTAAAAGGGGAGTTCCCTCAAGGCTGGCACAAGTGTTGGGTACAAGCCCCTAGAGTCTGGCTGAGACTCAAGAGGAGATGCAGCATCACGGAGAAGAGATACTCAGGACAACAGACGCCAGCCCTTGCAAACCCAGCCCCAGGTCTAGGTGGTCCAGGGAAGGCAGCAGCCCCAGGGCAGCCATCTGAATGCTGGCTGGGCTGCCAGGTTTCCTTGCTCATCTCACAAAGTTTTTAGCAGAGCCACCAGAGAGGTGACCACTCTTCCTGAAGGTAGACAACACGCCTCCAAATTGTCACCTAAATTAAGAGCTTCCTGTCAACCTTCCTTCCTCTTTCAAAATCCTACCACTAAGAGCATTGCATGGCTCTGACAGCAGCAGCTGGGCCAGACACGTCCTTAAAATTGGCCATAGGATGACCTCTAGTAATGTAGGTCTGTTACCTGAAGGCAGAAGCACAAACAACTGAGAATACATGCTGCCTGACCAGCAGAAAACGCTCATCAATTGACAAGTTAGCCCCATGCAGAAAAGCCAAGGTGAGAAAGCCCTAGCCCAACGATCCCAGCAATGAGGAACTGCATTTTTGGAGCACCGTCTTTAGAGCAATAGCTGCTTCTCCTGCGAGTGTACTTATTCTCCCAGCCCATCAAATGTATTCCTTTGACAGAGGAGTAGAAACTTGAGATGAAAGCATGAGAAAGTGTTTGGAGAGGGCTGTCAGAAAACAGGCATCTCTGTGTACCTGTCAGCACCCACTGGAGCTCTAGAGTTTATTTCAGCTAATGCAAAGACAAGTGGCATCCAACAGAGCAGTATTTGCTCTCAGGCAGAGAGGAATTAACTCCAGGACAGAGCTATAGCCATTCCTCCAGGAGGAAAAGCTCGAGTGTTCATCATAACTCATGGAAAGCTGGAAAGAAACCTCAGCTGGTCACACATCCATTTGGTACATTGGAAAAGCCAGTTTTATAATGCAAAACACTTCTCTACCAGGGCAAACTGTGAAACAGAACCCAGAAATACCTCTGTAGGCTCCTGCAACCAAAGCCTCTGAAAGCCCCAGTCCCACTTCTGGCAAAGGATCCCCAAGTTGGTTACAGAAATCAAACATGTCACAGAGAAACAATGAAAGGAGCAATGTTTGCATCCACACAGAAAACAAACAGAAAAGGGTAAAGTTGCAATTAGTGTAATTTGGAAATTAGAAACTGGATAAATTAGATAAGGGGAGGAAAATAATACAAGAGACAGGCTGCAGCTCCAGAGAAAAGAGCAGTACGAAAAAGTCTTTAAAATATATTAGGGATGAAGCGAAGCCAAACAATGTCTTTGGACTGTGACCAAATTGAAATTATAGAAATGGCAATAATTATGCAGAAAGGCAAATGTTTTCAATGAACAAGTATTCCTGTTCTGAATGTGGGGAGAAAAACAACCACAAATGATGCATTCCCATCAGATGATGATGATACAACAATTTGCATAACAGAAGTTCAGGGGGTAGCATGCAATTGTTACAAGAGCTAAGCATCTTCAAATCAGCAGTTGAAATGATTTGCATAGAAGTGCTTTGAAGAGAACTTACTGGGTTTTCTGGGTCGCTAATGCTGGTTTTGCAGAGCTCATAGAGTACAGGCAAAATTACAGCAGAAGGAAAGCTGCTATTTCAGGGGAAGTGGAAGGACTGGGATATAGACAGGCCTGCTGAGCTTTGATCATGGGGAGATAATGCATCCCAGACAATGAGAAACAACTTCAGAGATTGAAAAAATAGGAAGGGATAATATCATTAATGCCCATCAATGGGGGCTGATAAGGAATAGATCTTCTAAAACTAGCTGTTTTTTTTTAAATGAGATTACAATTATGCTTAATAAAGGAAATAGTGTTGATTTAAGCTTGTGTAAAATATTTGACTTAGTATTCCACAAGAAGCCGGTTCAGTACAAAATCAACACAGCACACAAAGTGAATTAAATACAGGCTAAAAGAATTACCTGTCAAAGATAAGTGGATGGGTGTATGCTTCAACAGAAATTACTGCTTGGCCTCAAGGCAGGCAATATTTTACTGGATACCTGGGAAAAAAACAAAAACACATGAAACCCCATTGGATCTGGCTGGACACTGCCCCATGCTGGGATGAGTGGTGAGCAATGGAGAAGTCCCTGATGCTTAGCTGAACTTGTTGAAACACCCATGTTTTCTTTAAGTTATAGGCAAAGTATAAGCTGGAAGAGACTGTGGCACTTGTGCTTAGCAAGAATGGGTGAGATCAGCAGATCAGCTTCTCAGAGAGAGATCGGGGGCCAAAGATAGGTTATTAGGTATAAAATGGCTAAAGGACTAATAAAGGGGTGCTGAAACGCGGTGCAGTGGGAGGACTGCTGGCTGCAGCACCATGCTCCTGAGTGGATCTGCCCTCAGTGCAAATGTTTTCACCAGGTTTCCCAGTGAAAAGCAGGATCTTTCATTAGAGCAATGACACAGCTGGAGACTGACCGCAGCCACTACTACTGGGACCCCACCTATTGAACCAAGATATTTCTTTTTCCATCACCAAGTTCAATGGTTCTCTTTTTTAGTGGTTACTTCAGCGCAACAAAACCTGTGTCTCATCTCTTGGAGAAGGTTCAGTTTGGTGTAGGCAGATTCTTCTGTCTTTCCCCCTCCCTCTCTTTCATAAAGCAGTTTCTTCTCTCCCATGATCAACTGCTAAGCACCTCATCACACATCACTTAAGAGCTGGCACATGTAATGATTTTTCAGTCATTTGGCTTCCACACAGGAATGATGGATTTCAGGTTAGTTCTCCTTCTAGTAGCTGATGATGGCTGAAGTGCTTTAGGATGTATTTGCATCTCTGCAGCTCATTTTGCACAGGCTTTGGATCACTAGCTTCAGATCCTCGCTGGGGTGGGTCCAGGCACCCTGGCACCAAAGGCTTGAATGCACTTCACCTGGGTGATGTGCAGCCAAGCAGGTGCAGCCAAGGTGAAGAGCCTGCTCTCCATACCACCACAGCACATCCATCCCTTGGGAACACAAGGTTTACAAAGTACCCTCTGGAGCCATGTCTTCATATACATCTTCAAGTCTTCTCTTAAGCTACTGAGAGCTGCAAAGAGCTGGTAAGAAAAGCAGCAGCTCTGGTCCTTCCTGTTGCAGAGAGAGGGCTGGAGCTACTGCATCTCAATCCCTGCCCATGCTGGAGGGAGGCCATCTCACTGCAGCGGCTGTGGTCTCATATCACAGCTGCATTGCTTATGCTTTCTGACCTCTCATACTGCTGAGTGCTATACAGGGAACCAGCCTTTCACTTCATTGCTACTGTGGGGACCAAAAACACTGAAGTGCAGCTGTTTATTGCATTTCTAGTGCATTCACACAACCTTCATACCAGCAAATACCTTTTTGGGGTGAGTGCCCGTTAATTAAAAATGAAATTAAGAATAAACCAGTGTGTACAGTCACTGAAAATAAACTGAATCAGCCCCTGGCACCAACATAGAGGTCTGACAGCTAATGGGGTGCTCACTTCACCCCCTGACTGCATGTTGGGTGCCAGTGCAAAGCTGGGCAGTGATGGGACCAGCCCTGTGCAGAGGTGACACAGTCGCTGTCTTGGAGCACACAAGTGGATTTCAGCAAAGGCAGGCCTGTGCAGATGCCTCTGCCAGTGGGAAGGCAGAGAAGAAAGGCAATTAGAGCCATTATTAATCACTTGTGGACTGACTGATTACATGGCATTAATAAGGAGGGAGTAGTGATGAAAAACCTTACACCAACCCAGCTGCCTTTGCCTTTACCTCACTGGGGACTTGCTGTGCTCCCTGTGCAGTGGTGAGCAGGTAGGATGCGGAGCTCCGTGAGGAACAGGGACAGTGGCTCTCACCCTGTCCTCAAACAAAGCCATGGGACTGCGGGAGCACCCCAGAGCCAGTTGGGACTGCTCTACTCCTTCCAAAAAAAACCAACCCACTGCTATGAGGCACCTCAGGTACTGGCCATCCCATGCAGGGTGCCCTGGAATCAAGTCCTCTCACAGCACATCCTTCCCTCTGTGCAGTTAGTTATAGGGATGCTTCAAGATGCATGGGCTCAACGTCAGTCCTTGATGTGTTCATGGAATTAGGGCTGTGCCAGAGGCAACTGACAATGCTGAGCTCCCAAAGTAAAAATCTCCCCAGAGTGATGAGAAATTACTTTTCCAGTTCTTTTCCCCTAGCTGAACATGGCACAGAGATCAGAGCCTAAAAGCAGAGACAGCTCTTAAACAGATTTCCCAAATGCAAAAGTATCTGGTGGTTGTTTTGACTGAATGAAAGGTTTGCATTGCTCAGCCACACAGGAGGCCACAGTGCTTTGACAGAAACAGTTACTTTAAGAAACGAGAAAAACCTAAATATTTGATACTGTTTCTTGGAAGCAATGATCAGAGATTTTATTTATATTTTTAAGCGATGCTGAATTATGTACTCTGTGATAAATACTACTTTGAAAGTGATCTGGGAAAACAAACGAAGAACAAATGACTTAATGGAGAGCCCCAAAAGCTTTCCTGCAGAGCTGTTACTTCTCATCCTTTGCACAAGAAAAAGTCTATTTAAAGTTTCTATTTATGATGGCACCCAGACGGCTTTATCTGAGCATATGAAGCACTTCTTGGTTTCATCTGTCAATGGCTGCCGCTGAAATCAAAGGCTTTACCGGGGGCAAACCTGTTGTGCTGCTTTATTACATATTAGTCATCTCTCACTCTCCTCCAGCAGCTGAAGATCAGTGTGACTTGTCCCCAGCGCTGTGCTGCTCCCACGCCTTGCCAAAAGGGTATTTCCTTTTGATTAGATATTAGCTGGAAGCAGCTCGTCTGCAGGATCTTCTTAAACATCACTAACAAAGCAGGAGTTTGCACAGATCCCTTGGGATAGGGTGAAGCGCCCAGCTCTGCTCCACTGGAGCAGCCCGGGGCCTGATGCACACAGCAGAGTCTCAAATAGAGTCCCAGCTCTTCAGGGGGTTGCTCTGATACATAAGTAATAAGAAATACGTACAGTGCCCAGCCAGCCCAGCAGCCAGCCCCATGCACTGACCAGTCTCTTGAGGTTCTCATGTCAGAACTAACTTCTGGCTTTGATGCTGTTCCTGTGGGAAGCTTTCTGCAGCAGAGCATCTCTACATGAACAAGAGCCACTTCACCTTGCACAATCTGGAAGCCAAGGGAGACAAGGAGTCTTACTAAAGGGATGAGAGGACAGCAGCACACGGCACACCCCACAACACCATGTCCACTGGGAACAGCGGTGCCACCACCTCCTGCTGCTGGGCAGGTGAGCAGGGACACTGAGCTGGAAACACAGGATTCCAAGGTGTTGTATTAACCTCTGAGCTCAATTTCACCGTTACCCCATGCAACAAGCGTCACAGGAGAACACCTCTATTCCTTCTCCTTCCTCAAAGAAGTAAGCCAAAGCAACTATGTCCCTGAGCTGGTCTAGAGATGCCTCTGCTCTTCTCTACCTTATACTCAAGTGTCCTGGATGCTGTGAAGGTGGGGAATATGCTTTGCAAGAGAAAGCTAAATATCTGGTATGCGGGTGGGCCAGAGGTGGCACTGGGGTGTTTGAGCCTGATTTGGTGTTCTGGGATAAGGGTTCCTTTGTGCTTGATGGCTTCAGATCTGCATCTAAAAAGCAAGTCCCCTTCCTCTGTTTTTATGCAGTTCAGAGATGGGCATGAAGCCAGACAAGATGGAGCTGCAGCATCTTATCTTCTCACTGAGCTGCTAGAGCTGCCTCTTTTCTCATGTTCTTTCACTTGCAGAGAAAGGCTCCTAGCACATGCCAGGAACCTGTCACAGATGTTCTTTGGAGCTCATTTACACTTACATGTCTTGTCCATAGGCAACCTTGCAATTAAATGGAGTGATATTTTCCTCGCTGAATATGAAACCTGTCTGTCAATGTCTGGTGGCTGACACTCAGAGACTGCCAGCCCCACACACTGTGTCCTTTGTCCCCAGCAGAAGATGCTGAGAAAGTGAAGTCAGGCAGCATCCAGTGCACCATAGCTTTGTTCCCACTTTGAGAGCAGAGCAGGAAATGTGTAAGGATGTACGAAGAGACAGCATTTTACAAGTTTACAGGCACACGGCATGGGCAGCTAACAGCAAGAGATGGATGGAAGTCATTGTGCAGAAAGAAAACTATGACATAGCTGCCATCCCAGGAACAAGCTGGACCTGTTGTGAACAGAGAAGGGCTTACAGGTGATGTGACAGTTGGAGGCTGCCTTGGGCACAGCAATCATGAAGTGATAGAGCTTTTGACTCAGAAAAGGAGGGGGCTCAGCAGAACTGCCGCCTTTTTCTTCTCAGACACAGCCTGAGCACCAGGACTTGATTGGATCTACAGCAACCCTGAGCAGCTCAGTAGGAGGGGTGCAGCTGGAAGTAGAACCTGTATGTAATATCATTAGGTCACTAAAACTACAAGGCAGACACTTGTGCATAGGAATAGCACCACTGAAGTCAATGAGGCAATGTAAGTATTTACGCGGCAGTAGCTTTAGGTGCAGACAGTATCAGTTTCTACATTACAGTCCTATAAGCCCCATTTTGGCATCAGAAAGAATTCAGGAACTGGGCAAACTTTGCACAGTTATTGCAAGGTATTTCCCCTACCTTTATAAAAGTATCATAACTGTAAGGAATTTTGAAATTTTTTCTTCTCCATAACAAAATACCCCCAGAGTGCAAGTGAGATGTATTTTGGGGGTTACCATTGTGCTGGGGAATGACAAGGAATGACATGCAGGAGAGACAATGCAGTGACATTATAGTGTGAAAATCTATCAGCCTAAAGGTGCTGAGCATCCATACCACATATGCACACCAGAGGGACAGGCAGCTGGTCCAGGGGGCTTGGGCTGACTGGGCATTTCCATCAGAGATGCGATGGAAATGGACATAAAGTACCTCAGCAGGAGGCTGTGCCAGTGGTGTATTAAGAGCGTGCAACAGCCAAGGGTGGGGAACATTAGTTTCACTGCCCCCTATTCACATTCTGCAGATATATCCTGCCAATAACCTCAGACCCTTATCAACCTGTCTCTCTTTTCATATAGGATTTATTAAAATACCAGAATCTCAGAGCTGTTCTTCAGAGATGAAGCTTATCATCAATCCGGGCGGAAATCAGACGGGTTTCTGTGCTCACAGGCAGCAGCCATGCCCAGCAGCCCCCATGAAGTTTTCCTATCACAATGCACTGATGGAGGGGGCAGGGTGCTGCTGGTGAGCATGAAAAAGCAGAACCAGCCTCTTCAAGACTTTAATAAAGTCATCACTAACAGGGAAACAACATAGCAGATGTCTACCTGAAACTAAGATTCGGGGTAGATAGATGCGTGCAAAGGCATACACATTTTCTGGCAATCATTGCATATTACTGAATGTTCTCAAAGATGCTCCTTTTTTATTTTAACAATTTGGGTGAAGGCTTGTCCTTAGGATGGTGGCTTTTTCCCAGGGGGCTGAAGATGTTACTGCTCTATTTGTTGCGCTGAGAAAAAAATTAACGCATAAAATGGGGTTTGAACCAACATTTTCTGAGTGATTCAAAGTAATCGTAGTGCTTTGGATCTTCAGGAGTGCTTTGGGTTTCTGGGCTCCTACAGTTTAGAGCGATTTAAAATTAATGGAGTACTTAAAGTTTTTAAGAGCACTTCAATTTGCAAGTGATCAGGGTTCAGGGATTCGGAGAACAAAGTCATTTAAAATAACTGGAAGGGCTTTTCAGAGTGTTTATCGTAACTGTGGCATAAACAGCACCATGTTCCTGGGCTGCCAGCACTTCCATTGGATCCTGTGTGCCATGGGGTTTGCTCTCTCCAACAATAAACTCCTCAATAAAATCACCTGGCTGATCAGGGCCTCTTAAAAGCCAATCTGTGTTTCAAACAGCCAAAAAGCTGTGTATGCTGCAGAAATACAACAGGAACAGGGGCACAGGGGCATTTATAGTCATACCTAAAGGTGTGTAGATACACAGCCTAAAAAAAACCTGTTCCTAAACACAGCAGTTTAAGTTAAAAAGCAAAACTAATAGATCTTACAAAAACCCAAATAAAACAACTCTTTGAGATTTCCTGGAACAATACACTTGCGAAGGTGTTTTCTCATGCCAGGAGGAAGCTAGATACACTGATAAGGGGTCATTTGCAGAAATTACATCTAATACAGCTCCTCAATTGAGTATTAGAGCATTTCCTTGCATGTCTATTGAAACTTGTGACTAAGAAATTACTTCTCAGTTGTTCATGACTGTAGAAGGAAAGATGGCACACTGAAATTACAGCTTTCTTGTCAATGTGCTTGAACAGGTCATTTTTCAGCTGAAAGCAGACATCAAAGTTCCTTTTCCAAAGTGTTATTCAAAGGAGTAAATGATGTGGAGAAAAGATCCGACAGCAGAAAGGAAAATAATATATGCAAGCTTTGCACAGTAGTTTGAGACAAGGCAGGTGCCAAAGGAAGAGCTAGGCTTGACTCCCCATTTGACATCTCTAAAGGTTCAAATTTTGGATGTTTGTTAAGCAGGCACTTAACAAACCTTGTCAAGAACTCATAAGCGAATTAGTCTCAGAAATAACTCAGACCACAGAAAGTGACCATGAACCTCAGCACAGCGAGTCCTTCAGCCCACGAGTGTGGTTTCTGAACATGGCAAGAGAAGAGGAGGAGGATGAGAGGAGGATTTTCCTGCTAAGAGAGCACTGGAGAGGCAGAAGGGATCAGCTGGAAGAATCAAACTGTTCAGCAGACCTCCCCAGTCTTGGAAACATGGAGAGAAAAAGGTGAAATAAATAGAATTTCAATGAGATTTTCTAAAGTTTCTCATCACCAAACCACATATTCTTAAGATAGAAAATAAGAGGATAAAAGCACAGCAGAGAAAACCTCAGCTGGTAACCAATATTACTATAGCTTTTCCACCCCCTCCCCAGGTCAATGCTATGGAGCTACCACCATGTCCTGCTTTTGAGATGGAGCCTAATTTATGGGAAAGCAATCACCTGAGTTTGCCTGCACTAGCAAAGTGCAAGCATAGGTGAGTTTCTTTTCTAGCAAAGCAAGCATAGGTGAGTTTCTTTTCCCAAAAGGCAGTCAAAGACCCACCAAATACATCCAAACAGATGGATTAAAGCCAACAGATTCTCTATTGAGCACTGTGTACAAACCAGCTATATGTGAATTCTCATGAGGAAAGAAACACTGAACTGGAGCACAGCCTCCCATCAAGCAGCACCAGGAACCCTGCCATCAGGCCTTGCATGGTCCCAGACCCCGGTGGAGCACATACCTGATAGCTGCTGGCCTTCAGGAGCAAAACAAATCCACCTCCCAAGAGTCAAGATGATGATTCTCTTTGGCAGCTTGGCAAAGGAGGCACCTCTTTATGTGAGCCATGGTAGACATGCAGCTTCTGCAGCCCAGCACAGGGAGACGGAGAGCACCAAGTGGGGAGTCATAACGGACATCTCTCCTATACCTACATCAGTGCTGTCTCTTTGCCCTGCTCTTTCACCATGAGCATAGCATGGTCAGGCACAGGAGAACATCACTGAGGCACCTATCTCTAGAAAAAGGGATGAAAATGGAGGTTGCCTGATCTTTAAATGGTTCCAACATCCCGGTCCCACCCCTTCCTAATTTGCACCTGATTATCAAGCTACCTGAAGTTAATCACTCACTATTAAACGCTACAGTATCAAATAGCAGCAATATGTGCCTTGTTAATTAATAAATGTGCTCACAGGGAATATTGCTGCCCTCTGGAAGACTATGATTAGGTCTGTTTATTTCCCATGGTCTTGGGAAATAGCTTAAAATTCAGCAGTGCTGCTTTTAAAGTGCTACAGGTAGCTGTAATAAAGCTTATCTATCCTATGTCATGAATGATGAGAATAGCGGGGCCTAGATTCTGCACCTGAAAATGTGAGATACAAATATGGTATATATAAATGTGAGATAAAAATGTGAGATACATTAGTTATGGCATATGATACATAAGTCTACATGATGTAGAGGGAAAAACCTATGTCTGAGACGCAAATGTGCAGTTTGTGGGATATTGTAAACTGCCAGCATATGGAAGTTGTGAGCAAGGAAGGACAGTGTAAATGACTGCTTGGTGCATGGGCTGTTATTACAATTAACAAGTACCTTCAGCTTTAGGGAACTTGATGGAAAGCCTCTATAGGATAAAGAATGCAATTATGTCTGGAAAAGGCAATCGCATATCCTGCAGAATAATTTACAAGGATGTTAACTCAATAGGCAAATCATAATTGAGAAGCTTTATGTGTTGACTTTTTAATGTCTAATTATACCTCTATTTCTATCAGTTACAAGTAAGAGTCATAGAAGTGGAGGCAAAATGCTTTTTAAAGAGATTTCTCTGGTTTTTAAAAGAGCATTTCAAAAAGGAATGTGAGATGAGAGCTTGAATTACCAAAGGGGTATAAGAAGCGATGAGAAGATGGAGCAAGAGCTTTATAAATCAAAATATAAGCATAGTATAACAGAATATTTTTGATATTGAGATACCTGACTGTAAACTTGGTTTCCCTGTTGAAATCAAGTACTTAGTGTTCTGCTTTCCCAAACACAAACAGCAAACAATTGGTTCTAAATTTGAAACAGTTCTTGTATGATAGACTTGGGCTTTCTGCTCTTCAGGAACATATGAGAAGGCCATGTTAATCAGCCAGAAACACTGCCACCCTTCTTTTCAGTCTCCATTGAATGGAGCCCTTTGGGGTTTTCCCAATCTTGCTAGGGTACAGGAGCTCCACTGGAGTGAGGATGGAGTGATGGACCCCAGCATTACCAGGAACAGTAACGCTGCAGATGACCTCTTATCTATCCCTTCCATCCTCCCGCATGCTCCAACTGAAAGGGTGGCCAATGCCCAACACAGGACATCTGTCCTTATAGTGTCTGTACATGCTCTGCATCTTGCAATGACCTCAATCTGCTCCTGAGGACTATCCTGGAGGTACACACAGTGCTAGGACTGGGGAAAGCAGTCTGCCTTCCCTCCAGCTCCTTGCAAAACCAAAGCATCTCTGTGCACAGCCAGATCTGAGCTAAGCTCTCGTTCCTCTATCCATATCATCACTGCTTTTACATGTGGGCTGGCACATCCCATGTGCATGGGGAACCTGGGAGCTAACCTGCTTTACAGAAACCCCACAAACTAGGGTGAGTTACTTACTTAGTGCCTGCTAAATAACAATCCTTTCAATGGGTGTGATTTCCTGATTGCAGTCTGGTTTTATTTCAGGCTTACTCTGTGGCCCACAGATTCATAAAGCCCACTTGTCATTGTACAGCACTAGAAAGCACAGAAAATGAACTCCTCATCTCCAAGGTTGAAAAAATGTTGTAAATTGCATGAAGATGCATGAAGACCTTTATGAAGAGCAGGATTTATATTTATTTAATGAAGAAGAACATTTAAACAGGAAAAAGTAAGGAAAGGAGAGAGAAAAGAGGAAAAATGTCAAGAAAGAAGTCAAAAAACTTGTTAAAAAAGAAAAAGAAAGGTGATTTGTATGAGAAAATATTTGTGTCACTTCCTAGCCTGCTTCTTTTCTCCATCACAGGCTGATGTCACATCTGCAGTCCTAATTGCAGGCTAATCTGCCAGGCTGCCCATGGCAAAGGAGAAGGATTGCAGACTCGGTTGCCACATCCCATCTGTTGGTGTTCACAAACCCTACTAGATTTAGCTGTGGCTGCTAGCTGGAAGCTACCTGATCTGCTTTTTCCCTTCAGGTCTCCCCCTCTTTACTGCTGCAGGCAGAACAGGCAGGGCATCTTCAGACTATGCAGCCGTGTCTATTGATTTATATCACCGCTGGTTTAGATCTGCATAGTCTCTCTGATTATTAATTCTCCATTTTCCCAGGGGCAGAATTGCTCACTATAAATCAGAGCTCTTCTTCATAAATTCTTTTTGTCATCTGTGGGAAGCACAGATTGAAGTTCACTTTTGCAGACTTGATATGTTGCCTGTTGTCGCTCGAGTTCTCCGTGTACTCAGCATTGGTACAAATGTCAGCAATACAAATACTTTGCAGAGAACCATAAAGCACAGAGAACCTTCTACAGATTCAGCTAAAGCCTTTGCCTGCAGGAGTCTTACTGGCTTTCCCCTGTCCCCCGTTTGGCAGCGAAGGTGATTCATAGCTGCACAGATAATGCTAAGTACAAAATGGGAGAATGGGAATAGTTTTGTCATAACTCCCACCAAGATATTTTTCAGAGAATGAGCAAGTCTTCATCTATTAAACTATGTGTGTTTTATTAGTTCTAGTAAGAATGTGTTAGACTGACAAGGACCTCAGAGGTGTTTGTCTTTTTTTTAATACCCAGGCTGCTATTGTAATGGGAGCTCCAGAGCCAGATGGGCCAGAAACCATTGTGCTTCATCTAGTTAGGAAATTAAGTGATGGATGCAGGGTGAATTCAAATGGGGAATGCTGCAGTAAGTCTGAAGACCTCAGGGGAAGATTAGCTATAGCTCATAGTCATCTTAAAGCTCTTTCCAGCCAGCAAAATGTGGAAAAGAGTTACATTAAAGAAGTATCCCCATAAAATTGCTGTTGGACTCTGATAGCAGTAGCAGAGCAGCAGGCAAGAGTTAACAGTAATGTCCTTTTAGATACCTGGGTTTGTTTATTGTGAGCAGTGTGTTGTGAAGATTTCATATTCAGAAGAAGCCTCAGGAAAGCAGGTAGGCTGTCACCTCTGAGCTCTGGGAGGGGAGAGCAGCTCCCCAGACAGAGGCTGAGCATATTTTGGAGAAGAAAAGGCCAAGCAGAGTACTGGAGGGATGAGAAAATTCCAGATGTTCTGGGAACAGCAGGTTTTGTCTCTGATGAAAGTGAAGGTACAATAATAGTAATGTCAGTCACTGCTAGTAAAGTCACCCAACCAGATTATTTGAGTTAGTCAAAATGAAAGTTTGTGAAGAATATTGTTCACTGTTTTAACAGTTATTCCTTAGTTGATGACTCCTGAATGGTACCTTCAAGACAGTCAAAACCTTTCACTGCTGGCAATGTAGCCAAAGAACTCAGTAGCTTCTTTCCCTCACTGCTGAATGGTATGTTTCACACATATGAATTCCCCGTGTTTGAAGAAAGCTGTTTAGAACAAATGGACTTAATTATCAAGCAGAATGAACTGGAACAAAAATGATTAATTGTGTGAACCCAGAAACCTTGAGGAAAGAAAAAAGCCTATAAAACATGGGAAGGTGGCCAAATTTGTCCTTAATGTTGCAAGGGTTTGGAAGTCTCTAAGCATAGTAATGGTACAAAGGGATGGGGAGAGCAGTATTTTTGCTCAGCCAAGCCTGCAAGCAACAGGAATCATTGAACTAGAAAGACAACCTGTGCTGCTCCAGCAGAGCCATTTCAAAAGAAAACTTTCAGCACCTTCTGCCAATGTTTTGCAATGAGCAGACAGCTGATGAAGATCTCCAGTTAAAGAAGGTACTAATACCAGATGAGAGCTGCCTCACTGGGCATGTTACTCACCCTGCTGCTTGAAGCTAAATCCTGTAGTTGAAAGCACAGCCAGGCAACGGTCGCGTGATATCAGTGGTGATTAAAGCTCATCAATAGGATGCAACATAGGTAAATGTTAACTGTAATTTCAAAAAATGTTTGGAGTTGTTAAGCTCTGGCAGTCCGTAGAATTGACTGGTTAATCGCTTATGAGCTGCCAGCTGCTTCTTTCTAATCTATACGTTCAACCTTACGATTAGGTGTAATGACAGCTACTGTTTGCCACAGCATCCCCATCACTGCTGTGTACAAAACTGCAGTGCCCTGCTTACTTTGCTCAGTCACCCCCGATCATCTCCCTTGCTCTGTCTGAGTTGATCTGTCATGAGGAAGAGTTGATTTCTGACAAGCACCTTTCCAATCCTGCCATGCTGAGAAACGTACAGTCTGGTGCTCCCCCCTCCAGCCAGGAGCAGGTAAATTGTTGTCCTGAGCAGTATTTTCCCCCATTGACTGAAGCTGCATCACAGAATTCAGCCTATTTTCCAAAAACAGTCCCAGTAATTATTCATGTAGAGTGAAAACTGGACGCCTCCTTCCCTGGCAAATTGGTTCCTGGTTCAGCTCCATTGAAATCAGCAGCCAAGGACAGCCAAATTACTTGTAGAGCACAAAAAAGCAGAAAACAAAAAGTCCCTGCTAATTTAATTGGGTCCTTTCAAGTGCTGCAGAGATTTTGTTAGCAGAGGTGCTAACATTATCATCTTGTGCTACTTAAAACCCAACACATTTCTCACTGTGTTTTCAAACATAACACTTGATTTTATTTTTAAATATTGATGTGGCCTGTGAAAATTTCTTAGAAATCTTTTATAGGAAGGCCAATTATGAGCAATTCTGGTTTTAACTTGAAGGGACCTTTCAAGTATCGTGCGTGCTTTTCTCCTCTGGGAGAATGATAGGCAAACGCTTCTCTTAATTAGCAAAAGCTTATATAAGTTGCCTAAATATAAAATTAGACTTTATTTTCAAGCTGCTGACCCACTACATTCCTTTGTGTCATGTGGAGTTCTGGCACAATAGTAACTGTGAAAATCCTGCTAAAATTGGAGCTGCAAAAAAAAACTCCGACTGCTTTATTTTTTGCTTTCTTATGTACACAACAGAAACAGAGGGTCTAGCAACGCCGACGGTGCAGGGGAAAGCTGGAGTGGGATGTATTAAGAGGGGTTTGGCCTTCTCTAAAAGGCCTGAATTCTGTCTCTGTTACAGCAAGGAGTTGTTTTGTGCCTGTCTGAGTGGAGGATAAGAGCTCCTTGATTTTCAGGAGAGCTGAGCATCTGCTGCTTTTAACTCCAGTTCTCGTTACTTCTGCAAGCACATTAGTACACAAGGTACTATTTGGGAGATTTTTATTCGGCCAAACTCTAGGCAGACTCAGTATTTGTAAGTTCCTGCAAGGCAGTGTACACCCCCAAAACCATTTTACACCCTTTGTGGATATCCCATCACAGCTTTGCTTAAGGTGCTCATCTCTGCAAGGGTGCTGGGCCCTCAATGCTGAACAGTGCAGTCATCCAGAAAAGTCCAGAAGATCCAACTCTCCAGACCCTGAGTCACAATGCATGAAAACATCCGTTTAACTGGGGCTGCAGGAGGCTAAATTAACTGCAATTCAAGCTTTCCTGTGAATAATTCACTACCCTGTGGAGTATGTGACTAGTCAACTCAATTTAATATACCAGTCAAAGAAATCAAGTGAAAGAAACCCAATACATATATTGCAATCTCATTTTGAAAGTGCTGTTATTTTAATTTGTCTTGTAACCTCGAGCATTGAGTAGAAGTCACACACCTTCGCTATTCCAAATGCCTTAAGGAAGGAAAGGTGCTGGAACAAGATGTTTTCCACTCTGAAATTAACTGACAGATCTATTTATTCTTCCATATGTTGATCATGGAGAAGATGCAAATATAGTACAAACGGCACGCACATGTCTGAGCATAAGCCATAGATATCCAACCTCGCTAGCACGTGCCTGAGACTGCAACATGCCGAAAGTAATGGACCATGAGAAGTGTGGATAAGGCATTGACTTCTGGAGGGGCAAGGCTGCTGCCAAAGCCCAAAACCATGCTGCTCAGCTTTGCCCTTGTCTCACTGCCACAAAAGCATTCAAGACATACTATGTTGTGAAGGCCTGTGTCATCTAATGGTAAGCTTCTCTAGTGGCACCATTAGGGCATGCAGCTGGAGAGACCCATGTCACTTGGCCTTGTAATTGCACAGTGCTGGGCATTTGTTCTTCAACATTTTTTAATCACAGCCTCTGAAAAATGGATAGGGGAATGGGAAACCTCCTGTGAAACTCGGGCTCAGGGAGGGTAGATTTAGACTAGACATTAGGAAGAAGCTTTTCCCTGTGAGGATGGTGAGGCACTGGCACAGGGTGCCCAGAGAAGCTGTGGTTGCCCCATCCCTAGCAGCGTTCAAGACCAGGTTGGATGGGGCTTGGAGCCAACTGCTCTAGTGGAAGGTGTCCCTGCCCATGGGAGGGAGTTGGGTCTGGATAATCTTTAAGGTCTCTTCCAACCCAAACCAGTCTGTGATTCTGTTTGTATGAAATCCATGAATGTTCTGAAGAGGTTGTTCATACTGGGAATGAGATAGGCTGGTATCTGAATGTTGGAGGTCTTGTTTGCTTTAGTAATAAAATGAAGGAAAACAGAACATTTTGCCTAGACAGTGACTGTGCTAGAGAGCTGAGGATTCCCACTTCATGTTTTGACCTGTAGCTTTTCAAGTTTATCCTTACTTATGCATCATTATGAATTAAAGTAAAAAGGAAAACCCACCAAAGCATCCAGTGACTGCTTTCCTGGGTGACAGAACATGGCCATCCAAAGAAGCCAGCAAGGAGCACAAAAAGAAGCTCTGTCCATCTAGTAAGGAAGAGGGGAAAGCCAGGACAAATGGCAGAGCTCAGTTCTGTCAATCTCCTCATAAGGAAATTTAATTTGCTGGTTTAATATGTTTTGCTTGACCTAGCTTTCAATAAGTTTGAGTGACACTGTCAAGATGATTTATGGCAGTGAAGACCAGAAAATTATTATGGTTAAAAGTTAGCAAACACTTTTTTTTTCTGGTAATTTAAGAGCAGGGAGTGATTTCATCCTTTCCCCTTGCAAGCAGGACTTTCCTTGGTGGCAGTGGGCTGTAACAAGGACTCAGCATTTACCAGAATATCTCCCTGTCAACTTCTCCTGTAGGACAATTAAGAACACAAACATTTCTAAATTTGTATCAGATACAGATATATGAGGAAAGGGGAGCTTCCTTTATGGTATTACTTTGATAGTTGACACTAGGGTATATCAAAAGATACAAGCCTTCCATGTTAGGGGATAGTTAAGGCAGAGAGTTGTTGTTATGGACTTTTACTTTGTTATGTCTCTTTTACTTCCTATCTCTTTTTTTTCTGGGATTTCCCTATAACTCATATCTTTTTGCATACCAAAAATCCCCCAAACCAGTCAAGTAAGCCTCAAGGACTGACAGAAGAGTTACTTAAGTGAGACACTGGGCTGATGGGCTCACAGCTTAGTTTGCTGTTAGTTAAGTCATACTAATAGCCACTGCAATTAATCTGGAATCCACAGCAAGATTCCTAAGCGATGTTCCTTTAGGGAAAAAACAGCAAAGCCCCACAATAAGATGTCAGGTAAAAGTGTTGGGCTTGTAATGAGATCCCATAATTCAAACTAACTCTAGATACAGAAAAAGCCTTGTTGAGAGACCTTGTTGCCCAAGACATAAATGAATGTGTTGGACACACACATTCTCCATCACTGCGAGTTCTGCCCAGGCTCATGGTATGCCCTGGGTGTGACATCCATGACTGCTCACCCCCAACATAAGTTGGTCCCTTGTTCTGTCTCAGGCACTGAGCCTGCTCAAGCTGGAAGTCATTGGAAGCTGGGAATGCGCAGGAACTAGTCTGAGCCGTGGCTGCAGAAAAAGAGGGATGCAGGGCTGAGCTGAGGCTGATGCTATTCCTCTTGCTGAGTAAGTAAAGGCAAAAATAGCTGTAGAAGTCCCATTCACTGGGGTCTGCTCCCAGCTGTGGTGGCCGAGCTGCTACACGCCACGTCAGCTGCCAGACTTCATTTAGTTCAGCATCTTGGGCCCTGCAGCAGATTTGGCTGAAAACAGCACTAAGGAGAAGAGCCAAGAATCAATTATGGAGAGCTAATTGATCAGCAGTCTGGGTGTGATGCGCTGCAGTTCAGTTATCCATGTGAACAGGGCTGCTCCGAATAATGCAACCATAAATGGCCATCTCTGTGCTGCGTTTCAGCTGCTGAAGTGGCTAAATACTGGCAAGGTCTTACACAGGAGCCTGATCCCAGGGCAGTCTGAGGATGCCCTTTAGCCACCCTGGGGCTCAGCATCTGTACAAAATGGAAGACTTTTCCCTCTGGACCTTGGGCAGAGATTGCAGCAGAGGGAAATCCCTTCTGGTGCCCATTCATGGCTGTGTCCTGGCTGCCATGAGCTAACCTTAGGGCATGGCTTTCTCAGCCCCTTACTGGGACCCTCAAAGGCAGAGAACAGGGCAGGCAGCATTTGAAAAACGTGCAGCCTATGGTTGTTTCATGTTAGACCGTTCCTAGTCCTACCCCAGACGCTAGTATTCTGAACCTCATGGTACCCAAAATAAGCACAACAATATCAATAACCATTACAATGATAATAAACACAGCTATAACAATAAATATTAATCTGGAGAATCACCTAATAAATGTGTGGACTTGTGCTCCCTGCCCGAGGTACCCCAGCCTCGGGTCTGTCCCAGATGCCGCATGCTATGGTAGGATTGCTGCATTTATTAACTGTTCTCAACTCCGCATCTGTTACCTGTATTCAAGCTCTGACATTCTCCCCTACCAGATGCTTCCAGAAATTTATGGCAGTAAGCAGGTTCTGAGCTATTTTTTGGTGTGTTGAACACACAATTGTATTAAACGGAATAAATGTGTTATAAACTAATCACTGCATGTCTCTGGATGTGGCCCTAAGCTCACTAAACTGTATGTGGAGAAGACACAGGAAAATATTCACATTCCAGCAGTTTTTTCACAGCTTCCAGAGTTGCAGGGTGAGTTGGGCCTTTTCCTATGAAAGAAATGGGAGCCACAGCAAAGGCTGAGATTAGACAGATGGACAGGCAGACTGGTAGAATATAGGCCCCAGCTTTGCTTCACACCTACAACAAAACATCTCTCGAAGTAATCAGATGTTAAAGACAAAGCAATAACAAAGCCTGATTCACACTTCCAGTTTGTAAATGTTTACTTTGTAAATAAATAGTGGAAATATGCTGTTTATCCCAGGCATAAGCAATGCCTCTAAAAGTAAAAGCAAATGCATTACAATACTTGTATTTCTCATTTTTCATCAGCAGTTTCCATTTCCTAATTTCAATGTGCTGAGAGTGCTTCAGAATCTTGTTGCAAAAACACTTCATTTGTTGCTTGAGATTGCTTTCTTGATGCAATATTGCAAGAGAAACAAAATCCCTTCCCTGTTAGGGCTACTCAGGCAATGATATATTTGGGTGCACTTTGACAGATTTTTCTTTAAGGGCCTAACAAATAAATGAACAGTTTCAAACCTACATGATGAGCTCTTTGTTCTTTAAGAGCTTTACATTATTTAAAGTCTTTCACCCAGCTTAGGTCTGCAATTTCTTTCAAAGCCTTTACTTTTGGATGCAATGGAATCTGAGGATGGATGTAAAGGTTAAAATGTGAAAAATTAATCTGCCGAGCAGCTGGAAATTGCATGGACTGAAGGTGCCAAACCTGAAATAATTCCTCCTTGGAATTATCAGTCACTCTGCTTTTTTTTTCCACAGAAGTAATTTCAAGCATATTGAGGTGGTGTCAAGACAACACATTAGCATGGCAGCATGAATAAACTAGCTACTGAACTTTGCATGTGGCTGCAGATCCATCACAGCCCCGGTGTACAGCACAGCTGGTGTAAGGCCAGCCGAGCTGCTCTCCTGTCCATAAATGAAAGAGATGTGTAAAACACAGGCATAGTCACTAGATGTTCACAGAGCACCTCAGACCCAGCAGTCCTTATGGCCTATGTGGAGATTGCCTAACAGCAGCTTCCCAGAGAAAATGGGAATGAAGAATGTAAAAAACCCTGTGAAATCCATAGGGACACAAAGGACTTCCCACAGGGCTGAAGCTGCAGAAATGGTGATTATGTGTGTGAGTTAGCAGGCATTTCACCGTATCTCTTGGGCTCTTTGATCATTGTTTGCTGGACAGAGGTTTTTGTTTAACGCTACTCTGATTAAAAAAACCAATAAGTAGATTCAATGAGATGTCAATAAGTCACGAATTGTCTCAGTTTTCAAGTCAAATGGCATTATCGTCTCCTTTCACTCAGACAGCTTTGTTTGTAAGACTGGAATGAAAGTTGGTATTTAATTCCAAGCCTCCCTTAGCTGGCCTCATCACATTGCTTGTTTTGCTGTACAGACTGTGCAGTCACTTGCAGGGTACATTGTAAAGCTGTAAATAATGGTAATAAGGGTGGTAATTGAGTGCAAGATTACTCTGCTGCTAACAAGGGATACTCAAACGGTTATCTTTTGATAGAAAAAGCAAGAAAAAAAAAAGATTAATTGCTGTATTTCCATCCCAAGCATGGAGCAATGATTGATTAAACTGCAGGGAAGTCTAATTAATATACTAGCTTTCCCTGAACTCCCCAGTGACATGATGAAACGTGGGTTTCTAGCTTTTCAAGAAGTAAAAAGAGAGCCCTTCAGAACTGATGGTGCAGAGTGAAGGGGACACCACTGAATTATTGCCAGGGAGTGTCAGATAATGTTTCACAAGCACGTCTAGCTGATTTTCTGATTCCTGGAGCTCCTGGACTGAGTCCTAGATGTGGTGCATCTGGAATCCCGCCATCCTGATGAGTTATCTCTTCCAGCTTTGGTCTTGCTGGAACCACCTGCACCAATCTCCCACTGCCAGTTATGGTAGTTTGGCTGCATCCCTGTTAAGTGTCTATGCAGCTCAGCGCTCCAAAAATGGGAGATAAATCACCTCAGATGAAGCCTGTGTGCAGGGATGGCTGATGTCCACAGCTGACTTGACCATGTGTCAGAGCCTCACACTGGTTGCCCATCACCACGTCCCACTGAAACACCCTAACCCAGGAAGCTCAAAGCATCTCTTGCCTCCAGCTACATAAAGGACTAAGCTCCATGCAGAAAGCTGTGCTCTTTGTGTAACACCTCTGCATCCTGGCTGAGGGAACCAAGCACATTTGTCAAGCTGTGGGGAGCGAATGGGACTCACCCTGCTTTGCACCTTATCATCTTTATCCTGATATTAATGGCAAAGCTCTGTAGAGGCTGGAATACCTGTGGGTCAGGTCAGCCATGACGTGTCACAATATGTGTCAGTACTGCAGAATGTGAAGATGATTCCAGCCAGTTTACTCACACATTCTTCCTGAGATCCTCTTCTAGGAACATAAATGTTATTGAGAAGCCCATTTCATACACTGGTTATTTTTTATTCTCGTGTTGGAGTAGCCAAGCACTAAGCCAGAGGCTGAAAAGCTTGAAGGAGAGTTATCTCATCTTTCCAAAGTACTTTTTAAATCACAGGCCCTTAGTGCTGCCCCTGTAATCCCATACCCTGGTGGGAATGAAGTTCTTATCCATTTTTATCATGTTCTCTGTGTCCTCTGGTCCTGAGAGCAAAATGAAGTGGAAGAATTTCATAACGGACTGCAAGACAGATGCTTGTAAGATGTCAGGCCACAGACACATTCTGTGCTTCACGTTGGTGCCTGGTGGCTTCAGAGCTTTCCTCTCTCCCTGTCAGCTGTAATTTCCCTGCCTTGCTCCTTAGGAAATGGAGGGAGTAATAAAACCGTGATTTATTTTTTGCAGGTGAATATATTGGAAGCCACATCTAAAGATCTCCTGCTTCCTGGAAGCTTGGGAAGCTCAAGGAACATTTTCTGTTCAGGAAACTGAGCGGAATTGAAAGTGTTTCTGTGCATGCAAATGCAGTGACACCATTGATTATCATGTCAGAAAACAAGAAGCTGAAAGAATACATTTGCTAGCAATCCAGTTATGCAAAAGAAAAGTAATTGCCAGTCACTCTTACTTGCACGGGTGAGTGTCACCAGCCACAGAGCTGAATATGACCCAGACTGCAGTACTATGCATGGTCATTTACATGAGGAATATTATTGTGCATGCGCAGATTTCCCTTCCACATAATAGAGACAGACCTTATTTGGGTTTTATGTGTTTTTTAAGGAGATCTGCCCTAAGGGTATGGACTCTCTGTTGTATTCATAGGCAGGATCAGAACTCATTATTTAGGATGAGAAATAACTTACAGTGAGACACAGAGCTGGAGCCGGTGATATAATATCCCTAAAAGTCATTTGTACCTTCATGCCAAAGACTTACTAAACAGCAGAAGTATTTGTTTGCATTATACAGTGGCAAGGAGGACTTAATCATGGGAAGATATTTTGAAGCTGGGTTTATTTTTCTTATGATATTCTCATTAGCAGACTTACTGCTGATATCCATCAAGATTGCCACAGAAGTTCATTTACAGTCTGATTCAAAGCCTATTCACTGGAGCAGTGAGAAGACTCACTGATTTCAAAGAAGTTTGGGTCCGACTTTTAATTTTACTGGCCCATGTGGCATTTTATTCTGATGTTTCTTCTGCTTTTGCATTACAGTTCAAGGATTGTTTCTTCCTGAATCATTCATTGTGCTCTATTTCTAATGCCTGAATCGCCAAGTGCCTTGGGTTATACATGTCAGAACTACTGGTATTTTCTTTCTATTAATCCTAGTTTTCTTTGGACCCAGGCATCGGTTGCAATACTCGCTGGCATAATTAGAGTTCTCTCTTGTAAGAGAAAAGACTGATCAATCCCTGAAAATACTTTGATAGAGATTTTGTGGGGAGAGACCAAAAGGATCAGTACAGATCAATGACTTTGAGCAATTTCACTGATCACGTCCTGGTGACTTGGCACTGGTCTTTGTGTGTGTAATGCTTCAAAGTGCTTTAGTTTTCAACCTTCTTCCTAATTACCCACAGCCTGTTTGAAAAGCAGCATAAACCAGCAACAAGAACCCTTTCCATTCAGCAGCTAGGAGCACTGTGCAGGGATTACTCTGAGCTCTACTATTAGGATGAAGCTGTGAAGGTTGCATTTACTTTCAGAAGTAGGCAAAAGCATTTCCGAGCGTCGTAAGCCCAGCTTCTCCTTTCATGTGACACATCTGGGTTACGGTGAGCCTCCCCGAGGCAGGCGCTGGCGGTGGTTGTGTAACATTGCAGCTCAACAGGCACAAAGGAGCAAAGGAAGAAAAACAGAGAAAAACAACGAAAAGACATTGTTTCGAAATTAAAAAATAATGATGCAGAGGATAGGGAGGAGGAAGGGAGTTTTTCCTCCTGCAGCGGGTCTCATTACCCGAGGAAATGTAGCTCGTGGCTGCTTTCCTGGGCTGAAATGTTGTTTTTGGCAGGGTTGAGGCGATGGTGCGCAGGGCTCCTGGGGCTGAGCCTCCAGCTCACTAGAGGAGATGCACAGTGCTGCTGGAGAGCTGGCAGGGTTTGCCCAGGGCCATGGCACCCAGCCTGCAGCCCAAGGGCTCCTGTGGCCAGCGCAGAGGAAGCAGAAAGCAAATGCTGAAATCTCCTGCCTGAGGTTGTTCAGACTCAGACCAGCAGTACAGGAAGGGAAATGAGTGCTGCTGCCTCCACCTTGCCCCTGGCAGCCTCAGGAGCAGTTTTTCATTGTGACACACTCGTGCCCTTGAAAAACATACCATCCTTCTCAGCATTTACAATCCCTTCACATTGGGCTATTCCCTGTTACCCAGACCTTTGCTCTCAGTCCAGGGTACCACAGTGCATCCCATACAAAACCACTACAGGAAACACAGTTTTTCGTATCTTGAAACTAATACAAAACAAAGTCATCAACCAACAACTGTGATGTGAACTGGACATTCCAACAGGCATACCTGCCTAGGCACCTGGTGTCCACCTTCCCTGCAGTGCTCTGCTCTGTGTTTGCCACAAGTGCTGTTGCAGGGCTGGAAGAAGCCAAGGAACAAAGGAAGGTTCCCCTTCCCATATGGACTATGATTAAGTGGTCCGAAAAGGCTTCAGCAACAGTGAACTGACAACTATGGCTTTCCTCTGTTAACAGTAAACCACAGCCACAATGATCATTCACTGCTCAGAAATGTCATCCCTTAATAACGCATTTGCTTTCTGTGCTCAGGTTCCCTTAACACTTTTATCTTAGTGAAGAAATAACATGAGTTACTTTTCATTTTAAATAGCCTCCTCTGGTAATGCCATTAAAATGCAAACTGAAGAATGACAAAGTGGACAAGAACTGTATAAAAAGCGCTATATAAAATGCCAGCTAGCTTGAAAACACTCACAGCTTTCGAGAAAGGCAAAGTGAAACAGGAAAATAATTCTGGAAGTGCTTATGATTTGCAGAAAATGCAAGGTCATTTCTGCAGCCCAAGTTCCCCCTTGTCCCATAACATCCTTAACTTGAATATAAAATATTTCACTGTGATGGTGTTTATAAATTCATGAGAAAGGAGCAACATTTCAGTCACCAAAGGTTGAGAAATGGAATTCAGACATGGATTAGTAATTCTCTGTAAGATCCCTTATAGCCTCCCTGCCCAGCCTTGTAGCACTGATCTTATTTTTAACTGATTCTTGAAGAATTGCCACCAAACATCCTCTTCTGTGACCATTAGGAGTATCAATAAAAGCACTATCATTAGATAACCTTGTTGAAGGGCAGGTGATGAACAACAGTACTGGAGTTTGGCACATGATGACTGACTGCAAAGCAGTCTCTACAGTGCTTCTGAAGGATGTGAGGCTCTGCCTCAGCTCTGCTGCAGTGGCTTTGTCACCATCAGAATCTAGAAGCTCATCAGCAAAACAGGACAGTTCTGCTTCTGGCTCCTATTCCACCTCCACCTCCCAATAAAGGGGTTATTCTTATCATCCAGTGCATCTGCTTCCTAAGATGTCATCAATAAACATTCAGCAGTCCAAAAGAAACAACCATCCATGGCTGGGATCACTGAGGGAACGTGAAAATATTTACACATCAGAGCTAGAAAAGCAATTTCAATGCTATAGGACATCACCTGTATGAATTTATTCATATTACTACTTTCCAGAGAGAGAAAATGCCTCTTATCCTTCCCTGCTACTGAAAAATACTAAAGATAGTCTATAAGCACATAGAAATTGATGGTACGCTATCTCCCTTTATTTTCACAGCAAGCAACGTATTTGATGTTTCAAATGCTATAGTAACATTTTTTGGGTGCCTTCTCCCCAGAACCATGATTTCTGCTTAGGTAAACAGAAAAGGGAAGATTTGGAGATGGTCATAGTTTTGTAACAGGCAATAAGAAAGTAAAAGCACACGAGAAATGCCAGTAGCCCCTTATGGTAACTGGGGGAAGGAACAACCTCCCCAGACATGTTCCTTGCAGTGCTCATTTGCTACAGTGAATTTCCCATCCAGCTCCAAGACTGCAGGTGCCATATTTTGGATGACTTATTTTAGTGCAAATTGATCACCCGAATGCTTATTGCAGTATAAAAATTACAGCCAAGATTAAAGTGCCTTTTAATGATGACTGCTCTGGTTTACAACCCTGAGACAGCCAAGAACCCAAGCTGTGGGCAGCATGTTTGGGATCCACAGGAAATTCACTGGTATGCTGATAGAGATAAAAGACTGAGACATACTTCAGGCACAAGACTCTGGTCTACGACTCCTACTGATTTTGTGCATCTGAAAGCCCATAAGGACTCAAATTCTTGGGAGAAATTCTTTAAAATCAATTTTCTTAAGGTTTATTTTTAATCTCACCAATGTCAGGTCACTGAAGGAAATTCTGTATGAATGGGGAGAAGTGTGGGGTTTTAAATCTCTCTTAATGCAAGTCCAAAAAGAATTTAGATACAGCCAGAAATGTGCACTTCTTCAAAGCATGATTTGGCTCAGGCATCTGCTGTGTGTGCTATGATGGGAATTGCTATGGTTCTTTGGGCTGAAATCCAGAATTTGTGCCCCTTTTTACTCCATAAATCCAAACAGAAGGCACTTGGCTAATTCTGCTGAGCACAGGA
This sequence comes from Pezoporus occidentalis, assembly GCF_034315485.1. NCBI lineage: Eukaryota > Metazoa > Chordata > Aves > Psittaciformes > Psittacidae > Pezoporus > Pezoporus occidentalis. The sequence goes on from NW_026915483.1 coordinate 1,782,423, forward strand.
GCTTTAAAATGTTCAGGTTTTTGTCCCACGAATGTGTTTGTTGAAGAAGGGCAAGGAAAAGGATTATATGGGACTTCTGCCTGACTAGGCATGGCCAGTGCAGGCAAGACCCTTGTGGGCTGTATGTCTCCTTCTCTGGAGCATTAACCTTGTGGGTTTATAGTCCTCTCTCAATTTTTTCCACCTTTGATCATTCCCGTAAGCATTAGCCAGTGCTGACAGCAGGAATTTGTGCGAGCACAGCTCTGCCTACCTTTGTTTCTAACTCTTTCTTCACATTTTCTTTTGGTTTTCCTTAGCCAGAGTTAATTCTGATCCTCCCCTCCTACTACTGGGAAATGACATAGTTATATATTGCTTATCTCCTTTCATATTTTAATGAAGGGCATGAAAGATAATGGCTGAATTTGTATAGCGGCAGAAGAAAGGGCTGGGTAGATGACGCTATTGTCTACACATGCACTGGGTCTCTATAAATACAGAAAATCTGTAATTATCATTAGAAGGTTTGTTAAAATTGAAAAGTAGAGGAATGCCAGTTATCTATTAATGAAAATCTCTCTCTTCCCCTGTTACCCTCGGAGGAAGCTGGCAAACTGTACCCTATTCTGAATATTGTTCCCCTACTTTCATCCTTTTTCCTCCCTTCCTCTCATTTCCATTCCTGTCAAAGCCTGCAATGCCTTCAGCATGATAAACACACTGCTCGTGCTCCTCCAATCTTATCTCACAGAAAAAGATGAGGCTCATTAGATGTTGGCATTTTTATTTAACAAATGCATTGTTTCAATTGCATTTTATTTCCTGCAGATACCTCAGTGACTGTGTGCTCAGTTAAATGTCTGGGAGCTTCTGTATGCCAGTCCTGGCCTGGAGCCCATATCCTGTCTGCTCTGAACAGAGCATCTTCAGGGGGAGCAGCCGTGACAATCATCACTTTGTCTTTACAACTGTACCCTGTAAGATGTGGGCATGGTATCAGGATCCGAATTCACATCCAGGTGTTTCTTCAGGAGACTACATTTGCTTGAAGAGCAGTTAAATATGTATCATGGAATCATAGAATCACAGCATGGGTTGGGTTGGAAGGCACCTTAAAGCTCATCCAGTTCCAACCCCCTGCCACGGGCAGGGACCCCTTCCACTAGAGCAGCTTGCTCCAAGCCCCTGTGTCCAACCTGGCCTTGAACACTGCCAGGGATGGGGCAGCCACAGCTTCTCTGGGCACCCTGTGCCAGCGCCTCAGCACCCTCACAGGGAAGAGCTTCTGCCTAAGAGCTCATCTAATGCATGCAGACACACAAATACATACATATTTTTATATTCATAACTTTACATAAATATATATACATATCATTGCAAACCTTGGGACTAAGTGTCAAAATCTAGACACAATTATGGGTGAAACTAGGCAAGCAATTTTGACTATTCAGAGTATTGAAAGCATTCTATCTCAGTATCAACAGTTATTAAAATTTCTATTTCTATAACCAGCTTTACAGTTGACATTAATTTTACTTGGAAGATGAAGTGCAGGATTTTTTTACTAGGTGATAAACATCAGTACCAAAACACTTGGATAGTTTCAGAGATGGATTCCTCTACTTTGAAGTAAGGAATCCAGCAAAATTAGTCCATGGCCATGAACAGTTTCATTTTTGAAGACCTCCCTCTTTCCAGGGAATATATGTATAATTGAAATACATAATTCATGCTCAGCTCTAACTTTGAAATTTGAAAACTCAGATATGAAAACTCAAACAAGATTTCTCTTACACTTGCCAGTAGGTTACATAAAGAAACACCCTTTCTGTTAGTGACACCAGGAGTGACTCACCCGTGCCCTGCAGAGGTGCATGGCCAGATCGAAATCCCAGCCCAGGAGCAGAAGTCATTCTGCAGCTGTGAGCAGTTCCTCATCAGTGGGATGACTGTGGTACAGCCCAAAGGGAGATGGTTTCCCTAAATCTTAGCCTTTATTCAATATTGTGGTTTATCCCATTCTGAGTAAGTACCTGCTCTGTTTCAGGGCACTTAGCTGAAGCATGATGAGACTTCCAAAAATGTACAATTTAAAACACACACAGTCAGTGTTAGACTTCTTCCACAGAGGTTATGATAATGTCTTTTCATCTCATAATTTCTCTGAACTAAAAGCACACCGGCAGTTGCTGTGTCTCAAGTTGTCGGGTAAGGTGTGATGTGTCAGGGTTCCAAGCACAGGGGGGTAACACAACATAACACACACACCCTCACCCTTTAATTTACATTGAATATATATTTTAAGCACCTTCCCTTTAAAGACCTTCACTTATACACTGTGGTCAACATGGGAATGCCCCAGATCTGTTTGACATTTAGACTGGAGCCACAGACATGGCTACGTGATAATCATGTAGCCACATGCTAAAGTATCTGCCGTGATGAGTATACAGTATTTAAGCACACTGATTTTGGGGGCTATAATCAGTCAGCTGGGGAAAATCTGCTGTTCTTACTGCTATTTGCATCCTTTATTGTTATTTAGCATTCAGATGCATCGGCATCAGTCTGGGATCTAAAATTTAGACATCAGGTTTTAAAAATATCCTTCTAAATCTGCATGGAAAGGTCAGTGTGCTGCTTGTTGTGTCCCCAGTTCTGAGGATGCCACAGCTGCTGGGAGGTGCAGGAGCTCCACTTGCTTCAGACCCAGAACATTTGCACTGTTGGGCTGAATTTCATATTATCCTTGTATTTATTTTTTCCCTTTCATCTGAGCCGGGATGCTAATCATTAGACTTACTCAGGAAATGCAATGTATTCGTAAGCTGCTGTGTCTCAAGAGTAAGGAAGAAAAGATAAAATTCAGAGAAATACCAGTAATGCAGTAATTTCTATCTCTATATATGTAGATTTTAATCCTAACATATGCTTTGCTGGTATATATAATGGAGTTGTTGGATTTTTTCCCTTTTCAATATACCATACACTTGAGATAATGTGATTATACTAGAATTAAAATCAATACAATTCCAGCTCTGAAACACATTTAGCACTGCAGAGGTGAAGCTCATTTGGGTATTGTTATGCATTTCATTTCTTCTGAAGCTCTGCTGCCCAAGGCCAGAAATGTTTAAATAGGTCAGGGATAACTGCCCTTATCATGCTGCATTTAGGCGCTCCCTTTATGTGACAGCACTTGTTTCACTTTAATCATCAACTTGTCTTGACGTGCTTTTCAATAATTATTTGAATTATCCCCTAGGACTATTCTGTAATCCCCCCTTTTAAAAAGTACTGCATGCAAGGGGAGCAGAGATCTAGAGACAGCAGAATGACGAGGCAATACTTGCCATTCCCAAGCTCAAGGTCTCCCTCCCTACTTTTTCATAACCAGAATGAGAGGGAGTGATTGGTTTGACTGCCACAGCAGCCAACAAGCGTCCTTTCTACCAACATAGGATGCAAAGCTCCAAAGCAGTGGCTTAAAACTGATTATTCTTCTTTCAGAAAACTTTGTGAGCTCCCCCATCACCAAATCACTCCCAACACCTTGTCAGCATGGTCATAACCCTGCCTCCCCCAGGACAAAAGAGGGATAAATGCAACCCCACTCACATCTGCTGTGTTGCTCAGTGAGGGTTTATCCTTTCTGTTGCTTGGGCAATATTTGCATTGTTGTATTTGAGTATGCTAACAGCAGCAATGTTAGTATCATCCAGTGCCTGCTCAAGTCAACATAAAGACCTCCCCTGGCAGCACTGGGAGTTGGCATGGCCCAGAACGGCTCTAACAAGCTTCCAACAAACACTTGTAAGACTTAATTTTAGGAGAAATCTGTCTGTAGTTACCTAAACAGATGCTTGTTTCTCTAAGCATTACAAACCTGTCTTACTACTTTCCAAGACCAGGCACTTTTGGATTTATGTTATCAATCAGCATAGAAGAAACTCAAAGTCAGTCAGAGTTAGGTTGGAAATGGGCACAACTGCTTTCCCAAACCACCTGGAGTCTCAAACCCCTTGAGCCAAGCTGCAGGAGAGGTCACTGTGATGGGATGGGGCCTGGGCTTGGACTGGTCTGATCCATGGATGTGGCATGGATGAGATCTGGGAGGTCTGAATGATGCCTGTAAATATTAATGTAGCAATGCACAAAATATCCACTTCCAGACAATAACAGGAGGGCAGAATTTCTGGGGAAATAGGAGGGGAAGAACCAAAGATACATTACAGAAACTGAAATGGAAACTCAGTGATTGATGGAGAAGGTTTGAAATGGAACATCAGAGAAACAGAATCAAACTGAAACCAAACATTGGAGAAATCAGATCAGCCTGTCTCTGCTTGTCTTCTTCACTGCTCCACAGGTGTCCTAGCAAGAGCAATGCATGTTCAGTCTGCCCATATGAGCAGCAGGATTTCAGCCAGCAGCACACACTTCCTATTGAAAAAGATTATTTGGCCTGTGCCATCTCTTCACTTGTGACATGCTGGCTAACAAAAGATAACACCAGGGGCAATACAAACACAAATCCAGATATACTAGAAGTTAACAAAATGTGCTTACCTCCTATTTATCATTTATTTATCCTTATTTATGTTTAAACATCAAGTCTTTGGACTTCAGCTAATGAACACGATGTGACAGTGCAAGGGCACTGCCAGGAGCATGCAGGCATGTCAAATCTGTATCATTTGTCTCATTTAGCATCTGTGGACACATGAATTTTTAACCTATTTTAAATTAAGTTGCAAGACCACAGCCATTTGGCAGCAAATAACCCCACAGTGACTGGCTGTTGTGTATGATGTGCAGTGTACTGCACTTGATCAAGAGCTCCCACACCGTGCCAGGGGAGAGCTGGCGCACGGCTTATATTTCCTGCAGTAACTCATGGAATGACTCAGCTGGCATAATATTCCCAGGGGTAGAAAGCCCACTGTAGCTTCAATGGGAGAAGGCAGAAATACAGGGAGGCAGGATGTCTGATGGCCAATGTGGGATGTTTGGTCAATGGTGATGAAGTGATGAACGGGGCAGTGGATGGGACCGTGGATTAAATCCCAGCAGAGCAGGGCAAGCGCCACGGCTTGAGGGATCTCTGACTTTCCTCCAGCACTACAACCACCACCATCATCATGTCCTTCATGAAGCTTCACAGACCATCTTTTAGCACTCCAATAAACAACTTTTAAACCCCAACTGTTGTGTATTCTTTAGCATAACAGTGGAGAGACATCACCTTTGTCCTTCCTCTTTTCCTAAACTGTAGGCAAGGCCTGAACTCTTTTCTACCCCTCCTTGGGAATGCTGCCCAGCCTCAAATTTTCATTTCATTACTTGACTTGGCAAAAGCCAGGTATATGTTTTTCTTCTAAATGATCTTTTCAGTTCTGGTAGTTTATCACAAATTTAAAGTGGCAATTCTGGAAGCAATTTTGTTTAATAGTGCTGCTGATGCCCTTGCTTCATGATGGAAGCAGTCAAAGTCATTATGCACTGCAAGTACTCATTTCTGCAGTTAGATTTGAAGGAGCTTGGGTTGCAAGATGCAAACACTACTAATAAAATAGAGCATTACAGTATCTTTGTAAATACATGTGGAATTATCTAGAAATGGTCTGTAAGGGTCTTTCTCCCATGGGCAATTGACCCCATGTGTGTCCTTTCAACTTAGAGTCAGTGGGGCTTGTGCCAGCTGCATATGGGACTCTCAGTTACCCACTCCTCTCTTTTTGATTAATTAGAAATGAAAAATGGTTTGTTTGCCCTCTGCCATTCCATTCCTGTCATACCATCATGTATAGGATATCTCACTTAGAAAGTTAGAATGAAATAGTGCTTTACATGAAACTTAAAGAATTTTATTTACTATCTAGTTAATATCCCTCTAAAATCTTGGGCTCTTCTGATCTGAGCTGACAGGCTTGAGTAGTGTGGTTTAACTTCACTATGAAGGTTTACCTTGCTCATAGGTTCCTAATTGTTGTTGGTCTGAAGCTTAAAATAGAGCTGTCAATACCACTTTCCTTGGAAGAATGCAGCGTTTTTAAGTCGTTATTCAGTATAAAAGGAGTAGAGCTTCCAAAGAAAACATTCTGTTTAACTTGGAAAAAAATGACATGAAACCTACTGAATCAACAGTCTGAGTTCTCTCTTTCTTGGTCTGGGTTCCTGCTGTGACTTACCCTAAGGGAATCAACAGTCTCCAAACATCAAACCCAAAAGAATAAATGTTACTCTCCCTTGCCCTCCTCAGGCAAAGATAATTTGTCATGAATTTTGTTTGGTAGATGACACAAATAACCAAGTTTTGCATGTGAAGAAGTGCACAGGTTTGTGATGGTTCCCCGTGCATCTCCCCATGGCAGTTGCATACTGCTTGCATGGCCATGCAGCCCATGAGACCCACAAGTAAGGATATGTGTCTGCTTGGGAGCTTGAGGGGCACCACTAAGACCCTTGCTGGGCACCCCCTGCACAGGGCTGGGCTACCACGTGGGGATACAGATGTGCAGTGGGGTCCCTGCACTTTGGATGTGGGCTCTCTGTGCCCTTGGATACTCAAATCCCCCTGAAATCCATGCTGTTTAAGTATCCAAATTCCTTTAGGCATCCTGCTATCAAACCAGACTCAGTTTGGGGTCAGGCTATTAGACTATTCCAAGGCTTGTAAAGCCTCAGTAGGCAAAGTAGGCAAAACAGACTCCTTGAATAATTCCTTTCTTCTTTTCCTCATCCTCCTGCATCCTCTTCCATGTAGCACATTTGCAAGTGAGCTGCCTTGCTTCACGGACTGTTAGGTATGTGTTTTTATTCCCCTATGGAAATCTTGTATAATGTGTTCAGAAAAAGTTAAATATAATCGTTTAGAAGACTCATTGAGTAGGGGTGTTCATGGGGCACAGATGTTTATAACTCTTGCTGTGTCACCAGGAATTTGGCAAGAGATAAGTGATTAACGAATGATTAATCATGTCCCTATTAAAATTTCTTTGGTGCCTTCCAAATATAAAAGAAGTAGGACCTACTGTAAAGGGGCTTATGATTTATGTCACAAGATAAAGGGGGATTAAAGACTTTCATAAATCATGCTGTTAACCCATTTAATGTAACTAAGACCTTAAAGACTAGCCCATTACTCTGACAAAACCTCAATTTGTTGACTATGTCCTTTGACATTTTAGGTATGACCTTAGAGTGCTTCTCACGAGCAACTGAAAAACAGAAACAAGGAATGCATAGAAATGGCAATTTCCTGGATTAATTCTCCTAATGGGAAGGAAGCTCATGTTTGAGACCAGGGTTCTGGGACCCCAGGGCTTCTGCTGCTGCACACAGTATGACCATGCATCCGAGAATGCTTAAAAATATACCCTTCTGTAAGTCTCATTTGAAGACAGGATGAGGGAGTTGGCCTTGCTCAGCCTGGAGAAGAGCAGGCTCTGGGGAGACCTCCGATACAATCTTCCGATACCTAAAGGGACCCACAACAAATCTGGAGAGGGACTTTTTACAAGGGCCTGTAGGCACAGGACAAGGGGGAATGGCTTTAAAGTGAAAGAGTGGGGATTTAGATTAGACATTAGTAAGAAGTTCTTCCCTATGAGGGCGCTGAGGCACTGGCACAGGGTACTCAGAGAAAGCTGTGGCTGCCCCATCCCTGGCAGTGCTCAAGGCCAGGTTGGACGTGGCTTGGAGCAAGCTGCTCTAGTGGAAGGTGTCTCTGCCTGTGGCGAGGAGGTGGAAGTGGTTGAGCTTTCAGGTTCTTTCCAGCCCAAACCATCCTATGGTTCTATGATACAAATTGTATAATTTTCTGAAATGGCTTTAGCTGTTTTGCTGGCCTGAACCCTCTGAGGCTGGGTGTCACTCCTGTAAGACAGTGAGAACCTTGCCTGGGTGCAAGTTCCCTTTCCCTAGGGGCAGGATCTGGTCTCCGCTAGAGAGCAGAGTGACCAGAAATGCATTGGCCTCAGGGAGCTGAGGAAGGTTGTGGGTTGGGGCAGCTTCCATGCACCCGCTCCTGCTATTGCCTCTGCCACCTCACCTGCATCCTGGCTTCCCACTCCTGAGTACAGAGAAGTGCAGAAATGGCATTGCTACCCAGCAACATCTCCCTGCAGCTTTCCACTTGCACTGCTGCCTTCCCAATAGTCTCAGTCAATGACTGCAATTGGCTCAAGGAGATTTTCTTGGTATCAGCAGGCTGGGCTGGGAGCAGCTTTCATAAAATGGGGATGCCAGCCCAAAACCAGGGTGCAGAGGTGCTCTGAGCAGACATCGAGATAGCAGGGCGTTCAGCTGCTGTAGAAAACCCAGCCATATGGGTGCCTTAGACATACAATTATAAATTAGCTTTCTTGGGCTGAGGTATTAAATCCAGTCACAGCTGCCCCATCACCAGCTTATGATTTGGTTTAAATTGTTATGAGCTGTTCTATGGTTATTAAACTTGGTGCACTTGCTATTCAGCACCAATTTGTTGTAGTACGTCACAAGGAGAGAGTACTTGAGGAAGAATAAACTCTGGCGACATGCACGAGGGATGAGCTCCATGGACTCTCTGAATAACTCTTCATGTCGCAGGCCCAGAACCATCTCAAGGACCACAGGGAAGCTGGCATCAGCCTCTCCATCACTGCCTGCTAGGGGCTGGTATTGCAATCCTGCAGTGGCATGGCTGAGTCAGGATGGCAGAAAGCAGGTACATTATTTGCAGAGTGAGCCATACCAGAAACAGTTGTTTCCCAGAATGAAAGTTTGCAAGGAGGTAGGGAAAGCTTTGGAGTTAAAGAAGCAATGAAGAAAGCAATGGAAAACTACTGAAGTTGGCTGAAAACTTGCTGATGGCTTGGGGCCACATGGAAAAGGGGTACAAGGCATTGTGGTGAGATGAACACCTGGAAACAGTGACTGGGAGACAAGGATGATGGCTTTGCTGGGTGTTGAATGTCAATTGTTCCAAGAAGAAGAACGAAAGAGCAGATTGTCAAAGCTGAGTGAAATCTGCTGTTTCCAAAATGTTCACTTTGCCTAGGATTTTTTTTTTAGCATCATTGCTCCATTTTGTTCACTTAGAATAAATTCCGCTTTCATGCCTGCTGAATCCACTTCAGCATCCCAGGCCACAACCCACATGTGAGAGGCACCTAAGCTCAGACAGGTGAACTCACCTTTGCTCTCCCAAATCCTGTGCATGGTGGCCCTTGTTAGATTTTTCTGAAACTGGGAAAGGTCCCAGTGGAAACACCTTGTCTCAGGGAACCTCAGCATAAGGTGATCCCTGCGCTGCACCATGCACCCGGCAGGCTATTGACCATGTCTGACTTAATGACTAACCTTTGCTTTAAATTTTCTCTCCTAATGGCAGCAGTGACAGTGAAAATTGTTTAAAGTTTCATATTTTGTAGCTGCCTGGAGGGTCTGTGATGAATCACTGAAGTGTGTGCGAGATCAGGACAAAGAAGAAACAAGCTGCATTTGTTTTGATCTGACACCAACACAGTTATGTTATACACATCTTGGCTCTCCTCAGCAAGTCTCTGAGATTTCTGCTAAACAAATACAGTTGTTAAGGTGATATACAGCCTCACTGACTCATTTAAGATATCCTATCACCAAACCCAGCCCTAGCAATTTGGGATTCTTCAATCTGGTTGACTTTAAGCGGGCTAATTCCTCATGCAACGAGCTTTCTGATGTGTGTTGCAGTTCTGTTGAACATCTCATCTGACACTTCACATTGTCTTCTTCTGTTAGAGCCCATGCTTTTTGTTTTCATCTTTGCTTTTCTTTGAACATGAACCATTTCTGCTACTGAGGTTTCTATATGGGTGTAAGACTATGTTGCCTTTGCTTACTTTGAAGGTAGTATCTTCACTCCAATTTGGAAGTAGGCTCTCTACATTTCACATTCTGAACATATTTTCATTGCTTGTTAGTACTTACACAAATTTCCTCTGTAACTAATCAGCTTTGCCATTAATTTTGCACCTGAACATCATCTTTATCCCAGTGCCTTGCTTAGCTCAGTCTTTCTCCTGCAACCATACCTTCAATGTCCTTCTTACCATGGCTTTCTTCAATTGTTACTCAGCCATCAGAGAATAAACAGCTGGGATTTTTTCTTAGAGGAAACGGGGAGTTTTGCATTTGACTTCCAGAAGGTCACTAGAATGAAATGACAGAAACTGGGATGTCACTAAAGTGTCTGTTCAGGCCTTTGATCCAAAGGTGGGACTGGTATCACTTTATATCCTCCCAACGTCTGACTTAAAATGAAAAGATGTTTTGTAAGCTTTAACAAATTTGTGGAAGCAAATTTCTTTTGTCCAGAAAGAGGTAAATAACTTTTTACATAGAAAGTCCAATTCTAAAATCCTACACCCAAATGATTTCAGAAAAAACCCTGCCCTGAGCCAACAAGTGCTTTTGAAAATCCAGTCTCAGTATTGCACTGGATACAGGTAATGAAACTGTTTCCTGTTATTGCTTTTCCCTAGAGGCACTAGAGACAGATACCAGAGGAAAGGAAATCAATTGTACCTGGAAAGAATAGAAGATTAAACCTTCTTACTGGAACTAGTGAAAAGTTGGAGACATGTTTGGTTTTGTTGGTTGGTCCCACTAAGCTCTGTGTTTTGTTTATATCAGTTAAACTTTCCATGAACATAAAACTGTTCATAGTGGTAGACACAGCATAGGGAGCTCACTTGAATATTCTCTTCCACATACCCTTCACTGACATCCATCAGCATTTAGAAGAGAGATGAGATTTCCCTTTAGAACTCTTTGTTTAATTGCTCTTGTTGCTTCTGTCACTTGATCAGAGCTTAAGCGATATGTGCGCTGATCGGAGGATACCCTGTCCATCAGAGGAGTGTGACATCCATCCAGATGTACCACAGAGATGCTGTGCCAAAAAGGCATATCTATGGGGAGGGGGTATAAAACACAGAGTTGCTTCTTGATGAGACAAGCTGGCTTAATGCAGAGGATTGACCAGCATTTATTTATAGGGTCAAGAGCCTGTTTGTGAGATTGCTGATGCAGCGACAGCACTCACCATTTGTTTGACATTAAAATCCAATTTGTAATCTGTCATTAAAATACTCTTCTGTTCCCAAACCAACTGCTCCCAGAAGCTTTGTGAGTCTACCCATTCCATACATTAATTTGTGCCTACCTAGGATGTCTGTGAAGCATACGGAAAAGGCAGTCCATCGGGCAGCAAGCAGACAGCAGTGTCTGAGCTGTGCAGGGCTCAAGCGCCTTCCCCAGAGAGCAGAGCCAGAGCATCTGTCTATGTCCCATCAATGGGATGCTGTCCTTGGGCTGGCCCCCACGTAAGACTTATACAGGGGTTCACACAGGAGCATTCTCAGAAAGCACTTTCCTTTTTTTCCTCCTTGCAGCTCTCACTAAGGATAATTCAGTTCAGATCAAAAGATATCAGATAGTTTTGAACTCATGTGCCAGCCTTAGCAGGGTGGCACTGTAACCTGCTGGCCTGCTCTTAGAGCAGCTATTTATAGGGAGACCAATGCAGGTTTGATCTGGAATTCTCTGTAGTGTAGGCAGTCCAGGCCTTATGTTATTTTTGTCTTCATTACTTTGGACAAAAAACAGGTAAAGCATACATAAAAAATAATAGACAGCTTGCGAGTTGGCCATGTCCCTGATCTATCTGTCTGATACTCTTTCAGGCACACTGAGCTGCATGATAAGGGCTCCTTTGGGAAGTTCCTGTAAGCACCATGGATGTGAGCAGCACAATTACAGGGTAGAGAACACCAGTATGTATTTATTTGTTTCAAATAAAGATCATATAGGGTGTGACAGGCAGTTGGTGTGTCTGCATTACCCTGTGTCTCTTCTGCCTTGTGCTTGCAGTAGGCAGCAGGACCCATCAGGGAGGTGAAGCACTAATCCCCCCCCCCTTTTGTCCTCCAGGAATATCCAGGTGGTCAATCTGTCTGCAGGAGCAGCTTGCACTGAGAAGTGATATGGAACCTGTTCGCCACCAAAAGCCATCCTGGAGGACACATCTCTGAGTCAAGCAGTCTCCGCTGTGCCCTGCTCCCACTGCTGGGAGGGAAGTAGCTGCTGCAGTTCCTCTCTTCAGAGGGATGGACACAATCAGTCCTTTCTCCTGCTGCTCATCAGCAGAGGTCTCTGAGGAATCTACACTGAATATGGTGCTTTGATTTTCTTTGACCTCCTTCTACCTAATCAGTTGGTTTACTAACCTGCTGATGAAATGAAAATGGGTCTGGCAGGTAGGAAACGGTGCACTAGAAGTTGTTTCTTAAGGATTTGCAATATCCTGAATCCAAATGATATCTGAAAGTGGGTCAAATCTTCCTCTAAGAGGGAAAACGAGAAGAAAACCAGTGCATGACTAAAATTCTGCTCAAATTTCCAGAACATTTAGGGTAAGTGTTTCCAGGGAGCAACAACTACATAAGTGACATGGGTAGTTTCAGGAAGTACACGTGGGACAGGCTCTGACAAGGGACAGTTGTCGCACGAGGATGCAGATGGCACTTCTAATGTCTACAGTGACTTCTACATGCTTCATCATCACTCACAGTGTAACCTAACCAACCATACGAGGAGCCAGCATATGCCAGCCTACATATTGCAGGGCTTTTGAGGCTTTCCAGCTCTGCTGTTTGTCATCTTGGAGATGCTTTTTCTTAACCATTTCCCTGCTGGTTTTCCATGAGGCTTCTTGGCATCAGGATCTCCTGGGGGCCTAAGGTCCAGCCCAGAGCACTGCAGGGGACCCATCCACCTAAAGATGTGCCTTTCTACACCAAAATGCTGACATATCCTGCAGGTGATGCACACTTTCTGGGGAACACATTGCCACAAGTGCTGGCAAGATGTTCACATACAAGTCTTCTAGATGAAAAGGACAGTTTGGGAGACAGGAATGGTAAATTGTCCCTGCCAGGAATAGGAAAAGCAGCACTTGGCAAGCTTGGATTTGTCCTTATTTTCTTTTTAAAACATTCTGGCCCTCCAAGTACCTCTCCTCGTTTGTTTTGTCACTGTCTAAAAAACCATGAAATGATACATAACACACCAAAAGCAGAGCAAATCTGCAGCAGAACTGATGCCCTCCAAGCTTGGAGCAGATATCACCAGGACTTTCTGAGTGACTGCTGCATTCATGCGGGAAGGCTTCTGCCTGACAAATGTGTTTGAATTCTCTGAGTACGTCGGGGCATTGCTAGATAAGTATGTAATAGAGGACATCATCTATCATGATTTCAGGGAGGCGTTTGACAGTGTGCCGCAAAGGGAATATGATTTACAAAGTAAGACAGAAATGGTATAAGGAAACTATTGATATCACTTACAAATCACATTGGCAGTTTGAGGGAGAGGATAGGGATGGGACATACAGAGGAAGCAGAAGGCTGGACAAAGGCTGGATTTCTCTGAATAATGAGCAAAGTAACCCTAATCTAATCAGCCTGAGTACTTGGGACAGGGTGGGAAGAGAATGCAAATGTGTATAAGCCGAGCAAGCCTGCCTGAAATGAAATTGCATTCCAATATTCAGCTAGACAAGGGAATAAGAAGCAAAAGCAATCAGGAACCATCCTCCATCAATAAAACCTAATCTGGAGGGAGACACAGTGTAGCAGACTCCCACAGAACTCTGCAGCCACTCCACATTAGAGACAGGGCTGTTCTGATCCCACTGGGAGCAGGCTGACCAGTAAATACGAACAGAGTGAGTACATTGCTATTGCAAAACAATCTATCACTGGGTTACTGAAAGATGCATATGAAAACCTTGTTACAAACAGGCTTTGCCAAAATATCTGGCTGCATTTGATGTGGCTATTTTGGCTGAAGGGTGCCTGGGTGCCCTGGGTGCACGTTCCCTGGTACAGGGGCATTTTGCAGAAAGCATATTTCATGAGCTGCTTCATGCACAGCATCCATTGGAGCAGAGGAAGGTGCTGGGCACTGATGTAAACCAGTGGGACGCAATCAGGCTACTGATAACACGACTTGTGCACGCTAGTTCTGGTGCAGAGGTGAGCACACCAAGCTCCCCATCACGGGAAAGCCTCTGCCAGGGGCAGGCAGCAGGGCAGCATCACTGAAGCTGTTTTGGCTGGCAGTTTTATAAAGAAAGATCGCTTGGAAGAGGGAGGCAGAGAGCTGCTGCTTTCTTACGACCTCTAAGACACACTGCTGAGAGCTATTTGTAGCGGCAGCTCAGGAAACCTGCATTAGCTCCTCAGTCTTATCTAACAGAGTACCTCTCCTGTTAGGAAGTTCTCTGGAGCAGAACTGCCTCTGGGGGATTCTGAGACAGTTTTGCAAGTGGACTTCTGGTCCTTGTGGCTACTGAGCTGCTCCCAAGCGATGTTGTCTGTGGTGGGCTCTGCAAGGTGCCTCCTGGCTCCCTTGCAGCTGGCTGGTCAGGAGTGGTGCTCCTCACCTCTGTGCAGGCTCATGCTGCTGCTGGGGTAGCAAATGTCAGACTGTACCAGGAGCACACCGCCCAAAATGGCAGAGGGAAAAGCCAACAAGAAATGTCTCATTTTCACTCCTGCAAGGCTGGGGGTGCAAAGCCTACAATTTGTGATTGTTTTCTGTTTTTTTTTCCACTGCCTGATTATTGCCAAGTATTTCATATAGACACAGCAATTTAGTTAGATTGATGGCCCTTGTCTCCCCAGTGACAAATGCAATGCCTGCCAGACACTTGGCTCGAAACTGTCTTTACAATCATCCTGCTTTTTTAAAAGTTTAAATGCCCACTAGAGAAAAACTTAGTTTGTCATTTAGATTGGCCTTGGCTAAATTAGTTCACTCTTGAGCAACCATAAGACACTAAATGAGTACACTACTCCAGGAGGCAAGGGGGATTCCCATAAAGAGCAGCTACAGGGTGGATTTAAATTCACACCAAGGAAACCCATTAGAGAAGAGTTTAGGGCAGGAAGATAATGTTGGAGAGCAGATACATACCCAGCAAGCATGTCATGACAGTCCAGGCTGCATCACAAAGACAGTGAGAGACACAGAATGGTACCAGTGAATAAGGGAGGGATGAAACCTTGGTCTTGCGGCAGTCACCAGGAACAGTGTCACAGTCTCACCGAAGTGCTGCATCAGCATCAGGTGAAGCTGCACAGTTTGCAGAGGAACCTTCTTGATTTAAGGGCACTAGTGTGTAAACCACTTGTGGGAGCAGGAGCAGTGTCTGACCCCTAGGCTTTATTAGTGATGTACAGGAAAAGGGAATGTGATTCCCCTTTTCAAGAGGGAGTGAATGATTTCCTCCTGAAAGTTTCCATCTCAGGGCAGTTTCTACCCACACAGAATGGCTCATCTGAAGTGAATGAGCTGGTTTTGGTCAAACCCTTGAGGAGTGAGAACAAAGTCTATGCCTTAAATAAAAGCAAAACTAGAAGATTTCCTAGGGGACTGAAAATACTTCTTACTAGGAAAAGCATCCCAACCTGTCAACTTCCAATTCCCTTTATTTTCATGCAACTTTAAAAAACCCCCAGCCATACACATTCAAAAATACACTTCAAGAATTAATCTCTTCTTAGCTGACACTTTAAATGTCAACTCTGAGCCTGGAGTAAATTTTCACAGGCAAGTTATAAAAGTCTGAAAACAGGATTTAATAATGGTAATGCTGACAAAGCCTCAGCCACAGCAAAGCTAGGAGATGCTTTTGTGTATACCCACCAGACAGCTAGGCTGAAAAACAGTTGGGGGAGCGAGATGATTTATGATTATTAGCTAGGTGCTCCTCTGAAAGTTTCATAATACAGAGACCTTCCTTTAGACTGATAGGAGTCTGGATCTAGAGACAGATTGATGATTCTCATTTCTCCACCTGTGTTATTTTATTAGACTCACTATGGCAAACTGGTCTTGTCATTGTTAATGGCCCTGCATACCTATTGCTCCGTGCGCCGTAAACAGAATATACTGCATGGTGCCCATCAGAATAACTTTGTTAAAAATACTGAAGCTGAGCCTGCTGTGCCTGTTAGTGGAGCTGAAATGAAAAATACCTGGCAGGAACCGTGTCTGGAGCAAACAAGAATTTACTTAGACTGGGGGAAAAAGTGCACTCTGATTTAACGTTCAGCTCGGGTGCATGTTTTATGCATGTGCATACAGAAAGGGAAAAGTCATTGATTTGCTTCAGAGCTAGTTTATGTCTTGATGGAGCAAAGCATGTAAGCGCCTACTTAAGTCTGTTCCTGTTCAATAAAGTGTTTAAGCAGCTGCCTATGTCCCACTGATACTAATGTAAGATTTAAGTGTTTACTTAGAGTGAAATGTTCTCAGAAGCTGTGTTGTATTGAGGCCTGGTGCATGTTGCTCTTTCCAGACACAGCTGGCCATGCAGACTAAGGATGCAGAAATGAAGACCAAAGAAATCATTACCTTGTCACCACATGATGGCTTTTTCAGACTTTCTCCAGATAAAGCTCTGGGGATGTATTTTAAGTGTTATCAGCACATGTATGCAGGGATTTATATTTAAACCTTTCACAAGTTCTCAGTCATGTGAGTAGTTCATCCCCAGAACTGTAGCAAAAATCTGCAGGATCAAGACTGCTATGGGAACGCTCTCCATCGTGATGGGCATGAGAAAGCCAGCACCAACCCCTCTGAGGTTATCCAAACTCCTCCTCCTCTTTTTGAAATGTGTTTCTGTCGTCTGGAGTAATCTGGGAAGGGATTTTTCTCAGAGTTACTTGATATTCAGAATGATTTTTGCATCATGTTGCTGTAGTTCAGGCAGTGCTGTGGGGAGCTGCTTTACAGAGGTGGGAGAGAAGGGGACACAGGGGCCACTCCTGCCACACCACAAACCACAGTGTGATGTAAGTGATGGGTGATAGCAAGTGAAACCTTAAAAATACTTGGCATGATATCTGTGAAGCTCTTGTTTGAGAAGTAGGACTTGGCAAGCGCTGAGGGAACCTGTGGCCCCTCAACCAATGGTGTTTTGAACAAGGCAATGAGTCTGCTGGCAGCATCAGGGAATTGGAGCAAAACAATCAATCCCCACCCCCCCAAAAAGAGTAAAAAAATATGGAGTGCTAATTCTGAGGATCAAAGTCATGAAATAGTCCTACTTGCGATGTCTGGGAAGGAAAACTAGCCAGTTTTTTGATGTTGAGTTCGTTTTTCCAGCTAATATGGGACATTCACAGTTTAGTCACCTTTATTACTTTTGCTTTCTACCCTGCAGTCAGAGCTGAGATTAAAATTTACTGCTGCTGCTATTTCCAGAGAAGAGCTGGGAGCTAAGCTGTGGTTTCCTTTTTTTCAAGTGGTTTTTAGTGTTGATAGTGGGGTAGAGTCATCTGTGACAACTTTGTTTTCTCTGTCAGTGCAGCTTCCTACATGGGATTTATTTTTACAGCCTTCAGAATATTTCTTTTTCTTCAATTCCTTTTTCATTTAGCAAAGCAGCTTCTGTGGGTTGTCCCCACACAGACATTTTTATGCACTCTAGAAAGACGGGTTGCTTTGCTGATTCTGGAAATGAATTGCCATCTTCTGCAACAGGATTATTTTAAATCCCTATTAGTGTTGTGGATTTCAATAGGAATTTTTGCCTTGGTCATTGCCAATGTCATTCTATACAGAGGTTTGAGTCACACACCACAATGAGGTTTTTTCTGAGGTGTGATATCCATGGATTACATGACTATGAAACACACCAGGTAAAATGTCTTCTATCTGGTCCTCTTTCTTCCTCATTTTTTTTTCTCATTTTCCATACCTCATCCTATGTTAAAATTGTAGATGGATAACTTGTGACAAGGATCATCATGTTTTAGTAGCACTATTGCAAGACACTTTTGAGTAGAATTTGCATACAAATGTAAACCTTTACATTTCAGGGAAAGGAATAGGTGTGTAACAGCAACTGTAAACATTCAGCTGTCCAGGGGCTCATTAGTCTTCTGTGCTTCCCTGGAGTTAAATTAAATGGTGATCACTAGGGAGCCCTTCTATCACACAGAAAAGCTTTCCACAGGGCATGGGATTACACAGTCACAGTGCCATATATAGTACCAAGCCTCTGGTGTGGATTTTGCAATGTCTGCCATTATATTTCAGATACTAAGCAAATAAAACCCTGTATTTCCATAGAAACTGTAATGTGTGGCTGGATACTGCCCTTAAGTATGGAAATGTCTCTTCTAATATAGTCAAGTGAGGCTGTTACTATATTCCAAAGAAGAATTTGGTGCCATATGCTGAGACATGAATGCCAATCAGTCACATATACCCCAATATCTGTAATTCACTTATTATTCCTACCTTTGCATGGTGCATGATGACTTCTACACAACGTGACTTAGTGAGCGCTTAAAAAGAGATGTCATTATAGAGACATTAATAGTCACAGGATTAAGTAGCTAATATGAGAAAAGTGGAGGGACTAGTAATGCCTGCTGTAATGTAGTCTGTGGTCTCTGTTATTCTCAGTCAGATCTCTGGTTTTAAATTAGCGTCACATCTTATCTTTTCCCTCACAGACCAAATGCAATTGTCATGTCCCCTCCCTGAAACCCTGGGGGTGGAAGTGGGAGACTAATGCATTCTTCCCAAGGGCAAAGTAACTCAGGTTGAATCAAACTGAGAAAAATAATCATTAGATGAAACAATTAAACAAAAAATATGGTTTAAGTACACCTGAAACTTGTGGAATGAAAAGCCCTGATTTACTGTCAACAATGCAATGATTTTCTTTCATTAAAAATTCAGGTCAGTATTAGAAGAAAAAAAGCTGTTCTCTCAAATGATGACTCCAATGGCGGTTTGGAAGCGTTGAGACAAAATGCTTTACATTTCCAAAAACTTTGTATTTTTACAATTGACAGAATGCTGTATTTTCCCCTATTTTATTCTCCCCTCAGTTCTTTTCAGCTGGGAGTTTCACAGTCATAGTTTTTTTCCCTCTGAAATGCACCTTGTGCAGAGATTCAAATAGTTATTTCAATGAATTCATTATAAAAAACATAAATTTTGCTACATGAAAAATGCTAAAATCTAGCAAAAGCCAGAAGGAGCAAGGCAATGGCTTCCATGTTTCACTCAGGATCAACAAACTCTCCATAGGCCCAGATGGCATCTCAGTGTTTTTTTGCTTCCTAATCTTTATTACACCAAAAGAATCCACCATAGTTGGATGCTGCTCTTTAATAATCACAATGGTATTTCCAAACATTTGATCATCAAGTCAACTAGGAACAAACAGCATAAAAGTAAACTGTGTGCTGTCTATTGGAGAACACGCTTTAAGAGTTTGGATAAGATTTGGGCATTTCCAAAGAATTACTTCTGTTCTGAACTGACGTGGGGATTAAAAACCTTGAATTTTTTAGTATGTTTCAATTCATAATCTCCCATTTGAAGGCAATGTTAATAATTAATGATGGTGAACAAGCACAGTGTAAGCGTGCAATCCCTCAAATTACAGTTTGAAAATCACTGACTTTCAATGCACCCCTTTTCACATCACTGCATCACTTTTAGAGGTTCAAAGCCAGTGAATTACCCTTTATCCTTCTCTGGAATATTGAACTATTTGATGAATCCCTTACAGAAATGATTAGAAAATGAACTATCAGTGCAGGGACTGGCTGCTGGCTCTTTAAATACCATTTTTCATGTTCTGGTTTTTATTAACTACCATAAAACTCAGCCTTTCAGGCCCAGCCATACAAAGCATCTTCCAGGGTAGCTGGGCTTGTTCTTGGATGTAAATACTCCTGCAAAAGGCTCTGCATCACTCTACAACTAAAAAAATCAATATGTATTCTAATAGACAGGAACAAATTAGGTCTTAAAGTGTAAACAGGTCTGTGTGAAATACAAGAAAGTAAATTTAACTAGTGAACTGTATTAACTGTGGTGATTATTCTGCATTCGGTGAGGCTAATTTATGTAATCAGTGCTCTTGCACTTTCCAGCACAGATCTTGAAGGTCATCGGCTGAGCTGGGACCTGAACCTTTCCAAAGGTAAAGAAAGTCTTTTCAATTAGATTAAACTTCGTTATTATTTTCCAAGGCTTCTCACCTCCATTACACAGACTTGAGGAAACAGTGAAGGATGATGTGTTGCATCACCCGTGGCACGCAGTGTTTGCAGGGTCCCTGGGGCCAGCTGCCCCATCACAGCGCTGGAGCTGCAGCTACTGAATCACCTAACCACAATTTATTGAGTTCTTCAGCTCAAGGCTGGTTTTCTCCATGGTAGGAGGAAAAAGAGTTTGGGAAACACAGCTCCTTTCCTCTGGGCTGTGCTTCCAAAAGAAGGCTATGATTTTATGCCAATAAAGAAGTGAACGCATTTTCAGAGTTTCTGCCTTAGAAGTGCTCTTTTAAAGAAGAGTGGCTTTGGATGTAGTTTTGAAATCTGAAATGAATCATTTTGACTCATTCTTTTTTGTGTGTGTCAAAATACTGTGCTTCATAACAGCTCGAAGCTGTTTCACCTGGACTTTGATATAGTAGAATATTAGCTGTACTAACAGGATAAGTACTAGACTACAGCTGTTTTCATGTTATTGAAACAAAAGCTAGTGCTGTATCAGAGCTACATGATCCAGTATTAGTGGAAAGAAACGTTTTCATGCTCCCAAGCCAAATAAAATCCCAAAACACGTTTTCCGGAAAATTTGTGGGTTTTTTCCCATTTAGAATGAAAAAAAAAACCTCAGGATTTTCTTCAGAGCTGAAAACTTGACCAGTGTCCCCAGTGACTGCCACATGCACAAGTTCAGCTGCTGAAGACATCCTAGATGAAGTCTTAAATGCAGAGCATCTTACCAAAACCCAGCACCAGCGGTCTCTGGGGGCCTTGACCCTGTAGTGAATCTGGTCAGTGCTCTTTATTAATTTATGGTACTCTTTATCACAGCTCCCTGACTATGTGACTAACATACAACACCAGCAAAGATAGGCAGAGAAAAACCTTATTGTGTTAAGGAAGAAATGTTGTTCCCAGAAAGCGTGGTATGGATAGATACCTCATAGGTTTGAAAATCATGAACATCAGTAGAGGTAGAGGAAGGAACTGGCCTTATAAAACAAGCAAATAAGAAAACTAGACAAAGTCAGTGACCCCTAAAAGGAGAAGGCAGGTCCTTTCTACCTGCAAACAGTTCTAGGAATGATCCCAGGGGTTTTCAAGCACTGCTGCAAGTGCAGTATGGCCTAAACTGCTTGCTGACCTTAAAAATATATCTTAATAGAAATAACTTGGTCAAATAATACTTCTGAAATAACCTTGCTAATTTTACTCTGTAGAAGACCTGGAGCAATTTCTATATTTAAATGACATATACTGTATGAGTAATGTCTTCTGTGTTTTGGAATGATCTTCTAGCATTAGTGCTTTGCAAAATAAAGGCAACTAAAGGGATTTCTTCTTGGTAAATCTGACTAGATTTTAGGCATGGCCATTAGGCTAATTAAAATCTCATGTGACCAATGCCTTTCAGTTAATTTTGAGTCACTATACTCAACAAAGCTGTTTGCATTGCCAGCTCTGTAATACTCTCCTGGCAAGCAGTCCAGGTGGGTTTCAGTAATTCCTCCTATTTTGCATATTCTGCTGCTCAACATTCCTGTATTATGGCATTATTTAGATGTATTTTTTCCTGAGAAGAAAAAGTTACTAGGCAAGGTGACATCTGACCCAGGGAAATTACATGACACCTAAGTCAGTTCAGAAACCAACATGGTATGTACAAGACTCAATGGCCTGGGGATCCTTTTATGTCCATTAAAATTGACTAAAGGTAATTTTTCCAGCTAAAATGTTAACTCAAATCTGGGTTTTTTAAATCATATCTTGCATTCCCTGAACATCTGAGTGCCCTTTCCTGTGACACAGGACATGCTATGTTTCAGTGTCTTGGACATCAGGACCAACAGCCTGGCTTCGCACAAAGCTCCTATTATAGTATGTTTTGAATGATCTTGAGCAAAGGCGGAAGGGTCCAGACAGATTTCAAGCCCTTCAGGATCCCCAGCACCCTCAAGGAAAGAAAAGCAGCATTGTGGGGAGGCTTCTGTAGAAAACTGAAGGATCTTGGCAAAATCTGAGATGCTTTAATAACAGATGGTGGGGAAAAGACTTAGCTGGTTCTCCTTCCATCATTCTTTAGTGCAGAAGATCCCTCCACATGACATCCTGCGCTGTCATCTCAGATCTATTATTAAACAGCCCTTGCAGTGCATGTGCTCCACTCCCTTCCTTGAGAGACAGTCTCATGGGAGCAGACTTTGATTTCCACACCAGTGTGTCTGGCAGAGACATCCCACCTCTGTGGGGTTCACAGGGTGGAAACATTGAAGTCCTCTCTCTGAGCAGCCAAAGGTCTATTCCAAACCAGCACATGAATGCAGGAACACAGAGGTGTAGTCACTGCATATCAGACTCTACATCTGCTTCTCCTGCTTCTTTACAAGATTAAGGTGCTTTGTAAAGGCAGTTGTTCTGTGGCACTGGAATTCTCTTCTCAGCATTTAGCAAAAACAAACACAAAGGAGAAGGGTGATAACAGAAGGATGACAGTGATATTCTTCCTCTAGGCATAATCTCCGAGCTGCAGCTTGACCCTTTATGGCTCCATATGCTACAGACCGAGAGAAGAAAAAAACAAAAATCCTGTGTTTAAAAAGAGCATTCTTCTAACAGCAGAACACCGTATCCATCAGCTTCACAAACAAGCGATAGCTGGAGAGAGAAACCCTCCTGGCACTGTGCATAGAGACCAGCATTTGTGCCAGGACTGTCACTTCTGCTCCACATGGGAATTCCCTGGAATTCTGAGCCTCTATAAAGATACTTGAGCTTAAAACAGCCAAGTGATAATTGAAAGTGAGCAGGAACTGGCTCATGGTCAGTTAGAGATGCTCTGGGAAGAAAACAGTCTCTTTTTAGTTTGCAGAAAGTATGACAGTTCCTGCAGTCTTAGACACAGTTACAGGACAGTCTAAACTCTACAGTAAAGTATCAGGTATTCAAATTCAACCCATTAAAAACACATTAATATACAGGTAATAATACAGGGAAGCACCATGGCAACTGATAACACACAGGAGACACAACTTGCAGTCCCATCCCAATGGCCAAAGTAGCAGAGTTGAACCTGAAGTCTCTAGGACTGACAGCATCCTGCATCCAAACTGAGTGACTTGAACAGTAGCCATGCCCTGTTACGTCAGAGCTAAATCTATGCCCAACTATTTGAACAAATCCATGGGTTTTGTCCCAGCAGTGATTGAAGGCGAGTTTTTCCACAGTTTGTCTTCACTTGAAAGGAATTGCACCAGCTTCAAGCTGGAAGGTGCCTTAGCACTGGTGAAAAATAGCCCATACATTGTTGTGAATGGTAATGCAGCTCTGTCTCACCTTCTGAGCACAGGAAAGTGGTTGAGGTGCTTCTACACAGCTGTGCTATGCAGGTGGCTGCAGCAGTGAGCAAAGGCGTGGGCTGCAGGAGCTGTGAAATTCCACTTCCAGAGGAGTCTGAGGAAAGCAGGTTTAAAAATAAGCAATCAAGCCGGTTTCCTTTGTTAATGACTCAGTGATTCACCCAAGTTTATGTGTTTCAGCTTTGAAGGGCTCCACTCTGGGAGTAGCTTTCTTTGGAATCCATTGATTTGAATGAAAATGGGACACACATCTAACATCAGTTCCAATGAGACTGTATCCAGTGTGTCTAACTTCTTTTCTTCACCTTATTTTCTGCTTCCTCTCCTCCTTCTCAGCCATAGACCTACACTAATAGCCCCCTGCCAGGGGAAACAGACCTTTTGCCTTCATCTGACCTTTTGACCAGCACCATCCTCCACTACATGCTTTGGCTGAGAAACATGGAGCTCAAGTGATACCCCAGTCTTGTGTCATGCCAGTAAACTAGTGCTATGAAGCACTAGCCAGGGAAGTTTCACTGTGGCCTTTCTCCCACAGCTACAACAGGAACAAGAAGGACCAGAGGGAATGAACCTGCAGCTTGCCAAATTACTAGTGAGGATGATGTGTGTAAATCCCAATGGCAGATTCTGGAAAAATGCATTCAACTCCCATCTTTGCCCTTGGTCCAGTGTATAATCCTGGGAAAAACTCCTGGCCAGCCTGCACCTCCGTTCTCTGGCCAAGCATGGCACATCCCATGTGCCTCCTATATCACTCAACTCCCCTTTCACCAGGTGTGAAATTCCCATTAAGAGGAATGGGGCAAGAGACTTTAGACTGATTTCTCCATACACAGAACATTGTGATGAGGAGCAAGCCAGTAAGGAGAGGCGATACCTTTACTGGAGCAGCTGGTCCAGATGGGACATGAAGGCTGCTTTCAGATCTGCATCCATGTATTCTGGGCTGTAGATTTAGCTCCACAGGCAAACTGGACCCAGTAAAGGAACAATATAGGAATAAAGGGGTTTTTTTTCTATATTTCATAGTTATCTTTGCGGTGCTCAGCCCTACGGTGGTAAGATTTCAGAGCTGAAAAAGAGCTTGTGCTGTCTCTGTTTGAGATGATGCAAACCAAGATGTTACCTCTCCCTACAGGTCTTGTCCTGTTTATGTGCTGAGACTACTTGGGGTTACAAAACAGGAGACAAAGGCACTTCACTGTCGATTATCTTAATAAGCAGACAAAGGAGTAAATGATAAGCTAAACCCCAGTGGAGGCTGAAGCTGGATCTGCTGCATCCAAATCCAGGGAGCCAGCAGCCTCTAGGGCTGATCTCTTTGACAAGTGCTACAGTCTCACACCATTTCATATTCACTTTTCAAACCATCTCCCAAGTTTCTGCCAACAGGGACCTCACCCTGTGATAATGGAGGAAACACAGTGTTTTGCAGAGGAACAGTGGTGCTCTAAATAACCCCTGCCAATAGCAGGCTAGCTAGCTCACTGCCAGCTCCAGATGGGTTTTTTAATCAAGCAGAGCAATATTGATGGCCTCTGCTCAAGCTCTTTCACTAATTGCCTTCCAACAAGAACTCAGCAAAAGGTATGCTAAATCCAAATTTCCACCACACATAAAGTTGGGATGAAGATGTATTTATGTATTTTGCCTGTGTACAGGCAGAAAGCAGCAAACAGGGAATCTTGACACTTGAATCTTTCTTTTGCAGAAGTTTTCACTGACTTCTTTGGATCTTGAAATGCATAATTTAACATCTTATGCTTTACCTTGTTTAAAAGAAGGTGCCAAACCCTCACCTCCTTACCCACAGTTTTAAGGCATTCAGTCTTTAACACTTCCAGAGGGTCTATATTAAGTATTTAATGCTCTCTGCTCATTTCCTCTGTTTCCTAAGAAGTAAGTATTATTAGGTTGCTGCTATTTCTCATACTACAATATGTGCTATGCAAGTTCTCAGATCTTCAGCACTCGTTGACAGATTACAGCTTCAGGAACTGGTGTTTAAATTGGTATTTAAGAGGGATTATTAGCATAAATATGAACATAGCTCTAAACTGGTGAAATATGTTCAAGCATTATAGAAAGCTTGGAACCTGCCAGAAGACCTTTTCTAACTTACCTGCTGTTTCTGATAAGAAATATGCATTGAACATTGACCTACAGATGAAAAGCAGGAGGTATTTTAGCTGACATTTTTACCAGCTGGGTTAACTTTGCTCTGTTCTCTAACTACGACAAAGATGACTCTGTTTTCAACTATACACTTCATTCCATGTTCCTGGGGGTTATCACTAATCCACTCTGTCCTTGGAGATTTTCCTGGCCTCAGCTGCGTTGCAAGTTTGGATGAACAAAGCTCGCCCTTTTTTTATACCCATTTACTTCTCTTTATGGTTGTTTCTACTCAGGGGCCTTTTCATTCCTTCCCTTCACTATCTTGTCTTCAACATTTTCAGCCTTCCAAGGAAAGAGTGAGAAAAGCCCTTTTCTTTCAGCAGCTCTACTCTGTTACATGATTTCAAAGCTAAAACTGCTGGAGAGCTGAAGGGTTGAAGGGAGAAGGTCAGTACAAGGTTTGGGTTAGATGATGCTTGCTGCACATGGGGAAATGAAGGAGGATGAACCTGGCAAATACTAGTGCAAAGTGCTGCCTTGTGCCAGCTCCTTGTATTGAAAAAAGCTCATTCTGCAGCTCCTTCCCTGAAGAGATGTCACAGGAGAGACTGCACACACTGATCACTGTCCAAAAGCTCCTAAAGTGCCAGTCTGAGCAAGCAGCTGGAAGGGGAGCTGATTGCAAAGAAGGTGAGGATAGGCACTGCTGAGAAGGGAAGCCATCCTGTGTCTGAAGCTTGTCCTTGAGTCTTAGACAAAACCCTGACTGCATCCAGGCTTGACAAGGGTTTTGGGGAGATGCTAGCTCTCTGCCCCAGGACAGAGAGGACCACATGCATCAAGGCCTCTGGAGGCTGTGCAGGGACTGTTACCTGTTGATGCTGGAGTATCAGCCCTCTCCCACCAGTCTCCTGCAAATTAATGGAAGGAGGCTGATCTGACGCTTTGGAGGTGTCTGCCACTTCTAAGCATTCAATAGTTCAGCACTGCTTGCTTATGCTGCCCTTTCCAGTGCTTGGACTCATCCTGAGCACCCCCCTTTACAAACCTCCCTGTGCTCTGGGCATTGAAGGCAATCTGCCCAGCTGCCCTGGGGCCTGGCTGCTTAACTACATTAAGGGACAGTAATTTCCTGGTGAGACAGCCAACAATCTCCCTTATTCCAAATTTTCTGTTTAATTTCATTTTCTGTCTAAATTAATGCTGTTTCCTCTGTGCCTCTCTCAAAGCGATCTCTCTCCCATGGAGGCTCTCTGGGATTTCTGCCTCAAGCAAGCTGATGTCTGCTCTGCAGCCTTAGGTGTCCTTGGACACCAGGTCCCTGGGTGATGCTGCCAGCAGGAGGGTGCAGAGGTGATGGACATCTCCTTCCCTCTCCTTCTTGCTGGACCTGGAGATCAGGGCATCAGATACTTGGCTTTCACTGCCCAAGGGGAGGGATGCTTTGAACATGGAACTCAGGCACACTCAACTCCAGCTGAGCACCAGAGAGTGCACTCCTTCCCAACATGTCCATGTCATGCTCTGAGAGGATGGCAACTCTGCTTTGCCTTTTCATTCTGTAAAAAACCTGCTTTTGGGAACAGAAAGGCCCCAGCCTCTCCACACAGCAAGGATTTGGTTCCCTTGTTGAGAGCATGAGCAGGTTTTGTGTCCTGACAGCAAGACTGTCCTATAAAGACCCTTTGGATTCATTTCCCAAAGGTTTCCCAGTGCCACACAGACAGACAGTGCCCGACTAAATTTGGTATAAGCTGTTCTGTGAGTGAATGCCTCAAGGTGCATGGCTGTACCCTGGCTCTTTTTGCCAAGTGGAGAGGAGAGCCTGGCTTCACGCATCTTGCCTTCATTCCCTTATGATTTCACTGTCAAGGAAAATCTCATTGTTAACCCATCTTTGTAAATACACTTTGAGATATTTGGCTGCAATAAAAGCAGTTCCATGCAGGTGCCAGGTGTTTTCCTTAAGCCCAGTGGGGTGCTGTAATTTTCATCATGTAGAAACCACTCAAACAACACTTCAAGGATGAGAATGCAGTGCTAATACGGCTTTCAAATAGGGACAATTTATTGATAGTACTGAAACTCTCAGAGGTCAGTCTTCCATTGCACTCAATACTCTGTGGCACAACTGAAAATACTGGGTCTCCCGCAGGTATTTTCCATTTTAAATTACTGGCAGAGCGCAGTGAGGAAAAACTGAATGCATGGAATAGTGGAAGATTAATGCAGTGCCATGACATTTGTTTCAGCTCCATAAGTAGAGAAATATAAACTTTCCAGCAAACACTTCTAAGCATTTCTTTGTGTTTAGGACTAACAGGTTTATAGAGGATGAGTCATGGTGCCATATTCTGTTTTTAAGCACAGTGACGCATCCAGTGCAAGCCTTTCTGAAGGTGTAGCACAGGACCTGCCTGAAGAAACCAGGCCATAGATTATCAGGGTGGTCACGTATGGCTTGCACAGCCTGCCTCCTCCCTTCGAGCATGGAGCAGTCTTGGGGGGGGGGGGTGTCTCTGATATGCCAAGGGCTGGGATACATAGCCTCCATGGACAGAAGCAGGAATCTTGCAGTGATGGATGCCTTCAAGCAGCTGAATTACAAAGCATCAGCTTCCCGTCTTTTGAGATGATCTTTCAATTCATGACAAATGCCATAGAGCAAAACAGTCAGTTTTGGAAGCATTCATGGGCCAAGTTCCCAGAAGCCCGGGCAAGGCGCCCTCACATATGTCCCCTCCTGATTTGTCCACTTATTCAATCTCCTGTTACACTTAATGAGACAAAGACCAGCTGAATCATCTTGGGAATTTTTTCAACTGATTAATCAAAACCGAGACCTGCAGCAAAAACTTTTCCAACAAGAATAATGAAAAGGTGTTTTGTGGGTGCTGCAATATTGTGTTTGAACAAAACAAAACCTTGGCTTTTATTTGAAAACAACTTTCATTCCTGTCCTGGGTTCAGCAGTAGCAGTCATTTTTCCCCTTCTTGGTAGCTGGTGTAGTGCAGTGTTTTGACTTTCAGCTCGGGAACAGAGCTGATAACAAGGATGCTTTGGTTTGACCAAGGGCTTTGTGTGCCTCATGCTCTGCCAGGGAGGAGGGGAAGCCGGGAGGAAGCAGAGACAGGACACCTGACCCAAACTGACCAAAGAGGTATTCCATACCACAGCACGTCATGCCCAGGATGCAACTGGGAGTTAGCCGGGAGGGCTGGGAGACTGCAGGGTTGGAGGAGGTATCGGTCGGTGCTTGGTTGGGCTTGGGGGGCGAGTTATCGGTCGGCTGGTGGTGAGATGATGTATTCTCTTCCCTTGTTATTTCCTTTATCATTGTTATTATTGGTGGTAGCAGCAGTGATCTGTGTTATACCTTAGTTACTAAACTGTTCTTATCTCAACCCGTGGGAGTTGCATTCTTTTTGATTCTCCTCTCCGTCCCTCCGAGAGCAGGGGGAGGGCAAGAAAGGGGGGGGGGAAGTGAGCGAACGAATTACCTGACTGGGTTTAAACCACAACAATTCCTCAAGTCCATTGAATTTGCCACCTCAGCCTTCTCCATGCAAAGATCTTTCCAAACGGTTTTCTTTTTAGTGAAAATTAATTAACTCTGCTGACTTCTGATTAGGTTTAACAAGCCAAAAGTGTTTTAATCTGGATGAAATCTTGGAAAACTTCATGAGAACAACTTCCTGGCTCTCCAAGATGGGAATCACTGTCCATTGATTTCCCTCCCCATAAGCATGGGGTGGGTTATATTGAAGTCCACTTGCATAGTGGCTGGTGGCAAAGAACCAGGAGAGTAGAAGAATTGAAATTAATACGAATTGATCAAATAAAAGGTAGAAATATCCCAAAGGCTTCTTTTTTACAGCAAGTTCTGGCTGCCCTGGTGTTGTGCCAGCCTTCCTGTGAAACATTTAAAGATGCAATAAGGCTTTTTTGTTAGTAAGGAGTCATTATGGAGTATCTGCTGTGCAAATGGAAGAAGATCAGTCTAGCCTTCCCACTGCAACTAGTTCAAGTAGATGCTTCCAGAAGCACCATATACTTGGTAGTGCGGAGAGAAACTATATAGTGCTGTGCAGGGCCCTTTGCATTGGTATTTTCTCCTCCACACTCAAGCAGCAATGAATCACGAAGCATATTATTTCTTATCTACGTTTCACCTCCAGGGAATTCAAATGAAATACAGGCACAGAGGAAAGCCGGCTCACTGCTGTGGGAGTATGTCAGTACCTTAGCTTCAAGTTGGAAAGATGAGCTGCTCCAGATTTAAATCTTTCCTAAGATCAGCCTATGCCCTGAGGCAGGATATACAGAAAATATACAAACCTGAGATTTCTTTCCTTGCAGTAAAGGCATAAAAAACCCTTTTGGGGTTAATAGGTGACCTGCTACTTCAAGCTGGAAAGCCCGATCAACCAACACACCAAGCTCTTTTTCTCACTGCTTTCCCATTCAAGTACTCCTGGGTGGGGTGAGGCTTAGCTCCTACGGCTGTTGAAAATGTGCCTATACCATGTCTATTCATATCAGTCATTAATTACATATAGAACCCCACTCTGTTTGATGTTCAATCCCATCTCTAGGCTAAGCCTTATGGCACTATTACAAATGCTTTACCATTGTCCAGAAACTGAACAGCAAAGGGTTTTTTGGCTGCTGACGGGGTTACTCAGACCTAACTGCAGTGGCAGCACAGCAGCAAAATATGCTTTTCTCTGGATGTTTTATAATTTCTTTCCAAAAGAACAGGGAGGCTGACAAGACCTGATGTTCAGCTCAGAGGTGGCCAGAGAAGGTTTATATGCAATGGATCCGAGTATGTTCCATAAACAATGCATGTGGTTTAGTCTAGGACTTAGCAAGGGACTTTGGAAAGAACAAGAAGCCAAAAGATAACAGTCAAAAAAACTGTGCAGAACTCAACTTATTTTGGAGCCAGTTGGAACTTGGAAATGCTCTCCTGGGCTTTCAGCTCATTCTTGCCTGCTTCATTATGTCAAATTACCCAATTTGATGGATAGAAAAGCAGAGAATGATGCCAGTAAAGACTGGGCAGATACTTTATGCTTACTGTAGCTGTTTCTACATGAAAGTTTCTCCTGGGTAAATGTTGGACAGCCTTTCCCTCCTTATCCTTTTGTGACTTCATTTTCCAACAGAATTTAGTATTTGACTTTGAAGAAAATCAGGTGGAAAACAGGCCTAAAAATCAAGTAATTTTTGTTGCATCATCTCCATTTTAACAGAATTGTCTCAAAATACTGCAGTGAGTGCCTGCCTTTCACAACCACTGTGAAGATTATCTGAAGTTGGAGCAGCGTCTTTAAGATAAATCATATGTAGGAAGGCTAACTATCATTACTGTGTAACTAGTGAAGTTATTTTAAACTCAAAGTAGGTTACTGAAGGAGTTTCATAAAAAGCCTCTGCAAAACATAGTATTTAAAACAATGTTGGCTGAAGACAAAGGACTAACAGTCTCAAATGAAAGTTGACCAAGAATTAGGCAGTGTCTTTTAATGGGCACCATGCAGCAGGTACCACAACCTTGCTGAGGCCAGTGGCTGTGCCAGAACCAGACTGCATGGTAAATACAGTTCTGCACCCATTAGAGTGCCCCAACCTATCTCCCCTCCCAGTTGCAACCACCCCTCCATAACTCAGTGTATCTGAGCATGTCCCAAAGGCTATGATGGATTTCGTTGCCTTTTTGGCTATATGCCCTTCTGGGGAGCAGATGAAAGCAATGAAGCCCAAGTTGACGTACTGTGTGGTTTCTTTGTCAAGAGTTTCAGTTGCATTTTAAAAGTTGTATGTAGGATTGAGTCCTTAGTCATGGTGCTGTCACTGAGGGAGGCATTCCAGTGCCACCAGAGCCAGATGGAGCCTGGATTTTCTCCCTTCCCTGTGCAAGACGGTTTGGGCAACCACCCAGATGCTTCCTAAAGATTGCCATTGCTGGTTCCTGGAATGAGGAATGGAGGTGTCCCAAGAGTAGTGACCCCATGGGTTTGCAAGCACCAGCTCCTGGCCTCAGAGTCATACAGCCTGATCTATGTATCATTACTTTTTCACATCAAAGAACTAGAGTCCAGACAAATGGGGATGAAGGTTAAGTCAGCTTGCTTTTGTCTAAAATCCAGTGTATTAAATGCACTAGTAACACTGTTAATCCACTCAGGTTCTTCTCTTTTTGTCTACATGTGGGGAGACTCTCTTGAGTAGGGGAAATTTGGTCAGTGATGATGGGATTGCAGCAGTAAGGAACAACCCCCTTGATATGAGCCCTACATCATTACAGACATGAGGCATGTCAAAACCAACCTTAAACACTCTTAATGACAAAATAAGTTAGAAATGTGCACATAGAGAAAAACCCCAACCAAACCAAAACCACTCTCCTACACTTTACTAGCTACGTTCACATTGTAGTTGCAGCTATGCTTATCCTACATGCTTATACTGGATTTTACACAAGATTGCACAGTATGAGCTAATACACAATTTATTTTGTATGTCAACAAACTATGACTAGCTTTGCTGATGAACCCTCTGTCCTCACTCCCTCTGGCTGTCACAGGGTCCCAAAGGGTTTTTACACCCAAAGACCCCATTTTGTCCCAAGCAAGCATCTCAACCTGGGATGATTACTGGTGCTGTAAGCAAAGAGAGGGGATGAGGAACATTATGGATGTAATGATAATAAATGGAGGCTTTTATTAATCCTCATGGTGCAACGAGCCATTGCCCTTCCATAAAATGAATCAGATGCTGACGATATGAATTAAAACTGGGAAAAGTACAAGCATTTCCATTCATCCCAGGTTTTCAAAAGGATAAACTTCCAGAAGAAGGGACCTTTTCCTCTAATTCTCCACACTTGAAGTTACATACCACCTCACAGGCAACATGGGCTTAGCTTGTAGCTAAACAGGACTAGAGCAGGGCATCTGGAGAGGGAAGGCTGGTGCTGGATGAACTGCTGATGTAGCATAAAAATGTGGCTGCGATGTGCAGACCTGACTGGAGAGTGGTTGCAGTGTTTGATTGTAAATGTTTGCCAGGAGGGAGGCTGAGCTGCTCTCTGGGGCCATCCATAATTAAGTTCAGGTTAAGGACCACAAGGTCCTGTGCAGTGTTCTGTCATCTGTTTTAATCAGACTGCAGGAGATAATAAACACCCTTGTCTGGAATGCAACCTGAGGGGAGAGGGGACTCATATCTGACAAGAAGACAGAGTGCAGACTAGCGCTAAGTGACAGATGACAACAGGCACCTCGTGCCACAAGAGCTGCTTGCTTTATTTCTCAGAAATGGTTATTGCTGCAACATTTTTGTCCCGAAAAGCCCCAGAATGGACACTCAGTCCTGCCTGCACCTGGAAAACTTAGAGAAAGGAATGCACAGCAGGGGTTTCTCCATAACCAATGACTTTTTCCTTAAGAAACACCTGAAGTGAAACTCACAGATGCTAACAACTCATTAAGTTAAATCTAAATAACAGCAGACGTGTGAGTGCCTAGATCAAAAATCCTTGTCCAAGAAAGTAGTGAGAGGCTGGGAAGCAGGATAGGTCCATTGGCCCAGCAGCACTGGACCTACCTGGTTAGGTGTGTGCATTAAAATATGGGCAGGAGGGCTCAGATGCAAGGTCATACCTCAGCTAAGACATGACTGTAGGTGCATCTTTCCTGCAATTGGGAAAATAAGTTGATTTTTGGAGTTTAGAGTGCTTCCTTGCCTGGTTCACTTTGGCCTTCTGATACTTGTTCATGACTGTGCCTACCTGTCAATAATTTTGGTTAGAATATTATACTGCACCTGAGCCCACTGATTTCTTTGCTGGCAGTGCAATAATCGCTGTATTTTTAAAGCTCAGTTGAAGCAGCTTTCTGGAGCTTTTTGGTACCCACTCTGATTTTTATTCACTTCAGTACTCTGTCCCCCAACTAAATCTTATATGAGAGCCATGAAACTCTCATTAATTCCTCTTCTGAGGAATTAATTCTTATTAACAACTGCTCAGTAAAGTAGGACTTCAGATTATATATTTCTGTAAATAATAGATTAAGCCATTGTTCTTCCTATATCCACGTACTGTCTGCAAACCAAAATATCATGACAGGTTGGTAGCTCTTTATTTTATGATTGACATGAAAGAATAGAAGTCGGATCAGATGATCTTTTGAGGTTCCCTCCAACCTGGGTTGCTTTCTGGTTCTATGAAAAGATCTTACAAAAGCGTTGTAAAACCAGAAATGTGGAGGACAGTTTCTAATTCACCCACTCCTAATAGCTTGAAAAGTATGTACAACATAAGTTTGGTTTTATACAATATAATTTTAAACCTAATTGTCATTTTAAGATGCAGTAATTAAGAACACAATCAACACTGATTGGGGTGTCAGCAGCCTGGGTTAGGTACCATGAGGATGAAGCGAACATTAGGGAACGCCACAACAAATTGGCCCTAAATTACATGAAGCTGCTAAAAATATAAATCTTTAATTATTAGCTCATAACACCAAGTGAGAAGAGAAAATGCTGCCATAGTGACAAGGTGTAACACCAGCACATCTGCATTTCATAATCACATTGGTTAATTGGGGTGGCACATGCTGATGAGGAGTAATTGCTTGCAGACCGTTGGTCCAGCATGCAGAATGGTGCTTGCAGGCAGGGAGCTGACAAAACAGAGAGGAGGAGAACCTGGCAGAGGCAGGGGGAGGTGACCTGTCCTCCTGGGGCTGGTGCACAGGCAAACAGAGGTGTGCAGCCCCTTGCTCACACTCAGGTTGTGGAGGGTGCTTCATTCCCACCTGTCTGCTTCAGGATGGCAAGGTGCATATGCAATGTGCAGGTTGACCTCATTTCCCCGCAGTCTTCAAACATCCTTTGCCATGTGCACATTGGTGATCAGAGGAGGCCAAGGAACCCAGCAGAATTTAGATCAATCTAGATTTAGATTAGACATTAGGAAGAAATTCTTTACTGTGAGGCTCTGGCACAGGGTGCCCAGAGAAGCTGTGGCTGCCCCATCCCTCGCAGTGTTCAAGGCCAGGTTGGATGGGGCTTGGAGCAACCTGGTCTAGTGAAGGTGTCCCTGCCAGTGGCAGGGGGCTGAAACTGGATGAGCTTTAAGGTCCTTTCCAATCCAAACCATTCCATGATTCTATGAATGCACCCGACCATGCCCCT
This sequence comes from Pezoporus occidentalis, assembly GCF_034315485.1. Taxonomy (NCBI): domain Eukaryota; kingdom Metazoa; phylum Chordata; class Aves; order Psittaciformes; family Psittacidae; genus Pezoporus; species Pezoporus occidentalis. Next base: position 1,817,213 of record NW_026915483.1, read on the forward strand.
GCTCCTCTCTTGTGGCGTAAAGAGGACCCTGCTGCAGAGTACACCTTTGGGACCCCATAGGGAGGCCTTCTTCAAGTACTTGAGATGGATATTAGGCAGAATGCTGCCTAATATATAACCTGGAGTGTTTCATATTTGCATTTCACACTCCTCCATACACTCAGATGGACGTTTTCCCAATTAGCTTAAGTTCTGCTAAAGCTGGCAGAACCAAGACAGCAGGAGATATTATCTTGAATGTCAGGGACTTAAAATATAACCTTTTCAGAGCACAGTCAGACTCTGACCACAGCTGAGGCCTCTAAACGATACTTTAAAGAAGATAAATAATATAATAACAGATAACAAATGTTAAGTTTGTTGTAACTTGAAAGTGCAATTTACCTTCTCAGCCAGAAGGAATATAAGCATGTCTTTGCCATTAATGTTCTGCCAGTTAATGTACTAGGTTTCTATAATTATCAGCCCTCGTTTCATTGTATTGATTGAATGTTTGGAGATACAAGCTTGCACCTCGTCCCACAACTTGGCCCTTGATTTATCAAATCTCAGCAGCCAAACCTCTGCCAAATTAATAAAGATGGAACGACTCAAGGGAGCTCTGGAGATTGTTGCTGTTTGCAAGAGAAGAAATAAATTGCTACAGCTTTGATCTATCCACAGCACGCTCGTTAATTATGCCTAATGATGGGATGCTGCAGACAGATGTTATGAAACTTCTTCATAAAGTTTCAGAGATGAGTGCTTGTAATTGTTTTGTCTGTGCATGGGGCTGAACAAGCCTGGGGGTTATTTTGCATACTCCTCAGCACTACTGAGATATCTGCAAGGTCCTTGCTTAGATGTGTGCTTGGATGGGAGAGGAGGGAGGCGTGAGCTGCACTGCAGGCAGGGCTGCACGCTGCTGCCTACACACCTCATCCTACCAGCAGCACTGAGGAGCTTCCTGGCTTCTTCTCTAAGCATCTGATGGTCCTTAATGTGGCAGGAGCCTCCCCACAATGGACTTGCTATAATGAATATGAAAATCTAGGTCAGAGTAGTTTCATCTGTGGGGAAAAAAAAAAAAAAGAAAAAAGAAGATCTTATACCTAAAGTCTCTAATGTCTCCTTTTTTTCACAATGTATTTTGTGCATAGGGTGTAGAAATGAAAATCTGAAGGCACTTCATTCACCGAAGAGTAGGGTCTAAATGGAAAGATTTTTAAAAATATGGGGTTTTTTGGTGCATTGCATATTTTCCCATGCTTTCTTGATGTTTATTCTGATGTACATGTTTTTGGGGATGGAAATCATGGCCCTTTCCAAAATAGATGGTCCCTCCTCCTCAAATATATTTTAAAACTAAAGATCACTTCAAAAAACTGCAGTTTTTGAAGCATCTTATGATTTTCAGCCATGTTAACATCTTCTGTAATGGTGGCTTTTTCTTAAAGCTCCCTACCCTGAAGGTGTTTCATATTTCCTAGCCAAAGAAGATGATGTGAAGTGTGTTTAGATGTGGTGCAACCAATTCTACTTTGGTCAGCAAATCCACCTGCGTGTACCAGTTCCTGTTGAACTCTGGCCAGTGCTGGCAGCAGAGGTGAGGACAGCAGTGATGGAGATAGCAGGAAGATGGGCTTTATCCACAGAGCATCACATGCCCTTGTGTCCTTATCTTCAACATTGCCAATACCCTTAGAACAGGGACCTCATTTATCGTAAGAGCTCATAAGATAATTAACTGTACAGATAAAACCAGCAAACAAATTGATCCAAAGCAGAAAGACAGGGAGGAGAGATGTCAACTGTCAAGTAGGAAAGCATCCAGTTATCTGCAGGCTTGCAGCAGTGCAGCCACTGCTGTTTCTGAAGCACAGCAAAAAGAGGCAGGAAACCACTAGGGCAACATTCAGGTGGTTGAGATGTTAACTGCAGCATTAATAGCTGTGTGAGCAGTAGAACTTGCAATACAAGATAAGGTACTTTAACTAAGAAGTCCTGTAATCCATAAAGTAACGTGTAAAGATATTTCTGAGAGCTAGCAGACTTGATGATTCAGACAAAGTAGCACCTAGTAAAATGACCTGACGCAAATGTGGGTCACATCTTTGGAGTGCAGAGTTCTGCTTCACAGTTTTACAGGTGATTTGAAAATCACAACAAGGCTTGCTCTGGCAAAACAAATACACCTACTGACCAAATAGCTTGCAAACTGTACATCTAAAGAGAATGTAGAGAATTTAAGGCCAACTGCTTCACAAAGCTAAGTGTGAGAATTAAGAGGTTTTCATTTGAATCCAGAGTGCTGCCAAAGCACCTTTTGTTCACAAGTACTACCTAGAAGATTAAAGAATGAAGTTTGCATGTTATAAGGAACAGCTAACATTACATTTCTCCTGAAATTCAGATGATGTAAGATTCCCCATCTGCTCAGATTTGTCCTGCTGTGAGACTCACTGTATTGCCTGGAATAGAGAGGCACTATTCTCTGGAATAGAGAGGCATCTCTTCTGGGAGACAGGCTGCCTGCTAGGCTCAAGGCAAGGACATAGAGTAGTGTCCCACAGCCTGGCTTTCCTGCCATGTTACCCACCCTCTCACACCCTCTCCCTCACTTTTTTCTTTCAGATAAATAAATGAAACATTAATCAGATCAGAGAGAATCTGATTCACATGCAAAAATGTGGTGCTGGAATAAAAAAAAACAACAAACATCCTGTTTTGCACTAATTATCATACTTAAAGTCCCACCCAAAGATTATTGCCAGTAAGAGCAGTGGTTGCATGGCCTTCAATAGCCTGGGCATTTGCTGCTGGAAAGCATTTGCTGCTGGAAAGCATTTGCTGTGTCTCCCTGGTTCTCTCATGTCTCTGAGATAATACCAGTGCAGCCAGTTGGTCTGAGCAAGTGGCTTTGACAGGGAGCCGGAGATGGCAGCTAGGAGCCATCTGGGTGCATGGTTATTAATAATGTCTCTAATGTCACAGGGTGATTAAGGCAGAGACAATAAGCAGCCAGAATCACTGTTCTTGGGGATGTAGCAGCCACTGAAAATGAGATGAAGACTGTGCGAACCCAGGGGCATCACAAAGCTGCAGCCTCATACCCATCCCCTTCAGGGACTCACGTTCCTTCTCCCATGAAGATACAAATTTGGACAGAGCTGGGTGGTGAAAATCAGCCTCTGGAAGATATTTCATTTTCTCCTGCAGATTACGAGGCATCTGCTGTATTCTGAAATGCTGCTAATACTGGCTATTTCAGCTTGCAAATGAGGGTGAGCTATCCATTAGCATGAGCCTTAGCCAGGGCTGAGGCTGTTTCCAGGCTCTCAAGCTTTCAGAGGTAATCAGCTCATTTTCACCTGTAAACTTGCAAAGGGACTGCACAATCTTTCTATAGGCATCACAGACTCACTTGGCTCTCTCACAGGCTGTGGAAAATGGAGCACAGAGCAAGTCCTGTGCATTTTAAACACCTGATGTAGCAGCAGAATTCTTAAAATGCTATGAATCTCATGGTGACTTTTCAAAACTAATTCAACAGCATTGTCCATTCATAAAATAGCAACTATCCTTCCATTGTAATTTCTAGGAATACGAAGTCTGAATATATGCACTTTGAGGAAAAGAAGAAGAGAGATGCAAGAAAAAAACCCACCAAAATAAAGTGTTTTTTATAATACACTGCAGCTCAGTTCACAATGAACACATGTTGGTGGCTGCTCACAAAGCTCACAAGCAGCCACTAGAACCATTGCAGCCTGTGTGCCCCTGTGTAGCCTGGGAGAGCAAAGGTGACTGTGTGGCACGTTTCCCAGCAGTGCTTCCTGTGGACATCCCCTTGAGCGCAGGGCTCCAGCGACCTGCAGCACCATCATGTCCCTCTCTGGTTCCCTGACTTTAGAAACAGCTCATGCAGGGAAACAACCCCGCAGGCCCAATTTTGCCTCCTGATGGTTGGGAGGCAGAGGAAGACCCAGCTCCCTGTGCCCATCATGGGAACACAGTGCTGTGAGTCTGGTCTGTGTCTGAGCTGCAGATCTGCATGGGGATTGTGCATAAAGATCCCCATGGAACCTGCATCTCTCCACTGACTTTTGACCCCAGGAAGGCCCCAGGCATGGCTTCTGATACCTAGTGCTGGCTGAGACAAACTTCCTCCACCCTGGGAAAGTGGGAAGAATTTAGCTTTACATGAGAAAATGTTGCCTGGAATCAAACAAGAGTCTCATGACCTCAGTTGATAATCCCCTGCTGCAGGGACATGCCCAGTGCCTCGGGGATGCTGGGGCACTGCTCCCCACCACCATGGCCATTCCCCTTCAGCTCAGCACCCAGCACCCACCAAGCAAAGGTGATTAAAGCCCACAGTCACCAGCATCCTTTTACAAGTCACCTTTGCTCTCCCAGAGCATCTCCTGCCCACTCTTGCCGGTACTGTTGGTTTCCCAGATTTCAGCAGCATCTCACACCTCCCAGCAGCAGCAACACAGCTGGTGGCTGTCACACAGCTCCTACCATCCAGACCTGTATGCCGGCTTCAGGAAGCATATCACTGGCACCCAGTCTGTGTCTAACCAGGTGCGTTACAGAGAGTGAGAGGTGCATTCTCATTACTTCTTTTCCTTTCTTCTCTGATTCTTCTATGAGAAATGCTACCCTTTTCCACCCTGATTCTCTATTAATTTTGCACAATCAGGCTGTCCCCTCCTAAAGACCCTGCAGGAGCAAGGAGGTGGAGCAGGATCTAATCACACAGCTGTGCTGGCAGCAGCTCTGTATGTGTCTGTGTGTGCAGGGGCAGGGGAGGGCGCAGCTGGCATCCTGCCTAATGCCAGACTGCTCCCAGCTTCATTCACATCTCTCTGTAAGTGCTCTGTGGTTAAACCCACAATTTTCACAAGCTAAATCCCTCCACTGCACCTCTTAACATATCCTAGACTCCAAGAGGCTTGCTGCACTGCTAAATCATTGCTAGAAAAAGCTCTTCACCTATTGGCAAATTTATCTGTCCTCCTAAAGTAATTTCCTCGAGATGAACTGAAAACACGTAAGGGCAGGAGCCTTCTAAGATGCTTGTTAAGTGTAAAATACCAAGATTACTTGATGACACAATTACCTTTTCTCCTTTTCTGCTCAGATCCATTCCAAGCTGCACCTATTTGTTCAGCCTTTCACAGGTTCAGCCAAGCTAGTGCTATTTCGCACATGAAGCTGTCACATCCACATCACATCAAGTGCAATCATCCAGTTAAGGTGGAACATTTCTTCTGGACACTGATGACAGGTGCCAAAGTCCCCTTAGGTTTGAAAACCAGTGTTGTGTGTTCCTGCATTACATAAACCTCTGACCTGACCTGCACCCTTGGTCTTCAGTTTATGAAGGTGCCCAACCATCATATGGGCTGGGGGGGGGAAGCATGTCTAAGTCGTCTCACACAATGCAGCATTACCAGCAGCAATGGCCAAAATGCTCCTCTTCCATCTTTTACTACCATATATTTTGGGTTTTTTTGTTCCTTTCCAAGAGACTTTGACTATCTCATCATTTTTCAGAGTATTTTTAATGCATCCTCCCAATTTCTTCTTCAGTTGTCTTACACATGTCACAGCTCATATGGCTGGGGCTTGTTGTGATGCCATGTGTGTCTATCCATTTGTCTCCCTCAATCCCTGCAGGTTTTAGAGTGGTATTTCAGTATTTCTGAGTTGTCTTCTCTTTGTACTGTAACTTGTCATAAGAAAACTTACTGGTGTTGAGACAGAGACAGCAGTGAGTTAAACAGCTTCATGTATTAGGGACAGCAATGACAGCATATGAAGAACCAAGTGTTCAGAGAGCCTTGGGATATGAAAAGCTAAAGAGGCATAGAAATGAGAGGCTAAAAGAGAAGTCAGTCCTTCCCTTGCTTTTGTAAAACTATATATTGCTCTGCAGTGTTGCAGAGCACAAACACAAAATCATAGAATCAACAAACTTGGAAAAGACCTTTAAGACCATCAAGTCCAACCATGACCCCAGCACTGCCAAGGCCGCCACCAAACAATGCCACTAAGGACAAACTGATCTCCGATCAAGATCTCCCCTCATGAATGCCTCTCACGATGTCCACTCACAGCCATTCCTCATCTGCACCCCGCAGCGGACCACGCTGTGCAGCTGCCACCTGACCTCTCATGGCCACCCCTCATATCCCCTCAAGATATGGTCATCCCTCATGCCCCATGGCTGCCCCATGGCTGCCTGTGGTCTCCCCTCATGATCTCCCCTCACAATTGACCCTCATCCTCATGGCCGCCCCCTCTCTTCCCTCATGATCTCCCTCATGATCTTCCATCATGGCCGCTCCTCTTCTCCTCTCATGATCTCCCCTCATGCCATCCCTCCTCTCCCTCATGATTTTCCTTCATGGCCGCCCCTCCTCTCCCCTCATGATCTTACCTCGAGGCCATACCTGCTCTCTCCTCATGATCTTACCTCAGGGCCGTACCTCCTCTCTTCTCACAATCTTCTCTCATGCCATCTCTCCTCTCCCCTCGTGATATTCCCTCACGGTCTTCCCTCATGGCTGCCCTTGCTCTCCCTTCACAATCTTCCATCACAGCCACTCCTCTTCTCCCTTCACTCCTCATGGCCGCCTCTCACGTCCCCTCATGATCTTCCCTCATGGTCACCCCGATCCCCCTTCATGAGGCCTGAATGTGCTATGTTGTTAACAGCTAGTTCCCTGTGGAACTCCGCACTTACTGAGCACTTCTATACACCAGTAAATACATGAAAAACACATGAAAATTCCATGATTTTCCAAACAGAATAAATGGTTTTCTCTGGCAAACAAAGTCCAAAGCAGTTTGTTTTGGCTGGAAGTTTGTAAGTGCTGTCTGGGCAGAGGACACCTTCCAGATGAAGATGTCTTCCTGATCAGGCCTTGGCAGCTCTTTTCCCTCTCGTCCTGAGCTGCTCTCCTGCACTTCTCCACATACATTAGGCAAGGAGTTCTTCGATGGCCCCTCACCAATACATCACGGCTTGAATCAGTCTCTGCCGATATTGATGGCAGCAGCACTTGCTCATAGGCTGAGCAAGGCAGACAAAGTGGTACCTCCTGCATAATGTTGATCTAATGAAGGATCATCTCTTCTTAGGCAGAGGGAAGGGAACAGAAGAGAGCCAGAAATGTCTTCTAAGCAAAAAGGGTTTTCATCATCTCGCCAAGCCTCCAAGCCAAAGCAGAGCTTTCAAATCAGATGCTGCATGTTGTTATTCTGAATCACATCGGACCCTGTTTCAGCCCCGTAGCAGCAGAGGGCATAATTGAACCAAATCTGAATTTCCTGATCCTTCCTATTGCATTTTCTTCCTGGTCAGCAAAAGAAAAAAAAACAACCCCAAAATTAGTTTGCAGGTGTAAGACAGAGAGACCCTCTCACCAACCAGCTCCAGACTCTACTCCCCATTAACAAATCAGTGTGCTTAAAATCAGTGCAATCTCCTTACAGTCAAAGAATTTCCCCTTCGCATCAAATTTTGCTCTGCTTTGGAGAGAGCAAGCATGTCAACCCTTCAGAAATCCCCTCTTTGTCTTTTCTCTGTAACAGCTATGGAGAGGTCTTTTTAAAGCGGTTTTAGCCTATGTTTTGTACAAAGCAGGAATAAGCAGCAGTGCTTTCCATGAAGATAGCCGTCTTCTACAAGAAGCTCAGAAGTGGAGAACTGGCTTTCCTGCACACCTGGCCAGGGCACTCTGCAGTGCTCTGATGTAGAGCCCTTCCTGCATTCTGGCTAGAGGCACAGGAGCCTGTGCTCACTCAACTGGTGCAAATTAAACATGCTGCCTTGAAACTAAGCTTCCTGCTCTGAACTGAGGCATGACCCTCCCCTGGATAAGAGGTTTGTAGGAAATTTTGGCAGGTTTCCATGAAAAAAGTGGTTTCTTTTGCTCTCTGCGCACAGGTAGGATCTCACTACACCATAATCTCAAACACAGGCAGCAAACAGGAATCAACTCCAAGGAGCTGACGAGTGTCAAGAAGTGGTTCCTGACAGATGTGAGAGCAGGAGGAAACACAAATCAAAGAGGAGTGGGGAAACAGGTCATGCTGTTTCTATTTTTGAAAGCATGCTATTATTAATCACCAGACTCAGGCAGTGTTTAAAGCAGGTACATGCTCATGTTCTCTTGACTTTTTAGTAATGCTTCATTAAAATAGTCTGAAAGAAAATACATTCCTGCATGAAACTCTCAGAGGCCTGAAAGTATGGCCAAGCTGAAGCTGGTCCCCAGCTCCTAGGCTGTGGGCAGGAAAGTCTGAAGAAGCTGTCAGTGCGTTAGTGCATGAACCCTCCATTTTATTAAACTCACCACAACATTACTGCAAATAGTTGGACAGCGTGCAGATATTTGAATGGCATTTGTACAGAAAGTTCTAAAAATATTCCACTGTTATTTTGTGCTCAACTGCTTTTGAGATCAACAGGGTAGTACTGTAGGTAACAGGATACTTAAGTAACCAACAGTTATATTATGGTGAATGTGCCTCAAAATACATGCTTTGGTGTTCAAATGATCAGCCCGGGAACATCAAAAGAAGAGCCCCATGTCAAGCTGACAATAAACCCCTATCTGAAATCAGCCACGTGGGGCTGCAATGCAATGGTTGGCAGTAAGCCCTGCCCATAGCTTGGCACAGGCAAGCATGGGTTATAGTGGCACTGGCCATAATAAATATCTCTTTGAGCGCAGTCCAAGTCTTTGAAAGACAGGTTGCACACCATGCCAGCCACTTGTGAATGTGCTCTCTTGCACTTCTATTTTCTGTCCTTACAGGGCACCCAACAAAACAATGCATCCTTCTCACTGTTGAACAAGGTCTTCTGCAGACGTGTGTTGGCTTACTGTGAGGACATAGACTACTCCGAGAGAAGCACCCGACCAAGGCACTTGGAGAAAAAGCCAAGCTTGGTGCTCCTCTCTATCGCTTTCCAATCTTACTGTTGAGTGCTTATGTCTGGATTTAGTTTAGTTTTCTGATCCACGGAATCTGATGGGCACTTTAGGAACATTTTAAAGGAGGAAAAGTGTTTGCAGGCAACTAAGGGAGCCCCCAGGCACTGGCAGAGTCAATGACATGGGTGCAAGGAGATTTACAGAAGTTCCTATGAAGCTGATATCATTTTTTGAGGTTTCCACTTGTATTCAATTAAGATACAGATAGTAATATGATTCTATGAATGTAGCCTTTTTCAGTAAACACTCCAGAAGTCCTGTAAGTTCCCTTTGATGGAAGGTGCTATGGAGGTGGCTGAAATTTGCCCTCACTAAAGTCTTCTCCCTACAGACAGCCCCATCAGTCTGAGTGTGCTGTTCCCAAAGCATTATAAGTCAGTCAGTGACCAGGAGCCCAACAGCCCTTCCCCAGTATAATGTGCTCAGTAACAGTTACCCTTCAAAATATCTTAATTACCAGGTCAGCCTCGGGGATGGTACCAAACAAATCACTCTGTATATGAAATATCTAGAAAGATTCTTTGGTTTTGAAGCAATTTTGAAAGATGGAATAGAAGAAGATTATTAAGTCTTTCTTTCAAGGGGGAAGCCCTCTGCTAGTTCTCTCAATCCCAGAGAAAATAGAAATAACTGGGGCTGAAATGAATATGTATGTCTGGGTGCTGTGCTGCACTGATAAGAGCCTCTCCAGTTCTGCTGCCAGCACCATCCCTCCTCTTGGGCTCCCTGCATCCCTCCTGCCAATGAGAAAAGGAGGAGGAGGAGTGCAAGGAGGAAGAAGCAGAGCCAGCAGCACTGTCACTGGGGCTTTGGCTTTCAAAACCCGCCCAGCACTGCTCTTGCAGCTGGATGCAGACACACAGCAGTGCTCACCCCTCTGTAGAGGCTTCCCCCCCTCAACCCCACGCTCTGAAGGGAGGGGAGGTACAGAGGGACTGGCAGAACAAAGCCATGGTCTCAGCTGCAAACACAATAGGCATCTGCAGGCCCTACAGTGTCTCTGTCACCTGGGGATGGAGCTGAGGGGTCTGCAAGAGACACTCACTCTGCCCTGTCAGCTGCAGCAATCTCACTGTCCCAGAAAGTTAACCAACCAAATATTGTTCTTTTGTACTTAATCTAAAAACGCTTGGGTTTGCCAGTTATCCTGATTTACCACCACCCAGTGCCGGCAGACAGCCAAGAGCCTGCCTGTTGGACATGCAGCCCCAAAGCTTTCAGGTCTCAGCATCACTCAGAGGTGGGGCAGTGAGGTGATGGGCCATGCCATGCTGCGCTGTGCCATGCTGCCTGTCACCACCTACGTCACCTACTGAGGCGAGGAGCTGTGCACTGAGCTGAACAGGCCCCATGGGTGCTGTGCTGCTTGTGGCTAGGTCTGCTGGGTGAGGTGCTTCCTTTGAGCACAGCCTTGGTTTTGCTTAACCGAAGCAGCTTATCTCTCATAGACCTCTCTCATATGCCCTATACTCCCACTTAGGACCTCTTTGTCTGATACTGGGGCTCACCTGTGCCAGTTATATCCATGTTAGCATTAATAGAAACATTCTGCTGCTACATCCTTGGATCCCATTTTACTGATCCATACTTCATGTCTCTCAGTCTGTTAGCAATAGATACATGGAGAGCAATCACTTCCAAATAATAAGCTCTCCACTTACAGCAGAAGTGCTCATTAAGTGCATTACCTGGTGCTTTGATGCTACTAAACTACATCTCATATTTATTCCCCAGTGGTCATATCTTCTCTGTGGTGAAAATGCCTCCAGCTTTCTTTCCTTGCTAAACTTCATTAGCATGTACTGTTTGCAGAGGCTGTTAATACATGAAATAGGCTTAAGCATGGGCTCTTAGAGGAACAGCCCCTTTCCCATCTCAGTTGTTCTAAAAGATGCTGGTTTCTCACTTTTATCCAGGTTTTTGAAATCATGTCCGGTTTTCACACCAGTCCATTTTTAACTATCATAACCAATCTCCCCTGGAGACACCACCAGCAAACAACTTGAGGATGTGCAAGCCTCCTTAAGCCTGCCACATTTCTCTTGGTTTACAAATCAACTGCTGTATTTGACTGAGATGACAACCTCTTCAATGCCTCTTTTCCACAGATCCTTGGAGGCTTCAGCACAATTCACTGTTGAGTAGTTCAAGGTAATAAACTTCAGAGGAAGCAATTAGAAACACTTGGCTGCAAGTAGCTATGATCATGTGATGGAGGCAAAAGCCTTTGTTTATCCCATCCCTAGCGAGTCATGGTGCCTTGCCCCAGAGGAGCTATTGCCATCCTGTCTCATTCTTCCTATGGGCTGGGAATGAGCTACATTCTCTGTGTTTATCACACCAAGATGGTTCTGGTGTTATAAAAAGAGCTCTATGTTTAAGCTCATATTCAGAGTTGATGCAATTTAGCACCACTCCTTTGCTTGCCAGCATACAGCATGTTTCCACAATATAAAGAAGTTTCTTTACAGACAGTGAAGTATTAAGATAGCGATGCTAGCCCAGTTGGGTGGTATACTCCAAAAGTGATGCCAAGTAATGAGTGGGAAGCTTGAAGTCTTCACCCTCAACCAGACCACGGATACTGCACAGCATGGTAACTCAGGAACGTGGAAAGGCTAAAATAGTGTGCAAAATTGGTCCCTCTCCCACAGCACATACACCCCACCTATGCACAGACGACACTGGTCTGATTTCTTTTTTCCTTCAGGTTCTCAGATGGTTATTCTTCATTAATGTATCATACGACTTTCATATACTTGCCCATTCGGCCATGGAGGTTCTAAGTTAGAGCACACATAATGAAATAGTGGCTTTTTATTGAGTACGTCTGAGCCTCAGACTCAGCCACCAGCTCAGACAGAGGTGCTTCCAAGTGCTGTTGTACCTTTTCTGCAGCCTGTTTATCTCCTTCAACAGAAAATGAAGGATGGAAAGAACTCAAAGTGCTTCTAAATTGTGAAAATATGCCCCAAATCTTCCTGATACTTATGAGTTGGTACTAGAATGGCAGAACGCAGACCAAGGGGGTCACCTCAAACCTCAACTGAAGGTGGGAAAACTGTGGTTCTACAGGGAATAAGAGCAGACGTGGAGCCCCATTCCCCTGAGTGGTTTTCCTGGGCCACCCAGGCACAACTGTACAAGGCCTGGGGTTGGATGCTCTTGTTTTCATCCACACTTGACACTCGCGGCTTTCTTTACGCTAGTAGTAGTAAGCATAAAGCCATAAAAATGGATGGCTTGTGTTCAGCTCAGCTGATACCCTGTGACTCCACAGTAGCTTGATTCAGCAGCAGCCCCAGGGTTTATATTTACAAGCTATGATTTCCTGATACCTTGTGCCCCACCATGTGCCCCAGTCCCTTGCCATCTTAGCAGCTCTCCAAGAGTCCCTCTTCGTTTTTAATACATCCCTTTTCAGCTGGAGGACCCCGAACTGGATGTTTTACACCAGATGCATTGTGGGCAAGGGAGAAAATAACTTCCCTTGATGTGCTGGCAAGGTTTTCATGGAAGCTCTTAGACATACTTAGCAAGTAAAGTTAGAAAAACAAATTCCCCTGGCTTATTTGGAGAAAACTCCATGCATGTGCATTTTGTGACCTGTTGGAAAGCACAAGATGCTCTTTGTTGTTAGCTGCGGGATCGGTATCACTGTCTTCTTTCTTGGCCAAGCAGAGGGCTTCACAGATCAATTTCATGTGCAGCCATGACTTAGCACAGGAGGAGGCAAAGCAAGCGCAGTGAGATTTGGGAGGGGATGACAAGCTCCCGGTGAGCAGGGAGTCGCTCTCGCAAAAGGAGACATGCGGCCCCATCAAGTGGCAGCTCAGCAAACTGCAGTTAAACACAGCTCAATCAGTTGTACTCGAGGATTAAATATTTCCCTATTTCATCTTCCTTCTGCCCTGGCACAGTCAAAGTTACCCGTCTTATGCTCGTTTGCAAATAAAAAGGATGCTGGTCATTTTTATCAGCACCGATTTAAACAGTTAAATTGCTAAAAGGAGACTTAGAAGTGGTCACTTTCTTTGCAATAATAAGTTCATAGAATCCCAGAATCACAGAATAGTTAGTGTTGAAAAGGACCCCAAGATCATCCAGCTCCAACCCCCCTGCCATGGGCAGGGACACCTCACACTAAACCAGGTCAGCCAAGGCTCTGTCCAACCTGGCCTTGAACTCTGCCAGGGATGGAGCATTCACAACTTCCCTGGGCAACCCATTCCAGTGCCTCACCACCCTCACAGTAAAGAACTTCCTCCTTATATCCAATCTAAACTTCCCCTGTTTAAGTTTTAACCCGTTACCCCTTGTCCTGTCACTACAGTCCCTAATGAAGAGTCCCTCCCCAGCATCCCTATACACATTTGATGTACCGCAGACACTGGAAGGCTGCTAGGAGGTCTCCACGCAGCCTTCTCTTCTCCAGGCTGAACAGCCCCAACTTCCTCAGCCTGTCTTTATATGGAAGGTACTCCAGTCCCCTGATTATCCTCGTGGCCCTCTGTTCCAACAGTTCCATGTTCTTTTTATGTTGAGGACTCCAACATGAGTTCAGTTAACTTACGTTGAGTTCAGTTAATTTAAGAAGTACTAAGGTTATTTTTCAAATAGCACTATTTATAATAGCTGTTCCTCACTGGAAGTTTTGTCAGGTTTGTAAGTTTCTAGTTTAATGTAGTATTATTTAGTGTAACTAATATGCAATTATTTAGTGTGATGCTTAGAAATGCAGCTAAGATTACAGTATGTGTCTGTGCCTCACACATGAGTGTACAAATACCCTATGTTTTTCATAAGTGAGTCATAAATGATACATCTATGGTGAAAGGCAGTGTGGCTGGTTTTAGCTCCAGTCACAGCTGCAAACCACCCTATTCCCTGACCCTTACCTACCTCAGCACGACCCAGGCAGGGCTCCTAGTGCAACCTTGCAAATACAGTTTCTCACTATTTTAAGCTTAGTACAAAGTGAATTTTGGATTATTAGATGTATTACCTATCACAGGAACTACAGGCTTAGAAACCTAAATGTCTATTTCAGCACTCAAACATTTCACAGCAGTAAATGGATATGAAATGATGCTGTTACTGGCATCAAAGTGTGGTCTGGGGTTACAAATCCTAGGGCTTGCATTGAATCAACACATAGCTGAGATGCTTTATGTCCTGATTACTAGTGCTGCCTGCAGAGCAGGGAAGAGCAGAGAACAGGCTCTGCTGTTAGCAAATCTCTGCATTCCTGCTCAGCCCCATTTCAAGTACACTCATGAAAGCTTCATAGGGCAGAAAGTCATGAGACCCTTGCACAGGAGAAAAAGGACAAACAGCCCTTCTTGTGGTTCATAAGCGGTGTTCCCTTCTCCATTTTCTGATCTGTCAGCAAGGAAATGAGTCCTTAACATGGCTAGGAGGGGCCTATCCAGCTGGGAAAGCAGCTCAATCTCCAGCTAGAGATGCCTGGTTTAAATTCAACCAACCTGAGAGCCCTTGTGATTACCACTACTGATACTCAGCATCTTCCCATCAGTTAGATACTTCCCTTCTCAAGTACCTGTGAAGATCTTTGAAAGCAATTCTGTGATTGAATCTGTTAATTATTTTCTCTCCTCCTCACCTTCTGTTATGTTCATTTCAGGAAACATCAATCTAATACCCACTTCTGTGCAAATGATCTCAGACACCTAAAGAAAACATGAGCTGATTTGCATCTACCTCAGCATAAAGTATCCCACAGGAAAAAACCTACACCTCTGCTACCAAAAACCAAAAAATTCACTTTTGCTGAATATTGATCATAACATCCTTGCTGCTTTTGGATTCACAGCACAACTTTTCTGATGGATCACAAACATGGAAAGCCACCACACCAGCCATGCCAGTCCTTTTAGGGCTCTTTCCATTGCCTTGGCTCCAGCAGCATTTGCTGGCCAGAGATTTAACAGAGAGCCAAAAGAGAGCAGGCCTGAAAGTGATGCAGGCTCCAGCAATCTCCATTGAAATTCAACAGAATTCCAATAATCTGCTAAAAGGTCACTGAATAAAGAGTAATTCAACACGCAGACTATAGCAAGATGATAGCGTTACTGGCATGAAGCCTATTTGCTCTCACAGATAACTTGCTAAGTGAGGCCATTTTCCCTGAAAGACAAAAAGCTTGGGCTGGAAACACAGCCCTCTCACTGGGAGCTGGGATTTTCAGTTTAATTTCATGTTAGAGGGTTTCTAATGCCCCCAAGGCACCCAGCTGGATCCTGGAAAGAGAAAACGAGTACAGCATATTCCTAGTATAGTCCCATGGGACAGAAACAGCAGCCAAAAAACAGTGACATCACTGGGGAAAGCACTTGCCTGGAGGAAGGAAGCAGGGCTCCAGCTTCTGGGTGCATTTGGGCAAAGAGGGAAGGTGCTCAGAGGGTGCTGTGACTGAGTGCCTCCTTTCTGCACTGCCACAATGGTGCCTGCAGCTGGTAGCTCTGCCAAATGCCTGCACCAAATCATGTCCCAGACGCTCTCAGCATAGCCACCCAGCCAGGGGGTCTCTCCAAGCTGTCCCCCAGTGTCCTCACTACTGGACAGCCTGGTGATGGGACTGGCACCACCTCAGCACAAGACAGTGCTTCTTGCAGCATCACCACCTGGAGTGATGCATCCTCCGACACAGGGGATTGCGGTTGCTTTCCAGCCCAGCCAAAGCTGACTGGTTTGTGCAAGGCATTTGGGGTCACATTCTTAGTCAGCATCAAGGACCTTCCTTCCTGAGGTCAGTTCTTGAACAAGGACTCAGTTCAGTCTGAGAAAACAGCAGAGTTTTGTGTTGAGGCAGGAGAAAATATGCAACTGCTGCTTCACACTAACAAGCCCACTGTTCTTTACATTCCCAAGGATCTCAGACAAAACCTCTGATCTACTGTAATAAATAGAGCATGAAAATCAGGTTTGGGCTTCAATTTTATCCATGACGTTAGCTCTGCTTTCCTTTTTTCCTCCTGCAGGGTGAAGTCCTAATGAAAAATGGCAAAAGTCAGTGCTAATAATCTGGGTATTGTTTTTCCCTTCCTCTCTTTCAAACCTGAATAAGGTGGATTTCAGCAAGAATGGATTTACAGCTCAGAGCTTTCCAACAGGCCCTTACTGTGCTGCTGGCTAAGCCACTGCAGCATTGGCATCTCCTAATAGCAGGATCTTCCCAGTTCCCAGCAAGGATCAGCCTGGCTTCCAACTTCTCACCTCCTCCTGCAGAGAAACGGCTGATAAAAAAGTAAAATAAAATAAACCCATTGATCAATTTCTTTCCTACCAAGCTGCCCCACTTTCTAAAAATGGAAGGGTTGCATGGCAATTACCCACTTCTGCTTGTTTTTACAGGGGTTCTGTGGCCTGGGAGAGCACTGATATCAGAAACCCAAGGCTTGGATCACCCACCTAGAACACAGGACACATCTCCTGCCCCTTTCACATCCTCACAAGGCAAGGTTTTTTACAGCCTTCTATTTCCAGGCAGATACCCACCCTGGCAGTTTGCTAGAGAGCTCCTGGCTTTGGGACTTGCTGAGAGCATCCCTGAACATACTCAGCTGTTCAGAAGCAAAGTTGAGATAAAGTCATAGTCAGGTTTGTCCAAAGCTGTGAAAAGCCTGATGGACTCATCCTGTTGTGTGTTTTGCTGTGCTCACTCATCAAAAGCAAAGCATGGCAGAGAGGCATCTCGCTCTTGAAAGGGACTGGCACGAGTGCGGGTGGGAACACAGCTCATGGCTCCCATCGGATTATCAATCATCCCTCCACGACGTGGCCGTTGGTGCCACTCAAGTCACTGCTTGACTGAGCATCCCGTGATTGCCAGAAAACCACATGGCCCAAGCAGCTGCTGAGCAGTCAGCCAAGGAAATGCTGAGGATGGTGAGGGGAGAGGCAAAACCTTCAGCCACTTCTCCTGATTCAGAGAGCAACTATATCTAAATTTGATGGTAGGCTTGGTTATAATTTAACTGATGTGGAGGGTTGATTTGGGTTGAATGGCTGCTGAATTCAACCCCAGCAGAAAGCTGCCCTAAGCTCTGCTGAGGCAGAGAAGGATAGTTTCCTGAAATGCAAAGTGCCATGGGACAGTTTGTGTAAACCCAGGCAAGGTCCTGGCTTTGCAAAGTGATTTGTTGTAGAGATCAGAGTCATCTTCTAATTCAGAAGGTGAGAATTCATGGCATTACTTAAATAATATTGCATGGTGATGAATTAATAGTGCCTGGATTGTAAAACACTCCCTGGCTTGGCAGAAGTTCCCCCTTTGATGCTTACCTAAAGAAAGAAAGATTACTTTCCAGAAATACATAAGCAGCAGTTTCTTTGCATCACAAAAGTCTCCTATTGCTCCTATAACATTTTCCAGAGGATTATTTTGGAACACCATGCAGGATCAAGGTCTCTGTGCAACGGCATGGTCCATTTGCTACCTACAGTCCCATTAGTGCTCCTTTCAGCTCTGCTTTCTGTGGGAAACCTTGCCTGTTGCTAATTCTACTGACCTCCCAAAAGGCTTTGAGGTCCAGGGGTGGCAAATGGTGTATAAGAGCATGATGTTATCGCAATTAGCCAGAGTCATTAAGTGCATCCTGGCAGGTAATGAGTACATGTCATAGGTCTGGACAATAATTCAACAGCTTAGGAGTGTTGAAAAAGCATTTGTGTTTTCAAAATGCCTTAGGTTTTAAAGGGGGGAATGAGGTCACAGCAGCTTTTCACAGAGGAGCCACATGAGGAGATTGACAGATGCCAAGGCTGTGGGAAAGGAGAGACCTAGCCTAGCATCCCCCTTCATCCCAGTCCTTTAACATCTTTTACATTCAGACCATCCAAGTGAAGGCTGTTTTACAGTGAGATTTTACCCTGGAGGTAGACTTCAGGCAACAAAACCAGCTACCCTGGTTGGGAAGTCACTGTGGGAAGGTGGCAGAAGACTCATGTCCTGAACATGCCCATGCATGCCCAGCCTCCACAACAAGCCAGGTTTCAGCATGGACTCCTGAAAGTTCCAGGACTGAACCATGACGTGAAGCAACCTCAGCTCCTGCTGCCATCAGAAGAGTCCCTGATGGCTTCTCCATCATAGCACAGTGCTTCTCACGTCAGAAGCAGGAAACCCTCCTCTCTTTAGCTGTTCTGTCTGGGTTGATTCAAACAACAAATGTACAGCTTGAGTGTGAATCAACATCATGATTCATCCTTCCTGCAATGTATCCTTTCACTGTGATTAAACAGCTATTCTGTAAGACATGAACTTCACTTAAGTCTACATGGTTTATTTGGGTTTGGGAATACAGATGCGGTCCTGTTCAAACTGCCATGCCTGGGAGCCAGTGACAGCATACAAAAATAGCTTATGCTGTCAGCATGGCTTTTTCTTATTTGTATTCTGAGTATCATCACTTTGGCAGGCACAGGAAGCTCTTCTTGTTTGCATTTTATTTTGCCTACAGAAAATTTACAGTTCAAATGACTTCTCTATGCTTCATCAGACTAATCGGATGACAAATTGCTTGAGCTACAGAGAAGAGACCTTAGACAACAGAAAATTGTAATAGAAGACAAAATTAAATGCCTGCTTTTGGTAGGAGCAAAGGTTTTGCTTCTTACCAATCTATTTTAATTTTTCCCTTCTACGTTAAAGCAAAGCTTTGTGAAATGGAAAACAGATTATTTAACCTGATTACAAGATCTATAGGCTTGAAATCATTGCTTTCTTCAGTGACACAAAGCCTCAGAAATGCCTCCCAAAAGAAACAGCTATGTACTCTATTTATGTTCCACTTCCTACTTCTACTGAAGCCTCATAAAACAACCAGAGAGAGGCTTATTTTTTCCTCACCTTATTTATATTGGTTTTGATGGCTTGCTGCTATCCAGAAAGTGCAGTTTAACAAATACCCAAAGATACGTCCCTTTTTCAGAAGGGAACAAGGAGCTGGGGTGGATTTTCTCTTCCTTGTCATGCTGGCTGACCTTGCCTGGAGTGACACAGAGCAAAAGCAATGAAGATACATTGCCCTAGTTTTCAATAAGAGCCTTAACACATACTAAATGTCAGGTTTTAAGCTCTGAACCGCCCTTGAAAGTAAGTTTGGTCTTAAATTTAGATGAAGTATTAGTTTCTGTGCAAGGACTCTTTTCTGGGCTGGCAACTCGCAGAACTGTGGCACCATCTTCTGGATGACTCTTTAGACAATAAAAAATAACCTACCTAAAGAGATGTTTCTTTCTCATCCCTAACAAAGAGAACAGCTTGAATATTCATTGACTGTGCATTCCTGATTACAGCAGGCTTTAAATCATTTAATTATGCCACCCATTTTGGAAACACTAAGAGCTAGTCAACCTCTTGATTGCTGAATATTGGTGTGAGAGAATACAGATTTTACTTCTGAAAGGATATTTCTACCCACAGAGTGGTAACAAGAAATGCCCCATGTCTTAAACACAGGGGCATAAATAATTGTGCCCTATTGTGAGGTCATGAGCTCAGGCTGTTCTGTAGTGAAACAGCATGAGTTATTCTGCCTCACACTGTTAGCCATTGAAGGTTTGCGTTTTGTAAGAGGAAAATTGAAGAAAGATGTGCAAAAGAGGACTTGAAAAGCAGCCTGGGAGTGCCTGTAAATGTAACGCACAGCCCAAGATACCTGCTACAGCCTAACACAGAACTAAGGAATTAGAAAAGTTTACAGACTTCTTATAAGCATGGCTTTCCTGAACACAGATTTTAGAACACTAATTACAGCTAAACCCATAAGGCATGCAACTATCTAAGGATAACAAGCAGCTCCTTGGCACTAGGGCATTTTGGGAAGAAGATGCTGATGCGCAGCATTTCTGCTGCCCCTCAGCTGCCAGTTCTGTGCATACTCCCAGTGCAACTGAGTTTCAAAAAGCATTTTTTACTCATATACTTGTGTATTTTCAGGTGTTATTTTCAATTGGTGGTGACCACTGAAAACTCTGTAACAGGTGAGATTACCAGTTGCATTCCATCTATGGACTGTGGGTCACCCATCAGGTTAGATTTTTCTTTAGTTCTTATGCCACTCTGACATCTTCTCCTTGACTAAAATGAAGAGCTGTTTTGAGTCTCTTTTGGCTGAAGACAAGGGACTGAGGGCTGCAGAGGCCTCTCACCTCTGCTGAGTTTTCCTCTGCTGGTTACACACTGATATAGGGGGGGCTGCAAGCTTCCCTTCTTCTGCCTCCTTCAGGTACCATATCCAGAGCCCTCAACGGATACTCACTGGGACAAGTATCATATAAATCTTGTGTGAAAGGAAAACCCAAATACCCAAACTATACTTGAGGCTGACACTGATAAATTCTCCTCAGCCTCACACAAAATAAGGTGCTCTGCCCCTCCTGCCTCAGGCGAGTATCAGTGCTGCTTTTCTTTGTGATGCGAGTTTTTCAGGGTATATTCACTTGCACTATCAGTCCTCATTCTTAAATCCAGAGTACAAAAGCATCAGCCCATCTAAAGGATCCTTTTGTTTTCTCTGTGCTCCAAACCATGCTCTGTGCACTGGGAAGCACAAACAGCACAGGTAGCTCCCATCCAAATGAAGCCAGAGAGCCTTAACTGTTTGTGCTACATTGTGCTCTGACTTTTCATAGCTCTCATATGTTATATTTGATCACTGTAATCATGCCATTTGTCTTGGATGGTGATAACTGGGCTGGTTTTCATAGTTCTATATCATGACATACAAATTCATTCCAAAGGAGCTTCACATTTACACCGTGAGACTGAGCTGCTCATTCATGCATGGAGATCAGCTATGGTTCCCAGAAACAGCAGCACATTATCACACCAGATGAGATTTCTGGGGGTAAGAGCACTATGTCTATAAGCATAAGAGACAACTTAGGTTGTCTTCTTCAATGGCAACTTGAGGATGCAGTATATTGCCTGAGATGCCCAGTGCCCCATCCTTGGCAGTGTTCAAAGCCAGGATGGACAAGGCTTGGAGCAACCTGGTCTAGTGGAAAGGGATTGGAACCAGATGAGTTTTAAGGTCCCTTCCAACCCAAACCACTCTGTGATTCTATGGTTCTATTAAATAATGCAGGGCATCAGAGACACAACCCTGCCCCCAGGAAATTCATGGGACTCCTGTTGCCACCAGCAATAGTTTCTCAGCTCACTCTCACGCTTCTGCAGCATACAACGCTCCACCCCTGCTGAAATTAGCAGCTGCAACTGCCCAGCTCACCCTGGTACTACAAGCAGGACCCAGCCACCCAGCACTGACTGCACAACCCTGCTCTTGCTGCAGAAATGAGCTCCTGGAACTGCTCCGAGCTCCCCATGGGTCACTGCATGCCATTTACCCTGCACCAACACTAATCCTATCAGCGGCAGTTTCTTCACTTGGATGTCTAGTAATTGAAAGCACTTGGAATTTTGGCTTGCATGCTGGGTTATAGATAAATATTATGGCTGGGTGTTAAACTCCTGCTGTGAAACACGACATATGCCAGAGGAGAATATTAGATATTTCTGCTCCTTTCCCTTTGAGGTTATACCTGGTCAAGGTACAGCAGGGGTCGGAGGAGCATGGGCAAAGGTTGCCTCTCTTAGCTGGCCCAGTAGGTATGAACTTTCAGGGAA
The DNA here is from genome assembly GCF_034315485.1 of Pezoporus occidentalis. NCBI lineage: Eukaryota > Metazoa > Chordata > Aves > Psittaciformes > Psittacidae > Pezoporus > Pezoporus occidentalis. Next base: position 1,838,864 of record NW_026915483.1, read on the forward strand.
AAGCTATTGCTTACACCTCTGTTCTATCTCCCCAAAATTAAACTCTAGCTGTATAGTAGAGCACAGACCTCTGCTCTTTTCTCTCAGCTCAAAATTAAAGTCAAGCTGTGTAATGGAGCACAGATGTCTGCTCTGTTCCGCTCTCCCCCAGATTAAAGTCTACCTGCACAAAATAGCTCCAAAGAGAGCTTTTCATGCCATAGCTATAAAATGTATTAGGGAAAGCATATGCATAGTGTGATTAAGGAGTCTATGCAAGGAAAAATGATGTATACTTTGGCCACTTACTATCCCTGGTGTTATTCTGATGTCTTTCTATGTCTGGAGCTGAAGCAAAAGGAAAGCTCATTTGACATGCAAGTGCTTTGCTCTTCAAAGGCTCCAAAGAATACGGGTCCAGATGCCACACTCTTGATTAAAAGAGGACCAAGGGTGTGCAAATGACATGCAAATATATTTGAAATTTCCAATTCTTGATGATATGTAGTCATGTCTGATCACCTTTTTCTCTTTTGCCTTTCTCACAATAATGTGTGAGAGGGTCTCACTGGACAAATGTTTAGGAAGGAACTTTCACCTGTGCAAATTCAAGGGCTCCTGCACAAACAAGTGCATTCTGATCTGTGCTAGAAGTGCTTCCAGAACCATCTTTTCCCCCTCAGCAGCTATTCTGTTACCTACGGCAAATGCAACTGAAGAAAATCAAACATCAGATCTGCCAAACATCTTGTATGTACTTAGTTTTCTTGGTAAAGTTTTCAAACAGAGCATTTTTGTTCTGCATTCCTACAGCTCCTAGCACATGACAAAGGCTGCAACTTACTCTCCAATACAAGTAATAAATCCCAGCTCTCTTTCACTTGGAGTTAAACACAACCAGCTTTGAAACTCATATGCTTAAGCAGAGACAGGCAGGGTTTTCCTTTATTCAGGAAGAAAAGATTAATTGCCCAGATAGTGGCTTTGGGCAGTATGAAACTCATTTGCCCACATCCTCTGGGAGAGGCAGTGATGCACCTGGAAAGAGCACAGGGTGGTTTGCTGCTGTTGGAGGGTCTGTTTATAGGAGAAAATGGTTTTGTGTGTGGTTAGACTGTGGCCAGCACCAAAGCTAGGGAGGGTAAATGAAATACAATGATTGTGTTTGCTGAGAGAGTAAAAGGGGCTGTTTTATGATCCAGTGTGATCACAGAATCATAGAATGGTTTGGGTTGGAAAGGACCATAAGATCATCCAGTTTCAACCCCCTGTCACAGGCAGGGCTTCCTTCCACTACAGCAGGTTGTCCAAAACCCTGTCCAACCTGGCCTTGAACACTTCTCATGGTCTATTCACAAGCCTTGCAACGCTTGAGGATTTCCCAGGAGATGTGGTGGCTGAGGAGCAATTTCAGGTTATTTTTTGACAAAATGAAAAATGCCACCCTTCAAAACTGCAAAAAAATGTGATTCCTGTGTATCCTGAGTCCAGTTGCGAAGAATCCTAACTTTATTTCAGCAAAACATGCTTTAAGGTGCTAGGCCTCTGCTTATGAGTGACAAAGCTGAGCTCCTGAAAAACAAGGTAGACAAATAAGAAATGGTAACAAAGATCCTCACACTGAAGCTAAGGTAAGTAAGTGCAGGAGCCCAATAAAAGATGCAGACAGCCATACCCACACCATTCAAGAGCCAGCAGCGCTTGCAGAAAGTGACATCTGGTCTAGGATAATCTGCCTTCCCATGCAGTGGCTTTATGTGAGGGGAACACCACTGATCTCACAGGACTTGTTCCAGATTTAGCTTTGTGTGGGATCAGGATGAAACCAGCTGCAGCTGCTCCAGGCTGCCAGCCCTGAAGCACTGAGCAGCTCCTGGTCGGTGCTGCAGCATCCTCTAGGACAGGGGTCCCCTGGGAGGCTCTGGGTACCGCAGGAGTGGGACTGCTGGATGGCTTCAGTGCCTTATGCTGCATTGGAATGGATGGAGTCAGGAAAGGACTTTCTGCAGGTTAAATGAACCATCCTCAGGCAGACATTTGGCTTGTCCCAGCTTCTTTATGCACATCCCAGCTCTGAAGCAGAAAAAGTGCTGGAAATGGCCTACGGGAAGGGTGGTGAGTTAACAACCTGGAGCTGGTGCTCAAGCAGTTTGAAAGTCATTCTCTCTGGAGCTCCCATCACTGCTATAAAGCATTTGACTGACAGCATTCTCCCCCCAATCCTTTCATGAGTGTTTGGACACTGGTGTTTTTATCTGCTCTTTACCATCCCAAACCTACTAAGAATATCAAAACCAGAGGTGGAAGAAAGCCCCCCTTCTGCCCTGCGGGGTATGGCCATGAAGCAGAGAAATGGAGATGATAATTAGGATGTGTTGCCAGGGATGTCAAGGCAGTATGATGGCAATGCAGAGGAAGTTTGACTAAAAATACCCACCGTGACAAATTGCATAGTAAAACAAAAAGCCAATTAATATTTATAAAATATTTAGGCTTCCCTGATTCACACTTTGAACGTTACATTTTTTTACAAGCTCAAATTAATGTGTAAATATGCATATAATAGGGCAATTATTTGCAAAAGTTATTCCTGTCATCATGGAATCCAAGCTGGTTTTTCTTTTTGATGTATTTTAGGTAAGGGCACTGATTCTTACTCATTCTTTATACTGTGCCAGCAAATTACACTTACTTTTAGGCACCTTTTGCTTTCCTAAAAATGTGTGAAAGGCTTTTGTGCAAATGAGGATGGGAATGAACCGCTGATATGTGAAATGGAACTATACTTCATTTGAATTCTGAAAGATAGAAAATATAGCTCAAATATTTGAAGAAGTGACACATTAAATACAAAACTCATGATCTTTAACACACACTGCTGAAATGTTATCGCTTATCAGTAGTCCTCAATTTATGCGTTTCCCCCATGATCTGAAGGTTTTGCTTTTACAAAAGAAGACTGATCATGGATTTACTCACAGCAAAATGAGTTGCTCTAAAAGAATGAGATGAAAGGCAACTGAACAACCCCAAATCCTGTTGCTCTCATATTCACACTGAACAGCACAGAGCAGATTTTGCACTAGATGTCCTGCTTGAGAGCTGTGAAAACCTCCCTAAGAATCTATTTCCTCCCGTTGTGATATGCACATAATTTTCATTACTGGTAAGGGTTGTACCAAAAAAATATATATCCTTAAAAAACACATAGAATGTAGTCCTAGTTTTGTTCTTTAGATGGCTTAATTGTTTTCTTTATTTCATGGTGTGGTTTGTGGCAATAGAGGTTTTATTGCAAAACAAAGCAAACTGGCCCCTGTGTCCACATCAAGGGAATGTGATATGAAATACTTTCTGGAAAACATTTGAATTGCCTGACCTGTATCTTTTTAAAGGAATTGAAATATTTATATTGATAGAGTATTTAATACAGCCTTACTTTTGAATCAATACGTCCCAGTAAGGCATTTAATAGCAACCTTTTCACATCAATTACCATGATCTTTTACTTCTGAAATGCAGCAGCTCCTGTGGGTCCTGAGCCTGCATGTTCAGATAGTGAATAATGAATGTGGGGAGATCAGCTCTTCAGCTCAAGGAGTCCTTTCTTTTTCTCCTTCAATCTGTTACATGCCCAGAATGGATTTTCTTTAATCTTTTCCTCCAGCACAACAGGATCAGGTCAGGTGCTTGTACACACACATTTACTCATCCACTTTGCTTAAAGACCTCTATAATATTTTAGGATTAAAATTGATTGATTTAACAAATTGCTCTTCAGGTTTTTATGCTTATTTCCCCTTTTCCCTCATTTCACTCATGATGGAGACAAGTAGAGCCTGGCCACATCAGCCACTGCTGTCTCTAACCTGAGCCCCTGCTCTCCCCTGGGGCAGCAACAGGATTAGGGAGCAGAGCGCTCTGGATGCAACACTCCTGTTAGCTCATGTACGTATTTAGATTTCTGATTTGCGGTTAGTCTGTGTTAAACCCAGGGCAAGATGAAGGAGACTGTCTCGGGTAGAACCATGAGCCTTTTGCATTATTTATAGAGCATCCAAACCCAGATAATTAACTACTGCTGAGACACAAGTCTGGGCAATATAGATTTTAGGATATGCTCTTCTCTATCACATCACAAAAAGCTGTTGTCAAAACACAACTGAGTTTCAGCCTGAACACTATGGGTATTGTCAGATCCATTCACAGAAAGAAACCATGGAACAGCCTAAGTTTCAGGAGATGATCTTAACAACTCCCACACCATGGGATATACTCAGGGAGGTGCAGGGGTGCGAGTCAAAGGCTGTTTTCAAACCTCTTGGCCAATGGGTCGGCAGTAGGTGCAGAGGAAATGCTGTTCCTGGCCAGAGAACCCGAGCTTGAGGCTTGAGACTTGAGACTTGCTTGCACACTCGGTACTTTTAGACAGGAGTAACGCTCCCTTGCAGGTTTTATTTTTTTATTGCTCAGAGAAGCAGCTAAACTCTCTCACTCTCCTATTTGATCCTTTGCCTGTGATTACTCTCCTCATTCCTGGGTAGCCATAACATCACACAACATCTCACGCTGTACAGGGGTACAAACACTCCTTTATCCCCATGGAAAATATCACCCCTGAAAGGATCTGTAACTGCATCTGCCTTTTTGTGGCCATATTGCACTGCTGGCTCATAGCAGTGTATATATGTATACACATGCATAGCCAGACCCTGTTCTTCTAGTCACACTTGCTGTGCTCCCTGCTTAAGGCAAGAACAGCTGGGTTTGGTCCTTTGCTCACATGTGCCTGCTGTAGCTTACACTATTACAGGAGACACTGCCAATTGAGTCAGTGTTCCTTCTAAGTGCTACAACTGTCACCCATGAGGTGCATGAATGAATATATATGTATACACAGACATGGGCTTCTCGACAGGTCTCCAACCTCACCATGAAGTTCTGGTCTATACAGGTCATTGAAATAACCTGCGTGGCTTTCATAAAGATCAGGCTGCTTGAGAAGTTGCTTCTGCCAAGGCAGATTTGGAGAAAAGCAGTGCAATGTCACTACATCACCTCTTGCTGACAGCAGCCTGGAGCGAAAGGAAACTTCTCTATTTTCTTCTCCAACCTCCCATTCTTCCCCAGGTCTACCAAATGCTCTCAGACAGCCTGAGCTTGTCATTTCTCCCAAATAAGTTATTTCAGAGACTTGTTTTCCATCTCCCAGACTGATCCCGTGAGAGCTGCCATAGCCTCCAGCTCCTTCTGCACCTGAAGAGATGTCCTTGCAGGACTTCAAATGTTTTTGAAAACTGCAGCTGTAAATACAGTCAAAAGCCGAAGTTTGAGGAAGTGAGACAAGAAGTGGTAAAACACAAGGAGAGAAAGAGAAAGAAAATGCTGCAGATTTCCCTGCTCCTACTCCCTTTTTGGTGTTTAAGGTCTCAAAACTCAAGATTTTTTCTCATTATTAAGACCTTCAGCATGAAACAAAACTTCTCTTAGGAGAAGCTATAAAGAAGACTAAAATAGAAAATGCTCAACAGATGTAGACAGACTTTGGAGCAGTTCAGTACATAGTCCATTACTGCACCACACAAAGCCCCATCTACCTGTCTCATTCTCCCCTCAGGCACTATATACAGCCTTCCCCAGCCCTCACTAATTGACTTACTGATGTTTCTGGGAGGAGCTAACCCAATATAATCCCTCCTTTCAGTAAAGCCCTTTTTCTCTTCTTAGCTGCAGCTCTCTGAGATTTTTGTGCTGGGTTGTGTCTGCTACGCTTTCTGTTATTTCTCCTGTTATATTTGTGTTTTTAAAACCTTTTTTCATTATTTTTTCCATCCTACTTTTCTATTTCAGTTTCATGCTGTTTCTTCTGTTTGGTAACACCCTTTCACCATGGCTTTTGTGTTAGTGGTGTGTCTACCTGCTCTCTGTCCTGTAGGGTCTCCTGGTGTTTCTCTTTCCAGTAAAGAATCAAGGTCTAAGTTCTTCAAAACAAAAGGCAGTCAGTTCCTCTGCAGCTTCAAGGACTGTGGATATTTGGACAACTTTTAAGAGGATATTTCTAACTGATGGGAAAGCTAATTTATCCTCATAAATACTGGATGTTTTTTGGTATGTAAGACTGAAACACTGACTGGTTCTTTGTGCTTTATGGTGCTTAAAGAGTAACTTCAGGAGCAAATTGAGAGGAATGGTTTTCCCCTTTCACCCTGTCCCTGTGGCAGAGGAGAGCCTGGTCAGGGTTTGACTACTAGTGAGGATCCAGGCTCTGCTCTACCTGTGGGGGTACATGTGAAGCTGTGTAGAAGCTTTACATGTGAGTACCTTGTTTGAAATGAGGAGGGAGTGGGGTCTGGAAGTCCTTGGTGGTGGGGAGAGGCTTCAGTGCTGCCCATCTCAGTCTTGGGGGGAGTTGCACCCCTCCCTGCGGGTGCCATAAGGGAAAACGAACTCAACAGGCTGTGGGAATGGGCACTAGAGGTTGCTGCTTTTCTTGTGTGTGTATTTTAATCTTTCCACTAAACCTTAACCAAAAAAAAAAAAAAGAGCTTTTTTTAATTAGTTCAAATTTGATGAAACACAAATTTAAAACCACACAATCCTGGGAGGAAAGAATGGATTTCACTTGTCAACAGTGCTATAAATAGTACTTCAGCAGCCAGCATGACTGTTGCAACAGCTTTATCCAGATTGCATATCCGAAGGAAACTTGGATCCCTTAGCATGAGAACGAGATGTTAATTGTTATGAAAAGGAATGTCTCCGGTTGCTTTTGGTGTTTATCTATTGTTTTAAATAATTCTCTTTGACAGGTAATAAATCTTCTGTTTTGAGGTGTTACCAATAATCCGACTTCAGCACACGCTGGTAAGCTATTCACACTGTTAGCTAAACTTCCAATTACATCCAGCAAAGTTCCTTACTAAAACCTGAAAGTTTCCAGCACTGCTTCTTACTCAACCCCAAAACTTGACAAAGGAGTTGGGGAAACAAAGATGGAGTGTGAATAGGGGCTGATGTTAGGAATGTTATAGGCAGTATTTGAGATCTGTAGGTTCTTGCTTTCTCATAATGTGTAGTCCATTTCATCAAATGTGTACTCCACTTTTTGCTTCCGATGCCCAGAAGTGGGATGTAAAGAGGCGCTCATAACCTAAAAGTTCCTTGAAATCCTTTTGCGGATTACAGGAACTGGTGCTATGTTTAACTCTTTTATCCACCCACCAAGTACTAATTAGGTGCCTTTACAAGAGCATCCAAATGGGTTACTGTCTTTAATGCCTTCAGTGCCCAGGCTTTCACCAAAGAAGCCTGCTGAGTGTTTTGATCTTATTTGGAGCATCCCCATTGCTGCGGTGACCTTGCCCAGGCTGCACAGCAGATGATGCGTTGCCTCTCATCCTGGCCTCAGCTGCAGCTCTGTGCTTGGGGCACCCTTTGGAAAGGATTATGTGAGTTTGAACTTTTCCCTGGCTGCAGAAGAGTCTGAATTTTCGTCCCATGGTTTGTGTGAGAGCTCAGACCAGCAAGCAGCAGGGTAAAAGGCAGGTAGCAGTTTTAACAAGGAGCTGTTGTCACTCTGAAAAGACAGGCACCAGCTCCTAGCTTCAGGCTGTAGATGCATGTGGAGTTACATGGCTATTCCTTGGAGAGCAATGGCATTCGGGATGCTTGCACTCTTATTAGCTACCTTGCACAGCCAGCTGTGAAAAAATGCCTTCCAACTTGCAAGGCAGTGCTGGTGTGAGTTTTGAGGCAAATAAATGCTCCCCTAGCAAGAAAAGAAGAGAGAAAATACTTCTTGGGATACAGATGTGCATGCTGCATGCCTACCTCATCCCTTTCTAAGGCTGTAAGTGGTGTGCATGTCCTTTATACCAGTATTGAGAGGCATTGTCTGGGTTTGCAGTATTTCTCATCCATTCCTGGAGCTGGCAAGGTGAATCCTCCCCACTGCTGGCTAACCCTGGCCCTCTAATCCCTTACCACGAAAAGAGCTTTCCTCCTGCAGCAAGGTGGGTTTAGGGTTTTGTTATTGCTGCGGTGCCCTAAAGGGGCACTGGGGCAAATCACAGTATGTATGTACAGATATGTGCCTCATGGGGGTGGTACAGCTGAGGACATCATCTCCATGCAGGACATGGTGTGAGCACCTTCCTCAGAGGTTACCCAAAAGCAGCTCTGGTTTGTGCAGCTGCACCTCGGAGCCAGTGCGCTGGTATTATTCCCTTCTTCCTTTAAGGAAAAAAAAAAAGATAAAATCTAGCATTTAAACATTTGCTTTAGTAAAGGATGAAACGGAAAAGTAGGTCAGGTTTGAAGGATCCCAGCGCTGACAGTGTCCCTTCTAGAGCTTCAGACCCAGATTTTTGGAGAGAGAATATGATCGCAGCAGTTCTCCTCATGCTTATTTGTGCTCTTTGTATTCTTGTGTTCCTCTGTACAAAATCACCCTCAACATACCCAGGATAAAATTATATCCCCATACTTTTCAAGGCAGGATTTGCTTGCCAGCAATGTATTTATGAACTGAAGGTACCCCTGTTCAGTTCCTTTGAAACTTAGCTGGGTTTTACCAGGAAGCAAGGTTATTTTTTTTTGCTTTTAAACAGTCTAAGCTAAATTAGCGGGAACTTAATTACAGAATGCTTTTGATTAAAGCCAGACAATGCACTGTGGAAGCTAGGATCATAAATGGCAAGACTTGACGTCAGTGACAGATTAAGAAGGAAAAGAAAACTGATGGATTAATTTTAAACGTCACATCAAGATTGCACTTTGCTGCCACCTTTGTTCCATGTACAAAGTCAGGCATACCTTTTAGACTCGGAGAAACTTGACTTTTAGTTTCATTTCATGGGCACAGAACTGAAATCCAAACAGAAACACCAAAGGTGATTTCTGCAGCTACGCTTGGAGATTAGGAGTGAAAGAATTGTAAGTCTTACATGAGATGTAGAACTCTGTTGTAGTTTGAGCCCAGCCGGCAACTCAGAAACCTGCAGCCGCTTGCTCACTCCCACCCTTCTTCCCTTCCCCCCAACTCCCAGAGGGATGGGGAGGAGAACTGAAAGAATGTAACTCCCATGGGTTGAGATAAGAACAGTCCAGTAACTAAGGTATAACACAAACCACTGCTGCTGCCAACAATAATAATAATGATAAGGGAAATAACAAGGGAAGAGAATACAACCGCTCACCACCCTCCGACCGATACCCAGCCCGACCTGAGCAGTGATCCGACCCTTCCAGGTAACTGCCTCCACTTTATATACTAGGCATGACATGCCATGGTATGGAATACCTCTTTGGCTAGTTTGGGTCAGGTGTCCTGTCTCTGCTTCTTCACAGCTTTCCATGCCCCTCCTCACTGGCAGAGCATGAGGCTAGAAGTCCTTGGTCAGAGTAAATATTACATGCAACAACTAAAAACATCATGTTGTCAGCTTTGTTCTGAGCCTAAAGTCAAAAACACAGCACTGCACCAGCTACTAAGAAGGAGAAAATGACTGCTACTGCTGAACCCAGGACAGTATCCACCTGTACTCCATACTACTCATGTCATGGTCAGATCCTGTAATTTAAAATGTGACGTCACTTTTTACCTCATATATATATATATATATATATATACACATACATATTCACAGAGAGATATCATTCCTTAGTCCATGGACCAATCCCTACAAAGCTACTGAATTCATCTAGTCCACGATGTCAGGCTCTACCTCCTGTAACAGTCTCTCAGGGCAGGAGAGATGGTGTGTAGTGTTTGATTGTTGCCTACTGACAACACTGCTGAACTTGTTACTGCTGAGCTTATCTGGTTTCATCAAAGTTTATTTTTTGTTGGGGTGATGATCAGAGGGAAGTCAGGGTCAGTTGATGGTGACCTGAAGACAGTTCTGCTGCTCCTGCCAGCTTTTCCCATGACTTTATTCTCTGCTGACAACTGTGACAGCACATATCTTCTTTTCAAGGCCCGGACTGCTGGCGATGGGCACCTAGCTGAGACCTTTTGGGTCTTTGAAGTACCCTCTCCTGAGATATAGTCTATGCCAAGGATGCGTGGAGCCTCTGGACCAGTCCCAATGGGGTGCTTTTGCCACTCCTTCCCAGTTGCGCTGATTTCAGCCTCCAGCACAGTCAACTCTCGGGATCCTCCTGTCACTCCAGAAATACAAATGGGTTCCATGGCTTGACAGTTTGATGGCATCAGGTTACACTGTGCACTGGTATCTACTAAAGCCTTATGCTCCTGTGGGACTGATGTGCCAGGCCATCTGATCCAGACAGTCCAGTAAATCTGATTGTCCCCTACCTCCACCTGTCTGGAGGCAGGGCCCCTCTAATACTGATCATAAGATTCTCCACTTAGGTCTTGTAGAAAAGGATTAGAATTCCATATCACAGAAATTGCAGTAAAATCAGGTCTTCCACTTCCACTGGGGAGCTGCTCATCGAAGGCTGAAGCAGCAACTATCTTGGGAGGATCATCCTTGACCGTTTTTCTCCTCTTCAGTTCATGCAGCCATTCCTCCAGAGCTGAGGTAGTTTTTTCATCCTATTTTCTCACGTCCTCTCTGTGATCCTGCAGGTAAAACTGTAGTGTGGCTTGTGGCATGTGTCTCCTATGCCTTCGAGCAGTAGGACGCCTTTTGTTAATAGCTAAGACGTGGCTTGGTACATGTGGGGAGCTGGGTAGGTCGGATAAATCATCTCTCAGTTGTTTGAACTCCTGGGACAGTTTTTCCATGCCTGAAATGATGGAAGGGATGCTATTGTCTTTGAACTCTCACAGCTGATGAGTTGCTTCATCCACTGTTGGTTTTGCTGCCTTGCTCCAGGTTATTGCTGCCAAACAGCGGGCCTATGATGAAGGTTCACTTTGTGTAAGTTTCTGCCACATGGGTCGTGTACCTTCGACTTCATCTGGATCTACGGGTGCATTCCTGTCATCTGGCTTGTGATAGATCGTCTCTAGAATGGCTGATTCCCTCAGGGACTGGATAGATAGCTTGACTTGTAGACATGATACTTTTTGGTCAACATCAGCTGTGCAGCCAAACAGCTGGCTGCTTGCCTTAATCACTGAACCTTTAGAAAGTGCTCCATAATTATTTTCATACCATACTCTGCAAATAACCCTGCTTAAAGAAATTGTGCATGTTGCTAGAAAAACAAATGCTGATTCAGCAAAGCTCCTCTAAAAAAATGCTTTTGTACCTTCAGCTTAATAACGAGCAATGGCCTCGTTGCTCTGCTGATTTGAATCCTGAAGATTTTTTTATTGGCTATCTGGCAACATACTGGGATATGCATTTTTTTCCCAAGCTATTTTCCTCTGAAACAGCCACGTGTGGGTTTCTATATACAGACTTTTGTCAGCTTCTGAGGGTGGGATATGGTGCAGTACTGTGACATTCGTTGTTTATTGACCTTAACATGTAGTGAGAGGGGATTGATGTATTGATGTCACTATCCTCCTGACAAAAGGAAAACTGGGAAATGAGGTTTCTTAGGAAATTAGTTTTATTATAGATTATTTATAGGCAGGGTTGCAAACCTAGAACTTGAAACCAGAACAAGGTGTGGGAGGCCTGTGGGTGCTGGAAAATGTGGAGCAGGGATAGAGACTGGTCCCTCCCCCAGACCCCACATGTGGTGCCTGCTCACATGAAAGGCAATTCCTGGCTCTCCCTAGGCCTCTTATTTCGTTGCTTATCTGTCATTAAGTTTTAGAGTGAAAACACCAAACAAAAGAAGCCAAGCCATGAAATGACTGGCAGTTGGCATTAGGATGGGAGAGTGGACTCTCCTGCACCAGGAAAAGGTGGAAGCTTCCTGGTACAGAATACAGCCCTGGGGGAAAACATTATAACCTAATCAAAATGACTGGTGGCTTTAAAAACAACAGAAAGCCAAGAGATGGCACTGAGCTCTCCCTTTCTGGGGATAATGTATTGCAAGCTGATTTGATGGAGACCCCCAAGAGGATGAAATGACCCTTGACAGTGTGGATCTTGAGAAGAGTGACAGGTAGAGTGTGAGACTGAGGCCTGGCTGGAGCTGGGAAATCTGGTGTGGTAAGCACCATATGGTCCTTCTAGCGCGTGTGCGAGACCTAATTTCCACACCCAACAGCTCACAAAAGAAATGGCACTGGTGCTATCACCAGTTGCCTTAATCTTGCTTCAGACCGGGTGTCCCCACTGCCTGGTCCTCCCTGCTGCAGCTCAAATGACCCATAGGTCATAGGCTTTGTGCTCTGCCCCAAGCAAGAAGAGATGCATTTTCAGCTATTTACTTTTTATCGGGGTGCATGCCTATACCTGTAAGTATATCTGGCTTACATTTAATGTCCATGTGGCAGAATGAGAGATCACTCCTTACTATTTCCTCATTAGCAGATGGAAGTAAGATTTAAACAAAAGATGTCCCAAGCAAAGACAAATCCCGGCTGTCCTCTTTCAGTCCCTCAAGGTTGGTACGGCTCTGCAGCATCACCCCCATCCCTGAAGTCAGTGTCTCCTTGCAATGCCCATTTCTCCATTCCCACAGGGACAATTTGAGCCTGAGCCATGTGCTGGCACAGCCGTGCTTGCACTGATCTGCTGCTAGCATTGATCTGGGGCTTTCAAGCACAGTGTGGGCTGCAGTCCATGCTTGTGGAGCAAAAGGCTGAATTTAGTTGCCCTGGTACTTGGAGGACACAGGAAACTATTTGCCAAAATACAGATTCAGGCAGGTTAGAAGCCTAACATGTGTCTTTTGGTAGAGCTCTGAAAGAAAACCTTTCCAAGGCAAGAGTGAAAGGTAGGCACCTCTTGATGCTTTTCCTACTGATCCATAACATCCAACAGATACAGTTCTTGCATTTGCCATTAATTAGGGAAGCTTCCCACTTTCTGTACCCAAATGAAAAAACAGGGTATGCGCTTCCCAGAGACAGGAAAGAAATCACTGCTTGTAGCTGGACAAGATGCTAATCCTGAAATGAGGACTTCAGCTTTTAAACTTGTTCTATCAGGATTTGTGCCAATTAAACTGATTTCCCTGAAGAGGGAAGAGCACTTAATCGATAATGTCCTGTGAGGGACTGGCATTGCTGCTTCCCTTATGGCACTGGTGAACTCTCTCCCATGGAAAGGAAAGGGCAGGAGTCTCCTGTCGTTAGGGAGCACACCGGGTGTCCCTGTGAAACACCTCAGGTGTCTCCAGGCTATTTTTCATTCATCGCTGAGATTTGTAGCTGTACCGGTATGGTGGGTTTTGATTCATGCATGTCCAGAACAGTCATCCAGGTGTGAGAACAGTGAATAAAATTTAGTATCTTGATATATAGCTTCTTGTGGTACCTCCAGTAGTTGCAGACATATCTCTGCTTGCTTGAATGTACATTTCAGACTGTGTTTTATTATGTGGTATCAAAAGAAGTGTGGATCTTTCATGTGATTTGCAGAGCAAGGTTTTGAAACTTGAGCAGTGGGAAAGAGTTCGCTCTTGCTTCTGAGCTAACTGAGACCATGTATAAAGAGAATAACTGTGAAAGCCAAAGAGAGACACTCTGCCATATTGAAGTGCAAATGCTAAGAGACATCTGGAAGACTTAATAATGGCTAGAAGAGGAACTGACTATAAAATCGGGTTGCTGTCATGGTCCTGGAAAGATTTCCAGCCAAAGAGGGAGCTGAGGTGGGGATGGTTGAGCACTGAAGAGCACCAAGCCAAAATGCAGCTGGAATGGTAGAAAGGGAATGGAAAACACAGCATGAGGGATCTCTGGTCACTGCTGCAAGCTAGAGAGTACTGGAGAAACCATCCCAGGCTTTTAGAGAGCCCAACCTACCAGTGGTGAAGGATGTAGAAAACCAAAAGCAAATATTGTTATCTTTGACAAGTTATGAATACTGAAGTTCAAGTGCTACTACAAATCTATAATGTTATAATGAAAGGTGGTTACTACAGGGTGAGTGAATTAGGCTTCCAGTTTTCCATGGCAATTAATTGGAATTTGGCATATTTTTCCCAAAATATACTATTAATAAAATTAAGGGAAAAAAATTCTCCACCTTAGCCCAGCTGACTGCTCAGTTATGCCTTTATTGACTATTTCATTATTTTCTTGATCTCTGGAGGCTTCTGAGCTCCTTCAGTACATCCACAGCTTCAAGTCTCTCTATGACAGAAACCTGCTAAAGAAAACAGCACGAGAGTTACAGTAAACCACAAGCAATGAAACTTCCCACAGCTGAAAGCTTTAGTAGTTCTTGTGCCGGCACGAATTAGAGCTGAGATCAGATACCAGCGCTGGAATCTCTGCAGGAGGGAGCACGGTTACCCTGCTCCTCTTGGGAACTGAACTAGCGCTGAAGGCTCGCACTGACCTGGCTCTGTACCATCTGCACCGGTGGAGACGTTCTGGCTGGAAGTCAGAGGGATATTGTGTGTCCCTGCCCACTCTCGCCTTCTGGAGACTGGGAAAAGCTTTGTCCCTGTGCCTCTGTGAAGGGCTCAGCCTCCCATAGCACTAGGCCACCAGCAGGCAGCTGCTAGAATTGCTGAGAAGCGTTTTATATTTCCTAGAGGTTATTATTTAAATAAATAAAAGCTTGCTTGGTAACATTTTGTAAGGAAAAGTTCTCTGGTTTTATCCACTCCCCCCCACACACACTTTTTTCTCTCCTAGGGCAGAAAAAGGGCACGAAACACAACATTTTTTTGTGAAAAATACAATGTGTTTTCAGTTCTGACCTCAAAGCTGGTTTTGGTGGGGTTAAAATTTATTTTATAAAAACACATCTGGACCCTGTCCTATTGTTACTACAGACTTCAGCTGTTGCAAATCCATGACTTTGACACAAAATCCCCTGCCTCAAATTCCAGTTAAACCTTCACAAATTCACTCCCCCCCTCCCCAGTACATCTTGTTTATTCTAAGAAGACATTCTGGTACTATTGATTTTTTTTAAACAGAGCTTCAGTCTGAGCAATGCCTTATTAAACCTTTGCAGATGGCTGGTTCCTCACAGGGCATAAAAGCTTCAGGTATTTTTTAGGCAGATACTGTAGTCTCTGACCTACTTAGGTTCCAAATCCTATTTGAGCACTGGTGTCCTGCTGGTGGCACAGCTGGTTGTCAGGGTGGCAGTTCACTTGAACATCTGAGTGTTTGCAGAGCTGCAGACTGACTCCACTTGCTGGATGTGTGCTGTTACACAGGGTGATGGGTTTGTGCCCTCTGCACTTTGCTGGGGCAGGACCTGGCTTCATCGCAAAATCCTCATGTTGACTCTTGAATGCCACGAGGATCTGAAAATGCTGTCAACAAGCTAGGGCAACACAAGTGTGGATGAATACGGGGAGCTGCTGCTCCAGTCAGGCTGTGCCACCCGGGATGTGTTATCTTTATTAAGGCTATGTTAGGGAAAAAAAGGCCGAAACATCAGTAAGGCAGAAAACGTTCTGCTGTCAAGCAAACGCTACAGAAACAAGAGGAGGGAGTGCTCTGAGATCAGTCTAGCCGAGCTGCGCCCTGCTGCCGCCGACCCCGGGGAGGGCGAGAGGGGCACGAAGGACAGCATGCAGCGTGGTGCCATCCCCATCGCTGCTGCTGCCACGAAGACGTTACCGGCTCCTCCGCAGGCGATGCAGGAGCCGGGTTATTTTCCTCTTGTTTTTCCCTTCCCTTTTCCTTCCTGCCCCGGAATAAAACAATAATTTAACCCCAGATTAATGCCGGTTTAAGAAGCGGCGGGCGCGGTGCGGGGCGGTGCGGGGTGTGCGGGGCCCCGCCCGGCTGCTCCGCCCGGCGTGCTCGGGGGCGGCTCCGCTCCGCTCGGCTCCGCTCGGCTCCGCGGGGCTGCGGCGCCATGGAGGCGGTGGACCAGGTGCGCGGAGCCCCGCGGGCGGGATGCGGGGGGGAAGCGGCCGGGATGGAGCGGGGGGTGCGCGGCGCGGGCAGCGGGCGCGGTGCTGACTCGCTGTCTCTGCCCGCAGCTCGCCTCCGCGGGCACTTTCCGCGTGGTGAAGGAGCCGCTGGCCTTCCTCAGGGTGCTCGAGTGGGTGAGTCCCGGGGGGGGGGGGATCGGGCAGCGATTCGGCCGCAGGTGGGTTTGGGAGGGGGATACCCCCTAAGTGCGCCCCGCGGAACAGGTGGGAAAAGGTCGGGATTGGGGCTGGGGGCTTGGTTTGAGGGCTCACATCCTCCAGTGATGTAGCCGGGTGGGTTGGGTGCCGTGTCTGTGTGTGTGTGTGTGTGTCCCCGTCCCCCCCCCTTCCATCCTTGTGCTGGATATAAACCATTTATTCTCTTTTAAACGGGAGGGTTGGGAGGGGGGGGGATAATCCTCATTATGCATTTAGCAAACTTGTCTCTGGGCCGAGCCGCGAAAGAGGCAGATAATTGGTTTGCGGAGCAATGTCACTGTTTGTTGCTCTGATGCTCATTCGTAGTGAAGTCTGCAGGTCAAATGACATTCATCGCCAGTAGGTCTGCGGGAGGAGAGAGCCTCTCTGAACGGAAAGTTCAGAACATGTCATGGAGGATTAATCACATTCCCTAACGCCGTCTGGCTGGGGAATTATGTAAGCCATGTATTTTAGGGGTTGAGTCCCCGTGTGGGTGCGTTTATTCACGTTCCACCCGCTGCGAGAGGCTGGTTTGGTGCGCTGGGGGCAACAGCTAACACCAGACCTCATCTCTGCCCATGTTCAGCAGCTCCTCTTCACTGCTGGGCATCTCGAAGCACCAGGTCTGGTGGAGCCGGGTGATGAGGATGTGGTGGTGCCACAGGCTTGGGATGAGGTGGCCCCACAGAGGGTGACCTGCATGCAGAGCATAGACAAGGTACCTTGTGTTCCTCACCCACAGCTCCCCCAGTCCCACTTGGTGCTGCTGCTGCCATCTCAAAGAGAAGTCAGGACATGCTGGGGTTGAGCCTTAGACACTGGTCTAAGGGTGCTTCAGCCACTCTGCATCACTTGCTGCAGAGCAAAAGAATTGGGAGCAAAGCTATTTCTATGGCAAATAGGTGCTGGGAGAATGGTCTTTTGACTATCTGCCCTGTGTCTAATGGTGGCTGGGAAGCAAGCTTCTCCAGGAAGGGCTTTGGGGCAGGGGGTGCAGGTTGTACCCTTGAGGAAACTCTTCCCTGTGGAGTGTTGACACCCTCAGGACAGCAAGTGGGAACTCCTCTCTTGACAGTTTCCTATGTCTGTAACTTCTTCCAATGGCCGAATATAAAAGCTGCTGTTGTCATGGTTGAAAGCCACATGTAGAGCTCTTCTGGCTGCTCTATCCACACGTTGCCTGTTTGTGTACATACGAATGCACATGCGGCTCTATGTAAACAGCTCTGCTGCCACGGCTGGGATGTATCAGCTCTTGGCCATAAGGGAATGCAAGAGAAGGGTGCAAAGTATGTTAACATTTAAGATGGTCTGAGAAATTACTTTTTCCGCTTTGACATCTATGTGTAAGTAGAATTAAGCATGTTATTATGTGTGGGAGACTTGGGGTTTTGCTGTTTGTGTTTGGTTTTTTATATTCTTGAAAAGCTTTTTGGGTCACCCATATTCCAGCTCCATTCACTTCATCTTGTTGCTTCCATCTTCATTCTCTTACCATGCCTACCAACTGCTACCCACCTCTCTTTACCATCTCATTTCAGCTAAGTGCCCATCTCTCCCTCAGGCTCCTTTTATCCCCCTAATTATCATTTTAAACTTTAAAAGGCCACATGCTCCAGCTGATTCTGTATCTACTTCCACATTCCCCCGGCAGCCTCACAGCCATGGTGTGCTTGATCAGTACAGTCAGATTACACTTCCTAACACCTCCCACTTGAGTCCTAGATTGCATCTGCAGAGAAATAAAGTTCATAGCCCAGCTGGTGATGTCGTGATTCAGGGTGTTGGGTGGCTCTCGTGCTTGGAGGGACTCTTGTGGTGTTGTAGCATAGAGAGCAGAGGTATGGGGGTTCTTCAGAGAGGTTGGTGGTGTGGAGATGGTGTACACCAAACATGTCCTCAGCCGGTCCAGCCCTGAATCTGCATTCTTATCCATCAGACAATTCGTATAGGCTCATGGTGGCTTAGGGGTCAGCATGCCTTTATTCGTAAGCCTCTTGTATTCCTGATGGAATCTGTGTATTAATGAGTGCAAATGTTTGCAAGTCTGAAGTAAACTGAAGTGACAGCAGGTTTCTCAGGTGGGAAAATGTATCCATTCTGGAATTAATCTATAGATGTGCAAATTCCAGTTTACCTGAAGTCTGGCTCAGGCATGGATCATTGTCTTAAGGAGCAGGGACTTTATCTGACCTTTTTCAATCTTCTGCTTTGACTGTCACCTAACACCCTGAGAGAAGATGCTGAGATAAGACTGATTCTTCTCAATATTCACAGCACTGTGATACGTTTTCATTGGTATTTCCTGTGTACTTTGCACTCCCATTTTCAGCCAAGAAATTGCATTTAGAAGCTATTAAAAGACAACATTGGCTCAGGCCCAGGAAAGGTTAAAAGAAAGAAGGAGAAAAGGAGGGGGGAAAAAGTATCTGGTAGCAATTAAGCAAGAGTTGCAATTTTTGAACTCCACCTTGGTAATAGACTGTGTACTTGGAATACGTGGGCTTGGAAAACCGCACACACAGCTGTGCAAGATAGACACTGATATTTTTCCAGCTTAGAGTCAGCTCTTGCTTCATGACATGTACCGGGGCAGGGAAAAGCTGTTTAAAACTGTCTTTGGTCTTGCTTTTCTTTATTGCCTTGGCTGTTACTCCACAGACTTTTGCACGAGAAGAGGGTGTCCTTCTGAGGCTTATTTCTCATGGTAATCTGTTGTGGCACTACGACCAGTTGCAATGTCACAAACACTATTGCAGCCTCAGTTGAAAAGAGGCTCTCCTACACGCACACCTGGCAATAACGAATAAGGAAAAATGAAAGAGGAGAAATGTGTTTATTTGTTTCCCTGGATTAATTTCTGTGAATCTCTGGATGTATTTAGATGGCTTTTATTGGGGTTCACAAACAGTGATAAAGACAAGCAAGTTTCTGAGCTCATTGCCTCTTTGGAGCCCGACAAGAGAGGTTAAGCCAAAAAGCAGGGCTCTGCGCATTCCAGTGATGCATGAGCTACCTCATGTATCGTTTTATCCAAATATTTGTCTGAAAATGGCAACTTTGTGTCACTAGGCTGAGGTTTGTAATTACTTCTGCTACTTTCTTGCAGTGCTTTGCCACAAACAACTTCCCTCCTGCAAAGCAAGCTGTCACATTTCAACGTCAAACAATGGGAGCTGCCGTGATGTCCATCCCATCTTTCCTTTGTAACTAGCACAGATGCAGGAGCTCCACCAGTTTGCAAGCTGGGAGGTGCTATGATTGCCTTGCTGACTATTTGCTGGTGGTTGTTTTACAGTTGCTCCCTGCTCTGCCAGCTTGCAGCCCTGTCTAGGCACAACAGAAGGGGTGTTTTGGGCACAAAGACCGTAAAAGTAGCTCTGTCTTAAGCCAGTGCTGCTTGTATCTGGCAGAGGTGAGTTGTTTATGTTGTAGGACAAATCTTGTGGAGACTGGGGCTGTTCTTGATAAGACAACTTTGATACGGACATTAGGATGTTCAGTGAGCACAAATGTGTCTGAAGAGTTGTTTTAAGTCTTGCCTTTGTGCAGAAAAATACATTCCAGGCCTCGCATGACTCCATATAGTCACTGCTGATGAGCATCTTCATGGGATGCGCCGAAGATGTCCAAAGCAGGGCAGGGCACATGGGCAGCAACCTGCCACTCGTTTTTGGTGGCAAACTGCAAATGTGTGTGTACATGGACCAAGCTAATCTTGCTTTGCTTCCTTGCTTGCATGAAGTGATTGTTTGCCTGGTGAGCTAGGAAAAAGTCCAGGCTGCTGCTTCGGTTTTATAGATTTTGTATATATGTAAGAGTCAAGCTTGCTTTAATTATATAGATTCTGAAAGGGTTACCACCCCTCGCCTTGCAAACAGATGTGTGTTTGGAAGGCAAAGGGAATCAGTCTTGAAAGACTGATGACAAGCTTGTCTTTTGTCCTAATGCTGATTGCTCATCTGGACATGGAGCACGTTTGTTGGGTTATATTTGCATGCGTATGAATGGACATAAGTAGCTGCATGCTTTCAAGTGTGTCCTAGAAAAGCTTAAATAACTTGAGATGCTGAAAATAAGGGGGGGGGGGGGAAATTAAGAAGGTAATGCTTGCATGAGGCATGTGTGATTAGTAGTTTGCTCTGTATAGTGTATTATGGCCTGAGATATTTTTATAGTTGCTTGAGACTCTTCATCATATTTGCTTGTGTGTGTCTGGCTTTTGCTTCACCAGAAGGCTGCTGTCTGCCCTGACAGGGGCAGAGACTTCAGGCGAGGTAGCAGGGTAACTTTGCTAGAGCTTCATGCTCCATATGGATGCAGGGCTTGGAGGAGTTGAGTGTTTGATCTTCTCTACCCTCATATTAAAAGAAAAGCAATGAAAAGAATGGTTCTTTCCGCTTGCTGAAGTGGCTTATGCAATGCCAGGATCAGATGCTGCATTTAGTGTTAGGTCTATTCATCCTGGTGTGTAAGGCTCATAAACACATGTGAAAACTGTACTGTTGTCTTTTTTTTATGTCTGCCTTGGTATATAGGTACGTATCTGTTCTTCAAAACCTGGTGCAACTTACTGCCTTCAAGATCTTGCATGTGTAGTGTCAGGTCAGTGAAACACACGCCACTTAATCAAAAAATGTAAACCCATTTCTATGGTATTTTAATATTAGAAAGGTAATTACCATGTAACTAACCCTTCTCTGTAAGCTGTCATTAATTGGATGATTTCTTGTAGGCAGCTTAGCATAATGCATGCAAAATACACTGCAGCTCTCTACAGATGAAAACTGCCTCAGTGAAACAAGGGGATGTGAGCATCCAAGAGACCCAAGTCCTCTGTATTGGCTTTGCCAACCCTTGTCATTGCACCTACAACTTACAAACACATATTGGGGCACCAGTAACCTGCAGGTTGGACAAATACTTTTATTAGGAAGAAGTGAGGGGTGGATTTTGCCATTTCTCATCGCACACAACAGAACCTGATGTCTAAGATCTGAAAAGTTTTTGTAGTCTTGTCAAAGCCAGATGTGAAAGCCATACGCCACTCTGTCAGAGGGACTGGGCTAAAGGTAGCAGCAGCAATAACAATGCCTATGTGGTATTTGACCTTTTGGTTATAAAGCCTCAACTTCTGTGAGTTTTGTGATTCTGAAAGCTTTGGCTTTGATAAACCATATGCCTTTGGATCAGGGTAGCAGATGAATGGAAGCCCTAAAGACTGAAAACCCAGAACTCAAGTGAAAGAGCAGAAAGTCTGTCTTGTGATCCCATGGTTTTATGCAGACTGCAGAGCACTGGCTGTTCTGCATGCTCCTCACATGCATGTTTATCTGTGTACAGATCTTACTGGAAACTGTGAGCAACATTGTCCCATCAAAATGTTGCTGTTCAACGGTGCAAATGCTCGTACAGGCAAGGAAGGAATGAGAAAGATCAGCAGTGCCTGACCACATTGCAGATAAATGACATCTTTCATCAGGAAAATACCTACCATTTTCCCCTTAGGCTCATGTTGTGATCACAGAAAGGTTGATTTTAAAAGGGCATGTAATGATTCATTTAAATCTTGCTGATTCTCTAGCAGCCCAGAGTGGGACCTGGTATAAAACAATTATATAGGATTTTAGTGCAAATGGCTGAGCTACAGTGCTCCAGGAGGCAGGACTTTTGGGGTTATGTACTGCTTTTGTGGAAATCCCAGGGTTAAACTGGTTAAACCTCCTCAGGGTAAGTAAGCACTTTTGATGGCTGGTGTCATCCAAGTGTAGCTGTTTGAAGCAGTAGGAATAGAGATGAGGAGAGAGACTCATTAATGCTAAATTTGATTATATATGCAAACCAGGTTTCTATGAAAGGAAGAACAAAAATGATCTGACTTTCAAACTAGCAAGAAGATGCATGGAGATACAGGGCTCTGCCATTAGACAATACACAGTTAAAGTCTCCTTGCCAATTTTTAAGAGGGAGATGTTTCAGTCATCACTCCTGTAAATCAGCATCTGCATAATGAGAGCCGTGGGTAAAAGCCCTGCATGTTGACATCTCTGGATTCAGTGGCTGCAGTTGGAGGAGGACAGGCTTCTAGGTGCTTGTGATAAAACCCTTTTGTTCACTATGAGGGTGCTGAGGCGCTGGAACAGGGTCCCCAGAGAACCTGTGGCTTCCCCATCCCTGGCAGTGTTCAAGGCCAGGCTGGACACAGGGTCTTGGAGCAAGCTGCTCTAGTGGAAGGTGTCCCTGCCCGTGGCAGGGGGTTGAAACTGGATGAGATTTAATGTCCCTTCCAACCCAAACCATGCTGTATTCATGGCACATGTGAATGAAGGCGTGGGAGTCTTCCTGCTCCCTGGCTGAAGTCTCCCCTCTGCTCTGGAGGGACCTCCTCTTGATGTAGGAGGAGAGAGGCAGAAAGCAGGTGATGCTGGGCTCTGCACAGGGCTGGCAATGGAAGGCAAAGTGCTGAGGCCTCAGCTCTGCAAGCACAGCTTTCTCCTTTGGCACCAAATAAAAGTGGTTAAGTAGTGCTCTGGTCCTGGGGCGCAGTGTGGGAAACAGCACTTGGCCTTCTGTCTGCCTGTCCAGCTTGGCAACTGCCCAAAGGGGTCTTAATGGTTTCTGCTCTCAGGGGGGATCTGCAAAGTGCTGTAAGGAACATGATGGGAAGGAACATACAGTGTGGAGGTGCTGCTTTTAAGGTGTTTGTTCAAAGTGGCATATGTACTGTAAAGTGTGGTATAGTTGCTAAGGTGACAGCTTGCTTTTTGGCAAAAGCAAAAGAATACTGAATATAGACAAACTGTAAGCTTTTGCTTTGTTTAATTTGCACAGTTTTATCTCCATGCCATTGTAGAGACTGCTTGGGTTTCTCTTTGGAAGCAGTATTTTCCCATTCAGAATGCTTCACTCCATTAGAAAATCTAATATTGCTCCCCATTCTTAAGGAAACGCTTAAATTGCATGAAATTATGGCGTTTTCAATGATTATAACTGTACATACAAATTATGGCATTGTAAGGGTTTGGTAATGGCATTCACACAAGTAAAGAAGTATTCTCTAAGAACCTTTAATATAAACAACAAATATTAGGTGTTGCCTGTGGATGTGGGCACATTCCCGAGTGCACAGCCCAGAGGATTTTTCCATGCAGTTTTTGCATACATTTGCAAAGTGCTCCAGCCTACACTGAAATGCATTGTGAGGTGAGAACTCCTGTCAGTCAGGCTCAAAGGCTGGCTGTGGTGAGAGGGTGTGAAGCCCAGGCAGGGAATCCAGCATCAGACAGTGTGGTTACTGCCAGGGCTGAGTATTTTCATAATGCTGCTACAGGAGGAGAATCAGCAGAGGATTACACTGACACGGCCCCTCAAGAGAAGGGGTTTTCCACATAAGCAGCCATACGTGGCAGGAAGCAATGTTATGGTCTTCAGTGCAGAGAGGAAAGAAGAAAGATCTCAAAACCTAATGCCAACTTTGATCTTTAAGCAGTGGGGTACATACATGATCCATGAGAAACAGCCAGGAAAGGCTGGGGTAACATACTCATTGCCCTTTATAGTTTTACCTTTCCTTTCTTTATGGTGTTCTAATGGATAGATAAACGTGTTTCTCTGAACGAGCTGTTCTGTCTGTGCCTTTTCCAAAATGCCTTACCATCTGGGGAGAGGACTGTTTTAGAGGCAGAGCCTGTGGGAGCTGATGAGCTAATGCTGTGGGGAGCAGCAAGTGTTGCTGCCTGGAGCTTGGAATAAAAGTTGGGGGGAGCTCTGTGGGCTCCTGTTCCCAGATAAGTGCTGTACAGATGACTCAGTTTGTCAGTGCCATTGCCAAGGCAGAAGTTAGTAAGGCTATTTTCAGAGCGGTCAGAGATCATGATGCCCTAGACAGGGGGCTTTTGTCAGGGGAATGGGAATGTGTCTTTGTTAAGAAGACCCCAACAAGCATCCTTGGCCCTGAGATCGTAGGGATGTTGTAGTCCCCTGTTTCCCTGTGTTAAGGAAGCAGGAGAAATGCTATAGAGCGGGAAGATATCAATGAGTTATACATTATCAGATGAGAGGGGAATAGTCCCAGCACCACTGCAAAACTCTCAATCTGTCAACTTGATCTTTATTCCATGAGAAATACCAGACCTGCTGCATACAGCCTGATAGAAGTGATCATGAACCTGAAGTATTGAGGGTGAAATTCTGCCCAGATGATCTCAGAAAGAAATGCTAACTAACATTGGCAAGATCATAGATACATCAGGAAGTAATTTATAGTAATAGCTCTTCAGTAGCTCCTTGAATTTCAAAAAGAAGTTTGTTGTGTCTGTCCCCAGTCTTCACTTTTCCTGTTGTTAATTCTCTGCTCTCCTGTGTTGAGTGATCTGCTTCTCAAGTGATGCCTCAGCTCAAATCCTTTGGCACTTGCACTGTTGTGTGCGTATTTGACACTGCATTTGCAGAACTTCCTAATATTAGGTGAAAAGCCTCTGTGGCACCCCAAATAGTACTATAGAAGTAGCAAAATCTTCCTTGCTGGGTTCCCAAAAGCTAAGGAGACTAGTGGCTTCCTTGTTGAGCCTCCCTGATGTGGATCATATTATGGCCTATGGCTGCCTTCAGCATCCAAGTCAAAATACTCCAGGATGTCAGGAAATATCTTACAATTTAATGAGTAAACTTCATCCTTTCTTGAACTTTTTTGAAGAGCAGTCTTCTCCCTGGTTGTGTGCTGGAGGTATGCTTGAAGTAAAACAAGAGAAGTCTCCCATCTACATGCAAGTTTAAAACCATCTAGTTCCTTACCCCTGCTTACCTCCTGCAGACTCTGTGTTGCACAGAACCCCACTGCTGTGCATCAGTTTTTTACCCCATTTAGAACAGCCTTCATATGGAGATGGAAGTAGCTGGGAGCAATTGAACATGAAAAGGTCATAGCTCCCTTTTGGGACTGTGAAGGGAAATGCTGGTGGGTGTCTATCATTCCCAACCAAATGGAGTTAGGTTTGATACTGGAAACTGGCCTATTACTGCAGAATAAGTATATTGCAATAATTATCCTTTGGAGTTGAGCAGTTTTTCTAAGTGCTTTTATAGACACTGTGCTTGAAAGGCAGAGCAAGTGTGGGATTCCCCCACCACCAAACCCAGCAGCCGATAAATCCGGTAGAGCTCTCCTGATTGCCATCTCCAAGGGCAGTCAGCGTGCTGGAGTGGGATTAGGTCCCAGTCTGAAGGAACACGCCTGCCAAAAAATTAAACAATGGATGCCTCCCTGTTTAATTTTAACATTTTAATTAAATTCTTTGCTGCTGTGCACCTTTGATCTCAGTGAGCTGATATATGTGGTGTCTGCTGTTGAGTTGTAGCAGTGAGTTGTTCTAATCTTGCAAGTAGATGTAAGGATGTGTTTGAGTGTGGATGAAAGTGCAAAAGCTGAGCACTGCCAAGTACATTGCAAGCTGACTTTTCCAACTGGTGACCAAATGGATGTGTACAGGGGGATTACTCATGAGTATGGCTCAATAGAGCTGCTTTCTGAACATATTCTCTCCCTATTTTTGATCTGTGAATGGTGCTGCAAGAAGAGTTTGCTTGATGGAATTGCTCATTGAAAGGACTGAAGCCAGGAACTGAGATTTTATTGCTAAACAAATTCAGTTTCAAGTTGGATGATTAGTAGAGTTTGATCCTTTAGCGAGCTTAAGCAATACTGTGTGGTGTTGACTGGGCACAGCTATCGATTAGTCCCATCCAAGTGCCCAGCCTGAGAGTATTTAGTTGCTGTTTTCTATGCAGCCATGCAAAATGTAGTTACCGAGCAGCATGTAGCCAAGCAGCCCCACCACAGCTGACTTCTAAATGTACAGAAATGTCTTTAAATAAAGACATGGTTACACATTGTTTCCCCTGCACTGCTGGTAGGTAGTCTTCAATGATGTTCAGAGGAGGTAGCAAGCTGGGAGCAGGATGTATTTTCATGGCAATGAAAGGTGTTAAAGTGAGTTTCCTTCTGTATAATAACCTGGAACAGGTGACTCAGGAGTGTGTGGAGCATTTGTCCTTTGCAATTTGAGCTGTACCTAGATGTCAGGAAAACATCTGTGATTGCTGCATCAGTAAGTCACTGGTAGAGCTTGATTTGGAAAAAGGCATTTAATTTCCTTGGGGGAAAAATAATTTTCAATCTAAATTTCCATTGGAAACCGGCGTTCTGGTGAGATCACGGAGTCACAGAATGGTTTGGGGTGGAAAGAACCTTAACTATCATCTAGTTCCAGCCCTCTGCCATAGACCAGGTTGCTCCAAGCCCCATCCAACCTGGCCTTGAACTCTGCCAGGCATGGGGCAGACAGAGCTTCTCTGGACAGCCTGTGCATACTGTCTATCCCTTATTTTGGTCAAACATGGGGTTTTTCAGAGGCAGCACAGTCCACTTCATGGAGAATCGCTGAGCTGCCTTCATAAGCGCCTTTGTTTTGCTGCATTGTCTCCGTGGGCTGTGTGCGTTCCCTCTGCTGCCTCGCAGCCTGTCACTCGTGGCAGGCGGCTCTGTGGAGAGGGCACCCGTTCCAGCACAAAATCTGTGCCTGTCCAGATTGCATGGCCCTGGCAGGCAGCAGGAGCTGGCTTCACAGTGGGCTGACATATGCAGGGGACACTGGGTGTGCCACACTGCAAAGCCTCCTGCCTCCACTGCCATAGCACACGTTAAGGCGCTTCCCAGGGATGATACAGTGAAAATGAGTTCTTTGCCTGCAGTCCTGCACGGCCCCGCAGCACTCTCCACTGTGAGGACCAAGTGCTGTCACTGCTTTATTCCCCTTTTCTTTTTCTCATCCCATTCATCATGGGTTTTGCAGCAGAACAGCAGCAACACGGGACCGTGATGGGGCTCGCTTCTCATGGTGGAAGTGAATCAACACAGCTTTTGTTGCTGAGGAGTTAACTAGAACAGCTCTTTCTGCCATATACCCGTGGCTCACTCTTTTATAAAAATAGCTTTCCATCTTTTTATTTATGTGCTCGCTAGTGCTGGCCACCATGGGTGCAGTGCTGGTTGTTAACGCAGCTGAAGAGCTCTGATGGGGCTAATAAATGGGTTTTTTTGGGGCAGCTTATTCCCCCCAAAGTAGTGACTCAGCAATGATCAGACATCTCTCACGGGACAAATGGTTCCCAGCTATTCCCAACTGGCAATAAAACCTGTGTGTCACTGGGCTGCCAGAAGGTAGGGCTTGAGTACCCCACATCTGTATTTCTTCTGCACAGAGAGATTGCTAAGCATGTTCTGGGTGTTAGGACAAAAGTACTCTTGCTTGGTTTAAAAGAGATGATTATTTTTTTCCTGGGGATTTTTACACTCCACCCTGTGATGCGCTTTGGGATGCATTCAGCTTTCTCTTCTGAATAGGGCTCCAGATGATGGAAATAAATTATCATAAATTAGAATAGATTGCACTCTTCAGCATCTCTACATCTGTCATTATGTTTCTTTAACAGTTCAGTTTAACATTTATACACACTCTGACAGCAGCTACTGGTGTGTATGCTATAAATATTGGCTTGGAGAAGACATTAATGGAGTTTAGGTAAACGTTTGATGCCGCTGAGATTCTGTTCCATATGGTGGTACACAGCGAAATCGTATTCAATGTGCCATGTATAGCGCTCATGTATTCCCTATAGACTGGCCTCTTGGAATTTCATAAGCTTACCGTGTTACTAGAGAAGGCACAGGTGCCTTCAAAGAGGAAAGTGAGTTTCTTGCAGTCTAATCTGTTTTTCACCACCTGTATTCTTTGTTTAAAGCCAGCTTGTAGTGTGTATGGATGGGAATGGCTCAGAGAAAAGAGAGATCTTACAGAAACAGTGGTCGGGTATTAGGCAACGAGCTGTGGGAGCTTTCTGCTTTGAATGTGTGTGAAGAAAATGCATGTGATTTTCTGACCAAGATGCCATTTCATTAGAAAGTAACAGGGTAAAAGCTTTGAATGTTGCCTGGTCACGATTGCTAAACCTCAAATTTGTGACTCTTAACCCCTGATGAAACTGTCATCAAAACCACTTGTAGGAACCTGGGCTTCATTTGAGGAATCTGACTTGCAGGAGGACAAATAGCTGAGAACATCATGGCAAGAGGCAGGAAGAAATATATTCTAGTCCTTCATGTTCCTTCCATAGATCAACAGGATTTGGATGTCTCCCACAATTTTATTTCATTTTTTTGTTGGTTTGGGTTTTCTTTATTTTGTTGTTTTGCTCATTGCAACACCTTGATTAGTGTAGGTTGATAATGTGGCTGCTTCCTTTGCAGTATTTCTCAGATTTAGAAACAGAATCACAGAATGGTTTGGGTTGGAAGGGGCCATAAAGCTCATCCAGTTCCAAGCACCTGCCATGGTCAGGAACACCTTCCTTCCACTAGAGCAGGCTGCTCCAAGCCCTGTCGAAGGTGGCCTTGAACACTGCCAGGGATGGAGCATTCACAGCTTGCTTGGGCAGCCTGTTCCAGTGCCTCACCACTCTCACAGTAAAGAATTTCTCCTTTATATCTAACTTAAATCTCCCTTGTGCAAGTCTGAATTTACTCTGTTCTCAAGCTAGCATGAGGGTAAGCAGTGTGTTGTCTGGCTTGGCACCGCAGAGGGGCATTTGGTGTACAGCAGTGGGGCAGCCCAGTCTCTGTGCCTGATGTGGAAACATCCGGGTTGTACCAGCCCCGGGGCATATCTGCAGCGGAGAGGTGGCTGCTTCGTTTGGCCCTGTGTAATGCAATGTAAGTAATGAAGTAACCATAATGTACAAACTGGCACAAAGCAGGACAATCGGAAGAGAATGCGCTCTTCACACTGTAAATTGCTAGAGGTCTTTATGATGCCAGTGAATTAAAAATCTGAGAAGAAAAAACCCTCCAGTGCTGCAAGTTCAAGACGCATCTTTTAAAAGCTGCTGGTGGGGAGGGGAAGAGATAACTTATCTGAATGGAAATGTATTTAAACTCCATGTCTTGTACAGTTCTGGGTTACTGCAAAGAAAACAGTGTATTCCCTGTTGCAGAGACTGAATGGGTTTCTGTGATAATGGTTCTCCTTTTGATCTGAATCATTAGTGAGGAAAGACCTTTGCAGGTATTTCTTTCACAAGAAGTTGCTTCAGGTGTTCTGGTGATGAAGTCGTGTTTACCCACACTGGTGGTACACAGGAGCCTGATGCACCTCTATGTACATCCAGCAAGGCACAAGGCATCCACAGCCTCTTTCCACCCGACTGGGCAGAACCCCCTCTCTTAGCCTTTCTCAAGTTTCCAGGTTTTATTGCTATTCTGAGTGCTTGTGTAGTGGTTCTGCCTCAAAATCCCTCTTCTTTCTGGCTCCTGCAGGAAAAAATGCTTTGCAAAACCATTAGCAGAATCCTTCTGCCCAGAGCAAAATCTTGCCCATGGTTTTCCTCTGAAAACCTAGCTGCCTCTGAGCTTGCAGCTGGCATTTGTCTCTTGAATGATGCTATAAAGGAACTAAACTGTATTTAAAGAAAGACAGCCTTTACATTCACCTGATGTTTAAGACATTTTAACCCAGTCAGCAAGATTTCATGGTGAGCCTTGATCTTAGCAGGAAACCCTTCTTGAAGCCTTCTTGAAGCTGAAAGAGAAGCTGCATTCCAGGGAGCAATTTCAAAGCAATGAAACTCTGTTGTTGTTATTTGTTGTATTTCTTTCCTGCATCTTTTGTCTCTTTGAGGCCTGGGCACTCTGGGTGCAGTCCCTACAAGATAGCTTTGACAGGCATGGGCTTCTCCTTGGTGCCCTCATGTGAGCTGGTTGAATTTGAGAAGGGATGTGCAGCAGGAGGAAATTCATGTGAACAGTTTCCATTGGACCACTTGTCATGAGAATACATCCTTGAATTATTTAATTAGTTGCATTTTTTAATTTAGCTCTGATCTAGACTGTAAAGATCCTCTTGGGTGGAGAGGAGAGGAAAGAGCCCTTATTCCAAGTGATTTTTTTCTTTTTTCCTCATAGGAAAAGGGCCTATGTTCTTCTTTTTCAATAAATCTGCCAGGTTTTAGTTTTCCCATACGACTGACGTTCATAAATCCCAAATCTATTTCTTTTAGGCTTTTTGTCCCCATAGTAAACCTGGAGATGGTGCATTCCCAGTTCCTAGTGTCACTGGTACCTGGTTGAAAGGCCCTTCAGGGTAGGACGGGAGGAAAGGCACAGTTCTTGCACTCCAATCAGTGCTGGATCTCGGTGTTTAAAAATATCACAAGTGAAAAACATGGATGTGAGTCATACAGAAACCACCCTTCGTAGCTCAGGGAGAACAAACATCAGAAAAACACATTCTTCAGATGTTTCCTTCTCCTGAGAAGGAGCCACATCTAAGATTTGTTTGAAGTATTCAATCATAAACATTGGTCCCCTGCTGTCAGAGTGACCACTAGACACAGGAGACGCCTACTAAATGTTAATAGCTAATACTGTGCCAGAGGTACATCAGACATGAGAGTCTGAGTGAGCTTTGCATCAAGAGAAAAGGTAGAGGAGGCTGTGACTTCACTTCTTGGGTCAAGATACTCCAATGATCACATTCTGTTGTAAATGTCTCACTTCTGGAAAGATTGGTTCTCACTTTGGACCTAAATTCTCAACCACATCTAACACCATTGGTGTCATATTCTCGGACAGCATATCTGCATGCTTTTGGGGGAGCTAGCTTCCTTTTCAGTCATCCCCTTTGCGCCTCAGCAGTTGGGAGACTGTGATTTTGTATCAGCTGACACTAATGGTATGTTTGAAGCTAGCATGTGTTCAAATGCATATGCATTTCTCTGTGTTTTTACAAGATTAATATTTTAAAGGCTACTCAATACAAAATTGCTGAAAATTATTTAAATCTGAGACATGTTGGAAAGATCAGAGAACTCCTATCAACTATTGAATTAGTAATGTTGAATTACACATGAGAAAATGCTTTTCAATTTAAGCGGCTTTTCTCAGAACTTTTTAGATATTAAATATCTTAATTCATCCTTCTAATAATTGCTCGAGTTTTGGCTCTCTCTGAATATCCCTGCAGATGTGCACAGTGCATATAGTTCAGGCCCTGAACCGTTCAGCCAAGCCACACATCCCTGAGGACTATGAGGGAGCCCCAAAACCGCTTATCTCTTGGAGGTACAGTTTCCTACTACGGATGCAGTGCAAAGACTGAGCCCTTCATGGGTAATTTCATACCTATATTTGAAAACTTTGGTTGTGCTCTTTGAACAGCTAGGGTTGGAAAGGACCATAAGATTGTCTCAGTGTAGATCCTTCAGCGTTATCTATCTTCCATGAATCTTAAAATTTGAACTAGAAATAACATTTGTGTAATAGTTTCAGGAAGGGTCCCGTGAGGTTCTTCAAGGGGAGTTACAAATACTGCATTTGGTTCTTCATAACCCTTGGAGGGGGTCAGCCTCTCTGCAGTCCCCCTTGACAACAAGCTGCTGTGAGAGCTTAGCAGAGCAATGTGTGTCCTGGTTGCAGCAGATGGATCTCATTTGTGTTGCTGTTCATAGTCATGATAGGCAGCAAATGGAGTGGAGCCTGAGGCAGCACTTTGCTGCCTGAAGTTGATGTCTGATGAATTACAGAGATAAATAAGGCAAGAGTCTGCCTTTGCTTCTCCTTTTGAGTGTGCACGTAAGTGTTAGGTGGTCCATGTTTGAAGACACAATGTGAAATGAGCTTTCAAATATTTCCTTGAAGTTGTCTTTATTATTTCATTATAATGGTAAGGAACAAAGCAGAAGAATCAATATGCCTAATTATTACATCAAAATGCGAGAGAAATTAGCCAGTGAACTCTCCCTTCTCTAGGGAGGATTAATCTTCCTATGCTCTATTTCAAATGTCTTCCAGAAAAATGAAAGGCTTATCACCTAGGAAACACATGGTCCTAATCACCCAGGTCTGGCACTTGGATTTACAAATGGTTGAGGGGACTCTCAGTTGGTCTTCTGAAGCACAAAATTAGATTGTTTTGCTTGTGCTTAACTGTTGGAGTTTTGTAGCTGGGTGATTTGAATGACAAATGCTAGTGAGGCATGCACCACGTGTCGTCCAGATACACCTTGGCTGGCTCTGGATGAGCTGGTGGACCTACTCAGCACCAGCCAGTGCCAGGTGGAAGGGTCCTAATGTGATGCTGCCAGTGCAGCAGTGTTAATGAGCTCAGCTTCTCAGCAGTGAAGTGCTATATTGATGAGTCTATAATGCTTACAGAGCATTTATCTTTGCACTGTACAATATATGCTTATTTGTTAGCTGTAAGAGACTCCAAGAAGATAACATTTTTCTGTGGCCTGGTGGCAAATAGCCATGAGATGCTTGCAGGTGATCCTGCAGGACTCGATCCTTCACTCTGGAATTAGTCACTAAACTGAAATGGCAAAAATATTCCCTGCATGCCAGGCTTAGTATGGCAATAAATGATAGTTCTATCTCTTTGCTGTTGGCTTGTACCAAGTCAATGATGTCTTGTGATATTTCCTACTGGGTTCATTATAACAATATCAAGCTGTGATGCAGATATAAGAGTATTTCAGATAAAGTGTTCAATGAATAAATTAATGTTTATAAAAGATGTGTTTAACCCCTGCTTCCCATAAGGTCTGACTTTCTTTAGATTTTGTCATTTATTGTCATGTGCTGTCCCAGTAGAAATCCAAGACTGGAAGTACCAAGATGTGCTTCCCTAGAATATCACCATGGTTTTGGCCAGGCAGATCATACCCAGGAAGAGAAGAGTTTATTCCTTGCCTTCAAACCCCACCTCAGTGTAAAGAAGACTCAGCAGCTAAAATATAAAGGCTAAATAAAAGGAAAAAAAGGGCCATTTCTTTGCATAATGCTGTGGAAATCATCCTCAGAATTCACAAACTGAGATGACAGCTCGCTGTAGGGAAAACTTCAGTCCATCATTATTTTGCATTTTTTGGGTTGCTTTACTCATGGCAGTTTATTAATTAGTTTTTATTTTGCACTCTTTCTGAAACAAAAAGATTTCAACTCATTATGTATCACCCTTGTACCTTTTTTCCTTCCCAAATTACTCTTTGCTTCATGGTCTGTTCCTGTCTTTCCTGGCTGCCTAGCTGATTAACTGGGTGATGCTGACTGGAGGGCATGAGATGGGCCACTGATGCATCACCTGATTATGTGTCCATGGAAACCCCCAGAGGTAAGACCTCTGTTATCAAAATAAATTGGGATTTTCTGCCAACTAATAGTTGGCAGAGCTTGCACTAATGCTAGATTCTGCTGGGTGATGCAGTATGGAAGCCAATTAGCCTTTGCTGATAAGCTAGGCTTTGATTAAGCTTTTCCAGGCTTTCTCATCACGAGAGACATGTATTACTCATTGAACATGCAAATGCATTTGCAGTGTGTAATTACAGGATTCTCTAAAGAAGTGACCTATTTTAAACAGGGCTTTTGTGTCACTCTTATTCCCTCTCTGAGCTTACCAACTCAGTCACACAGTCCAATTCAGCAAATGCAATTGACTGGTTTTAGGAGTTAAAATATCCTGTTGTTGAATGTTTTATGCTTCAAATACTGAACATAATGAAGGCCACTGCGGTGGGTACGTAAGCTATCTGCAGCCACTCTGAAAGCCTTGCCTTTTGTAGCAAGCCTTTGGGAAGCAGTGTGCTGGCAGTGCTGCGATGTGCAGCTTGAGCCAGTGTAAAAAATTATCTTGTCCTGATAATGCTGAGAATAAACTCTTTTTCTGCATCCATAGGCAGGGATAACTTACCCTGCTAAATGTGCAGCTCATTGCACTTGATGGGAATTCACTTTATTGATCCAATTAGCTCCTGACCTGTTCACAGGGTGATTGTGGATGAAATGATGTGATTAAAATTGATTATGGCTGTGTGTTGTGTCTTTAATCTTTGACACTCGGGATTTGAGTATTGCAGCATGCCTTCTGTAGCTGATAGTTGATTGTGAAGAGCATCAAGGGGTTAACATGTTTTCACGCTCCTTAGGGATACATTTTTCTGTGTTATATTCTAATTCATGGTCTTGTGACAGTATCATGTTTCTTATCCAGTCATACATATTACGATAGTTCAGTCACTTTGTCTCAGAGATTGCGTGAGCTAGTAAATGTGTGTCTATATAGGACAAGGGATAAGGGGCTTGAATTTGAGCAGGGGAAGTTCAGGTTAGCTATAATGCAGAAGCTCTTTACAGTGAGGGTGGTGAGGCACTGGAATGGGCTGCCCAGAGAAGTGGTGAGGCTGGACAGGGCCTTACACGACCATGGCAGCGGGTTGGAACTAGATGATCTTGAGGTCCTTCCCAACCTTAGCTACTCTATGATTCTATATCCATATGATGGTGCTTTAGAAAAAAAAAGCCTAGGAAATAGAAATTTTGTTTCCAGGTGTAATTCATGGTTATAGTCATTGAGTGTAACAAAGGCATTCCAATAGCTAGATGTACATACTTCCTGTTTGTGGGACCAGATCTACTGCTGCTGTCACAGAGCCTCTGAGATGCAGTCTGAAGTCCATCAACATTAGTGCTGTGACACTTCAGCAGGTATTTAGGTTTTGTGGATTTTATTTTTTTTTTTTTTGCCATTTTGGGTGGCAGGAACCAAGGGTTTGACCCCTGCAGAAAACTGGTTGAGAGCCATTATAAGCCCCAATCCTACAGGAGTGATCTCGTGTGTGATATACAGGCTTTGTCCCCTTTGCAGGTGATGATTGATGACTTCAGTTTCCTACACCTTAGCACTGGGGCTGGTGGGTTCAAGAAATGCTTGACATGAAGGCTTATGTAGAGCTTGGTCAAGTTTCACTTGTGGAGCTCTTGCTCATCCAGTTCCCTCTGCATGGATACTCCCAAGGTTTCAGCTAACAGTCACAGAGCAGATTTCTCTTCTTGCTCTAAAGTCATGTGTTTATCCTCTTCCAAATTAGCAGTTTTCAAGTGTCCTACTGGAAATTTGGCCTAAAATAGCCTGAACACTTCTGTTTTATTGTCATCGCCAGCTTTCATGCATGTAAGCAGGCTCCAGTGGGGCCACAGTCTAAACTTGTGCCCCACTGGTTCCTTTATTTAAATCAGATTCCATCTATGGTAGTAATTTTGCAAGGGAACATTCGAGGGATGATGTCTGAGTGTGAATATCTCAATTATAACTGCAATTCTACAGCATTTAGGCTTTAAAAGAATTTTCATAGAATCTTAAGAATTGTAATTCTTTCTCATTCTATCAATAGTAA
Source organism: Pezoporus occidentalis (assembly GCF_034315485.1). Classification (NCBI taxonomy): domain Eukaryota; kingdom Metazoa; phylum Chordata; class Aves; order Psittaciformes; family Psittacidae; genus Pezoporus; species Pezoporus occidentalis. Next base: position 1,874,255 of record NW_026915483.1, read on the forward strand.
CTGCAAACTTGAACATATGCAGTGAAAGGCAGGGAGGCAAATCATTGAGCTAGAGAGAGAACACAAGTGCCTTTTTCATCTGAGGAAAATTAGCAGAAAGGAGACAACTTCCAGCAAACTGTGGCTTCCGATCCACAAGCTGATAAAATCTGCATATTAGTCACAAGTTATTTTTCCAGATTTCTAGTTCATTCTGTTTGCTTTAATTAAAGATGCTGAAATTCTCTTTCAGTCTTTTTAGTCTGTGTTTCATAACTAGTATACTTGGTAGGGGGAGAAAAACCAAGCTCAAAACCATCACCACCACCATTATTACAGCTCACATCTGGCAGGTTGTGATTTGGTTTTGTTTCAACCAACAAAGATGCCAAGCTGGGTTTTATTTAGGAGTAAATCCAAAGAAGAATGAATTCTATTAGTTGGACCACATTCTGTAAAAATTAGATATTTTTTTCCAAAAAAAAAGGCATTATTTTATGACAAAACCATACACAAGACGAAATTATTAAATCCAAACCCTTCATTGCATGTTTTTGTGCTTGACATCCCAGCACATCCAGTGTTGGCGCATTTTATGCCAGTGTGGAAGGAGGTAGCCATTCTGAGTCTTTGCAGTGGTGGATGTGTGTCTGTCCAGGGCTTGTTCCACACTGAATTAATTGCTGTGAGGATTAATGATGTTTCACTTGCCTACCAAGTGGTTTAAGTGCCATAAGGACCTGGAGACTTTAAGTCCACAAGCCAGCGACATCTCAAGATGATGTATCATCTTTTGGTGTAGTAGTAGTATCACCAGAGAATCAGCTTTTCTGCCAGAAGTAGCAAACACTGGCTAAAGCATTGGCATTGCTGCTTAGGAGGATATGTAAGAGTATTTTGGTTGCAAAGCTTGGCTTTTACAACTTTGTAGTGTTACAGTGACTGAGGAAATCACTTCAGTCACAGAAGGTGTTTCCTGTACTCTTCTGGCATGTGGTAGTTTGTGTAACAGCTGTTCAGGTTGTGCTGCTGAGCCTGAGTTTCTGCCACACCATCACCTCTGGAAAAGCATCATCATTCTCAGCATTGTAGAGCAGCTGGCACAATCAGAGCCCGTACCATGAAATCTGTTGGCTCTCATGGTTTCCTAATGCTCCTGTAGTTTGCTGCTGCCTGTTGTTAGTGCATGGAAATTTTTATTGTCTTTTACTGTGTTTTCTATCCTAAATTTAAGTGTTATTCACTTTCATAACAAGGAGGGATGTACAAGGGGGAGGATGCATCAACGGTTGTCAGAGAACATGCTCAGAATTTGCAGAGTGGGAATGCTGACCTCTAAGCAGAAGACAGCCTTCAGCAAGGGCCAGTTTAAGCAAGGGGAGGGAAAGAAGGGGGGAAGTGAGTGAATGAGCCCTCTGCCTGGTTTTAAACCATGACGTGTACAGCACATAGTTCCAGTTTAGTTTAGTTAGTTTGTGGTAGAAAGTGGTTCCTCTGCATTATGCATTATTTTTTTCTGTAGAAGAATCATCTATACTTGTGCTTTTCAATGGCTGTTTTCCTTCCTTGCATTCATCTCTTGTCCCATTTTCACTGCTACCAGCATAATCATTGCCTAGAGATGTATACGTGTTGGACCATCACTCATGAGAATTTTTTTGGTTGAAACCAGACTTCGCAAAAGGGCTAACATAGGGTTTGTATTTTATTCTTCAATCTGTAACAGAGAAACTTAGAGATTTTCCAATCTACTCTTAACTGATGAGAGTTGAAGTGAATCTGCACATCTAGATGCAGCAGAGATTACTATTTCTTTCTCCCTTATAAAATACTAAAATGCCATTAAAGCAGAATGTTTGCAGTAATTTTATGTGTGTGTATGCATAAAAAACAGGAAGAGAAGTGAACCTTATCGATTTGATGGCACTCATTATCCTAGAGCTACTTTTTCACAGGGTCCTTCTGCAGCATTTCTAGACCTTTTTTATTTTCTCTTACAATTTGCACTGACATATTTTGTGTTTTGGAGGAATTTCCCTGCCACAAGATGAAACACCATCCTGTCATCTCATTTATTACTTGGTTTTTTCACTTGCTTCAAACTCTCAGAAGCTAAATGCTGAATTCATAGTGAGCCAGGAGGAATACCTGATTACGTTAACCTTTATGCATTGTTCTGTACTGAAAATGTCCTCTGCTTATTTCCTGTTAAGGCAAACTACTTGATTTCCCCATGCAAGATTATACCTCCCCAGTGACATGTCACTAATAAAGACAGTCTGTTCTAATAGCTACAGTGTTGTGTCTTTTTTTATTACTGTTATTTTCAGTGTGACCTTCATGTTGGTTTTGCCTATTGCTAGGTTGAGCAAGAAACGTTCTGCAGTGTTATAACACTAGCTATAACAACAGTGTTGGGGTATAAATTGTGACTATTGTTGTTGCAGAATGTGGGAAGGTGATGGGATACTGCTGTGCTGATACTATCATATTTTGTTCTTGGTAAAAGATGGTTTGTTGCTAGAAAAATTGGACTCCTACAGAAATAACCCAAAGCTCTTTGTGCAATGGGGGAAGCTTAAGACATGGTTTGAAAGGGAGAAGCTCCTCTGGATCCAAGCAAAGCAGGTGAGACAGCCTGATTTGGTGGTGATGCTGGATAACAAACCTTTGGCATGCGCCCTTGCCCTGCATCTCCTGGAGGGCTCTGCTTTGGTGCCTGGGATACAGAAAACCCTGCAGGAGGCAAGAAATCACTGTGCCCATTTAGAAAATAAATCACTAATTTAAATTTACCTTATCTCTGGCATGCTTGAAACTTCACTACCTGAAACGTGCGAGGGAGAGCCCTTCTGTGGGGCTCTAGGTAAAAACCCAGCCTATTTCCATGGACATACTGATTTTTACTTTCTAAAGGCAGAGGCTCTGATTGCAGTCTTTGTCCACCAGGAATTTGTTTAAAGCAGATACGCTCTCTAAAGATTTAATGATCAGAAACCTTTTCCTCTTGTTTCACTTCTTTTTTTCAAGTGAAAGGTTGTAAAACATGGGCAAAATGCAAAGCTGAAAGGAAGAGAAGCCAGGAATACTAAAGAGTGAGAGGGAGCTTGCTTGAACGTGTTGGCCAAGCAGCTGTTCATGCCTCCTATTTAGCATGAATGGAAGACATAGCCCTGATTAAAAATGGTAGGTAGCAGCTGCACAGCCTGGGCTAAGGATTACCAGATGGTTAACTGTGATTGACTTGTCTCCATGGAGCTCAGTGGGGAGGGAGGAATGGAATATCTCAAATGTGATGAATATGCTAGGTACACAATTTTTTTCATAATGAATGTGCCAGATTTGTTTACATGCTTCTTGAATAAAATATGGCTGCTAGTTTGACTTAAGACAGACATCTTTAGTACATGCTATGTTGCAAAACCTTGCTCTTTTGATTGTAGGTGTGATGATTCCCCCTCATCTCCCCCCCCTTGTTCCCCCAGTGCTGTGATACAGCATAAAATAATTGGTTGACAGAATGTTGATTCTGCAGCACAGGGAGGATTTGCACAGATGGGAGTCAAAATATGTCTCTTTGCCTTATGCTAATGCCACCACAAAGGTTAAGGAGAAGTTCAGAACTGAATGTGGAATCCTTGTGCTGCTTTAGCTGTTGCAAAGTGCTTGAAGTTGGTACCTGAAGGAAGAAGATCTGGATCTAAATGCTCTGGCTGTCTGCTCCCTCTTCTTTACAGCAAAAGGGTACCAACGTTTGCTGCATATTCATAGTACAACGGTTCTTGCGTGGCTGGTTTCCCTTGCTATGTGCCTATCACGGACAAACTAGGTTGTTTTTTTTCCTAGCGTAGGAAAAGCTAGAAATCACAGATATCTCTAAAAATACTGTGGCAAGAGGATGATACATCAACATGATTCCAAACAGCATCTTCTAACGGGGCTTGGCCGAATTTCTCCCAAGTGCCAAACAGGTGGCACTTGTTCAAGCAATATGCTCTGCAGAGGCCATGTGCAAGGTGGCATATTCATCCCACAGCCTGCTCGTTGGGGTGGTGGGGAAAAGCAGGCATCAGTCAGGTTGATGGCCAGACCCACCTCTTCTCTTGGGTGATCCATGGGAAGTAGCAGCCCCATGGCTTGGATTCCCTTCCCCTCTCTCTGATCTCTACTTGTTTGGTAGGGACAGCAGCTCTCATGGTGTGTCTTTCGGAGCCATAGCACCCTGAATGCAGTGGGGTTTATGGCTCCCTAATGAATAGAGGCCAGTAACTTGGAAAGTGATACATTGGCATGTTTTTAGGAAAAATAAAATAGTATTAGCAGTGAATAATTTAGAAATACCAAGATAAATGATGTGTTTGAGGGAATGTGTCACCTCCAGCTGAGGGGAGTGAAAGACATTGATTGCGTTTCTTTATCCTCTATGTTGAACATCTTTACTTTGTGTTTGCATTAACTTTTAAGAGCAAATTACAGATATGTCAAAAAGATGGAGTTGTCAGTTAGCTAAGTCATTCCCTCAGATTTGAGCATGAATGAGACTGTGATGCTGACTTGTCTTCATAAATGCTTTGTCACCCAGAAAATACTACTTTTGAGCCTGTGACACTTAGTACTTTATTTTCACTCTCACCTGAGTGTTGTCACTATATGAACACACAAAAAAATGCTAGTTCAAGCTTCTGATATTGAAAAGCAAATGGTTTATTTTGATGTTGTTGGATTTTGGGGGTTGTTTTGGCAGTATCAAAGCCTCCCTCCTTCTTTCCAAAATATAAAACCAACCCAAGAATCCATCTGATTTACTGAAAGTGGCAGTCTTAAAAGCAACGGTTTAAAGGCTCATTATACTCAAACAGTACACGTAAGGGCTCAAGGTGGAGGTTGGGCTGGTTATGGTGGCCACAGCCTCTGCTTCTACGTAGGATAAAACATTTGGTTGTGGGTTTTGTGGTCGTGCTGTAATGAGAGTCCCAGCTGCAGTAGCACAACACAATTTCCTGCATGTTTTGAGTGCAGAAGTTCAGAAGAAAAACAAACCTGTGTTTGCCAGGCTGAGCATGAAACCCGTAAGGTTTGTGCTGCATTTGGAAGGGCTTTTGTTTTCCTTATGGGCACTGAACCATTTGGATGCTGGGGTGTAGTGGATGCCAATGGCTGCTTTGATGAATTGGAGGTGCTCACTGAAGTAGGGTGTTTATTGGGGTCCCTGTACCTCCCTTTCTTCTGCATCCTCCTGGAGGTCTGATTTCTGGGCAAAACTCACCCTCAGCATGGTCTGCTTCTCAATGTGCTAAAAAAATGAATTAATCTTAATGCTGTCATAGGCCAGGTAATAGAGGGAGGTGATAAATCTGATAATTTCAGCCTTTTTGGTGTGATTGCTCTGTTTGTGGAGGTCAGGCACTGTTTGTAGAAGAGAAATGTTTGGGGCTGGGCTACACCTTGCAAAAAGAGCAAAAGAGGTAGCCAAGGAGAGCTTTCCTGCCTGTTTTCTGATAGCAAGGAAGGGTGTGAAAAAGTGAAATGGGGACTGCTGAGCAAGAGGGAGACAAAAGAGGGCTTGGCTTGTTTTTTGGGTGGAGTGGGCATACCTAAAAATAACTGCTCTTTAGGCACACCAAGGGGAGAACAGCTGGTTGAGCTGATGAACCAGCTCTGTGTGGCTGTAGGCACACTGTAGGTTAGAGGAGCCTTTGGGAAGTTGAGGCTCCTTTGTCAGAATGGTGGGAAGAAAGGAAGCAAAGCTAGGTTTGTGAGAAAACCAAGAGTGATGATGCTGTGCTTCCTTAGCAGCAGGAGACATGATGACCCTCATGGTTACTTCCAGCCCTGTGAGAGCATGGTGGTTGCAATGCCCTTGGGACAGGACAGGGCAGAGGCTGGCCCTGGTCACTGCTGTGCTCTCAAGGGGTGGTTGCAGAGTGCAGGACATGGGAGGAGAAAAACCTACCCTCTCCCTACAAGTGAAGGCAATTTCTTTCTCAATGAAGAAGCTATGTGTAAAAAAGCCTTCATGTTTCATTTAAAAAAAAAGGCAGGAATGCCAACATTTTGTCTGAGTCAGAAAGAAATATTGAAATCTTGAAAGCCTGTTTGCCTTGAAAAAGATCCCAACGCCTCAAACCTCAGGTCTGGTCAACTGAAGTGTTTTGATTTTGCTCCATTGTACTTTCTTTGTTATGCGTCTTTTACAGCACAAACTGTTAAGTTTGGAAACTTCAGAAGAGTTTTGACAATGTAAAACATTTCTGTACCGAACATGTCATCCTTCCTGTCTACAATGGTTTGTGACAAATCTGAGTTTTAAGGGGAAAGCACACATGCGCCAGAATAGTTCTTTGGGAAACTCCTTTCCAGCTGCATCATTTAATACATTATTTCAGTTTCAGTGTGAAAGGAAACAGCTCGTGTAGACCTGTAGCATATTTTGGGAGTCAATGGCAGTTCTTCTTGAGGCTCAGCCAGCCAGCTTCTTGTTGATGGAGAGGGAAGATGGGTCTTCTGTTGTCCTGACAGCACTTGAGAGCTCTCAGGAAATCATCTCCCACTACTGCCCCTTCTTAGCAGAAGGACACGGTTGATGGCCCCCCCGTCACAGTCCCAGTGGGACACATGGCTTTACCTGCTGGAGAGTGGAGGTATGTTGAGGCATTTGGAAATGCAAAGACAAAACTGAGGAGCCAGCAGCTCTGCAACCTTGGCTCTGTACAGGTGGCTGACGGCAAATGGAAAGGTGAGGGGGAGTCAAGGTCAGGCTGGTGCTTTTGGGGAAGAAATGTGATTCACAAAGCGATCTTAGGAGGAATGCCAAGGTTTGGGGAGTGTGGGTTTGCATGGTGCCTCCTCGTGGGTCCTGCTTTTCTCTTCCAAAAGCAGTAGGCACCTCTTTATGAGGGGGCAGAGCAGCCAGGAGCAAGTGCACTCTACCAAAGGTGAATTCCAAACTCAAGAGAAGCCTCCTGTCCCTCGGGGGAAACTATCCATGTGCAGCACTGTGTTCAGTACTGGTATTGTAACTACTGTTAATGAAAGAACATGACCACCCATCACACAGTAGCGAAAGTGAGGAGGGATAGAGCTGCACTGGTGAGTTCTCTGCCAGCATAGCTGCAGCTTAGGCTTTCCTTTTGCTTTCAACAAATACATGTGTTGCTGAAGCTGCCCTTGAAGGTAAGTGTTTATGGCCATGTTTTTTATGTATCATTTACTGCTGCATGTTGTAAATACTGATATGCCTGAAGATGGAATATGTACCCTATTGCTTCAGCACAGTGTTGTGTACTTGCTGGTGCAAGGGTGCTCACCAATGTCTTTGCCATAAAATATTTTCATCTGAGTGAACAGATGAAGATATACATCAAGAACTGCTTGATAGCAAACAGAAAATACCTGACTGCTGCTTATGACTCCATCATAAACAAAACAGGCGCAAGTGGTTTTTCTTCTTAGGGTTGTGTTCTGAGCTTCAGACTTTGAAAAAACCAGTGCCATCCAAACCTATTTACATTCAGTATCAAAATACCATTTTGCTCTCAGAATAAAACTCATCATCTCCCTGTCATTCCATTATGGATATAGCTCATTGCTTGACATTTTCCCAGCCATATTTCTAAGCAGACTTTTTGTCCCCAGTAGCATAAACCCTGTGGACATGGATTTATGCTCTGTAACTCAAGGCCTAGAACTCTGTATTGAGAATAACATCTCGCCATCAATAAAAGTTTTGTGTCCACATACATCAGGTGAGTACAGCATCTTACATTCTGCACCACAGAATTTTGTCTCCAAAAGGGTATGATGAATTAGAATTAGCTCTTTGACACTTGACTTCTGTATGTGTAGTCTACTTTATGGGTGCTTGGATGACCCACAGATATTCATGCAATGTAAATCAAGTCTCTCTTGCTGGCTGAATGCTACCTTGAATGTAGACAATAACTTCAGAAATTTTCTTCTTTGACACTGTGTTTTTTATCAGCTTAAATGAACTGTTAAAAAGAATTCTTTGCAGTGATATAGAAAAATGTGGACATTTGATCCAGTTTAAGACAAATATACATTGATTTTTGTCTAAACTTATGCCATGCTTTGCATGTATGAAGCAATATACAAATGGCTTGAAAGAGATTGCATCTGTAACGTGTGATTTTTGCTTAGATCAACTAAAGTAAAATCTTGCTGTTGTCCTGCTGCAATATGGAATACATCTATGTATAGAATATAGAAAATACATATATGTAGGAAGAATATGTATAACCTTACACACACATGTGGACATACACACACATGTATACATATGTATGTATTAGGTACAGAGTGCATGTGTGGATGGCTGTAGGAATCTGGATTTGAAGCATCATCCGTGGGTTTGAAATCTGTACCAAACTTTAATGGAGTAAGATGTCACTCTGCAGCAGTTTGTATTTAGATATGCCAAGAGTAGTCTGGGTTAAATGAGGCTGGGTTAAATCTCATCAGTGCTGTACATGTCGTAAGCAATATGGTTTGGCCCTTGACCCCCTCTCCTGGCCTGAGTATTTCTTTCAGTTGGATACTCCCATGTAGTCATCTTTAAGAGTGATCTATGGATGGAAAATTGAGACCCTTACTGAGCTGTCTTGCAGACTGTCATTGTGCAAGCCTTGCATTTGGGATCATCCATGATGAACACGTTTAGACATCCCAGCATTGCTCTCATGATTCATGTGACCCATAAAGCCCTGTATTTAAAGCTTGGATAGCATGGGGAAACCAGGCAGCAGGCTTCACACACGTCTGTGCCTTTCATGCTTCTATGTTTGTCTATAAAAGCAGCATTCCCTCTGCAATGTAAGGTAGTGCTGGGCTCAAGCACAGCCCTGGAGAGGTGTTAAGCCACACAGGGCTCAGTGCCACTTGCACATGTGCAGAGGTGCCTAGGACCTTGCTACACAAATACGTCATCTCTTCTTGTGGTACCCTCTGTGTTTATACAGCACAAAAATCTCATCACAGGGGATTAGAGGGTTTAGCTCCAGTTAAGCTGCACTTGGTTGGTCCACGTGCCCAGATATCTTGATGAATTCATCCTGCCTTACAGCATGTGCATGTTGTGCTCTGAATTAGATTTATGTTTTTAAATTTCTAAAATAAAAACCCTAAATAAACTAACAGAGTTGAGCAATTCATCTGGATTAATGGGGACCAACTCTATTAGCCTAATACAACACTAATCTGATTCCAAACTGTTAACATATTAAAGCTGCTTAATTATATGTTTGTTTGACACAATGTAGTAATCCAGTATGATTTAGGGTATATTGTAGTAGCTCTTGACTTGCAATGCCTCACCATTGATAAAAACACAATTAAAACCCTCCAGTGTGGGTTAGGCATTCAATTCACCCTTTGCTGTATTGAAACATGGCTTGTTGAAAGTGCTGCCAAACCTCCTCCCTCCTTTTACAGACAGGAGAAACAGTCACCACCTCTGTTTCATGCATGAAAAGCAAGGGGCAGGAAAGGCTGTTGTTGGCTTGTGCAGGGAATGGGTGTCTGAGCTGGGAATTTAATCCAGGGTTCCCAAGTTTTCATTACTGATTTAAGGATGTGGCAACCTCCTTCTCCTGCTGATGCTGCTGACAAAGCTGGGTTTCATCATACAGCAAGAAAAACAAAAGCTCAATAGAGGAGGAGGTCTGGAATTACTTCTATATTAACCAGTAGGTTAAGGGATAAGAGGATACAGCACCTTGTGTTTGGGCAGTTGTCTGGTGTCGTGCAGTATTTTCTACCCAGCCTGGACACAGCAGTGCTCCAAAAAGTGAAAAGCCTCCTCACATCTGCTCACTGTGAAGAGTGGGATAACGAGATGCAAAATCAAAGCAGCACACAAGCCTTCTTTGCTCCTTTGAGCCAGGCGCTGTCAGAGAAGAGACCATCAATGGGAACTTGCTCAGCTGTTTGAGTGCTGTTTGTACAAAGGACCTGACATGGGGAAGATGCTGCCTGGATCCACTGCAGAAGCAGGGACAAACCTGGGATGTTTCTGCCTCACTGCTGTCTCTGTGGTGTGGTATGTTTTTGCAGAACATGCAGAGTGAAATATGCCATGGGCCCAAAGTCAGGTTGTGTGTTTCCTTGTGCAGCATACAGAATCTTTCTAGCTCTGCATAGAACCAGAGATTTGTGGCTCCTGGTGAACTGAATATGCTGTGGTCACTCATTACTGGAGGTGTTACCAGAATAATTAGGACTTGCCTGCTCTAAAAGCTCAATTAGCACATCTGCTTTTCAGATGTCCAAAATATCTTCTGTACCAGACTATGAATTGTTTGTTGGTGGTTTTTTTTACACCTTGCATAATACCCTTGGGATTTTGCATTGCTATCAGGCAAGGCTGGGGGGACAAATTTTACACAGCATCTTTGAAGTCAGTAGAGATTGGAGGTATTTTTACTTACAGCTTTGCACTGAATTGAAAATTTTAAGATTTTTAAATATAATAGAGTATCTTAAAGAATTTCTTGCAGTTTTGGTATGAAGATCTTAGCTTAAGCTTAATGTAGAGGACATGAGGCTTTGGTGCCCTTCCAAAGTGAAAATATTCCTGGAATGGATGCCATAGAAAGTGATGCCTTGAAAGCAAAGTAGAACATTTCTGGTCTTGTGTCTGTGTCTTGAATTCAGCATTTGCAAAAAATTCAGACTCCAGGGACTGTTTTATACCAAGATATGGACACCATCCCTCCTAAACCTAATGGTTAGTGTCTGCAGTGATGGCACCTTCAATGGACATTATAGTAACCATCTCAAAGAATATGATGATGTGAGGACCTGCCAGATAGATGCTATAAGTTCTGAGGTATTTGACAAGGCTCTGGATTTGGGATGAATAACAGAGGAAGAGCAGAAAGTCCTAATTTCCATAGGATTCTGGAGATTTCGAGGCTACTGTTAAGTTTTGTCACTCTGCAAGGGTTTGCTTGCTTCAACCGAAGGACCTGGGGCTTATAGACCAGTAAAGAAGGTCTGTTTCCAGCTGAATACACTTGTATACTTGGCAGCCCAACTCAGAGAGTTTTGAGTCCCTCCGGGAGCATCTTTCACATGATAAGGCAGTGTCAGGATGCTGCAAGAATATCTCCTTATTGATCATCTTCACAGCGTGACAATGTCTGTAGGCACCGAGTATGGTGGCAGCATTCCCAGGGCTAGTGCTGGGTGCTGCATTTGTGTATCCCTGCCTCCACACATGGCATTGCACTGTGGGCCTGGGATACATCATTACATGGCTTTAAACTGCCAGAGAGTAGATTTAGGTTAGATGTTAGGAAGTTCTTCACTACGAGAGTGCTGAGGCACTGGCACAGGTTGCCCAGAGAAGCTGTGGCTGCCCCATCGTTGGCAGTGTTCAGGGCCAGGCTGGACAGTGCTTGGAGCAACCTGCTCTAGTGGAAGGTATCCCTGGCTGTAGCAGGGAGTTGGAACCAGGTGATCATTAAGGTCCCTTCCAACACAAACCATTCCATAATTTTCTCCTGTGAAAACTTTCTTTCCCAGTTAGTTTTGTAACTGATGCCGAAGTGTTGGTAACTCTCATTTTCTCTCTAGTTCTTATATTATGCTGATGTAGAAATGCCATGCATGTGCGTGAAGATATGAGGCTGTGGAAAGATGATTTCCCTCATCTGAGCTGTTTCAATTTCTACCACTCCCACTCTGGTGTTATTTCAGATTCATACGGGAGGTCTCTGTCTCGGCACCGTTTGCTCCAGATGCCAGGATAGGTAACTGTTTTTTACAGTTATCACTTACCTTTTTCCAAGCTACTCTTTAAATCTCACACTTTACACATCTGAGGGCTAACTCTCCCACAGCTGGAGTTGTGGGATTGACCCCTTCTGGAAATCTGGACCATAACTGCGCTGTGGTTTGGGTTTTGGCAGTAAAGCAAAGGGTGCAGTACTGTGTTTCCCTATGAACATCAGTCTGCCTTGTTCAGAGGCAGCACACGACACCCCTGAGTCCCCACATCTTTCGTGGGAACAAGGGTTATAAAAGCTTTTCTACAAGAATGGAGACAAACAGCACCTGATTTTAGAGGGGAAAGTGGCTGTTTTTTTCTGGTTATATTAGTGGTACGTGTGAAAATCGTCCCTTTGGATCAGAAATAGCCCGATGAAGGAGCGTTTTCAGATCAGATCTGCCTTAACCAAGAAGCTGGTGACACCTGGTGGCAGCGCCAGCCGGCTGCGGAGCTCGCTGGAAAACACGCACTGCCTGACCCAGATTTGAAGCCTGCTCTTTAAATGTGCTCCTGCAGCATTTGCTGCTGTTTGCTGACAAGGGCAAAACGCTCCACGTTACAGTTATCGTTTGCCAGGGCTTTGCAGCGACAAAACCTGGCAGGTAATTGTGCTCAGCAACGGAGCATCCTGACTGTGATGTGGTTCCCGACTGCACAGGCAGAGATGATGTTTCTGAGACTTTCTGTGCCTTTTTCTAGCTGCTTGAATTCAGCTGATCTCCTCCTCTTAGATCACTGGGAGTGTACTTTCTGTAAAGGATGCTGAATTTGGTGAAGAATAGACTGTAGCAGAGGTTAAGCTCAACTGACTTCTTATCTAGTGTGTTTTGAAGCAACTAAATGCTGTTTCTACTTACCGGGATGCGTAAATCCTGTGTTGCTTCTATCTAGCTTATCTTGCAGAGACATATGGAATCAACTAAAGAGAATATAATAACATGCTTGCTTTTATCCATACCTGCTATACTTGCAAGTGTCTAACTTGGAAGAATACTTTTGCACAGTTATCCTGGTGGTGTTTGCCACGGCAGGGCTGAAGGGAGAGTCTTAGCAAGGCTGCAATTGGGATCCTTCTGTGTTTCCAAGAGTATAAAACGGTTCCAGTCCCCAAACCCTGTAAAATGAAAACCAATTAAAATTGGTTTCTGAAGACTTCCTGAAAGTAATTTTTCATCCTTTACAATCACATCTTATGGCTGATTGAAGTATAACATTGTTGTATCAGAGGAGTGACATGAAAGGATTATTCAGTGGATATTGCCACAAATGTTCTCCAGTGATGGCTTTGTCACAAGAGGTTAACTATGAAACATAATTTTGGGGCAGCCTAAAACCTCCCATGTTTTAAGATCAGAGAAATAGCAACTTTCCCAAAATCCAGTCAGTTCAGTTGTACTAAGGTGTATTTTCACACATTATTCAACGTTTTAGGCTCTCAGTCTAATTAGTTTTCTCCAGTTGAATTTGGATTTTGCATGTTGACAAAGTGACTCTTCCCCAAAAGTGCCTGAGGCATCAAGTTGATCTCGACAGAAATGCTGAAGTAAACATTATTATTTGGTAGCTGCCACCATTCAGAGCTGCATCACTGGTGCTGAACTGTTACTCACTGTGACAGCTCATTATCTCCCTGCTTTCCCAGGCTCGGTAATACCAAAATCACTCTATCTGTGTTCTTAGGAGATCTTTTTGTTTATCCCGGCGGGCTGAAAATAGATTTGTGTCCATTTCTTGCTCTTTTCTGTAACCATGATTATTAAGTGTACAACTTCTTACTTGTGTAAGTTTGGTAAGTGCAGAAGCCAATAAATACTGGTGCAGAAGCATGTGCTGGTGTAAGCTTGTTTTGTGAGTACATATGCGTATATATATAAAAAAATATACTACAATATATACCATATATACTGTATATATACAATATATATACTGTGTAATAGTATATATAATACTATATAATAGTATACATAATGCTATAAGTGTCTGTGAGCAGATCAGCCTGTGCATGGATGAAGATGACAACTGTTTGCAGTACAGGTTAAGTCTGTGCCTACCTTCTGGAAACAGGCAATAAAGAGCTTTCCTGGTCTAAGATACTTGGAGATGTCTTTCTGAGGTCATTTGGCTACAGTGATGGATAAAGATATTAACATTGTACACTCCCGGTTACTTATTTTAATAATACACCAAGTGTATCTGTTGTGATTCATCAGGTGTTTGTTGGAATTGCTGTAAACTTTTGGACCCAAACTGAATCTGTGTTTGTTATTTAATGTCCATCTCAATAAAAGTGAAAATATGAAGTATTGAAACTCATGCCTATACTGTATTATTTAGATGAAAAAATGAAGATAAAATAGCCTGTGTTTACTTTGCAGTTTGTCCCTCTCTTGGTTTAGAAGGTGGCCTTTCATGCAACATGTGTCAGGGAAGTGGGGCAGAGGGAAAACTGGTGTGTCCTTCTCTGGCAGGGGATTTGTGTTTCATCGTGCTTTATTGCAACTGGATCATCTTGGCAATCAAGCTTATTTTGATTGGGAGTTTCCAGGTTTTGCACAGGTGGCTGTATTTACATCGAATCCCATAAAATGTGTCTAAAAGCGAAAGAAAGAGTTATTTCTCTTATGTATTAGGGGTAACAGCAGACACTTTTCCAGGTAAAAAATGCTGTGACTGGGGTTATGCCACATGGCTGGAGGACTCCAGATACAGAATGTGTTTTCAATAGAACAGCTTGCACAGCTACTGTAGCATTGCTAGGTTGAGGAAAGTCACCAGTTTTAATTACTATTTTTAAATTTTTAAGGAAAGATGTTGCCTTTTTGTTCATGACCTGGGATAACCTTATAATTCTGACCTTCTGACCAAGCAAGTAGCTATTTTTATATGTACATGGAGTCTGTAACCTGCATTACACAGCAGATCATGGCATATTTAAAAACAAAATAAAATCGGGTATCTGGCCTTAGTGACAAACTGCTTTTCAATTTCATCAGGAAGAGGGATAGAGCCATCTTGAAGGCCACAGGTCTGCCTGCAGTTGTGGTTCATATACTTCAGAAAGCGGTTTCTAACACTAGAAGACATCCCTGGCAGTGTTCATGGACACGTTGGATGGGGCCTGGAGCAACCTGCCCTAGTGGAAGGTGTCCCTGCCCGTGGCAGGGGGGTGGAACTGGGTGAGCTCTAAGGGCCCTTCCAACCCAAGTCAGTCTGGGACTTGATGGAAGCCACCAGCTGTGACTGGTGCTGGGAAATACCACTGCAGAGGACGGATGTCCTGCTCTCAGGGCACCCAGACATCTCTGTCCTAAGCAGATCCCTGGTGCAACAGGCTGAACTTTAGCAGCAGCCTGGTCTTTCAAGGCTTGACTGAAAGGATTATGCTCTCACAAGGTGTGGGACTAAGGAGCTCCTTTAACATCACCTGCCTGGATCTCAAACCCTCAGAGTGATGTCTCTTGAAGCTGTAATGTGATTTTATTTAGTCAGCTAGGGGACATTATTCTCAAAGCTCTGAGATAACAAATGCACAGCTTAATGTGCTACAGATGTGTGTGATGATGAATCATGGCCTTGGAAAGCTTCCAAAGAGCTTTGCTGCTGCTGGTTGCGTGTTACAGGAGCTCACATTGGAAGCCAGCCCTGTCACCCCTGTGTACTTTGGTGTGGTGTAAATGCAAGCTAGCTCTGAGTGGTGGTTTGCAGAGGATGGCCATTAGAGATTTATTTGCTTCTTCTTGTGTTTTGCATTTCCTTCATTTGCAATGTATCTCAACAGTGAAGAAACTAATCAATAATTTTAGGAAGATGCTGACAGTCATTCCAGACAAGAATATTTTTTCCCTAAATCTTCCAAATTTTCTCAGAAATGCCTTTTCTTTCTGGATTCATTGCATTATGTATGTATATGTTGTCATAAAAATGCTGACAAAAGAATTTGTCAAAATAGCATTTGTTTGCAAACATTTAGCATATAAGAACCTACTTGTGATGAAGTTGGATACAGAGAAAAGCTATTTGGTATGAAGAACAATGGTCTCCATTTATGCCATGAGTTATAACTTTGGCATCAGAGACAACCAAAGGTATTCCTTGCATGGATTAGTGCATATTTATGTGCAATGTATGGGAAGAGTGATGTTTTAATGGTATTTCAAACAGTGTAGAAGGAGCCTGTGTTGCTGCAGTGAGACAGTGAATGCTGAGGGTGCATGCAAGCCATCTCTCCTCTTTGGTGAGCTCCTATTGCCCATGTATTACTCATGTTACAGCTACAGGTTGGGCAGAGAAGAGATTCAGAGCAGCCCTGAGGAGAAGGACTTGGGGGTGCTGGTCAGTGAGAAAATGAACATGAGCCAGCTTCAGTGTGCGCTCACAGCCCAGAAAGCAACCGTATCCTGGGCTGCATCAAAAGGAGCGTGACCAGCAGGTCGAAGGAGGTGACCTCTGCTCTGCTCTTGTGAGACCTCACCTGGAGCATTGTGTGCAGTTCTGGTGTCCTCAACATAAAAAGGACGCGGAACTGTTGGAACAAGTCCAGAGAAGGGCCACAAGGATGATCAAGGGACTGGAGCACCTCCTGTATGAAGACAGGCTGAGAAAGTTGGGGCTGTTCAGCCTGGAGAAGAGAAGGCTGCGTGGAGACCTCATAGCAGCCTTCCAGTATCTGAAGGTAGCCTACAAGGATGCTGGAGAGGGACTCCTCATTAGAGACTGTAGTGATAGGACAAGGGGTAATGGGTTAAAACTTAAACAGGGGAAGTTTAGATTGGATATAAGCAGGAAGTTCTTTACTGTGAGGGTGGTGAGGCACTGGAATGTGGTGCCCAGGGAGGTTGTGAATGCTCCATCCATGGCAGTGTTCAAGGCCACGTTGGACAAAGTCTTGGGTGAGATGGTTTAGTGTGAGGTGGCAGGGGAGTTGCAACTAGATGATCTTAAGTTCCTTTCCACCCCTAACTATTCTATGATTCTATGTTATGATCAAGCTCCTGTGCTTGGCAGCAGCTCTAGAGTTGTAAGGATTTGAGAAACCCACAAATCCCCATGTTTTTCTCCTGTAACATCCAAAATACTACTCATACTTTTCAGTTACTGCCACAGTTTATCACCCCATCCCCAACACACATGGTGTCTATGGTGTAAGAATAGGGAAAGAAAAGAAAACCAACAAAACACCAAACTAAAACAAAACCCAGAAAATGAATATGGGATAACTTGAAGGCGGTCAGCCTTATATTGAATGTACACAGTTCTTATTTAAATCATAGAGAAAGAGAATGGTTTGTGTTGTAAGGGACATTAATAATCATCTAGTCCCAGCCGCCTGCCATGGGCAAGGATGCCTTCCTCTAGGCCAGGCTGCTCCAAGCCCTAGCCTACCTGGCCTTGAACACTGCCAGGGATGGGGCATCCTCTTGCTTCCATCACAACTGAACTTGTGCCATGGGAGATAATTCCATACAAGCAGAATCTATGTTTTTTTCTGGGGAGTTTCAACCACCTTGATACTGAACTCAAGTCAAGGATGCTCTTTGCATGGAGCTCAATGCAAAAGAAGCTTGGAGGCAGAAAGGAGGCAGTTTGACCTTCTCTAGCAGTGAGGACTGATGACTAATAAGCAACTGTGTGTAAAAGACAAGATCACATCCATCCTCAACAGCTGCGTGCATGTTATATTTGGAGTGGTCATGCTGGAAGCCTGGCCCAGAGGGGACTGTCTTTGTGGATGGAGGATGCAAAAAGAATGAGCATGTTTGATGCAGCCCAGATCCAATGCTGTTTTCCCAGCGAACAGACTGAACTCTACTGCAGGATTAGCAGCTGCTCCTGCTTGTGAGGCAGGAACAGGTTAGAGAAAATCAAACTCTTCTAAATGGGCTCTAGCCCAGCATGATTCAACAGTGATGTCCCAGGACCGGCCCTTCTGGGCAGAGGAGAGAGGCAATGCCTTGTCCTGAGAGCTCCTTGTCTCTGAAATATCCCAGAAGAGCCAGGTATACAGCCAGTGTGGATGAGGGCTGGAGGGTAACTCCAGACTGGGACTGACACAAGAAATGTTTGCTGAGCGCTCTTTAATGAGCTTTACTGTGTGTCCTTCCTGGTGTCTGCAGTGACTGAGGCTTTCCCTGACAGCAGTGGCACTGTAACTCACTTAGGAGTCTTCCCTGGCTTTTAATAGACTTACTTTCTCTGTTTCTTGGTGCTCTGAGCCATTAAATTACCCAGTTGTCTGCAGTGCCAGAGGGATGGTAGAAAAAAGCTGCCTTCTCACGAGTGAATACTAGCATCTCTGTGTATAGCAAATGCCCCCACACCGAGTGCTCTGTGTGTGCCAAAAGCATCTTACTTCATGCGTATCCAGAGAGTCAGAAGAGTTAGAAGCAAGTTTAAGAAGCCACTAAAAAAAGCCTTGTTTGGAATCTATCACAAGGAAGGCATCATCCTCCAGCTGCTCCTTCTCGATGCTGCTTTTCCCAGCAGGTAAAAGCGGGGTGCAGGGAGGGTTGTCCCTGGAGCCCCTCCAACAGCAGCACCTGCACCCCAGTTGCTGCAGGTTTGGCCAGCAGAACTCTCTGCCATCACTTCATCTCCACAGGCTTTTTAGGGTAAGTCCCTCTGCATTGTCAGCTTTGCATGGCTCAGCTGTCAAAGCAGCACCAGGGGAGATGCTCCCTGAAGTCAGACTGATGCTACACAAACCCTGTGGGTAATCCCACACTCACCCCTTGGGAAACTTGCCCCTGGGTATTACACATCAACTCAGGTCAAGGGAGAGATAACTGAAAGTATTTTTTCCTGTTACGTGTTTTGACATCATACTGCACAGTTTCATTTGTAGTGTCCATAGTTGCTACAAGTGTTTTAGTGTGTTTTTTTCATCAAGTGCACAAATGGTGCTCCCTTAAAGTAGAGTTTAAAGCAAAGCATCTGTTTTCTGTTCTGTGTGTGTTTAAGCAACAGTGACAAGCTCCCTGGCTTTACAGACACACTCCCTGCTTTCCTGCGGTACATCAAACGTGTTTCCTTCTTACTGATGGTCACCAGAAAATTCCTGCTCCTCTCCCAAGTGCTGCACTCCTTACCCTGCCTGTGAATCTTTCTGTGGCTGTCTGGCACTGATGGGGTGTTGCAGGTTGAGCAGTTAGGAAGCTGAGCAGCCAGCCCTGCAGGTGAGGTATGGCTCACTGATACACTTCAGCCTTCAGATCCGTATGTCACACAGATAGATACATAAACTATATGGTTGGTAGCAAATTCTTATTTATGAAGGTAGGAAAAAAGTACAAACTGATAAATGGGCAAAAGCAGTGTGGTGATTGTAATGGATTTTTTGTTCAGCATCTCAACTAACCTCCAATTCTTCCTTTTAGGTCAAGCTGGAATCTCCCTCCATTAGTTTAAGGTGAAGGTTCTTGCTTATATTTTCTAGTGGTTGAAGCTATACCTTCTTCTTCCATGTGGAGAAGGGACTGACCTGGGCAGGAAACAAAAGCCAAGTCCTGTACCATGCCAGACAAGAACGCAGCACTTGTTCTTATTTCAGGGTATTTCCTGCAGCTGGATATTGAACCAACCTGGCACATGGTGGAGGGGTTTTCCTCCATCCTTTATATGGGTTTGGAGGATTTTTTTCTTAATTAACTTGTTGCTTGAATTTAATAACTGGCCTAATTCTGGTTTCTGGCTGCTATGTCTGTCATGATAGATACTAAGTGAATCCTTTCCCTGACAAGTTTGTAACTGCTCTTCCTCTCTGAGCAGCACATAAGAGCAGTTACGTGACACAGAGTGTGAATTTGGAAATAGGATGCTTGATAAGAGCAGTTCTTTTCACAGCGGAGAGACCACACTTGGCTTTACGGGATCTCCTTTCATTTAGAGGAACACCATGATCAAGTAATTGCTCAATTTTGTACATCCAGTGAGTAATAATTTTTCCATATGATTCATTTTTTTCACATCCTTTTCCATCTTGAGAGTTCATTTCATCTATTCTCCTGCTCTAGGACAGGATCAGCCTAAATTGTTCCTGACAGGCGTTTATCTAACCTACCTATTCCCAATATGCCCTGTGATGGAAACCCATTACCTTCCTAAAAGGAACATGGTGTTTCAGTATCTCCAGCTACTTATTTCCATTCATTTCATGGGAAAAACATGCTGTGAAGAAGATAGAAGTTTGAAACAGATGACTATCAGGATAGCACACTTTGACATAGAGTAAGCTGAGTAGCTTTTTATATTGTATGTAAAAAATGTGCAATAGAAAGCGTAACAAAACCCAAAACAACAAACTATTCAGTTACAGACATAACCATATAACAGAACTACTGCGCCTGTTGCTGTAGGATTTTAAATGATACAGAGAAAACCACTTTAGTTTCTAAACTCAGGTGTGTGAATTGAGTGTAACTGGATATATAATAGCAGGCAACAGTGAGCAGTCTTTTTAAAAAATGAGTCCTAAATAAATGAATGGTTCTTTATTTGAGGGAACTTGAGTGAAGTTGTAGGAGTCAATGCCCGATAATGGCATGAAAGTGAACAGCAGAAAGAAGTGGGCAGATTTAAGCAAGAGAAGAGGGGAAAAAAGTGGCTTTTAAAGATGGTTTCCAGCTCAGCGAGTCTTTAACCCACTCATTGATAGGAGTGGGGAAAGTGAGAATATATATACCATCTGTTTATGCCCTGCATCTCCCTCTCTTCCCCTCTTTTCCTAAGTATTAGCTAGCACTGGCCATTTCTCAGCTATGCAATGTGAAGAAAGGACATAGAGCTAGATGGTCTTATGGGCTGACCCTGGATGGCTGCTCCTGTTTGCCCTAAGGAGGATGCCATGGAGTGACTGTTTGGTGCTGTGCCACCATTGTCATATTTCCTTCCGCATCCCTTTGGATCTCTATTAACACATTGCTGAGGCAGCCAAAGCAGTGTGAGATTATGAGACAATGAGGCAAGTTGCTCTTGACCTGTACTAATAGATTTCACAGACATGGAAGAGTATTTTCTTAATTAGGTAGGTTGAATTTTCTTGTATGGATTTGCACTGCCAGTGCATTCCTCCCAGCCTTCCTTTGATGGAAAGGATGTGTTCATGATGCTGGACTGCCACCTGGAAATCTGGCTTCTTGGCTGGGTCACAGACTTTGTGAATGCTGGCAAGCAGCTTCTTCTTGTGCCTTGGTTGTAAATGAGGAGATCTTCTTTTCCTCTGTCAGAAGCTCAAGGCTGTTAATAATGCACCAGCCTCAGTGCTGTGATATAAAAAAAGCTTTCTTTTACATATTTCTGTACAGTAGTTTGATCATCACTTCAAAGTTCTCTCCAGATATTTCATTCATTCTTTATTGATCGGTATTATCCTGTCTCACATTTTCATTAGCCTTTGCCTAGCACTGATGAAAAAGAGATACACATGGTGATAAAGTACAGCTGCTGGTGTTTGTCTTGCAAGGCAGGCTAGGGTGAAGAGCTTATTGCTTGCAAGCCTCCTCTTGAAATCCTGACATGTAGGTTGGAGCACAAAAAGGACCTGTTCTGAATAATGTTGGAGGTAGCGTTCGGCTCATAAGTATTTGTGTTTCATCACTGCATCAATGCAAATCTAGAAGGCTGTTATAACCCAGTCAGTTCTGTCTTCAGTAACAGGAAAGTTTTAATTGCTTTTACTTCTGGTGCTTCTTAACCCAAATGTGATGCGTGTAATGTGTGCTTTCATGTTGAGTTCAAGGAGAAATGAAATCCCTTCCAAAATTTTTGAGCTAAATCATTTAAATAGGGCCTGTTTTTGTGATTCTTTCAAGAAAAAAAACATTTTCTGCTTTTTGTAGAGGAAAAGCCTCCCACTGCCTTTATCCATGTCCTGAGTTCAGCCAACTTGTTTACAAGGACTGTACTTTAAAATCAAAGCACAGTAAGGACTCAGCTGTGACTTTGCCTGGATTATAGCAATGACAAGATCGCTAAATACCTGCATTGTGTTATTGCTGTAAGCTCTATGGAAGAGGCAGCCTTTGCTCTTTACTTTTTGTGCCATCTCCTCCAAAGCATACCAGACTCTGCCCCAGGTGAAACATCCATCCTGACCTTCTCATGGGAAGCTCTGGTTTGACGCTGTCTCCATAAACCCCAAACTGGGATCAAGGTTAGCAGATTAGCCTTTTACCCTCATGGCAACAGGAACTGCCAACCTGCTAGAGATAAAACCTTGGGAAACCAAGGTGGATCTGCAGAAGAAAAGGCTGATGAGCAAACCAGGCTTTGGAGGAAACCATCTCTCACCACTGGGTCATCTCTGTTAGGGAAGCTGGGTGTCCCTGTGATAAACTCCTCTGCACTTGACCAGCTCCAGTCTGGGTTTAGGGAGTCCCTGCAGATGAGCCAGCCCCAGCGCATTGCCCAGGGACATCCCACTGATGGAAGCAATGAGTGTTTGCCACGCTTCCAGCTATGTCCATAGAGCGCTCCTGTGGGCTCCTGTACCAGAGCAGGCTGGCACCAAAATAAACCCCAGCAGCAAAGCCAGCTTTCCTCAGTCTTGCATACGGAAGTTTCAAAGCTTCTGTTCCCTTCCTGGGCCCAAACAGCAATTAGGGAGAGAGAGCATAATTGCTGTGCTCTATTTCTTTAGTTAGCTAGGAACTTGAAGATTCAGTACAGCCTCCTGGCTTGGATAGATAGTGACTGAACTCTGCCCCTCCAGCATAGTCAAGCTCCAGGGAAAGAAGGAAAACCATTGCAGAAGAAGCCAGAGATTTCTTCCAGTGTGTGGATACTCAACCCCAGGTTGGGCCATGCATAACACTGCCAGTGGGAACTTAATTCCACTCCCCAGCATTAATTTGGGCATGTGCAGGCAGCAGAGAGCTTTAGCTGTGGGCTTGGAAAACATGGTGTTCAGTTTTGAGAGGTTTGGGGGTTTTCCGTGATGCCTTAAAAAGCAATCACTGCAATTAATTTTGCAGTGCTGTGGTTATTTCAGGGGGCTGGCTGAAATTATATGCCATAGGAATAAAGGCCTGTTTCCCCCGTCACCTCCCAGGATTTAATGGATGTAAAAGTGAAGGCAGTCCGACTTCTGTTTTATTTGATGCAACTAGTTTTAGTCACAGACAGTGCCGATTCCTCCAAAGCTGTGCGAATGCACTTGTTTTGACATCCTTAGTATCATAGAATTATTTTGGTTCTAAGGGACCTTAAAGATCATCTAGTTCCAACCCACTATCTACAAAGCCTTGTTTTAAGCCAGTGTGTGTTCGAAGTCACATACTGCAGAATATTACTGAATTTGTCACTGACAATCCTCATGCAGAGGAGTCACCAAACTCCAATTAGAAACAACGAAAAGTACATTTAATAAATAATATAATACTACATGTCTGGCTGAAAAAGAACTTTGGACTAGAGGGCTTTTTTCCTTATTTCTCACTGTTTCCTTCTCAAAGTACAGTGAAGTATTTGCAGCTTGAGTTAATCCAAAACATGAGTGTTGGTGTCGTCCACTTTAAATGACCTGGGGATACAAACATTTTTAACCCTGCCCCAAGTTGCCCAACATGAACAGTAAGCTGTCACCTCCAAACCTGGTGTTAAAATCACAGTTCAGGTATGAATCAGCAGTTCATTTACAACTGTAATTATTAGTCTTAACTGAATCTGGCAGGCTGGAAACATAAAGCTCTTTCCTGCATTAAAACATCTTCAGGCAATGCTAGAACTTTGCAGAGCTCTATAAAACATACTGTCTCTAGTGGAATCAGTCTCTTTGATGTCGGTCTCCATTTGGGGTTTCTACAAAAACTAGGCAAATATTTGAGAAGAGAATCAAATAGTTACATTACAAATAAAGCAACTTTCTTTCCTTTCATATGAAACATATTAAAACTGGTATTCCTGAAATTGAAAATACTTTTTTGGCAGAAGAGAAGTGTTTTTGTTAATTGCATGGATTTGCAGCAGGTGATTGTCAGCTTTTAAATGTCACAGCAGATATTCTTTAACCTCTTTTTATCCCCTAACTAGTAAGAGAGCTCTTCCAAAATACTTGTGAGACACAAGAAGTGAGCTGCAGGTTAGAGGCTGAGAGATGATAGAGGGAACAGCCCAGGGGTGTGGAGAGAGCAGTTTGATGTCTGCTGCTGACCTGCTGGGGAACACATGAGGAGTGTGCATCTGCAGCTCCCACTACCCATTGCCACCTGCCTTGCAGCAGCCCTATGAGGCTGCTTTGCAAGGGCACATTTTCCTGCTACATGCCCAGGTCCTTTGCATCAGATACCCCGAGCTTGGTCCCTTTCCTTCCCACCATGGGGTGCAACCCTGGCTGCACCCACAGGCACCAGGAAAAGCAGCCTTTACGAGCATAGGAAGCATCACATAGGTAAGGATGGGCACAGCCTGCTCCAAAACTACTGTGTGAAATGGCACCTGCAGACTCCCTGTACAAGCTCCTCCTGGATGGCCAGCTATGCCTAAACATTACACAAGAATGTATTACAAGTCACATTTAATATGATACTATATATAGCCAAATACACACACATAGGGATTCATGCATTAAATTGTTTGCAGTTTCTTCTTTACCACTATTGATTCATGCCAGCTCTGCTTTGATTTTAAATCCATCCAGGCCTCGGTGTTCTTCGGCTTTGATGTTCAGACTCCTCAGATAGTAATTTGTATGTGTTTTATTTATAACCTCATGACAGGCCACAGTTTTCCTGTGACAAAAAGGGTGCTTTAGAATGATTAAATTGTCAAGCAGCTTCTGAGCATGCACTGAAAAATTGTCCAAGCTAATTGTGTCTTTATGGTTTTTATGAGAATTTACATGTGCGAATTAGGTATTTTATTGCACAGCCACCATAGGAGTTGCTGCAAATGGATACAAGCAGGTTTGGCAGGTGTACTTGGGCAAGAGTCAAGAGCTGCTACATGCTAAAAGCCTGGAGGGTGGCTGAAACCAGGCTCAGTCTTAGTCATTGACATTGGACCAATATTATCTTTGTAATGCATCTTAATCCTTGTCTGGCTGCCCTGGTTTTGGTCGGGATAGAGTTAATTTTCTTCCTAGTAGCTTGTACAGTGCTGTGTTTTGGGTGTAGTTTGAAAGTCATATTGATAACACACTGATGTTTTAGCTGTTGCTTAGTAGTGCTCGCCGTATGTCAAGTGCTTCATTCTCTCATGCTCTGCCAAAGAGGAGGAGCACAAGAAGCCTGGAGGGAGAAGAGCCAGGACAACTGACCCAAACTTGTCAAAGGGATATTCCATACCATAGAATGTCAGGTTCAATATAGGAACTGGGGGGAGTGGTTGGCCAGGAGCAATTGGCCACTGTTTGCGAATGGGTTGGGCATCAGTCAGACAGTGGTGAGCAGTGGTGCTGTGCATCACTTGTGTTTCTTGGGTTTTGTTCCTCTCTCTCCTCCTGCTATCTCCCTTTTCATAACAATTACTATTATTATGTTTTATTTTATTTCAGTTATGAAACTGTTCTTATCCCAACCCGTGGGGTTTACCTTTTGTTTTCCCTGACTCTCCTCCCCATCCCACTGGGGAAAGGGGAGCAACTGATCAGCTGAATAATGCTTAGTTGTCAGCTGGGGTTAAACCATGCGACTGGCTTCATTTTATTATATGCAAGGGTGCATGTATTCTGCGTTTCCCTTGATAGGGAGCTAGTCCTTTTTGGACAACCACAGACCATGCAGCTGGTGAAACTGATGTATCTAATATGAGTATACAGCTGCTGCTTTCCAGGAGTAATTTGTTAGTAATTATCTGGGAAACAGGGACAATATCCATCTTAGTGCTCTGCCCAACTCTGTTTAAAGAAGAGTTTAAGTGACAAACTGTCCATACACAAAAAGGAGTGAAGGGAGTTTATCTGCAAATCTAAACATGGCTCACATTTTGCACAAACCCAGAGGTGCCTGTGCTTTGCCAGGTGTTGAGGGAAGGATGAAAGGTGATGGATGAGCTGAGCAGGAGCCTCGCCACACCTGTGGTGAATTTGGGGTTTGTGAGCATGAAGTTAAATCACCAAACCCTGCGTGCTAAAGTCAGTGCAGGTGAGCTCAGGTCAACCAGACTCAAAGTGTAAGAGTCTGTCATTAATCATATTTGCAGAGTCTCATTCAGCCATAGCTTTGAAGGAAGGCAGGAAGGAAGGGAGAAGGAGAAGCAGAAGCAGCAGCATTTTTAACGCTGCTGGTGCAGAGGCAAGCAGAACATGTGATGTGTAAGTCAGGCCTGTCTTTCCTGTTGCCTTTCTCTGCAGCACAACCCCTGCTCATATGTGGGGTACGACTGAAGACCTGCACCAGCCAAAGTGACCAGTGAATGATGGAATCAGGGGATTTTAAGATGTTTAAATTGTGCTGTGCAGTTTGATAGGGCTTTATGCAGCCAGTGGAACAAGAGAGGCTGCCCTTTAAGGTAATTTAAGGGATGACTTGATGCTGAGGAAATATCTGGAGACATCTGATTTTATCTAAGCATCCTTTGAGGAGATTCAGGAACAGCACATTTGGGGTGGAATTCTGCAGGGAGGGGAGGTCTGAGGAAAAGTTTTGGTTATGACATGATGTTTCATAGACTGCAATAACAAGTATTCTTCGGCAAAGCAGCCAAATAGGTATGTTTGGCTGTAAATATATGCCAGATAGTTACAGCAAGCTGGGAGAGCTGCCTAATGGGGAGGTGAGGTAATTCTTCCTCTTTTACTCTGTGCTGGTTAGACCTTGTGAAAGTGTTATACTTGGGCTTTATCCTCAAAAGAAGAGAAAACTGGGGAAACTAAGCCAAGAAATGTGCAGCAAAAATGGGCTGAGAATAGAAGCTTTGGGGAGAGCAGCTGTGGTGTTAAAGCTGTTTACTGTCAAGAGGATAACTGCAAGGAGATAAGCTCATGTTGTGTGGGTTCTCCTGGGCTGCTTCAGAAAAGAAGAGAACGGGCAGTTCTCTATGTCCTTGCTGGTTGGTAAACCAGGATAGATGAGAAGAAATGGTATTATGGGATATATAACTTTAAGATGAGGATGGAGAAGCACTGGGATAGATTTGCCTTGGGAAGTTGTGGAGTTGTAGTCACTGGGGGTCAGAAGTCAAACAAACATCTGCCAGCACAGATAGAGCTGACCCTGCCTCAGGCAGGGTGACGGGCTGCCTGGCCACTGCTCTGCGGCTCCTTCCAACCCTCTTTGTTATGATGATGTGGAAACCAAATTCTGCATAAAAATAACTCAATGTGCTGCCTTATTCTGTATTTTCCTCTGCAAGGAAGGAGGCTCAGGGTGTGCCCAGGAGGAAGAGAAGTGGGGTAAAGCCACTGTGTCAAGGGGCACAATGTGACTGAGCTGTGAAACCAATATAATTATTACTTTTGTCCTTCCCTTTATTAATAATGGACTTTTTCATGCTATCAAGGTAGCCAGCTGT
Source organism: Pezoporus occidentalis (assembly GCF_034315485.1). Lineage (NCBI taxonomy): Eukaryota > Metazoa > Chordata > Aves > Psittaciformes > Psittacidae > Pezoporus > Pezoporus occidentalis. The sequence goes on from NW_026915483.1 coordinate 1,901,469, forward strand.
TGCCTAAGCCATTAATGCACTGTGCTCTGAGCTATGTTTTGCAGGCTTTTCCCCCCCCCTCTCAGGAGAGATTTTCTTATGAAGTGTTTTATGAAGGCAATGGAGCTGGATGCTGGGGTACAATACACTGTGGCACTTTGTGAACTGTTCCTCATGTTCTGGAACAAGCAGTGACTTTCTGACACAAGAATCCTTTGCTTCCCAACTCCACAGGATAACTGGTATTGACAATAATAAAGCACACTGTGTGCACTGGGGAAATAATAAGAAAAGGATTTGTAAGTGGTTTGGAGTGGGATTTTAAGGGCTGGCATCCACATCTCAGGGAGCTGTCAGTACCAGCAATGTGCAATAAAAAAGTCAGCAAGTGACTATATAGAATCCCAGACAGGTTTGGGTTGAAAATGATTTTAAAACCCATCCAGTTCCAACCCACTGCCATGGGCAGGGACACCTTCACTAGAGCAGCTTGCTCCAAGCCCCTGTGTCCAACCTGGCCTTGAACACTGCCAGGGATGGGGCAGCCACAGCTTCTCTGGGCACCCTGTGCCAGCGCCTCAGCACCCTCACAGGAAAGAGGACCTTAAGATCATCCAATTCCAACCCCTGCCATGGGCAGGGACATCTCACACTAAACCATCTCACCCAAGGCTCTGTCCAACATGGCTTTGAAAACCACCAGGGATGGAGCATTCACAACTTCCCTGGGCAACCCATTCCAGTGCCTCCACCCTTACAGTAAAGAACTTTTTCCTTACATCCAATCTAAACTTCCCCTGTTTAAGTTTTAACCCATTACCCCTTGTCCTATCACTACAGTCCCTAATGAAGAGTCCCTCCCCAGCATCCCTATAGGCCCCCTTCAGACACTGGAAGGCTGCTATGAGGTCTCCACGCAGCCTTCTCTTCTCCAGGCTGAACAGCCCCAACTTTCTCAGCCTGTCTTCATACAGGAGGTGCTGCAGTCCCCTGATCATCCTCGTGGCCTCCTCTGGACTTGTTCCAACAGTTCCATGTCCTTTTTATGTTGAGGACATCAGAACTGCACACAATACTCCAGGTGAGGTCTCACGAGAGCAGAGTAGAGGGGCAGGATCACCTCCTTCGACCTGCTGGTCACGCTCCTTTTGATGCAGCCCAGGATACGGTTGCTTTCTGGGCTGTGAGCGCACACTGCCGGCTCATGTTGATTTTCTCATGGACCAGCACCCCCAAGTCCTTCTCTGCAGGGCAGGAAAAAAAAAAACAGGAGAGCACGAACACAGTCCCTAATATTTTCCTGGTATCTAATCTACACCTATCCTAAATGTACCTAAATCTAATCAAAATATACCTGTCCAAAAGCCTTTGTGTATAACAGCATGAGTGTCCCAGGTTTGAGAATTACAGTCCCTCTCATCCTTCCTGAGCTAGGCTCAGCAGTCTGAGGTCTGGCAGCTGTAGTGGTAGGGTAATGTGCCCTCAGAGTCCTGCCTCCCCACCTAAAGGGGTTCCTGTGCTCTGTGTTCATCTGCTCAAAACCAAAGTTAAATAAACCCTGGAAAGCTTTTGTCTGTCTGGAAGCATTTATCATCTGTTGAGATGCTGGGCAGCAGAGTGTCAGTGTGGACCACGGTTTTGGGTCTTTGTGATCAAAGCTTCCTGATGAGTAAGGCCTTTTTAAGAACATCAGTGTTGGGAGGAAAGCAGGCTTTGTTATGTCCCTGCTGAGGAGGTTATTTGTATTGCCCTGTGCACTCTGGATTGCAAGGAGCAGGGTTGGCAGTGCTGCTGCTGCGTTGGCAAGGGCTGCTCCACACACCGAGGTCTTCCCATCTTAATAAAGACAGTCAAAGCAAATAAGTGCAGGCTCTCCGTTGGCTCATTAATGCTTGTGCTTGTCACTTGTAATTGGAAATATGTTGTGTGGATTTTGCGTATTAACAGGCTTTTGCTGTTGCACAGGACTGCGGAGAATTCAGACGCTGTTTGAAATTCAGGATGCTTTTTCCCTTGTCTCGGACCTGCTGAGGGTAAACAGCTCTGCCCTCTAGTGCCGCTTCCCGAATCTGTTAAACCGGAGCACATCGATGATCCTGGGAGCACGCCTCACCCAGGGCATCCCTTGGAGCACGCTGATCAGAGCCAGTCCAGGGCTGCTCTGCGCATCGTGCTGAAACCAGGCAGCTGCTCCGTTAGAAGGGCTTTAGCCCCATGCCAGGCACGGGGAGCATGGCACATGTTGGCATATCCCCTGCACAGCATCCATAAGGTAATTTCTGTATTTTCCCCGAAGCAACCCCATTGAGCCTGCTATTTGTTTTCCCATAATGTTTGTTATGCCTTTGAGAGACATATAGAAGAGCTAAATGATGAACAGCCATTTCAGCAGCTTTGCTCTTTCAGCCCCATAAATAATGAATTCATCAGGGTGAGAAAACATGTGCCCAGACGCAAACACATGCAGAGCTTTGTAGAGGAACGGAAGCTTGAGATTCAAATGCAGAGCCCTGTGCCAGCAAAATGGGAACTGCTTTTCGGAGTGGGACAGTGTCGGAGGGTGGGTACGGAGTTAATTGCCTCAAGAGGAGACAAAATGCAATTAGGGATGCAGGCAAGTGCTAGCTGAGCTCTGAAGTGAGGGGTTGCTACCTGGTTGGCTTTTGGAGAAGGCCATTAGCTCGAAGGGGACGTTTGCTTTATTGTCTGTCTTTAAGCATCAGCTGAAATAATCTGGTTGCAACTCAGCTTGCGTGGTGCTGGCAACCATCACCCCAACAAGGTACACGGGTGCGTTTTGAACCTGCTGGCCAGCTTCAACTCAAGAGGACAGGGTGGTTTCAAAGAGCCTGCATTCCTGGAAGTTTTGTGAGAGTGAATAAATAAATGAAACCCCACAATTCCCACAACTGCCCCTGCTGAGAGTCCTTGTAGAGGTAGCGTTTGCACAACTTTTTATGGACACCAGAGAACCCACAGTGGGGAGGACTGGAAAGGCAGCTCCATGGTGCTTCCTTAGCCCCACTGCTCACAAGCAAGTCATGAGGGTTGCATGGCAGGGCATTGCATTGCAGAACGTGCTGCTTCCAGGGCTAATGTGAGAAGGGAAGAGCTGGTTTCTTCTGCTTTGTTGGCATTTCAAATGGGCTAGCACAGCAGAGTGAGGGCTGTGTGTGCTGGCAGAGCATCTCGGCTGAGCCCTGCAGATCCAAGTCTAATCAGCTGAAATACAGAGCTACAAGTGCTAGCCAGGGGCTGGGGAGGCCGCTGGGATTCAATGCTTCATGCTTCTCTTTGCTCTGATGTATTTTGTCCAATTCCGCAGCACCGCCAGCTCCTGCCTTCAAAGAAGCGGCTGCCTGCTCTTTTGATCAACAATTACATGTGGCTTGACAGCAACAGCCTCTGTCAGAAGCCACGTCTCCTCTTTGGCCATGGGAGCACGCATGAAGGAGCCAGGCCTGCTACATGTGAGAGGTGGCACTGCTGAGTCCCTGCGGTGGCAGAGGAGTTTCAGGGCATCATCACCATTCCTCCTCTGCCAGGCTGGTTGTGCACCTCAGGGCTTGGCAGGGGCTCTTTTGCCTCTGATGCTTTTGGGTGCCTTTCCCTGAAGAACCCTTGTGCAGCAGGAGGTTTGAGCCCAGTAGTGTTGGGAGCTGCTGGGTGGGATGGTGGGCAGGGTGCGCTCACGAGTCTGCAAACCTGGCTTGCATCAGGAAGATAATAAGATGCAAATGGTTCACTTGGGCAACCTTAACAGGGTTTTGTTGGCATCTTTCTGATAACTCTGTTGAGTTCTTTTCTGCATAAACAGCAAAGAAAAATATACCAGCGTGCAGTTAGTCCTTCAAACACAAGTGCTTCTGGACAGCCAGCAGAGCACACAGGCAGCTCTTTGATTTATGAAACACCGAGGCTTCAGTTCTCTGGTCCATCTTAGCTTGATTTGCACTGGTAAGAGCTAGGGTGTTTTCATAAACTTTGATCATCCGCTTATAGCCTTGTCTAAAATGTTTCATAAGGCAGCTCCCAAGATGAGATCATCTTCTGTGGAGCTGGAAATCCGTTTGGGGAAGGCTGGACAATTCAATTTGGAGGCACTTTGCCACTCAGTGGGTGATGATGGGGGGGAAATTCATGCAGAGTTTAAAGATGCTGAATTTCTGAGCTTAACTGGAATTTGCAGTTCTTATGGTGGCATCAAACCCATAACTGCTTCACTATGCATAAACAGCCCAACAATCTGCATTGATTTTACTATCTTTTACTTTATTTTTCCTCTTGAAACTTGGACCATTTATGACAACTCTTGATTTTCTGTGTTTTTATTGTTCACCTCTGAAGCAAGTAAAGATACAGAATCTGAGCTCCTTCCTGCTCCCCATAGATTTTGAGCTTCCTTAGTCTGTCTTAGCCAAATTTGACTGGGAGTAAATACTCTGTCACTGGGTTTTATGACCTTTGGTGGCTGGAATAAGTAGAGACCTCTTAGTATCTGGAGAGATTCATTGCAAAGCTGACAAACGGAAGCAGGGAGAAGGGAAACAGAGGCCTTAGTAATTCCTGAGATCAGGAAACGTTCAGCCAGAGCTTCCCTGGTAACTGCCGGTTCCCTTCTTATCCCCCTTTATATATCTGATCAGTGTCATGACGAAAGCTTAAATGTGAATGCAAAGGCAAGGTAATTTTGCAGGGCATCATTCCTACTAGTGCTGCAGTCATTACAGGCTGAAATAATATAAGTACAGAGATAACAGTGAAGAGAGAGGGAAATGGAGAAGCGTGAGCAAAGAGAAAATAAGTTTTTAGCCTAGTTTTGGGAAGAAACAAAGCTAATGAGTTGGAGCTCATCTAGATGGCAGCAGCAGGCATTACTTTTCCTACCAAGAGGGGTGATGTCTTTTTATCTCCTTTATTCTGTCTGCAGAATAAAGGAGAATTTAGCAATTGTCTGATTAGCTCCTTTAAGCCCCATCCACTACAGAAAAGGACTAGAAGTAGACTGAAGTGAGGTACCATGGATTTATATGTACTTTGGTTTATTCAAAATGAGTGCCTGAACTCTGGGCAGTTCATAAAATCAGGCTGATTTATCTGTCCTTATTCATAGAATAATGTTTGGGTTGAGCAGTTTTCATCTTGTTGCTGCTACAGAATGGCCAGGAAGGGAGAATGAAGGTGACAGCAGAGGGTTTGCCCCAGCCTGGAGACCAGCACCAGGGTTTGGGGCCATCAGCGTGCCCAGCCTGACCCCACTGCCTCCAGCTGATGGGAGTGAATTTTGGCAGCTCTTGGACTGTGTCATGGCCTGGGTGTGAGCACAGGGTGGCACCCCAGCTAAAGGCAGCACACAGATAGGCAGAGCCCTCCTGCTCAGCTGCTCACTCAGGGTGGACCACAAATGTAGGAAGGGGCAAATAGCCCCCAGCATCCTCAGGAACTTGAGGCACATGTATTTTATGGGCTCTTTTGTCCTCTGCCCTCTCCTATGGCAACAAACCTGGTGCACTGAGTACCTTGGGAAGGCTGCAGTCTTTTGCCCCAGAGATGGTGCCAACCAGGGGATGTTTTGCATTTGGTGTAGGCAGCTCCTTTACCTTTTTTCTTCTTCTTTTTTCCATTTTTTTTGCATGTGAATCCTAGTCAAGGCAGCTAATAAAGTCAGCAGCTGCATAGTTAATAGGAGAAGGTCTCCATGCTTGCAGGGGTCATTTGTTAGTGAGGCTGAGCACACACAGTGCATGCAGAGGTGCTCATTCTGCTGCCTCACTGCTGTGCCAGATGGAGACGTCAGTGAGGATGGACACAGGTGGGCTGCTTGGTGTGATGGGAAATAATCAGCAGAGCATTAGTTTTAGGGTGAAGTAAATGGGCTGTCCAGCTGTAGCTGCTGTAGGGAGGAAGTTGAATGTTAATTAGATGCCTCTAGTAATTATGGTGATTATGTATTTTTTGAGTGGCTGTTGGGAATAGCTAGATTCACATCCAGAGGGGGATGTGAATGACATTTCTAATCGCTTTAAGGAAGAGAGAAGGTACTTTTGTTTTAAACAAGGGCAATTACAGTAAAACAAAGCTCCAGTAGAATCCAACGAGCTATCAGTGGTTTGATGTAACTGCTCAGGAAAAACGTGTGTCGGTTGAAGGAAGGGAAAATGCTTTGTGTCTGGTACAAGATACACACATCCTGCTTTTCTGCATAGAAAAAATAGACCATGGCAGAGATGGGACATGCACCTGTTCTTCCGTCTCCTGGTGCATTTTCTTAACTGAGAGACAAGCAGTCCTCTTGAAAACAACTCACAGTTTATTTTGCTGGCTTTCAGGCCTGTCTGATGCTTCCTCCCCTTCTTGCACAGATAAACAAAGGTGATGCCAGTAAAATTCATGGAAGCAGTGATTTTGTAAGAGACTGTTATTTTATGTTATTTGCAGGCATTTCAATTTTAATATTTAGACCAGAAACCTAATTTCACAGGCTTGTCCATACACAGGGCTACTCTGAAACAGTTGCTCCATGCGAATTTATGTAGGCATTGCGATAAAACAAATGCCCATATTCAAATCTATTCAGGAATAGCTGTTGTGCTCAAAATTCAATTTTCCTTTCAGTGTTTTCTTTCAGTTGTAGATCAAGCCTCTCACTTAAACCCACTAGTTAAGAAGTGAACTCATTAACATGCCACCCACTGTGTCTGATAACCTAACTAACACCTTCGATCTCAGACAGTCACAGCTCAAGTTCACTCTTAGCATTATTTGTCGAGATTATTTGTAGAATAGATTTGCATAAATTCCTAACAGGCGTGCTCTGGACACACAGCCTTTTGTGGAATACTTTACTGGAAATGGCTGCTGTGCAGCAGTGTTGTCTTCCATGCAAACCCGTTTTAGTGTTCCTAAGGGTTCCTCACTTCGAGAAATAACAACAAACACTTCAATGCATCTTATACGCACAAAACCATGCACAAGCCCAAGCACCATGAGCTGATTTGTACAGAAACCCTCCGATGGTTGGACAAGCACAGTCTTCTGCGATCCACAGGGAAGGTCCACCTAAAGCACTTGTGCAGCTGCCTAACCTGAGACTTAAAAATGCACCATTCCCCTTCATTCGCAGGGGAAATACAGTACATCACCACTGACTTTCCTGGAGCTGGTGTTTGGAAGACCCCTGCTGCTGATGATTCAGGTAAGATATTGCCTGGTTTTTACATCAACAATGTTACTTGCTATCAGGGGAATGACTGATTTTTCTGAGCATGGGGACCATACAAGATACCCTCATGACATTCAGTGGTCAGCTTGTCTCAAACAGAACTAAATAGATACCCAGCACAGTGGCATAGCCACCTTCTTGGTCTTGCACTGTCTGCCTGGGCGTCGATTGAAGAGGTGTAATCTCCAGATGGCCAACCCCTCACTTTCCTCCAACTTCCTTCTCCATGTGGAGGTTCTTTAGTGATTCCTGGTCTTGTTACATGGGAACAGCCTACTTCTCTGGGTGTGACTAGAAGTCGATCCATTACAGAGCCAAAGTGCAAGTGTTCTGCACCGTGAGATGGGCACGTGCAAGCAGCTCCTCTGGCGTGCCTGTCGCATGGTGTGACCTTGTCAAAAGCAGCTGTGCTTCGTTTCCATAACAGGTGTAGCTGCATGGCAGGGGAAGGATTGCATGTCTGGGGGAGCTGCAGCAGTGGGGTGCCCCACATCTGGGAACAAGCCTTGGGCTAACATCTGGTTGAAAACTTTTGGTGGGTTGGATGTTTCCAGGGCTATACAATTTGCCAAAGGAAAGGCTCCCCTCTGAAGTGCAAACACGACAACCCTTGCATTCCTTAATTATTTCTATCTAGGAAAGCTGATTGAACTTTCTAGGCATTTAGGCCTCTTTGATTGAACTATGTTCAATAAAAAGCAGGTGGCAAGATGAATGCTTTGCTTTTTGCAGCTAAAATCCCATGCCTAATTAAATCTTATGGAAGCAGGAATGCGCTTTTTTCCTTTTTCCCTGGTCAATGAGTCAATTGAAATACATTTTTACCCTTTTATCTAATTCAGGGACTAGTGAGATGCTGCACACATTTTCTTGCATGCTCAGACTTGTGAGCAAACTTGAAAGCTGGGCTTGCCTTGATTTACCCAGTGCTTACGCAGCCTGTGCTCTCTTCTTCCAGATTCCTCCTGAAGGATCTGCTGCTGGTTGATGGGAAGTCGTCAAAATGCATTGTGCCACTTCAGGAGGAGCACAGGGTAGCCTGGGACTCTTGTTCCTCCTCTTCGAGGATGAAGAGTTGACAAGTTTAAAGGGACACACCATGAGCAGCTGAGTCTGTGGGAGATGGAGGAAGATCAGGAACCTCTGACAGTTTTTGAGGCTTTGAAGAATCGGACCCCAGGGATGTTCATCTAGATATTAAGGCCTGTGTTTATAAGAGCAATTGCTTTGCCATGTTCTCCTTGAGGACCTGGCTGAGCATCCAAAGAGGAGGTATGCATTGTCACTTCTGGTAGAGGCAGGTTGGCTGATGTGACTGTATCTGTTCTGATGCTTTGAGCTTCTCGGCATGCTGTGCCATCACCAGCACTTGTTCCTATAGCAGTTTTTGTTGCTCCTGTGCCCAGTAACTTCTGTTTGGTGTTTACTCTTCTCTTCTCATTCTGTACTTGGACACAGAGGTAGTTCTCAGTCTTGCAAATGGGTTTGCTTCAGCCCTGGCATGTTGGTGCTTCCCTCCTTCATTCTTTCTATGTCTGGTGCAGATGTGGAGGCTCTGCCCACTGGCCAGGGGCTGGCAGCTCACTGATGGAGCCATCGGCACGGTAACTTTGGCTGTATCAGTTTCTCTCGGTCTCTGCAGCTTTCTGGGTTAGGAGATCCATCAGCCTGAGGGTTTATTTGCACTAACACCATGGGTGAGAAAACAAGCACTGCATCAGGCCATGTTTATTTTATATCTCAGGAGCTGCTGGGAGCTGTGTCAGCCAAGGCAGTCCCACGGGCCCTGCTGGCTCCAGGGATCTAGTCCTGCTGTCTGCAGGCTGTGAGGACCATCTCTTGGGAGGCAGTCGTACACACTGCCCCCTGCCTAAGCTCCAGCCCCTGGGAACACCAGAACTCTCCAGGCTGGGCTTGCTGGGAGCTCTCCTGGTTCTCCTGAGGGCACCGTGGTGCCGCTTGGCAGCCCAGGCAATGGCATAAATGATTTTCTATCCTCTTGCCTCAAACATTAAAGAGACTACAGTGATGGAGAGAGGAAGGAATAATGCAGCTCAGGGAAGAGCTGTGCTCCCGCAGGGGTTGCACAGGGCACACTCATTCCCCCAGTGCACGCAGAGGGGTTTTTTAACCCTGGGATCCCTCTTTGGTGCTGGCAGGGTGTCTCAGGCTTGTGTGGGCAGCAATAGTTCCCGTATGGCTGCAGAGTGTGCTGAGGCTGGTTCCTCTGTGCTTTGGGGTGAGGGAGATGGTCCATCCCAAGATTGGCTCCAGCTCCAGACCATGAGTGAAGGCTGCAGTACCACAGCTCCGTGCAGTATTAGCTGCCTGTGGCTGTAATAGTCAGGGTGATGGCTCTTCCAGGAGGAAAACACCTCAGCTGAAGCAGTGTTCCCCACGGACACATCGGTGTGCTTTGTGCTGTCACGCTGCACATCAGTCACAGCAAAGAGAGTGGCTCTAGCGGCGGCTGAGTTTGTGATGAGGATGTAGCAAGCGCGATGACTCCAGAGCTGGTTCAGGTTCGTGCAGAGCCCTGGTGCTGGCTCCCCTCTGGCATGGACACGCCGAGCTCTCGCTCTGGGAAAAGTGCTGTTTTGGGAAAAGTGCTGCTTTGGGAAAAGTGCTGTTTCCAATCTGTTCCTCGCCAGCTGTCAGCAGTTTCTGTGTGTGCCCACCAGAGAGCAACCCCAGCACAGGGTTGCTGTCTCCAGAGAGACAGAGGCTGAGATGGAAGGTCTGGGTGTGAAGCCAAATCCATCTTCTCTCACCCTTTCCAGCCCTGTACCTCATCCCAAACCTGAGCTAAACAGTGAGTTTGGCCTCATGGTGTCCTGGGCAATAGGAGCATTCCTCTGGGCAGGGAGGATGTGCTGCCATGTGAAGCTCTGGCAAGAGACCCTGCCTGGGTCTTCTGCAGGGAAGAACTGGACCAGGAGTTAGCAAGGAGCATCAGTCCAGTGCACAGGGAGCAAGCAGGGGCTCAGGCAGAGCTTACAAAACTTGGATGGGTAAAAGGCTGGTGCTTTATGCAATCTCCTCAATTAAGTGAGCACAGTTTTGTGCTCATCTCACAGAATCATTCAGGCTGGAAAAGACCCTTAAGATCAAGTCATTGCCTATCTTTAGTGCTTGAACACGTAGCTGGGTGTCTCAATGTGGTTTTATATGTGTCAGAGCATAGTGTTTGGGGAAGGAGGAAGCCCATGCTTTTCATGCAAGTCAGTGCTGGCATGAAGTCCCAGGGTAGGCAGTCACATCTGGGCTGCAGGTAATGTTCAGCTGTGCAACATCTTACCTGAGCTGCCCGTATCAGCAGGGAGAGATGGACAGGATTTATCCTATCCAGGACAGGGGGACAGAATTGTCTGCTGGAAGGATCTGTCCCTCTCCTCCATGCTTTGCTTGAGCCAGAGAAGCAGCATTCACGTGTTGTTGGGTGCAACAGTTCATGGCATTGCTAAACTGCAGCCCTGGTACCTGCAGAAAGGGGCTTTGAGAGGAAGCTGAGGGAAGAAACAACCTCTTGCTATTTTTGTCTCTGTACCAGCCCCTGGGGATTTCGATTGACAGGATTAGTTATGAAGCCAATATTATGAGTTTAACTATGAGTGAAATAACACAACTTCTGTGGGAAGCAGAGTAAAAGAAGCAATTATACAGCAGTTTAATAATAGTGCTCTGCTGGCTGGGAAGCTGAAAACTTATAGTTGACAGTAATTAGATTTTTTCATTCTTCCTGTTAAATAGCTATAAAAATTACAATAGAAATTCATCTGGTTCTCTTTTATTCCCTGCTGTTTTTATCATCCAGTTTGTGCCCATTTGGCCTTCAGATTATAATTTTATATGTTTTTAGTGTCTGGTATTTAAGACATGCAGAAACAGCATTTAATGCTGAAAAATGCAGAAAGCCTGAAGAATAAGTGGGTGGCAGTAACACTCTTCTGAGCATTCTTCTTGCAAGCTGTTTGGAGGGACAGTGAGGGCTTTCCAAATTGTCTTACCCTGAATCACAGCTAGACTTCTAACCACAGGAGTTATTCCAAATCATTTAAAATTGCAGTAAAAAGTAGATGTTAGAAATTGAAGTACTCTTTTTGCCTGCCTGTTACTGTAACGGACTGTGTGTAGATGAACTGCTGGGGGGGAGGTACCTCACTCTGCATACTGGTTGCTTGCTGCCCTCACTTCCCTGGTGAGATGGGAGTTGATGTGGTGATCTGGCTTGGGGCTTTGCTCCCACCTCGGGCTCTGTGCTGGTAAGGCAGCGTGAGTGATAGGGGGGTATTTGTCAGCTGGCAAGGAGCTCGGCTTGTACTAATTCAAGCAAGAGCCTATGGGGCATCATCTCTTCCCAATCTTTGCTGCTCCTCTGAAGCCCCGCAGTGTTGTGGTGTGTGCTGACAAGCAGGGGCTGTGCAGGCATCTCATCTCCCTGTCGTTTACATCACAAGTGATGCTTAGCTGTCAGCTGCCCTCCTTTCAAGCACTGTCCTTTGTTTGTGTCTAGACAGAAGTGAGTTTTCTCTTATGCCATTAAAACTCGAATTACTTTGGCAGCTGTGGGTTTCCAAACTTGCAGGGTGAAACTTGATGAGCCAGCAAATGTGTGGCACTTGGGCTACCTATGATCACAGCTTGAAAGTGTTATACAGAATAAAGGAAAGAGCTCTCAGGTTTGCTCTCATCGTTGAAAGCTCAGGTGCTTGGAGGCTGAAAGTATTCTTCCTCTTGTTCTCTTTTATTTTATAATGTGAAAGAGCCAGGTATGATAAATGGTATCCCGATGTTGTGAAGGGGATTGAGTGTGAGGTGATGTGTTGCAGCTCTGGTGCCTGGTGTGATCACTGACACATGCAATAAACAGGCTCTGCAGCAGCACACCTGACCTCACAGCGCAGTGTACCTCTTATTTGATGTCTTTTCCTCTGCAATGGCAGAAACAACACAGTTCAACTTCACACTTATGTTTTAGTTTTAAAACACACTGGAGATGCCCAGAGCCATTAACAGGGCAGAGGCCACTTCCAGGTATGCTGCTATCCCATTTGCTTCCACTTCAACAGAAATACGCTGTGCAAATGCTGTGCAAATCTGTGGCAGATGCAAATGCTCCAGATGGTACTGGGAAAAGTGCAAAAGAAAGATTTGTTTCCAGCCCTTCCTCACTTTAATAAAATTTCATTCATCTCCCTAGTAGAAACTTTCTTTTCTAGGGGCTTTTACAAATGCATCCCTCCTTTCTCTCTGAGCTTGTGCCCTTGAGCTCATCCCCATGTCACTGGAAGGCACCCTGCTTGTTGTTGCAGTCTGACATCTGATGCCCATGCTTTCCATCACATCATTCTGGTGCTGGGATCATGTTCTGTAAGAACTGGGTATAATCCACTAATCGGGGTGTCCAGATGTGCCTGTGGTGGGGCCAGTTGCCAGGTTTGGGCCAGGTAGTGGTGGTTCATGGGGTTTCAGCACCCAGCCATGCACTGGTGTGGTGCAGTGCAGACCTTCAGTGCATGCTGAGATAAATAAACCCTTGCGCCCTGGATTCCCACCACCTCAGTGTAACTGCAGGAGGGGCTGCACCTACCCTGATGCTGTTCTTGGGCTTTGCCTGCTGCCCAGGTATGCAACGTTCTTCTGCAAAGCCAATGTAGAAGAGCAGGGAGGCTGAAAGCAGTCACCCTCTGGGGGCGGCTCAACCCATGGGGCACTACCTGGACCTAAATTTGGCTTGGGAGGATGAGGGAGTGGAGAGCTGTCATCTCCCCCATTAGCTCCATCTGGAATGACATGTGTGCTCCTGATTGTGTGCTGTGCTGATGCTCATACAGTGCCCGAGTCACCACCCTGCATTAGCTTATTCCAGCACATTTCCTTGTTACAAAATTAGATCCATTTTGCAAATTGCACTAGTAATGGAATTGAAAGGGGGGGTGTTTGTTGTTTGTCTATTTTTTTCTCTATTTTTTTCCTTTTTTCACTGGGGTAAATCGGGAATAAGTCAACAGAATCAAGCCCTTAGTGCTTTCAGCAACATGCTCATTTAAATTGGATGCAAGAGGGTGTCTGTGTTTACATTTGGCCTGCCAAGAATCTCTGTTTCAGAAACTGGCTTACATAATATGTCAAAATTGGTTTACTCATTAGCATTGCAAACTGCATGAAACAAGCCGCAGATTGATAAACTCACAGCAATATTTTGCAGCCAGAGCCGAACGGCACAGGGGGACAGGAGATTCATCAGGAAATGTTCCATTTCCATGGGAAAAACCAATGGTTTCCAGTTATGTGTCCCAGACTTCATTGATTTTTTTGGTGTCTTCCTAAATTTAGATAAAGATTGAGAGACAAAAATGAAAATCTCTGCTAGCAAACAGGAGCCCATCTTAGTATTTCCTGGGCTGATGGATTATGTGCTGCAGCAACTCCAGGCTGGACCATTCTCCATTCCTCGGCTGAGGCTGTACCCCCTCTGCCAGGCTCCATCCTGTTCACACAGCTACTGCTGCCTTGACTGATGTTTTTGCTAGAGCACAGGTGGAATGGAGGCTCTGATATTATTAATTAGCTCCTCCAGATGTTGAGCAGGCACAGATGTTGTAGCATGGTCCAGTGGTTTCGTGGTGCTGCTGCCTCCTTTTTCCTTAGCCTGTCCAGGGTGAGCATGGGTGCAATACAGCCTCAGGCAAAGCTGAGGACCATGATGCTGAAAGACCAATAAACTTTCATCACTGCCATGTGGTGTGTGATTTTATAGGCATCTGTAAATCTGCACACACACATGAAAGCATGAACAGTGCTTCTAGAGTAATATGGGCAAATAAATATAGAGTAAAGCAGCAGTGAGAGTGTCCAAGCATAACCTGTGCTTTTGGGCTTCCACTATGTGGCCTTTACACAGCCTGCGGTGGGCTGGGGGAAGAGACAGCAGTGAGTGATGGGTAGCCAGAAGGGCAGCCCTGTCTCATGCTGGTCTCATGCAGATCCCTCCTGTGACTACTGCTGTACTTGGGGAGAAGCCTCTTCCCAGGCTGCAGCCCTAACCATTACCGGTGTCACTGCATCCCTTTTAGCTGCAACCCTCCTACAGGCAAGGGTTAAATGTCTTCAAACCCTGAGTGATGTGGCAAAGCTGGTGGAAGTCTGCTGGGTGTGTACAGCTTTTCAGTGGTATCTAAAGGAGTTTGGGGCTTAAATCCCAGGGATCTTTTTAGTTTGCTTTGAAACTCCTAACTGAAGAATCAAAAGTGGAAAGCTCTGAGACAGAGAGAGAGATGGCATAACAGCCCTGGTATTGGTAGCATCTGGTTTTATGCTTGGTGATCCTGAGTGCCCCATCCAGTGCTCCAGATGAATTTTTGGCATGATATCTAGTAAAGCTGAAGAAAGCACCAACCTGCAGTGCTGCAGGGTCCGCTGCAGCCTAACAAGTGTTCTGCCTTGTCAGCAAACACCAGCACATCCTCCTTCAACAGCGTTAAACCTAATCCGCAACATTCGTGGCATGTCATGGGCAAAAAGCAGACTTTGATCTCCTTATGCTGTGGATTCCGTGTTGCAGCATTGTTTGAAGGAGCTGTGTGACAGGACAGGTCATCACTTGCTGCAACACATCATGCTCTGTTTAAAACTGCATCCTGTATCCTCACATCCCACAGAGGTACCCAGGTGGACACATGTTTTAGAGGGCTGACACAGCAGCTCCCAGCGGCGCCTCTGCAAAACTATTTTAATGGATGTTTCATAAAGTTTTCAGAAGAGTTTTGTGAGTTGAAATAACAGCAGTTGTTAGCTGTGGGAAGGGGAAATAAAATTATCTCATTGGAAAATGAAAATGAGAGGTGTTTGCATTTCACTTACTGTCACACCTTGCAGCAAGAGGCTGGTCACCATGAGATACAGTGAGTTTCAGTGCCAGCTGGAGAGCTGAATGCAATGAAAAAGGCCAAGAGGGATGAGATGTATCAGCTGGGGAGCTCAGGCAGGCTGAGGATCCTTCGCCAATGTGTGGGAGCAACCCAGGCACTCACAGGCTGGAGAACTGCTCTCCCAAGGGTGTGGGAGAGCCAGCATCACCCCTTGTGCTGATTCAGTGGGTGGTAAGTTCTGTGTGGTCCTCAGTCACCTTGGCCCATTGCTGGCTTTTGGTTCATGTTCCAGTTCAGGTCTGTTATTCCTACAAAACCTCCTCCACACCTTGTCTGGGCTCTTCTGTCTTTTCTAGAGACAGCAAGGGAGGAGGAGTGAGGTATGTGAGCCCTGTCCTTGAGGACAAAGGCGTGTCGGCCAATGCTAACCAGGCAAATGAAGAACTACTGCAGCCTGTGTGGTGTGATGCGTGTCTTCAGAGGGCAATTCCAGTGTGGATCGGGCATCCAAGGGCTGTTCCCAGTGCAGTGGGAGGCAAATTCTGCCCAGCTCTGCAGACCAGAGGTGCTGAGTTGTTTAATCTTTGCAGCTGGGACTCAGGCAGTGTGCACAGGGGCTGGCAAGCGCTTACGCACACGTTAAAATGCACCAAGCAGCAGAGCAGTGCTTCAGCCTGGAGAACTCTCTCAGCACTGCAATGTCTTCTCATTACAGCATCAGGCTGTATCTGCTGGAAACCAGGGGCCACATTGTTGGCAGTGACATCTGTCAGCATGGCAATGCAGCTCCTGCTTCAGGGAAAAGGGCCCTGAGTGTTCAGCGCTCATAAAGGGCTGTTGGAGTCTCCTCTGTGCCTGGTTTGTGCTAGAAGTGCCAGCCCCAAACAGATAAATTCAGTTATCAGATGAGTTCAGCCTCCTTGGTTTTGTGTTTAGGGTTTACCCTGTGAATTCCAGCCCTTCTTGCACAGTGTAAATCCCAAGCTGCTGGGGAAAAGTAATTGTTCCCCAATTCTGCTGTGTAGAGAGCTGTTGTCCCCCAGCAGGTGTTTCTGTATAGCAGCATGTAACTTCTGTCTCCAAATAAAAGACAAAGTTCACCTTGTGTCTCATCCGTTGTCATGTGTATTTGAAAATATTTGATGCAGTGTGCAGAAAAGAGGGCAAAGCAGTGACAAACCCCAGGCTGATAAATGAATAGCACAGAGCCTGATTCACAGCCTCAGTTACACCAAGCAGCACTGGTAAGCGAAGAGCTGGGTGCCTGGTAGAGAGGGATCCATGGATCCATTTTGTGCTCTCAACGTGCTGAAGTCCTGAATGCAAAGTGGAGACAAGGGACCAGCCTGAAAACCCTCTTGTGAGCAGGTTTGTAGTGAAAGGACATGGGGTTTGTGTGCTTGTATAGCTGCTGTGGGGAGCAACTGTGGCATCTCTCCAAAGAGGTGGCATGTGTTCGCCACTGATGTGTCCCATTCACAAGCAGGTGCCTGTACGTCAGAGGCAACGAGCTTACCTCCTGCTACCTGCTCCTCCTCCTCCTTCCAACACACATACAGCGCAGCAAAGGCTTGGTTTGGGTGGATTAATAGCACAGAAATGTCCTCTTTTGGCATAAGGGAACCCATGGGTTTCCCAGAGGTTTTCTCTGATATATAAATAAGGGGCAAAAGCTCAAGTTCCAGGGAGACGCTTTGTGGGTCTGGTCCTGTTTGAGCACAGGAGGAGCTTAGTGCACACTGAAGTATGGGAGACCTGAGAGGTCTTTTCCCTTTTCTGAATGATCTCATTGCTCTAGCTTCAGGGCAGCTTTCTAGGATGCGTAACAGAGAACCCCAAAAGCCCCCAAATCCAGCAATGAAGAAGCACTGCTCCAATGGCAGTCTGTGTGAGAGCTTTGGAGGATCTTCAAGCTTAGTACAACTTCAGCCCAGAACTGTGAACTGTTTTTTTTCCTGCAGTGCACATAGAAGGGCTAAAGCAATGCTTCGTTAGCAGTGGGGAGGAAGGGGTTGCATCTCCCAGCCCACTGTGGTGGTACACAGCAAAGCAACCAGCCTCTCACTGGGGGACAAGTATTTGCTTTCTCTACTTAGAGTGTGTGTAGTCATTGTCTAATAATATGAGCATTTCACCATCCCTCTGCAAATAAGGCTGAGGCTGCTGCCTGATTGGTATATCATCTCACTTTCTCTCGGCATTGATTTTCTTGCTCTCCTTATTTGCTTCATAAAAAGAGAGGCAAGGAG
Source organism: Pezoporus occidentalis (assembly GCF_034315485.1). Taxonomy (NCBI): domain Eukaryota; kingdom Metazoa; phylum Chordata; class Aves; order Psittaciformes; family Psittacidae; genus Pezoporus; species Pezoporus occidentalis. The sequence goes on from NW_026915483.1 coordinate 1,918,790, forward strand.
CTCGCTCCCTCTTCTTCCCTCCCTCCCTCCCTCTCTCTCTCTCTCCCCCTCCTGTGAGAAGCTTTTGGGAGCCTTTATTTTTAGTATGAGACAAACCTTGCTTTATTCCAGGAGACGCAAGTTGGATTATAAACCCTTTTGTAAATGTGTATGGTGATATTTGCTCCGGTAAGTTATATGCATCTCTATTTATGTGTGTAACTGTACTGTCTGGGGGAGAAGGGGGGTTTTACAGGAGTCGTGAAGCCCACAAAATTGGTTTTACGTTTGGTTTCTTTGTACTCTCATGCTGAGCCCAACTGTTCCGTGTTATTTAGATCTACTGGAATATTTTCAGTTTGTATTTTGCTTTGGCAAAGGGGGGTGCCTGCTTTGAAAACTTGTTTTGCACTTCATTTTATAGCAGAAACCTGGAGAGTGAGGATTAAAGGGAGAAGGAATGATGATTTATCCTATTCCTTTTGGCATTTTAGATCAGATGCCTAAAATAATGCAGTAATATTTGATATAAGAAAACAATCAGTAAGAGCTATTTAATATTGATCAAGCTCAAGTATGAATATCTGACTGCATATTACCTTAGAAAGATCAATCTATAGGCTAGCAGGGTGGCAGCAAGCTACTCCTCACCAAAATGTATTAGTGAAATAAAGAAAATCTTTAAAGTAATTAAGAAAATAGGTTGCATTTCAGAGTGTAACATCATTAATACAGGTCAATAGACTGTTGCTCTGACTCTGTGCTGCCTGCCTCTGCTTTGAGCGGCTCAGCAGCCTCATTCCTCAGCACTCTCGGCTAACTTGGAGACCTCCTTTTTACCTGTAAATAACAGTGAGGGACAGTTATTTCTCTCTCCCTGTCAGAGCTCTGCTGTGCTTTCCAGGCAGAACAAGACAGTGATTGTAACAGCATGGCTGAGGAAAACAAGATGTATGGCTGCGATATTTTGATTTTACATAATAAATACTTGAATTCGCAGCGTTATATTGGTTAATTTATTGGCACTTCTATTCTCTCATACTTGAAACATATCCATGGGCGCTGATGGCTGTGGTGTTTCAGAAGTCTTTATAAACTCCAGCTGTAGCACAAGCTGGAGCTGCTGTGAGCTTGAGTATATACCTGCTCAGAAAATTAACATGTTAGACCAGAATAACCTGCCTACTCTCCTGGTAAGAGGCTATGTTAATAGGTATATGGAGTATATACTTTAATAAGAGATTAGAAGACTGTAACTGGGTTTATTAAACCCAAAGGAGAAGGTAAGGAAGTCGTGTCTGGCACTTCAAGCTAAACTCTTCCAGAGGGAAATTTCAGATTGGCAATAATTGCTTAGTCATTTTAAGCTGCTTTTGGACCAGTTTAATTGTTCCTGTTTTTCCAGGGTGGAATAGTTGCACTTGCCTTCTCACCTGCCTGAAAAGCAGCTAATGGGGATATTCTGTGGGGCTCCTGAGCTCTGCAGAGTGTTGCACAGGCGAGAACATGAAAATGTGATAACCAGGCACTACATTCAGTGGCTTTTGGGGTTTTGCTGTTTCATAAGGACCATGTCTATTTATACCAGCTGTGTAATTTGAATGTATGTGCTCAGCACAGTGTTACAAATCATGGTATGTGAAATGTGTTATATACCACAGTGTTAGAGAACAAGGCACGTAACAGTAATTGTCTTTCACAATCATTTAGCGACTTGGGTGTGGAGGGCATGGGTGTCTGAGCTGTGCACATCTCACACACTTTCTAAGCATAATCCTGCTTGCCTGAGGATAGCATGAAGCATTCCCAGCTTTGCTGAGCCTTGCTATCTGGCTCACATAGCAGCAGGACGATGTCAAAGAGCACATTTGGGTGATCCTAGAGGGGAAGGGGCTGGGCAGCATGACCTGAGGAGCATGATTCCTGCTTCCCACACCACAGAACTAAAGGCCTGGGGTTTTGTGCCACGTAACTCATCATAGCAGGGGTGCCAGACTGCCCTGAAGACCGGGCTGCAGTTTATTAAGGAAGCCAGTTGAGCTCATCGCAATAGCTTTGAAGCAGGAAGAGAGGCCAGGGATGGTCGGTTTGACTGCAGGCAGGGGGAGGTCTCACCTCTGGCCAGGAGGACAGGTTGCCAGCAGCCAAGGGATTGTGAGGCACAAAGTGAATACTATGGCTAAGTCCATTACTACAAAACTTTCCCTTGGCAGAGAAGTTTGTGGCTGAGGAGGAATGATCCCTTCAGTCCTACAGGCCATATCTGTAGGATACAGCTGAGACAAACTCAGGGGAACAGGAGGGCTTCCTCTGCTCCTCATATTGTACATACAAAAGTTGTCAGTGTTCATGGTTTTCCATCTGTTGCCTTTTGCTCATGCTAGCATGTGTGACATTCCTTCATCTCCAGCGATTTGGTGGTAGCAGATCTGGGGGCAGCTTCTCCTGAGTTCCGTACCCCCAACCACCACTCACCCCTCAGACACTGGAGAAGCCTCCATCACCTATCCAGAAGCGTGACATCTTCTCTCCAAGATAACCTCAGACTGATGTGCAAACCAGGACTTGGTGCAGCTCCAGGGACAGACTGACAGCATTGGCAAGCTCCAGGGCTGAAAACAGGATATTTGTGCCAGTAGGACTGAGGAGTCAGTCTAGCAGGTGCATCAGGGTTTGAAAGGAGTTTGAAGCATTATTTTAGGGGTGCCTGGATCCTCTAAGACCTGTCTCCTTGGCTGCTCCTCCAGCAGATCAAGCAGTTCCTAGAGAAATTCCTTAAACTATTAAAACATTGATTTCTTAAATATCTGCCTCCTCCTGAATGCCAGATCCTCCTTTTTTTAGCCAAGTCCTTGGAAGAATTAATGAGTTCTTCCTCACCTCTGTTAAACCTGCTCACATCAATAGGCACTGTTCAGGGGGAGAGGTGTTTGTGTTGATATTGGGTAGCAGCTGCCTGTCGCTACTGGTGATGGCAGGTGGTGTTTTATTCTTCATGTCACTCTTGATTAGAAGTTCCTGTATAATTATATGACCATTTCTTTCACGGAGTATTTCCCCATACATAGGATGGCAGATGGCAACTTGACCTAGAGTCTAGTCCTTTCTGATTTTGCTTTTGGGCTCTTTTTCCGTCTGAGTACAAGTCGTTTTAAATAGTAGGGTGGTACACCCTTGTGAATACAACACGTTTGTTTGTGGTGGGCTGAGGGCTCAGCACAGCTAATTTGAGAAGAGCTGGGGCCCCTGTATCTCTGCCTGAGCTCTGCCTGTGTGGGTACCACTGTGCAATGCAGGCATGAGGAGAGTGGTGGATTCGGGACACATCCCAGTTCAGCGCATCCCTGTTCCTTCATTCAGAGCTGGTGTGGGCAGCCTGATGGAAGATGAAGAGATGAAGCTGTTGCCTGCCAGCACAGCACATGTGTTTCAATATGTGGGATATACAGAGAACATAGGCAGGCCCAAAGGAAAGATTTAGCTCCTCACCAGGGTGTGTGGTGGCATAGCACTAGCCCTGAAGAAGGTGCCCATCGGTGTGTCTGGTCATAGGCAAGGCTGGGTCCAGGGACACACATACTCCTGAAGGATCAGTGGGAGTAGAACTGTGGAGTGCTTGCTCAGTTTTCATTTAATTCAATGTCCAGTGCAGAAGGAGGGTCTGATCCTGCCTGTACACAACTTGTAAATCTGGTTGTTGCCTATTACCCAAAGGACTACTCAGAGGCCTTGAAGCTGCAGTGAAACTCCTCAGTAGGCAAGCTCTGGGCCGGGGACATGATGATACTGTGAAACTCTTCAGCCTTGCACTCCCATCATGTACAGCCTTTTATTTTGGAGGAGAAAAAAGAAAAGGAAAGAAAGGGAAATGTGAAGGATGTGCTGAGCCCTTCTGCAGAGCCAGGGGAATAGAGAGGTGATCAGCATGGGGTGCCGAATATCCAGTCCTGTGTGTTTCCTCCCCAAAGCACCAAGGCTGTCTGTCCATCCATGAAGAGCCAGGCTGTCTGGGTGCGAGGGCTCTGCTCCACCTGAGTGGCTGTGCAGAGCCTCATCTGTCACTAAACTTTCCCGGCATCGTGGCAAAGCAAATATGCTGCAGCAGGCTGTAAAGCTGTAAACATATGGGCACTAACAACAGATTAAGTGAGTGATTTAGTCTAAGGGGCTTGGTAGATTTCCATAAAATGTATCTTAATTAGAAAAGCAATCAAACTTGCACAGAGTCAAGGAGGATGAAATGTCTCTGTTGGCACAGTGAGTGTTTTGTCCCTCGTGCCAGGGCATGAGGATGGCAATGGATGCATCTCATGCCCACTTTGGGGGGTTTTCTCAGAATGAGACCAATGGTGAACTCAGACTCCTGTAACAGCATTAACAAACCAGGAATCGCTGAAGGTGAAAGAACGGAGCATTTGTACATTTTCCTTTAAAACCGTGTGCAATTACCCAAATATATATTTGAGCGTTTGCCATGTATAGCACATCTAGTCCCAGAAAAAGGATTGGGGCTTCTAAGTGCTACCATAGCACAAATAATTTATAAGTCTATCTCCCTCACTGTGTCCTTATCTTCTTAGTGAGCGTGGCCATAATTAGCTTTCACCTGATTGTGAATTTATAGCATGTTCAATTGCTTTTTTTCATTCTGCTTGTGTTGTCTTTGCTTCCTTAGTTTTATTGGCACCAGTTTTATTCCACAGGCCTGAATCTACAGATAAAAAAGCCTGATAATCATCTCCAGCAGTGCAGATATAAAGGTTGCAACTGCTAAAACTATATTGATGCATTATTGGTTTTGTGCAAGTGCTTGGAAGGATTTGAAGTACATTGGGAAGTGGCACAGAAGATGCGTAGTAGCTGCTTGCAGCTGAGAGAAAGGATGAAGGAAATGGAGACATTCAGGCAAAGCTTTTGCCAAGGTTTTTTTGTTGTCTTCTCTTGTGTTTAGAAGCAGGAACAGGTTGCAGATTTCAGGGAACCTCAATAAAAGGCTGTGAAAAGAAAAAGACATAGGCATGAGGTGTGGAATAGCACAGTAAGGCAGAGGATGTAGAGAGAACAGGACAACTTAAGCTGTCCAGTTCAAGGGTGTCAACAGTGAGAGAGAGCAGGAATATGCTTTTATTTCAGTTTAAGGACACTGTTAGCAGCATGTTGATGCACAGGTGTTGCCTTTCATGGTGAAGTGTGGGGAAGGAGAGTGATGCCAGCTCTGGGGACATTCACAGAAAATGAGAGGCAGAAAATGGAGGTTTTACTTTAAAAACTGTTTCTTGCTCAAAATGTTCCCTGTGAATTCCCAGGGCTCAGCAAAGCAGAGGGTCATTTATAGCCCATCATTTTAATTATTAGAAAAGAAATTATTTTTACCATGCAGGTTGATAGTTAGCCAGGAGCAAATTCTTCTTCCAGCCATTTGCACAGAGGTGGGTGCCGAGGTCAGAGCCAGCTCCAGTGGAATTTTCCATCTAAAACTGCTTTGAGATGAGAAAACAGGTCCTAAGTTTGGGTCCCAAACACCCAACAGAGCTCTGGTACAAAGGGCTCAAGCTGTACGCCATCATAAAAGGTGCCACGGTGAGTCTGGGTCTGGGACAAGGAGATATCTGTGATGGTCAGATTAACGAAGGACACCCTAGCAGGTCTCAGTGGCCAGGGATGGGAGGCTTTGTAGGCATAGTGCCTAGAAACCAGCAGTGCTTTTCCAAAAGCAGAGCCTCTGTTCCCAGTGGTGCTGCTCGTACATGACTGACATAAAATGGAAAAATTGGGCAGGCATCATCTGAAAGAGTGCTGCTGGGTGTGTAAGAAGGGATTGGAGGCCCCATTGCTGGCAGATTTGAAAGCACTCTGAAAACCTCACAGGAAAAAGCTGTTGCATCATAATATTAATCCCAAGGGCTTTGTGGATTCTTTCCCAAGTCATTTTCACCCATTTCCTTAAATCTGCTTGAGAAAGGAGACAGAGCTGAGCGCAGGCATGTGCGAGTGTGGGGAGGCGGTAGATGACACCAAATAGCAACACAGCAGCACGGGGAGCTGAGAGGAAGCTACTAATGGCCTCTGATGAACACAGACATGATAATAATGAGGTTAATGCCCTTTCATTCACCCATAAACATCTTAGAGAACTATAATCCCTGCTAGTCAAAGGGCAATCAGTAGGTCATAAATAATACAGTGTGATTGAAGGACAGGAGCCTTTCTTGTACTAATAACATTCAGTTGGTGCTGACCCGGCAAGGGTTTTGTTGCGGTCCCCATGCTGTGGGGACCAAGCTGAAGGAGCATTTCCTAGTCAGAGGTGCGCTCCCACCTCTCACTTCTGTCATGTGCATCTGTCTTCAGAGCAGGAAAATGCTCCACTGGAGCCCTGGTCTGGCAGGTAGTGCTGGGAAAGGAGCTGAAGCTAATGGAAAAGAGAAAGATGCAACCTAGATAAGGCAGCAGTTACAGCAGCCATCAGATGATGCTGCCAGGGGCCTCGTTCTGCCCCCGGGTACATGGTGGTGATACTGGGAGAAATGGGGATGGGGATGGGCTCCCCAGATGGGAGAAGTGCCATGTCCCAGCCAGATGGTGTGTTTATTGTGTACAACACCGCCTTTACAAGCTTGGTCTGCAGTCCCCTGCCATCCAATGCTGTGGTGGTGTAGTCCTGGTTGCTTTTGAGCTCCTGAGGCTGTATCCACCATCAGGGGTTTAGCAACATTAAATTCAGGGGCACCTTCCCTTCACAGAGTACTTCCCATGTGTGGATGTCACTCAGCCATAATGTAAATCTCTGCCCTTATTAGAGGGAGTAAATCCTACTTAGTAATAACTTGGCTCACGCTCTGTATTCATTTATGTTGTATTGTGGGCCATTTTAAACCCAGATGCTTTTAAACCCACCAAGCAAACAAGGAAATGAGCAGCCATCCAACCTTTTTTATTTTATAATTGAATGTTTACACTTGTTACATGGTAAATCCCATATAATCAGCCTGTAAAGCCTGCACAAAACCTGTGTTTTCAAGAGAGAGCAGGAACAGAATTACATTACATTTATGCATGTTATGAATGTTTGCTGGGTTGCTGAACCATACCCGCTAACAAAGCAAGAATTAGCATGACCTTTTAGAAAACCTCTCCTTTACCTGACCATGGTTTTCCTTGGGTTTTTGTGGTCACACATGATTGATGCCAAAACAGCTCATGAAACAATACGGGCATGTGGGGGGACAGACAGCATAGGTGATAGGAAGGGGATACAGCGCGGGGGTGGCTGCTCTCTTTGGCTGGCAGTGATGCTCTGGACACTGTCTGAATGTGGATCCTGGTAGAGACCACCACAGTTGGTTTTTGCTATCAGTCTAGGGCTGGAAAAGTTTTCATGCCCCAAAATCAGTGCATGTCTCTGCTGAAGTGATGCATGTCACAACGTGAGCTATTCAGGTATCATATGTACAAATCTAAACAAATCTGTCCAACTTGTGCCCCCACATCCTTAAAAGAAGAGGGTACAAATGAGGGGCTGTGGAGACTGCAGAGGAAGAGCTGTAACTTCCAGACTGCTCTACAGCTGGGGGAAAAAAGGGCTGCAGAGTGTAAATGCAGTGAAACTACCACTATGTGCTATGTCTTGAAGCAATGCACACCCAGTAAATAATACAGGTACTCCTAAATCTGTCTGCAACAAGTATTGGTGTATTTTGTTTCATGGAAGGCTCCATGCCAGTCTGTCAATGTCCATGTGCAGTAAGCAATTTATGTAATAAATAAAACAACCCCTATGGAAGAGCTTAACATCTTTGCCCCACTGGTGTAAGTAGCTTTGTTCTCTGACAGCATTTCATTTCAGTGAGTCCAAGAAGAGGGTGGTTGAAATATGTCTTTATTTTCTGACTGTTAACTCTTACATGCATGCTGCCAACCTCAGCATTATGGCTGACCCATTAAATACTGGACAAAACACATCTCATCAGCTTGCATTACGTTTTGAACTTAATAAATAGGAAAGGCATTATCCAGATTCTGTCTGGCCATCTGGAGGAACAATGTTCTGTAGCTCAATGAATGTCTATCTAATCCTCCCATATACAGTTGGGTTTTATTCTATTAAAAATATAATGAGAAAAGACTACCATACTATTATGTGGTGGAGCTAAATGGGATTTTTAGAATAATCAATGAAAGATGAATTAAAAAGTTAAAGGTTTTCTTTAAAGAAAAAGAGACAAAATTGTCTCCTTGGGATTAAAGTATTGTAAAACTGAATTATTATAACATGATCTTTACTCATTAAAAATACCCCAGTTTCATTTCCATAAATCTTTCCATTAAGAATAAAATTGAGTTCTATTTGGTTTTTGGGGGGTTGTTTCCTTTTTATAATTTAAAAAATGCGAAGCATTAAATGGAATGCTGTGCTTTAAACAGAGGATGCTGCAAGTTCGTGCCTGCTGTGGGCTCAAGTCTTACCATCCAGCTGGTGGCATCGAGGGCGGCTCTCTGTGGCGTGCTCTAAAATGCCAAACAGAGGTTTGCTGCTGCAAATGCCCTGGTGAAGACCCCAGCCATGTGGGGAGCTTTTGAGGTTGGTCTCCTCCATTGGCTGGCTCTAGCATGGTGGCACCTAAAACCCTTTCCCAGCTGCCACCATGTCCTGGAGGTGCCCGTGGTCTGCAAGTGCTTCCTGGTATGGGACAGTTATAGGATCCCAGACTGGTTTGTGTTGGAAGGGACACTGCCAGGGATGGGGCAGCCATAGCTTCTGCAGGCAACCTGTGCCAGCGCCTCACCACCTTTGTAGTGAAGACCTAGGCAAAAAATCCATTTGAATGCTAAAGCCAAGGCACCACTGGAACTGATGTTTGGGCACATGTGGTTCTTCAAGCCCCAAATTCTGAGATGTTCCCTCATTCCTGAGTTTTCCCCTCCATGTAGACCAGATCTGGGCAAGGCACTGAATTGTCCTTTGCACTGCTGCAGTTTATTTGAGAGGGGGCACATTAAATACCAGCAATTAGTGAACAATTGCTTTAGGGTTTATTTCTCAGCAGGAGCAGAATGTATTTCAGCTTTCTGCCTGTATAGCTGTTGGAGGAAAATGACTCCTGCTAGTCATTTCCTGACCCCCAGTACTGCATCAGCTGCGATGCTATCCACCTCCAATTCATCAACCAGTCAAGTCGATATAATTAGGAATCCTAAAGTCAATAATCTGATAATCTCCAGTGCACAAAGGCTCGTATGTAGGAGAAGTGATTCCAGGAAGTCTGCAGCTCAGATCCATGCAGGAAATATGCCAGATTTTAAAAAAGGAACAGGCAGAGACTTGGAGGAGAAAGTGCTTCCTAATCCTTCACTGATGACATATTTTGGGCTATCAGCTCTGCAGTAAATGCTTTCCCGTACAGCCATTTAGTGCCTTTGAACCTTCCCTTTACAGCCTTAATAATAATGTTCAATTACTGGTTCTGCTCTATAAATGAACGATCTCAGTTTAACGAGGCACTCAGCTGGGTGAGCAATTCTGACTGTGGGGGGGGGATGTCTCCAGGGTGGATGTTCTCCCTCTCACATGCGCTGTTGGCCATGGTGAGTGGCAGAAAGTGTAAAGCAATATAACGTTTGGCAAATGTTTCACAGTCTGTCTATTAAGGAGATCCAGAGAAAGGGAAGTCTTCCATCCAGAAATGATGCCAAAGAAATACGTCTTTTGTAAAACACTTGGAGTGTGTAAAATCACTAATAAAGAGTAAGTATTTCAAATATTTCAGGTGGCTTTTTGAAAGTGTCAGGGGTTCCCCTTGGCTTTCCAGTATTTGGGCAGGAGTGGGGGGACCAGGGGAGACCTCTCTGGGAAAACAACCAGTAGGTTCATTCCCATTTTCCTCCCTCAACCCCAAGGAGAAGTGCTGAAGACCAACCCATGTAATGAGCCATGTGTCCCTTGCACCTCTTTTTGAGCTCCAGGCAAGGCAGACATGGTTTCTTTTTAATATCTTGCCATACTGAAGGAGTCACTGAAGAGCCCTCAGGCAGAGTAGGGATCTCCCCTTTGCACCAGGATGGATTTAGGATGCATTCCCAGGATGGCTCCATCTCATCTCCCAGCTAGATGCCAGAGGCTGCTGCACAGGGCAGACGTGCTTCCAGAAAAAGCAAGTGGCTTATATAAAAGTTTCATCAATTTTAAATGACAGTGTTATCTTCCTAACAGGATGTTTTAGCTGTAACATGTTCTACATAAGCCTTTTAACTCGCCTTGTCAGAAACCATTCTGCCTTCTTCTGGTGCACACAGCGAGCCTGTCGCTCAGCAGGCATTGAAGGGCATTGTCAGAAAGCCAAACACAGAGAAGCAATGGGAAATCATCCTACTTTTCCCATCCACAGTGGGGATGGGATGTCAGGGTCGCAGACTGAGGCTCTGCCAAGTGTCTAATGCACAGCTGGGATTTCAGCTCCCCCAGGGCATTGCACACCCCGAGCCCCCAGCCATCAGGGATGGCTGCCCTGGGAAATGAGAGTACCAGCCTTGAATGTGGACTCTAAGTAAATCACAGCTCCTGAGTACTGAATTAGAGGATCCATTGTCGTTGTGTTGAAGCCTAGCATCAGAAGAAGAAGGGCTTCTATTTGATCCCATAAATCAGCTGATGAACCTTTTCCTTCCATGTGCTGGTGTGAGAAGCATGTGCTCTGCTGGATATATTATCACTATTTTTCCTCAAAGTGCTGAGGAGCCAACTGATCTTTAAAACATGCTAATCTGATTTGATAGGGAAGGCTGTTTATTATTGCTCAGTACCATAATACAAATCCTGTTGGTTAAGTTAGAATATGGGATTTATCTAACTTCCTTACAGGAATATAGCAATAATGCTGGCCAAGGACGGAAGGTCATCACAATGACGTGAAGGTCATTACCATGACGTGTTAATCAGCATGCATAAAGTCATTGCAAGCTTCAGAGATGTGCTGCCTTGTTAGAGAGGTGTCTGAAACCATATGGAAGAAGGGTGATCATCCAGCCAGCCTGGACTGGACACAAAGGATGAACATTGCTCAGGATCCATGCTAGGGAACACAAATAATGTCCATTCCTCCTCCTCCTCCCTTCCGTCTATGGTGTCTTCAGGTAACTGCTTCAAGAGCACATATCGAAAGAGCAGGACGCTTGCTTGGGGTGTTATGCCACATTGAATATGGACCATTGGTCCAGGGTGGGGACTGGCATTTTCCATTCCCCTGCAAGGTTCCAGGTGGCTGTGAAGGCACCAACCACCCTGTTGCATCGCAATTGCAAGGCTATACCTGCTGCTGCAGGAGGGATGGGATGCGCAGGGGATGGCTGGGCTTTGCAGGAGCAGCCTGGAACAGCACAGATTTATTGCCTCAAGTGCTCCATGTTTCTCCCAGCTGTTGCTCCAAGGAAGGCAGGCACAGCACTGGTCATCAGGGCTGAGTCTTGAGCCATGCGATAACCAGAGGTAACTCTGTGCTGGGGAGTTTTATCTAATATGAAGGGGGAAAGCAATATGCATGCACATTGCAGATGGGGCTAGCACTGCATATAGATTTATAGGCAGTAAATCGGAACACAGGGAAATGCTTTCCCTTTCTCCATAAACTTTTCAATTTCAGAGAGGCCAGATTCAATAAAATTATCTTGCAGATGGAGGTTTTATTGAATCTGGCCCATAAAGCTCCCATTATGGGGTTTACAACTGCCATTTACACAAATCCTTATATAATAAAATACAGTGGTGTTTACAGCATTCCTGCAACTGCCACAGAATTACAGTGTGAACAAAACCTGATGAGTAAATCTTGTTTTATTGCACTGGGTGCTCCACTGACAATGTAAAGCAGCAAAACCTGGGGGGAGAAAAAGGTAAAATGCAGAGGTAGGAGTAAAAGGTTGCTTGGGTGGGAGGAGAATTATCCCTGCTGCTTGGCCAAGATACTCCAGGGAAATACCATTGATTAACAGCCGTGTTCTCCTTCAATGCAATACACAAATATGCTTCCAAAAGGTGCTGCATGGCCTCAGCACTCGTTACTGGCAGCTGGGTGATCCCAGCTGTTAACAGCATTTGATGCAGCCACGGCAGAGAGCCAAGCTTGGGTTGGCTGAGGCTTTGCTAAAGTTTGGTATAAAAATCTGCAGCTGAGCTCTTTTTTGTTTCCCACCTGCCTTATGGATGCTGCCTGGGTGCTTGTAGCAGAGTGTGTGCTGAGCAAGGATGGAAACTAGTGGGTAGTGGCTGGAAAGGAAGGAGAATGAAGTGTTAGCTGACTGAAAGCATCTGAAAAGCTTAAGAACTGAACATGGGGCTAACTGGTGAGTAAAGGCTGGAGCTCAATTGTGAGTGACTGAGATTCATGCTTGAGGCTGTTGTAAAGGTGCTCTTACCAGGGCAGAGGAAAAACTAGGAACTCTGGAGATCTCTTCTGAGGAGGAAGAGCCTGGGCTGTGTTTTTGGGCATGGCACACATGCAATTGAAATGCATCTCCTTTAATTAAGTAATGAAAATCAGCATGTCTTTCCTCTGCTTGTTCTCATGCTGAGCACTGATGGCTTTTCCTTTATGGTAGGTCTGTCTCACACCACAAGTTTTCTGTTCCCTCCTCCTGCATCACGGCATTAATCTTTGTGCCTCCCTATGTATCTGCAAAGCACTTGCATTTGCAACTCCATTAATTAGGCCAGAAAACAGGTCAGCACTAATCTCTCCTGTTCTCCTTAATATGCTGTTTTCTGACACCACCTCACAAATTAAATTGAGATGATTAATACTGGTTTTCAGTGCTGTGCTGCATGTAAGAACAAAAACTTGTGTTACAGAGGAAGTATCCCATTTAGGATGAAGGAACACTATTTAATTTATAGTAGAAACATTTGTTTCATGGCATTTATTTCAGAAATCAATTCACAGTAAAATTCAGCTTTCCTTTTTCCCCCAGCTAGCTCAGCATGAAGAATTGATTGAAAATTTTTATCACCTTCTCTTGGCACCAAAATACTTTTGCAAATCCATCCTGGGTGATATGCCCCAGTCACATTAGAAGTGAGTAGCAGGGTGGACACTTGCATTATTCTTCTGTTATTCTCTGTGCTCTACCTTGCAAATTACTTTCTCATTGGGGTGGCTCTCCCTGCCCCAGTGCCCAGAACTGTGACCTAGCAGTTTCTAGGGAAAAGATGTCCATACGAAGTACATGGAGGCTGCCAAAACCTCTGGCTTTGCTCCTGCTGTGAAATGGGAGAGCTGAGATTAACAGTCTGTTTCACAGAGGCTGGGCAGCAAGGATAGGTCTGTTTATTTACTGTGTTTCTGTATTGCTTTTACTGAATCATTCAGCCCTTTATTTTGTGATTACATCCTTTTGCTGGATAATTTTTCCTTGCCCAAGAACGTGTTTTCTTTCCCAGATGTGCACACTGTTTCTTCTGGGTTACTGTGACTGGTATTGGGTGTTTACTTGTCATTTTCCATATCTGCCCCACTGTAGATCTCAGAGTAACTCTGATAAAGCTGATGGAGTTGCTTCAGAGCTACAGTACAATGAACAAAATCTAACCTGTTCTTCAATTTTAACAACAACTGCGTAAATGAACTGTCTTCACTTCTGCTCATGGTCTTTCAAGGAAGCCTGAGTTGGTGATGTTTAAAGACACTTATGCCTGCTTCCACTTCCACTTTATATATGGACCCTTGATATAAATACAAATGTTGATGCGTCTCTGGCCTGCACACTCCCTCCTTCACCTTCTTCTCCTGGAAGATTAAGATTCATCAAAAGCAGCCAAGGTTTTTGTTCCTGTCTGGTTTTCCTGAGCTTATCCTAAATCTTGATTTATTTATTCCCCCCCATTTTGCTGTCAGTTTACTGCAGCTCTACAGCCATGTTGGCTTATAGTAGTCATTTAGGAAAAAAAAAATAAGTATTGTGGGGTTTTTGCCAAATCATAACAGAAATGGAAGTGGGACAGAGTGATTCTCTGTTTTGCTGTGTAATGGGATGGTGGCCACATGAGCTGTCTTGGTCTACTATTGCTACTCCTGGTTGCTCCTTCTAAATACTTCTGCCAGTGTTTTATTCGGGTTAAGACTGATTCATTCTGCTCAGTCAATATTCATCCTTCTCTTGTCCAAGCTTGTCTGTCAGTGGGATGATTTAAATAGCCTGCCTGGGTTGTGAATCCCAAATGGGGTTCAAAACAGGAGGGGAGGGCTGAGATGCCTGGCACAGTCAAATGGTGATGTTTGTGTCTACATTTGGCAGCAGAGCTTCATGTTTTGTGGTTCTTTTTATTTGCTCTTGGGAAGGGTGCATTAGTGTCATGCAATGCTTTGAGTGCATGGAGTGATGGATAGACCTGACCTGAGGGGGCTGGTGCTGCAGCAAGAGCTGCTGCATGGATCTGATTGTGGGGGTTGCTGAAATGAAATAAAACCAAAATGTTGTTTGTTTTTGACAGCTTTTTGCAATCTTTGCATTTGCAACATGCGGTGGGTACTCTGGAGAGCTGCGCCTCAGTGTGGACTGTGCAAACAAGTCAGAGAGTGACCTCAACATTGACATAGCCTTTGCCTACCCCTTCAGGTAACCCGGCTTGCTTCGTGGTGGTTTGCTTGCAGGCAGGCATTCAGGGCTGATGTGAAGCCCATTTTCAGTGGGGTTTCCCATAATTTATAGCAGGTTTTGATAAAACACTGAATCCGGGGCTCCAAGGTATTCCTCACAATGTTGTTTAATGCTCCGGGTGTGCATGAGGGATGCATTTGGCTAGACCTGATGCGGATGGGGCTACAGGAACCTCTGGGGAATGAGAGCGTAGTGAAGGAGAAGAGAGCAGTGGTGAGCATACAGAGCTGTGTAAAGGCCAGGACAGCCCAGAGAATGGAAAAAGGAAAGCAAGGAAAAGGAACAAAACGGCATTGGCCCAAGAGTAAAATGTGGATAATGTGCATATTAACTGTAGTGTAGCTATTAACTAAGCTGGAAATGTGGGAGGATTCCCAATGATTGGAGGAGCAAAGATCTGGAAGAGCTACTCCATGGGGAAGGGGAAGCAAAACTCAAAGCAAGTTTGAACTATAATGTTGAAATGCTTTTAAAAATTCCACTAATTGCCTCTCTGCATCTCTTGGTGCCTGAATGCTTTAAACCTTGGAATCTAGTGAATTGGGAAACAGTTTTTCTTATTTAAGTATGTCTGAAAGCTGTAATGAGTTAAATATACATATAAATACATATATTTATATTAAAAATGTTCATGTTATTTAGGATCCTGCTTCGACAGAACGTCCAGCGTCTTCTGCTTTTAAAGATGTCAAGTCCACTCTAGAAACCTTTCATGTCTGTAAAAGTGATTTCTTTGAGGAATTGAGATGATTAAGAAAATGCATAATCCAATCTCAAGTCTAGTGCACTATGACTCAAATTATTTTGCTTCCTTGTGAGATCATATCCTGCTTTGCCTATGATTGCTATGCACAGACCAGATGTAATAGCATCCACTTCTTTTAACATGTGCTAAAATGCAGAAGTTTCCAAACAGAAAAAACTGAACTTGATGCTTTTATTTTATTTATTACTCTGAAGAGGCACATTTCCTGGTATTACAAATGTTTATTTTTTGTCTTTAACTTGTCTGAATTTCCTTTCATTTCTGCTTAGTATGCATGAGATGGATCCTGAAAATTGAGTTGTATGAATTTGTAATTTGATTCACTTCCAAATAGGTCATTTCTCCAGCATTCGTTACAGATTACACCCTACAGTAAAGTGCTTTTAGTTTGCATGATTATGAAATAGTACTTTATGTAAAAAGTTAATAAAATAGGAGTAGCCAGAAAGTATTTCTTGGCGTTTTACAAGGCACAACGACTACTGCTTCTAGAAGGAAGTGACTGGGGTCTGCAGTTTCCCATAGTCTTGCTAATCAGAAAACTGGAAATAATTGCTGGGTAATTGTGGAAAGATGATTCAAAATAGGGTTTATTTGCAGAAGGGATCCAACTGGGGCTGTAGCCGGTCCTTGAACTGTGTGGCTCCCAGCTGTGGCTGAACGTGCTCAGCATGCACAGTGTGAGACATCTACAGTAGGATGGCTGGCCACATAGTATAGATATACCTGTAATCTGCAGGTGAGAAGGGAGATGACATTTAGCCAGCTGGTGTTTTATAGAGTTTATTTGCCAAGAGTTTAATCACAGAATCATAGAATAGTTTGGGTTGGAAAGGATCTTAAGATCTTCCAGTTCCAACACCCTGCCGTGGATAGGAACACCTCACACTAAACCGTGTCACCTAAGATTCCATCCAGCCTGGCCTTGAACACTGCCAGGGATGGAGCATTCTCACAACTCCCTTGGGAGAGGCATGAAGATACTCGGTTCTTGTGCAGTTTGGAACTTCCATGCAAACTTGAGGCACCCGCAAGAAGTGCCCAAAGATGTACAGACTATGTGGGGTAGCAGATGTGTGCCTGGAAAATCTGGCCCAATGCTGCATGTGGAACTTGGTGTTATTTTACTGTTTTGTCTAAATATTCTTGTGACTTCCTCATGAACTTGCTCTTTCTGCTTTTCTCCTGTGCTGCTTCAACAGAATGGGGAAGGCTTGCTCTAAAACCAGAAGTGAGATTAGTTGGGAAAGGTAACGTCCTTAGAGCAGTTGATACCCCTGAAAAAAAGTGGGCACATTACAAATTCAGGGTCCCTCATCAGATGCGACCCTGAAGCTCATTTGCCAGTAAGGGCATGTAGGCTTTGTAGGCAGGATGAATTTCCCACCAGTTGTCTTGCATCCAGGTCTGAATAAATCCGTATTCACGTGGCGTTTTCCTTTCAAATGCCTTCAGTGCTCTGATTTTTGGCTGACAGCTAGGGGAGGTGTAGGTGGAAGGAGAGATACTGCTGAGCATCTGACACGGCAGTGCTGTTGTGGCTGTCAGTAACGACACTGAAGCAGTCAAGTACCTGAGCGCTGCTTTGAGCTGTGCCTTCCAGCATGACTTGAAACAAAGAAAGCCATGCTACCAGCTGCTTTCATTCCTGCTGCTGCGAGTCTGAGGTTATGTTTTCTTCTAGAAGTTGAACTGCTAGACCTTGGCTATTTGATAACGAATGTCAAGAGCTTTAAGCAAGTAAACAAAATTGTAAGGCTCAACAGGACAGCTTGGCAAAGCAAGAGGGCTTGGATTCTTTAGGAATGAGATTGAAGGAGCCTGCAAATCTCCTATTAAGGCAAGATGGGAACAGTGAGGGAGTTTTTCAGACTGAAAAGGGGAAGGTCATACTTTTGGCCATGTGCTTCTGGTGCACATCACTTTTGATGGGGTCTGGGGATGTGTGATTAAAACATACCATTTGCCAAGCTGACTTCAAACCAGTGATTCATGTAGCTTCAGCCCAGTTCTGAATGTACTGAAGGACTGCACTCCACAGCAGGTAGCTCCAGATGCTTCTGCAAAGCAAGGAGCATCTCCATATTGCCTTATTGAGTTTCTCAGCCCCAACCTACAAGCTGCAAAAGTCTCCAGCAAACAATATAAATGAATTCAAGGGAAATTATGAGTTCCACCAGATGGGGGGTTTTGAAGGGTACAGTTAAAAAAATCAAGGCAAATACGATAAAATTATAGTTGGCTCATGCATTACCTTACTGCTGTTGTAACTGTGGCAGCAGGAACTTGCGAAGCATCAAAAAAAACCCTCAAAGAAACCCCCTATACAAGATAGTTGCTTCTCACTTCTGCCAGAATCCAATCCTTTTCCCAGTTTAATCCTGCTTCTCTGGTATCACTGCTGAGTAACTGAACCTAAATCTGGCTCCACCATCTCTCCTGGAATATGAGGTGAGGTGTATGCCTTTCCATTTTTAACTACACTGATTCATTTAAGCTTCCTGTAACCCACATCCATGACCCAATATTCAACCAGTAATATGCAAAGAAACCTGTAGTCCAAACCCTACACCCTCCAGCTGTGTCTCCTGGAGCTCTGCCATGCTTTTCTGTGTATTCTGCCATGACTTCCATGCCCAAACTGATATTCATAAGGCTGCTTCAAATAATCACCTGGTGTTTTCTATAATTATTGCCTGATTCTAGTTTTATGGCAAAGGATTTCTTTGCCTCTTCATGCTTTTAAACATAAACCAGCCTTTTTTTCTGGGTACCTGTATACGTATTTCAAAAGTTCTATGAGTTTGTCTGTCTATGAATATGGACCAAACTTCCCTGCTTGCACACTAATAGTTTTTCTCAGCAGTAGGATCTGTGCCTGCTATATTGCCTATTGCAAATTTGGCACACATTAAGATAGTCATCAGCTTGACCCTCATTCCAGAAACGATTCTTTGAGTGGAGAAAAAAATGATCAGCATCTTGGAATTATTTGTTTCTCTCGCAGTCCATCACCCTTTCAGATTAGATTTGTTACTCATCCAAGTGCCCTGAAGCAATATTTTTTTCTGTAGTAAGGGTTCTGGTGAAGGTCCTATTTGTTTATTTTTAATTATTTCTTCTGATCCCAGCAATGTTTTTATCATGTACTTTGCTATTTGTAGGTTTTACTTTCAGGGTGAGTAGCACACCTACTGTGCACTGCAACGGGGAAAAGCGTTTCAATACAGTCCTGTAAGTGTGCTGTCTCTTAAGTGTTGAGGCAGATCTCGAGCTAAAATCTCTTTGCCTTTAGCTTTTGGAGGTGCTTTAGCCCAGCCTACATACACAGGGTATTCCCAAGTTGAATGGAAACTCGTTTGGAATTTGTGTATTGCCTATTCTTGTGGCACTCATCTTGCAAGCTGCTTGGAAAATATTGGCCCAGAGGGTTACATGATTAGATTTTAAATACAGTCTCACCTAAACCAATGGTTAAGTATGTGCATAGGTGTTAGGAGAATTGAGCCTACTGGAGAATAAGAGTCTGTTAGGAGAATAGGTACTAGTAGGACAGAATGGGGTTGCTTTGTGGTGCTAACATGAGAGCCTGTTGCAAGAATAGGTCTGTGCACATCTCCATATCACAACAGTGAGGAAAAGAAAGGTTGTTTTCCATTTCATTTTAAATCACCTCTCAGTATCTTTCCAGGGCGTTAGTAAAACTGCCTCTTGAAATAATCCTTGCTTCTGAAGGAAAAGGAAATTGTATCTCATGGGAGCTTTTCATTTACCCTCTAAGCATCACATTTGGATAAAGACATTCCAATTGAGCACCCTTTAAAGTGTATGCCTCATCTGCAGGCAATGGGTTCCATTTGAAATATGACAGCCAGATCTAAATTGCCTACTTAGAAGCTGCAGATGATAATTAAGGAGTAAGCTAACTCTTTCTGCTTTGCAACTAACTTTTTTTGGAAAAAACCTCTGATAACAGCACATTTGTGTGCCAGAGTGTGCTAGCCTTTTTTTATTATTATTATCCATTTGCAGTAAATCTTGGTTCAGAATTCAGTGAAAAAACATCTTGGCCAAAAGATTATAAATATCTGTTATAAGATGGGAGACCAGGAGCTGCTGATTAATAAGTCTTCAAAAACAACATAGTTGCCTGCAATGCTGCCTTTCAGGCAACTATGGCAGGCCCTCCTCCGAGCTGCCTTGGGCTGCTGTAGCAGGTGAGGGTGGGAGGTAGGAAGGAATGAAGTCATCTAGTCAGTTAAACTACCTAAGGTTCATGTTTTATTTTGCACATGTTCGTCACACAAAAGATGCTCCTTCTGCAAAGGCAAATTGTAGCCTCCTAACGCTTGTGTGGGTAGACAGAAGCGGAGGTTGCACTAGCTCCAGCTGTGCTCTGTGCCAAAACACAATGCCCCACTTCCCAGGTGGATTTGGCAGCTCCTGGGAAGGTGAGAGGCACTGGTTAAACTCTGCATGACCCATTCCAGCTTAATGGAGGGAGAAATCGCCATCCTGAAAGTCCTTGAATTAAAAAGTCCTTAGATTAAAGCTTGGTGTGTTTTGAAAAGCTGTGCTTTAGCACAAAGAGGAGATACAGGGATGCTCAGGTGAAGTTCAGCAGCAAAGACCATAAGCTGCCTGGTCCCTTCCAGCTCTGCAATCAATTGTTCTATGAAAGCTGCATCAATTTAGTCCCTTTTCTTGCTGAACTGTGACCACCTCATCTGGCGCTACAGATCTGGGGTTACAATCTGGACTGAAAAGTAAAGGTGTTCAATAGTACATCAGTGAAGCTGGAAATTTGCAGCAATACCTCAACTATATAAAATGGCTCTTTAGGATGGGCTGGGTCATGGCTTTAATTAGCTTCTTCCACAACAGTTTCAGACCTGGTTCTCAACAGTGCTTTCTATACCTAATTTTGGCCTCTGGTTGAATAGATTTGGCTAACAAGGACTTTTAGGTTTTAACTACTGTTAGTAGAAACTGTAAATGATGTGAGTGAGGAGTCTAATGTTGTATCCTGCTGAGCAAAATTCAGGAAATAAATCCTTCAGGATACAAATATCTCTAATTGTGACGCCTTCACAAAAGTCCCTTCATATTTAATTATGACCTAATGATGCAAAGCAGACTGAAACATTGAGATGTATTTTTTTACTAGGAAATAGAGATTTTAGGGTTTTTTTTAGCTGTGATTTGTACATTCTGGGAATTTCTAGCGCTGTCCAGGAAATTGTAGCTCAATTTTTCCAAAATATTTTCTTTCCAATGGAAACCCAGTAAAAATATTGTATTGCATAGCGACATGAACACGAGAACTTTGACTTATTTAAAGTATGGCCCCAGTACAATTCTTCCCTGATGGTGAAGGTATCGGAGACCTTTGTCTAGTTTTTGTACTGGAACAAATCTGTAAGCAGCCTGCATGTGGAGCTCACATAGGCAATCTGAGCACTCTGATCAATAAGCCAATAAGCTTAGAGCTGTTTGATCTCACATTGTCTCCCGAGCAGAGGAAAAGGTGATCCAGGCCTGCAGAATGAATGTTTCTTTTCAGCTTTGAATGAACATAGTTTTTTAATGGGAAAGAATATTTCACTTTTTTTTGCAGCCGGCTCTGTTTTTTATTAATAGAAAGTTCAAACTGAAACAGGGGAAGTTCAGATTGGATATAAGGAAGAAGTTCTTTACTGCGAGGGTGGTGAGGCACTGGAATGGGCTGCCCAGAGAAGTGGTGAATGCTCCATCCCTGGCAGCGTTCAAGGCCAGGCTGGGCAGAGCCTTGGGCAATGTGGTCTAGTGTGAAGCATCCAGGGATTAGAACTAGATGATCTTTAGGTCTTTTCCAAACCAAACCATTCTATGAATGCCATAATTCAGAGCCCTGATAGGATTTTTATTCACTTGTGCATAGCTACAGACTACTGAAGTAATTAAAATCTGCAAATCAGTGCTCTCCAGTATTTATGAGTCTTTAAGGACCATGCTAACTGTGGAAATAATGTCTTTAGACCAGGAAGATAGTAGAATGGGAGAAAATGTCTATGCTTTCGTACTTGGACAGCCATGGTCTGCAGTAGTGGATGTCTACAGTGGCACAATGTACAATTTAATTCCTGTTATCAGGGAGTTTGATGAAATCATTGCTGGTCTGATTAAAACTGATAAAGTAAGGGTGACTGTGGCTTTTCTAGTTTTGAGTGTCTCTTCCTGACCCCAATTACAGTCTTCAAATCCCACTTCGCAGTAATCAAGATTGGCAACTTGGCCAAAGAATGGTTACTACTGACGGTTTGCACTTTTGTTCAAACTGTGGATAAATACAAGTACCCTTTTCCCACCAGTGAGCAAGTGGGAGATGCCTTCAGGCACTTGACGCTTTGTTCCTGCATGAGATTTAGATAGAACTACCTGAGGTCTGATACAGCCACATCTTTGCCTTCTCTTTGAGTAGCACAATGGATGCATTGTGTTGTATGAAGGAAGAAATATCTACCACCCTCACAACTTGCTAGGTGCTCAGAATAGCTTTGTTTCTGTGCCGACTATTCTGTACACAGACAAAAAGCCAAAGCTGAAGGGTGGCTACACAAGTGGCAAAATCTTTGCTCAGTCATTTGTGTTGCTCGTGTGTTGGGCTGTATACAATGATACACTGCATGAATGAGTCAGAGAAGGTCTGGCTGCCAATATGTGTAAAACTGTGAAGTCCCTGGTCCATTGCACAACCAGGTAGAGGCTGATTGCTCCAGTCAGTGCGATTGTCCCAGAGCAGCAGCTCTGCACACAAAATAACTTTTCCAGATCATAGAATCATGGCATGGTTTGAGTTGGAAGGGACCCTAAAGCTCATCCAGTCCCAACCCCTTGCCATGGGCAGGGACACCTTCCACTAGAGCAGCTTGCTCCAAGCCCCTGTGTCCAACCTGACCTTGAACACTGCCAGGCATGGGACAGCCACAGCTTCTCTGGGCACCCTGTCCCAGCGCCTCAGCATCCTCACAGGGTGCTTCTTCCTAATACCTCATCTAAATCTACCTTCTTTCTATTCAAAGCCAGATGTTGAGGTCTTCTCAGTTGCCACTATCCTCTGTATTCTCGGTTTCTAGCTTGCAGTTTTTAATCCCTTAAAGCCTGAAGCAAACATGTCCTTGAATGCTGAATTGAGGCCATAGAGGAGGTTTGTCTTTACAGCTTTTCAGACTGGTCAGCTGCTGTCTTCTGTTATGAACATCCATGCACAAACATTGCATGGACACAGGGCTCATGGATACACAGCTGGCTGGGAAGTAAATGGGGAGGGGAAAGTGGTAGCAGCTTTCTGGAGATGGTGTCTGCTGCAGAGAAGGGAGTTCTGCTTCTTAAAGCTTCTACAATTAGATAGAGATTTTCTCTTGGCCTCAAAACAATTGGATTCTTGATGAATTTGGGTGGTATTGATCCTGATGTGCTTATTTTGTTTCATAGAAGCTATATTTTATACTTAACACTGTTCTGGTGACAGAAAAATTTTTCATTCATTAGTACTCTAGACAGAATTTGTTCTTAAAGTGGAAGTCACTTTTGGGGTTGTTAACATATGCAGCTTTTTCACCATTTGAATTTTTAATATATATTCATGACTGGTCTCTGCAGTATTGTGCGGTGATGGTGTTTTATCTGTGCCTGCCACAAAGGCTTTTGCTAAAAGTCAGGCTTTTTACAACTTCCCTTGCAAATTTCTTTTTGCACATTTTCATGCTGCCTGTACAGAAACAAATCAAAGCAGAAACCCTTCGGCTTTGCTTTGTTTGGCTTTTGGTTCCATACAGCAGACAATGAGGGGACAATCAAACCCATCCTTTGCCTTTTCCCTGCTCCTGAATGTTCGTTCACTGAGTAGCAGCACTGAAGGTTTCCCCAGGATCGTAGGAAACTGAATAGAGTCTGCTCTCACATATGGCTTCTACATGAATTTATTTGCCAAGAGTTTAATCATAGGATCACAGAATAGTTTGGATTGGAGAGGACCTTCAGATCATCAAGTTCCACCCCCCTGCCATGGTTAGGGACACCTCGCACCTAAACCATGTCACCCAAGACTCCAATATTTCTTCTTTTTCAATGGACTCTGGAGACAGTGGGCATCTGACCCCATCCAGCATAGCCCCACTAAGTGAGGTACCTCTCACTGTCTTGTTTGGATTCCCAGAAGCAATGTTTCATGAGTTTTAAAGAATAAAGGTGCCAGTGGTTTGTCCACAGATCCAACAGCAGATCCACAGTTCTACCTTAGCTCCTGTCCTTGTGCTGCTCAGCCTTTAATTTTGCTCACTGCTCCCTGGGAAAAGAATTTAACATGTACTTGGAACGTAAATGTTTTGACTGGGAGTTTTATTGGTGTCATGCCGTAAAACTCTACAGAGGATTTAATTTGATTGCTTTAAGTGCCTTAGGACAACATATTTGGGAAAATTATAATTAAAATACAAAATTAAAATTAAAATACAATACAAAGGAAGAAATAGTTGCTGTATCTTCTGCACTTGCATTTATCTCAGCTGGTCTTGGAGGGAAAATTGCTGCTTTCAGGGTTTATAGACCTAGTTTAATTGTATGTGAACCCTGCTTTTCACAGGGCAAAGGATTTATACTTTCATGTGTTTCTGGCTGAACATTGGATGATGCCCAAGAATTTAGATTGATTTTACATGGTGTTCATGTTTGATTGTGGAAGGCAAGGTGGATTGGAGGTGGCACGAATGTTGTGAACCAATACGAGCAGCAGCAGAGCATGCAGGAAAGAGGGGCTCAGCAGTCCCACATTTCTCCATGCAAGAGCACTGCCCAGGGATTTGATACATCCATTTCTCAGAAATGGTCTTATTATATTCAATGGCTGTGTTTTAGGCCTTTGTTTTGTGCTTTCTGTTGCTTATGTTATATCTCTAGTTTTTTTGATTTTTGTAGATCTTTCTTTAAATGGAAGTTTTTGTTCTGTTCTAACACAGGTTTGTTAATCAGGAAGCTGATTCCTGCGTCTGTCTAGATGAGAGGGCAGCAGGAGGAACATAAGAGCTATGGGTTGAATAAGGATCTCATGGTGGGACCAGCCAATGTTGGACAGTTGTTTATGTGGCAATGCTTGTGGTGTTTCCAGGCTTCATAATTTGTGTTGTTCCGTTGACACGATGACTTGTTGTAAGATAACCCAGGTTTACCTTCCTCCAGAGGTAGCAGCTAAACTTCCCAGTGACTAGGAAGTAGTTCACTCCAAGAAAATAGCTCAGTGAAGGGAAATCGGAGCAATGCCACTAATCTGTATCAAAAAGAATGCCAGTTCTGGATTTGAGAGGTTATTTGGGTTTGTAAAGACCAGTGGAGTATGCCTTTGAGCACTGTGTTCTGCGTGCATAGCAAGGAAAAGCATGTGTTTCTGAGAAGAGCTGTGAAAATATCTCAGGAGATAAATCTGGGTCTGGATGTAGGCTTGGAAGTGGGGTTGGGATCACCCACTCAGCTTTCTGAGCACTCCCGGCGGCGCGTGTTCTATAACGAGCCGGTTTATTTCTTTTTTGGTGCTACGATGGAGTACTAGGGTTTGCACTACTGCTACATGCACAGTCTGGGGAGGTTCATTGCTATGGCTGGCACGCACCCAGAATGGTTCTTCCTCCAGGAGCGCAATGAAACTGTCCAAGACCTTTGTGAACCCAGTCCTTGGGAGTGGGTCCTGTAAGAGGGATGCCAAGCTGCAGATGTGGCGATGATGCCCTCCCCACTGCTGTGGTTGTCCCTATTCCAATGTCTTTAGACCCCATCTTCAGAAGGGTTTTGTAGCTTTCTGGAGACCTGAGCACCTTGTAGGGTCTCTGATTTCCTGTGTTAAGAGATGCAAGATGGAGCAGAGGATGTGCCTGTTGCTCCAAGCTGCCTGTGCTGGGGGAATTACCACCTCTCCCAGCACAACACTCACAATGTGGGGTGTTGAGACAGCAACTGTGGCTGACAGCTTGTCCTATTAAAAACAGCACTGTAGGGAAATAGTATTGACCAAATGTTTTCACAACAGCTATGTGTGAGTGAGGGCTGGGAACCTGGCAAGTTAGAAATTAAAAATATGGGAGGGGGAATATTTATGGGGAGAGGGAGAATATTTTCAGTTATTTTGACTGGACACAAACCAGAAGGGAATATAGGTTACTAGAGCTTTCCTGGTTAGCTTCCCTGCAATACCTTCTGGGTGTTTTAGTGATGCTGCTCTGAACATGCTTTTGGATAGGTATAAGCCACTGAAGGCAGCTGTGACCAAGGGGAGATCTTTAGGATGCACAAAACTCCAGGACAGGAGTTAAGAATAAATCTTTTCAAGATGAAGTATATATTTGTGTGAATCTACTGGTTGTGTTGAATACTTTGACAGAGATATGGGCTTTGGGATACTTTTTGGAAGAAACTAAGAGGTTTCATTAAGAGAACAGAGGTTCAATGTTAATACTTTCAAATATCTTTGATCAGCAAACCTTATTCTTTCTTCCTTTAGAAAGCAAGGAAACAAAAGAGCAAAGTTAGATTGCCGAGTCAACTGAATAATGTTAGTTTTGCTTCCTATCTCCAGAGAAAAATGAATTGATGTTGTAAGGGTAGGGATTAAGTGGAACTAACACACTGCTTCTCTGGAAGGGGAGGAGATTTGGTAGAGGAGGGTTCTGAAGGCACCTTTGGATGCTGGGCAGTCTCAAGGGGTGTTGATTCTAGGGGCTGGTAAAGTGAGGTATGGACTATTGCTGGGATGCTTGGGGAGTATTGATAAACATCTCCCAGTTTCAAATGGCTGTGGCATATGCAGGCAGCACTGGGATGTGCGTCGTGGCAGATGGGCAGTGGGAATGGTGGGGGATGGGAATGCTGGAGTACATGGTAATTTGCTCATCCTGGGAAAAGAGCTGTTAGAGAGCAGGCCTGGAATGAGAAACAGCCTTGTCACTGTTAGCAAAGGAATAGACAACTCTTGTTTTGCCAGGGTATTATAGGTGTAGAAGGGCCAGGAAACAGCTACCTCTGTGGTACCTGTTGTCCCACTGCTGAGCTAAGCCCATCACACCACAATAGCTGTGCAGGGCTCTATTAACATTTCAGTTCTTTGGCTTGAAAGGGTTGAAATCAGCGTTAATGACTTCAAGCAGTTCAAATGTGGTATTAACAAGCTGGCTGCCTCAAAAAGAGACTAATTTCAACAGCTTCAGTGTGCCTGCGTGCAAAGATTCCAATCTTATGGAAATTGATGGATAATGGTTCATAATTGGCAATAAAATATGGACTTGAGGGCAACTGCTTAGCAGTGGCTCCCTCTGCAAGAGTTTGTGGTGTGTGTGAGAGCTTGTTGTGTGGCTTCATTGCTGCAGGGTTCAGATTTAGCACTGAACATGTGGGGATGTCCAACACAGGGGGGAAATATCCTTTGCAGTGAGGAGCACTGTGTGCGTTGCTTCCTGTTTCAGAACAGGCTGTGAAGAGGGTTGGGAGAGTCAATGGACCTCAATTCCTTTAAAGAAAAGACCTTTCCTCCTTGGGCAGATTCCTACATCCACCTGCATATTAAAGGTTACTTTTAAAGTATTTTTCTTAATACATGTAATATCTCCACAGAAGTCTTATGGGAATGTGCTCTGCTGTGAGAGGAAAGGCTCCCATTTATTGGTCTTCCTCCACTAAACCTATGAAAAAATACACATTTGGCAGGTTGAGAAGGGGCACGTGCCCAGGTACTGGCTGATTGGAAGCAGCAATGTGACAGCACATCAACATAGTCCTCTGAAACAAGAGAGCCACAGTATTTCCAGGGCTAACTAAAAGAAATGCCTTTTTATCCCAGAGAAAGGAAGGCAAAACCCCTGTCATGTTCTTATGCCTCGATGGAGCATTTGACTTGCTATAAGGGGCCTTGTGCATCTCAGCATTTTACTACTGCATTTTGAAATTTTGTTTTTCTCTTATTTTGGAGATTTGGATCAACATTTCACAACAAATTCCTTCTCAAGAGCTACCTGCACTAACCGATTTCCAGTGGTGTATTTCTCTCGTTGCTTTACAGACAATAAATACAATTGACAGTTTGACTACCAGAAACAAGTGAGGGGGAAATAAAGCCCAAGGAAAGGATAATGGATCTCTGGGTTTTTGCAAGCACATGTGTGGGTGTTGTAGATTTTGTTCAAGCACGCTGTAGATGGGTTAGGGGGTGGAATACAAGATGCTATTTTCAGAAAATAGGACAACCTGCCAAAACAGCCTTTTTTTAGATTATTTTTATTTTTATTTTCACTTGTTCTTCACCACATCCTAGTAAAGGAATGGAGAAACCGTAACCCCCATTGAGAATTTTTGGAGGCAGAGCTTTATCTGTTATTTATTAATCCAGGCACTGATCAAAGCCCAGGAGAGGAAATATGTGCCGGTTCATCAATAATACTTGAGCGCATACTTGGCATTAATTACATGTTCTGTTGGTTTCAAGTCTAATCCCTGTGTGCACTGCTGAAGGGGGAGGTTTTGTGAGTCAGACAAGATTAGATCACTTGGGTGCATGCTCTTCTGTGCCTGCTGTCAGAGTGGGACCTGGGACAAGACTGCTCTTTGGGGTGGCTGGCTCTGACCATATCTCTGGTCAAAGATCATGAGGTGGACTAAGCTGCCTGGAAAAGAAACAGAGGGGCTATAATTAGCAAATTGTGGCTTGAATACTGCGCTAAAGTAGCTCAGGAAGGAAAGGCAACTTCCCATTTACACAGTGAGAGCAGAGCTTCTGCTCCCCCGCTCCCTTGTAACAGCTGTAGCTTTGTTCAGCGTGTCTGGCTGGATGTATTGTTTTCAGAGCAAGGGTAATTAGTGTCTGAAAATGTAACTGCTCTTTGCTATTGTGGAACAATGTAAAAATGCCTTTTTTTTTCCCCAGTGTAAAACATTCCTGCCCTCTTTTGATCTTGTCAAGCTAGACAATACCTCTGTCTTGTCATCATATTTCCCACGGCAATGGAAAGTTTGCCAAATGGTAGGAGCAACCTCAGAAGCCCTTAATTACTGTGACTTCATCAGTGAAACTTGACTGCCTTTGGACTTGCTTCAGATTCAAGTGTATTTGAAGGAATTCAGACCTGGATGGCTTGACAATGATGGCTGCTGTTGGCAAACAGACACAGTGGGTGAAGGGGACAGTGTCGGTAGCGATGAGCAGCAAGCACAACCCCGGTGCTGCTCTGCTGAGTGAGGGGTGCAAGTCACATTCAGGAGTTATCAACTTTATTTCTGAATAAATAATGATATTAGTAAGGCAAAAAGCACCTTCCAGCTTGGTTTTTTGGAGGAACTTGGATGAGGGAAAGGTTTTTAATTACTTTTTCCCCCTCGTCAGGTAGATTTATCACTGGTGTTCCTTACGTGCATTGTCCATCACTCACCGAAAATCACTTCTGCTGATGCAGCCCAGCAGTCTTGTTCAGGTGTCAACCAAGTGCGAAGGGTCACTCTTGGGGCTCCTGCCTTTGTTTAGCAGCTGGAGAGGCAAAGGTGAAACGCAGAGGTGGTGCTGGAGGTAAGAAAAGCAACCGAAGGAAGACATTTGCCAAGGGTGACTTGAAGGAAAAGACAACGTGTAAAGAATGAGAGATAGGAGGAGGAGGTTAGAGAAGAAGTCAGGAAGTAAGAGAAAGAACAGGTAGTCTTGCATCAAAAGCAGGAAACAGAGGTAGAGGCAATTAGTTTTCCTGAGTCATCACCAAGCCATCCTGCCCCCAGAAAGGCTGACTGAGCAACATCAGTGGAAAAAACGGTTTCTCCCTGAGATGTCATTCCAGATCAAAGAGGTTTTAATCAGTGAGACTGGATTTTCTGTCACTGATCCTCCCCTGCTTTAAAGAAACTTTTCAAACGTATCTTGCAAAGTTAACATCCACCCTAACCACCCCAGGGCTTGGCTCACTCACCTCTCTTCCCTGCCACATCTCCTCTTCCCAGTTCTGAGTCATGGTCTATTTCAGGGGCCCTTTGCACAAGTGAGATCTCAGTTGTTTGGGCAGAGGTGAGGCGGCCACAAGAGGCACTGATTGCTGCACATCCTTCCTAGAGGCTAGGGGAATCAAAAAAGAAAGAGCAAGTGAATAAAAATAACTTGCTGGAAGAAGGCTTCTGTGATCTGGAATTCCTGACAGATGCTTGGCCGTAAAAGCACTGCTGCGAAGATACAAATGCGATGTTAATACATGATCTTTTTTTTTCTGGCTTATCATGATTCAGAACTAAAGTGCAGTTGGGGAAACAGGGAATAGAAAAGCAAACTGGTCTCAGTTTACTGTGTTTCAGAAAGGTTGGTGGGTTGTTGGTGGTTAGACCGGATGGGGCTGGGGCCAGGCAGAGGGTGGGCAGCAACTCCCAGTCTAAATCTTAATAGGAATATTCCTTAAGTTATTTCATCTTCATGTGCAGAAGTTTGAATTGATACTTGTAACACCATGTGTTGCCCAGTGAGCTGTTTCAGGACTTGGGGGGGAGGTAGGGAAGAAGCAAGACCCTAAAGATGTTTTTTACACAACAAAATGCATGCAGAATTGCCTTGGGTTTTGTTCTTTAATTCCCCTAAAGCAAACAAATTGTATTTAATGTAGTTCAGCCCAGTTCTGTAGTGCTTGTGCAAGGAATGTGAGGGCCAGGGCAATTCTCTAAAGCCTGTTTGCAGTATGAGGTGGTAGCATAAACCGCATCCCACACCCTGCAGTGGGACCTTAAAAAGGAGCTGTGGTACCTGAGCGTGGCTGCTCAAACACTGCAAAGCTGGTTAATTATTTAAGAACTGGAAAATACAACTTAAGCATTTGGTGGTTTTAGAGAGGGAGAAAAACAAACAAAATCCACCTGACCTTGAAGGCCTTTGTGTTGAGTTGCAAAGTCTGGGCTGATGTGGAGAGCCTGGCTCTGCTGTTGGGTGGGAGCACAGCATGGTCCCCAGCTCTGGCTCTGCTCGCTACCACAGGTATCATCCCTGCTCATGGGCTGGGCGGTGTGTGAAACCTGGCTTAAACCCAGCCTCAAGCCCTGCAGAGACCTAAAGAGGACCATGAGCTCAGCCGCTGGCTGCACAGCATTGCATTCCCAGGGGGAAATAGGGATGGGGCAAAGTTTCTTACCGATCCCCACAAGAACATGCCACTGCTTTTAAGGGGTCTCGAATGAGGTTCCCAGTTTTGTTCTGTGCCAATACAGCACCCAAGCAGCTGTGCATGAGGAAAGCAGAGAAAGTTTTCTTTTCAGACCATGCAAATCATGCATTTCAAATCTTCCCATAATCCTGCTGATGGGTAAAACAAAACAACTTTCTTTCCAGGCTGCAAAGTTGGCATGACAAGCACTAGGAAATCTTACTACCCTTTTCTCCCCCGCCCTTCAGGAAAGAACAATAAGCCCTGACAAAAAGCATGTGTGTACTGATGCCAGGAAGCTTGGAAACCAAGTCAGGAAACTTCCTGATCATGAGCATTAGAGTCTCTTGTGTGTTCAGAGTTTGCTGAGTTCACAGAGAGGAGGCAGCTTGGCCACTGCTCATCTCCACTGTCCAGGCAGACTCTTTCTGTGTTTTCATCCCACCACCTACTATGCGACAGAAACTCAGGGAAGAAAATGCCTGAAGCAAATAACTAGCATTATGCATCAGCTGCTGATGAAAAGGTTCTGCCTATGTGTTTGGGTACATTTAGTTTGGACCAGGAAATGCAGAAAGTCATGCAATCCTCAAATGTCCATTAATCCACCTCTGTGATTTCTACTGCGGGTGTTTTGTTTTCCTCAAGGGACCTAACTTTTTATTTAGTCATATATTCATGGCCTGCTGTTGCAGTTATTGCTCTTGATCAGATGAATGTTTCCCAGGAGGCCTCATCCTTTCTCTGCATCAGATCATAACTTCTTTAATTGCTGCTGTTAACTTGCTGCTGGCTTCATCCCCTGTGTGGAGCAGAGCAGTGTGATCCCTCTTTGGGACCCATGTCCCCACTGGTGCTAATCTGGGCTGTGCAACAAGCATTCCCTCCAAGGATCCCCTTTCTAAATCAGAAATTAGAATTACTGCAGCAAAAAAGGGTTTGGCAGGAGTTGCCAAACAGAACCACAAATCTATTAGCTAGGTCACTGGTTGCAAACACTGTGTTTGGGCTCAAAAGGTTAGTGCTTTGGTTGCTTAAACCAGGGCATGTGGACTGTTCCTTTGACCCAAGTTGCATATTTCTGCTGCAGCTTGGTTTTAAAAGCTTTTAACATAGAAGCCCTGTGTGGCTCACAGCCCTGTGGGCTAACAGGCACACTAGGCAATTTTACACAAGGAAGTCGTGAACTTCCAAACACAGCCATCTCATGGGCCTAGGTTAGAGGATGAGGCTTGTTTTCTGCTGCCTTGATTGTAAGAATTCAAGAATCAAATAATTTCTCATGTTATCCTTTTTCAGTTGTTGCCATGGTAAAACCCCAGAGAGGAATGGGGGGAGGGTTGTACCAAGCTGTTGGAACATCAGCTTTTCTCTGAGGTTCATCAAGAGATGTGGTCAGGTCCTCAGTCTCACCTAGATGCTCACATGGAAGTAACCTCACGTGTACAAGCAGCTCTGAAAAGCACAGCCCACAAGACAACTTACAGGGCCAGTTATTCAAGCAGGAGATCAATGTGCATTGGGAATGAGACTGGGAGAACACAGCAAAAGTATTTATATCCCTTGAGATAGGATTCCTTTTTCTATACTTCACCTGCTGCTCTTTGGGATGTTTTCCAGGCTGCATCAAGTGAATTTCGATGCTCCCACTTGTGAAGGCAAGCGTCGAGAAAGGCTCTCCTTGATAGGGGACTTCTCCTCTTCAGCGGAGTTCTTTGTCACCATTGCAGTCTTCGCCTTCCTCTACTCACTGGCTGCCACCGTGGTTTACATCTTCTTCCAGAACAAGTACCGTGAAAACAACAGAGGCCCTCTCATTGTAAGTGTGCATTTGCAGTGTTTTCTGGTGTAGGTCTTAACCTTTTGCTTTTTTTGGTGGTTGAGGCAATGGTGGGGTCTGGGAGATTCAAGTGGCCCAATGCCAAAGGCATCTCTGCATTCACCTGTTGGGTTTTTTTTATCTTAATGATGATTTAAACTTTTAACAGGGTAACAGAAACTATATGCAGGTCAAATTTACTCCTAAACTTGTATGTACTTGTGGGATTCTCTGCTTCTCTCCTACTGCCTGCAGTGAAGTTCACACAAAGAGTGAACAGTTGGTGCGTGGTGGAATGATTGGGGTCTGAGCCATGTGTCTGTGACAGCAGAGCTTCACAGGTAGGGAAAAAAGGGAAGAGGAGATCTTGGGCATCAACCCAGCAGACAAACGAAACCATGCCCCTGACCAAAGCCTATCCAGGGAGATTGCTTATTGCTTATTACTGCTGAGTTCAGCCAGATTGTTTGGCTTTAGAGAGTTGTGTGGCTGGTTGTCCAATATTACACTGAGCTCCCAGCACATTTATGTCTCTGTGCTTCTTTATGAGGCCACACTCATTTTCAGTTATCATTCTATGCACCCATCAACCTGTAGCTGTTCATGCCTTTATTTTTCTTTTTACTGACTCCTTTTGATTTACTGAGGCTCGTGATAAAAAGAGTTTAAGGAAGAAGTTCTTTTCTGTGAGGGTGCTGCGGCGCTGGCACTGCTTGCTCAGAGAAGCTGTGGCTGCCCCATCCCTGACAGAGCTCAAGGCCAGGTTGGTCGGGGCTTAGAGCAACCTGCTCTAGTGGGAAGTGTTCCTGCCTGTGGCAGGGGCTGGAGCTGGATGTGTTTTAAGGTCTTTTCTAACGCAAACCTGTCTATAATATGATTCTGTAAAAAAGCAAGTGCCACTGTGCATTCGCTTTCTCATAAATCAAGACTGTAAAGCCAGTGAGAGCTATTTTGTTCTAGGTGTCTGTTACCTCTCAGTGCATCACACCCCATGATACACGCGTCTTGCTCAGGTGCTCAGGGCTGGGTGCTGATCCTCCACTGCGCTGAAGTTGGGTCAGGTCTCTGCATCTATGGGCTGTAGGGTTACATCACGCTCTTCCTTCCACAGGCAACCCTCTCCTCCAAGATTGCAAGGATGAGGTTACACTAAGGTAGAGGAAATATTCCTCTGAAGTCTTGGTGTGAAGAGAGCAATTCCAAGGGAAGGTGAGGGGAGATTAGTGAACACTGACGTAAGGAAAGAGTCAGTCCTGGATTTCAGAAAAATCTGAAGTCTATGTCTGACAGAAACTAGACATTTGGCTGAGATTTGTGCCCTAAGTGACTGAAAACCACTGATACAGGGCATAAGAAAAATAATAGAAAGGCAAGTAAGTCACCAGCTCAGAAAGGCTGTACCTGTTAAAGGAAATAGCTGCAGTAGCAGTAGGCAAAAGAATTAACTGTAGGAAGGTTACCTTAGCACAGGGTATTTAGAGAAAGATTTTCCTGCTGCAAAGAGAAGTAAGTTGTTTTATTTAAGTTTGCATAATTAAAAACTGATGAATTGTTACAGAAGGAAAAATTCTCATTCCACATCAAAGGAAATTAATCCTCTTCATTTTGGGGGTTGTTGGGACCTTTGCTTTCTCCCTAGAAAATAGTGAGGAAAGGAGGGGAAATCTTCACAGAAGAGAAGTAGAGCAAGCAAAATAAAGGGGTCCCTGCAGAAGCAATAAATAAAGTGGCTTGCTTCTGCTTGTTGCAGTTAACATCAAGTAATAACTCATTTCAAACTGTCTCATCAAAGAATTAGTTGCAGAGATTTGCCATTTTAATCTTGCAGGAAATAATTATTTCTTCTGACCAACCACATCATTCTGTGAAGCAATAGAAGAAAAATCAACAGAAAAAAATAATGCAAATATGTCAGATTATGATGTGGCCATTTGCTGTTGTCTAGGACTTTCCAGATGCAGCTGCTGCAGTCATGCTTGTCACAGGATGCGCGGTGCAGTCTGTGACAGCATTAACGTGGCATTGATTTAATTTCTTCTGTGTAATGGATTGTAATTGAATCTACAGGTTAAATTTAACGAGTGTCTGTTACCAAAGCCTCTGTTTGCAGTTTCCCAGTTTCTAAACCGAGCCGAAATGATCTTTTTTATTCAGAATAAAAAGATGCTTTTGAGTTTGTCCTGCGGTAAAAGCAGCTCTTGCCGATGAGTAGTGTTGGGAAGTGGCTGAGGGTAATGCTCAGCCTATGCCTGCCAGGAGGAGAGTCTCATCTGCATCTCCTTTGTAGTGCCAGCTCTGTCGTGTAGGGTATTTCTAGGAGAAAGCCCCCTTTTCATTTGGACCACATCCTTGCTGGTCTCACTGTCCAGTGCAGTGATTGTGGCGCCACAGCCTGACTGGGAGAGGGTGTGAGTCCTACTGTGCAGTGGAGATAATAGGGAAAACTCAGAGCCCCAGCCAGAGCAAGCAGCTGTAGCCTGGAGGAATTCAAGGGTCAAGAGAAACTCAGAGTGAAAACCAGCTTCCCATGGCTGCAGGCATCACCTAAGGGATGCAACGTGCTGTGCAATGGAGGCAGGCATCCTCCAGCTCCAGGCAGATGCTACACTGAGCTGATGTACCCAGCAAGATCACACGTATGTCGGACCAGAAGTGTGAGTATGTCTCACCCATGAGATTGTCCTTCCTAAAGAAAAGTGCTGCAGAAATCTGAGGTGCTTTAGTGCCTGCATGAGCCCAGCCAGCACCCCCAACTTGTGTCAGTGCAGGAGGCTGGGCAGCCCTCCCTCCTTCATCAGCTGGAGGGATCCGCGTTTCATGCAGTTTCATTTCCAGACTACCATCCTTTCACCTCTCAGTGAAGAGCTAGATGATAGTTTCATTTTTCTTTGCTTCTGTGGCAGTGACCAATCACAATTTCATATTTAAAGCCATTCCATGTTAAGCCTTGTGCTTCCTTTTGGCTTGATATACTCAGTCTGGGATGACATCTGCCTTTAAGCAGCACCCTCGCAGAGCTGGCTGCCTTTCCTCCTGATGAATTTTCAGGATTTGAACGAGTATGACAGGAGAAGAGGAGAGAGGAAAGAAAACCTTTCACTTGAGATTTTATGTATTTTTCCAAAAAATCCTTGCACAGGCACTAAGAGGACCATCAGTGCACAACCAGCTGGATGCAGAATATATGATTATAAAGAACTTAATGACCACAAAATCATGAGAAAGAGAAAATTCCAGTCACAAATGTCTCAGGTTTACCTTGTTTGATATGCATGATATAGGGAAACCCAACTGCATGTGCTGAGATCTCACCAAAGCGTCACTTTAACTGTGGAAAAATATTTTAATGTTCGGTGGGAAGTGAGACATTATGGCAAGGAAATATTTCCAGCAGGAGAAGGCATTAACTCTTCCCATGGCTGTTTGGATGGCACTGGAGTGTTTTATTCACTGTGAAGGGAGCCATGTCTGTTGCTAACATTGCCTGCAAGGTTTTGGGGGGTAAAAATCTTCCTTTTGGTCACAGAGGGTCCCTGTTGTGCTATTCATTTGTAATGGAGGCGAGAGTCTTTCTTTCCCATAGGGCTGTCATCACCAAGCTCTTGCCATGTGTGCTTTCTGCTTGCTTTGCTGGCTCCATGGAGTGATCATTCGAGGGGGTTCATACTAGAGAAACATTAGAGAAGACCTTTATTCCCAGTTCTTAAAGGAATAAGGAGCAGTTTAGCAGGGATTAAACACCTAATAGATATGTGCAATGGGCTTCTGAGCTCTGCAAACCGCAGCTGGGATTTGAGCTGCAAGCTCCTGCTCAATGAACGTGTACAGTGAGGAGCTGTGGGGACAACAAGTGCAAGCTCTTAAATGACTGATCAGTGCTAATGAGCCAGAAACTTTTAAAAGAAATTAATTGGAGATGGCAACTTAATTTTAATGAATGTGATGTACAAAACCTCACCGGTTTTCAGTGTGTCTGCATCTCTCAGACCAACAGAAGCTGGTTTCCACTTGTGTAACACTACATATCCAGGAGAGACATTGCTGGTTTGCAATGAGAGCAGAGTTGAGCTGCACCCCAGGACTGCCACCCCAAGCACCTCTGTCTCGATGCCCTGCTTCGGATCTGTATGTTTGCAGCTGCTTGCAAGTGGAGGGTAACCAACCCAACAGTTAGTCCTGTGCTGAAGTTTTAGTGGATCAAAGGAAGATGCTTCCATATATCTCTGGAGTAGCAAAAATAAAGGACAGAATAGTCACAGCAGTGGGCACCCATCACTCAGACTTCTTAGTTTTTCCATAGTTTCTGTACCCCATATGCTCCATTTAATACCCACACTCTGAAACTGTCTCTATGTTCCTTCAGGTTTGTCTTTGGGAAGTTATAGGTTGGCCATGAAAAAAACACTTGTTCATGTATAATGTAAACCACTTTACTTGTATTCCAATCAATTAATATAAAAGCATAAAATGATTCAGCAAAGTGACATAGCCCTGAAAAGAGGTGTTTCATTTTTATAGTGGTATCTTGAGAATCTCATTTTTACAGTGTATAAAGATGCTTACATGTAAGAAGATGACATCTCTTCTGTGCAGCTGGAGTCCTGTGAATTATCACATTAATCAGAAAAGCATTTAGTTCTTTACATATGTTGTGGACCAAGTGAGCCAAGTACACTTCTAGTCTGCTCTTTGGAGATGCCATTGATTAAACATCTTTTGTTTCCCCCCTTCTGCCCAGCTTTCCAGAAAATAAATAGGAAAAGAATAAAGAGCTACCTGTAAAAGCAGAGACTGAATCCTTTGCAGTTGAAAAATGAAATTATAATAATCTGACCAATTTTTTTCATTTCAAATTGCTGTTTCAGCCCACAGTTTCCATCTCCTTTCTGAAACAAAACCACAGTGACCTTGCTGTGCATGCTGGTGCTTCCTAAAGGGCTCTGCACATCATTGCCAGAAGCAAGCTTGCAGGGCCATAAATACTTGTAATAACCATATAATTCTTCCAAAGCTTCATTTAGCAGAAAATGTGGGGTGAGACCTTGTTCAGACCAACAAAGAGCTAAAATGTCACTCTAGGAAGGCATTTTCTGCATTCTGCAGTTGCCTGCAGCAACCTGCTGCTGACCGCTTTCCCGGACTGGGACTGTGGCTCTCACTGGGGTTGTTCTTGAATTTTTAGGTCAGTTTGGACTGTGAAAATGAATCTTCTGAACAGTTTGGGCTTGATGGTGTAAAGAAAACTCCCTCTGTTCCCGTATGGCTCTCCGTGAAACCTGTTGGCAGTGCTGCTGAGCTAGGCATGCTCTGGTTAGGAGAGTTTATGGACTTCTGCTTTCTTCCCTTGTTTGCTGTGAATGCACAAGAGGGTTTTGTCACATGAAAAGGTTTTGTAGCATCAACATTAGTGGATGGAAACGTTGTGGAGAGGCACTGACAGTCCTGTCTGGAAGCCAGTTATGGAGCCAGCAACTGCAGTAGAGCAAGGGAGGAGGGCAGGAGAGTGCTGCAGGGATGCCAGGGCCCTCCAGCCAGGCCAGAGTGGAGGCTTTGCATGTTTTCCAGCATAACAGCCCAGGGCTGTCATGCCAAACTTGGGCCACTTTGGCTGGGAGGGAAGCAGGGCATGGAGTGCATGCAGGGACCCATATTACAGCACACTAGGGGTTGCTGAACCCACCAACCAGTTCAGAGCAGGTGAAACACATCCCCTTTCTGAGTGAGCAAACAGCTTCTGCAGATGCTTTTGGCTGGGTGAGGTTGTGTTGGACACTGGGGATCCGAAACTGTGCTTAGGAGACTTAAGTGTCTGTGCCTCCAGAGACAGGCGTTTTGCAAAAGCTGCTAGCTTGATAGTGAGGAGAAATGCTTTATCATCATGAAAAGAAAAGGCATTCACAGTTCTATTCTATAACGTATAATATATAAAATTCTTCCAAGCAGGCATTTTTGGCAAACTCAGTTATAGCAAGTTTCAACTTGAAAAAGGCAACAAGAGTGGTTTTATGCTTTTTTTTTTTTTTTTGTTAAACATACTTCAGGCTGTTAAAAACTCCCTTTTTGGATATTCAGCATATTTTAAATCTTGTTTTCTTCTTTCTCTTACATTCTCCTATTTTGCCTCCTTCCCAAAGGCACCTGTAGGCAGACCAAAGTATCCCAGCTGAGATCTGAGAAAGGAACTTTGCAATTAGGAGTGTAGCTTAACTGTACAACAATACACACTGAAGAGATCTGTAGACACCGTTTCAGAGAGCAACTACAAAAATTACTTTGTTCCAAAGGAAAAAGAAAATTCGCCCATGCTATAGGGTTATTAAACATTCAAATGCAAGATTTGTTTTAGTATGCAGACACTCTGGCTTTAATTACTAAGAGAAATCCCTCAGATAGACATTAAGCCACAGAACAACTTAGCTTGAAATTCACTTTTATTCTCAGCATGCCATTATTTTGTAACTCTGTTCCACCCAGAGCTGTGAAAATGTTCAGCCAGAAATGCAAACCCACTTGGAAACAAGAGAGGTTCAAGTTCCAGCCAAAGCTGAAGGTTAGCAAACTTTTGAAATAAATAGGAAGACACAAGTTTGCTGTAGTCAGATTTTGCTTCTTGCACAGCACACAGGAGATGGAACAAATCCTCCAAGAGCCTGAGTCCAGCTACATAGGCTTGGTGAGAGCACCTGTGGGAAAAATCCTGGTGTTTCATTGGCCTTTCTGTCGTATGGAATCATGGAATCCCAGACTGGTTTGAGTTGGAAGGGACCTTAGAGCTCATCCAATTCTAAACCCCTGCCATGGGCAGGGACACCTTCCACTAGAGCAGGTTGTTCCAAGCCCTGTCCAACCTGGCCTTGAACACTGCCAGGGATGGGGCAGCCACAGCTTCTTCAGGCAACCTCTTCCTAATATTTAATCCAAATCTACCTAATATCTAAATATCCCTCTAATCTAAATTTATCTTCTTGATCAGATGTTGGCCAGCTAGTGGACAGGCTGCATGGTTTCTTCTCTAAGTCCCAATGTGTGATCTTTCCCATTTGGCTTAGCGTGCATCTTGCACCCAGCTAGACTTCACAATTTTGGAGTGTTTCTGTATAAAAGGGCTTATCTCAGCCCCCAAGGAGCAGGAACACTTTTCCCAAGGCTCTGATCTGCTCTCAAATATGGAAACTAGAGGCAGATTGGGCAGGGTTAGGTTTTGTGTGGACACCCTGGTGCAGGGGAGCAGAGGAAGTCAGCAGAAGGCTGGAGGATGAGATGGAGAAATAACATGAAATACTTAGTCCGTTTAGGACCAGCCCCTCAACTGCCCAGTGCTATTGGGTGTTTCTAGCAGAGACATGAGCTACTAGCAGTTAGAGTGAGGGACTCTTGCAAATGGCAGTCATTTGTGCCATGAATTGTGCAAATGCGTCACCGACATGAGGTGAGGATCTGATAAACACCTGCTGCTGTCTCCTGCTTGAAAAACTTTGCTTACTTTTAAAGCTTCCCTCTGTTTAGCAAGTTCAAGCTCCTACACTCTGTTAGTTTGGGTCGGTTTGTCTCTGCTTCAAATTTATACCTGCTGTTCAGCATTTATTTTATTGTTATTGCCAATGCACTGACTGCAGAGCTTGATTTAGCTGGCAGAGTCTGAAAGTGAAGTGGCGTTGAGGGAGAATCGCTTGGCATTTAAAAAATGTATTCTCCAAAAGACTGGTGTGTGCCTCTCTGTTGTATCAATCAGAGCCTATGCAAGGGCTTGACATCCATAACATGTCAAGCCTCATAGCAAATACAAAGGGTATCCCATCATAATCCGCAGCTCAGTGAATATCTGGTGTTTCTACCAGCTGGAATATTTAGGAAATGTATGCAATTGAACAGTTGCCTCTAGGACTCTGTTTCTCAGTCAGTTACTGCCAGGACATATAAGATACAATAATTTCTTTTGCTGGAAATCTCCCTAGGAAGAATAATTACTTTGGGCTATATGCCTCTGCCTACACGGGGCCTCTTTGGGTGTTAAGATAGTTGTCAGCTCCTAGGCTTCACGCTCTTCAAGAGAGCCCATTTGGGCAGCATGAAGGGAGGTCAGAGGATCTCAAAGCTTGGTGGCAGACACAGGCCTGCAGAAAAAGAATTGTGGCACTGTTAAAAGAGAAGGATGTATCCTTTGGGAAACCATCCAAGCACAGTTAATTTAATCCCATCTGCGTGAGCAGAGAAATCCTTTGTTCATGGCTTGCTTGTGCAGCTGGTTTATTGACTGGTGCCTCTTCTATCATGACAGAGGCTCATGTCCTTCCTTCTTGCAGTGCTGTGGAGAGTTCCTTCCCCAAATGTCAGGTGTGCTTGTAGAAGATGAGAGTACTACCTAGGGATCACTTATTTCTTTGCTTAGCAACTCCAACTGCTATGTTCTTAATGAGTGTTTTCTCTTCCTTCCATGTACACCTTCACTTTGTAAGGGGGAAGGGGAAGCAGCCCCCATGGGAGGTGGGATATCAAGACGCAGCAATGCAGTTAGTGGTACGTTAGACTTTGGCACCTCTACCATCTGCTGTGGGCTGACAGATGGGATGAAATATGACAGCAGAAAGGCTCTTCTGTTTTAGCAAGACACAAGAAAGCTTGAAAAATCACACCTCCTCCCTCCTTTCCCCCCAAACCCACACAACAACAGTGTCACTTGGCCACTTGTTCTGGCTAAGACAGGAAGAAGTTTATGCCTGTGTGTGCTCCTGAGAGTCTTTCAAGGGAAAAGTGAGCAGAGTGGTTCAGAGCAGAGCTGCTTGGGGGTGCTGGATCCTGGAGGGCCTACCACCCCTTCTCCCCTCTTTTCACATGGATGGGAATTAGGAGCAAATGCTTTACCAGGACAGGGAAGAGCTGAGGAGTCTGTGCTTGGCAAATCTTGCTGTTTATAGGTTCACTTGTGATGATTAGTGGCTGCACAGCTCGTGAAGCAGGGACATTTGGCCTTACCTGTAGCTGTGAGAAAACTCCTCATCTGATAGCTGAGGATTAGCCAGTTTCAGGTTTTCCCTGTGATGCTGCCACAGACGGAAACGTTTCCTATTGGAAACCCACCCTGGACGTCTGTAGGACCACCCAGGGAGAGAGCCAGCCCTCATGAGGGCCCAGCTCCTTTCCAGGCATCTATATTTTTTAACTGATCCCAGTTTATCAGCCAGGTGCTGTGAATAGCCAAATTTCCAGGGCAGCACAGCATCTGGGGTACCAGCCACATGTTTGTGGGAATGTGGCTCAAGGCTGGAGATGCAAATGGTAGTGAAAGGGCTCTGTCCCATCAGGCACATCTAGCACTTCTGAAAACCATCTCTGTAAATGATGACAATAAATCACAACCTTCCACAAGATAACAAGCTCTTGGTCTTGTTTTTTTTGTCTCCTCTAATGCAAGCTGTCAGTTTCCTGGTGATTTTTAATGTTCTTTTCTTCCCTATGGACACACCAGTATAATGTTTCTAACTAATTTGTCTTTTAGGATTTCATTGTGACAGTGGTCTTCTCATTCTTGTGGCTAGTGAGCTCATCTGCTTGGGCTAAAGGACTGTCTGATGTAAAGATTGCAACCGACCCAGAAGAAGTGCTGCTGATGATGTCTGCCTGCAAACAGCAGTCCAACAAATGCTTGCCTGTTCGCAGCCCTGTTATGTCAAGCCTCAATACTTCGGTTGTAAGTGACTTTGACCACTGTTTTTCACCCTTACCTTGCAAATGTGTTTTCCCCTCTTTTACTCATGTTTTGGCCTAAATCAGCTGGTGTCAGTTAGCCGACATGATTTAATTGGAAGTACAGCCTTGCTGCAGGGAAAGGCAGAGCTTGACCCATTACAGCTATCTGCTGTGGAGCAGCAGTGAGATGAGCGTGCAGGGTTGGGATGTGGAGAAAGCAAAGTGTCTGTCCAAGTGCATTGGGTGTCCTGTCTGCTTTTAACTTGCTCCCTGCAACACTTTGAAAGGAGGTCTGAAACTCCTGCAAACCCTGAGAAGGTTTTGTGCCTAAAATTTTCTAAATCCTTGAAAATCAACAAAAAATTGATCTTCAGAATGTTTAAAAAGAAAACAAGCCCCTGCAGGCAGCTGATCGATTAATATCTCACTTTAAAGATATCTTCCTTCTATTTTATCTTTCCATAGTTTCTTTGAACTAGATAACGTTTACAAACATAAAAATATTTGGCCTAAAATCTCAACTTTTTTTATGGAAACAAAAAGGAAACCAAACCCCTTGTAAGATACAGTTAAGGGAGGTGAATTTGGGAATTGCTCCAAAGCTGAAAAAGATTTTCCAGCATGTTTTGGGCAAAGGATGAACTCGGAGCAGCACTTACTTCTCCCAGGATGGTGCAGGGTCCATAACACTAGGTTGGGCTGTGAGACCCTGGCTGTTGGGTGACCAGCTCCTCTTCTTCCCTCTTAGGTCTTTGGCTTCTTGAACTTTATCCTCTGGGCAGGCAACATTTGGTTTGTGTTTAAGGAGACAGGCTGGCATTCCTCAGGCCAGCGGCATGCTCAGGACACCATGGAGAAGCAATCCAGCGGCTATAACCAAGGTGGCTACAACCAAGACAGCTATGGGCCGGCTGGTGGCTACAACCAGCCAGGCTCCTACAGCCAGGTGGGTGAATATGGTCAGTCCCAGAGCTATGGGCAGAGTGGGCCAACCTCCTTCGCTAATCAAATATAGGGTTCACACAGAACAAGCTCTTGTATCCCTCATGTGTAGAGAGTTTAAAAGGTCTCAAGTTTCAGTGGTCCCAGGTTTTTATGGGTTTTACATAAACTAATACTACAACATGGTGTTTAATGTTGATGGAAGGTCTAAGCCTACTTCCTGAGGTGGCCAGTGGGCTGGAGATGGCCTTTTCTAACCCTGACTAGCCAGACAGGGCATATGCTCATCGCTGGTGGTGACCTGAAGTCAGTCTTGTAGTATGTACTGTAGAGATAACTTTATGGTAGTTTTGTATGTGTTGAGATGGTAGAAGCATTTTGTAGCCTCAAGTCTGTAGTATTTAATATGCATAATAAAACTGAATTTCCTTCTGCATTTTGGTGAAAAAAAAGAGTGTTTTACTATTATTTCTACAGATTATTCTGTATATCCATGCATGTAACATTGCACCTAAATTCTCAAAAATGCCTGTTTGTGACTCTTCAGAGCGTTTGCTTTGGTTATACCTTTTGGGTTCAGAAGATTGCACTATTATTTCAGTTATCTGAGACATCTGTAATTCAGTGCATGGATAAGCATTTTCATACTACCAAATGTCTGGACTGTGTAAATGGAACTTCTTGACTTCTGCCACTACATTTTGTTAAATGTATGTTTAAAACAAGTATGCATCTTTTATATATATTTTGCAGAGTTGAATATATGGCTTACCCAAGTTCTGAATGCTTTGTAACTAAAATGTTTTTCCTTGAAATAGCATTCAGTAGTATATATGGTACCTGACCAATGTTTATTCCATTTAACTCAGCTAAGTATTCATTCTATAAAATCACTATTTCTATGGATGTTTTGTGACTCTTTTAATGTGAGCTGTGGAGAATTAAGGACCAAGTAACTGTGTTATATGTTTACAAAGGTATCTATTTAACTAAGATAACAGAGGTGCAGATATCAGTATACAAATCTATGTGAAAATGCCCTGTTGCTTAATACAGCAAAACATGCAAATCACATGTATTGTTGTGACCTTAGAAACCATAAATATTCCTTTATGCCCTCTTATAATATCAAAACCTTCCTATCCATGTTTGAAGATTGTCAGATCTCCCTCTGTTAGGTTGCTGCTCTGAGCATTAGCTTGGTGCTACTGCAGAATGTAACTGGACTGACCAAATAACCCAGGAACTCATCCTAAAATAGCCAAAGCCAGAATTGTAGCCCATTTGGATTTCTCCCTGGGAAATTCATCCCTTCCTCACTACAGCTTATGAGACACATTGACACAAATGAAAGCCTGAAGCACAATATACTAACCAAAACTGATCATCTGCATTTCTAAATCAAAGTGTATCAGTATATAATCTTATTGTATGAGCTGTAATGTTGAAAGCATCTTAGCTTAAAACAGCTTAGTCTCTTCCATGATTGTTGTAACCAATTTATGGCTACTCGGTGGATGAATCTATATTGTGATATCTATTTGATCCTAATAAAGTTATTGCATACAATGCATGTTTTCAGAGTATGTTAATATTAAAATGTCTCTGCAAAATAACTAAGATAACTATTAAAGATAGATAACTGTTCCTGTGCTTGACCTTATTGGTCATATTCTTGCTGTTTTCCAACACTTTAATGAAGATTGTTTTAATGTACAATGGAGTACAACACTTCTACGGACACCGGTCATTAAATGTCAGCATCATAAGTTGAATACAGAATAATTAAAACTGTTCAATTTAATACCTACCTGCCTCTTTAAATCTCTTTTTACCTGTCAGTAAGACTAGCCTAGCACTGTGCTTAAGTATCCCACTTCTGTGTATTGCTGTAAAGCCATGTTTCAGCTTAAGAGAGGACAAACTATATATATTGGAATGTCTCAAT
The DNA here is from genome assembly GCF_034315485.1 of Pezoporus occidentalis. NCBI lineage: Eukaryota > Metazoa > Chordata > Aves > Psittaciformes > Psittacidae > Pezoporus > Pezoporus occidentalis. Next base: position 1,963,753 of record NW_026915483.1, read on the forward strand.
GTCTTGGTATTCCAAATGGGAGCAAATACAATTCTCTAGGTCAATGGCAAAATAATTCTGAGTCTCAGTTCTTTCATTATTTGTTTTTTTAGGTTTTGGTAAAGTTTGATAAAAGTAAGCCAGGAGAAAATGAAATCTGTGTGGGTTCAGGGATGGGGATGGAACGTGTGCTCTAGATAGTCTTACTATTTTTCTTTTAAATCCACTTTCTATTAGTTAATAAGGAATATCCCAAGGTTTATCTAAGCCTCCCCACTAGAAATAGAGGGGTTTGTGTCAACTGGCTTTCTCTTCATGAACTTTTCCACCCAAATCAACATGGTCCCCTTTCCAGACTGTCCTATGCAATGCTGAGAGTTAGAAACTTGAGTTTTGCTTAGGTTTATTCCTGCATTTCAAACAAGCTGAAATTCTTGTGTAACTCTGTGAGCACAGGAACTGCAACTTTCAAACCCCTAGGAGCTGACACCCCTGGAGAAAGGGCAGTTTCTAACACAAGATAAGGGCCAGAGTTACTTATTTGGGGTATTATTTGTGTAACTCCAAATCTAAGATTTTCTCATGAATGGCACAGCTGGTCAAAAAGTTGACAAAAGCAGTTAAAAAGGCACTTGTTTTCATGGGAGACTTGCCCTTTGCTTTACTCACATCTTCACAGGTACCTCAGCTCCTTGATGCCAAGCAGAACAATTGAGCTGGTTGTTATACTTTGGGGGCTATAGTCTTCACTCTGAATTAGGAATGATGAAAAATCTCTTCACCCATAGCTTCTCATAATAATATAGTATATTACAGTAACAACAGTGAGAACAAAAATGATGCATGCACTCGCCTGTGTTATATAAGAAAGTGTATCTGAATGTTTCCTCTGTGTTCTCCTGGATTCAACTCTTATCACATCCTTTGGCAATCACTGAGAAATTGGAGGTTTATTTGAACCAGAAATAGTGACTGTAGAGCAAAGTGTTGAGCTGCAAGATGGAAAAGCCTGTATTTGATGTTTCCTGGGCTTAAGACAAATAGCTAAGTACACTTGAGCATCCTCTGTGAAACTGCTGCTGGCAGGCTGATTGCTTTCCCACTTCATCATTAGTGTGTATCTCTGCCAGTTAGTTGAATAACTAGGTCAGCCTGGGAGAAAAAAAAACATGTTCCTTGATCTTGTGTGCTGTCCCTCCTGTTTTCCCATGTGTTTCTCTTTATAGCCCATTTCTCAGCTACCCAGGATGGGAGCGTATTTGCATTATCAAGTGTAGAGATGTGGAGAGCTGTGTACTCTCAGGTACCCCTGAGAGTGTGGCAGAGGAAGTGGAAGCACAGGACTTTCTCTCCAGGTGACTCAGAAGCCAAGCAAGAGGAATCATGCTCACATTTCAGCTTAGGGTTTCCCTACTGCTTTTGCCTGGGAAGGGATGCACTTTGCAAAGCTGCAGCATCATACCCTTTGTGGGGAGAGCAGGGAGCACGACTCTGGGTACGCAGGGGTTTTGCAGCCTGCTTTGTTCCCTGCCCGGCACGTCAAGGACCCAAGGAGAAGTTCAAATGCAAATCCAGCCCGCAGGGCTGTGCCTTCACTAGACAAGGTATTTTCTTATTGTGCAATACTTTCCTGATTAAATCTCCTTCACCGTGGCAGTTGAACCACCCATAACAGAGCCTCAGTGATGGCCGGGACTCGGAGGAAGTTTGTGCTCCTGTTGCATGAATTCATATTGCAGTTGCCTGACCTGATTAGGTTAATTATTTCCAACCTGTATGTGCTCTCAATTTGAATGAGCAATTCAGGCTCTAGCCCTGAAGTATTCTTGGCTGAATGCTGATGTACTGATGACAGAGGCAGTCGCATGCAACCCACATTGCACCTGCATGTAGTCTGCTCCTGACATCATCTCCAGAGTTTCACAATTAATGTTGCAGACAGATGAAGAAATACTGAGTAGAAAGTACCATGTATTGTTCCATCCTTTCTGGAAAAGTTCTTCCCCTATTATGCCATATCATGTCATAAGCATTTAGTCCTCTGTCTACTAGTTTTAAGCCAGATATGAGTCAAAATCTTTATGAATGTGAATGGATAGTATTAATATCTGGTGCTGATCATCCCATCATTTGTCAATGCCGTACATCCTTAGTATGGAGACCTTAGCATTTCAATGTGAAATTTTAATAGTTCAGCAGGAATGCACCCCCATTTATTGCATTTATCTACCAGTTTCATTTCCTGATTTTTTTCTTGTTGTGTCCTTCTTTAATAACATTTTAGGGTTTTATAACTGTCTTTTTAAAGTCTAAAAGTCCTGTAATAAACATTGCTCAAATATTCTTTTAGTGTATTTTCAGGCCTCCTTCTGAAAATGAATACTATACCAAGAACACTGGGCTCTTCCTTGTTATAGAAACTGGAAGAGCTGGGTGCTTGCACACAGGGGATCCCCACAGCCACTGTGCTCCCTGACAGCCCCCATACGAGGCACAAGCATATTTTGGCCAAAGTGCTGTACCATGTCTGAAAAATGCCTAGATAAGAGATGCCACATGATGTTTCCCTGCAGAGAGACCAGTTCTAGTGGCTTTTCTTAAACAACATTTTACCTGCTCTTTTTTCAGCAATAGGATTCATATTTCAATCATTCATGACCCCTAGAGGTAAATGTCAGTCTGAGCTATCTCGTATGAGTGTGGAAGGGGACATGGGCTGGCCCATCTGTGCCTCCCACCCAGGTCTTCCCCTCACCTCAACCCCTGCACAGACCCATTGAGCGTGCCAGCATTTGGCATTACCCAGAGAAGCACTGGTCCCAGCTTCATCATCAGGCACCAGTCACCAAACTGCACGCAGCCTGACTGAGGCAGGTAAACATTGGTGCAGATTTCACCCCTGGGCAAAATCAAATTGACTACGAAGAGATATTCTTTATAAAATGGTGATGTGCAAGAGGAAAGTATTCCTGTGACACACAGATCATCACTTAAGCTACCACAGCATGAATGGAAGCAGCAGCAGCAGCATCCACCCCAAAGGCATGGTGATGGAGAAACAAATGACTAGGAAACACTCGGATTTTATTTATCCTCCTGGACCAGTTTATTTATCCTCCTCCTCATGATGCCTGGCAGTACGTTAACATGGGTAAACCAGTGACGGGAGAGCAGGAGCCAGCTGGGCTCTGTGACCAGAGGGGTACAGTGACCATTTGTTCACTTAGATTTGTGGAAAGCAGACTGCTTGTTGCAGCACCAGGGACATTAATCCCTACAGCTGGTTAAATCCTCCATTGACCTGTGCTGGTTGTGTCTCCTCTTTGCATGCCACCATGCAGAAGAGAGGAAGGTCCTTCCCCAGTGGGGGTACCAAAGGCTGTGGCTGTTGTTGAGACCAGCCACAGCGAGGACATTAGACCTGCTGTTTCTGCTAGCTTTTCCCATGTTAAGCAACTGATTTCACAGGGATGGAGCAAAAGGAAAGTGGTATTAGGCTGTGACAGCCGGTTCTGTTTTGGGCTAAGATGATGTGGGGGGCTTCTCAGTCTTGGCTCTTTGGAAAAAAGTACACATATCACGGAAGATGAAAATGACCATATTCTCGTCACAAAGAAATCAAGATATGCATAGAACCATCATAGAATCACAAACTGGTTCTGGTTGAAAGGGACCTTAAAGTTCATCCAGTTCCAACCCCCTGCATGGGCAGGGACACCTTCCATTAGAGCAGGTTGCTCCAAGCCCTGTCCAACCTGGCCTTGAACACTGCCAGGGATGGAAGCGTTTTCCCTCCCTGCGTGCAAGTTAGCATCACTTCTGCATCTGCTGAAGGGTCAGCTGAAGGAATGCAGTCTGGGCGGTTAACAGTGTGACTGGAACTCCTGGTTTAGGAATTCGCTTGTGTCTCTGTGCCTCCTGCCCTGGGCATGCCCATACCTGCCCAGTGCTGTAGGGTCATCTCTAAGGGAGCCAGGGCTCCATCACACACAACTGTTTCACAACATAAGACTTCCTGAATTGCACAAAGTACTCTAAAAAGAGTGAGAAAACTGTGGGGAAATATCAAAAGTGAAGCAGAGGCTGAAGCTTTTTGTAGCCTCAATTATTTTAAGTGAACTGCCCGTAAAGGTTTTGCAATTTTAGGTGCCAGGTTGCTTATTTGGGGCAGACAATATTGTTAATGTGTGAAACATGCTAAAAATTGACCAATAAAATCACCTGGATATTTCAAACATAAATAGTGTGTATAAAAATAGATACAGAGCAGATGGCCTGGCTCCCTGCACACCTTGCTGACCAGAATACTCAAGCAATACATGCAGCCAAAATCTTGCCATCTTTGAAGCTGATATCTGCAAAGGCAAGGGTTATCCTCATGCTTCTCTTTATCTTTTAGGCACTAACACTCCTGCATACGTTGATTAGTGTATTCTAGAGGGATAATGCACCTTGGGCTTGTTTGAACTTGTTACTACCTAAGCAAAGCAAATCATCTGGTTTAGAGCTCAGGTTCTCAGGAGTCGGTTAGATTAAAAAGGCTGTGAGCTGAAATCTGATGTACAGTGGAAAAAGCCCAAAACACAGAGGGTTGGGTTTGCAGCCAGCTCACAGCACTGCTTGTAGCTGATAAACATGCAGCAGAGACTGCCTCTCATTCTCATTTTTACCTTGGACGCTAAGATCAACCACCACCACCCTGCGGATTAAGCAGGATGTAAGGCTTTTCATGCCTCCTTGTATGGTTCAACAGATGTGAAAGGGAATTATCACTTCAACATGATATCAAGACTCTCTCTTTTTTTTTTCCTAGCTGATGGCAGATTACTAAGCCTGAATTCTTGTTTAATTTTAGTGTGTTAATTGATGGGATAATGAGCATTGATTATATGTGTTTTGGCTACGTCATTGCAATTACAGGCTCTGTTTTATTCATGAGCCAGTCCTAAAGAATGCACTAGAGATCTAAGACAGCTTAAACCTCTCAGAAAAAGGCTCTGAATTGTTTGAGTAATGACACTCTTAGATGGAAAATTAAAGGTTCTCTTTTCCCATGCTTTTTAAGATAATTAAAATCCAGGAACAGTAAGGTGGTGAACATCCTTATTCATTAGTCTTCAGTAATTTAGCTTCTACTAACTGAGGAAAACATTTTAATTCTCCAGGCCATCTGTTGCAGTCTCCTTTGCATGTCCTGTTACATAAAGTCTCATCCTGGGTAGTTTTAGCATCAGCATTGTATTCTTTCACCAGGAATGATGAGCTGGGTGAGGCAGTTGAAGTCACTACCTATTAACAGACCACCCTGGGATTAGAAGGGCTGCTTGGTCTTTTAGATTCAAGTTATCCCATCTAGACACCTCTGGGTTTCTGTGCATGGAGATAGGCAGTGAGACAAGATGTGTGTTTTCTAAAAGCAATATCTGTGCCAACAAATAACAAAGTTCATCAGAGCTCTTCCAGTTCCTCAACATGCGACTGCTCTGCCATATGGCTCTGTGCTGCTTTTGGAAGCAGGTAGTAACCACTCACACAGAAACCAAAGCAGAGGCTCTGTGCTGGATGCTGCTTTGCAAGAGGTTCAGAGGAAGAACAGATCTCTTTGCTCTGCATTGGGGAATAAATATTAGAGCAGGAGCGTGCTCACCTGGGATAAATGCTGGGTCAGGAAATGGGATTTCTGACTATCTATTGGAACAACTCACTTTATAGCTTTGGGCAAGTTACATTAGCCCACACTAGAAACATTTCCCACTGAAATGATAATGTGTATAGCTCAATGGATTCAGATTCTTAAGTTATTCCTCATGCAGTTACATCCCTACAGATCTAAGAGGATTCAGGTTCCATTAATTTGGCTTGTTTCTGTCAAATTCTCACATCAAATCAAAGCCATGCTACTTGTCAACAGGGGCTGCTTTAGACCCATGTGTTTAACCAGCTCCATGATCACCAGGTTGTGTTTCCATTATTGGTAAGGCAGGGCTGCAAGCTTCCACAAGGTAGAGCTTGAATTCACCTGCTTGCTATTACTCAAGTTGCTTAGAGATCACAAACACCCTGGCCTCAAGATGTGTGGCTGCAGAGCCAGCGTCTCCAATACAAAGCAGTGCTTGGACAATAACCCAGCTCCTGCATCTACCAAAAAGAGCCCTTTGGCTGCAGCAGATATGTCCAAGTGGTAAGTCATCATTTTGCTCTTTGCATCTCAGGTGATCTGCCATTTGACTTGAAGATCATTATCTGGATGTATTTGCCTCTATTACAAGCAAAATCTTCCACTGTGTGTTGGCTGCTCTGTAATTATTTCTAGCCCTTTAGCTGAAGTAAGCAGGCTCTATGTTTTAATAGGAAGCAGGGAGGTGCTGCTCACTGATGTAAGTCCTGCTGGAAATAAAAGCTGCATGTCTGCTCCAAACTGGGAGCACTGGTGAGCAGGGGCTGATAGACCCCTCTGTTATTCCCTGGGGACAGGCTTAAAACTGAGAAGCTCTTTCACGTTCTAAAGAAATTGTTTAAAGGATGTTGCAATGCCCCTCTCTGAAAATTATTTAATAAGCACCTTCAGGCTCCTTGCTTAGGTGAGGAATTAGGAGTTGTGTGATGCTGAGTGCTGCTTGTAAAGACCATTTTCCTTTCAGTTGTGAAGAAAAGCTGGTCTCCCTTGGGAAGCCCTGAGTTTCTGGGGGGATTAAATGAAACAGAAATGAGCAAGCTTACTCATGGAGAAACTGTATATGCACACAGTTCACCAGGTGATAACTGTGCCTCTCTTCTCTCTCCCTACCAGCATACCCATAGCCAAGCAGCTGGCATCAATAAAAGGTAAGGGGATCGATTCATTGCCTCTTTGGGTTCAGGTCTTCTTCAGCCAGTAAATCTGGTGATTTAGCAGAGCTGCAGAGGCCACACAAACCCTCAGCTGATGCAAGATAAGAGAGGTAGGAATAGACTTGATGGGTCTCATGTGTCACCCTGCATTGCTGCCCCGAAAGCTTCCTCTCGGGCTGTGTTTCCATGGGACATGAGGTGTGTTGCTGTCCCACTCCAAATAAAATCTGGACCAGGTCCTCTGTGGGTACAAACAGTTTCAGTCTCATTAACTGTAAACTGCACAGATTCCCTCCCACTCAGGATGGTTCTGACAGATTCCTTTAAATTATAATGCCACTTTTTCTGATAGTCTGATAACTTCCCCCCCAGCTCTAGGAAAAGGCTCAGACCTTGAGAAAGCTTTCGCTACACTGGCTTTGGTGTATAACAACTCTGCTGATCCGGAGGGCAAGCTCAGCAAAGGTGAAACAAAAAGCTTGCTGCAAACCCAGTTTGGGGGTTTCATACAGGTGAGGGGAACTGTGGGCAAGAGCGGGGTGGTGGGGTGGCACTGGCTGGGTGATTTGGGTGCAGAAATGGCACCTCAGGCTCTGCTCTGCACCTGGGCATCACTCCATGAGGCAATGTCAAGTGAGACTTCAGTGATTTAGTATGAACACTGGTAGTGAATTAGCTCTTTTATGCTGATACTGGACCTAACACAAGGCTAAAGGAGGAGAGGCACAATAAATTGATGTGCTTGTTTGTGGGGTTTTCTTAAAAGAAAATACGCATTTTGGGGAGAAAAACAAAACAAAAAACCTCAGATAATGACAAGAGACTGTATTTATGAAGAGAAGAAACCATCATAGAATCACAGAATAGTTTGGATTGGAAGGGACCTTAAAGCTCATCCAGTTCCAGCCCCTGCTACGGGCAGGGACCCCTTCCACTAGAGCAGCTTGCTCCAAGCCCCTGTGTCCAACCTGGCCTTGAACAGTGCCAGGGATGGGGCAGCCACAGCTTCTCTGGGCACCCTGTGCCAGCGCCTCAGCACCCTCACAGGGAAGAGCTTCTGCCTAAGATCTATTTTAAATCTACCCTATTCTAGTTTAAAGCCATTCCCCCTCGTCCTGTCATCCCATGGCATTTAATGAGGTGTTCAGTAGTTTGCCAGAGCACTGGGCTGGTACCAGGAGAGCCAGCCCAGTGCTGCAGAGCTGCAACACTATGGTCACTGGTGGGACTGCTGGGAGTAAGGGAGCAGAAAGCACTTCTCCATCAGTCACCCACCCGGGGTGTTTATGGCAGTTGAGTATGGTGGGAAACAGCTATACTGGTACTCAGGTTAGATATAAGTAAGAAACTCTTTCCTGTGAGGGTGGCGAGGCCCTGGAACAGGCTGCCCAGAGAAGCGGTGAATGTTTCATCCCTGGCAGTGTTCAAGGTGGTAGGAAAAACAACGCAGGACTAGTAAAAAGAGCTCAACTCAGTAAAAGAGATGTTTAGGACATTCTTGACAATACCTTTGCTTCCAAGAATAACAAAATAATGTGACCAGTTGGGAAGGGGGAATTGGCAGTGGGTTAGAAAATAGGTTCCTTATGGAAAATGATGTGAAAATTTCAATAGCCAATCAAATCTGGAGTTTGTGATGTTTTGAAGATTATTAAGCTAAAAAATTAAATCCTGTAGCTTTTTTGTTTCTTTTATGTGTAAAGAAATATGAATTACAGACACGATACATACTTGTTAATAATCCCTTCCATTTCAACAGTAATGTCTAACAGGGCAGAGAATAGAAGCTACTGAAGTTATGTATGTAAAATCAACAGTTTCTGAGGTGTTCACAATATATATATGAGAAATATCTTGAATATGAAGGTAGGAGGGTGTGTTGGTTTCATCAAGACACAGGATTCTATTCTTCCCAACAGTTACCTGCTGCAGCATCATTCCTGCCAGATTCCCAGCTATGATGAGGTGTCTTTAAAGATGTATTCTGGGTTCAGGTGGAAACCTTTGAGGACCAGTTTTTCTCCTGTCTGATTACAATAATATTTCTGTTTGAGTTTCTTGGGATACCTTTAGAAAAACTAATATGAATGTGGGCATAAAAACCTGAATGGGAATATAGGAAAATACACAGATTTTTATATAGGTGTCTTTTTGTCTGATGCAATAAAAAAGGAACTTCTTAATATTTTTTTAATTTCTTTTTTCTTCTTTTTTTCCCATTTAAAATCCTCCATAGGGCCAAGAAAACAAACCAAAATACCAGGAAATCATTTCTGCCCTGGATGAGGAGCCAGAGAACAAAATTGATTTTGAAGACTTCATGATCTTGTTAGTCAGCCTCACTCTAATGTCTGACCTGCTGCAGCAGATCAGAAACATGAAAACCACAAAATGAGCAGTGCTTTAGGAGAAGAAAGGGCTTGGTGCTTCATAAGGAAAGCAGGCATGAAGCACAAGCAGAGATAACGCTGAGTGCCTGGATACTCTGTGCTGATCCCTTTATACGGAATAAAGTCTTGTCCAAACCTGGCTGATCTCACTCCTCTATACAAATGATCCATGGAGTGAAATGTTGGTGCTAAGGGCTTCATGTACATGCTCTGGGATGGCGTGCTGACTGGATCTCAGTGGGTCCTGAGGCCCCAACACCAGTTACCATCAGGGTGCTGCCCCTAGCCCAGCTTAATGCTGGGGAAAGGCAGCCTGTGCTCTCCCAGACCTCTCCATCTCCCACCCCATTGTGGGGAGATGATGGGGGGAAACTGCCTCAAAAACATGCAGCTCCATCTCTCTTCAGGACACAGCATTCACGCCATGGCCAGTCAGCTTCCCAGGACTTTGTAACCCCAGCCCTGAGAGAGTGATACCAGGGATGGGTTTCACAATTGGTAGCAACCACAAATCTATTACAGCCTTCAGTAAATAATGACTTCATCCCATATGATTTGCAACCCATCACTGACCCTCCTGAGAGAAGTATTTATGTGTGTTTATTTCCTCTTCCAGCTCACCTTTTCATTGAGTGATCGCCATGGGAGGAATTTCAGGTCCAGCATTTGCAGTGCTGTGCTTGCACCAGCATTGAAGGGATGATTTAGTTAAACATGTCAGTCAGCTGAGCCTGTTGTTTCATCAGACTGTGAAGAGGACAAACCAGATAAGATAAGAGTGGCCCAGACTAATGATGGTGAGGAATAAATGTGGCCAATAATGTATTTGTATTGGAGCTGAGTGATAATTGGGTACCCAGCCATGGGCTTGGTGAATGCCAGAGCCTCAGTATTAAATGGTCACCATCCTAATCTTTGTTTTGACTCCTAGCTGAGAGATCCCAGCTCAGACCTAACATTTAGCCCAATGACATCCCTTTGATGCACAAAAAGCGATCTCTTATGCCGGGAATAGGATGTCTTCTGTAAGAATTTAACAAGCCTCTACTAAGACAGCTGAGTGAGCCAGCGAGACATTGCAACCATTTTCCATGTCTCTTCTTCCTTGTCTGGAAAGGAGAAGACAAATGATTTAGCTTTGGTGCATAATTTTTTTAAGAGGAAGGGATCAAAAGCATTGGTGTTAAATGAGGGGAATTATTGCCAGCTGAGTAACAAGGTTTAACTTCTTGACATAAAAAGGCTCTTAGTGTTCCCAGAAGCTAAGAGGATGCTTTGTAATGGATTTTGGTGCAAAGGAAAGGCAGCAGGAGGCCAGCAGCCAGTTCTTTTGAGAAAGATGGGTTATTTCTTTGTGCTGCATTGGATGGAGCTGAGAGAAGAAATGCAAATGGATGCTGTGCGGTTTGAAACAAAGCTCAGTAGCTAAGGTGCTGCTCCACGAGGCTTGGCCTCAGCCAGGACATGGCTAAACATTCACAAATGGCCCTCCTACAAATAAAACCTCGTATCAACCAAGTCCCTTGCTCTGATGGTGAGTGCAAGAATAGCAGTATCAAACCTCTGGCAAGAAGTGACAGAACCCACAAGCAGCCATTTGCTTGGTCATAGACACATCTCTCCCACAAACCTTGCACTGAGGGACTGGTGAACCTGTGTTGTGAGGATGGCTGACCCCATGAGGTGCACATCAAAGCTCCCAGAGACGGGATGTGGGAGCACAGCGATGGATGAGGAGGGCAAACCTCCCCTGGAGACCATCCCTTCTGGGCTTGTGTCCTCTGAGGAAGCTGACCTGGACCACGCAGCCTGGATCAAAATGAGGACTTAATCTGGTAGCCTTATCCATGCAGGTATCACAGCTTCATATTGATGAAGTGTGCCTAGTGTTGCTCAGTCCCTTTTCTTCTCTAGGTAGATGATCTCTGAAAGCTTCAGAAAATCAGCTGATGTCCCTTTTCTGGGGCAAAAAGATGGAATGAAAATCCCTGGAAGGCTTTCCCATTACTTCAGTAATGGGAAAGGCAGAGCCCTGAAAATTTTGTTTGGGAGCCACTGGTGACTCTGAAAGTATAAATTTCCAAATACCCCTTTACAACAAATAGCCAAAAGGAGCAATATTGTGAAGACAATTAAGAAAGAGTTCTTTGAAACTGATAAGGCCCTAACACAGTTTCTGCTATTGCTAAAATGTTTCTTAATTTTGCAGGGCTTGAGTTAACAACTTAAGAGCCTTTTATCAGATCCGTTCACTGTCATTTCATCATATGCAAACTTTTTTCTTGTAGCACAGTGTGCTGTGAGCTAGCATCCTAAATCCCTGGCTTCCATCAAAAGCCCCTTCAGCTAAGCGCAGTGCAAATCCAAAGAAGCAATTCCTGAGCAACTCAATAGCAAAGATATACAGATAGTAGGGAAGGGATCAGTGGTGCACAATAAAACCAACTGCCTTGCTCAGCCCATGTAGCAGAGCTGGAACTGGATGTCAATCTACACTGGGCTCCTTGCACAGAAGTCCATGGTTTTCCAAGAGTCACTTTGATGGTTTCTACAAGAGCTCCTGAACAAAATGAATGGGATATGCAAGGCTTGATCTGCATCAGTCCTTGAAAGTCCTGCCCAATGCTCAAAAGCAGAAGGATGCACTTGGAAGAGCATCCTCCTATAGTTAGGAGTAGGCAGAAGTTTGAGCTCGGCTGTGGAAGATGCATTTTTATTATTAGCTCAGGCTGTGGCTGCTCTGAGCACTCTCAACTAACAGCTTTGAAGCTGATCTGGCATAGACAGTATGTCTGGCTGCATCCTCAGGGAGCTGACTAAAAGCTTGCTTAAAAGGCTACTGTTGTGCTTTATTTTGTTCCTAGCTTGCTCCTACTGGAAGCGATGGGAATTCATCATTGATTTCTCATAGCAGAGCCCACACAAGTGCTAAGGAGTTGAGCAGGCAGATAAACTGATGAAATCTGCAGGCTCCTCTGCCTCAGCATGTGTGAACATTGCATCAGTATCTGGTACCCCCTAGAAGTGAAGACAGGGTGGAGAGCAGCTAGTCAAAACCTGACCTCTATGGGCTCGGGTTGGGATTTGTGCAGCTACACTGTCCAGGTGTGAATAACCACCCTTGGGAGGCTCTGCAGACTTCTCATGTAAGCTTAAAGTTCTGTTCTGAAAAGTCTGAATCACCTCTGCAGTTATGTGAGCTTCCAAATGACTGCCAGAGGAGAAACGGGGGTCAAGTAGAACTCCAGCCTCTGATCTTCAGCTTCCATTTCCCAATACCAGCTCAGGAAGGCAGGTTCATTCTCATGCTTACAGCACACTTACAGCTTCTGCCCATGGCTTCTTACACCCTATCTGGCCTTAACTCTGTGGCCTGCTGCACTTGGAGGTTTTGAATATCTGGCTTCAGCCTAAGGTGCTCTCCCAGATTGCAGGGGAGCTTTCACATCCAGCCACTGACTTGCACGTCGAGCTTTCTGCTGGGGGCCTATGGCCACACACGCTGTGTGTGCAGTCATGTGTAAATCTTTCAGGAAAGAGAAATATGCTCCCTGACTCTCTCTCTGTTACTGCACCTTCAGTAAGACCTGTCTGGTGCACTGGAGCATGAATGCTGAGGATGTCTTGCAGTCTGACACATTGTGCCTGTCTCCTCCTCCTCCCTCAAAGTAAGTGCTGTATTGCTTTTTCATGTAAAATAAACCATGCTGTGGTTGCACAGATTTTGTAAGTATGTGTGTGTACTTCCAAGTGTCGTGGTCTGGGAAAGCTTCTTGCTACATCCACTCTAGTGGTTATTGCAACAGGTCACTTCGCACGTAGAGGTAGAGGTTTGCATCGTAGCCTGCCAAGGTAGCAATAAAGCTGTGGCTACACGGTAAGAAAGCCTTCTAAAGGAGTGTTGGGGTGACTAACAAAGATACTACGTGCAGCGTCCCCTCAGGAGGTCACTACAGAACAGATGAAAGGCTTTGTCTCAGAATTACGTTCTCTCCAAAGCGCGATGGTTTGTGTGCCTCAAAGGAACGCAAACCACAACACATACTGTGAAACACCTCCTGGAAAACAGAAAATCTGTTCCAAGCTCAGCCAGGGAATCCAGATAAAGAAAAGGTGGTGGGTTTATGTCTTTCTGAACTGACAGCTTTTAATTCCTGCCTTGACTTTTACTGCAGTTGGTGGTTTACAAGGTTTCCATGAAGCTCTGTCTTCTTGCTTTGTTCATCTGCTGTTCCCTCACCCTACAAGTGTTATGGTCCTAGATCTGAGCCCTCCTCCAGGAAAGGTAAACAGCAAATGATATTCAGCAGACAGATATATCAGGCTGTCCCTCTAATCCCCAACTGCACAAAACAGCCATTAGGTTAGACAGATTCAGAGCCGCGGAACTTAGCCTTTATTGTTATTGTAGGCGTGAGTTGAAGCAATGCATAGCCATCACGAGACTCAGTCCCAGCATCCAGCACATACAGTGGAGCTGAACTGTGATCCTCCAAACTGAACACAAAGAAACATATAGGATTGGCCCAAGCCCAGCACTGGGTGCCTGTAGCAGAGGCTGGTGGTGCATAGCTGGTGCAGTGCCTCGATCATTGTTCTTCCCATTCAGGAGTCCCAGAAAGACCAACTTGGAAAGGCTCTGCTGTGCAGAAAATCATAGGTGGTGCTTGGTTCCTCTGTGACAAAATTCAGGCTGGGCTCTATAGTGAATATGTAATGGCTTGCCACTGAGTCTCAAAAAGGACCTTGAGTACCAAGGGCCTCTGGGCAGGCAGGGATCCGGTGTAAGTGATGGCCCCTCACAAGACGGCAGCACAAGGTGCAGCCCCTTCTGACACCCATAATGCAACCCCTGGAGCCAAGGAAACAGTTTCCTTTTGTGATTTCCTGTTTCATCCCCCTTGCCATGACCCAGCTTTCTCTGTTGCTGTCTGCTGGATTTTGATGTTGAGAGGAACGCAAACCACAGCACATACTCCTGTGAGGGGGCTGCTGAAATCAGTGACAGGTCAGGAGCTCTCCAGTGGAGGGAAGCAGCCCCTCAAGTGGGCATGTTTGTAACCCCACAGTAAAACCAGCAGCCCAAACAGATCCAGAGGTTCAACAGTGGGCAAAATCAATCCCTGCTTGTCCTGTGATGATCAATAAGCGACGTACAGGATACCAGGAGCTCTTCCATCCTTGCAACGCAGCAGCTAGTTGGCCTCTGGGTACCCTAGCATCATCAGAGCAGAGGAGAACAAGCATCACAGTAAATGATCTTTGGTGAAAGTCTTGCTTTGCTGCACGTGATTAGTGCGTGGCTTGCTAAGCGTTAATCACTGTTACAAAACTAAATACAAGCTCTCTGGAAAGGCAGCCAGAGTTAGGGCAGCTCTTTGGATAAATTGGTGTGTGCTTGGTCTCTGCTTGAGTTTGAACAACAAAGCTGGTTAGTACTAGAAATCGTCCCAGTATTCTTACAGTGGGGACATGTAGAAAGATCTACAATCCAGCCCAGAGACCTTTCGTTTTTCAGAGATGGCCCAGAGAGCCCTCCCACTATTACTTTGATTCCTTTTCACAGCAGAATGAGATTGGTTTACTCTGACACCTGGGACCATTGGAGGAAGCCTGTGTATAGACATTGACTCACTTCCCACATCTCTTGATGTAGCTGTCCTGCCTCCATCCTTCACAATGCGCTTTTAGGTTTTGTTTGGAGACAACATGCCCTAGTAGAGACATCCAGGTTAAGCATTGTATGACAGAGTTTGCTTTTCTAAAGCTGCAGGGGTGAAAACCACATTGAGGACAGAACATCATCAGGTAAATTTCATCTTTCCTTGAATGCCACAGCTGGTCTCACAGCTTCCCTGGGCTTATATGCCACTGTGTGGATTTTATGGGGTTTTGCCTAATTAATGAAAACAAATTGCAAAATTACCTTCTTATTAAACTGAGCTCACTATGGTAATAATGCTGATTACTTTCCTGGAAAACTTCAATTAGGCAGCTACAACAAACTGTAATAAGGAGCCCAAATTAAAACCAGATCACACTAGACTTTAGCTTTGTCAAATGTGGCATTAATACCAGGCACATACATAATGATTAAATTATACATGAAAAGCTCTTCTTTCCTCCTGTGGTAAAAATCCATCATGTTCCTAGAGGAGAAAGAGCTTATATAAAAACATCACATTAATAACCAACACGTCAGTGAGTGTTTATCAATAGTTTCTTTCCAAGAGCAGCTTTTAACTCACATGTTCTGCAAGACTCAACCATTACAGAGCTCTTTATCTCATCTCTAAATTTATGCTTGTAGTACACATGACCCAAGGTTGTTGCCAAGCCTCTGAGGAAGAGAAAAGCCTTATTACCTGCACATACACTCCTCAATTTGCCTTTTTCTCTTCTGGCTTTTTAGTGCTTGGATTCAGCTCAGCTGAAAACAGAACACAATTTGAGAGCAATTTGCATAAGAATTGTAAGCAAAGGCCTTCACCAATTAGGTATTAATTAATGAGCACCTAAAGCCTTCTGCTGAATGCAACCTGAGGTGAAGCAATGCTGGGAGTTCTCGAGTGTATGTGAGGGAAAGAGTGGGTAAGCTAGCAAATAAAAGAGCAACACTTGATTCTTTCTCAGTATTTATTCTCACTGTTGAGACCACAGGAGAGCTGCAGGCTTTTTACCCCGTTAAAGGATGGCAAGAGGTGCCTCTGTGGCAGCGCTGGGTTGAAAGGAAGGCTCTTCCACATGCATCTGGATTCATGTAGGAAATCCCAGGCTATGCCTAGCTTGGGGTGATGATGGTTGTTAGGAGCAACAGTGCTGCAGAGTTGCTGCAGAGTCACAACCCAGCGAGGAGGCAGCACAGCAGAGCAGGGGATGCTGGGGTGGGTGTTTGAGGTCTGGGATGGTAGACAAGATGCTGATGCCCCAGGATACGCAGGCAGCACTTCAGAGATGTGGTGAAGAAGGCAGGTCTCTGCTGCCCGATACAGGGTCTGGGAGGGATTAACATCCTCTGTGGGAGTTAAGAGATCACTGATACAACAGGAGAGTGAGCTTTGGACTAGAAGGAAGCTCAAGGTTGAGTCTGGAGACTTTAGAAACCTGAAGAGACCATTTTTCTTACTATGTTGGATGTATACATCTGACACAGCACAGCTCTTCCAAGGAACTTAGCTTTTAAATTTACTAGGTGGTAGCTATGCTCTGGACATATCCACTGCCTCCCAGAGCTGTTATAGACAAAGCCTTCAAAAGGGAACATTCTGATTCTCTCTTTTTCTAGCCCAGAAAAACATTTAGCAGCTCTTCCTTAGGGATTTAAATGGGAGCTCTCAGCTGTTGTGTGTTTCAAATCAGCTCAGAATTCTGATAAAGGGAAAACACCCTTTTTCTATAAATCTCTTGGGAGCAAGGTTAGGGTGCTGGACTTCCCATGGTGTGCAGGAGGGAGAGATGGTTTGTGCTGCTTTACAGGTATGTAAAATATCTCTTTGCATCAGAGATTTATTAACATACAAGAAAACAAATGCTGGTGCTAATCAGTGTGGGGGTTGTTGGTGTCTTTGACTTAATTCAGTTGTGAAGGCTGTCTTGAGCACAAAGCTTGAATCCCAACAGCTTTAAGAAGGTCTAGTCTGGTGCTGCTGCTTCTTTTTGTAAGCATTAAGAGCTTCGGAAAGGCAGGATTGTTCCCTTGAGCTGGAAGCCATGTGAGCTCTCTGCTCTCCTGCAGTCTGGAGTGTTTTGCCACTGACACCTATTTCATAACAAGATTCCTGTCTATTCGTGTGCATCCTAATGAGCACTGTGAGTTAACAGGGGCCAATAGGTACTTTAAGATCAATTGAAGTACCCCGTAAATTTGTTAAAGAAATAGACCAGAGCCTGAGCTATTGGCTAATAAACAAATGAATTTAAACTGTTACCTTTTCAAGCTCCAGGGCACCAATTGCTGCAGCATCCCAGGTCTCTGTAATGACCCCTAAAAACACTTGCAGCACTCATGGTCTCTTCTAGGAGCTGTTTTGTGGGTCTTGGTGGAGGTGGCTATGTGCCTGCACTGCGTGGCCAGGATGGAAACAGGCTGATACCCCAGGAGAGACCAGGAGGGTTTGGTTTCTGGGACCAAAGTGGATCCCAAGCTCAAGGTTTGGTATTCGGTTTGCTCTGAAGAAATGTATTTAAGTTGTTGCTGAGATGTTTCTGCTGTCATTGCCCCATGGAGCTGTGCATGCTGCTGTGTTGCATTACTGACTGCATCCCTCTGCAGCTGCCCTGTGAGAGGGGCTGAGGCCTGGTACACAGGGAAAGATTGTAGCAAAGGGGATGGACGTTAGTTATGCATACATTTTGCTTGTGTGTATATATATAATGTATGTATATTTAAAATAATACACATTATATTTTGGTTTATACATGCACAAGATAAAATATATATGTATAATTTATGTTTATTATATATAAGCTATATCTAAGATATCTCTCTGCGTACATACACAGATGTAAAATCTCCTCCAGTTTTTACTGTCCTGATATGCCTCACTTACAAACTCTGTCTTGCTTCTGCATCGTTTCCTAGGCCATTTTTGGCTACAGTGAACAGTGCAGATCCCTGTGTACATCTCTCCCCTGTCAAAAAACGGGCTTGTTCCAAACCTTACAGGTTTTGGGTTTTTCATCCCTCTAGTTATTAATGCATTAAAGGATCCTGCCTCTCCTCCTGTGACATCCTAGTGGCTTTAAGTGCTTTTTGAGAGGGGCTTTGTCAGAAGACCTTTAGCATCAAAATGCTGCTAAATGGAGTAGGTAATCACTGTGCTGGTCACTGCTGCTTGTGTGATGGTGCTGTTTTCTGCCAGGAGCCACCCTGCTCCCTCCCTGCTGATGATGCTGCTCTCTCAACACAGCTTCCCCCAGTTTTCCAGGTACTGAAGCTGCCAGGTCCCACGGCTCTCTTTAAAACCTGGTATTGCATTTGTCTTTTTCCCCATGTCTCTGGTACTAATGCTAACAAGAGGGGCTGTCGCTCCAACACAGGTACTTGTGGCTAGATCTGTGGTGGAAAGTCATCCAAAAATACCTTTTTTCTCCTCTTTTTAAAATCTAATTATTCAGCTATTTGCCTGCTAGTTGACAGGGAGATGGCAGGGGAAGGGAGGGCCATGATGATATCAGGGACTTGCTGGTTTGCCATTTGTGTGTATCACACTGCTGTGTTGTAACTGCGTCTCACTGAAGGTAATGAGAGTCATTGGCTCTTTCTCAAGAGACCCCCTTCCACAGGTGCTTGTGGTGGGAGCCAAATACCATGTCCCTCATGATGTGATCTCAAGTGACGGCTAAGACACTGCTCCAGAACCAGGTCTCAGTTATCCATTAGGTAACGGATCCTTGGGGGATGTAAGGAAAGCTGGGACATGGTGGCTTGTCTAGAAACACAAGGCTAAAGGCACAAAGGGGTTCTGTTATTTACAATGACAGGAGTCCTGGAGGTGCTCTGGGTGAACTGGGTTCCAAGGAGGGGCACAACCCCAAATCCTCCCCTATGGTTAGTGGACTGACTCAAGGAGGCACCACAAAGCCCCAGCCAGCTGAACCCCCAAACCTACGGTATGGGGTGAGCAGGGGGATCCTGGGAAGTGCCCTTCCTGGGGTTGCCATGCTGCGGGTGGAACTTGAGGATACAGGGTGATGAATGGTGCCTGTACTGGGCTAACTGGAGTCACTCACACACAGGGATGTATAGCACAATACAGTGTGTGTTAGCCCAGCCAAACCCCAGCTCCCAATGCTCTGCTCTTAGGCATTAATAGTGTGAGACACAAAACTGCCCCGACTTGTCATTTGGAATAAATACCCTACATTAAGTGTATCATCACACCTCCTGAAGCCACTGCACTGAGCCCCCTCCATCCATGTGCTGCAGGATGTACAAGCCCAGCCGCTGGCTGTCTGTGGCCCTTGTTCTAAGGGAGCCCTCCTGACTCTCCCTGCAGGGTAGGGATGCTGTTGGTTGAAGTATCCAAAACAAAACTGCACGAATTATTTAACGGGATTTTTTTTCAACAAGTTTTCTCTGCTTTATGGCAAGGCTCTTAATTTGATGAATTAATGTAAGACATGCTAATTTACCAGCAAAGACAGCAGGCAAAGATCTCTCTGCTCATCCCAGACACAACAGATTTCAAGCCCGGTGTGTGCTGATGCCACTAGAAATTGCCATAAAGACAACAGCACTATCTGTACTTGGCACACAGGAAGATGTTTGTGGCTTTTCTCTCTCCCTCTGTGGTAGGAGTCTGAGCAATGACTTTCATGGGACAGAAGCAGGATGGTGAGAATCTGCTCCCATGTACACAGGACAGAGGTGACCTACCAGCCCGTACAGCCTGAGACCCCAGTGTAGGTTGCTGGCTCACTGCAGCAATCTTTGATTCCTGAAGAGATCATGGGGGTTGTTCTGTGTGTCTCTAGCCCAGTGTTACACGGACTTCACAATGCATTCTGTTAAAAGTGTAGGAAAAACAGGCTCAGATCACAGGGCCAGCATCATAGAGTCACAGACTGGTTCTGGTTGGAAGGTTGGAAGGGGCCTTAAAGCTCATCCAGTTCCAACCCTCTGCCATGGGCAGGGACACCTTCCACTTGAGCAGGTTGCTTCAAGCACCGTCCAACCTGGCCTTGAACACTGCCAGGGATGGGGCAGCCACAGCTTCTCTGGGCACCCTCACAGGGAAGAACTCCTGCCAAAGAGCTCATCTCAATCTCCCCTCTTCTGCAATTCCACATCTGCAATTCAACCCCAGGGAAAGATGCAGATTTGAAGTCGAGCTGGGAAGCCACTGTTACTGGTCTTGGAAGAGGCCAGGTTAAGGTGCTGATGTGGGGAGATGTTACCTTAGTACGGATGCATTTGGATAGGTAGCTCACTGCTTCAGGCTTTCCACGCATTACCTATATAAATAGAGATTTGATGCTGGGATAAAGGGGACTCTTGCTGTGTTTCTAGAAGCAGCTCTCCTGTGGCCACTGTGCGTGGTGATGCGTTGGTACTTTCACAGCACACAAATAACCATCGCAGTTTGCGTATTGAGAAGCAGCATCACAACTTTTCTGTCTGCCTGAACTTACCCACAGCAGGGTCTCAAATGATGCTTATTGAAATGGAGCAACCTTGAGACACCTTTGCCTAGAGAGAGACCACCAACCAGAGGGGACAGGCTTGCTTTGTTGCTGCTTTGAAAGATGAATGATCTGACTGCGAGCGGCTGCCTGCTCGCATGAGGAGCGTTTAGTCAATTTGGCATGAAGCAGAATATCTAAATCATTAAGGTGTGTGGGCTTTGCAGTGCATAAATAAGTTACGAATTAGGGATTCTGAGTGGTTGCTCCCCCCTTGTGTGCAGTGCTCCAAGTGATTACTGTTCCCCTCTTTGTCTAATCAGAGATCCTCAGCTCAGAGCAGGTTTCTAATTTAAACGCTTGAGTACAACATATCTCACTAAATTAAATAACTTTTACCCAGGCAAATCATTGTAGACACGTGTCTTGTGCACAACGGGTTCTACCCCCACCTTATACATGACTTTTCCTTGTCTCTAATATAGCTTCTTCTGAAAGGCAAATGATTCCTAATATAAACATGAATAAGCCAGGCTTTGCAGTATTGTATCTTCAAACAACTCATTTTGAGACATTTACTAGAAAATGCAGAAAGCACCCTGTGACTTTAGACATGATGCCTTAGTTTATAGGGCCTCTGGCTCCCCAAGCTAAATTAGAGTTATTATAGAATATCTTTCTTTGGGGCCTCAAACACCAGTACTCCTGGTGTCTCTTACAGCTTCTGTCTGTATTGCAATGCTAGAGTTAACGGAGTAAAGCGTGTGTGCAAATACCATAGAGCTGCTCCCTATATAAACACACCTTTATGTAAATAATTGCTTAGCAAACTCAGTAGGTGGCCATCAGTACCTCTAGAGATGTCCCAGCACTTATACCTCTCCTACCCTGCCTCTGGGTCTCGGCTTTTGGCAGTGCTGCCTGTAGGGTTGAACACAGACCTTAAACCTGCCTAATGAAGGAGCTGTGCTACAGGCTGGCTGTCTTCCAAATGGAAATGACTTTGGTTCTGTATAGATAGTAACAGAAAGATATTTAAGATATTCAAAGCCCACGAAAGCCTATAAATACAAGCTCCTGTGTCTGACCTAATGAAAGGAGGAGTGCGCTGTGCTTGATAATGCTGTCACCTGGCCAAAGGTACATCCTGAGGGTCAAGGGGTGAAAATGGGGCACCCTTGTAAATAGACGGAAACATTTAATATGGTCACATGTGTGCAGGGGGGAAGGCTGCCCTTGCTTGTGTAGTGGATGAAGTGAATTAACTTGGAGCTTGACACACACTTGCAGTGTGCTTGGTCTCTAACTCACAAAAGGGTGGCTTTGTAGGTCTGCTTTTCCTTCTGTGTCCTGGGTTCAGCGGGTGTATGGTGGGGGCATCATGGTGCTGGGGACCCCCTTAGAGTGATGTCTTGGGGGGGGGAGTGAGAGAGCGGCTGCGTGGTTCTGAGTTACAGCTGGGCTTAAACCACTACACTGCCAGAGGCAGAGACATCTCAATCAGCTGTGAAGTGGCTGCGGAGTGCAGATGAGCACATTAAAGTACAGCTGATGCAAGCTGGCTCAGTTTGTGCTGGGAGCTGTGGCCACTAGATGGATGGGGTGTACTGCAGCATCCGGGGGAGTAGGTCACAGGAACAGGGCACAGGCGCTGTGTTCTCAAATCTGCTATTTCCACAGGTAAATCTCAGATAGGTGTTTGTGTTGATGCTCGGATTGACTCCACAACTCGTTAAAGTTGTGAAGTAGGTATGCTTTTTATTCAGCGCTGAGACGCACGGGGATAATTCCTCAAAGTCATGCGTGCTTCAGTGTTGTTTCCCTCTACATTTATTCTCTATAGTTATATATATTCATAAGGTTGCACAATATGCCTATACATATTCATGTCCTATCCCCTCTTCATATTATAATGAGTTAGAAAGTCCTTTGCGCCTGCGCAGTGCCCCCTCTGGTCATGGGCAGGGGTCTCGAGATGAAGTAACTGAGTCTTCCTCCTGTGGGTAGGGGTCTTCAAGATGAAGTAAATGAGTCTTCCTCTTCTTGAACTTTTCACCTTTTAGTCTTCACCTATGGCCTTAGGGTTTGGTCGGTGTCCCAGCCATAAACCATCTGCTTCTCCCCCTTCAGGCCTCTGCTTTTCCTTATCAATAGCTGCTTATCAGTAGAATCAGGCCTCTGCTTTTCCTTGTCAATAGAACCAGGTGTCTGCTTTTCCTTATCAATGGTTAGAGCCTTTGTTCTGCTTAGTAGGCGTGATAGGTACAGACAATACTTTTGTTTAAGCAACCGAATTCCTCTAACTCCCTTGTACAACCCCCCTGTACAACCCTCCGTACGTTGGTTGACCCTGTATCAGTGTGTGCAAGTGTTCAGAGTTACAAACAGGCTTTTGGCTCAGGCTTGGAGCTGTTCAGACATTCCCTCATGCTGCCTTGATCCTGCTCATGTCTTGATGCTTACTGCAGCCAGAAGGTAGACTTTATAGGTGGAGGTTATTGGTTAACTGGCTTATCCCACAAGGACAGTGAAGCAGAACTTCATATGCATGAAAATATTCAAATATATGGTTTTAAAAGTTCTGTGAACTGGCTTAAAGGGGATTCTTGGGGTGGGGTTATGGCAGATGGGATCCTGTGCAGGAAGGGTCAGCCCTGTGCTTTGCTCATAGAGGGTCTCTCCATTGCCTTTTCTGAATCATTTCTGGGTTATATAGAGCTCAGCTACTTATCCTCTCGGGAAGAGATGCATCTTCTGCTCTGCAGCTTTTTTGGCCAGGTTTTCTGATGAAGAGCAGAGCTGTCTTGCCAGTTTTGGCAGGCACAGGGATAGTGTTTGGACAAAACCCTCTCTGTGCCTGCCCAGCTTTGCTGTGGGTAAAACCCTGTGGGGCAGCCAGGGGCTCAGCACAGAGAGCTTCAGGAATGATGGAAGAGTTTGAGGGCATCTGTGTTAAGAAACACCCATATTTCATGCATAGTTCATCACAGACCAGGGCTGGCCTGTTTTTATCTAGGATTTAAAAATCTTTCTACCTTACCCATGGGTGCACATAGCTGGAGGGAGCATTGGCAAGGAGGGGGATCATTAGAGCAGCACCCAAGGATACCTGGCAGTCAGGTGATGAGCTGCAAATTAGATCCCTTTCTCAATTCAAAGCATTTTCAGGGTTTGGGGTTTGTTTTTGTCTAAGTGATCAACAGCTCATCACTTCTGGAGGTGTATCCTTCAGACAAGGGACTGCTCACACTGACTGGAATTGTTCCTGTCTCCTCGTTTTGATCTAAACCATGCGCTAATCAATGAGACAAATCTTTTTAAGGACAAGAGGATGGTGGGTGCCATATTTCTGGTGTAAACTCTGAATAAGGAGGCATGTGCTAAAACCCATGGAGCCTCTCTCAGAAATGCCAATCTTTCCTTGGCATGTGAATAATCCTTAATAATGAATAAAGCTGTTGATGTCTCAAAACAAATGTGAGGCGATACTTTGCCAAAGGAGCAGATGCTGTGTGGCATCCCATTGTATGGTTTAAACTCCCAGAAATTTGCTTTTTTTTTCCACTCAGTGATACTTCCTGGAGTTGTTTCATTCTGCCAACTTCTAGCTCCTCAGAAAAAGCAGAGAGCACTAGAAGTGAGATGATACTTTCTGGCTGTGAAATGGAAATGTCTTTTTGTTTTTTAATAAGGGAAAACTCTTTTTTTCTTTTTTCTTTTTTTCTCTTTAGCTTCCTTTAATCATTAAATATATTTCAATTGAAACTTGGCTTTTTTCTTCTAATATTCCCTTCACTTTTTCCATTCCACCCAAGCCACTGATCCCCAACCAGCATTATTTGAAGGATTGCTCTGCATTTTAGTGCAAAATTGCCCTGGGAGAGACTCAGTTTTGCCCCGTCACCCTCATTCTTGTTGCCTGGGATCACAACGTGAAACCCCTCAAGATGTGTTGTGTAGTAACAGATCAGCCTTTGCCTGTGAGCCCAGTCTTGGTTAACCTTCAAAACCTCTTCCCTGGGGAGGTCCAGCACCACCACTGCTGCTGTAAACCTCTCAAGCAGAGGTGTAACCTGCTTTGTTTGCAGCCACAGCGGGAGCAAGGAGCTGCTGTTCTAGCCTTGGGAGCATTTTATTTTCACTTTGCAGTGGTATAAATGACATAAAAAAGCTCCCATAACAGTTGATCACGCCTTCAAAGCAGCATCAAAAGGAAATACCCAGCTTAAAAATGACTAGTTAAGTTATTCACTGCTGCTTTTCAAGCTCGTGCTGGTCATCCTGCATCCCGATTTTCTCGACTTCATGTGCAAACTCTACAGCTCATTAGATTGCAGTATGCAGACTGATTCGGAGAAAACTCCAGGAACAAACTCGCCAACAGAGTTTCAAGTTGACAAGCAGGTATTCTTTATTGCGGCGCCGGGAGACACGGGGGATAGCTCCTCCTAACGTGTGTCCCCGAATTGCTATACAGGTTATATGGTCACCGAGCATATTACATCATTTTCCAGAAAGTTTCCCGCATGCATACAAAATGTGTGGTCTTTAAGGGTCGTTTTTCTCAACAATGCTCATAACCAGCTTAATTAACATTACAGACGTAGCAATCACCCTGTCCTTCCGCTTATCAGTTAGTTTAAGTGCTCTCATCCTGGACATCTGCTAGGCTCGGATACTCCCTAGTAGGTGCTTACACCACCTTAATGGGATTATTAATACCCCAAACATAGCAATCATCCTGTCCTTTTACTTATCTGTTAGTTTAACGGTGCCCACCCTGGACATCTGCTAGTCCCAGATACTCCCCATCCCCAGGTCCTGTCCTTCTATTCTGCTTTTCTTACACCTTTTGTACTGAGGTCCTAGGGACCTGAAACTATGTCAAGGGCCTTCAAGCACCGCAGTTATTTTCCATTACAAAGCCATCACACTTAACATTGCTTAGAACGGATTACATTTTGTGCCTTTGTGCCTCCTTGTCTCAAGACGCAGAACAGCATTTAATGTAATGGGCTGGTTGGGATGCCTTGTTGCAGGCATAGTGGCTGCTGGGCTGCTACACCCTTGAAATCCAACCAGGCAGTTTGTGATCTGAGTTTGCAGCTCTTTGTGGTACGTCATAGAAGGATGCTTCTGAAGGCATGTTATGAAAGATGTGGGGAGCACCTGTATCACCTGTCTGGTCTGCCCTGATTAGCCCAGCCACTGCTCTTTGCTGTGATCTGATTCACTCTAGCTGTTTCTCATTAAATTGCACCCATGGGCTTGGCAATAGCTGTATGCTTTTAACCCTGATAATATAAGTTAAATTAGCATGGCTAATAGCCTTATTATCTAGTCATTTGAATACATTTTGCTTTCTAAATGGCAAGCAGGACTTTACCATGTTACACAGACATGGTACAAGTTAATCCAAAAGAAATGACAGATAACTTATCTCTAATTGCAGCCAGCTCAGGAGAATACAAAGCACACTACCAGATACAACCTGAAACCTCATTGCAGAGCTCCTCAAGTCCCTATCATAACAGTTTAGCTGAAGACTGTGAAGGTTTGTCCCACCAGTACCACTGTCAGATACATTTGCCTTTTACAGAGAGGGCTTGCAAAGTGGCTGCTCATCACTGTTCTCTTCAATGTCAGCTGTAACCTGTCAGGCATTGAAATAAAACAAGCTGTTAGCACTGTAATACGTATTTATGCCACCTTTTGTGCATATCACATATTCTGTAGACCACATGAATCTATATAATCAATTTGCCCACTGCAAAAAGCTGTAACTCACAGGTCTGACATGGCTAAAGTATTAAAACTCAGTAGAGAGGCACTCCCTACCACCTAGATAGCCAGAAACCTGTGGATTTCACCTGTTATTTATCAAGATGATGGGTTTTCTTTGCTGTTGCAGGTACAGCTGAGGGCTGTGGCGTTCAAATGGTTTACGTCTCTTTTTACAAAGTGAAAACCAGTGTGTTAGATGATTTTCTCAGGAATTAAACCAGGGAGAAAAATAGTATAAACATGTTGGCCAAAGATGCTATAGGGTAACTTGAACACCATCCCCCACCCCACTCCCCCCCCCATTTGACAGTCAGGAGTCTGTTCTCCTTCATTTTAAATAACAAAAAACCCTTATGGACGCAATCAGATGCCTGCAGGGCTCTAGCTGGCAGCACTGCATTATGGAGGGGAGGCAAAGCGGTGGGAAGCCAGGAAGCCCTGAATGTCCCAGTTAGGACTGGGGCAGTGGGAGGGTGAAGTTACAGCTCCAAGCTGGGTGTGTTACTGGTAGATGGAGGAATTGGGGATGGAGGTTACTTCTTTGTAATGCCAGTAGCTCAAGGCATCTCCCATCAGGAGTATTGACCATCAGGTCTCTTGCCCTGTCCCAACAAAGCAGGTCTTTGGTAACTGCTGGAACTTCTCCAATTTACATGTGCTTGTTTTCTCAGCCAGTTAAACAAGCTGCAGAGATTTGCTGTGTCATGTTGCTGAAATGTGATTGTATTCCCCCAACCCTGGAAACCCCTGTGTCTCAACTTGTGGAGCTCTGGGAAGCTCTCCCTTCTGACCCCAACAAGAAGGGCTCCCCAGGCCTTGATCGTGCTTTCTCTGGTGCACGTGTGTTGCACTAAGCAGCTCTATGAAATGGGAGAAAGAAACTGAAGCTGAAACATCAGGGTGACAAAACTTGATGGTTTTGTGTGTATTTGAGGAAGCTTTTCAATTGTACTGATTGTAGTAGGGTTTTCTTTAAAGGGCTGGGGTAGTTCACAGTCTCCTAAAACATAAAATACTGCTTGTAATGCATCATAATACCCAATCCTTCCAAACGGGTATTTAATCAGGATAATGGGATAGTAAAATGAGAGTGGTTAGAATAGTGCAACTGAGCTGCTTATTATTAGAAATGCTGAACAAGGGGCCTGGAGACTGATGGCAAAGGAGCCGCTGGTTGTTCATAGGAACTTCTTTATCTAAGATTCATGACAGGAGGTTAATGACATCTTGCTCCAGACCCTTTTTTGGCTCCGGGACCCCTGCCAAAGTTTAGACTCCCGTTCTGAGTGTTGACAGGCAGAGAGAGCACTTCAAAATGTGTTATGGACATAATTAGTTACTGTTATCACAGTTTTCTTAATTAGAATATCATAAAAAGGGGAAGTGTGATCATTTACATGGAACAGATCGGAAGAGCAACGATTCTAAAGGCCAGAGACTGAATGCCAGAGAGAAGTATAAAGGTTATCTGCCTTTGGGATGAGGGATGCTGCTCACCTGGGGCATTCAGAAGGATGCCTGGAGGTGCTCTCACTGATGACTGAACTTTTCTTTCTCTCAACTTCCCACTAACTCAGCCAAATTGCACAAGCAATTGCCCATCCATCTCCTCCAGGATGGCTCACCCGCTGCCAGGATCCTTGTAAGGCTGATAACTTGCAAATGTTAAAAGGAAGCTTGTTTTTAAAAAGACAGGTTCTTTCATGAGCTGCATTTTTCCTGCTGTTTCTAGACAAGAGGATCCAAGACATCCAAGTTATTTATTTTCATAATTGTGGGGAGAAACTAGAAACCCATTATAAAAGAGAAGCAAGCAACTAAAGAAAACTCACTTATTTTATTGTTATCTTTTATTCTTTATCAGCGTTCTGCCTAACTTCTCACACATGCCGGTCTTAAAAAGGCAAAATGCCACCTCTGCTTCAGCACTGGCTGCTCCCAACCTCCACACCTGATTGAAAACTGCTTCTCTAAGCTCTTTTCCAAATCAATCTGCTCGAGTCCACACCAACCTATTTGCAGTCTTGGTTGTCTCTGCCATGCATGAGGTCTGCTTTACCAGAACTCTGGGGCATGAGATGCCCCCAGTTATTTCTTGGGGACTGTGAATATGAAGCTTGCAACAAAAATTCCCACTGATTACCAAAACTCCAGGAGCTCTTCCTGAGTGAGATGGATACTGCATGTTATGGAGGAGAAGGTGCTCGGTGGCCTATATCTGTGCTGTGCTGCATGGCCTGCCTGTGTGCCATTGTACTGACACAGAGCAGCTCATGGCAGGGAATGTAGCTCTCAATCAAGAAACCTGCTTCTTTTGTTGTATTAAACCTTTGTCTGCAAGTAGTGCTTAAGTTGTACTTGGGGAACCCTGGATGCAGCAGCCCACGTATGCGCTGTAATCTCAGCTGTAATGTGGCTCAGCACCTGCGTGTGCTGGTTGCTGTGAACTGAATCTTGCTTGGTTGGATGGGGAGATATGGCAGCTCTGATGAGATGCCAGAGATGATCTCTCTGCCCTGAGCATCAGCTTCCTCAAGCAGAAGTCCTTGGCAATGACAAGGTCATGCTTTGCACCTAAGGGAAAACAGTGCAATGGTAAATAACCTTGCACACAGCCATGGTACCGGGATTCTTCGGGATTAATTAACCCACTCTCTTTCCCTTTTCACCTGACAAATAGTTTCTGGTGAGACTGAATTTAAGACACTTAAATGAAATTCAGTGTGACTTTTTTCCCATTAAAGGAGAGACTGATTCATAGTTTTCCTGGAGGCAAAGGCTAGGTTTTTCTCTAATGTCATTCCTTCTGCATATGGCTGCACAAACTCACTCCTCTCTATCTGCCTGTCCTCCACCCCCTCCAACAGTGTGCACGCTCATCCTCGCACACAAACTTGGAGGAATGATGGTTCTGGGAGCCGTGAAGTGTCCGTATCCATGGGGGTAACTGACACTACTGCTACAAGTGCTATATGTGTTTAATTGCTAGGAAGCACTGAGTCAAGAAGCTGGGGGAAAGCACTAGATTTGGGGAAGTGAAGATCACAAAACACTAACCATTAAATCATCATGTTTGCAGGGACCATCCAAAACCTGGTCTAAGACATGTGAGGCTGAGGTTCAGGCTGTGTCACAAAATACCTACAGCAAGATATTTAGCTCTAGTTTCCTAGAAGTGCCCTACTGGGGCTCCACTGGCTGTGTAGGAATGGCTCCAGAGGGACATTCCCCCAGCCCAAATGACTGATGGACCCAGTGCACCTTTGTGTGACGGAGCGTTGTACCAAGTGCATAGGTCACCAGAAGTATTCTATTGGGGTTCTTCCTAATTCTGCACCCTAATTTGACCTTTCCAGTGGGAGAGGAGCTGTTCTTGCCTGGTCATGGGAGGTGGGGCCACAGAAGCAGGCTGGCCTCCAATGGTAGCTTATGGATGGGAAGGGAGACAGGTAAATCTCTTGTTTGTCTACCCCTTGTTTGTACTGTTCTATAAATGAAATGAGTCCAGAGATGCAAAAATGGTGATTTTTTTTGAGACCTAAATCTGTGAAGAGTTAGTAGTATTGCTCAGTGCTTGTCCCACGTAGCTAGCACCCAAACTGCTGCAGCCAGTGTTGTCTTGCAGCTCTCACCTAGGAGCAATACCAAGTCCATGCAATGAGTGATGGAACTCAGTGCCCAGGAAAGAATGGGAAAGCGAGCTGGGTTAAAAATGCAACAAACTCTGCACATTTATATGAAGGGACTGTAATTTTCACATTTAACACTCCGTTAGAGCTAATGGAAAGCTGATATTTTTCTGTAGGTGTGAAATTAACCTTTCAATAAAACTAAAAGCTATCTTGAGCATTTTCAAGCTGAAGTTTAAAATAGAGCAATTATGAAACTTGCTGAAAGGCTGCCAAGTTTTCTTGTTGAAAACTGCTGCAAATGAATTATATTTCCCCTGTGATTTACAGCACAGTGTGAGGGAACTTTAGTTTGTATTTAAATCTGCTTCTATTAAAGACTATTGGCAGCTTGAAGAAATTTAATTTTATTTCTTGGGCAAAGTTGTCAAACTCCATCAGAGAAAATTCCTTTCAATGTTTAATGCTACAAATTGCTAAACATGGCATTGTTTTGAGGAATGCCATGTGTCACAATTGTGTGTCTCGTTGAAAGCAAATTCTGTTTCTAAGCAAGGATGGCTGATGCTGAACAAAGCAGCTCTCCTCCTTCTTGTGGAGACTATTGGAGGCAGGCAGGGGGGTGAGGGGAGTTTAGTCTTTCCTTAAATCCCAGAAAAGCCGGGATCATCCACACCATGCTCCATTATCCCCATTTGGGTTAAAAAAGGGAAGCTGAAATGCATATAGGTTTTGCACTCATAGATGTATGTGCATGTGTGGTGTCCGTGTAAAGGGTGATGTATGCCAACAGGGTTGCTATAGGACACTGGGAGAAGTTATTAAGCCAGCATCCATTCTGGAAATGCAGCCAACTTTGCTTTCTACTCCTAGAAACAAGGGATTAAATACCAGGTCATAGCTCACTGCTCTCTTTTTACCCTGTGGCGTTCACCGCAGACCAAAAGGAAGAAATTCCTGGGGAAATGGAGTATGGGGAAGATGGTCCCTCGTGGTATCACAGCTGTAGTGTCTGGAGAGAGAAGTGGAAGCTGCTTTGCTCACCAGCTTTCTAGGAAGTGGATTGAAATAGGGCTTTTTGATATGAAGGATAAGAAAATAAAAGGGGTCTATAGAAAGGATTTTTAAATAAGCAGTTAGCATTAAAAATGTTCCTGTATGGAAAGGCCTTGTGTTACTATATACAGATACCAGTGTTTCACGTACATTAACACCTGCAATTTCAGTTGGATCCTTACAAACTAACTCCTCAGTGACCTTGAAAGCTTGACAAAGCAAGTCATACTGCTAATGCTAGGTGGTTATTAAAATTAAGCATGGTTGGAATAATATATTCCACGTAATGACAAGGTAATTCTTTGAGATATTAATATCTGAGGTCAAAAGCGAAAGAGTGTTTAGTTTTCAAACTGCATTCTGAAAATAGCATGGAAGAGGTTGCTTAAAGCCACCTCCATCCCCAGGAGCACTGAGAGCAGGATGCTTGCCTGCCCCATGAGCACTGTGGCCTGATAGGGGCTCATCCTCCCCAGCATACCTCTTCTCCTTTCCCTGCTGTATCCCATGTAAACCCAAATAACACCAGCTGCTTGGTACCGCATCCACTTTGCTTCCAGCTAGGGGTGGGCTTGGGTCTGGCTAGACACCACCACGAATAGGGTAGTTTGTGGCAAACAAAACACTTGGGCTCAGTTTTACTTCACAGATGGTGTTTCCAGCCTTGGTCTCGCTTGAAGAGCTTCCCATACTTGATGGACTGCTCTTTGGTGCAGAACAAAGTACATCTGGGGACCTGTCCTGATAAAGACACATTAGCTCAGCAACAACTGAATTATTTGCAATCACTTCTGTGCCCGTATATCTAATTAAAGAGAAACTATTAACATGCCAAAGTAACTGATATTCTTGCAGTCTCCATAATTATTCTCCATAAAGGTCTGTCAGCTGAACAAGTATCATATATTGCCATTCATCCTAATAAGAGGTAGGCTACTTGCCCAGCTTGTGCTTGGCGCTACCAGCTTCAGCAAAGTGACAATGATTTACATCACTGGAAACCTGTCTTGATAAATGCAATTGCTAGTAGATAATCGATTTCTTGGTAAAATTCAGCTGAGAGAGCATCATGACTCTTGAAAAACACAGCAAAGTGGCTTCTAAAAGTGATGAATCACATTTCTGATCTTATTTATGTTGGTCTTGCATCAAAGTAGAGTGAAATTTGTTGGGAGTAGGTTCACCTGTACCGTTGCTAAAGTCAGCAATGATTTAAAGGATGCTGAATTTAACTGTACTTCCTCACAAGGGGCCAGCTCCTGAAAACATGGAGAACCACGCTAGATGGGATTTGAACTGGAGTGAATCAAACATACAGCACAGGTACTGAGGATGGGAAGCAAGTCAGTTGCTAAAAGAGCAGGAAAAGGACTTTTGTCATGGTTATATTGTGTGTCCAGTCAGTATGAAAATAGTGGAGGTCACTCAGTGCAGAATTAAATACTGAAGTGTGGTGCTCACAACTGGAGCTCCAACACACAGCAGCAGACGCATGGGGATGGAGGGCTTCAGTGCTGTGCAGGAACACTTGAGAGCTGAGTTTTTTGGTGTATTTTTAGCATCAAGAAAATAACTATAGACTGTAAAGGGTAGAAAAATTGAAGGTGTTTTTTTTTTCCTTAAAGGATAAAAAAAAAACACATTTCCCCCTCCTGCACATACTCTTGTATGTACTCAAGCTCCTGCAGGAACTTGGATGGTGGGAGCTTTCTCTTCTCCGTGAGTGACCTGATAGGGAGGGTGCTGCTCCAGTGGGTAACTCTGGGAAATTACCTGCTCTCCTGTCTGAAATCACTTGACTGCAGCTCCAACCATAATTACAAGTTGTCAAAAAGCTGCAGCAGATAGTGGTTTTTATTTCTTTCACTGAAGTTATTCTCAGAAAATGATCCGTACCCAGGCTTGTGCTATAAACAGCTCATCAGAAACTCCTCATTACAATGAATATTGCCACACCAACAGCCAGAAGCTGAGCAGCAGCCATGGGTTTGAACCACTCCTTACTGATGGTACATTGTCAGTACCAGGGGGAGGTTTTGGCTGCCACTTAGTATTTGGGAGTTCCCTTGTAATTTTTCCAGTTCCCAGTTCTTTTACTGCAGCCTCATCAGAATGACCAAATGGGCACAAATTAGTTGCTAGGTTTTTGTGTATCTACTTTGGCTGAATAGTTTGCTATTGCAAGATGCAAAAGGGAAGTATTTGTGCTGGATTTCCAAAAGGATTAGATTCTTGTAAAGCTATTAATCTTGGAAGCTGATAAAAAAAGATGAAAATCCCTTTTCTTATTTCAGGGTATGTAGTTAACAGCACAAGAGACCTCATTTTCATAGAAACCTCCAAAGTTTTAAGCTTTCTTTTGCCAAGGAAGCAATATTTTCTTCAATACACCTCCTCTCCCCAAGGTCCTTCAAAAGTTCTGTTTACATGAAAAACCTCATTCAATAAAACACAGTTGAGAGATTTCAAACAGCTCTCATTTTAGTCAAATAAATTGACAGAATTCCCTTTACCCTGCAGAATAAAGATTTCTTTGGCAGCAAGTTACCTCCTGCTGCTTCCAAGTCTTTCTGCTTTTGAGTTACTTGAGAGTTTCAGTGATACTCATTTGGGTAGTGCTGTGTGAATCCGAGCTGTGGACAGGATAAAGGACTGCTGCAGAGTCCTTCACACCTACAACTTGCACTGTCTGTGGTTATTATCTCCTATTCTCACCACTGAATTCTGTTTATAATAGAATCATAGAATGGTTTAGGTTGGAAGAGACCTTAACACTCATCCAGTTCCAACCCCTTGCCATGGGCAAGGACACCTTCCACTAGAGCAGGTTACTCCAAGCCCCATCCAACCTGACCTTGAACACTGCCAGGGATGGGGCAGCCACGGTTTCTCTGCACATGTGTAACAGAGATAAAAGTTCTACTGTCTAAATCGTGTCTTCACAAAGTGGAGAAGAGGGTGTGCAGGGCAAAAGATCCTAAATTGCCCATCACAACAGTGGTACAATCGCTACATCTATAGAGCAAACCAGCAGCATGCCCCAGCTCCCCAGCAGCAACAGGAGGCCACTTGGGGAATTTCACAAACTTTTTAGTGGTGGGATAACTCAGTATCAATTATTTTGTGGCTACCCTTAGGAAACAAAATGCCTGTTAAAGATGGGTTAGAAGAAAATAGGTTTCTATATTTAAAAAGGCCAGACAATATTAATATGCAAGTGCAGGGAAATGGCTAATGAACAGGATTCGCTCTTACTAAGGCAATCCATAACCTCTTTGAGTGCCACAATTGGTGGGGAAGTCACTGCTGAAGAGACTAGAATTAATGAGCTGTCTCAGGAATTTTATCAAGTTCTCTTTAAAAGTCTTTCTCTTGTTCCTGAGGAGATGGATATATTCAGAGAGAGGCAGAGAAAAAATGTCTTTGTATCTGCTTAAAGGTTGAATGATCATGAAGGCTATAAACCCCCTGAGCTTAGGAAGCTCTTCACACTGAATTTTTATGGGAGCTTTGAACAGCATCAGTCCCATTAGTAAAGAAATACATTTAACCTCCTCAATCTGCCGGTTTACCTCCTAGGGCTCCAATCCATCAGGATTCTTTGGTGTATGAGCATGTTTCAAATGAGAGTGGTAGCATGAATAGACTGGACTAGGCATGGGCTTTGATGTAGGTTTTTAATAAAGACACGAGGCTGAAGCTTGTACAAAACTATTATTACATAATGTTTTCCCAGGGCCAGATTGATTGAACTATCCTTCACTAAACTGATTATTACTGTAGCAATTACAGGAGTTTTGGAGGAAAACAAGCTTGAGTCTTACTGCCTTTCGTCAGTGTCTGAATCTCAGGTGAAGCTGCCTCATTTCTTTGGTTGCTGCATTTAGAGTGGAGTAGAAATGAAACCCCACTCTTCCCTCCTGTAGAGGAAAGCTGACGCTCACAATTGCCATGTGAAGCAGTTACCCCTCCGTATGTCCCACCCTGCAGTAACAGAAAGGTAAATGCATATTTACTAGAGCAGCTGTGCTGTGGCTTACATGAAGATGACTTATTCACATGCCCACATCACAAAGTGACATGTTCTCTTAGATCAGAGCTTATGAGGAAGGCTTGGGTGCGTATTCACCCCCTTCTTTGCTGCTGAGCTCTTGGTTCAAGCAAGAGGGGCATCACGCTTCTTTAAAAGTATTTCCTTCAAGAAATGGAAGAGTCTCAAAGGCTCCGGGTGTGTGTTCGAGTGTGTACATATGCATGTATTCATAATTTCCTGTGGCAACTGTCATCCTCTTTTTATTAAGAATCTCTCACACATCTACAGATATATATAAATTGTATGTAGGAGTTGCTCTCTCCTGTATCCTAAGAAGAATGCAGAATAAGTAACGGAAGACACAGGACATAAATGAGCTTCCCTGACATTAACATCTTGTGCCTGTGTGTAGAAGTACTACCTATAATTAGACAGCAATCTTTCTCCTGTTTTCTGCTCCTCTTTTACACTCAGGACTATGGGTCACTTCCCAGCAAGTACAGGAACCCATTAGACCACAGTGGGTGAATCAGCTGAGGATCTCCCCCATCCTGGGTGGGAAGTGATGCTACAGAGGAGCTCTGCTCCCAACACTGCCAAGGAGCAAGTGGAGAGAAGGTGGGCAAGGGCGGGTTTGTAAGGCATCCCTGTGCAAAGAGAAGAGAGGCAAGCAGAGGGGAAAAAAAGAGTCCTTTCACAGGGTATGTTTTGATCATTTTTGGTTTTAAAATATGAAATAGGAGGCTTGAACAAAGAGCTGGGAGCAAGTAGATAAAGAACCGTGTGACACCTCAAGAGCAAGTTGTGCTGAACAAGTAAATGAATTCAGGGTTTGCCGTCAGTCTTCTAAAGATGCAACTTCAGGGTTTAAGAGGTTTTTTTCCAGTTAGAAAAAAGAAATGGATATAAGCTGTTTTCAGCAGCTGTCTCTGGTTTCAGAAGGGAAATGCAAGCCGTGGAAGGTAGATTCTCTGAAGCATGGTAACCACTTTGGTGGAACTATCATTATAAAGAGAGGATAAAATAAATACATTCTAGACTGAAAGAAGATGTCATAGAAATGGTTCCAGTATCAACAGTAAATATTTTGCTCCTGCATAAAAGCTCTAGGCAGTCCTGTCACATACAAGGAAAGGAGGGATGCTGCGAATCCTATAGACATAACCCCAGTGTTTCTCAGTGTCCTATAATGTGAAGAAGTTAAGGCCAATTACAGGACACTTAATAGTAATAAAATACCCTCTCTTTACCCTTTGGAGTGTGTATATGCTCAACTAGCATTGAATGTCACAGCAGCAAAGCTTGAAGTAAGATCTATCCTGGAAAACTTCATTAAAAGGTTTTAATAACACGAGAACTAAAACCCATGGCAAATGCTGGGGCTGGCTAGTGTTCTGAGATGTCTTTATGCAAAATCTGCTGCCAGTTCAAATTAACATCTCGCATAACTAGCTCTGGAATGAGAAGTGATAGTCTGAGTGCTGAACAAACCCCAATTTCTATCTCTGCTTATGCCCTGCCCTAAGGTTAATCCTCCCTCCTTTAGCACAGCTCTTCAAAAGCTTATGGAAAAGGTGTCAAATCGTCATTCATAAGGTTTAAAGAGGTGGACAAAGAAGTATTTTAGCATAGCTTAGATGTCACTAGTGCCTGCTAGAAGCTTTGAGGCATACCCCTGCATGTTGTGATATTTGAGCTTTCCAGCACAGAAAACTGTGCTTAATAATCTGAGGTTTAGAAAAATATGCAAAACATAAGTAATGGAAACAAATAAGTGTATTTGTGGCATTCAGAATCACATGAGGCCAAGCATCAGTATCTGCTTCTGCAAAGGAAGTGCTGGGAATACTGGCTCTGTGTAATTAAGACATGGTGTGTCTTGATCAGCAAGCTTTTATTCCCAAGTGTTGCTTCTTCTGAGCTCTGCAGGGACCTTTCCCTTGAGGCAGGCCTGAAGGTTGGAAATATGTTCTCAGAGACGCATCACAGTGCGGGTGATTTCCTGGGTAGTGAATGTCTCTGTGCAACGGCTGAGCATCCCTGTGTGTCCCCAGGCAGGGGATGAGTGAAAAGCCTGTACACTGGTCCTCACTGGAGACCCATGATGGAAAAGGCAGGGAGGTGAGGAAGGTCCATGCCCTGGCTGGGGCTTTGTCCCCATTGCACTGAGAGCAGGGCTGGCTGCGTAAGCCAGGCACAGCCTGGGTCTCAGCACACTCCTGCCTTGCTGGCAGGTAACATCTGTCTGTGCAGACATCCCTAGATCAGCGTTTGTCATTTCTGTGACCCTGTTCCTCACCCTGCGCTTGGTTTGAAGTGGCTTGACCTAACAGCAGCATTTACCAGGAGTGTTTCCATCGCAGTCCTGGGATGTGCAATGGCTGCTGCAGGGTAGGGAAGTTTTCAGCAGGAAACTCACTGAGTAGGTGATGCTGGTGTGTCTGGTACCTGTATGCACAGGGCTATATGAGCTTACAGGTACTTGTATGCTCACTGGTTGCCACTTGGCTGTGTGCTGCCAGCTGCTCTCTCCTCTTGACCTGCTTGGCTGTGGGATGAGCACAGGCTTGGAATGTGTGAACCATTGCAGGGGCAGGCAGTCCGGGGGAACTCCATGTCTGCAGCATTTGAATGCTTTGAATTCCTGAATGAAGGAAAAAGGGAAGTTGAACCTCAGCCTGGTTCTGCAATGGCTCAGAAGCTGGAGAAGGGACAAGCTTCATCTCATTTTTAATGTTTTTAATATTGTAAAGTAGTGAGTTCTTAACCTCTTAATGCTTAATGAAATTTTATTGTTTAAAATCTATTTTTTAAAAAAATTTAAGTAATAATTGAATAAATCCCCACTGGTACTTAAAGCACCTTCTAAACAGACTTCAGCAAAGCTCCTTGGTGATACTGAGCAATAACTGTCCCAGTGCTTGGAAGGTGGAACACGTTAAAGCAGCACCTATGTCAGCTTCAGTGTGATTGCAGAAAGCCTGGTGAGATACTTGCTCTCCTCAGGATGTCCTCACCCCATACTGTGACAGAGGAATCGTTGAAAGTTAAAAGAAAACCCACTATTCATTGATGTAAGGACTTCACTGAAATTTCCCCAAAGCCCTTAATAGGCAAGGAACACATCTTAATAAGCAAGAAGTACAAAAAGGCTCCTTAAAACTTTAATTGCTGGTCTATAACTCTAGAACTGGCAATCTTGCTTTTAATGGCTCTGCTGTACAGCTGGATTGTCAGCCACTGAAGTTATTAGTTTATAATTAAAATGCTGGCAGTTCCTTAATTATAGGCACTGCTACAATATCACTCACCACTGTAATTGTTTGGTTTTCTGATGGGGAGCATGAGCAATTATTTTCCTTCAGGATCTTCAAACGAAATATTATTGGGAAGGAGATGCTCATCATGTCAGCCTACTGCTGAGGGAAAGGTACAGCGCACAGTGTGCTCTGCAGGAAACACTGCAAGCAAAAGTGCTTCCAGAAAGAACAGTTTCAGGGTGAGGTTTTCAGCCACCCAGGCTGACAGCAGGGTAGGATCTGACATGGTAAATGCTGGGATTGCTCTCTCCCCTTGGGGGCTGGAAAGCCAGGGTGGATGTGCTGACAGCAGGGACGTAATAATGCTGTCCAAGAGCTCAATTCCCATGTTATGTGAAACCCAACCTTCTCCTATTTTGCTGCAGAAAGAAATATTGGGCCACTGTCAATAGAGGAGCTTTTTCACCTGTTCAGTGCTTTGTCTGAGTGAGCAGTAGCACAACTGCACACTAAATTCAGTGGCCAGATCATGGTACAAGAAGCCTTGTAAAGCACAACTGGTCTGGGGGAGCTGCTGTGGGAAGATCACATCCAGGCAATGCTCAGCTGTGTGACAGAGCCCACCTCATCCCATGGTTGCAAGGGCTGGGGCAACAGCGCAATGGCTGGTAAAGGAGTGTCAGTCAGAGTGCAAAGGGTAGAAATTTTCCTCATGTGAATGGTTAAATGTTGGAACCGGGACCCAGAGAGGTTGTGGGACCTCCAACCCTGGGGACACTCAAATATGCTGGTCCAGGCTCTGAGCAACCTCACCTTGTACATTGGTCAACTCTCTGCATCAACCTAACTCTGAAACTGACCCTGCTCCAGAGAAGGAGGTTGGATTAGAGACCTCCAAAGATCCTCTGCAGCCTAAATCACTGGGTGATCCTGTATGAGCAGTTCAGGTACCTTACTTTAACCTGTGAGTTAAGAAAAAGCAAAGAGAAGGAAGTCACCTGGTGTGCAGGAGGGGACCGGAGGGAGGTGCAGCATCCTCACATGGTGCCCAGGCACACCAGGTCCCTTGCATGCAGACCAGTAGCTAGTCTGCTGTGAAGCCCCAGGAACAGACACCTCAAAGCGATTTCAGTGTCTTTCTGGCTTGAGTGCACCATCCAGGCACCTTTACAGCATTTTAGCAAACAGACACAATCTGCTCCTGTTACACTCACTGGAATTGCTGCTGAAATTAATGAGCAGGAAAAGGATGGGGTGCTGAACCCAGCTAATCACAGGCACAGCAACAGGCAGGTAGCAATTTGGAGATAATGCAACTGGGAATCTTGCTTGTCTCATTTGCAGTGATAATCAGTTCATTTTGGTTACTATTATTTCTCAGTGAAATTGCTGCTCTCTGTTCCACATGCCCTGACTCTTCCCCCGCAGTTTTCCCAAGGGATGAGCAATTGTAAAGCAAACAAGCAGAGGAAGTTTGACATTGGGTGATAACAGGACAATGTGAATTAGCAAGGTAGCTGAACCTTCCAGTGCTTCCCCACGTGTCAAGGCAAATAATAACGAGTATTTTCTCCTCAACTGTGTGTGGCTTTGTATTATTATTTGTATTGCTGGTAGAGGCATGGGAGTGGAAGCAGTGAAGGGGGTTCTGGGCTGGCTGGATTGAAAAGCCATCGTAGTGATGGGGGTGAGGCTTTCAGCAAAACATGGGAGTCCCTGAGATGTGTATGCTGATTTAATCAGTTTAAGCTTCCACAAGTGCTTTTGGATTGTCTGCAAGGTTTCAAGCTGTGCGGCTGTGTATGTGTGTGTGCACATGCACATTTGTGCATATACAAGCACATGCAGAGGCTATAGGTCTACTCCTGGAGAATGGGAATAAGACAGGGAAAATCAGCTCACAGTTAAATTTCTTTGCTTTTCCTTTCTTTATTTTGCTTCTTTTTTTCTTCTTTCTGCTCTTCCAAG
The DNA here is from genome assembly GCF_034315485.1 of Pezoporus occidentalis. Classification (NCBI taxonomy): domain Eukaryota; kingdom Metazoa; phylum Chordata; class Aves; order Psittaciformes; family Psittacidae; genus Pezoporus; species Pezoporus occidentalis. The sequence continues at coordinate 2,003,807 of NW_026915483.1, forward strand.
AAAATAAGCCCACTGGCTCACATCTCTTACGTGGTCACTCCCTGCAGGCACTGCAGTGGTTTAATGCTACAGGCTGTCTTTGAGCACTCTGCCTGGAGGATTTGTTATGTTTTAGTTGTTTCTCCCTATGGAGCTGTGTCCCACAGTTTCTTTTCACCCCAAGCCAAGCTTGCTCTGCAGCTGGCTGCATGCAGGTTACAGGGTTTTTGAAGTCCTCTGCTTGCTACTTGCATTAACAGGAGAAAGTATTCCCACTTCTCTTTAGTAATTCTCGTCCTCAGGCGCTGTTAGTGGCATAAACCATCTATCAGCTGGCAGCAGGCTACAGCAGGAATCAGCACACTTGAAAAACCCATGACATGGGATTAAAAACCATCCATAGGCCAAGTAAACACGAGCAAAGGCCAGGCCTGTGGGAGCGGGGTGCAGGCACTGCTGAGCAGAGCCCGCAGTCCCTTGCTGCATCACCAAGGCTGAACTTGCACAGCGTTTCTGCTGGTCCTGCAGTCACAGCTCTGTGGAAAAGCTGTGCTGCCAAACATTCCTTTTATTTTCCTTAGGATTCTGTCCCCAAAACACCTGCAATGGTTTTCCTGCTCTTTCTCACTGGATTTTTTCATTTTATCTGAGTGGTTTTGCAACCTCCATGCATTGTTTTCATCATGGTCCCTAAACCAGATCACAAGAGCAGTGTTGTTTCCTTCTTGTCACCACTCTGACCCCAAAAGAGAAGTGTTTGTTGGGTACTAACTGCAGCCCTTATATGATGTCTAGTGAATCAGCATTACGTGAGAAGCCTGAAATGCAGGTAAACTGTTTTGGTTTATTCCATATTACATTATTTGGTGTAAGATAAGCATCAGCAAAAACAAAACCAGTGTTTGCTGATGCACTTGAAGAATTGGAGTCTGGGTTTAGTCCTATTTAAGCTTAGAGAGTATCTGTATCTGCATCTTGAGAGATGCTGCAGTGGAACACACAACCCCTTTTTATACCCCTTTACATTCAGTAAATATGCTGGCTATTTGCTATATTAGAGCAAGGAGATTACATGACTGGTTTTCCTTGTGTGCCTCGAGATCCTTTGCCATTGCTTAGTGTACTTAGTGAAGCAGCTAGCAGGTTTGATGGGTTAGGCAGTAAGGAGGAGAAAGGGAGAGAACAAGTTGAATACCAATGGAAGCTGTCTATTCAAAAAGGGATTTAGTGTTTCTTACAGCATCCTCCTGATGAGTAGCACTGAAAAATTAAATCCAAACACATGCCAAATACAGCGCTTTGCTTCCCCAGCTCTTCAGCACAGTCTTTATGCCCAAGCAGGTCCTGGAGAGCACTGCCTATGCTGCCACCCGCTGCCACAAGCAAAGGTGGCATTGCCAGAGCCCACACTGTACAGAAAGAAATCTTCCCTTGGCTTTGGTGTTTATTGCTGGGTTGAGAAAGGCTGGTCCTGGGGATTTTGTTCTCTTCATCAGTGTGCTAAGTAGTGCTGGGAAGAACCTGCTTTTATACGAATGAATATGTGCCCCTGACAGGATGAGTCCTGAGATGCAGAAGTTGTCTCATTCTTTCAGTGAATCCCACTGCTGCTACAGACCTTAGTTTGGATGATCACATTTTATTTGACTGAGGCACACATCTCCCAGGGAAGGTTTCTGTCACCAGGAACATCAGTTTGCCTCCAGTTACATCTCGAGTCCACCCAATAAGGTGTCATGCTGGTATGTCAGGAGGGCAGAGACCTCACACAGCACTAGAAGCTTTGAAAAATAAGCAGCATGCATTGGCCGCCCCAAGGACAAGCTCCAGCATAAACTGTCTCCTGACACTGGGGCATTCATGGATATGTAGGCAGGTAGCGGATGCTCCCACTACAGGAGAAGTTCCTGCTCTGATTTTGGGGACACTAATGACATAATGGCAGGGGTGGTGGCCCCCGTCCTCCACAGCCCTTCCTATCTCCAGCAGTCACAACAGAGTGAAGCAGAACTGATCTGAAAGCTTTCTGATCTGAAAGTGAGCTCATGCAGAATGAGTCGAAAGGCATCAATGGTAACAAACACTAAGAAAGAAATCAAGACGTCATTTTTTTTTCCAGGTTTCCTGTCAAATAAGTTAAAACATCTCCACCTCTGAATTTCTGACATGTTGGAAAAGTTCCCTACATATAACTGGGAGAAGCTACTTTGGACATTGGTGGTTATTCCTATGTGTTGTGTCTAAACTTGGCTCTTGTGCTTGGTAATCAACCAGAAGCTTTTTGGTTTTGGCTTTGAAGCTTAATGTCATTTGGGAGGATTTTTCAGCAACAATAATGTGCCCTAGTGAAAATATTTTGTTTGAAATAGGAGCTAATGCTTGGAGATTTTGGTGCAGCAAGTTCAATATAAAGATGAATTTCACTTAGTTCATGCAAGATTTAAGTGTAGTAATGTTTTCTGTAGGAGGGGTTGGAAAGGTGGCTGCAGACAACTTGACCTGCCAGCTCAAAGCTTATGTTGTCTTTTGTTCCAAAAGCGCTACTAGTGGGTCCTATTTGTTCCACGCAGTACACACTGTTATTTCCAGCATGTATTTGAGATGAAACCCTTTTCTGTTCAGAACAGCACGATCCTTTCCTCCTTGGAGATAACCCATCATTTTAAATTCTCTCAGTGGTAACTTGCAAGCAAACTGGCAAAGCACTAAAAAAACGTTGTTTTGTTGATTTGCTTTTAATCTTTCCTCAATGTGAGAGCGATTTAAAAGCGCCTGTGTCTCAGCCATTGACTGTCTGAGGCATTCTCACACAGCATAACACTTTGAGGAAACTTTTGCCAAGTTTCTTACTGTGATGCTACAAATCCTGAGCATCTCTGTATGGAATGATCCAAAAACATCTCTCGCCTTGGGCTAGGTGTACCAGAGGCAGGAAACATGGAGGGTGCTTGACTCCTGCTTTTCCTGTCCTTGTGTGGGAGAGGAAAGCAGGAGGTGTCTGTTTGCTCTTATCAGTAGGAAAATTAAGTATTGATTACTTGTTGTCATGTTGTGGGGTGTTAAAAACAGCAAAGGTTTCAGTACTGAACCTTTCGCTCCTCGGCAGTGTTTTATGTGGGTTTGGGTGGTTTAGGAGAGGTTTGGAGAATCACAGAATCATCTGGGTTGGAAGGGACCTTAAAGTTCATCCAGTTCCAACCCCTGCCACGGGCAGGGACCCCTTCCACTAGAGCAGCTTGCTCCAAACCCCATCCAACTTGGCCTTGAACACTGCCAGGGATGGGGCAGCCACAGCTTCTTCGGACACCCTGTGCCAGCACCTCAGGGCATTTCAGGCGACACGCTGATAAACCAAGCTGGGGAGGGGAAGCAGAGAGAACCCTTTGAGTCTTTAACCCCTCCAGACACCGTTTTAACGGGTTTTAAAGGACTTGTGTGGCCGGTAAGTGATGGAAACACCCTCCGAGGGTCGCGAGCTCCGCCGGTTCCCCGCTCAGTGCGCTTGGGGACAGCCCGGGCTCTGCTGCCCCCTGCCGGCCGCCCGCGGCTCCCGGCTCCCGGCCCTGGCGCTGCGTGTCTGGGGTGCGGGGAGCGAGCAGGGTGTGCTGGGCAGGAGGGCACGCGGAGCTCGGCGGTGAGCTCTGCACCGAGGGAAGCCGGAGATGAGTTTTATGCCGGTGGGGTGGAAGCTAAACGCTGCCCGCGTCATCCTGCCTCTGCCTCGCCTCAGCAGATGCTCCTCTGAGCAGCCTTGAGTCACTTCGGTAGTTTCAGCGCTGTGGGTTTAACCCTTGGGCGGTGTGAGCTGGCACTGCCGAGCTGTGGTGGTGTGCGTCATCCAAACGTGCAGCCCCACGCAAAACCGACACGGAACAAACTGAACAGATGTAGAAAAACGAGTTTGCTTCTGATCCTCATAGGTTCCTCGATTAATACCTGCTCCTGGCATTCAGCAGCACTGCTGCCTGACACAGGCAGCTCTGCTTCTGGGCTCTCTAGAAAAACAAGCCCTCCACCATTTCAGCCTGCAGAGGTTCATCCTTCCCTTCAGGTCTCTGCTAACCTGGACGAATACCATGGAATGTTACATCCCAGCTTTAGGATTACTCTAGAAACCTTGGCTTGGGACACTCTGCTCCCGGCCTTGGCTTTGTGTCCCGGCAGTTGTCGTGCTGCCTGGTATAAGGGGGTAGAACAGGCTTCTTGTTCTGCCTTTGTACAGCGCCTGCAATCTGTGGGCCCTGGGGTACAAGTGGCACTTACAGGCGCTTTTGTAACATGGATAATAACATTTGTTAAAACAGACCTGAGAAATGACGGTGAAGGTTACCTACCCAGGAACACATGTGACAATCAGGATGACGCATGAAAGGTAGAGCCCTTCTTTACTGCTTTACTCCCCTGGTTCTGTTGTGTATATTAAGTGGTTCATACACTAGTACAATATATCCAAGATTGCATCACTGTAGTTCAAACTTGAGTATACTCCTTACTTTGCTGTGCATTTGTGTTGCTTCTCTGCTGTACAACTTCTGTTTCCACTTACATATTCTTTTACCAGAGGGGCAGACACAGGCTGTTTCTGGTCAGGTTCTGTACAAAGCAGCATGAGCTGTGGGGTAAGATACTTGAGTGATACAGGTAATTTCCAAAGAACTGTGTAAAACAGGAAAAATTGAGGTTTTGATGACAATGCCATCAGAGACCATTTGAGCTGGTGAATGTCGCCACCTCTGCAGCAAAATACAATCCAGGTAGGCACAGAGGGCCTTTCAAACACAGAATATATATGCTTTAAGCGTGTTTAGATTTTGTCATTTATGATCCTTGTAATTCATACATGCATAGAAGTGACTCCTCCCTGGTTTGGCAATAACTTAATATTGCTGCTCTACAAAATAGTCTACTATTCACTGTTGTTAGGAGGAGGGTGTCTGAAATTGAGAACACTAAATACTTTTTGACAATGTATTTTTCATATTAAATACCTTTTGTTTGCTTACCCATCCCTCCCGATCTGCAACATTTGTAGTGCAGGAGAAGCCCTGCATGCCTCCACAGGTTCTGTCAGGCAAACCTCAGCTTCCCCTGTGTTCTGAGCTGATCAGCTGTGAACTGGAAGACTTCTGACAGCTTATTAGTCCAGGGCTGTGTTGTGCTACCAAAATTGACTCCTCGTTCAGCTGGCTTGCCTTTAGCAAACTTGGAATGTGAGCAAAACAAGCTTGGAAGGGTCTGTTCAGAGATCCACTGCCACTGAGTGGGAATTACATGGCATTTAGACAACAGGAGTCCAGAGCCACACTCCTGGAAATCCCTCAGCTGTCACCTAGCTTGAGGAGGTGGCTCTATTTTGTGTAAGATCGTTACTTTACTTCAACCATATATGCTTATGACTCAGTCTGAGCACAGTCCAAACCATCTTTCCTTTATCCAAACCACTGGAGGCTTTTTGTAACAGGTGTTCTTAGAACATAGAGAACAGGTACTGACATGACCTGCTGCTGCCCCTTGTTTCTTCTCCCTGCCTTGCAAAAGCTTAGAGTATACTCACTTCACTTGTTGGGAAGGTTGAAACTTGCATTTCCTACCTCCTGACAGACTGCAGGATGATCCAGGTGGATAGATTCCACCTTCCCTATTAATAATAAAAGCATCTGAGATTCTTTAACAGCGTGATTGCTGCTCTAATGCTTCAGTTTGTCATGAGAAAGAAAGTTACACCGTATGTTTTGGGAACTATTATGTATTTTGTAATGGCCAATTGGCAGATAAAATCCAGAAACAGGTTATAAATGGTGTTGGGATTAGATTCCTCCTTCTACATGAACAGTTTTTGAACTGCAGTTTCAAACACGTCATTTCAAAGTGTGACTTTTCATGCGGTTGCACAGAACACAGCATAGTGAGGCTCAAATCACTGCAGTTCTTTGCATCACCTTGAGAAGAAAATAAAGCTAGTGCAGTATGATTTTTGTCGGTTTACACCCCTTGACAAGCATGAATTCTACAGAAGTAACTTTTTTTTAATGTGAAACTAACAAATTCTAGTCTAGTCACAAGTGAGTTTAAAATGGCAGCTACCCTGACAAATTAAAGCCCTATTTAGTTCAGGTTTAGGTCCCATCTGGACTCAGGTATGGAGGCCAGGATTCATGCAAAGATGCACCATCCTCAGTCCAATGTGAAATAAGTAAAGGTGTCCTTACTATTAGGCTCAATGTGTGCTAAACCCACAAAACTCTTTGTAAACAGCTTTTATTGACAGTGTTTTGCAAACACCTTAGTTCATGAACATTGTGTAGACGTTTCATCCTTTATAAAAACAAAGTATATTTCTTATCAGGAACTGCAAACTTTGTGGATTAATGCAAACTGCCTGTGTAGATCTGTAACTGTTTTCCCCTGAAGAAAAAACAAGTATTTGTGTATAGAACATCACAGAAATAGTAGAAAACATTTTTTTTTCTCCATCCCTCTTTACTGTTGATTTCAACACACACTGAAGACACTTGGACATTCTTCAGAAGTATGGTCAGTCTTCACATCACATCTACTGTTTGGTCTCTGTTTCGATCTGAGTTTCCTGAGATTCTTCAGCTTCTGAAAGTTTTTCATCATCTAAAATTCAATATGACTGTTAGTCAAACATGCTTGGCGGTACTTAACAGACTGCATTGCAGAGCACTTAAATACTTTATGTTGATTGCCTTAAATGTGTAGTTGATTGTCTTATTACACAAAATGCTGAATTCAAATTGAAACAAAATCCTTCAAAGCTTAAGGGTTTTGTCTGCAAAAGCTACTGCAGGAAACATGGGGTAAACCCTACAGCATCAATGCAAGCAAAAAGTACCAAATTTAAATCACATCCTTTCACTTTGCCTATTAATGGTTTATTTACTCCAAACTGAAGCTGTGCTGTCCACTGAACTGTTACTTTTTTCACAAAATCCTAGAACTGAAAGGAAATCTATACATTCATACATATTTTAGAGACCAATACTTAAGCATTAGTAGCACATAACAACATCCCTCTGCTAAAATGCACCTAGGATTAACAATTCATTCTGCTTAAGTAGATCTAGACAGCCTCAGAGAATGAAAATCTGTTCTGATAGCCATGTATGTATTTAATCAGGTCACGCTCAAAGGCTATACCAATGATTCCATCTTTGAAAGGCATGGCAAATACTCAGCAAATACTACTTGAAACAATACCATCCATATTAGAGAATGAAAAGTAAATGCTGATTTGAAAATATTAAGTGTTTGTATGACAAAAGATGAGTATGACTCAATTCCTGACTTTAGCTCTTGTGTATGCTAGTTTTAGTCCCTCCTCTATTACAGACTCGCTGTCTGAGCAACTCATTTTGCTTTCCTGTATTCCAATTTCTCTTTAGCAAAGCCTCAAACAATACCACAATGGCAGTGACACATTCATAACCACCGAAACTGGAATTACACAAACAAGTTTGGAAGTATGCCCAAGAATACTTTTCTGTAAGAAATACTTTTTCTGTTTAAAAACAGAAACAACCTCAAATTGTCATTCTCCACCCTCACGTTTTAAATAAATTTGTTGTCTACAACAGACTAATCTGAAGCTAGTCATGAAATGACACAGTGGCCAGTTTGTAGAAGAAAAAAATCTCAGAGCAGTCTCAGGCTCTGGGCTACTACTGGAAAAAACTTGCTGCTGATTCAAGAGGTCTCCAACCTCAGCTGCACACATCTGGCCACTGCTGGAAGCTGCGAGTCCTTTTGATCTGCTGAAACCCACCCCAGTTATAGATAAAATACCCAAGAACACCACTTACTCTCCAGGGTTTGCTGAAGTTCATGGATGGTGCTCAGGAGAACATGAAACTGCTTTCTTCTCAGTTCCAACTGGAATGATAAAAATACGTATTTTAGGAAACAGAGCACAGACAGCACATAGCAGATTCTCCATTCATGATGTTCCTAATACTTTATTATCTAACAATCTCTATGAAAAACCTACCTTATCTTCAACATTCTCTTTAATGTGAGAAAGATGTTGCAGTTCTTTCCCCAAAGCTTCCAGCTGCCTGGAAAGAAATTGTTGCAGTATTTTTAAAAAGTTCTGTAAAGTTCTTGCAAAATAGATATGAAGTAAATAAAGGAAAAAGAACCATTAAATAAACAGCATAGCTAAAAAAAGCCTAACAAATGAAGTGACACAGAGGTAAGGCCACTTCACACAGATTTTAAATTACAGAAAACAGAGTCTTCAAGCCGGGATGCTTAGTGATAGGACAAGAGGTGATGGTTTTAAACTTAAACAGGGGAAGCTCAGGTTAGATGTAAGGAAGAAGCTCTTTACTGTGAGGGTGATGAGGCACCGGAATGGGTTGCTCAGAGAAGTGGTAAATGCTCTGTCCCTGGCAGTGTTCAAGGCCAGGTTGGACAGAGCCTTGGGTGACATGGTTTAGTGTGAGATGTCCCTGCCCATGGCAGGGGGCTGGACCTGGATGATCTTAATGTCCTTTCCAACCCAAACCATTCTGTGGTTCTGTAACAGCTGTATACAGGGCATTTGGGCTGTTAACAATTCAGTCCTGCTACAAACATGGTATTTACAATACAATACAATACATACAATGAAAGTTAAAAGTGGGTTACATTAAACACCCATGGCATTTTCATAGGTTTTGCTACTTCACAGATTTTTCCATGTTGACATAAGATTAAATAAAAACACAGCATCAACCTGGAGAACATATCTGATAAACATACATACCCCACATACAAACACAACAACTGACCACACACAGTCAAGTACGTTATCTCTGACAACGGCCTGACCAGACAGAGTTACTGGGCAACATGTAGACTTTACAGCAAGCATATGTAGAATAATCTATGTTTTTGATGGAATTACATGCTATAACTTATGCCTTACAGCACAGAATTTAACACTGTGATCCATATAAATACTCACTTCCTTCTCAAATGCCAGGTTTTAATTTAATTGCTTGCCTCTGGCATCAGGAGATAAAGGAAACATGCAACACCTGTAATCTCCATTATTATTGAAGTATATTATCTTTCAACATCTCTTGGGATCTTCCTGCAAGCATTTCTGGTCTCACTTGGACCCACCACATCCAATCCTTTTTGAGGTAGGGCAAAGACTAATAGGTATAATAATGTACACCAGCTTTCATATGAGGACACAGCATCATCTCAAACTCAAATGTCCTGTTTGGTCCTTCTAATTTCCCTCTAATGCCTACCACAATTGATGCTTGGTGCAATGAGAACAATGTGTTTCTTTAAAGGTGAAGTGGACTGAAGATGTTCATCCTTGATCAGCAGACAGAAATATGTTAAGGCCCAGAAAGGAAATAAAGCTTTTTCTGAAGCACTGAGAACTCCTGCAACTAGTCTGGGCAGGGAACCACAGCAAGGCCTCCAGTCCTAAGAAACTCATGATGGTTGGGAAACAGTTTAGTGCTACCTGAGGGGGGTGTCTTCTTTTGAGCCACTACACTTGGTACCTTGAAGGGAATGCCTGGAAGAGGGCTGGGTGTGACATTATCCTTTCCTTTAATGGAAACATACCAACAGCTTATAAGCTTATACAGTGGTTTTACTAGTTTCTGAAAGGCTTCCATTTGGCCAAATGTTGCTGTTTACACCGTGCTGTCAGGTATAAGCAGACTGTGAGAACACATGCAATTTTTCTTCCAGTAACATCCAAGCTAGATCTCGAATTTTACTTTCCACTCCAGAGAATCTCTGCCTAGCCTTCTCATTTCTGTATCTCCTTTTCTAAGACTTGGTGTCTTGTCTTGGTCCTTTTATGGACCAAGCAGCTCTTCTGATACTGCATCTAATTACACTGTGGGCACTGCCATTTAGTAGTTCAGCTCCTGTTACTTCCTGAATTGGCTCTTGTGTATTACTTGTGACTAAGCTCATAACAGCTTTTCTTCCTTTGTGCTGTATGACTAGTTGTCCAAGAAACAGTCCCTTTATAAGCATAAAGTATTTTTCCGAACTTTGTTCTATTGTGCCATATAACCTGTAAAGGCTATAAATGTAACTCCTGTAATAAACCATGACATTTCTCCTCACAAAAGGTTTTATCGAGTTTTTTTAGTGATTAAGAGTCTACAAGAAGTGTGACATTGTCAGCGAGGCTTCCTGAATTCTGATGTAAGGGTGATTCTTCTTGGTTAACAGTCTCATTTTCTGTATGCTTTCCTCAAACTGGAGAGAAAGGAAGCCTTCTAATTGAAGCACTGAATGAAAACTTATCTGATTCCTGTATTTAAAGTCTATTCATTTGGAGAGGTGAGTTAAAGCTAAAATACCTAATGAACCAAGGTTCCTTTAAAAATGTTCTATTCTGTAACCAAGCCCTATTTCCCCATCTGTAAAATGAAGGATCATACTATATTATAGTTACAGTCTATGTTTTTGACTCCAGATATGAAGGACGAAGGGCATACACTGTGGCTGCTCTTCCAGAGGACTACACTGTTTTTTCTAACCATAATACACTCTGGTAAGTAGATTATAAAGTTAAGTTTAAGAAGAGACAAAATACTCAATTTACTAGCTGGACCTTACCATCATTTCTAGCTTTGCTTGAAAAACTTATACTTGGATGTGTTAAAACGAAATTAGAACAACCTCTCTAAACCTAAACCTGGCATCCTCTAAGAAGAAAGTATGATCACTTAGGTATTTCAGTTCTTATTTGATTTATTGAAAACCCTCAATTCTGTAATGCTTTATTATGAAGCCTCACTTGATAAATGGCACATGCTGCCTAATGAAGCAGTCATGCCTCATAAGAACTACCTGTAATAATTGAAGTTGTAATACAATCAAGGCACACAAAAACCACACACAAGAAAGGAATGTGTGAAATACTCTCAGTGGCTTTATACCTAGAAACATCTTATTTTTAGGGTAATATAATAAAAAAGTCTTCCTTTTGCCATTAAAGATCATGGAATGTGAAAAGACAGCATCCCTCTGCAATTTCACTGGAAATGGGCAACAGGATAGGCAAAAGCTGTGCTTAAATGACAGCAGTAACACTACGCTGCATCTGTAATCAGATTGAGAACAAACTCAAAGATGCAGTAAGTTCTGGAATGTTTCTGGGCCTTGAAGTTAAACAGATTATCTCCTCACAAATGACCCAAAAGCACAGATAGTAATCCAAATCCCACAGTGACACAAGCAATACTGTAAGTTACATGCAAGACTAGTTGGACAACAGGTAGGTCTAACCTGCATGCCAGAGCAGGTTATACTGTGGTACACCATGCAATCATTTATAACCGGGCATGCAGGAACAACTACTACAAGGAAAACAACAAAAACCCTAAAAGCTTTCTCCCTGCTTTCTCTTGTATGTTATGCATTTTGGGTGTCTACTGATTCCTTCGCTGGCACACTTTACAGCAGTTCCCCACTATCTCTCTTTTCAGAGTAGTCCATTCCTGGTAAACTAACATTAGATGTCCATTCACCTCTGAGTTCACTTATTCGCTTTAGCAATGGAAACATCTCAAATACAGAATGACCAGCAACATATCTGAGCCTATGCAAGAGGGAGATTAATGAAAGAAAGATGATGAGGGCACAATTTTAAAACAAACGCCAAGTTTTTCTTGTGTCACAAGAAATTACATAAAAGTGAGGAAAGGTCAAACTGAAACCAAGGAATGTCAACTATGGTTACTTCCAACTTACTGGCTTATTATAATTTAATGTAGTTTCACACTTACTTCAGTGTTTCATGTCTGTCTGGATGGTGCTGTATGACTTTAGCCAATGCATCATATTCTGAAAGAAATTTAAATTGTTATCTAAATAATGCTTAAAGTATTGATTCAAGAACCAAAACTCAGGTACCACAGAATGGTGCAGATTTTTTTCTCCTTCCTGAAAAACTATTTTAACATTCTTCCAATTTGTAATAACACCTTACATATGTAAGAAAAGTATCTGCAAATATACATATACAAAAATTTATATAATTTATACCATAACATCTCATTACATCAAAGGAGATTTTAAATAAACTACAAATATGACTGTAGGCCATTATCTACTCAATCAGACTTACCCAGTACTAGTGATTAGTAAAGGATGTGGCCAGAAAACACCTTTAGGTAGCTCTGCATTGCTGCACACTTGGTCATTTGTATGACCAAAGCATTGGTTTTAGATACAGTCTAACTTATGTGTACAGAAAATGGTGCTGATGTTACACATAGACATTTTTCTAAGAACTTTAAATGTTCTTAGAAATGTTCTCATGCTGTCATGAGAAGCAACAGTATTTTTTTTACACATTAAGAACAGTATTATAGTTACATGGGCAAATAACATAGCCATTTCCTGATAGTAAGATAGTACATATGCCAACCACCTCATTCACATGGCAAAATCTGTGCTGCAGGCTGGTCAGAACATATCAGAAAGCAAACACTCTGGACCTGTGTTTGTGAAGACGTAAGAGTTCTACATTCCTACTGGTTAAAGTTCTTTTAATTTCCAGTTGAGTCTAAAATTATCCACAAAATTGATCAGTTGTGTTTAAAACGTTTCATCTGTTATACTCCTAAACATTCTCATTTAGCATTTTGATCATGTCAATAAATAAACAAATTCTTTTCTTCCATTGCTAAACTTTTGATAAAACTACTACAGGGAAATGCTTTAAGTTTCTATTGAAATTATCAGCATATACTTTTAAGAGTAGGGAAAAAATACACCCCTCATAACAGGTTCAGTGAGGATATAAACAGTGTTGCTGGGTGTGTAACTGGCACCACTGTCTCTGTGTATAGTCCTTTGTACTTTGTAAAATTGGGAACCTGTTTTCCAATACAATGTATGTGAAAAGCCAACCAAACCCTGAAACTGCCCAGTGTATAAAAACAGGTACTGCTCCTTACCCTGGCGGTTTTTTCGAATCCTTTTTGCTTGCAGGATTTGCTTTTTGCATTCAGAAATCTTCTCATGCGCTGCAGCTATGCTATTTTCTTAAAGGAATAAAGAAAGTACCTGGAGTTATACTTACATCAAACAATACATGTAAACAAGTTATTCTGCTAAATCATACAGAGATATAGAGCTAATTGTGGCATAGTTGCCTGCCAGCTTTATCAGCTTCAAAACTACACACATTTCAATAGGTTAAAAAACCTCTTTATTTGTATTGCAGCAAGACCAGTAGAGGTCATGATGATTAGGGGCTGAAGCATCTCTCACATGAGGCCAGGCTGAGAAAATTGGAGCTGTCTAGCCTGGAGAAGAGAAACTGTGTGGAGACCTCATAGCAGGCTTCCAGTACCTGAAGGGAGCCAACAAGCATGCTGGAGAAGGGACTATTCTCATCATGTAGTGATAGGACAAGGGGTAATGGGTTTAAACTTATACAGGTGAGATTTAGACTGGATATAAGAAAGAAGTTCTCTACTATAAGGGTACTGAGGTGCTGGCACAGGGTGTCCCAAGAAGCCGTGGCTGCCCCATCCCTGGCAGTGTTCAAGGCCAGGTTGGACACAGGGGCTTGGAGCAACCTGCTCTAGTGGAAGGTGTCCCTGCCCATGGCAGGGGTTGGAACTGGATGAGCTTTAAGGCCCCTTCCAACCCAAACCATTCTGTGATTCTGTGTATTTTATATATTGATAAGATGCTTACAGCGTACGTATGAGTGCTCCCTATTAAGAAAAAAAACCTAAACCAGTCGTGTATGCATTATGCTCACAAAATGTTCATGAAAGAACAACTGTCAAGCAGAAAACAGTTATATTTTATCACTTTACCTATGTCCTTATAGATTTTTTCATAGTTTTCCATTTCTCTCAGGTTCATATCGTACACCAGAAGAGTTTTTCCCATTGAAAATTCACACTGGGATAAAGTACTCAGCATTCGTTGGTACTGGGTATATCTGAAAACAGACAAGATGTTAATTTGTATGTATTCATTATTCATTTATTAAATATTTATTAAGCTATTTATTCCTAAGCAGCATGGCCCCCCTACCTTTACAGAACAAGAAAACAAACCGTCATATAGCAGAAGGGAAGTTAAACGTTTAACAATTATTAACCAAAGAAAATATTTCAAGAAGTCAATGTTTATTTCTTTACAAGTTTAGAAACACGGCACCCATTAACACCACCAGTCTGTCCTTGTAGCTGTAAAGTGATTGATCCAGGGGTTGTAAAGTTCCCAGCTTGGGCTGGCTCTGTGACCACCAAGATTAGTATTTTAATAGTGCACTGCTTCTCTGTACACACAATCACTATACTGAGCTCTCTGGGAATTTATATCCAGTGCTAGTAGAGATCCACAGCAGAACAGCACGTTATCACTCATCCAGTGCCACTTTAGGCTGGTTTGGGGGTTTTTGGTATTCAAACATGAAAGAGAACCACAGCAGCAGAATACCAACAGCACTCCCTTCCCTGACAGAACGACTGCAGAACTGCCAACTAAGATATCCGAGTCACAATCCTGTTACAATAAAGAGCAGGGCTCCCAGACAACAAATCCTGAGGGCACTGGAGCGGTTCTCGCAGATTAGATGATACAGCCCTGCAGCCTTCAGTGATTTCTGACCTGGCTCGAGTCCTCATCTCCTACCACGGAGCTCGGCGTTTGCACTGGAAGCACCACAGAGCAATTGTGAACAGCACATGTATACGTTTTAACACGGATCTTTTCCTAACGGATCAAGCCCGGTTTTCTGCTGAAACGCAAGCTAATCGGTTCCAAGGCTAAAACAAACAAACAGAAAACAGAAAACAAATACCCTTCCTCTTGAGATCCAGAATTACACCACTTAATGAAACTCTTCACCAACAAATTGATCCGCCTGTCGTCACCAGCACCATCGCCATCGATCAGAAGTCGCTTGCGGATAACTTCATCTGAGGGGAAAAAAAACCTCGTTTAATGCCTCACGCTATGGCAGCCGCATCCCCGAGCCGAGCGCGAGTTCCATCCCGGGCCCTCAGGGAACGATTCCCGGGGCTAAACAGGGAGGGTCTGCTCAAGAGCAGGCGCCGCAGGGCCGGAGCGCGCTGCTGAGGGACCCGGGCGGACAGGCCTGGGGGTGGGGGGCGCCCAAGGCTTGAGAGTGCCCCGGCATGAGAGGCCCCGGAGCGGAGCTGCGGGGCCGGGCTCAGGATGGAGGCCAGCCTACGGGGTGAGAGGCCGGGGGGCCGCGGGGAGAGGCCTGAGGCCAGGGACTCGGGAGCCGTTCCCTGTCGGGCGGGCGGGCGAGAAAGCCGGGGCTGTGAGGCGGCAGCCGGCGGGCGAAAAGACGAGGCGGGCCCGGCGCTGAGGGGAGCGGAGCGGGCGGGGGTCGGGGCCGAAGCCGGGCCGGAGCCGGGGCGCGGGAAGGGAGGGAGTTAGGAAGGAAGGAGTGGAGGGAGGTCTCACCGTCGGTCACGGCCCCCATGGCGGCGAGTGCCGGAGCCGGCGGGGCGGCGGCAGCAGCGAGTGAGGTCAGCTTCCCACAATGCAGCCGGCGAGAGCGGCGGCCATGGAGGGGGAGGCGGCGGCGGCGGCTGGGGCCTGAGCCGGCTGTCGGCAGACGCGCGGGCCGGCGGCGGCTGCCGCGGGGAGGGCCGGCGGGCGAGGCCTGCGCCCCGCGTGGAACCGGCCCCCTGGCGAGGAGCGGCCCCGCCAGGTGAGGGGCCGACGGGGGAGGGAAGCGGCGGTCCCCGCGCCCGCAGCCAGGCTCCACCTCCCCGCCCCCGCCACCGCGCCCCCGGCCCCGCCGCCCCCCCGCCCGGGCCGCCCCGCCATGCCCCCAGCACATGCTCCCTCGCCCTTCGACGCGCCGTGGCGGGGTGGCCGCCGGGCCGGGGTGCCC
Organism: Pezoporus occidentalis; assembly: GCF_034315485.1. NCBI lineage: Eukaryota > Metazoa > Chordata > Aves > Psittaciformes > Psittacidae > Pezoporus > Pezoporus occidentalis. The sequence continues at coordinate 2,019,675 of NW_026915483.1, forward strand.
CATCCGCCACGGTCCTGCCTCCCAGGGTCCTCCCGGGGCCGCTGTTACCATCGCCCTTGGCTGCCCCCTTCTCCCCTCAGAGGGCTCCTGCGTGGCCTGGGGGCTGTGGATGGCATGTTGGAGCACATGGATGGTCCTCCTGTGGTGCCCAGCACTGAGGTGATGGCGCCTCAGGGGTGGTAGGACCCACCGTGGTGGCCGGACGGTCCTTGTGTTTTGAGAATAGCAGCGCCTTTGTGCCTGCTCCCTGGTAAGGGTGCAGAGGACGTGCTCATGGTGCCGGCATGAGGGAGCAGGTTGGCCTCTCCTGGGCTGCCCTTTGGCTCATCCCTGAGGGGAGACAAGCAGCAGGGCCCATGGTGTAAAATACATCATTATTCTGGTATTTTCCTGGCAAGTTTTGCTCTCACCAGTGGATAAGAACAAAAGTTGTTTCTTCCGACCCTGAAAGCTAAGCTGGCACTGGAAAAAAGGCTAGAGGTGTCTGGAGAAAAGAGGTATTAAGTGTTACTGATACTAAGTGTTGAATTTTGGGCTTTTGGTCCACAGACTTTGACACTTGGGCAGTGCTAAAGCTGGCAATGTTACTGTAGTATATATCATGGTACATGAGACATACGTCCAGAGCCTGACACCCTCTTACTCTCTTTTCATTATGGTTTGTACATGACTTGTTCTGCTCAGCACTTCGAACTGACAGTTTTAGGGTGGTGGGGAAAATGAGGGTAAGAAAAGAACAAAGTGAATGTGTGCTGTGATCTGTGCTTCCCAGGTTTTAGAGCTGGGAGTGATTATAAGGTGCTTTTTTTGTTCTGGATGGCGGTAAATACGGATTTGTAGATTGTTTCAAGCCAGTGCTTTGTTGTCAATAAGCAGCTGGTGAGGTTCTTTGGAAGGTGCTATTGGGAAAGCATTACAGAGAATGGTCATTAAAATTCTGCCTTAACTCTTGGGAATAAAGAGGTTCCAGCATAGAAAACCTGGATAAGTGATTTCTGTTCTTGAATTTCTTTATGTATTATTTTGTGATTTGTGAGTGATATAATGCATGTGGAAACCTAACTCTCTATTCAGTTATACAAAGTTTGGGCTGAAGAACAGGTCATGAATTCATGAGCTATGTAAGCACTATTAAAAATGCTCACTTTTATGAATTCTGAATTTATTGCCATTTAATATAGTTGGTTTGACAAAAACTTTTGGTTTTTTAAGGCTTTGATCACTATGATCCAGCCCTAGTATTTTGCCAAAGGGTGACAAGAAGACCTAGCTGAACTTCTCTTTACAGTGCGCTTTTTTGCTGCTTTTCCCTCTTCACACGCTGATTACCTCTTGGAAGTCTTAAGCATCTTGAAGCATCCAGTCCTAATGACTGGATGAAAAACTTACTGTTTTTCTTGTTTTCTTGCCCGTCTTTGAGCTCTTTCTGTTTTCTAAACCTTTTCCATTTCTACCACAGATAGACCATGATCTGAACTGTAGACTATTGCAAGTGAAAATCCACAGTTGTTTATTTAATCATGTTAGAATACTTTTGTGCTCTTTTCTATCATTTAATCCAATAGAATCTTTTCTCCCTTTTTGTTCATCATACCAGTGTTGATAAGATAGTCTTATTAAACTCTCTACAAAGATAGATAGTCCTTGAGTAATTAATATAGAATAAAGCAGTACATATGATTAGTTATCTAATGAATTTTTTGCCATTCTTGTCTTCATATGTGTTACTAATTACAAGGTTCTTGCAAATTCTCTGTCCTGGGTCTGCAGTTCTTAAGAACAATTTTGAGAACAAAGCCATTATTTTTCTTTTCAAGACAGGGCTTTATGGCATCTTCAGTGTTCATTAACTTCTCTCCTTATTATTGGCAAATAAATCACCAAGAAACTAAGGCTATGTATTGATGTAATAGCCTGTTCTATTCCCTGCTCTATTTTGCCATTTTAAATATCCATGAGATATTTGTGCCCAGGAAGCCAGGTCCAGCTTGCTGGGTTTCTCTATGCACTTGGGTATTTGTTATGTATTTGGAGTCTTCTTTCCATTTGCTCCAAGTGGAGTTCCCCATCTTGTATGAAACACCCCTTATTTCACATATGTGGAGTGTGTGTTGTGCTGGGCTGTATACCAGCATGTTTTTCCCATTAATTCAGTGTCATGTATAATCTGGATCTCTGGAGCAGGCTTGACCTACTCTTACTTATTTGTCCTTCATCAGTTCTTGTATTCTGTGCAGACTCAGACTTTTATATAATCCTTCAACTGCCTAGCAGAAAAACTGAGTAGCATTGAACCTTCTTAGGGCATCAGTATTGGAGAGTCATGCAGTAATGTCTTGCACAGGGTATAGCAAGGGTAGAGCTGTGCCAGCTCTTTAGGAATAAGTACCTGTGTGTGCAGGCTTACAACCAAGCTAAATGTGATGTTGTTTTCCCTCTTCCCTTGAATTCCTTTATGTGTGCCGTATGGTAAGACCCTGAAGCAGCTTATACATAATAATTTGTTGCACACCTGTCCTTGTCAAAAGTGTTAAATGATCCTCTGTAACGTTTCCAGGTGACTCTGGATATGGGAAGTATAAGCTAGGTAAGTTTAGTACTGCAAGATGATACATGTGTGTGGAACTGGCTCAGATTTTTCATTACTGCCCTTTCTATTTTGCTGGAAAAAATGGCTTTTAAGTACACCTTTTTATTGAGGAAATCTGTTACAGTTGGAGTTTTCTTTCCTAAAAAGTAAATAACCTACGGGAGTCAAAGTTTAAAGTGACTTTATACCGCCTTCCCTTTTCTTTAACTCTGTATATATGGGTTTTTTTACAACTGTAGAAAAAGTTAAAAGGAAAGAAGCTTTTTATAGTATTCCAGGCTCTAATGAGCTATGATTTTAGGGCTGAGAAAACAGCTTTAACTATTGATGAGGTGGATTTCAAATATTTTTCCTAAGCCTCCCTAATAATTTATGAGGTGGTTTTAGATTCCAGGTTTTCTTCGTGTTGAATAACTTGTAAATCAGACTGGTGTGTGGCACTAAATCTTACAGAGATCTAAGTATAGTAGGTCAGAAACTACAAGGTATTTTTATCCAGTCCAACCTATATTCTTGACAGAAAGCCATACCAAATCTATTTAGTGAGACCTATTTTCTGTAAGCCTATGTTTCGGGTTTCTTTTTACCACCATCATTTATTTCTTTGATTGTATACTATGATTTTGGGCAAGACCAAATCAAGCTGGTGTCACCCTGCTGTCCTGTTTTAAATCATGTTGGAGTGTTGGGTTTTCTTTGCAGCCTTCTTTAGCCTCACTTACTGAAAACTAACATCAGTGTTTCAAGAGCTTGTCATCTTATCCTGTAAAAATTCTTAAGACACTTGTGGTCTGGTTCTGCAGATTTTAAAACACTCACTTTTGGCAGATAAACCTGAAATATTTCAATTGAGTGATAGGGGCAAAGAAGTCGTAGGGTTTCTATTTTACTTTTAGACACTCAGCCATGTGGTTCTTAGCCTTGTAAAAAGCTTTCCTAACATGGACCCTTGTGTTTCTGCAGAGCTAGCACATTTTCATTGAATTACAACATAACGAGAGGAGGGAGAGTGCAAATACTTGTTGTGACTGTAGTGACAAGAGCAGTAATTTAAAAATGCAACATTTTATTACGGGACCAGTAATCAATTTTTCTATCTACTGCCTGTGTTACCAAGACTGATTAAATGGACTGTTAATACCATACTTTAGAAAGCAGATAGTAATGGCACCACAAGTTGTGGGCTACAGGATCGTGTTTGTTTCTTGTTTTTTGCTTTGTAACTGGAAGAAGCCTATAAAATTCCAGCATTTTTCAAAAGAGCACTTTGTAAAATGCAAGTCCTGGAAATATTTTGTTTATTGGAAAGACATTTCATTACTACTTTTCTCATGAAGGGAGACAAAAGCTTATCTTAGTCTTAAAAAATAGTGCTGCATGGACCTTTTAGATAATTCTTCCTAAGGGCTCTGTCTCTTGGTTAATCTCCATTTTAGAGGTGGCATTCTGATGTTGACCTTTTCCAGCTATCTTCACAGGAATTATGCAACAGCTTTCTACATCTCATACCCGGATCCTACTGAATATTTATGAAGCTTGAAGATCAATTATTGTACATTCTGTCGCTAACTTACTAAAGCTTGTCAAACTCAAGGTGAAACTACAGGATACTGGAAATTTAGGTACTCAGTATAGAAAACTGAGCTTACAGGTTGGTGGGATGTGCCCAGCAAATGGAAGCACGACTTGCTTCTGTGTCCAGCGGTGCTTTAACTTAACCAGATGGTTGAAGTGGCACACTGGATTATGATAGATATTGCCAGTGGCTTGGTAGATTTCCGCTTGGCAAGAAAGTCAAGGTGTTTTAGCAGGTATCTCATGAAACTGATGCAAGACAGATTAGATGGTCAGATAGTTCTAAGATGGTTAACACCATAGGCTTCAGCTGCCTGTGCAGTGCCTTGGAGATCCCACACAGTGTCTGTATGCTGGGATTGAAAATGACTGTCAGGTAATTTTAGTCTGTGTTTTTGTGTGTTTTGTGAGGAAGCAGCCGTTTATCCTTGCGGAATGATTTTTGGCAGCATTAGTCAGTTATCTAGTAGCCTCCTAGTTTGTTGGCAGGATGTTTTCAATGTGGCTTTATTTTATTTTTCTGAAGAAAAAAAAAGCGCATGTTTTTCTTTTTCCTTCCCCAATCCTTCCATTTATGGGTTTGGAGTATTTACATTGTGCCCTGAAGATCATCAGTGGTGTGCCAGAGTTTTCAGAGGAAGAGGTGGATGTTGAATGAGGTTTTAACACTGACTAAGAAGAAGAATTCATCTATGTTGGCATCAGGCCAGATGGTAAATGTTTGTACTTAACTGTGGCTCCAAACATTGGATGAACAATGAGAGAGTTGTGAATATCATATTTACTTGTATCATGTTTAAATAAATAGCTGTTAGTGCTACTGAGGAAACTTTGCACACAGATTACAAGGGAAAACAGGCATTTCCTCCTTTGGAAAGCAGCTCCTGCTCGACTTCAGAGTGGTGTTTTCTGAATCACGTGGCCAGATGCTTTGCCTCGGCTAAGCAAGCTGAATCAGAGCTATTGCGCAGCCTCTCAGTCAGCTTTTCAAAGTTTAATACAAGTTGGTTGGTTCAGTTTGTTTTGATCTATTATTTTTGTTAAAAAGCAATCCAAATCCATAAAAGAAGATGTGGAAATCTTACAAGGCTTTGAGCTTGACTGTGTCTTGGAGGGATGTTGAAAGAAACACTTCTATCTCAGCAGATAAAGGAAGAAAGTATCAGTTCTATGTCTATAAACTCGTTTCTCGTTTTAGATTTGGTTTATATTTTGCTTTGGGTTATTTTGTGGCTTATTTTTGTTTCATAGAGTAACTCTGTCAGTGGGTAGTGTTTAAGCATGGCTACCATTTACATTTCCAACAAAACATGGTACGCTGAAGCATGTTCTCATCCACTGATTTGTAAGTGAGTTACAAGCCTGAGCAGTGAAATACCAGTAACTGGAGGCATGGTCACATGCTTTGAGATGCCTGCTCAGGTTTAGGTTTTAGCATGTTGTATGTTGAATGAAAACAGTGAACTTCATTTCTCACTGTTATGAGAAGGTAACTTGTCTTTTCCAGCAGAGACTCACAGATCCAGGTTATGGCATTTCCTTACCTTTCTCAAGCTGATTGTACCAAAGGGAAGGCTGAAGCCACTGGGGTCATGTTTCCAGGAAGGTGGAGCAGGGCAAATGCTTTAGCATTTGCTGATGTTTCATTAAAATTATACCCACCAGAGCAGCTTGAGAGAGATGATGAATCTGCACGTTTTCTATGCAGTAGCCAAAATAGGAATGTGCTTAAATCCTGCCTCTATCGAGGGCTAAGCACCTTTCTCTAGGGAGCATTTTGGATTCACGCTCTCTTGAAATTAGGATCATAAGCCCTTTCTTTCAAAAAGGGAGCAAAGGTCAGTCTTTGCTTTCAAAACCCAGGAGGTGGCAATGGTTCTGGTTCCCCTTTCATCATTAGCAGAGCTGTTATCCGCTACACTGCTCACCACATGTGTGGGAGACTTTAACCCAGCTATCCTCCTTCCTGAGGGGATTAATGCCCATAATTCTTTCCATCAGAGTAAATTTTGTAATCACCAGGCTGTTCATTAGTGTGAGGTGGTGTTGCTGTCAGAAAGACAAGCTGAACACCACAGCATAGCCCAACACAGGAGGTGTTAGATGACTGGGGACTAAGGTGTTTAGGGAAATAATGCATAAAAGCAAATTAGAAGTGCAAAAGAACATAAAGGATAACTTTTGCATTGCAGATCAGATTCTATTCAAAGATGTACAAGTGTCTTCCTGGGGAATTTCCAAATTATATTTGCAAGCAGGGATAGAATTTGGACTTAAAAAGTTTAGGGAAACAAACAAAAAAAAAGGTGGAATAAAATAATCTGCTTCATGAACTGTTTCAGTGAGTTGCAAAATGTAAGTAGAAAAATTAATGTCAAACAGTGGGAAAAAGAGAAATTTAACACAAAATATGTTATCTATAAAGTGAGGGTATATACCTATTTAGGTATGCATGTACATTTTCAGTTGAGGTACAAAAGTGGTTACGTGTGCCCAAAACATTAAGCCCAAAATGTTCTTTGAAAACCACCAGAAGTTCTTTTTGGTTGTCTGTGTTTTGCCTTTATTTTAATATAAATTTAAATATTGATTATACAGGGAGAGAATTGAACTAATAAAGGAGGTAAGGCAGATAAATTGGATTTTATAACCTACATGAATAAAGATTGGCTTGTGAGAGATGAGAGTAAAACAAAGCCATGCTAATAATAACTACAAGTATGCACCTGTGATTTTATGGTTCATTCTATTTTCACTTTAGTTTCATTCCAGTGTCACTTTGGCAGTTATGGGTTGGGGTTTTGGTGGGTTTCTTTCATTTTTGAGATCTGTTTGTGGTTTTTGGTGTGTGTGTGTGTGTGTGTGTGTGTGTGTAAAGTTAGGATGGTGTTGAACAGTATCCTGAAATAAAATTGTGTGCATGTATGTTAAAATAAAACAGATGAGATTTCTTTTTCTTTATGTCATGAATTTGAAATTTGATTTTCAAAGTACCTAAATTGCACTTAAGCTGCAGCCACTTTGCCCAGGTTTGGAATAGAAGGATATTTACAGTCAGGTTTTCTGATAAAGCTTTTCTTTCCTGCTGTTACGTGAAAGCCTTTCACGGACAGGAGCAACTGACTGTGACTGTAGTTTATGTCATCAAACAAATGGAAGGAAATAGCTCAAGAGCTGCTGTTTTGACATGTTTATGTTAAAAAAGCCCAGCCTGGTCTGCAAGCTCCTAAAGGGATTTTGAACTTCACTAGTCTTCTCCAATGTTAGCATAGACCTGTAATATGGTAATAATACAGGTAATAAGTTTCCTAATGACTGGATTGTTCTTATCAAATCTTTATTTGTAATTGCCTTTCTACAGAGTCTGTTCCCCATCATGTCTTTCTAAGACTGTCCTACTAAATTTAGCACAGAGAGTTACAACTCTTAAGAGATCCATTTTGCAACCTACATTTTCTTCTCTTTCTGCTAGGATCAGTTGAGTGTAATTGCTGTTCTGTGTCTTTTTTTATGGTGGTGGTTCTCTTCGTTACTCTTTTGTGGCAATGGATGCTATGAGAACATGCTGCTGCCTTGAAGAGGCCTCTTAAAGTTACTCAACAGTATAGTTGTCTTTAAATAAGTTTTTCTCTGCTGTCTTCTGTGCCCATGGTGTCTTTTAAGCAGCTGCAGTACTGTCACTTCTTGGGGAGAAGTAGGTAACAGGTAGCTCTAGCACAAGACAGTTTCTAGTAGGTATGGGTACGGTACAGGACTGTTGTTGTCATTGAGAAATATATTACAGTAATTCCCATCAAAATGTGCACTTATTTTGACAAAACTATAGAAATAGGAAATACTACCTTAACTATGTGTCACTGTGCTTAAAGAAGAATGATTTCTGCTAATCCAGTTGTCAGCAGGGCCCAGACTTCTTTAGGCTGCATTATCCTTTCTGTTGAGAAAGGAGGGAAGAGTTGCTGGAAATTCCATGGTCTCTTTTGCCAAAAGTCATCTGGTGTCAAGTGAAAGATCTTCCCAGGCAAGTGTCTTCAAGAGGCGTGCTGAAGCTGTGATAAAGTTGTCTGTTGTTACCGGAGTTTAAAGCTCAAGAGTAAAACTTGCTTTAGAAATACAAATCAAAAATAGGAAATGTAACTATGAGAGTTTATGGTGACATTTTGTTCTCAGTTTCTTAGCATGTTTCTCAGCAAACAGGCTGAAACACAGGATTTACTTGAAAAGCAGTGTGGTGCTGTGTTAAGTTTCCCCACATATACGACTGGAGTGTTTATAACAAAATGCATTTACAGTGTTCAGAGAAAAGCAGGGAGACATGGGCTGAGTGCGTGGTAAGAAGAGAAACCCAAATAAGTTATTTCTTTAGGCTAGTTATAACTTTATAGAATGGGAAATTTTTGAGTTTTTTTGAATGGGCTTGACATTTCTTTCATACCTCTCATATCTTTACCACTACCATGGTCCGTGTGAGGCGGTGTGCTCTGACTGTAGGTGGCAGTCACTGGTAGGCAAAGGGAAGAGCATGTCTGCGTTGCTGGGCTTGGACCCTACAGGTCTCTGCACCGGATGGCTTCTCTTGCTGGAATTTGTATTGTGTTGGACAGCAATCAAAGCATCACCTCAGCTTCTCTCCCTTCCCTGATGCAACAGAGGTGCTGCGAAGACAAAAACAAAGGGTGAAATATAAAGGGAACTGAGAAAACGTTGCAGTGAAACATTTACAAGAGAGCTTCAGTAATGCCGAGGATAGTGAAGAGATTTCTTTTATATCAGCAAGGCTCTTGTTCTAGATTAACAGAGCTAAATTTGTTTATAATGGAAAAAAATAGCAGTTTTCCATTAAATTTTGTTTCAAAGAGTAAAACAGATTGACCAAGGTGCAGCCAGGGATAGTAGGAGTGAAGGAATGTGTGACTGTAATCTCATTTAATTGAGTGAGGATTTCCTCACAGTCTCATGGGCATGTGTTGTTGGAGAAATAGTTCTCTTTTTGCTTAAGACCTTGTATCTTCCCCCATTCTCCCTTTGCAGTGTCCAGCCTCCCTTAATTTCCAAACTCCATCAAATCGCTTTACAGGTAATTCCTTTCCATCATACTTGTTCACCATCTGTCTCTTGATTCTCCACTCTGTCTCTTCTCTTTAAAGCAGGATGGGCTTGAAGTGTTTTCTCTCCCTGTCCTTGTACAGGTGCTGTTTGCCTTCCTAACTCACCGCTGTTGAGCAGTTTGATGTCACATTGCAGGTAGAAAAGGCAGCAGTGCTCAAGCATATGAACAACAGTTTCTCAGCACTTGCCATTTTAGGATGATTTCACTTAATCAGATGAATACTGCTTGATAAGAAAGCTATTGTTATAATAAATACAGTTAAACCCCAGGAATGAATCTATACATGTGATTTTATTGATGTCTGGTTTTATTGATCTGTGGTTTGCAACAACATGGTTGCAAACGCAGTGCCAAGTTACAGTCTTGTTTACATGTGTGCAAATCCCAAGAAACTCTTTGAAAAATGCTGGAGTCATTCTGGATTTCCAGAGGGATACTTAAGATCAAGTTTTTGCCTTCAGTTTCAATGAAAAGGATTTATATTGTGTATTGTATTAACTACCAATATCAGTAAAGGGACTGTGATCCTGTAAGTGCTTTGCAGATACTCTGCAGGATATCTTTTGCACTAAAAGATTAAGTGAAAATCAGAAGATCTTAATTTTTGCTTAATACAATCCTAGCAACAAGCTTTTCATTTCTTAATGTACTAGTTTAACTGTGAAAAACTACTGATGTTTGAAAGGAAAGGTGCTTTAGTTGCAGAAGAAGAAAAAAAGCAACCAAAGATTTAATTAGGTCTTTAATTTTTATGTGTTTATAATGAAAAATACCATTGGCTTATTATGCCAGTTCTACAGTTCACTGTCAAGTGCATTGCCAGAGCCAGTTTGAGAAGTGTGGACTATCGTTTGTGAGGGAAAGCAGTAATTTAACACAGCTTTCAGTGTGAAGCTCGTGTCAGAAAGACAAGATAGAGATAATTCTGGTGTTAAGTCAAAATTATATATTAGGCTGACAGGTATCACTGTCCCTAATAGATTGCACAGTACAGAGATACGAGGAGTGATGCTTTCTATTCCCATCCCAGCCTTGAGCTTGGTAGGTAACTGTGGGCAAATCACTCCTCCTGCCTCAGTTTCTCTGTAAAAAATACGATAACGATGTATACGATTTTGTGTTTCCTGTTGAGCTCTAAAGGGAATACATAGCAATGAAATTGTAGGAACATGCTGGGAAATAAAAGGTAGTAAAATAAACATCTGTATTACAGGCAGCTTTGTCCTGGCAACTTATTATAAAATTACTGATTCCACTGTTCTTTCCCACTGAGAGTATTGCTATGGACTTGTTCATAGGATTGCAGAAAGAAAAAAATTGCTATTATGCTAACCTATCTTTGAGCTTCTCATTCAGAATTTACAATCAGGTTATTGTGCTTTTATTCTTGCCCATTACCATCCCCATGAGGGACAGTTAAAGCTGTAGTTAATGGACAATAAGGACAGCAAAGGTCTGTCTTTCTTGTCTCTATCTCCTCCCTTTCTATCTCTCTGTCTCTCTTTGGCCGTTGAAAATGTAGGTCATATTGCATCACCATAAAATGGAACAGTCAGAAAGGTGCTGGAAAAATGCTGACATCCTTAGCCTGGGGTGCATGCCAGTGTCCTTTGTTTACATTGAGAATAGTGTTGTACCTGTGTAAGAACCAGCATCTCTGCTAAGGTTAGTGCTATGGTACCTAAATTATGAGTCAGATTTTAAGATGACTTTCATCTGCCTGCAGTAATTTAAAATTAGACAGATAAAATGCAACCACTCATAATAATGATATACACGAGGAGCTAATTTGAAATCTTTAATCTTCAATAACTGTGACAGGGTAGTTTGAATAATATTACCTTTAACAGAGCAGCTCAGTAATAAATTTTGCAAATCAGGGTAATCATGTACTCTGCATTGTCTTGATTAGCTGTGCCTTTCTCTCCTGAAAAGTAGATTTATATTTTATGTTTGTATATTCTTTTAAACATTACTGTGTTGCTTCATACACCATTTTAAATTAACCAACCAGGATTTTATTCATTTAAAAAAGGGGAAAATCATGTCCAGTGTTCTATTGCTTGCTACCAGACTGTTAATGTTTGTGTTTCTGATGTAATACAAGTTGTAATCAGTATGAAATACTGCTGTGGCATAAAGTGCAGAACATGTATGTTTCTTCTCTACAGATGTATGTAAATACCATGTTTAAAGAAATGTATAAATATAATTTCAACTGTCCTTATTTATCTTAGTTTGGTGCAGTAAGCTAATGCGTTTTATGGATTGGACTTTCAATTGGTGATATAAATCATACTGTAAGGTGCAGGTGTTTTGAATTATATGACAAGTTACTTTCTTATAGAGTATCTTTCATTATTTCTGAAACCAAATCTTTCTATTCTGTGCTCTGTGTGGTTGTAGGGTTAAAGTGTAATGTGCAGAGGCTTCTTAGGACTTTGTTGCTGCTAAAAGGGTTTCTAAGTTAAAAGAGAAAATGTTGGAAGATAAAACTAAAGTTAGTGATAATGTGATTTGTTGAACAAAATAATTAATGCAAGTCTTCTTCTGTTGCCATTAGACAAAGGAAGAGGACAGGAGTCAGAGTTAAGACCTCTCACGTGCACTTTGCTGTGCACAATTGTATTACAATCTTTATCAATTTATTTAGAATTATCCAAAAGGTTATGTGGTAACAAAGATATTACTGAGGTTTGGCCCTTCTCATTCTGAAGATACCTGTGCATGCTTGAAATAGTTTCAGAATAACTTGTATCATATTTTGCACTGAATATTCTGTTGCATTTGTTTCAGAGAAATATTTTATACTGGTATACATAGGAACTAAATGAAATCTTGAGATGCTGCAGTTTTGCAATTGTATTTAGCAAAGTTTGGTACCTAATCCCTATTGGAAGGGTGTAGCTGGTGCTTATTTTTTAGTCCGTGAAGATGTAATGAATTGTGTCTCCCGAAGGGAACTGAAGGGACAATTAGGTGCCTACAGTTCTTTCACCATCTCTGACCCTCTGAGATTGTGTAGTAGCCTGAGAGTTGCTCCGATTTACCCCTGAGCTATTAGCTAGCTCCAAGAGCAGCCTCCAGCCTCTTGCTGACCAGCTCCTGTTCTTTCCACGCACACCTCCTGTGCCCGTTTTTCCAAGGGAAAGAATAAGACGTTGTTAGATTATCCCCATAATTATAACATGTCTAAATGAAGCCCAGTATTGAGGTGATTATACCTGTATGAATGGTATTATACCTATATAATGGCTTATATAAATGTAGACATTGTACTTTATCTTAAATTTGGATATTTAGTAGATAACAAAGGAGAAATGTTTCAAAAGTCAGGAACATCCTCTAGTGCATATTTCTGACAGCTTGAAAGATGAAAGAGTTAAAGGAGTTTGTGTAGCTGAGGCATTAGTTTTGAACTTTCAGAAGTTCAGGATGCTTTATCATATATACTTACATGAAAATTGTAATTACAGATCAACTGATTAAAATATAGGAAATGTAAATGTGTTTCCTCTTAAATGAATACTACACGTTAGTCACAGTAACCATGCCTTTATTATATACCTCTGTGTAGATGCAGTTTTGACTGTGATACAGCTTTTGCTCTGCCAGACTGTGGTTTCCTGTGTGGCATATCAGTATCTCCTCAAAGTATTAAAGAGCAATTGCAAACAAGTTTCTCTGATAGTCAGGCATTGAGAGTGGCATCATGCTTAGTCTGCTTCACTGGTTTAAAAATGCATGCAGTATGCAGGCCTTTTTCCATTTTCCTTGACTGCTGCTTTGGCTGCTGTTGTCATCTTTCCATCCTCCGACCAGCTCTCCTGTTCCCAGGGTACCAAAGCTTAGAGAGCTCCTCCTGCCTTGTTCTCAGTCATCCCATCTCTTCCCTGCGTTACTCTCTGCTGACACTTGTGGTTGTAATTGACCTGCTGTAAATTCTGGACAAGAATCGTTCCTGTTCTTTGCCACCCATTATCCAGAGAAAAAGTCCTCTTTCAAGGCTCATTAAGCTGTCACTTTACTCTTTTGAAACTTACTCTCTAAACTTCCTTCAAACTCAACTCCAGATGTAATCCCTACAGCAAAATTCACAGGTGGTGACATACTATGCTCTGATCTCTTGTATACAGGAATAAAATTCTTGCTGATCCGTCCTTCATCCTCATCTGGTCCATTTTTTTACATTTACTTACTACCCTGTTTCTAGATCTTTAAGTATTTGGAGGCCTTCTGTTTTATAGGTAGTTTTTGTTTTCATTGTTACATGAAGCGATGGAACTTACTTTTGATATGACAAATAACATTTATGTCAGGATAGAAAAGCGCTTTGCATGCAGAACTCTCATATCCCCTGAAGAAACTGGGGAAGAGATGAAGGGGTGAGTTATTTCCACTGCAGGGAAGTCATATGGTTGGAGGGATTGGGACTTTAAGGCTAAGCACTGAATGATCTTTGGTGAAGAGGTTGGTCCCTATGAAGTAAGAGTCTCCTGTCGAAAACAAACGAAGGAGAAAATGGATCTTTGGCAAACACTTTGGCATTGCCTTTCCCAGTGAGCAACAGCAAGAGTTGAAGAGCAAGTTTTGTACTGTACTATTCAAGGAGATTGGTGTGTGTAACGAGGAAATACGTTTTCTGAGACTTCTACTAGTGTAGAAATGTGTTAACCATGAGTTTTATTAATCATAAAGCAGAACATGTCTGCAGAAAAAAGAGAGGAAATAATCCTGCTCTCAAGTGTTGTCCGCTGAACACAAGAAAGTTTTGGATTTTATAGAGTAACTGGAATATAATTAATCTCAGATGTGCTTCTTAGCTTTAGTTATGTCACTGAGAAGAGTAAAGCTTGGAAATAGTCAATGTATCTGTAGGTGATCTCAGGCAAGATAGTGTCAGCTACTAAGCTGCAGTTTAAAAGAAAAGGAAAAAAAGAGGGGGGATGTTTTATCCTCAATACATAAGAAGAATTTGAAGCCATGAACCCAGTTTGTAGACAGCTTCCCAGAGGAGCAGAAGGAAGGAACGGGCTCATTGTGCACCTTCCACTGGGGCAGAGGCTGCAGCCTGTGGGGCAGCTTCCATGGCCTCTTGGACTGCATTCCTTTCCTCTGGACTTTAATCCTTGGAGAGGAAAAAAGTAGTTTTCTCTGAAGTGTCATCTGGTCCCAGCGCTAGATTGGCTTACTTCTATCTATCTGCATGACTTTTTAGTAGATGCAAAAAACAATCACCAGATTGATTTTTGTAAGTGCTTTGAAATTAGTTATTTGATCTTTCACATAACCTCTGCACAAGGATGGTTGAAAATTTCTTAATGTTTTAACAGGGCTTTGGTTTGATTTATGCTCAGCCAGAGCAAACTAGGCTTACATTTGGTTCCTATATAAGTTTATAAGCATTGAATGAAAGGACTTTGATTGTGATGATGAAAGTTCTTTTGGTGGGAAGGACAACCTCAACCTATACATTTCTCAAGCTTTTGTGAAATCCTTCATCAGCAATGCAGCTCTAGTCACTGAGGGCTGTTACGTGAGGGATCATTTTTAGCTAGCTGCGTTCTATGACATGGTGGTAAAAATGTCAATGACTCTGTACCGAGAGCCCCTGTTGTCAAATCGTGCTGTATTCTAGCAAAATCCTGGGTAGAAAATCCAGCCCTGTCATGTAACCAGCTTGTGGTATAGACACAACTGCCTGCTCGGAAGTCTGGTCAGTAATAGTCGATGTAAGTGCAGTAACTGGGCTGAAGATTGAGATTTCATCCAATGCATACCTTTCTGGTAATGTCAGGCTGCCATTTAGAGAGCTGCTCTGTACATAAGAGTGCATAACAGCTCCCTGCTTACCTTTGAAATCCATTGCAGAAACTGAATTTGTACAATTGATGAAATGCTCCATAGTAGTTTTTAAATAGATACAGTTGTAGTTACGAAATGGAGGTAAGGTTTCAAACGTCTTAGTGCTTTTTTTTGTTTTCTTTCAGAATTAATCAGGTACAAGTTAGAAACAGCTTCCAAAATCTGAACAGATGAAGATCAATTGATAAATCAAGCCAGCGATTCACCATACTTTCAAGGTACTGTGACATGCTTAGCCAAATATTTTCCTTAAGCATAATATTCGCATACTTTAGATGTGAGAAGTGTAGGGAACAGGATATTAGTAGGATTGCAAAGCAAGTCTGAAGCGTTACCAGATGCAGTGGGGAGACTTTTATTTTAAATGCAGGTGTTTAATATATGTTTCAGTGGGAAACTCGGCGACCTTACAATCAACCTAAAGGGAGTTCAGTGCATGGAACAGCCAGACTTAGATAAAGTAAGTTGGATTGTTTCTCTCAGTCATTTGCATGAAGCGAGTTGGAGAAGTAAAATGTGGCAGACAGGCAATAGTTTTAATGTATTTATTATATTTTAGAAGAATTAAGCTGATTAATTATTTTTGTCTATTTCCAAGTTTCCATGATAATTTTAGGCATTTAAAGGCTGTTAGGCTCTGTTATACACTATAATCTACCAGGTGCCTCAGTTTTGTTATCTTACAAGTTCAGAAAGCAAGATTGTAAACTAAGAATGTAGTTGCCTGATGCAGTGGGGTTGTTCTCTGTAACTAGCATTTTTGGCAAGATGTTAGGAAAAAGAGAAAACTACTATAATAAATTGAAATTTTGGTTAAAAAGCTGCTAGTGCTAGAGTGCTTTATCAGGCACTACTAATTCATTGAATCAGTATCTGTTTCCTTCTGTATGTTTTCCTTACATTTATCTGTACTCTTTTTCATCACATCATTTCAGCATTTTATGTATTTTTTTGGTTGATTTCATGAAAGAAAAGACTTCAGTCTAAGTTTGCATTTTTCTTATGCACAGACTTGAAGAATCCTGTTTGTTATAGCCTGCATAGTATTTTCTGCGCAAATAATCTTTTAATAGATCTTAAAACAGGTTGCAGCAGAAAGGTCCATTACAGCTAGCATGGAGCTGGTCTGCAGAACTTATTTAACTGGATGAGTTAACCTGAGTTCAAGAAGAGTGAGGAATGTTTGACATTTATATGTAATGTTGGAAGCTGCGGTATATGAAGTTTCTGTAACAAAATGCTTCCCTGGGTTTTCCAGCAGACTGAGAACCCAGAGTGCCTCGGGCTGCAAAAAATGGCATTGTTCTTATCTACTTCCTTGTTGCTCATCACTAAATAGGGTCACACATCTATCAGGTTTTCATATTATCATAGGAAGGTCTAGATTGGAGGAATCCTCTGGACATCATCTAGTCCAACCTTCTTTTGAAAGCAGGTGATTATGTGAGGCCTGGTGAAGAGCGTACCTCCATCTTCTCTACAAGTATCTTTTCCTTATTGGAAGATTGTGATTACACCCCAGCTGAGCCTTCTCTTTTTTAGATGAGCAAACCCAATTCCTTCAAATTTCTTCATAAAATTTTCCAACCTTCTCATCACATTGTTGGTTAGCTGCTGAGCCCTGTGTAGTTTTTTAATGTGTCTCTTGAACTTGGCCTAGTCTTCCAGCCTGTCACAGTCTCTTGTACATATGACACTTTCTTCAGGTATATCCCAAGGAGCTCTGTTTGTGACTGCTGGCCAGTTTGATTTTGAGCCATTACCACCCTTAGAGCACAGGAGTTTAGCCAGTTTGCCAGCAATTTCACAGTCAACATCCTTCCAAACTGACTTTCTCAGCACCCTTGCACGCATCCTGTCAAGTCCAGTAGACCTATCCCTGTCCAATTTGTATGATGTATTGTTGCTAACTAGCAAAATCGGTGGTCAGTGCAAGGAGTATCAGCAAGCAGCAAGCAATATGTAAGAAGGATGGTATGAAGTTAAATTTCCTTGTGCCAGGGTTCTCAGGATCCTTAATTGATGTTAACCAGCGTATTAAACTTCTGAGGGTATGAGGACTGAGGCAGCTTCGCATTGTAGGTAGGCATCATTGTGGTCTCGGGGAACTCCTGAGTCCTGAGGGCTGTGCTTAGACCCAGAGTGTTCTGCCTCAATGAATTGCCAAGGAGCTACGTGGGCAAGCTGGCAAGAAACCAGGCAGGGTTATGAAACCTTGTGTGGTAGTTAGGTTCCATTGGAAAATCATAGGTAGCAAACTGTTCCCAGTGCTTTGATTTCAATAAATGGAAATACAGCACTAATGTTTTCTTACAGTTGACCTGAAGAGCTGTGTATTTTAATCATTCTATTTGTAATATCTTAGTCTCCATGTATAAATGAGAATTTAAAAGGTCATACCCATTTCTGATTCCTCTGCTTAGTGATTCATCTGCATAGTTGGATTGGCGAAATGGTTTTAACATTTCCAAATTCAAAAGGTGATTTCAATACCTTAATGTAAAATTAATAAACATTAGTTTGATTTCCACATATCAACTGGATGAATCTTGTGTAGTTTTACCTATTTCCCTATAACACTTTAAAACTTTGTGTCACTACTCAGTGTATTCTCTGTAACATTCTTTTCAATAATTGACAGTATTTAGTGACATCTATGCAGGTCAATGATCTGTGTTCCTGTATTCCTTACACTCCATATTGTGTTAGATTGCTGTGTCATCAATTCTTGCAGAAATTTGACTTGCATTTGAGGCATATTTGATAGTTAAGAGAAGAAGGAAATAGTTGCAAAGTTTTGCTAGATACTGTAGATCCTATTAGCCCATGGCAATGACATTGACTTATAAATTGGGTGTAAAAATGTTAACACTATGTTCAGTATAGTCACTGTGATGCTTGGATAAACATACAGGGACATCTGTTGCCTTTTTATCCTAATGCAGTATTCTTTGCAGATTTACTTACATTTATTGACCTATATTCTCCCATTTTTTCTCCTCAGAAAAGGATACTTTAAGTCTTCAAATCTTAACAATATTGTTATTTTCCCTGGTATAAGTGGTTTATAAGAGTTACCCACAGTAATTTTATATTCCAGTATTTAAAGTAGCTGTATTCCAGCATTTCTGAGCATCTTTGACTCCCCCTTTGAAGTATTACTCATCAATGAAATTACAAATATCAACCTGAAGCCAGGATCTGGGGGAGAAAGGGTAACAGACTGGCATGGCTTGTTGTGTAATTTTTTATTGTGTGCTGCTCATGATTGTGGTTCTGGGGAATCACAGTCTTGTGTATAGTTACAGACTATATAGAGGGAGAAATTGCTTGATTTCACTGGAGGTGAGGGTGAGCTACAGATTACCATAATGCATTTTTCTTTATGTATTAGTATTTTTCTATAGCAGGGCTTAAATGAAATAGTCTGTTTTGAATGGCGGATAGTTTTCCCAGCTCTGTCTGTTCTGATTTATATGAACTTTTTATGTCTTGCTTCCTCACTTGCCCAATTATATTCTTACAATTCTCATACCAGGGACATACTTCAAAATGCATGGCATGTACTCCCCATTGCACCACTGTCAGCAGGAGCTGGCAGAGGGTCAGAACTTCAGCTTATCAGCTACTGAATCTTACCTACCAACAAGTCTTCACTAATAATATTTGTTCTTGGTTCTTAAGCCCTTCTTGATCACTTCATACCTTGTGGCTAGAAATAACTTTTTTTTAATTTTCTTTAATGCCCCTCAGATCTTTTCCTTGACAGACTTTGTTGTGAATTCACTATTTTTCTTTTGAGTACTGATAAAGGTTCTCCTCCCTCTCCCTTTGCACTTCAGTTCTTGTCTTCTTTCACTTCCATTGTGGAAAATCATCAGTGAATTGTATCGTTGTGCTTCTGTTCTTAAGAGTTCAGCTACAGATTCATCCTTCCCTTTTCATTCCAGTTAAGTGTTAACCGTATCTCAGGTCCCATACAGAGGCTGTCTTACAGGTTGTAACTGAGCAGCTGAAGTAAGTGCTCCCTGTTTGAATGGCTTTCCCAGTCCCACTGGCAAAAGAAAGAAACCTGGTGGTACACGTACAGCTTTAAGCAGTCGTTGTATGCAGTTTGTAAGCATACATTCAATCATAGTACCACCAACCGCATATATTATATTGTTAAATCTATTTAGTGAGGTTTAATACTGTAGGTTCTCCTTTTTTGTATAATTGGTTTCCTCTTCTTGACTCCTTTCTTTCATTTTGCAGGCTGTGTTATATTTTTTGTTTATGCTTTCTTCACCCCACTGTTTGGCAGCTTTCTCCGCATCATCCCCAGTTTTCTGCTGCTTTCCTGCCTCACGTTTCCTTTCCCACTGTCTATCTGACTTAACTGATCTTGTTTCTTCTCTCCATTCTCTGAACACCTGTTCACATTCACACATAGGAGTAGTTCATGGTTATTCACACACTGTCTCAGTCGTGATGTTAATTCTTAAGCTATTTTCGTTCCTCAGCTAAGGCCTTCAAACTGTAGCATTTCTGGACCCCTTTATGTTCTCTTAAAGCAACATTGGCTTCTAGGCAGTGCTTTTCACACCAGTGTTCTTCCCACCCCTAACTAGATTCATCCAACTTAACTTTGGGTACCTAATGCAGGTGCCTGATTTATGTGCATGGTCATCTATGACTACTTCTGTGGCCAGCAGGAAGAGAAGGGCTTCTTCAAAAATGCTTTGGACCAGGAGGAACCAAACTAATCCAAAAACTACCCTGACTCTCTGCTGATTGCCCAGGGAGCTTTGGATGAGCATCCTCCTCACCTGGATGTCTCAGATTTGTAATAATAATTTCTGTTCAAAGGCTACATGTATTTTCAATTCTGATCTCCTACTAACATGATGGATTTTCAGGGGTTTTCCCTATTTTCCCTAAAATCATCAATGCATCCATGTATAGCACTATGGAAACAATTTAAGAGAATTGAACTTGTGTGCTTAAAACAACCCAAGTACATATTCAACCTGGTCAGTTTGTGGGAAAAGAAAATTCTCTCCACTTCCAGGCCATGTAGAGTCACATTTTCATCTGCCCTATTCCTGCTCTCTGAGTGGTCTGTCTTGTGCATTGAGCTGATGCACTGATGATTCTGCTGCCACTTTTCCTCCCTCTGCTGGAATACTGATGTATTCACGACACATAGGGAAAATACTAGTGGAAGAAGGATTACGGGAGGACAGCCTGAGGCCCAGGCTGCAGAATTAGATCTTGAGTGGGAATACATAGGGAAGAAATAACAAAAACTGTGAAAGAGGGAGGGAGAAAAATGTAACAACCAGTTTGAAAGGGCAAAAAATAGGAGTGAGAAAGGGGATAATCAAAGTTGTATGAAAGAACAGAGGTGTGTGCTTTACCTGCTTGGCACTTTTAAGCAAGAGATGCTTTTGATTAACTTGAGGAGTGTCAACCTTAGAAACTGAACAGTTGCTAATGCACTGGTTGGTTAAAGTAGTTGGCTGATTAATGTGATTCTGCCAAATGAGGCCACTGAACTTTTGTGTTATTTGACATACATCTATCAGTAATAATTAAAGAAAAGAACCATGTGATCTGTGAATGTTAAATTGATAAACCATGGTAAAATCTGATCACTATTAAAAGGTATATGATGGTGTTCTGTGGCTCTGCCTGATCAGCCATCACTGTATGTGCTTTATGATCTATGCAAAATAAATAATAGGAAAAGCCTTTATGAATTTGATGGACACTCAGATGTATCAAGGACTCTTTTCCAAACTGCAGCAGAGGCAGCTTTCTGTCTGCTTTCTCCAGACTAAAGGGGAGCTCTGTGAGTGAAGTTTGTAACATAAACTAGATTATTTGACACAGAAAATATAGTTCTGTCTGTAACATGCCTTATCCTATGGCTGGAGTCAGAATTCAGCTGTGGATGTTGTTAGACTCCATTTGTGGAGCATTTGAAGAGCTAAGCTTGAAGGAAATCATGACTTTTTTTTTTTTTTTTTTTTTTTTGCCTATCTGGCTTCTACACTGCAAAAAAAGCTCTGTCCAGGAACTGTTTAGCACCTGACTTTTTTTTTCCAGTCATGCCCTCAGCTTTGATTTTTAGTAGCTTTCTGTATTACAAAGCATATAGTTTGATAATTAATCAAGCAATAATGCCCATCATTCATCATTTATGTTTAGATTCTAGTTCCATAAACATCTTCACTCATGCTTAAACTAAGAGGAGGAATTATTTCACTGTTTTGGGAAGCTGCAGTACAGTTAAGAGTGTAATTATCTGAAAGGTCAGGGCTGAGCTCCAGAAGTTGATACCCTTTGTTAATTAACCCTACTACAGATGTCTGCAGCAGGAGTCATTGTTGCTCTCTTTATCTAAATCTCTTGGTGTTTGCCTTTTATTAAGGAGTTAACTTAGATTTGCAGTGATCAAGACAAGATTCTGTATTAGATCTACAATTCTGCAAGATGCATTCCGAGTGTGACATAAATTATCAGTTGAGTGGAACACTGAAACTATTCTTACAATGACAGCCGATCCCATATGATGACTGTCTGATGAACTCGTATTTCTGCATCTTCTATATGGAAGAATTTGGGAAGAAACAGCTGAAAGATGGTAGATTTAGATTAGATATAAAGAAGTTCTTTACAGTCAGGGTGCTGAGGCGCTGGTACAGGGCGCCCAGAGAAGCTGTGGCTGTCCCATCTCTATCAGTGTCCAAGGCCAGGTTGGATGGGGCTTGGAGCAACCTGCTCTTGTGGAAGGTGTCCCTGCCCAGGGCAGGGGGCTGGAACTGTATGAGCTTTAAGCCTTCCAACCCAAACCATTCCATGATTCTATGATCTGTAGCTTGTATAGTTCCACACTTTAAAGGAAACCAGTGAAGCCTCTACTAAGCCTGCATGTATACACACTTCTGCAGGACTGAGACCTTGTAGCCTAAATAGATTTATTTACAGCTTTGATTTCTGCTGCCTGGTTTTGCAAATACACATATGAGATCTGTGAGCAGTTTGAGTCCTGTGCTCTCACCCTGACTACACACGGGCTGAAGACTGTAGAGGAAGCAGCAAGTCACTTTTTTAGGAAGCAGCAAGTCACTTTTTTCTAAGTTTTTAGCTATTTGTTCAGGATGCTGAACAAATGTTCAGAATGCTCCATCCCTGGCAGTGTTCAGGGCCAGGCTGGATGGAGCCTTGGGTGACATGGTTTAGTGTGAGGTGTTCCTGCCCATGGCAGGGGGGTTGGAACTAGATTATTTTAAGGTCCTTTCAAACCCTTACTATTCTATGATTCTGTGATGTTGGCACTGACGGCAGCATCAAGTGTAGCCATAAACCTTTGCAAATTTATTTGACGTTGTTACTAGAACTTTTTATTCTATCGAAGAGGGAGCCCTGTAATATAATAGGGGGTTAGAATCTACAGTTTAGAAACTCTGATAAATAGTTTCTAAACCGAGATTTTTTTAGCAAATAACTCGATTTTGCTTAAACTTCGTAACTAGGAGTTGCCAAGCACGAAAGCATCCTTTAATCCGAGCTTTTATCCCAAAGTTTAGAGAAATAAAACACAACCAAAACACTGTTGGGTAAAAAGAAACGTGGAATATCAATGACAAAACCTCCCCGTGAGACAGGTTACGAGCAGAATGAAGGCGGAGACCCGGCCCGGTTCCCCGCCCCCCTCCAATGCCCGGGTCCCCGGGCGTTGGGGGGCGGGGGTCGGGCCTCCACCCGCCGAGGACTCGTTTCCTGCCCTCCGCTGCCTTTAAGGAGGCACCGCATTTAAGGTGGACCGGTCAAGAGGGGAAGAGGGGAGGAGCCGCTTTTGCGCGTCACGCCTCCTTCAGCGTCGCGTTCCTCCGTTCCGCCCCCCCTTCCCCCTTCTCTCCGGTGCCAGGCGGCGTTGTGATGCGGCCGTTGTTTTTGTAGGGTCGCGGTGAGGCTTGAGAAAGAGCGGCCCATGGAGCCGGGAAGCGCTTGGAGGACGGTATAACCCTCCTCTATCCCAGCTCCCTTCCGCCGCTTTGTTAGCGCAATAACGAGGAAAGGGAGCGCTTCCCAGTACAATAATGGGAGCCCGGCTCCTTCCCCATGGGCCGCCGCTGAGGTGAGTGGATGCCTTCCCTATAGAGATTCCTAGAGGAGAAGGGGGAAAAGGGGTTAAAACCCATTAAAGCTGGTTGTCATCCCCTCGGCGCTTCCTTAAAGAGCTCGGCGCCACCTTAAAAAGCTCCCGATGTCTCTCTCCCCCCCCCATTACGTTCTATAGCAGCGGAAAGAATGTCGGCGCGGGCCGCGGGTGACGTCAGAAGGGAGCAGCGCAGCGCGGCGGCGGTCAGGCAGCGGCAGCGGCGGCCCCGCCACGGCGAAGGAGGAGGCGGAGGAGGCGGGAGCGGCGCCGGCCCCGCCGCCACCGCAGCGGCAATGGCGGCCGTCGGAGAGCGCAGGTCCCTGCCCAGCCCCGAGGCGATGCTGGGGCAACCTTGGAGCCATTGGGTCGATGCTGCTAAACTTCACGGGAACGACGGTGAGTGGCTGCCAGGCTTCACTTGCATCCCCCCCCATCCTCAGCCGTTCTGCCGGCCTGGTTTGTAGTGTGGGGGGGGGGTTGCCCCCGGTGCGGCGCGGCAGGGTGCCCGGCCGGAGGGCGCCGCGGGGACCGGGCCCTAGGAGGCGGTTGGGTCCGTTTCTGCTCGCGTCGCGCTTCCCCCTAATGTCGCGGCCGAGTTCGTTGTCCGGTGCGCGGTCCCCGGGGCTCGGGCGCGGCGCGGGATGAGGAGCGCTTTGCCCCAGTTCCTTTAATCCGTGACACGGTGCTGGGAGGTCTGAGCCCGTCCCCGGAGGCCGGTTGCTCCTGCCCTCGATTGAGCCCCGGCCTGGGGCGAGGGCAGGTCCCGGCTGAGGTGAGGCAACCCCCGCCGTGACAGCGGCTCCGCTGCCGAGGACGGGACGAGACGAGAGGTGTCTGCCTCTCGGAAGCCGTACTTATTGCGGCAGCGACTGGAGCGCCTATTCCTGAGTTACCAGTTTGTTCCCGCGGGGGAACGGGCGGTCAGTAGCGGAGGGGTCAGTTCTGCTCTCTGACTTGTGCAGGCATTGACATCTTGTGGCTTTTTGGTTTTAGGAACGGCGTTAGAAGAAAGTTTCAAGGAATACGGCCGGAACCGAGAAGCAATGCGACTTTGCCGAGAAGGTGAGTTGATTCAGTCATGAAGAGAAGTGCACTGCGAAGTTTTCCTTCTCGTAACGAGTTATGAGAGGACGTGTATGGGAAAGAGAAGGGAGACTTCAATCCTATCGCTTTGGATTTGGGACTTGCGGCCTGTCAGTGAGTGGTGTCATTAGCATTGTTACTAAATTAATATATAATCTCAAAACTACAAGATAGGGCAGAGGTTACTTGTTGTCTTTACAGTGTTTCTCTTTGAATTATTATTTAAAACTACAAATAAGACTACAAGGAAGCTGTGTGAACATCACTGATATTTTCTCTTGAACTAAAACATTTTGACTTTTAGTGTAATCACTGTCAGTGCTTGAATACTGATACCTTTACTCTGTTGTGTCCATGTGTTAATGTTTATTTGTTAGGGTACTCCTAAATGAGAGTGACCTTTCACCTGTGATTAGCAAAAGCCCATTAACAGCCCAGTTCATCTCAAAGAGTAACAATGCTGCTCCAGGTTGTAAGCAGATAATGAATGAAAAATATAGATTATTGGTAACTTTGTAACAAGGAGTGGAAAAAACCCAACAGTGATGAGTCTGATTTGTGGTGTTCAATTTTTGTTTGTTTTTCCAGTCTGTTGTTTTATAGCAGAGAAATGTTCTAAAACTTCCCTTCTGTTGTTGTTGCTAGCTAGGTACTGTTGGACTTGGAGAAGTATATCACAGAACAGGCTTTGCTGTTTTAAATACTAGATCAGTTAATTCCAAATAATTAATTTGATGCTGTTAGAAATGGAAGACTGAGTTTGTAAACTTGGCTTAGGACCTTAGGAGATGATCTGATTCAGTACTTACCTACTTGTGAGCTAGAGACAACAGGTGAAGTCTCAAGCAAGGTGGTACAGACTAATAAGGTGGGGAGGCAGTGACGCATCTTGAGGCTGAATCAGAATATCTGTTTGTTGTAGAATTCCTACTGTTGCTAACATTGTGGAAAAATCAATTTCTAGGACCAAAGTCAGTGGTCAGTGACCTGTAAGAAAGATGTAACAGGCAGCTGTGCTGTGGTGTTCAGCATCACTTGTGCCATTGTGCTAGCTTCTGAGTGTCTGCATAAGTTCTTAGGCATTTAAAAAATGACCTTATTGCTTCCACTCCTGAGTTCCAATCTAGTAGTAGTTGTGTTGGATATTTATTTTTCTGTATAGACAAATCATTCAAGTGCTAGAACAGCATTTGTAACAATAAACATATGTATTACCCTCATAAAGATTTTACTAATAAGGATTTTCAAACATTCTTTCTTATTTCTACCTCTTAAAATGCAAGCATCTACGGTTTCCAGATTTCAAAGATTAGCTGGCAGGATGAAGAATAATCTTTTTTTCTTTTCCTCTGGAGAGAGCTCATGAAACTGTTTTTGCATAGGCTGACCACCGAGACACAGCTTCTCTGCACTGACTCCAGCCATGCGAGTCATTTGTAGGGTTAGGAGTTAAAGGAAGTTCATAAAATTCTGTGAGAATTAAAAGTGAAACTTAGTAGCCCTGTCAGGCTTCCAGACCTCTGTTTGTTTTGGTTGCTTTATGACACAGGGATGAGTTGCTGCCTTGGTGTCTACCTGTAGCTATTGTGTAGGGAGCAAAATAAAGCAGAAGAAAAAGCTGTTTGCACTTACAGAGCAGCAAAAGTTGCCAGCATGTGTGTGTGTTGTGTTATTAAATACAACTTTGAGAATCCTGTAACTGATTCCTTTTCCCAGGAAGAATTTTGCGTTCAAAATTGAGGCACAAACATTAAATAATTGAACTGTGTAAACCATGGGTCTTAGCATAGGAAGGTGAACCAATGGTATACATTCTGTCAAATCAACTCTTAACTTCAAGATTTTGTCTTGGTACCGCACAGTGTTTTAAATACAGCCAACAACAGAACTCGTGTAAGAAAGTCATTTCTCTCCAGATCGGGAGTTGACTCAGAGGCCCAACTTCACAAAAGGATTTCAAGGTTATTTAGGCTAATTTAACCTTGCATTGCAACTCTTCCAGTTTGCATAAAAGAATTAAATATTCATGGCCTGGAGAGGCAGCGAAGGCGGGAACATGACTTTACAGCCCACTTATTAGAATCGGGTTCAAACCCAAGAACTGCTTGCTTTATTTAACCATTGTCAGCTTTCAGGTCAGGTTCCCACTCGCCTGTGTACCCACTGGGTCATGGCATGTAGTCGGTTCCTTTCCCACATGTGGTTTCTCTGCATCTTCTAGTGGGAGCAGCTTCATCTTCAGCCTGCCTGGTGAGAGGTGGATTTCAGGCTGGTAGGAAAGAGTGTCTGTTCCTCCTGAGCGAAGAGTGAATGTTCCCGTTTTCGTAACACTGTATTAAAAAGGGACTTAGCATTTCCAGCTCCTCCTTTTGTTATGTTTATAGGGAAAGAATAATGCCTGTTATTTCTTGAAAAGAATAAAGGACATAACTCTGTAATTCCAGGACAACATTTGCAAGCTGTGGAGAGGGGCAGGATTTTGGGCACGTCTTTGTCACTGGCAGTTCCTATTGGCTGATCAGGCAGCTCCTCTCAGCATGATTTTGGTTGTGAAGCCTGATGAGTCCTTAATACCTGTCAGTGATGCTAGTTCCATGTAGGGGTCAGGCAACTAAAATTAGTTTATAGTCTCATACCCTTTTTTTTCTGTATCTAACCCTTCTTGATGTCACCAAGCTCACATCGAAGTAAGAACAAAAAACTGAGCTTCCCAAACTCCCTGTGTTTGTCTCTTCTACTTCCCCGTTTCTTTTTCACTGCTCTTACATGCTTTCTATTCTGCTAATCCATAACATGCAGTCATTCCTGCTGGCATCCTCACAGACCTTCACAAAGTGAGAAACTTGCTGGATGCTTCTACTGCTTTTTGAGGCAGTAGCAGTCCACACTGTGCTTTGATGTAGAAATTGGAGCTGCAGGAGCACAGTACAGGCCCAATGGACTAGGCTTACTTTTGGTATGGAAAATGCGCAACAGATGGAAATGAGAAAGGAGCATCCATCATCATGGAAAAAATGTTACTTAAAAGTGAATTTTAAAGGGTACTTTAAACACTCAGATATTCTTGTGATGAGCAGTACTATCGATGTAAGAGCATGTTGGAAGCAATTGTTTGTTATTTTCATATGTAGTTCACGTGACAGAATCTTTTAGCTCACACAGTCACTTAACTACTTACTGCTTGTGAACCAGCTGAAGGTGTGATTCCTCTGCCACACAGCTTTTGCTGTGATGAAGCAAGTACAGCATGTTGCATTATGATCTATAAATGCATCCTAAAATGGCAGGGCAGAAAATGTAGTCTTCTTCATGCATTTTTTCTTTGGTTTTGAAATGAAACATTGCTGAAGTGCATCTTCAGACTTGTGATGCTGGGAGCATGTGCCAACGGATGCAGCCAGTGTGCTCACATATGCCTAGTTCATCTTGGAGATGCAGCAGGTCTGAAAAGGAGGTCGATGTGTCTTTAGTTTTCATTTGAACATGATGATTCTTGCAAACATTGAAAGATTTTGGCAAACAAGTTCATTTTCAGGAGGTTCTTGCTAACCTTTGTTGAATTGGGTTTGCTTTTAAAAGTTTTTTTAGCCCATTACTGTTGCGAAGATGATCTCAAAATAGAACTGTGTGTGTCAGCATAGAGTTCATTCATGGTAACATTGACAGGCTTCAACAGGATGAACTTAGGCTTCTTGCAGAATTTGACAACAGGTTCATTCCTTTCACTCTATGGAAGAGTTTGGCTCACCAAGTAGAAACAGATCTGAAGTTGTTGTGACTGGGGGCTTAGCCCTCTCTCACCCCCTGAGAAACTGACTCTTCCAGCACTAAACTCCTAGTTGATACCAGTTATCTTGTATGTTGTGCTTTTGGTTTTGTTTTATTTAATACATATCACCACCGCCACCAAGGCTGGATTGGAGAGACAGAGGAAAGAACCTATCTGCTCTTCAGAGATCATAGCTACTTGCAGTAATAGTTACTTGTGTAACCCTTTTGAAGTGGTTGGGGTGAAAGTCTGTTAGATTCTTATATTGACTTATAAAATAAGTTTAAGATCTGTATAATAAGAAGAATGTGAAGGAAATTACAGCATCTCAGAATGTAAAATAAGCGTGGAGAAGATTTGGTTAGACAATTTGAAATTAGGTGTTTAATAATGTATTTAGGGCGTTCTGAAACCATGGGGTGTCTTTACTAGAGCTTAAACATCTCATTCTTTCAGTTACATATACAGCCCCTTGTTTGTTTTGGTGTGTTGCGTACTTTGAGAGGTGAATCCCTTGGTACTGCCTATTTCAAGCACTTCCCTAGTACCGTCACCATAGCTTATAGCTAAATGGCAACAAAGGATTAGGAGGAGTAGAGAACAGTTGTAACTTGGGTCTTGAGCTCAATTTGATCAATCATCATGGATCAGGATTGTTGAATCTTGGCTATAAAGGTCTTGGCCACCCTTACAGCATCCATACAGGCTGCCAGTGATTTGTTCTGTTTGCACTTGGTGCTTCTTAGAATCCTGAGGAAGTGTGTGATTGCTTTCTGTATGTAGCCAAGCTATTTTGGCTGAGGTGGTCCTCAGATGGTTGTGGAGGGAGATGCAGAGGAGACAATTACTTCATCATAGGTTTGGGTCAGTTGAGTGATGGTCACTGGTGCATTTGATGGCGCTTGGAAGGATCTGAATTGATGCTTGCTGTGTGGTGATGTAGCATGGAACCAGTCTTAACAGTTTTTAGACTATACTGGTCTTAATAAAGCAAGTGTTGAATATTCTGTGGGAGTGCAGGTTGACAGATTTTGGGGGGCACCTTCAGAAGACACTTCAGAAGACTTTCTGACTACAGGAATCCATCAGGATTGCAGGTGGGAGCAAATTCTCTTCAGCATCGTGTCACCTGATAACAGTTGAACATTGGCTCTTGGGCAGTTAGTATGTCCTGGGCATGGGGGAAGAGACTCCATGAACCTCTAGGAAGGGCATTCATTGTAAGCTTTCAGATTTGATTACATTAGTTGTTGTAAATGAAAGTTAAACAGAGCTGTGAGGGTACATGTGATGAACCCTTGTTCTTCTTGAACCCTGAGCTGGGCAGGGTTGAGCAGTGAAATCCAGGACCAGGCCAGGAGGGCTCACTAGGTGCATCTTTACTACATAGACCCATCATCTAGAATTTTCCCAGCAGCAAGTTCAATAAATAATGAAGGTATTTGTGAAACTTTTGTTCCAGTATTAAGTTGTAAATACAAGTAAGAGCGTCTTATTTCGTATTTGTCTTTATTCAGCCTTGGGAGGTGCTCAATTGAGTTGATTTTTTATTGTGTTAAATTGTGTCAAAGATGCTTAGAGGGCTCTGTAGTTCTTGACTGCCTGCAAATACCTGGTGAGAATTTGTAATAGATTGAAATATGTATTTCAAGGTAGCAGTACAAAGTGCCACTCTTCTCTTTTGACATCCTGCATAGCTGTTCACAGTCTGTAATCAGATAAATCTCCTCTTCATTTCATTGCATTTTAATTGACTATTTACACAAAGCGGTGTAAGGATTTGTGGGCTGGTTATCGTAAAACAATTACAAGGAGACTTTAAAAGTGCATTGAACTGTTTAAGAAAATTGGAGAGATTTTATGAGATAGCTTAAGCCCCATGCAGTGTGACAGGATTTTGAGCTGATCTGCAGTGACTGGCCCTCGTTTTCTTGTTATTTTTTCCCTCAAATCCAAGTTCTGTTTACAATATTTAATTATTTCTGCTGGGATGAGTCACATGTTATAAATAGAATATTGTGATGTTCGACTGCAACTTAGAACTGTGTCATCTTTTATGCTTTAAAGATACTTTGCAGGTTTTTGATATTACCATAGTATTAGTGTGATATTGCAAAGCCTTGGGGACTTTCAGTGGAACTGCAGCCAAAAAACTGCCTCAATCTGTCTGTAATATGTGAGGAAGCAGGATATTTTTCTCTTTATAAGAACCTTTGAGACGGTTGTCTGTACACATACATCGCTGTCAGGAACTCAGTGTTACCTAACGCTTCTTAAGAGGTATGTATGATTAGCTGGGTTATCCCTGCGTGGAAGAGGTGATGTCTTGATAATTCTTGATTAAATACTGCTTTTTATATAGTTTCTATTCTATATTTATCTACAGATGCTCAGTAAGAGAAGAACAATGTGATAAATATGTAGAAATATGACTGTAATATTAGAGTTGATAACACTAGTATCTAAGTAGAGCAGGAAAGACACAAAGGCTTAGTGAAGGGTACTTTTAAATAAATTGGGTTAAGAGGATGCAGATTACTGTCTCTAAGGTAACTATTTTAAAAGCTATTGCTTCCACTGCAGTGGATCTATAAAAGAAAATGCATACAGTTCTTACACCTTCTCTGACTATGCTAGTGTATGGCTGTAACATCCACAGGACAGCTGGGGATATGTGTGATGTCTTAGCACTTAAAAAACAGAAAAGATCTAATCTTTCACAAAGCATTACAGTATTTGATTTGTAATGGAGTATTCTAAATAGTCTATAAGATGCTTTAAAATTGTTTCTCTTCATTTTTAATGAATAAAATCACCAGTGGTGTGGAAGTTGCTCATATGTAAGCCAACATATCCTGGGCTGCATTAAAAGGAGAGTGATTAGCAGGCCAAAGACGATCCTGCCCCTCTACTCTGCTCTCGTGAAACCTCACTTGGAGTATTGTGTGCAGTTCTGGTGTCCTCAACATAAAAAGGACACAGAACTGTTGGAACAAGTCCAGAGGAGGGCCATGAGGATGATCAAGGGACTGGAGCACCTCCTGTATGAAGATTGGCTGAGAAAGTTGGGGCTGTTCAGCCTGGAGAAGAGAAGGCTGCGTGGAGACCTCATAGCAGCCTTCCAGTGTCTGAAGGGGGCCTATAGGGATGCTGGTGAGGGACTCTTCATTAGAGACTGTAGTGACAGGACAAGGGGTAACAGGTTAAAACTTAAACAGGGGAAGTTTAGATTGGATATAAGCAGGAAGTTCTTTACTGTGAGGGTGGTGAGGCACTGGAGTGGGTTGCCCAGGGAAGTTGTGAATGCTCCATCACTGGCAGTGTTCAAGGCCAGGTTGGACAGAGCCTTGGGTGGCATGGTTTAGTGTGAGGTGTCCCTGCCCATGGCAGGGGGGTTGCAACTAGATGATCTTAAGGTCCTTTCCAACCCAAACTATTCTATATTTCTAAGATACCAAGGTTATTACCTAGACATTCTTACAGTGTAGGAAATGAATGCAGCTTTGTAGAACCACAGAACAGTTTTGGTTGAAAGGGACCTTAAAGCTCATCCCGTTCCAATCCCCTGCCATGGGTAGGGACACCTTTCACTAGAGCAGGTTGCTCTAAGCCCTGTCCAGCCTGGTCTTGAACACTGCCAGTGATGGTGCAGCCACAGCTTCTCTGGGCAACCTGTGCCAGAGCCTCCCTTACAGTGAAGGATTTCTTCCCAAAATCTAATCTAAATCTTCCCTCTGTCAGTTTAAAGCCATTCCCCCTTATCCTGTTCTTACAGGTCCTTATCAAAAGCCCCTCTCCAGCTTTCTTGTTCGCCCCTTTAAGCACTGGAACCTGCTCTAAGGTCTCCCCAGAGACTTGACTTCTCCAGGATGAACAAGTCCAGCTCTCTCAGCCTGTCTCCAGAGCAGAGGTGCTCCAGCCCTCAGGGCATCTTCGTGGCCTCCTCTGGACTCATTCTAACAGTGTACTTCAAGTTTGTAGCAGCAAGTGTTAAAATCTGGCAAAGGGGATTCAAAGTGTATTGGAGGAGAGTAGCACAACTGTAAAAGCAGTTGTTATGGAAGGCAAAGAATGCATTGTAATCACTGTTCCATTGCTAGAAGGCTTTGCACAGTCAGTAGTTCTCCCTGCTTGTGCAGGCTGTGTACAGATGTGAGCCAGTTCCGGTGGTTCAGTGGCTGTCAGACTGATTCTCGTGGTAAGCTGGATACTCGTGGTAACCCCAGATACTACAGGGATGACTTCATCAAAGTAAACTGCACTCACAGCTGCTCCCACATCACTTGGAGCCACGATCGCTAGCTTTGGAAATGGTCATCATGATGGTAAATATTCCAGGTTATTGGCTCAAGTAGATGAGAAATACTCAAGTGCTCAGTTACTTGTGTGTAAACGATGCTTGTCAGCCCTTGTGGAATAAGCTCTTTTATGGGAACCTGCTTTCCCATGAGAAGGATCATTTATTTACAGTCTCACCCTGCCCTGATTTTGACTTTTGATAGCTTCAGTGTAGTCCACAGACAAACTTCATTGATAATAGAAGGTGAATGGGAGAATTGGTTATGCCTCCCTTCTCTTCTGGTGGGTTATAACAGTCAGAAAACTTTGTCATCTTTCTGTCACACTGCGGACATTTAATGAGAACGCAGCATTCTCAACTGGCACTGGAAACGTATACACAAAGCAGCTGAAAGGCTAAAATCAATAGGGAGCAGCTTTGGGGTTGTAAGTCTGTGATGTTCTATGTGTTTTTGTTCTGACATCTAGAGCTCTTTTTATTTGCAGGAAAGTTTGTTGGACAGTTTAATGCTGTTAAAGTTGCTTGAAAGTCCTGTGGCAGCTTGCATTAAAATGAAGCATTGAAGCTTAAATTTGAAAAGCAAATAATATGCTGACTACACAGTAATGTTTCTTTTCTTTTAACATCAAATTCAGTTGTATTTTGCCCTTCACAAATGCATTTTCCGCTCTGCTGTCATTTTCACTGACTGCATAAACACAGTGGTAGGTATGGTCAGTGGAAAAATTTTGGTTCTGGTAGTTTAGTAGGTAGTGTCCGGGGATGTGAGGTCTTGTTGAGCCACTGAAGTCTTGCTTCTGACTGGAAGGAGGATGCAGGACCAGGGTATGGGCTTGGCCAGTGAGACTTTGCGTGTGTGACAGCCGCATTCACTACAACCTGTGATCAGCCAGCAAAGTACTTCTCTAATGCAAACATTTTAACTGTCAGTCCCTCGATATTGTAGCCATTGCTTTGTCAACGTGTATGCAGCCTAAGTGACACCCTCTGGCTATTGTTTCAGGCTAAAATACAGAAAGCCTGGATCAGTTTATACCTGGGGTGTGGTTCTGCAATTTTCTTTTTTTCCTCCCAGTAATGTGGGATTAAGCAGCTCCTCCATCTCTGCTGAGTGAAACATTTGTGAAATAGTGGTTGCATTCTAACTGTCAAGTTGTTTCCAAAACAAGGTGATGGTTGCTTAAAGAAGGTGCTGAATTTTCCAGCATCTATTAGGTCTGGTAATCCTCAAACCTGTTGGCCTGTGCTTGATGACGAATCATTTCAGAGTGAATTTGGTCCAGTTCTTACATGGCTACCTATGTGACTATAGAGCATAGTAGATCTTGTATCTTGGGGATCTCTATGTGAGATGATGTATCAGTGGATAACTGCAGTGTATATCAGTTATGAGTAGTGTATTGTGAAAACTAAACAGCGAGCAAGAACTAGTTTATCTTATTTAACATACTGGTTAGTATGTTTTTATTATTTCTTAATTTTCAGTAATTAGCCCTGTCAGAAAGCCAGGTAATAGAAATCAAAAGGGTTTTCAACTGCAATTCCTGAGGTGGTTCCCAGTAACATTGTGAACTGGAGAAAATTGAATGTGAGTTACTCTGCTGAGGAAGAGTTACGGCACCATTTATTTTTATCTCTTATTGTAAGGCTGTTGCGAATGATGCCAGAAGGAGAAAGAGGGATCATCTATACAGTGTATGTGAGTGTGAGCCATACCAAATAGCCTTCTTATCCCTTCAGAGCAAATCTATAGTAATGAGGAATATCCAGAGGCCTCAGACTGCAAAGATTTGAGTTAACTGGCTGTGGTGTTGATGGCTCTATCAAAGGAATGAAAAGTGTTCCCATTAGCCAGACAGTGAGCTTGTTGGATTATTGAGACAGCCATGTGAAATAATATGGAAAACAGCTTTCAAAATAAGAAGTTTTCCCAGGATTTTTACTACTTTTCCCAGGAAATACTAAAGTTGTCTGTTTCATTCCTGTTCAATTAATATGACTCTATAAATGTGTTAGAGAAGTCTAACTTTGACAGCCAGAAGGCTTTGCTGGGCTTTTTTTTTTTTTCTTGTAAGGGATATAATCTTGGTTTTTAGGATGTTTTCTTCAGATAATTCATTTTTTAAAACGTAGAATCTGTGTTTGAATGTGTCTGTTCTGCCCTGCTAAGAGAGGTGGCAGTTGTCCTCTCACTGGGACTAAATGGAAGTGTTTGAGAGGAAAGGCTTAAATGAATTTCCTGGTGAGCAGCATTTGCTTCATAAAAATACTTTAAGTTGAATTTTAAAAACAATTTTGGTTTTTCTTTCTGTATAAGGTGTGTTACCCAGAGCATCTGTCTGGAAGTCATGCTTGTTCAGGAGCTGCTGTGCCATGTTGTAGTTTGGAATTTACTGAGGAGTTTTGATCCAAATTCAATAGAACTGTGTTTCTTACCAAAGCTGGTGCAATATGTGCTTACAGAATAGACTGCAAAGTATTGTCCTAAATATTCTTTTTTATCTTTGTTTTGTGGCCAAGTCACTGAAGGAAGACTTCTATTACCAGTTGTGTTATGAGACTCTGGAGAAAATATCAGTGTTTGAACTGCTACGTTCATGAACTACTCATGATATGTTTTGATTATGTTTTGTATCTCAGCTGGGGCAGAGCCCTCTCCTTGTCTGTTGTTTCTTTTCTTGAGCCTGCTTTAATAGCCAGCTGACTTGATTTGCTTTGCCTGGCTATTTCAACACTGCTATTTCCATGGGGTGTTTGGAGAAGTCCAGAACACTTCAGCCCCTGTTTGGGAAATTTCCTTTGGTTCTACCTGACTATAAGCTTGTGCCCTAAATGTAGGGGCATAGACCACCATGTAATTTGCTGGAGTAAAACTTAGACGACTCTTCTGTTGGTTTTGTGGCCTGAATTTAATGATCTGAAGTGTTAGCTTCATAGCCTTGGAGATAAGAAAGCTATTCTTACCCATGGAGCAGGTGGAGCACAGGAGTAAAATCTTCAGTGTGCTTGTCAGTGTGTCTCACCTAAGGCTTGTTTACAGCTTCTTGGGATGAAAAAGGGGTTCTCTGCGCAGCACTGCAATTCTCTGTCCTCCTGCTGACACCATTGAGAGTCATTGTGGATAACAACAATGATGTGAAGGAAGGCCCCTGTCCTGGGAAAGGACCAAAATCACAGTCTGGATAGGTTGATGTTCTTCATTTTGAAATGGGAAGAAATGCTGGTAAGGTGCAGCATCAGCAGGTTTATTTATAATTTAATCACACTAAGTTCTCCTGCACTCTGTGAAATCCAGGCTTAACAGGAAGCTTGGTGTTGTTTTGTCATCGCAGTGACTCAGGGTGATGTCACCAGCTGACGGGAGCATTTGGGGTGTACCCACTGTTACGGTGGCCCTGTGATACCCTTTCTTGGACTCCTTTGGCATCTTTCCCCAAGTGCTCAGCACTGTTGCTGGAAGCAAAAGCTTTTGAGCAATTTCCAAACACAAAGTGGTGCATTGTGGGCCAGCACTGGGAAGACTGGCTCAACAAGTTTGGCAGCTGAGGTTTTGGCTTCCTGCCTACCTTGGATAGGCATCAGTAGTCTCCGAGCTGGTCTGAGCTGAAGACCTCAGTGTAGGTCCTGAAATCCATGCGTGTGTGACTGCTGTGTCTGGCACAGGATCTGCTTCCATTGTAAACCACAGTCTTGACATCCTAGACGTGTTTGCAGTAGTTATCTTTTGTCTGCTGTAGGAAGGTGGATGTGTTGGTTCTTGTCAGCATGCTGGAGGGAGGTAAAAAATTTGTTATAATATCAAAGGATCCCGTTTACTTTTCAATTTTCTATTACCTGTTTAACCTTACCGTTGTCATCCTGAGTCACCTAGGGGTGGGTAACTAGTGCTCTGAAATATGCTTTTCCATGCCTTTTCTTAAATACCAACTTCAGATTTCCTTTGCTGTGCCTCTTGCTGATAAAATTGATTCCATATATCTTCTGTAACATTTACTCTACAGGACTCTGCAAACAGGCCTAGTCTAACATGCTGCATCGGGACCAGTGCTTGAAGTCTGTAGCGTTCTTGGTGGGGTGCAGGACACCTCTTGCTCATTGCATGATCATACTCCAGATATATCTAATCTTCTTGCATCTGCATAAGGATGACTTTATTTTGCTGCCTGTATAATCAGGTTTATTTGGTTTATGTCCTTTTTGACATGAGATGACTAAAAAGTAAAAGTTGTGCCCTATTTGGTACTTTTTTTCCAAGGGCAGAGCATTTTCCTTCCTGGCTGGCCCACAAAAGAGATAAAAGTTCTTTTGTCACATTCCTCTGTTCATTTAAGTCCATTTCTACGTGTTCATATACCTTCTTCCCAAGTGTGAGAAGAGCACTGTTAGCTGCGGAGGAACCAGAGGAGAGAATTAGTCTTAGAAATTTGTGTCAGAAGCATGAGTTAGATGAAACCAACTGAATCAGTACCTTAAAGAGCCTGAGCAAATTCTTCTCTCCTTTGCTTTTGTTTTGTTTTACTTTTGGTATTAACTTCTGTGTACATCAGAAGTGGGCTGGTGTTCTGCTTATGTTACAGAGGCCCACACCATGACAGAGCAGAAAATTTACTTTCAAGCATGTCAGCCCTTTCAGGTCTTGTGCAGGTATGGTATGTTCTAAGTGATCTTCAGTTTTGAATGCAGTCCTTCCCAACCAGTCCTTCTGTTGAAGAGTGGAATGGGTGGTTTTGGTAGCAGAGAGATAGTGTCAGATACGGAAGAAGAATACCTGGTACAGGTTTGTTCATCCTGTGGTTTCAAAGTCTCATTCTGTATCAGGTATCATGTATTTCATGTGTAATGTTTGAAGATGGAATTCTGAAAAATTCTGTGAAGTCAGGCTCCTAAAATAAGGTGAATCACTCTTAAGAGCTAAGAAACACATCTTGAAATAAGGATAGCAATGGGCTTATTCTAAAGTTGAAATGATGTGTAAAGGCAAACCCTAAATTTAACCTTTAGAAGAATTCAAAATTGCATAACAATAAAACAGATTTCATCTCCATAAAGATTTTTAGGCTGCACTAAGTTTTTGTTGTATCACAAACAGCCAACAGGGGAATTACTGACCTTTTACTGTGAATAGGTAGCTTGATTTTCTTCAGTGCTCATCTATTTAGTTAATATAAGTGTGTGTCAGAAGACAACTCTCACTGGTTTAAAGCCCAACACTTTGGAACAGATAAATCTCTTCTTGGAAGGGAATCTCTGATAACTGTAGCTCTGTATATGCTGGAATACATCAATTGTGAGAAGTAAAGACTTACTGGTGCCTTAGCTTGATAATTGAAATAGTCATATTTATTTGTCTAAAGGTATGCAATAGCCAAGTTTAAAATACTTTGTGTCACTACATGTGTCTTCAAATACAAAAGAGGCGAGTTAGCTCTTACTACAACAAAATAATTGTTTTATTCTCCACTTTATCTTTTAATGCTATTAAATATCGCAGTGCTACTGGTTTATTCATTATAGTACATTCATATGCTTATTGCTGTGCCACTTGCATTTTATTCTCTTTTAATTGTATCAAATCTACTGCTAGTAAATCTGTAAAGCAAAGGAAGTAAATTTTAATGCAAAAGCTATAGTGCCTGCCAAATTGAGAGGGGTGTGGAAGTGTAAGTTGGTATGTGAGAATTGACAGGCATCAGTTTTCTTAGAGCTGTAATAGACGTGATTGAAACATTCTTACTTTTGGGGTGGATGTTCCATTGCATAGAGAATGGGAGTGGCAAGGGTGGGGTGGTTTTAGGTAGTTGGGTTGCCTAATAAAACACTGAAATAGAATTCAGTTGACAGGTCATCTCTGTAATTTTCCTTACTTTTGGGGGTTCTTGCATATGATGATTTGCTCCCTCAGGTATTAGGCGAACAGTGTGAAATGATGCAAGTTGAGCACTACACATGTCCTATGTAGCAGGGAAAATAATGTGGTTTTATTATTACTAAGTTTTGTTGTTTTCTCTTCTAAGGAACACACTGTATTCCTCCAGTTCTCAATAAGAAAATGTGTAAATCTGTAGGTGAATGGTTGTTACCAGTCCCCCAGTTACTGGGTGCCGAGATGCAGCCAGCACCCAGTTGTATTGCTGTGATTTGGACAATTACATGGGGAAAGATCGTAAAACCCACACATGCCAAATTGATTTCCTCAAAAGTATGTCTAGATAGGAGATGGGAGAGGATGAGGAGCTTCAGAACATCACTTGCATTCATGATGTATCAAAATACTTGTACTGCAGTGAGCAGTTTACGTAAACTGTGAGTTTAGGTTTAAATAAAACAAACATTTTTTTCCCCCACTACAAAAGTATAGCTGCTGCAACGTACAGAGTGCTGTGCGTGAAAGAGAAGAACCAAACTTGTTGATGTTAATTCGTAACAGTAGCATGCTGCAGGGTATATGCCTTAAGATACAGTTTAGACTATTCTGTGGATGATTTATGTAATTGAGGCTATGTGATTAATTGCTTATCCAGATCTTCTCCCTCCCATAATAGACCCTGTTTTTCTGTTTAATAACTGGAATGGTTATGTGTATACTTTCATATTAAATTAGCCCAAATTTGAATTTTACTGTGTGAGCTCCCAAGTTTTTTTATTTCCTGAATTCTGTTTAACTTTTGTGTCGCAATTACAAAATTAAACTCAACTTTGAGGCTTCCTTGAGCTATTTTGGTGTTGGGAAGATAGCAAATAGTTTTGTTTGGAATTCTTTTTGACACAAACCCAAAATAATAACTTGTTGGCTTCCCTGAAATACAGCAACAGCATGATGAGATCATGGCACCTAAAAATAATGTGTGACTTTGAATAAAGATTTTGAACATGACAAATTGGAAGTTCAGCATTTACATAATATTATACAAATTGGCTGGAGAAATTTCGAATATCTTCATCTTTGAAAACCCGTTAATAAGGAAATTGGAACAGTTTTTGCAGCTGGCTGAATTAATTCAAATTGCTGATGAAAACCTGATGTAACAGAATACAATGTGTGGGGGGAGACAATCTGCTGAAAAGTTTTAAATACACTATTTGTTTCATTGAGAAATGTATTAATCAGCCTCTCTGCAGACAATCTTCTGTAAACTTGCTCACTGAAATTTGGTATTATTCTGTGTAATAAACTTAGGAAACCCATTTAATAGTTTTGAATTGAACAATTTGACATAGGTTTTGTGTTAGAATTTCCAACAGATTAATTGTGGGTAGCTGAATTCATATACAAAGAATTTGACTAAATTCTTTGATGTTTGCTTTAATACGTTGTTTTATGTATAATTACATGAACATTCAAATCTTGGGAGCCTAAAATTAGAACTCCCAGCTGCATGCTAGGCTGCAGGTGCACGTGTGCATGACATGCTTCTGTTTGGAATCTGCTGCTCAGTTTCATCAGTAGGCACGATACAGAGATTTCCCAAGACTGCTGAATATCAGAGGACAGGAGATGTGACAGTGTTGCATTCTGCATCTCACAGAGAGAGGGAGGAAAGACTATGGGAGAATTGCAGTGATTGTGTTCTTGTAGCCTGCAAAAGGATGGTGTTTGGATTTATTGCCTGGGTATGCACACAGGAGTGTTACTGCATGCAACATCAAACCTTTTTGCTAGAGGTGAAGCAGGAAGGCGCAGATGCAGGGGAAAGGATGTTGGAAATGCAGCGTAGCTGAATCCATGGAAAATGGGAGCTGGGAGAGGTGGGTCCTCCTTCACCCTTTCAGGTTTCACTGGGCAAGGTTCTGCTTAAATTTGGAAAAGCAAAGTCAAAACTGCAGAACCATAGCTTTGGAAAAATAGGCAGTTTTGAGCTTTGAAAGGAGAGTGGACAGAGGGGGCTCCGCTTTTGGAGATAAAGTGTTCTAACAGTTGTAAGGATTTACAATGGTAATCAAATCTGGTAATGCAGCTCCTGTGCCCAGTTAAACTAGATTGTGGGTTTTTTGGTGTTGAAGTGAAAGGAACTTCTCCAAGCTAAAACTTTGAGCTTTAGGTATTCTTAGGACTTCAATAAAATGCTATGTAATTGCTGTATTTGCTCAAGTGGAAAATGTAGTAAAACTATTTAATGAAGTCTTCAGCTGTTCCATCCTTCACCCAATCAATCGGCAACTGCACGGTGAAACAAAGTTCATGCGCTTGTGGTGGGAACCCAAGGAGAGCTGTGCCTTTCAGATGCCTCCTCGCATAGCTGGGCTTTCAAAGCTGAATGTGCAGAAAAGCGAGTTACTTAATGTACAGAGTGGAGCTGGCAAGGAATGGAAAAAATAGGTAACCTTGCGGAAAATACTTTAGCAGTGCTTCCCTCTGAACCTAAATAAAATAGCAGCTCGAGTATGGGGATGTCCGTTTGTTTTGCTTTATTTTGTATTAAAGGGTTCTTTTGTATCTAAGGCAACATGAGCAGAAACCTTATGGGGCACATTTTTAAGAGGAGTGTTTCGGTGTATAAATTTAATCATCTTGCGTTGGGTTTGTTTGACTATGCATATGTTCTTTGCAGGCACAAATTTGTTAGGCCTGCACATATGGTTCATAAAATACTTGGGTTCTATTAATACATCAGTGTTCATTACTTGAGATTTTGCAGAAAACCCTTAAGTATGTATATTTTACCAGAAATCTCTTGTTTTGGTTTAAAACTTGTGTAAAACCAGAGCACGCTGAATATTCACTTTGAGTTAGTATTAGTTTTACTTACTTCGTTCACATTATCTGCTTAGGAATATTCTTTTTCTTATTGCATCTTTCAGAGTACATGATAAAAGAATTGCCAGTAGTTTAATTTCATTTCAACACTGATAAGTATACAAAACCACATGTGTGTTCATGAATGATAAGCACTTGAGTGTTTCTGGAAAACAGTTTGGGAAAATAATGTGTAGAAAATAGTATTTCAGTTGCAGGAAGTGAAGTGTTTGTGGATGAAAGGTAAGTTTTGAGCTGCTAACTTAGATAGCTTTTTAATCAGTTAAAATAAGGGATTATTTAACTTAAAAATGATGGGAGCTTTACATAAGATAACTGAGTTACAGTACCTTATACTGCTGTTTAAAGCAGTGTACTTTGCATAAAGCTTGACCTGAGATCCTCCCTGTACCTGAAGATTGCTTGTTACTGACAGCTAACATAGGTGCAGCCATGGGTGCAGCAGGACTCACACCCAGTGTGCAGATATCTTGGGCAGAGCTTTAGCTGTTTGGGCTGGCTCTGAGCAGTTGGTATGATTATAACCAAGCTCAGCTTTCTGTCTGCAGCCTGCCTGGGTTTGCCATTTCATGTGCTTCATTTTCCGTCCTCATGCCATGCCTCCAGATCACAAGCTTTTAAATATACTAATTCCACTGGTTTTGGAGAGGTTTTTTCTGCTTTCTGCACAAACAGCGCTACAAGGTATCTTAACTAACTAACAGTTATCCTATTTGCCTGTAACACTTGTCCCAGGTACTGTCAGATCCTGTTAAAGTAATAAAAGTAATGTATTTCTACTCTTTTACCCTTTATGGTTGTGGAGGACATGACTATCATTTTCCTTATTACATGCTCAACAAATACTGCAGTTAAGATACCTCAGAACTGCCTATGGCACAGGCTTGTTCCAGTCTTGCTGAAGAGTAGCGCAATATATAAAATAAAGTTACCTTTTTAAAACCACTGTAACTAAGTTACATTTGAAAGGAGAAGTGAACTGTGGAGGTCACAATGTTTGGAGGTTTCATATTGTGGAGGTAAATGAAGTTGTTTTTTTTTATGGCATTAGTAGAATTAACATAACTGGGAGCTCTTATAATAGTATTTGTATGTTGATACTGCAGAAATACTGCATTTATGGAGAAATAAATGGAAAGTTTGAGGTCTTGGATTAAATTTTTAGTTTGACCTTGAAAAACATTCCCAGATGGAGAGAGTTAAATGAGCCCAGCTTTGAAAGAGGAACATATGAATCACGGTTGCTAGGCTCTTCCTTGAGAGGCACAGGCTTTACATGTACAGTGAAGTATTTCAAAAAGTAATCTTTAAACTCGGAGGAGCAGTGCATTTGAAATGACACTGGCAAAATACTATAAACTTCATTAGACTTTTAAATAGAGAATTTGCATGTCATTAAATGAAATAGGTATAAAGTATTAGGCATTAGAATATCAACCGCAAGACTTGAGAACTTTCATAAGAGGTTGAGAGGGGAACAGAAAAATTAGGCACACATCTCCTCTTGGTAAGTACTTCTTATGTAAGTTCTGTTATTCTCTGCCACTTGCATGGTCTCATTTGTCAGTCTCGCAGCAGTGCCACATAGGTGTTCGCCGTGTTCAAACACAAACTGAAGTAAGGTTTTCCTGAGACATGCTCTTGCTCTGCTCATCTAAAATGATAGTGAAGCACATTAAACACATGGGATGTGTTGTGCCTAAGGCTGAGGTTCCTGGGTTGGGAAGTGTGGATTCAGGTCTCTTGCAGTTGTCTTAACCAATCTTGGTTGAGTCACACTCCTTATAGCTTCAAACCCTTTGTTAAAACTAGTTCAGGTGAAGTATTGATACTACTTTTTGCCCACTGGTATCTGTTCTGTGACCCTTAGGTGCTAGTCTCATGTGTTCATGCAGCGCTCAGCATCATCAGGTTCTGTTGTTACTTGGGCTCTATCAATTTCCCTAACAAAAAGATTTGATCATGTCTATTTTAAATAAATGCTTTAATAATAGAAAAGCTATGGGTTATTTTACCTCATACGAGAAAGCAAAAGAAATCGCATTTAGGACTCTAACCATCACCACTTCCTCACTGGTTACATTTAGATGCTTCTGTATGTCTATCTGTATCAGTATAGGGTGAGGGAACTGGGGGTAGAAGATCTTTTACATTAATGTCTGTGATCTGGCTGGGAGTCTTGTGTGTGACTTCCTTTGCAGTCACAGTTGAGATTTTGGCTGTGCAGCAAATCCTTTATTTCTCTGTCATGTGGTTTTGCTCTTAAACCTATGAGTTTATATATTTATTAGTGTTTTGACATTACTTTGTCACTCAGAGCTTTGATTTTAAAACCCCACATATGTGCTTCAGAGTGTAAAGGACATTCATGAATCACTCATTTCTTGGGATCCCCAAACTGAAATAGGAAAACATTTTTGTTTCCATCAGTTTGCCAATTTGTTTCACTTGTTGTTTAAAATTGCAGCTCTTTATTGCCAGCAAATATTCATAGAAGGGTACTTAGAGAGCAAGTGGGATGTCTCAGACTAGTGTCAAGGCGTGCTTTATCTTCCAAGAGATACAGAAGTAGGCAATCCTCTTCTGGTGTAAGCGAATTTCCCCCGCCCCCCTCATGCTGTACAAGCTGGTGTAAAGTCTGTGAACCCAGTGTTGTCTGAAAGGTATGATTATGGGAATAGGTACCAGGATGTGGATTTACAGTTCCTTAGATGTTATACGGTAGTAGCCTCTCTGTGTGCTATTAACTGTGTAAATAGCAGGCAGCATGCTATTGTCCCATTCATCATGGCCTGTGAGTAGTCAGATGGAAATATTCGATTGCCCTGTGAAAACTGTTTTACACAGGCATACTCAAAAAGCTCCTGCATGAAATATTACCATTTAAGTTTATATGCTTTTTTTTCTTATCTGTCTTAATATTGCATCACAGAAGGTAGATATTGAAAAGTAGAAGTTTATTATTCCTATCTGGCTTTTTTTTTTTCCACCAGCATATATTTACTAGTTATGCCTAGTTTGTGTTAAGTTAGGTGTGCCTGAGGTCTTCATACTTCTGTTGATAAATATCATATAAATAAATAAGCAAGAGTCACTACTTAATGAAGTGCAAATCAGAGTTATTTACTCAATGTAAGCTCAGTTGCAAAAAGGTGCCTGTGACTTAGAGAAGTGTAGCTCTGATCTGTCACAGCCAAGTCAGGTGTCCACGGTCATTGTATTTGCATCCAGCAGCAAAATCCAGTTGCAGCTGTTATTGTAGGAATCATGCTTAATTTTCATGTAGCCCTAACAATATTTTTGGAAAACCAGGGATAAATCTTATTTTTAAAACGA
Organism: Pezoporus occidentalis; assembly: GCF_034315485.1. NCBI lineage: Eukaryota > Metazoa > Chordata > Aves > Psittaciformes > Psittacidae > Pezoporus > Pezoporus occidentalis. Next base: position 2,064,207 of record NW_026915483.1, read on the forward strand.
AAGTAGTTAATATGATGGAAGACTCTTACTACAAAGGGAGCCCTTCACTCTGGAAGCTGTTCCATGGGGATACGTTCTTTTGTCTGTGAGAAACAAAGTGTCCATGGGGCTCTGCGGGGCTGACGGTGTCATTCTGCCAGTGGTTACCTTGCGTTAGGGCACATTGGCTCTTCAAATGCAGCTTGCTCAATTTATGTCATAATTGATGTTCCATTAATGAGCAAAAATATGGATGTTGTTAAAAATACACACAGGCAAATTAGTATCTGTAAAACAAAGCACTGATGTCAATTCCTAGCATTAAGATAAATAAGTTTAACTTAATTTCTAAGTTACTGTTAAGATAAATCTGTAATTTGGGTATTTCTTTTGAAGAAAATTCAGTTTTCTTATATCAGTTTTAAACCTTTAAATAGTGCTGTAGATCCCTTAGCCACAAGGTTGGCAATAATTAATTTATAGTATTATGTTTGCAGCTTCCTATTTTGTATCTTCTGGTGATTCAAGATAATTTTTAGTTCTATAAATGTAATATACCTTGAAGTTATGTAGTAAATCTTGTATTTAATGCGCCAGTAGTCTCTGAATGCAGTTTGAACTGTTAAACTATATTCGTAAGAAACTATACTCTTAAAAACAAAATGGTAGAAACTAATTTTATTAGGAAAAGTCTGCAAGTATGTGTGTTATCTCTGAAATCCACACATGCTCTGACATACTGTTATCTCTGTTTCTCTCTCTTCCATAGCTGTTACACAGATCTCTGGCAGCAGATGGTTGGACTATAATGCACTGTTAAATAAATAAAACCATTAGGCATGTAATAGTGCCTGGTGAATGACTGTGTGTTTTAAAATGGTTTAAAAAAATTAAATAGAAAATAAAGTTCATTTTTTTGAATTTATGTAATTAAATTGGAATAAAAGCCAAACCTCTTTCAGAATACATAAAACCTCCCCTCTGATGTTGTGGTTGTCATTTAAAGTCAGTCTCTTTTTATTACATTCTTACATCTGGTATAAGATAATCAGTCCTAAATCAGTTTCCTAATAGATGTTTTCTGCAAGTAATCACTCATTTTACATTTATCATCGTAGGAAGATTTTTGCCTTTGTCATTCTCCAGCACAAAATTATCTCTTGCATTATATGCCCTTTTTTTTTCTAATTTTCAAATTTGATACAAATGTATTACAATTATGATTCAACACTAGTGTCATGGCTCTGTAATTAAACTGTTTCTCAATAATTGTCAGCAGCTGAGAGATGCCATTTTGTCTTTTTGTTTTTAGATATGCCAATATTTGGTCTTTGCCCGGCTCATGATGATTTCTATTTGGTGATGTGTAACCACTGTAATCAGGTCGTAAAACCACAGGCATTTCAATCACATTATGGTAAGTGCTTAACTGTTTTTAATAATTAAGGGTGAGGTTAAATCAGGATTAAGCCTGGCAATTTTTTTATTTTTGATGGTACATAGATCATTGTATTCTAAATAATGTCAAAGAACATAACCTGTGTTTGAGCATTTTATATACATTGTGATGCCGTTACATAAAGATCTTGTTCCTTTGGATTTTTTCAGTGCCTTCTTGAAATGCTGAAGCCATACTGTTCAGTTTTGAAATGACATATGTCTAATGTGTTTCACAGACAGTAAATGTAGTATTCTTCTGTCTGTGTGTGTCATTTTTCCTCGTGTTCACACAGGTTATTTTTACACAGGTTCTCTTACAGTGCGAACTTAAGCTAAAAGCTAAACTTACAGATTTGGTTGTAAAACACCCAATGGCCAGTAAGCTTATTTATTTATTTTCAGAAGTATCAGTTTGTATTTGTTTTACTGGTCTGATGGTTTTGTATATAAACTGTGCTAGGAAGTTCTTATTGTGTTGGTTGGTGTCAGCCAGTGTTTATAGAGGACTGAAAAAATGTGAAGTGCTGCACAAGTTCAGGTGCACTGTTACGTCCTACAAACCTCACTGGGGGGAGGTTGGCAGTTCTTCTTTTCCACACTTAAGGCTAGAAATTAACTTCAAACAGTTTCATGCTAGTGTTTTGATAGGAGGTTTTTGGTATTCAGCTTTTTGTTTCTTGAGAAATTCAGAGGGTGTTTTCTGTCCTGGTACTAATAAAATAGATGGACAGAGCGTCTTCTGAATTACTCCTTCCTCACGCTGTGTTTGTACACATTTCCTCTTTTCTAAGCCTACTGATGGTGTTTAAAATAGTAGGAGATGCTGGGTACAACTTAAAGAATCTTAAAGAATCCAGCCCTTTGGCAAGAAAAGAGATACTTGTTTCTGCTGCTTCGTAGAGACTGGGAAAAGGTCTTCCTATGCTGTGCAGAGGGTGAACTTCCTGTCCTTTCCACCTCTCACTTGTTTGGGTTTGTGTTGTTATGCCTTATGGCTGCTGAATTCTGCGCTTGTGTTGCAGAGTGACTTGGAGAAGAATCTGATTAGGTTTTGTGATGTAATTCTTACTAGTTTGCATGTTATTCTGTGGATGCAATACTAATAAAACATTTTATAAACCCTATGGTTTTGTGGACGTAGGTCTTCAGAGCTGTAGGGAGCCACAAGAAGAAAAGGGCATCAGAATTTCTTGCTCTGGTTGCTCTAAGCCTTTGTATCAGCCAACAGCAAGTCCACCCCTTGCCAGTGTTGATTCCTCACCTGTCACTGAGTATCAGTTTGGGATATCTAATAAATCCTTCTAAAATACCATAATAAATTGGTTCTGACAGTTAAAAATAAATATATGGGGGAGGACTGGATGGTACTCTGTTCTGAGTTCTGGCATATTGCATCTTCCATGTTAGTGGCACTAACATGGAAGTGGCTTAGGTTGGTAATGATGGAGAGCAGTGGGTATCTGCAGACACTTTGGGTTATCTTTCTGAAACAAGCAGGTAATTGCCAAATACTGCCTGATAAACATGTATCCGTACTGTAGGACCCAGTGTTGTAGTTGTTGGCATGACAGACTTATGGGCAGATTGAAGAAGTGGTTTAGGAACTGGATAGGTAGAGCATTGCTGCTTGACCGTGGACATGAAAACGTGTTGTAATACTGCTTGTACCAGTGTTAAGCTTGTTAGGCAAAGTTAACTCAAACTCTTTTGTAAGCACTACTTGCAATTTAAAAGGGACAGAGTAAAGAGGGAACTACAAAATGAAGGTATGGAAAATACTTTAAAAGAATAAATACTAACTATTCCCATCTGTATCACATTTTAGGAGCATGACTTCTAACCATGAACCTATCTCTAAGGTAAACCTTACATCAGTGGTAGGCACATACTTTGAGGGAAACATAGAAGGAGGGGATGGAAACTACGAGGTTATTCTTAGTATTCCTTAAGCGCATTCTGAACAATGAAGATACTCAGAGAGGCCTGTGGTGTGTAGAGGAAACAGGCGGGGTCATTCTGATGAGAAAAACAGGCTTGGGTGGGGTGAATGTCATTAAAGGACCTTAGTTTGCCAAACTAATAGCCTCAGAAAGGTAAGAAGGCTGACTTGATGATTTTGGGTAGTGCTAGCTCTCATTGCTTTCTATCAGCCTTTACGTTCATGAAATCCTTATACAGTTGTCCCTTGTTTTAGCAAATTGAATGCAAAAGCTGATGGATATGGCAGGTGATCGATTACTAGGCAATGGTGTAGAGTTTATTTTAACACAGAATGAAATTGCTGCAGTCCTCAAAACACCCAGTGCTTGTAAATCAGAAAGTACACTATCATGATAGTAAGAAAGTAAAACAGTCTTTGGATTGATGGCAGTTTGCCCTGAAGTAGTCTTTTATTTGTGGCATTATTTCTGGGATTGATAAAGGAGAGATTTTTCTCAGAACCTGTGAAGTATTGCAGTGTGAAGCTGCACCTTTGAGATGTTCTTAGGGTCTTTTAAAGTTATTTCTAATTGTTACCAGAGAAATAATAATCTCTTAATACATTCTGCAGCTCCTGGTGGTGTGTGTCGCTTGTACTCGGTGTTCTTTGAAACTTGTCATGTGGGGTTTTGTATTCTGAAGTAGCAGAATATGCTCTTTTAAAATGTCACTTTTGTCAAAGGAGGGCCAAGCAAACTATTAACTAAACCTAATGAGCTAATTAATTTCTTCCCAAAGCGTATTTGTGATACACTACTTAACTAGGTAGGCTGAAAGTGCATTGCAGGACATATGCTGGATTTTTTCCCCAGACTACAAGTAGTCTCCACATTCACAAGAAATAACTTAAATGTAACCTAATTAATCATAATATTTGACCTTTTTAGTTAAATACTGTATTAATACAAATCACATATTTTTGTATTAACTGATATTTTAATATTTCAGGGGCTTGACTAGAAGAGATACCAGTTTAAAATGGACTTTGCTTTTTGAGGCAGTCAAAGCATTTGGAGTATGAATTGTCATTTATTCTATCCTGTTGGTATAAATACTTACACTGATTTGTAACATTTGATGACATATTTGGTATTTTTAACACCATGTGTAGGTTAGTTTTTAAAAGCATTTTAATACAGTGAGATACCCAAAGTCTTCTTGTGGTATTTCTTCTAGCCTGTGTGCAGGTGAAGACCTTCAGTAACCACAAATGATTCTAGCTTCTCTTCCTAGGGCAGCAGTGATGCTGAGGACCTAGTGGGGCAGGAACCAAAAAGGAATTGTTTCAAGACAGATCCTATGTTCTGTTGCATCTCAGCTGCTTCATTTGTGGGGCTGGACAAGTGATTTATGTCCTTCATTGCTAGGATTCTTGATACTGCTTTTGGAATGGTTACGCTTACATGGTACCAGCATCTTCCTTGGATGGCTGTAGATCAATTCAGAGGTGAAAGATGATGAAAGTGTGTAATATTCAGGCATTCAGTCTTGTGGGTGAAACACCTGAGATCACTTGTCATGATGATCTGTTCTGAGAAAACAGTATTTTTCTCCAGTTGGAGTATTTTGCTCCACTCTATATGATCATATGCCAGCATCTCCAACTTCCGTGCCACGTAGACCTTCCCTCTGCATTCAAATCAGGTATATTTCTGCAGTTCCTGCACAGTTTTCTCTCTTAATGTATAAATTCTTACAATAACAAAAACTTACCTGCCTCTCAAATTGCTAACTGCCACACTGCTCAAGGCAGTGGGATGTACCTGTTTTCCTTTTACTTCCTCTTTCTCTGTCCTTCCACTGAAAACATGCTAGAGACAGTTCTCATGCCTCACTGGAAGGTTGCTCTTTGAGGAGTCTACTGTGACAGTTACTTCACGTTGTTCATGGAACCCCTGAAGTGACATGGTTTTCAGCCTGTGTGAGATTTTGTTGATATTTTGACAGTTCCAAGGGTTTATCACATCTCCTGTGGTTATCAGCCTCCTGTCTGAGGAGAGCTGCCTCTCTGCACTGTCTGGGCTGCTTTATAGCTGGGGGAGAGGAGATGGCTCAGTGTACAAAGTAGCATCAGTGCAGAGATGTGGGGTTTCTTCCTTCTAATTTATCCTAGTGGTTTTTTTTTTTTCCAGTTCCCCATTTCCTCTGTACTTTGTTTTCTGTGAATACAAAGTGGGGTTAAACTCTCAGCAGTAATACTGAAGGCTACCTGTAAAACTTAAACTGAGAGTACATGTGAGTCATGTAGTGATTGTGAAAGCCATTAATACAGTACGTGCTGGAAAGAGATGATAATAGTGTGTTGGGCTGTTGAGTCATTAAAAAGCTATGTCTGGTGTTTTAACTTCCATAGGTTTGGCATGCAGTGGCAAAGGTGTGCAGCTACTGTGAGCTTTGCTGGCTACTACTCTGTGAGTTGGTGGGGAATTGCTCAAGTGTTTCAGTTTCTGATCAGTGCACCTTTCAACCTCAAGCACAGGATTCAGAAGCAGGATACAGATTAGCCCACCTTGTGTGATTTCTAGGAGGTTTGGATATTGGATAGAGCAGATCATCACACATTATACTCAGTCTGGTGAGACTCACAGGGCAGATCCTAGTGGTAGAGCCAGAGATACTCACTTGTGTAACTTACTTGGGTCCATTCTGCAAGTCAGTGTAAGGTCTCTTGTGATCTCCTTCATCTAATTGTATAACCATGTTCCTTCCTCCCCCAGCCAGTTCTCACACCCACCTTTAGTTAGCAGGTTTACTACTTGGCTAGTCATAAGGGGGGGGTTATTTTGGTGTTGGTGTTAAGTGCTTGGGTTTGGAGAGAACATGTGATATTTGTTATGTTTTTAATTGGGATAAATGATCTGTTAACTATCCCTGCCAATATGCTGTTGTGTTTTGGATGCTATATTGTGTTAAGTATTGGAACCCCTGCACTGTTACATATTTGGGTTCTTCTGACATACTGTGAATCAAATATAAATTTCTCCTACCCTCTTTCTGTTACCTCAAATTTGGCAGCAGGCAGTGGTTCTGCAAAACCTGACGTCAGTATTTCATAGTTTAAAGTTGTATTTTTCACAGTTGTGCAGATGTTGCTTGTTTGCAATCCATGTTAAACACTCTCATTTGATTCTAAAGTCAAAGATAAAATATCTGTACAAGGCAACATTTGAAGCAGATAAGTAAAGAGAGGAATGTACTGAATCTTGTTCCAAAGCCATTGGACCTCAGGATGGGGGTTGGTGTTTTTAGTTGTTGGGGTTGTTTTCCCCTCATAGGAGGTTACCTCAGCTCATCCACATTTTGTGAAGGATAAACCCTCATTATAGCCTGTATAATTTTGGCAGCAAGCAGTTTGTTTCAGTAATCAAGTATCCACTGTTTGCTAATGTCTTTTTAAAGCAGGATGGGAACATTTTATACAAATCATAAGAATTTTCTTGGGTATCAGTGATCTTTTGTAGTCGTCTAACCAAAAAAGAAAACTTGCATATTACATGGTGTGCCACAGATGTGCTGGAGTAATCTGCCAAGCATATTGCCAAACTTGTGCAGGTGGCTTTTGGCATATTATGGCTTGAGTTAATATATATGATTTAACAAATTATCACTGCCAGCTTCAGCAACTTCTGTTTAAATACCCAGTCCTCTTTCAGTAGTTTGCACAGTCCAGATTCCAGCAGTTGGATCTTAGTCTCTGGTTCAGCAACAAGTAGTTTAATTTCTTGGCAGAGTTATGCGAAATGCTGTGCTTTTGCAAGACTCATCTTGGCATATTCCCAGAAGGGAATGGGCTCAGAGGTCAACACAGGATTCATTTCAGAAACAGCAAGAAAAACCCCATTTCAGCTGGTTATTTAGTTATTTTTAAGTGATGCATCGGTAAATAAGAAAGCATTACCACCTGGAAAGAAAGAATGTGTGTTTATAATATATATACACACACACACATATATATATAATATATGTATTTCAGGCTTTGAAATGTGTACCTCAAAGCCATTAGCTGAATACTAAGTGTGCCATGCAGATTTTAAGGAGTGCTGAAGTCAGGTGCTGCAGTTAATTGTAACATGGCAAACAGTTCGTATGCCGAAGGTTATTTTTGTAAGTGTAATGGCTGTGGTGCTTGTTTTATTACCTGCAACCATAGAGAGGCTCTTTGAGAAGCTGATGGTAGTTTTCTAGGAAAACTGCCTCCTTTTTGTGTGTACATGGATTTGTCAAGCTCTGTTGAAGACATAAAGCAGTTTTGAGTATCAGCTAACAAAAAGGTGATGGTCAGCTTCAGAATTAAAGAGGAAATTTATTATTCAGTTCACCATTTACACTTACCATGTAACTCATGTTGCCTGCACTGTGTATGCTAAAATGCTAACTTAAAGTGCTTTGGTGTGTTTTTCCCTTCCCTGTGGTTAATGTCAATTGAATTTCATGCTGTTCTGCCATAGATGCAGAAATCCTTGTGGTTTATTACTGAGAATGTTAATTCTGTTCTTACCCAAATGTTAAAGTATTTAAAACAAGCCTCAACATACAAGGGTTCCATGAAAGCCCTGCTCTTTTATAGTGATCTCCTTGCTAGGTATTTTAGAGACTGGGACTGACTGCTCCCTTTTCAAGGTAAACATTGACAGGGAAGAACAAGTGGAAAGAAAGAAAAACAAAGATACTTGTCTTTGTGGGAAAAGAGGAAGTGGTGCTATGTTCACTGTCGCTTACTGAAATAGCTGTTCAGCAAGAGGGAGAAAAGTGAGTATGTTGATCAATAGAAATGGAGTAAGATCTGAAGAGAACAAATAGTTCTCATGAAAAGTATCTGTGGAGTGTATTTGGCTACAGCTTCCCTTTGGAAGAAGCCAGCTAGGATAGTTGCACCAGGTCTGCAATTAAAAGTGATTGACAGTGAGAGAGTTAACCAATCTAAAAGTCAATCTGAAGTTTCATCATTCAGAACTCGTTTTGAGTGATGAAACGGCACGTGGAGCAGAACACAGCTCTCATAACCATAATTTCAGATTTTCTGGAGGTTCAAGGAAGGCCGTTCCCCATCAGCTTATGTGCCTCTCATCCTTGGAAGGTTTCCTTCACGGCTAAAAGGGCTCTTTCTAATGCCTAAGCCACTCCTTCGTGCTGGAGTCCTGCCAGAGGAGGTGGCACACAGCGTGAGGGCAGGCCATGGGCATGCAGGGTTTGGCATGTAGCCCAAAGCTGAGTGCAGAAGAATGAAGCTGCAACCTGTTTAGGAGCTGGGGAGGTGGAAGAAGCCTGAATTGGAGTAGAAAAGGGCAGGATTTCTGCTGTTGTGGAGGAGAGTTGAGAATGTCAGAGCTCTGTGTTGAAGAGTGGGGTTAGAAGTAGTTTAATTTCAAAAGCCAGCCACATGCAGATTAATTATAAGCACTTGCTAATTTGTTTTTTGGGGGAGAACGATGAGTTCGCATGAACTCTGTAGATTATTCTAAGAGCTGCAAGCCTCAGACGAATACCATGGTGCTTTTGGATTCCAGGGAGAAATATTCTGAGAAGCTTATAAAACCATGTTGAGTATTGAACTGTTACAAAGAAAAAAGTTTGGGTTGCTTTTTGCCTGTTTTGTTTTCCTAGTTTTTCCCTTCATGGAAGGACATAGTTTCAAGTTGCACAGACTGTACTCTCTCATCTCGCCACCCGACTCTCCAACAACTGCTGCATTTGGAAGAGAGAAGATTTGCGCATGGTCTCTCTTCCTCTGCAAAACAGCTATGAAGGTCAGATAGGAAATCTCATCAGTGACCATGACTTCCATGGCTTCATTTGCCAGGATACCACTGCTCCCAGCACAGAGCTGTGCAGCACCCGGCAGCAGCACAGCAGCTTTGGCACGGCTGGCTCAGCACAGCTAGAATTAAGTGGTTTGCAGTCTGGGTGTGTGTGTGTCCGAGGAGGGGAAAGAGAGGACGCGGGGGAATAGCTAAAAAGGGAAATGTAAAACAAAGAACTTAAGTAAAAGACATATAAAAAAAGATGAAGACAGTAAGGGAGAAACTAAATAAGGAAGGTAGGAGAAAATGACCTTGCAGAATGAAGTAGATACGGTGCTAATTTTGTGACTCTGTATAGCAGGGGTGGGGGGGAAGTGAAAGAAAGGAGACGTTAAAGAGGGCAAAACAAACACAAGGGTTTTTTTCCACTAGTTTTTCCTCTCTGTGTTTTGGCAGCAGTGCTGTTAGTGTGGTTTGTGTAACATCCTGGCATTCTTGGATTTTGCATGTTTTGGTGGGGAGAACAACAGTGTGTCCTACTTGAGATGCCTCTCCTGGCTTTACTAGGCACTCACCATAAAGAAAAGAGATGGTTATATGCATGCATATGCACTTATTAATAAGTCATCTTACTTTTTGTTTTACTTATGTACATTCCTTCTACTGTCTTTTGCTTAAGTTTACTTTTAAATTCTCATTTTCTGTGCTCTAAATGTTATCTTTCTTGGAAAGTAGGATGTATGTGTAGCTTTCAGCGGTGTTTGCAGTGAGGGGAATGCCCACCAGTTCCCTACAAGTAGAAAATGAGGTACTGTACTAGCTGGAGGAAAGTTACCCAGGCTGGACCTACATAAAAGCAGTGTTTTGTAGGAGCTTCTTCATCTGCTGCCTCAGGAAAAGTAGGCAGCATTCTGAAAGCTGTATTGTCACCTACAGCAATAGAGCACCAAAGGGTAACCAGGCAGGAAGGTGAGTGTTGCATTTTGGGGAAGAACTTGAGACATTATTCTTGGCAAATGAAAGAAATCAATAGCATTTTGGTTTTAGGCATGGCTGCAAGGTAGCTGCTACCTAGTTTATATAGGCATTATGTCAAGTAATTTTCACCTGTTGTTTACTCATTTTTAGTAACCAGTTTGCAGGCTTTTTAAAACCAAACTTGCTGGTATTGACATGATACTGCTTGCTTTGTTCTTCTTCCAGGCAATATAATACATTTAAAATCTAACATACAATACACGTACAGCCTAGAAACTTTTTTAGGTATTCCCAGAAGAGGGAGTGTGTAACACTTTGTATACACTGAAACCTGCACGTTTATTGACGAATAGCAGTCAATAATCTGTTTTACCTAATAAGTTAAAATGATAATTGCAGGCTGAAATTCAGAAGAGCACACCTAATGCCATTTTTTTAAGCTAGTCATTAGGCTTAATTCAGATTAACACTAATTAATTACATCAAAGTAATGTAAATGGCCTTGAAGTCAATTCAGATTCCTAAATGTCATGTCTACCTGTAACAAACAGCTTTTCAATAGCAGTCTTGGATTAGCTATTGCAGTACTCAGCTTTGTACAAGCTCCGTAACAGTGTGAAATTTGAAAACACAGATAAACTACTTTTTATAGTGTAGAAAATAACAAGCAGAAATAGATAAATATAAGGTGAAATTTCATTTAAGTCCATGAAACTATAATTAACTAAATAGACCATCATTAGCTATCTTGGGCAGTAACAGCCAAAATACTTCCAAACCCTATTATCTACTATTGATGAAATGAAAACATAATAGTGCTTGTATAGAAAATCAGTATTTTTACTCTATAATTTATGTAGATGTTCCTCCAGTTGTCATGCAACAGGGGCAACAGGCTAATCCTTTGAATAACAGCAAAATGATGTAGGAGAAAAAGCCATCAGTGTGGCTTAACATGCAGATTCCTGATAAACGTCACCTGTTCTGCTGCTAATACAAGTTCTGTAGTGTCTGAGAGTGCTGCTGAACACAAAGACTGCAATTGCATTTTGTTTCCACAGGTTGGACAGCCATCACCAAGTGATTCTTGTCCTCTTTTCTGTTCTCTGTTCACCTGAGAACAAATTGCCCATGTTGGTGTGAAACTCTCACTCTTTACCCTGCTTTGTAAAGGATGCAATTAGACCAGGCTCCTGGAGAGTTGAAGCTGTTCCTACACAACTGATTTTTTTTCTTTGTTGTTTGGCAAGTTGGTCAGAAAATCTTTAACTCACAATTCTATATAGAGTAGCTTTTGAAAGGAAGCCTCCTCTTCTAGCCAGGTCACCTCCTTATGTTTTTACCCCATAGGATTTTCTTCCTCTGCCAGGCACAGTTGTATTGTGCTATGTGTCCTCTATGTGTGACCGTGCCAGTTGCAAAGAACCTGTTTGTCATGTCTTGTGGTTGGAAAAAGCCCTAGTATCTGGGTTGCAGGTAATTCTGTGCATTAGGTAGAAGGTGTATGTACTTTTTTCAGTGTGCCCTTCCACCTTTGAGCCTGAAAACTTGTTTGTGGGTTATTTGTAGAGTTGGATTTGAGCAGAAGTTTTGTGTGATATACTTTGATAGTTTTAAGAGCTGTTCATCATTGTCTGTAGATATTCATGTGGAATTCATGGCTCCTCTCCTTGCTAAGAGGAAAATTGGCTGCATCTGCTTTGCTACTATGTGGCTGAAGTCTTCCTTTGAGTTCACAGGCTAAGCATTTTGGTGTTCTGCTGTGTCAGTGTGGTCTTAGTGAAGTAATTGTTTAATCTCTCTCACTTTTCTGGATCATAATGAGAAACCTTATAGTACTCTTTAAGTCTCTGGCCATTCTCATCATTGGCATGGGACTAGCAAGCGCTCGCTTTCTTCAGTTTCATTTTGGCTTACAGCCTGTGACGAACCACATGTAACCATGTATGTGCCTGGAAGCATGCCACGTGGGCCCTCTCCTGGCCTCTAAGGTCTAAGGAGAGGTTTCTAAACTGCCACAGTTCGCTCCCCTCCCCTTGTAGTGCCCTGTACTCTGCCCAAAGGTCATCATGTGGGTCACAAAGCTATCCACCAGCCAGCTTCTAAAAATACCTCTGATTTAGAGATTATATAAACTTATATATGTGAGTAGTATTGCAAAGCTTGATGCTTGCATCTTGCTCTTTGCAGAATGAGAGTGACAGCTAGTGTTACTTGTATTTCATGGTGGCCAGTTCCTGTCTTAGCTCAGCTCTCCATAGGCTCAGTCAGTGTTTAGAACAAGGGTGGTTGCTGACCTTTAGGACCACACTCATCACATTTTTCTGTGCTCACAAGAACATACCGAGGGAGGATGAAGGCTTGGCATATAGTTAGGATGTGCTGAAAGCCCATATTAGCTCCTGGACTGCTTGCTGTTTCCTCTGCCCTGTCCCAGTTGTCTAGGTGGCAGTGGTCCACAATAGCTGTGGTTGGACACTTGAAATCTAACGTACTAAATGTCTTTTCCTGGTTTCATTCCCTGAAAATAGCATAAGTCTCTATAGAAGCCTTCCCTCTCTGTGTGCACACGTGCTATATGCGTAGCAGTTATTTATCATATTTCTGGTATAAACAAGCACATTGTGTAAGTGGAGTTGATACTGAGGCATAAAACGCTGTCACTTGGCTGTGCACCAACAAGCCTGACAAGTTGTTCCTCTGTACTTGTTTGAATTTGGACTCGCTTCACTTCTCTAAAACCTGAGGAACTTCCAAGCATGCCCACTTGGAAAAGAAAAGGAAACACCAAAATCAGAAATCTTGCCTGATATATTTGTGTTTTCTGTAGCATGTAACATGCTCTCCAAAGTGGGAGCTGCTGGAGAGAAAAATCCACTGATTGCAAAATCCATTGTCCCATGCTTCTGGAGGTTCTGGGTATTTCATTCATGATGGTACTTTGGAGCACTTGTTTCCAGCTTTGGGGAAAGGAGGAAAGGCATACAAGGCCTTACAATCAAGTTTGTAGTGCTACTTACTGTATGATTTTGCTGTTCCTTTCACTAAGGCTGGTTTCGTGGTGTCACGTAGCACATGGTGGAGTTCTTTCTGTGCAGCCACTATATCAGCCAAGTAATTTTTCTAACTAACTACACTGGAGTTCTCAGTTGATCAACTTTAAGAAGTTTGGTGTTGGCTCATGGCCCATCATTCTCTTCCTTCCAGGAAGAATAATAATAGTAGCCAGTAACCAAACAATCTCTTTAAAACAAAATATTTACAACAAAATTGTTTTAGGCAGTACTAGATGTAAACATAAGCAAGCTGCAGTGTAAGCAAGCCCAGCTTATGCAGTGTTGATATCAAGCAGATGAAATTCCATGGGAGTCTGAACTTTTTTGTCATGTACCCTCCAAAACTTCCAGGAACTGGCAAAGTAATGACGACTGCAGCTCACAACCCAGTTTTTTGCCCTCCCCAGTTGCTTAGGCCTCCAGCCCATTCCCTGGGATCAAGTCACACTTTAATCCTTGCTTCTCCTAGCTCTGTTAGTTGGTTTTATGAGACTGTCAGGTCTGTGAGCTGATGGGTTTGCTCTTTGTTAGGGAGCAAGCAGATGGTGGGAAGGCTTGAAGGGAGCAGTTGGGATTGGGGGAGAGGGCAGGGACCTGCTGTGGCAGTATTAGCTCGCACCAGCGAGCTTAAAGTGATTGTGCAACTGGTGCCTGAGATTGCTGAATTTTGGGAAAGGATAAATGAGTTGTTTCATGTGCACTGCAGATAATGAAGCCTGGTCGTCTGTGGTTTTCTCCTGTGTGTTTTGCCATTGCGCACCCTCCTGTTGCAACACCTCCTGCCCTGTGTACATAGATAGCTTTATGTCTTGTGTCGTGTTTTGTTCCTGGCTCTCTTCCTGCCCCCTTGGTTTGGTTTAGGGTTTTTGGTTGGGTTTTGTTTCTTTGGCTGCCAGATTAATCAGACATATCATGGCACAGCTAAGCTGGAGTGTGCATATGATGACTGACCAGTGAAGATCTTCCTTCTATAAAAGCACTTGAAAGGTCTCACCTTTACTGTTTTAATGCTGATTTTAATGCTAATGATAAACCCCAGTATCTCTGGGACCTCTCTCAGCAGGGGGCAGGAGGCTGCACCACCTCAAATTCAGCTCTTCATTTGTCTTAAAATTAACCCAATTTCAACATATAGAACACTAAGATGTAGTCAGGTGGTAGCAGACATGGTAGAGCTGTACTTATCTCACTCCACAAAGCCAGGCAAGAAAATATAATGTAATTAAAATATCAGAAATGCTCTAGCCATTCTTAAAAGCAATTTTCTTGGCAATGCAAAATGTGCAAAATACTTCAGGTTGTAGAATTTCTCATTTTTTGAGGCATTTCTTAAGATTCTGCAATACTCATTCATACCAGGGAGCTCCTGCATGTGTGTGCATAGTGATAGCATCATAAATCATGTAAATATCTTTTCATGTTATCTGTGTTCAGTGAGAACAGGAGGGGGTGGATGCTGTTCTTCACCTTATCTTGAGTAGCAGAAAGCAAACTTTCTCACATTGCAGTGGTTTCAGCACGAGTCCAGTTGACCTTCTTGGATGATCTTGCAACACCAAAGACCTGGAAATTATGTTCTCTGCAGTGATTCACATTGAACTGCTGCTCTCCCTTCTGCCTGCCTGTGCTGCGCTGATGTTAGAGAAGGGAGCGAGCAGTGTGTGTGCAGGTGTATGTCCCTTTGTGTATGGATCCGCACAAAGGATCCTCACAGCTTGCAAGGCTGATTTTAGGGTTCTGAACTCAGGTATTAATTGATAGTATGTTTATATTCTCTAATGTTGGTGGTGCTTTGGGGGAATTATTTTTAATGACTTCAGTTAGTGTTGTTAGAAAATAAAACCTTTTGCAATACTTCCACCAAGAAAAGAATTTTGGAATTTCATCGCCTTCTGTAGTGGGTTGTTTTCACCACGTTAAGTAAAATTACTCTTGCATTTGTCAGAGTACACTTGCAGCATGTGATTGCACTGTGGCATGTGCACAGTGAAACTCGGTAAGTATTTACTGTATGGACTTACTTAGACTTTAGTCATTGGGAAACAGTAAATAAAAACAAACTCACATTTGTTGTTGAGGCAGTTGGCATGTACGCTTCTGTTATAAGCAAGCATAAAATCCCATTGCATTCTCTCTCTGCTATTGTGTGCCTTCCCGTGGGCTGTTGTTTCTCCCCATGTGAATGTACTGTCATGCCTCTCCCTTCCATTCCAGCTCCTGCCTTGATGCCCAGCTGTTGGGGTTTCTTAGCAGTTGGGTTCTTTGTCCTCACTCTTACTCAGAAGGAAGACAGAGTTCTGTATTGTTCCACTTGGGAATTAAATTGCCTGATCTTGGTCAGTTTATTTGTGGAACAAGCAACAAAATAGAAGTTGCTTGCCCTCTTGGTCCTCAAATGAGGTTAAGCCAAATCAGAGACTGTACAAGGATAAATTGTAGTTTTTAAGAAGACAAGTACATCAGTGCTGGTTCCCCACATAGTAGTTTAAGGTCAGGGATTTTGTGAACCACTAAAATATGATGGAGATTTAACCCAGCCTTAATTACGGCTGTCAAGTAGAAGAGTGTACAATAGAAACAAATTCCTTCAAAAGCATGCATGCCTCTGGTACTAATTTTAGCTATGGAAGGAGACATGTTTTAAAACCAGCATAATCCAAGGAAATGTCTTCGTTTTCCTGAGTTGTCCTTCACAATTAATGGATAGGTGACATGAGGTGTCAACTTGAAATTAAGAGCAAAAGAGGAGCTGGTTTCTGTCTCATACTCTGAGTGCATAGACATGGGAAAAGTTAGTATTTAGTATTTGTTGTTTAGCATTTAGTGCTCATTTCTAAGCTTGTTAATGGGAGCAGTAGTCTTAGGGTTTCTGCATGTTCCTTTAAAAAGAGAAAAAAACATCCCAAACAAACCCTAATCTAATGAAATGGTGCTCCCTGCTGCCTTTTAACCCTTCTTAATGGAAGTAATATGCTAGCACATTGATACTGACACATAAAGGTGTTTGTACACGCCAGCTGCCTTTTCTCTTGGCTTACTTTGTTTTAGTGAAAAAGTGATTTGCTTGGTTTTAAAAGTGAACTTTGGTGTAATTCGATAAGTGAGGAAAGACCAGAGAAATCAGCTTTGATTATGGTAATTTAAAACAAGAGCAGGCCACAAGCTGTTTCTTCCCATATTTTCTGTCAGCAGATTCACTGTAATTTTTATGAGTGATTACTAAGGAAATGGCCCAGAAATTTAGTAAAAATTAGATTTTAGTATCTATGCACTGGCTTTGGGTGGAAATCAGTCTTTGACGTTCAGACCTCAGAATCTGGAAATTTAGGTTGTCGAGACCTATCTGGAAATTCAGGATAGTAAATACTGGAGTGAATTTTTGCTGCTGGAGAATCGGGTTGGAAGGGACCTTGAAGCTCATCCAGTTCCAACCCCCTGCATGTTGCTTGTAGTTGATCATAGAATCATGGAATGGTTTGGGTTGAAAAGGACCTAAAGGTCATATAGTGCCATATCCTCTGCCACGGGCAGGGACACCTTCCACTAGAGCAGGTTGCTCCAAGCCCCATCCAACCTGGCCTTGAACACTGCCAGGGATGGGGCAGCCGCAGCTTCTCTGGGCACCCTGTGCCAGCGCCTCAGCACCTTCACAATAATGAACTTCTTCCTAATGTCTAATCTAAATCTCCCCTCTGTCAGCTTAAGCTTTAAAGCCGTTTCCCCTTGTCTTGTCCCTATGGGCCCTTGTCAAAAGCCCCTCTCCAGATTTTTTTGTAGGCCCTCTCTAGGTACTTGAAGAATTTTACAAGGTCTCCCTGCAGCATTCTCTTCTCCAGGCTGAGAAGAAGGCTGAGGGGAGCCTTCCTTCATAACGGCATCCATGCAGCCTGCCACCATGACTGTACATCCCTGGTGCCGATGCCACCTCTGTGGCAATAATGCCCACCGTTGGTGAAGCTGAGCCTGGCCAGAAGGCTGGGGACAGCACTTTGCCACCAGCCTGGAGCCACAGCCTCAGTGCACGGTGGTCGGTGTGGACCACAGCATTGCCTGCAGGTGTCGTGGGGCCTCGACAGGGCTCCCTGTGGATAATCAGTCTCACAGCGAGGGATAAAGCGCTGCAAGCAGCCTGTTGAGCCCTTCTGAAATGTCACCGTCACGCCCTGGCCCTGCTCCAAGAACAGGTGAGCGGCGTGTTCCCTGCAGATGGGGACAACCCAGTGAGGGTGAGCTCTGCTCTGTGCAGACCCTGCCAGGCTCTCTCTGGAGCTGCAGGGCAGGGTGTATGAGTACCTGACCACGGGCTCTCTAAAGAAACTCAGATATCCCCAAAAGCGCACTAAAGGCACAGCTCTGATGGGAAGTTCAGAAGCAGAAAATAGCAATAAAGCCTTCAGGGCCTATTGCAATCCTGTCTAGGTTAATTCGTCTAGGTTAAATTGGCAGCTGTTAGTCAAAGTGTTAATTAAATAAACTATTAAGACTGTGTTTGTTTTAGCTTGTTTTCCTGAGTGTGCTCACCCGTGTAATTTATAAATCAGAGGGCAAATACATTCCTTGTTATGGCTCTGTGGATGACTAGCTCTGGGCAGGATGGTCTATGCTGTTATATCTCTGCTTGGGAGGAGGTGGGAAATGCAGACACAGACTGGATATGTCAGGTGCAGTTGTGTTCTTATTTAAAGTGTTAAACTTGCACAAACATCTTAGCACATCCTAATTACAGCATTGCTCCATTCTCTCAAAGTGAAATGTGCAAAGGCTTGGTTATCTAATTTGAAAGACATTATTATGCAAGCACAGTAGCTTCATGCCCTCGTTTGACTGTATTTGTGATTTCTGTGATACTTTGCTGTGCTAATGCTGTGGTAAAATTTTAATTAGGGTATAGTTAATGTGGTCAGTGTGTTTAAACACGAAACTTGTTTCACACCTATTCTGATTGATGAGTGCTAGTGAAATAAGCTGTTGTGATCCTATTTTGTAGTTGAAAAATGACTAATGCCTAGAAATGTTAAATCAAGGTAAAATAATGTAAGGATCTGACTTAAAACAAGAAACCAAATTATTTATTCTCCATTTTCCATTTGTGTGGCAAATTTGAGTATTTATGTTCCAAGAAATTTCATGGTTTTGGAAAGTTGTTCAGCTCTTGAAACATCCTTTAAAAATACCGGTCTTCACCTGACCACAGGTTTGCTTCCTATCTTTCCTTTCCATTCTGACGAAGTTAAAGATCTTGTGTTTAAAACCTCAGAATAGAAGATGGGGTGTTGCCCAGCCTGGATCCCTTCATTTCTCCACGACGTTTTCCTCGAAGTGGGCACTACCCATTGGTGTAGAGGCCCAGAAACGCTTTCATCCTGTTTGTCGTGGGGAAGCACCCGAGTTGTCACATCCGTAGGGTGTGCATGGTCAGTGCTGTACATACAGGAACAGAGGTGAGAGATGGATAACGTTAGAGACAACAATAGGAGCTTCCAACTCGGCTCCATCAGTGTTTTCACTATGAGCAGTAGCACCTCAGGGAAGAGGAGGGGCTGTTGTAGTTGCTAGTTCTGAGTAGCCATGTGCATGTTTATTTTATTTTGTTAATCTTATAGAGCTTTTGTATCATGTGACAGTGGATATCCATCACTAGGTAGTTGTACAGCATATAAGGAAAATGTTTGTGCTCAGTGTCTTTTGACCCTGTATTTTCTTAATGACAGAATCAAAGGATGTGATTTACTTAGCTGACGCTGCTATTTTTGTGTATATGCAGTGATACTTCCTCTTATTCCCTGGCTAAAAGCAAAGTCAATTCACTCTTCTTGATCTCTTTCATATGGAGAGCTTTCCATTTCAAGGCCTTGTTTTTTATACCCATCTCCAGAAGTTTATCCGTTAGCCCATAACCCACTTCATATTTTGGTTCCTGACTGTGGCATGACTAGAAGCTGGGCAGGCATTGGGATATGTGAACTCATCCGAATGCATGACACAATATTATGATATTATGTGCTAAGGTCATGTAGAATCATAGAATCATAGAATAGTTAGGGTTGGAAAGGACCTTAAGATCATCAAGTTCCAACCCCCCTGCCATGGGCAGGGACACCTCACACTAAACCAGGTCACCCAAGGCTCTGTCCAGCCTGGCCTTGAACACTGCCAGTGATGGAGCATTCACAACTTCCCTGGGCAACCCATTCCAGTGCCTCACCACCCTTACAGTAAAGAACTTCTTCCTTATATCCAATCTAAACTTTCCCTGTTTAAGTTTTAACCCATTACCCCTTGTCCTATCACTACAGTCCCTAGCGAAAAGTCCCTCTCCAGCATCCCTATAGGCCCCCTTCAGACACTGGAAGGCTGCTATGAGGTCTCCACACAGCTTCTCTTCTCCAGGCTGAACAGCGCCAACTTTCTCAGCCTATCTTCATATGGGAGGTGCTCCAGTCCTGATCATCCTTTCTGGGCTGCAAGTGCATGCTGAAGCTGGCTCATGTTCATTTTCTCATGGACCAACACCCCCAAGTCCTTCTCTGCTGGGCTGCTCTGAATCTCTTCTCTGCCCAGCCTGTAGCTGTGCCTCGGATTGCTCCGACCCAGGTGTAGGACCTTGCACTTGGCATGGTTAAGCCTCATAAGGTTGGCATCAGCCCACCTTACAAGCATGTCAAGGTCCCTCTGGATGTAAGGGGTATTTTTGATGCTGAAGGGGAAGAACATGGTGATAAAGGTGTAAACCTGATTTCTGGGTAGATAATAGGCAGAAAGAGAGAGAAAATGAGAAATTAGGTGATGGTTATTCCCTTAGTTCTTTACTCCCATGCTTTCCACACACTGTTGTCCATTAAGTTTCTGTTTGCTTAACTTTTAATGAAACTTTGGAGTAATGGTTTCCTTTTTTATTATTACTTTTAATTTGCTTTAGGCTTGCTTTGGAAAACTGAAGCTTTTCCTTAATGTCATTCAGAGTAAGCATATATGAGACAGAAGTTTTCCAGTGCATTTTTGAGGAAGCTGACCCACACTGCTCCTCAGTATGCTGTGCATCTGTACTGCTTAACTTTGTTGTATTTGATGCTTTTGTTTATTATCACTGTGGCTTTTTCTAAAGCTTATTCCAAATAATTGTATTTTTTAATAGCAAAAGAATAATTTATTCAGTATCTGCTTTTAAATCATGCAGCGCAGGTACTGTCGTGTCATCCAAAGGCTATGCAGAAATTAGTGCTCATAATGTGGACGTTGTAATCTCTCTATGGCCTGATTACCATCTAAGACACTCTACTGTCCTTCCATAATAACTCTGCAATATTTATATGCCAGTGCTTGACAGATTTACAAGACAGCTACTGACCTAAAGGGCCAGAGCCTGTTCCCTGGTGAGAAATCTGTCCTTTCCTCCATCACTTGGCATGTTGGGCAGGAAAGTGTACCAGAAGTTTGGTCTTGGATATTATGTCTGTCTTTTTGAGATGTTAAAGCCCTTGTGCTTGGGTTTACCTGAGTAAAGAGAGGGATGGGGAAAACATCCTTTTCTAGGTGATGAAGAAGGACTTCCATTGGTCATGTCTCCATTAAGCTTGTGATTCTGCTATATGAATAATTTAATGTCCAGCCTCTATCAGTTTTCCCACATTGCTCTCAAGAGTTTGACTGGTCTCCAGAGGGCTCTGAGTAGCTGAAACCAACCCAGTGGGAGCATCCCTAATTCCAGTTTGCCACTGCATGAGGGAGCTGCACGATGCAGCAAAATCCTAGTCTGTCTGCAGGCTTGGGGTGACAGTATGTATTGGTTGGTACTTCAAAGGGTGTTTTACATCTCTCAGAGGCAAACCCTGTGTGTTTTAAAAAGGAATTTTAAATCTGTGGAAATTGATTACAGAACTGCTCAGGTGCACTGAATACAAGGGGGTTTGAAAGGATTAGTAATCAATGTGGAAAAATGGGAAAAGTAGCTTTAGTAACATGGACTTGTGGGGAGGCAGCAGTGGGAGAAGGGGATGAACTTGAAGGTTGTTTATTTAAATACATTTTAGTGTTTCTGGTTTGTTTGCTATATTCTTAATAACTGCAATTTACTCCTTTCTGTGGTGGTAATCTTGGAGATCAGGAGAGGTGGTTTTGGTTTGGGGCCATCTTGCAGCAGTTACCATGGTGGAAATGGACATTCCTGTCCAGTTAGTGTTGTGCTGTTGGAGAATTACAGCACCCTCTTGGTCACACTGTAGGTGTACCAGTTTTAAAAGCATTGTTTAAATACCCTAAGTCATAGGTACAGAATCATCTCCTTTTTGAAATAGAATTTTAAAGTATTGAAGTTGGAATTCACAATTGTACTGATGGAAACAAAGTTTTTTTTATTCCCTGTGTTTTTTTCAGTGGTGGAAACAAAACTGTGACCCTGCTTACATGGAGTTTCATGCTTCTTTAGCTAACATATTTTGCACAGTGATCACTTGGGAGTGCATTTTAGTTCTTGAAAGTAAATCTCTAGGAAAATAATAAACACACATACTTAGAAATCAGAAGTCGAGTAACTGCTTTAACATTCTTAAAAGTAACTGGTGCTTCTCTGTAACTGCTGTAGTGAAGTGAACAAAATAATAGCAAAAGCTAACATTTGCCTTCTGTTTCTATCAGAGAGATGTGGTTAACTAACATTCATAACACCTCTTGGGAGTTGAGTAAATAATTTGCAAATATTCAAATTTAAATGGTGGGAAGCGTCAGGTTGTTCAAGCAGGACACCTAATGCAGTGCCGTGAGGCTGGCAAAGACCAGAGCCAGTATGTTTTCCAATTCCCAACTTGACTTGCAATTCCTGTGTTAAGTGCTTTGGTAAACCTGCTTTCAAAAACAAACTAAACTGAGAGTTGAGCCTAAAATCTGTCAGTCTCACACTTCTGCACTGACAGAAATAGGTTACATGAAACCTTTAGTTAAAATAGCTACTACAAACACATAATTCAAAATGATCAGTGACTTTTAAGTGTACTGGGCCATCATAAACACCCAGATATGTTTCCTTTACATGTCTTAAACCAGTGTGAATTACTATGGGGGGATTTTGGAACGTGAATGTTACACTGAAATCCAAATATTTGTATATATGAGAGCTTAGGGTTCTGAATTGAGCATTTGTAACCAAAGCATATCTTTATTTTTTTTCTCTGTAATTATGAGTTTTCGTAATAGATTAGTGCACCCTACTTAAAGCAAAGCCAGATTTTATACTCCTTTTTCATACTCTTTTATCCAGTGTATTTTATGCCTTTTAGGAAGCTTGTAGTGTGTGTTTTGGAGGTGAATGACAAGGGAATGGTGCAGGAATTTGTACCTGCAACAGTGGAACCTTTGCTAGGATGAGGAGCAGTGGACAGCAGAGTGGGAATTAGATGCACCAACGGTGTCATTTAAACAAGGATGCAGAAAACAGATGACAGACATATAAAGCTTAGTGGTGATACAGCCCTCATGTGAGAAGTAAAAGTGTCCTAGGAACTGACAAATAACTTTGGAGCTTACCCAGTCAGCAATTAGAAAGGTCTTGATGTATTGGCTTTATTTGTCTTTTGGCTTCAACAAAAGATTTTCTGAGAGGAAGGTCATTTTCTAAGTTCTCATTGTGGGTGAGGGTAAATGTTTTATGGCCCTTACCAAGCCGAAGCCTCCATGAATTCTTTTAATGTGAAAGAACATTTTATAGGGAATTTAAAACATCATTGATCTCTATAGTTATGTTTTTGCCTAGTGTATGACTTTAACTTTTGGTCCTGTTTTAACCTCTTGGGTATTAACCATCTCAGTGTAAATGTAAGACTATCTTTGAATAATACTGTAGCACATATGTGGTGAAGGTGTAATGTAAAATACATACATAAACCAGCATGTTTAAATCTCTGCTAGGCAAAGCAAACCTGTTAACATACCAACTTACGGAGGAGAAATCTGGGGTTTAAAATATACTCTTCAAATTGCTGAGGTATTGTATTTTAATAGATATTTGAGAAGAGACACATTTTAAGTAGCTTAACTGTCTCTTTACGTGATGGTATCTACACAGGCAATAGAAATATTTGCTACTGCAGTTGTGCCGGGTATTTTTAAAGTGAGGAAGTGCAGGACATAAGGTTGCATCGGTACTGCTTACTTGGCATAGTTATATGCATAAAAGATGCTATAAAACCCTAAATAGATAAATTATTTATACCTATTGCTATTTATGTATAATACAGAAGAACTCTAGTCAAGTAAAGGCTATGGTGGCAATTGATGTAAATACATAAAGCAACATAATGCTTTCGTATGTGCTACCCTCACTTGCATTTGGTATGCTGTGATATAAATGATACACTCTATTTTCCTTTCTCTTCTGCTAACCTGCTGTTTTTCTGTGAATGAAGTGCTGTAAGCATACATGACTATCCGTCGGATTCTCTTTGTGGTTTTGCTAACACTGAGTGGTAAACAGTAATATCAGCTGCCAGTTGCAAAACAGTGTGGGGTTTTTTTATGAAATAGAAGAATTCTTTCTAGAGACATGACAGATTGTACTGGTGCCAGTCAAGCCTTGGCAGTCTGTCGTACTGATAGCTTGGACTCTATAAATATTCTTTTCTGTAACTTTCTTTACTGGAGTGAAGAATACAGCTTCGTTTGGATGCTGTCTGTTCTGCTCAGCATATGTTTAAACACTGCACATTTGAAGATGGAGTGACCTCATCCTGACTTACAGTGCAAACAGAATTGATGGGGTGATTAAAGGGACATCAGTGGAAGATTAAGGCAGAATCCTTGGTATCTAGCCCCTGTGATTAGAGCCGGATAATGAAGCAGCAATAAGTGAGTGAGCAGCAGATCAAGATCCCACACAGGCGATTGTTCCCAAGCAGCTTTGGCTGCCAGGGAGGCATCAAAGGAAGAGTAATTTGCCTGCTATGCTCATGACTGATTTAGCTCCCAGGTTTCCCCTGTGAAATCCTCATGGATCTAATGTTTTTCTTATTCCTGTGTCATGGTGGGTCAGAGCCCAACATGATCATTTGAGTTAGAGCCACAAAAAGGATTTTAGTTGCTTGCTGAGTAAGGTCTGGTGCTCTGGTGAAATGCCCCTCCAACAGCAGTGTCCCTGCTCTCCTGTCAGGCCACGGATCTGATCTTTGTGGAGAAATTAGATCAAGTTAATTTGCTCTCCACAATTACTCTAGGAATATAATAGTCATATTGACAGAAAAAGGATGATATCCTCAGGTGAAAGATGTTTGTCTTAATGTGGATGCACTAAATTTCTCAAATGACAAGTCAAGCAGCAGCTTGGATGGAGAAAAATGTTTGCTTTCAATTGCACTTTTATCATGCTTAGGTGAGACAGAGGTATGAAAGAATAGTTTCTTCAACATAAAATTATCATTATGCTTTGTTTCAGTATACGCATCCAATTCTATACTCTTGAATTACACACTCAGGCTAAACCTATGTTCAAGCTATTTTTCTGACTGCTAACTGAAGTTGCTCCGTATTTCACTGACCTAAACCCATGTGTTCGAGTGTGCTTCAGTTGTAACAACGGCTTTGCTCGCACTGACACAGGTCAGTTTGACTTTTTGCCCAGTACTTACGTAAGAAGTGAGTATAAAAACCCCAAGGGTTTATGAAATTTGATCTGTACATCTTGTATTTGCTGCCCAAAGCTATTAATTGATGCCCAGACAGAATGAACAACACAAAACACTTCCTACATCTTGGGAACTAAGTGTAGACTTGGGAGGACTGTTTAGAGTATTATTACTCTTTTTTTGATGTTGTTCTTAAGCATACAGCAAAGAAAGTAGCATTTTATGAAAAACAGAATATTTTTCCCTATAAAAGCATATCTTTTCATTTTAATAAAATAAATGAAGTTATTAATCACGGTAAGTCCAAGTGTTTATTCATTGATGGAAAAACAAGTAGTAGTAGCCAAACATGGTAAGAAATGTTCCTGTTTTTCTTTCCCCTTGTTTTTGTTCACCTTCCAGGTTACTTTTTAGCATTTTGTCAGAAATTGGTGTAAGTTTAGTAGCAAATACACAATGGAAAATAAGATTTTAAACCCAAGAAAACTGGCAGCCAGACTAAGGGCCAAGTGAAGCTGTTTAACTTTGTATTTTTTAAAAGCTCTTGAGATTTGCATTATCAATATCCATTTTATCAGGAAGTTTTGTGTTCTTTGGCAGTATGCATATTTAATTCTTGTCTAATAGCACAAAACCTCTTTGCTGTATTTGTCAAAATTGGTAGATGACACATATCCTGGTCACCAAGCAGAGGCAACCATTGCTGTGATGCCATCTCTCCTCATAGCTTTCTAACTTTCCATACAGGCCTTCTACTTAGGATCACAAAGATGTGACATAAATGCAAAGATACTTAAGGGGAGAAATTTGTCTGGTAAGGTTTAGCATTGAATGCAGCTTTCATTTTAAGTCAGTTTCTACCCAGGGCTATGGGATAAACAAAGGTTTCCCAGTTCTTTTTCCATAGCCAAAACTTAGATCTTTCTGATATTTAAAGAAACAAAACACCAAAACCAATGACAAAATCCTGCCTGAAATTTTAGAGTTTAGAACCGTGTTCCATAGGTGCAGTATTTTAAATATCACTTTGATGTGTTGCAGAAGCAATCATGACATCAAAAAGTTGTTTTTCTCTCAAGAAATATTATTAAAGGACATGAGTGTTAACTTGTAAAATATGAAAACTGAACACCTGAAGATAATTATATCTTTTAATGTTTTCAGGCTGACTCAGAGTTAATGGGAAATGGGAACTGTATTAGATTGGCAGATGATTAGTAGAATTTATCATTATAATATGCTTAGCATAATAAGCATGGTGGTCTTTGTTATTCAGTGACAGTTTGTGTAGTAATTTTTTCATTAAAAGACTATGTCTGTCAATAAATATATTCATCAGATCAAGATTGCCATGCTAACACATCTAGTTTCAAAACTATTAGCTTTCTGCAATGAGGTGAGGCACCAGTAGTCTTCAGATGCTGTACAAAAGAGACCTTGAGCAGATTTCACTTGAGAACATGAAGTTTATAAAAAGACCAAGACAAATCCCAGTAGCAGCTCCACCTGTACGTAAGTCAACTTGAAACACGTCCAGGCAGGTTATGACAAATGAGCTGAAAAGTCTTTTCCTTTTGTTGATAAACTACACAGGTCATGGTTATGTACAGAAGGAGTGATTGAAGGTTTCACAGACTTAGAACATCTCTTTCAGAAATTGTGTGTGTTCCACATTGTGTATCTGGCTGTAGAATAGAAATTGTCTCTGTTTTGTTTTGTTTGTTTTTTTTTCGTTAGCAGCAGTTTAAAACACTTTATTTTGGTATTAACTCACTTGTTTGAGACTGGTGCTATGAAATGTTCGTACAAACAGTAGTCAGTAACATCTCAGTTCAGTACCAGAACAGTAGCAGTTGAAGCTGCCAGAAAGAAGTGTTCATATTGCTTGGATTAATAGCTGAGATGAATATTTTGTCTATATTGCTCATGATGGGATGCAAGGAGATACCAGTCTTACTCTAGTCCCTTCTCATCTGCCAAGGAAGTAACACCCTCTCTTCCTTAAAAAAAGCCACATTTACCTCCCAATGATTGCATTAGTCATCCACTGGATTGAGATTATTTGTAACTGTGGTAAGAACTTGGGCTTTGAATTTTCTAAATATACAGAAGGTGGAAGAGAATTGAGCAATTCCTCTCATTATCTCACAGAATAATCTCACAGGGTGTAGCATTGCTTGAACTAATGGCCCTCAAATAGTAACTTATCAAAGCTGCTCAGAGATTCTTGCCACTACTATAAAAAGACATTTGGCAATAAGCAGTACGTCATATTAAAAGCACAGCCATTTACTAGAACGTCAGTGTGCTAACATACTTCACTTACAAACCCTTTAATGGCATCTGGTTCTAGAAACCTAAGTAGATAACTTTTGAGTATCACAGATAACTATTTCTGAACGCTATCATTTTAAAGTAGTTGTTTCTTGACATGGGTGATGCATAAATGCAGTGATTTATTTCTGTCAGTCATTTCACATGACCTCTCAGAGCTTTTTGGTTAACACTAAGAACTGATGACTCTCTTGCAGAAAGTTTGTTAGGGTGCACCCATTGTGCAGTTAAACAGAGAAACACATCACATGGTTCAGTCTCTGAGTTGCTTCTTGACTGCAGTTTCCTACTCCAGTCAGAGCTCATATGCTTCCTTCCTTCCGCTCCCATAACTAATGAACATATTTAAAACATTACTTCCCCACCTCTGCAAGAAGGTTGCTAGATGTTAAGATTCCTATGTCTTCCTCTTGCACTGCTGGAGTGTCTTGACTTTTTCCCCCCTGGTTCTTGCTGTTGCACCTCGTTAGTCTTGCTTGCAGGTGATGTGCCTCATGACACTGGTGCAGGGTTGGTGCTGACTTGTTTGGTGGCTTCCAGCTATAAATGGAGTCCTTGTGGGTCATCATCTGAGTGTTTGCTGTATTGAGGATAGCAGGGAAGATAAAATTATAGAATGGTTTGGGTTGGAAGGGACTTTAAATGTCATCTAGTTCCAAACCCTGACACCTTCCACTATAGACCAGCTTGCTCATAACATGAAAATAGGTCATATAAGCAGAAGATGGATGTATTAATTTATGTTTTCAAGAGTGTTACAGCTTTCCATGCAGGTTGCACTGAACTTGACTTTCACTTGAAGTAGTTGCAACTTCATGAGTAGCCTGCTTCTTTCATAGTTTGCTGAAATTAAAGTCAAAATCTGTAAACTGATCCTGGGATTGCTGAGTGGTGGATTTGGGCACCTTTAACATCACTTGGCTGAGGAAGAGGTGTTATTGCTGTTGAGGTGAAAGGTGCATTTCCACTCCCCTGATGGACCAGCTAATTCTTGAGTCTCACTTAGATCTGTGGTTTGCATATGCTTGATTACGAGATGTCTCTTAAGCAGGTGTTGATTACAGAGATCATCGAGGAAACACAGGTGCCCAAGTATCTGTTGAGCAAAAGGTCATTTAACATGTCCAAGTGTAGGCAGAGCTGGGGGCTCCCTGGAGCTGTGACTGGGAATTCATTGTTCCGTAGAGCTACATTTTTATATAATTACAGTAATAACAAATACAGTAATTAATAACATTAAATGCATCAAGTAATTATATACTTTATAGATTTGATTTAATTCATTGTAATTACGTTAATATTTTAACTGAATTGATGCTAGCAATATATTAATGTCCTAACATTAAATAATTTATTTGCCAACACAAACCTGACCACTCTCAATTCAAATGTTCAGATTTATTTTTTTTTTTTAGAAGAAATAGAAATCCTGTGGAATTATAAGAGGAAAACAAAGCAAACAAAAAGCAACCACCACAACACCCCAAAATCCACTGTAGTCAGTAGTTCAGGTATTGTTCTCAGGGGCGTTCTCACACTGAAGGTCTAGTAGACCATACCAAAAGGTTGTTGTGAAGTCAAAGTTAAAACATTGGCTCGAGTATAATATTGACCGTTAGGAGACAAATTGTTATCCTTTGAGGAAGTACATTTAAGCTTGTTTGGCTGGAGGATAGGGGTCTGTCTCTCTGCTTTGTGTGACTGAGGTCTAGGTTTCATTCTCACTTTCTTGTTCTTTAAGATGGAAAGTGGGGAGCATTATTAAAAGCCAGGCTTTAGTGGCTGAGGCATGTAGCTCCCAAAGTTAAAAGAGACTCCCATAACCGGCTGGGGACCAGCATTGAGTGGAACCTCCTGGATTGCAGTGAGGCTTGAATTCTCTATGCTTTGTGTGTGGCAGGGGACCTCCCAAGCTAATAAAGGAAAAATGTTAATGGAGTAAATGACAACATGAAATATTTGAGAATTGTTTCTGTGTGGGAGCTTAAAATCCCTTTTTCTTCCTCCTTTTCAGAAAGAAGACACAGCTCCTCCAGCAAGCCACCTTTGACTCCTCCCTCCTCTTCAGTATTTTCCCTCATTTCATCCTTCCCTTCAAAAAACAAAGGTAGCTGTGGAAGTGGGAGCAATCGTTCATCCAGTGGAGGTACTAGTGCATCATCATCAAATTCCAAGGTGTTGAAATCGCCCAAAGACAAGCTGCAGATGAGCGGAAACAACAGGTTAATGCATTCGGTACAGCATAGCAAAGTTCCCCATGATAAAATGTGAGTATGCCTTTTGACAAAGAACTAAATGTTATTACTTGCATAGACACTGCTGTATCAGTAGAATTTCCTTTGTGTTTCAGAGGAGTTTGTATGAAATCACTTTAAACTTCTCCAGATCTTTTCCAGCAGCCTGGTCTAAGATTATAACATGATCATGTTATATACATTATGATATATATGTCATGATATAACATGACTATGTTGAACAAGAATTCTTGCAAAACTGCATCTTAAATCACTATAAATACAAGCCATTCTATTAGAGGCCCTTAATTCTTCAATCTGTTGTGCACACCTTGATCATAAGGGGGCTCTAGCTCTGATTCAGGTGAGTTTTGACCTGCACACATGAGATTACACAACTGGTAATATAATCTACTGTCACAGAACAGGGCATTTCTCACTGGACACAGCTGGCTCATTCCAGTTGCTTTGGTAATAGGTTTATTTGTGAATCCAAGCAACTGTTTCTGAATTCTCTGACTCACTGAAATACTTACAAGAAAATGAGGAAAAGAGGTCAGAAGAGATTACAGACATGGTAAAAAAAGTGAAAACAAAGATAACAACAAAAAATCTGTGAATAAAGGAGGAAGGCCTCCATTTGCATTGTGAATAGATTGGAGTAGTGTTGAGTAATAACATATTAAGTACATTTATAATTTATGACTGTAATTTTCAATTTCTTCCCCCTTTTTTCCATAAATAATAGTATGACTCCATCTGTCAAAGTGGAAAAGATTCATCCAAAGATAGATGGTGCCCAACTGAAAGCTGCTGTTGGTCCAACTTGTTCTACTACTGTGAGTTCCTCAATAAAGACTGGCCTTAATTGTCCCTCAATACCAAAGCCACCCTTGCCTTCCCCTGGACAGATACTGAATGGTAAAGGTCTTCTCTCTGTGCCTCCGTTTTTGGAAAAGAAACCTGAAGAAAATACAAATAATAGGAAATTTTTACATAAAAGATTGTCAGGTAATTGTTTTTAATTATTATTTCCTATATTTCTCTTAGTAGTGTATCTATAGAAACACATACACAGAATATATAGAAATAAGCTTCAGAAGTAAATTAAGCACTTTTATAACATTAACTTGTAATTATATATGGTTTATATGTTAGAATTTAAATGTATAATTGGACATACTCTTAAAGAACACAAACAACTTGAAATGTGGATATTGCTTTCAGAAACCATACAGACCTCTAAGGCCTGTCAGTTCTTACAGTTATAAAATTACATTGAATTACTATCTTTAAGTATTTTCCTTTCCTTCTTTCTATATGGAAGGTCCAAAATGTACATAGCAAATGGAATGACTAGCACCTTAAAAAATGGAAACCCTGTCCGACCTTTACACTTTCTAAGTGCAGTAACTTTGAGCGTTAGTGGAATGGTAGAAGAGTTCTCAACACCCAAAAAACCACCATTTGTCACACTTCATATTGGTGGTGTACTCTAATCCTAAAATGTAGGATCTACTCCTTCAGGGTCCCTTATAGCTGTGAATGTCTCTGTTCTGTTTGTAGACTTGAGATCTGTATCTCAGCACACCATAAGCTTGCTGAGAATGTAGACAATATTGTGTGCAATTTTATTGTGCAGTTTTATTGGTACATTTGAAAACAGATTCCAGTCTGGTTAATTTTTATAATGAAAATAGATGTTAGTATTTCACAATGTCTTTTGATAACTTTTCAATACTGTGTACCTTTGACAGAGAGAGAATTTGATCCTGATATATACTGTGGTGTCATAGATGTGGAAACCAGGAAACCTTGTACTAGGTCTTTGACATGCAAGGTAGGATATCTCAATCAGAAGAAAATTATGTAAAGTTTTAATTCAATTTCCTGAGGAATATGACAGAAAATGGAAAACTCCAGATTTCTGCTGTCAGTAATTACCACTTTAAATGGCACCTCTCAAAATATGTTGCCCAAAACTGAGAAGGAATTGGTTTTGAAGTTCAGTTAATGCTTTATTCAAACACTTATTTTTTAAAGTAACTCAGAGGTTTGTATTTCTGTATAAACCTTTTAAACATGGATATTGACATGGGGCAGATTATGTTCCTTTGCGTGTAGGTAGTAGGGGGTCAGCATGATCTTTTCGGGGATATCTTTTGGGTCATAAATGATGAATTTTAAAATTCCTCGTGAGCATTGAAAGTATTTGTTTATGCAGGATTTAGATAAATCAAACTCCTTTCCCCCCAGCAAAGTCTGCAGCAGATACTTAGGAGGTATTTGTGTAAATGCTCATGCTGCCTCATGTACCGCTACAGCCAACCCAGAAATGAGTTTTAGAGTTAGGAACTCTAAATTAAGCAACCCATAAAATCTTTTTGGTCAGATGAAATGTTTCCTCTGGCTCAAAAATCTTGGGGAGTCAGATGCGGAGAGGTATCAGTCCCAGGGAACCAAAAATCCAGATCCCTACAACTGTGTAGTATCAGCTACTGTTCAAAGCAGCTGAACTGTCAGTAGGGGAATCATCTGGTAAATAAACTACCTACAGAACAAAGGTAAATGAAGCTGGTCCTGATGTCCCAGAGGAGCTGAACTTGAACACATTGCCCTTTTGGAATTGCAGGGGGAGGCAATTGTTTTGCTACTAAAGGAAGGAAAAGCTTCAAGATTTTACAAGAGATCTAGGCAAATCAAAAATGTAAAGTAGAAATGAAGTAAAAATGCTTCTCAGCAATTCCTTACATTATACTTGTTGACATTATTCCTGTTGGAATAGCTGTTTGTGTTTGAATTACATAATGGTAATTTTTATCTACGAAAATTGACCCAAGGAAAACTTTTATACCATATGAAAAAAGGTATTGTATGTGAATTAAGAATTCACAAAAATAACTTCCATCTCTTTCACTTTACCTAGAATTCGTGCCATATAAACATGTAGCATTCAGGATACTCAGAGGACTTTGAATTCTGTCTCACTCTGCATTCTGCTCTGTTGTTTTGCATTCCTTCATATCTATTTGATAGCATTAGTTTTTAAGGAGTATATTATTATACAGAAGGAAGCAGAGTATTTTTACAAATATTTTTCCTGTCTTTCATTAGATTTAAATATCGTGTTAAATATTTTTGTAAGTGAAAGTACATACTCAGTATGTTTGTTTGTGCAGTAGTTGGCAATTAAAATACCAGTGTGAAAAATATTTTTGGTTCTAGTCTTAACCTTAGAAGAACTTTGGCAGCTTCTTCTTTAGAAAGAAATTTGAAAGAAGCCTTCTACTTTCATCAGACAGGGATATCATCGTCCACGCAGCAATCTTAGTTTGGTTTCTATGATTCTTCCATTTATTTGCTGAACCGTGAATGTGACAATTTTCTGTTTCAGAGCTCTAGACACATGCTTTGAGTGTTTGATTTCCACAAATCTAATAGCCTGGGATTAATGATTTATTCATGGTTTTGCAGACACATTCCTTAACCCAGCGGAGGGCTGTACAGGGTCGAAGAAAACGATTTGATGTGTTATTAGCTGAGCACAAAAGCAAAACCAGGGAAAAGGAACTTCTTCGACATTCGGATCATCATCAGCAGATGCCCCCTCTCAGGGAACCACATCCCTCACCTACTAAAACTTCCCAGGAGCTGCACCAAAATTCTCATGGAGTTACTCTTACAGAATCAAAGCCTTTATTACCTAACAAACCCAAACCTCACCCCCCCAGTCTTCCAAGGTAAGAAAAACCTGCAGATCCCATGGTATGAAATTAATCCTGGTAGCTTCATCAGGTGGATTTTGAAAGAGCGATACAGATCTGTTGGACAGGGCGGAATTCTTGCTCTAGGCCTGGTGACCGTACAATTAGCAATTACATGCTGAGCTGTAACTCCTAGCAAGGAGGGTTTGGTGTTTGAAATAGTAAAAGCAGTGTCAACTGACTGCTGACAGTTCAGCAATGGTTGGGCAATGCTGCTTTTCCAGGGGTACCAGACCTCCTGTCCTTCCTCCCAGTGGATGTATTATGAGACTCTGGAAAATACCGGAGATCTGTTAATGTAGATTTCCTTCTGTTGGTAGTAGTAAGTGTTTAAGCTTGGAATTTTTAACTAGATTTAGTTCAGTAACACCTTTCCTGCTTGCCTTGCCTAGGCTTCCAGGCTGTCCAGCCCAGCACAGTGGAAATGCCCCTAGTGAGTCTCCTTCTGTCCACGAGTCCCCGCACCCTCCCTTGCCTGCAGCTGAGCCAGCATCTCGGTTATCCAGTGATGAGGGCGAATGTGATGAAAAAGAAGAGCCTGTTGAAAAACTGGATTGTCATTTTTCAGGTCATCATCCTCAACCAGCTGCTGTACGTTCCCAGTAAAACTTAACCTTGGTCTCTCACTGGCTCTGAACTTGCAAACAAATTACTTGAGGGGGGTTTAGGGGTTGTTTTGTATTGGATATGCTTGGGGGTTTTCCCTTGATTTTAAGAAAATCATTTTGTTGCACAGTAGGCAGTGAAGGTTTAGCTGTACTTGTAAAATAAATGTGCTAAAGAACTGTGCTTGCAGATCACTTCCTCAGAGTCCAAAAGAAATCGGAACACAAAACGCTGAGGATCAAATTGGTAACTGCTTTAAAGGGCTGCGGGTTTGGAATAAAAACATGTAAACGGTGCCCTTTGGGTGAGATTTTGTTACTGGACTTTCTCCCCCCACCCCGCATCCCCCACCCCATTCATGCACACATTTTTTACTTCAGGTGCCATTCGTCACAGTACAGGTAGCAGTGATGTGTTAGTTTAATAATCAAGTCTTGACAAAAGCTTAGTCTAAAAGCACAAGCTTTATTAGGTGCCTGTATAAAAAATTATCTCCTTTGCAGAAAAATACAGACTATGAGCAGAGAGCTGATAGCTCCTCTGAAGTAGATCTTACATGTGTATATATTTATATAAACACAAACTAATATCCTTCCCTGTTCAATCAGAGGGATTTAATTTTGACCACTGCTTTTGGTCATAATCATGGGAGTATCAGAAGGGAAGAAAATGATCATAATAAAAATGGTGTTACACCATAGAAATAAAAAATTTAATTTATATTTTTTAATCTTTTACTTAAACATCTAAAAACATACTCATTTAGCAGGATTTATTTGTAAATAAACTGTTATTCAGTGAGTTGTTACTAAAAGTAGAAAACACCAACAAAAATCTGTTCTTTCCAGTTTTGCACATTTGGTAGTCAGCAGATTGGAAGAGGTTATTACGTGTTTGACAAGCGGTGGAACCATATTCGATGTGCACTTGACTTCATGTTGGAGAAGCATATTAATTCACAGATGTGGAAGTGAGTAGAAGTGAAAGACTTCTTATTCTTCTTGGTATTTGTGGAAATATGTGAAACCTGTGGTTCTGGTTAAAGAACAGTAACCTTGTGTTCAGATTAATTGGATCTATAGTTGATAATCTGCTTTACATATTTTTGCAACAATTAACTATCAGTTTAATATAATGTTAGTGGCATTAATCAGCCTCAAGATACACTTTAATGTAGCATTGTTAGACTTAATATTATTCCAAAGAACAGTAGCTCCGTAGGTTTTCACTTGTTTTTCTGTTCACCTGTAGGAAAATTCCTCCAGCATCCAGTAACACAGCATCAGTTCGTGCACCTCATCGGACAAACTCGATGCCTGCTTCGCAGTACGGTGTCAGTGCAGCAGGTTTCCTCTTACCCACCACAGTTATGTCATCGCCAGCGTTGGTATCTCCTTCCTGCGTGTCTCTGAATAATAAATCAGTACCATCACATGGAACGACACTAAATGCCAATCCTGCTACTTTGGGTGCAGTGGATCCTGTCTGCAGTATGCAATCAAGACAAGTGTCTTCATCCCCTTCAACACCTACAGTGCTTTCCTCTGTACCTTCACCTGTGCCCAGCAAACCTCAGAAAATGAAATCCAGCAAATCTTTTAAACCTAAGGAATCTTCTGCTGGCAGTGGCACCTGTAACAGCACCGGCAGCGTCAGTAGCAGCGGCGGCTCAGGAAAGAAGCGTAAAAACAGTTCCGCACTGCTAGCACCTTCTCATTCCACAGAATCCTTTAGGAAAAACTGTGTGGTTAACTCTGGAAACTCTGGGACCTCCTATCATCCATCAGTGACAGCTTCGTCCCACAGCGTTGGCCTCAACTGTATGACTAGCAAAGCTAACTCTGTTAGCCTCAAACATGACCAATCAGGGAGGGGTCCTCCGACTGGAAGCCCTGCAGAATCGATAAAGAGAATGAGTGTGATGATGAACAGCAGCGACTCCACGCTCTCCCTAGGGCCATTTGTTCATCAATCCAGTGAGCTGACTGTAAATTCACACAGCAGTTTTTCACATTCGCATACTTCCCTTGACAAATTAATAGGAAAGAAAAGAAAGTGCTCACCTGGTTCAAGCAGCATAAACAGCAGCAGCAAAACAAATAAAGTTGCCAAATTGACATCGGTGAACAATGTTCATGCAAAACACACTGGTGCAATCCCAGGGACACAAGGACTGATGAACAATTCTCTTTTTCATCAGGTAGGAAGTTTTCTCTTGAAGTAAGCTAGGATGAACATGCCTTTTCACTTGCTTTTTTTACATGTGTTCTTTTAATTATTAGCAAGCCAAGTCCAGATCCTATTCAAGTAAAAGATAATTCTCTTACTTGTCCACTACTCATTTAAAGTGGTTTTATAGTACATTTTTGTAAACACTCTCATAAAGTGTAGCTTTATTTCTTCTAAACTTAACCTTAAAATGTTTCTTAGATGTTGCCTCTGAACTGCTCTTAGGTGAAATTCAGTCCTCACATTTAAAAACCCAATGATTTTAAAAGTAAATCTTGCCAGCCAGCCATGGAACTGAGCTGTGTGTCTCAGCCTGACTTCTTGTTTCTGTGTCAGTTATAAACATTCTGCAAAGTGGAACATAATGTTGCTGATAACAGAACTGTGATACTGTGATAAAATAAGCCTATTATCCCAAGGTGTCATTGACTAACTTCTTAGTAATAACGAGATTAAATGTTGTGAATAAGATAGAAATCTTTTTAGTCAATAAAGGAAATAGATTTACTATAAAGGAAGCAGATCTGAATATACAAGATCCCATTTTAAAATTTAGTTTAGGGTTTTGTTTTTTTTTTAGATAAATTGCACTGGAAAAGTAATGTATTGGGAGAGAAAGTTCTTGTAAGCTAGGATGAGAATTTAGAAACTGGTGGCTCAGACTTCTTAATACTATTCAAACTGACTTGGAGGGGAAAAAAAATATTTGATACAGCTTGAGGAGAAGACAGAAGATGGAATTTTAGAACTAGATTTTGTGATTGAAAAACTAAGAAATTTTTTGTTTCCCCTGGTGCTGATAACCCGATGTCTGGGTCCCTGCAGGACCCAGAGGAAGGTCAGGAAGAGCTGCTTCAGAATGGCTTCTTACTTTCCAGTTTCAGCCATAGATGAAGATTTTTCACCATTGTGTTGTGTTCACTGTAACAAAAAAGCATTCAGAGGCTGAATTTCTTTTTGAACTTACCTAGTAGTTTCTTTTTCAACTATGCAGTATAAAGGAGAAGTATAATTTGAGGTGAATTAAGGAAGGAAATCCTGTCTGAAATCATTGTAACTTTAAAGAGCTTTAGCTTGAGAATTGTCAAGTCTTGGAGGAGCCAACCTCATGTTGTTACATACAACATCTCGGAGGATACAACCTTGTATGCATCACATTGTTTCTGCTGATTCTTCCCCAAATATGCTCTTGTTATCCAGAAAATGTCTTTCAAGGGACCTGCTCTAATAGCTGCCTCACTCATCCTTCTCTTTCTTTTGCTTGCTTCAAAGCCAAAGGCACGTCCCTGATAGCTGGATGCACCACGGTGAGAAACAAACTGGACACTTTCCACTACAAGCAAAACCTCCATCTGGATTTCTGGACTCCAAGATGCCTTGAGTTTTCCCAACTTCCCATGGTCCTCAGGTGTGGAAATCTACTGGACTGTCACTTAAACAAGGAATTTCCCTGAAGCCATGTCTGTAGCAGCGAATATACTAGAAATGGACACTGGATGAAGTTCAGCCACATAATTGCTCTTATCAGTGTTAACGGTGGTCTGGACTGTTTGCTACAAATCTGTGAGATTTTACTTACAGGAGTACATCATCTTGCCACTATTGGACATAGATTGGCTGGGCAAAGGAATGTTTTCTGGGAGGAAATAAACGTTACTGTGGACTTATTTTTATACTGATGGTGTCTTTTGTAGGTGATAGCTAACCAGACAGACACCCTCAATGGAGAAGACCCTGTGACAAGGGGGAAAAATGTGTGAGGCACAGGGGAAGGAAGCCCTCGAGAAGGGAATATGGCTTTAGTGTTCTTATAGCAATGTTCCTTTAATGGAATATAAAAATAGCACAATTCAAAAACTACTCTGTTTTGCCCAGCCTTTTGCAAGTAATTTGGGATAAGAAGCTATCAGGAGTTTCAAAAAGACAGCAACAAAACAAACCCAACAAAACCTAGAAAAAAACTTGTTTGAAGCCATTGCTTAAAAAAAACAAGTATAAAAATGTTATACTACCATGATACAAACCTTATTTTCTGTTCTTTAGAATAAGATTTGATTGCAGAAGAAAATAAGTTAGGTTTGTTTTTTAAAAGAATCCAAAACCATCCAACAGGCAAAGGCCAATAACCTCTAAAACTGTATGCCCAAAGAACATATTTATTGACCTATGCTGTATACCATAGGCCTTTGTTATTTAAAAGGAATAACATGTATTGGTTAAATGATGCTGGATTTGCCTTCCAGCTGGTAAAAACAGCCCTTTTTAAAGTATTTAAATATTTTCTAAGAAAACCCATAAAAGCCAGTTTGTTTATGCCTTGTTTGTACAGCTATGTCTTTGACATGTTACGCTTCAAAACCACTACCCAGTTCTGGAATAAAGGCCAGTTTAGCAGCAGAGCATCCCACGCCTACCCCAGGCTTTCTGAGTAAAGGGGCTTTACCCAGTTTTATATAGTCCAGTCACTTTTGATGAATGATTTTTCTCTTGCTCCAAAACACCTCAAAAGTGAATTCCACTAAAGGGCTTATTTGTCATGATTTGATCCACTTGGATGTTTTTGTTAAGTTTTTAAACATCAGGTAAAGTTTCAAAACTGACCTAAACTTTCATAAAGGGGGCAAAGCAAAGGCAAACAGATTCCTAACCAAGAAGACGGGGGGTTTTCCTGCCTTAAAGGGGCACCAGCTATTGCTGAGAAGAGACAATCTGAGCCTGTCCAATTGTTTGCGTAGCCCAGCCTCCTCCCCAGTTCTGGTGGCAAGTAGGAAGTACATCAGGGAATCCACAGCCACTCTGAGTAGCAGTTGCGTAGTTGTTTACCTAACGATGCTTTCAGTTTAACCTGAACTTGCTACGAAATCATTGTTATAGCAAAACAACAAGAAGCCTCTATGCAGACACTTTAGCTTTGAATTGGTACAAAAGATCACATTTGAGAAAGCAATGTACTTAGAGACACTTATTATGCAAACTTAAATATAGACAACTTTTCAGGAACAAAAGGATTTGTATTTAATAGGATGCCCTGTTGAAAGGATTTTTGCAACTGCAATTGGGATAATGGGAAAGGAACCAAAGTGATAATGCCACAAAGAGAAATTGGAGTGAAATCCACGCTCCGATGAAGCCCCTGGGGCAGAGCTTCCATGTCGGGATAGCGCCAGTCACAAGTGCAATTTGACTCTCGGTAGGCACAGAGGTAAAGGAAACAGGAATTTTGGCCAAGGTTGAACATTAGCAAGTCTGTGATCCAGTTCTCTTCTGGTCTTTGAATGTTCTGTTGATCTGAAAGCATAATGGCAACCTCATGCTCCTTTGTAGCGTGCAGCCATGTTAACATGGGCATTCCCCACCGCTGCTTCTGCAGTGCCTGTGTTGCTGGAAGCCGTTGGGAATAGAGTTAGAACATCCTAAATCCTGTCTGCCCTTGAGCATAGACCTGCTTCAATATTATGTTTTCGATCTTGGTTACGAGCAGAACATTGTTCCTGAAGCTTTTTTTATCATCACGTACTTCTTACTGTAAATAATTAAGGAAGCTTAACAATTAATTTTTTCCATGCAAAATGGAATTTGCAGTGGCTGGGTTGTTTCTAGACAGATTTTGGTATTAATTTAAGAGATACAGTTTTTATAAATCTTTCCAACTTTGCATTACGACTCCTGCAGTTTTCTTAACCTACAAAATTGCTGCAATGATGAACAAAGAATTATACAAGAAAAAAAAAGACAAAAAAAACCCCATACTTTTGTATCTTTATTTTGGAATTTTCTTGTTCTATTATAAATATTGAAGTATCCCTATTTCAGAAAAGACATATTTTGTTAATTGATTGTACATATTTAAATATGTATTTTTGCACAGGTCTTTTTTTCTTATATCCAGTTTTGGTACAATTGAGATCATCTACTATTTATTTATTAATTAATTAATAAAAAAGAAGAAAAAAGTACAGGAAAAAAAATAAGCAAAGCAAATACCTGGTTTTTTTTTGTCATTTGAAGTGGTTCACTGCCAAGCCAATAGCTCCCAGGCCTCTGCAACGTGAAGGGATGCCTCCGTGCTGTGAAAGCTGTGTCCCTCGTCCTTGTCTTGGGAGCTGATCCATCCTTGCGGTCGGGTTCTGCCACAGGAACCTGGGTGCAGGGTCAGAGCCGACACGGTCAATGCTGGCATTACTTCTCAGTTGCCTGGTTCCCAGATGACTACATTTAGTTTCTAAATGACACACTGCTTCTCTCTTCCCTTTAGTGTCCGTGTGTGTGCGTCGTGTGTGGGTCTCACGTGGTTTCCAACTAACGGAAAAACTGAAAGTGCCTGATTAAAACTAGTTTTAAGCTTGGACTGTTCATAGACAGCTTCTCCTTAAAAGACTTGAATGTTCAGTTGAAACTTTGGAGCTTGCTTTTTCCACCTGTATATAATATATGTGTGCATGTATATATGTATGTGTGTGCGTATATGTGTGTATATATGTACACACATACATATATATGTGTTTTCTGAAATGAATGAGATGACAAAGCATATGATGCTGGTGACTTTTTTAAAACCTTTTTTCATTAGAATACCTTGTGTTGGAACAATCCCATTGATAACTTGTGTTTAATGTAATGCCAAGGGTTTGGAAAATGTGGTTTTAACCAGCTATTTCAGTCTCATTTTGGGAAAAGGGGAGTATGGTATTCATAAATAATCTAAAAGATGGTCAAAAGAATTGGTATCCAGGAAAACAAAACAAAACCCCAAGTAAGTACCTCTTAAAAGCATTCAGAAACAGACATGATTTCCAAATGGCATTTCTAAGGCAGTTGTCTTCCTGTAAGAGTTCTCTTGCCAAGGAATCTCTCTCTTTGTCTTTTACTCATTCTGTCCTGGAGGAGGGAACTGGGCTTAGAAAGACTCTTATAAATGTTTCGCTGTTCAGCAGGAAAGAATCATTTTTACCTTTTGTGCAAAGATATTTTACGTTTGAAAGATGATTTTAACATGAGCACTACATAATGTCAATGTGAATGTAGGCCTTGAAAGCATCTTGCTCGGTGTTGAGCCTGGTTCTAAAAGCAATCTCCTGTGTAAAATGTGTGAATAGTTTGATAATTTGTATACATAATCAAGAGCATCTGATCAGCTGAACCCTGTGTTGGCTGCTGTATAGTACATGAACAAATGTCATGAGATAGAAAAAATTACTTTGGATATTTAAAAGAAGAAAAGAAATATATAGTCTATTTGTTTTGTAACAAGTTTCTGTAAATAAAATAATTTATACTATTTATAAGAAAAAGTTGTGCTTTGCTTCATGACAAAAAGATTAGTTTGTTGAACAAACATGTTACTAAACAAGGCAATAAAATTAGGACTTTTCAATAAATGAGGTTGGTTGCATGGAATACATGATATGTTTCTGCTTCATTCTAAAATCTTTCACCATTAAAAGGAAAAGCATGACCTGTGTTGGTGCCTACGTGAGCTGATTTCAGAGGACTGGATCTGGGCAAGTCCTGCCATCGGCATCACATCTGTACATCCTGCGAGGTTGGGTACGGGTACCTTTTCTGGAGGTACCTACCCTCATAGTCACTGCAGTATTTCTCCTGTATAAGGACATTTTGCTGCTTAAGATTCATTCTTTATATTGTTTCTTGTTTTCTAAAGTAACTCATGAGAAGCAGCTTTTACAGCCCCAAGTGCGGTGTGTGGAATGGTCGCATTTCCTTTTTATTTATGTGGGGTTTTTCCCCCTTCCAAAGAAGTATCTTTGTGTTTTCACTGTTTAAAGACCCGGTGTGTGGATTCATCTGGTTAAATACTTGTTCCTCTGGGTGTGACTCAGGACTCACATGCAGTGGACAACTGAGGAGCATTTTGTAGAGCCAGTTAACTCCTGCTGGTGGGATCAGGCTTCCTGGTTACACCCATGCTGATGCTGCCTTCTCTCTCCCTGCTTTGGTTGGGTTAACAGTAAGAGCAAAATTTTCCTTAGTGTTTAGAATTGATGCTACAAGATACAAA
Organism: Pezoporus occidentalis; assembly: GCF_034315485.1. Lineage (NCBI taxonomy): Eukaryota > Metazoa > Chordata > Aves > Psittaciformes > Psittacidae > Pezoporus > Pezoporus occidentalis. The sequence continues at coordinate 2,106,176 of NW_026915483.1, forward strand.
CAGGGCTCAGCCAACAGGCAGGTTCTGTTTTGTCTCTGTAGAGTGCTTTTAATATTTCTACATTTACCTCTTGTGTTGACTGAAGGTTTTGTTTGACTCACCTCCCTGCAAATCTCTGTCTTTCCAGTAGCAGTTCCTGGTATCTGCACTGTGCTACGTGTTTGGCACTGGAGCTGGGTGTGCTGAGCTGCACAAGTGATGCACAGGGATGGCGGTTTGCAGAGCGGCAGGACAGGCAAGTGTTTGAGCTGACTCTGCTTCAGAGCTGGGATTAACTTTACATTCAATACAGGGCTCAGTATCCTCTAAAACTTGGAGTGGTGGAGAAAGAGAGGGAAAAAGATGTGCTTATCCCATAGAACTCTTGAGCTCTTTGAGGTTCCACAGAGCTCGGCAGGTTTGGGGTGTCTCTGCCAACCTCAGCGCAGAGAGTGGAGCTGCCTGGGGGGGTCATCGCTTCTCCCAGTGAGTCAGTTGGTACAGGAAAGGGGTTTGTCATGAAAAGTACCTTCTGATGCCGTGCTGGAGCAAAACCCAGTGAACATAGGCTTCACTCACACGGGCAGAAGCAGTTTTTGTCTTGGCACCGATTGTCTCACAGGAAAATACTCCAGTTTGTATTGGGAAGAGTTACTTGGTGATGTAGGAGTTTGAGAGCAGGGCTTGCAATGCAGACTCAAATGTCAGAGGTTCTTGGTGTGCGCACCGTATTTCCAGTGCCCTTTGTATTTAAAATGGAAGCTGAGGCTGTATCCTTTGAACCTGAAGGCATCAGCTGCCTTCTGATGTGTTGGGCTCAAGGATTACAACCTAAATCTCAGTCCTGCACCCACAGCACTTGCAGCTCTGGATGCAGAGGTGTGAAGCTGACACATGTTAACATTGAGGCCATTATTTGTACCAACCACAACCAATACCAAGAGCTTGCAACTGGCTTTATTTAAATGCAAATTCCTGTTTGTTCATTATTACCATGTTCTACTGCAACAAATAATCAAATATGTGGCTTGTAGGATCCATCCCAGGACTCTTGATTTGTCTGAATGCTTTCCTCAGTGCTTTGGCTCAGAACTCTGTTAGCTGCTGGATTTGCTCCTAACAGTCAGCTCTGTGGGATCTTGGTTGGGGAAAAGCAGCATATACTTGTTTTCTGGCCCACCAAACTTCAGGGGAATCTTGGAAGTTTTTCCTGAAGTTGTTCAAACTGACCTGGATTCAAATTCTACAGGAAAGGATGGAAAGTGGCCTGAGAAATGCAGTCAAAAAACTTTGTCCATCCCTGTGAGAAATGGCTGCAGCTGTCATCTGCAGCCAGATCGGTACAGAAGCTTTTTCAGCATTGGCTGGGACAGTGCTTTAGGTGCTCTGATCATCCTCTGTTTTGCAGCTAAGCTCACTCCCCCTGCCCTACTCCCTGCTGCAAGGCTGGACCTTGAACTTCAGAGCCCAGTGTTCAGTGAGAGAGGAAATGGAGCTAAAGAATGTTTGCACACAGAACAGATTTCAAGCCCTTTGTAGCTCAGCTACAACCCTACAACACCCCAGCTCCTGTCCTTCCCTCCTGCGTCCCCACAGGTCTCAACTACAGAGCAAGGTGGGAAGTGGATGCATCTAAATCTGTGTCTGCTTCTGGCCACCTCATCTGAAGTGAGCTTTGCAAAGTGAAACTGGAGAATGGCATTAGTTCAAGGGACTGCATGAGCTTAAATTACGAGAGGGAATGTACAGCTTTGGCATGTGGACTATAAATCCATGGAAGGGTGTCAAGACTGAGGCATGAATGGCTCTGTCTGGAGCGCTGCTCACAATCACAGTGAAGTAAATGGAAATTGTGAGAAGAAATAAACCAGTGATAACACCAACATGACCGCGGGGTGGTGAAGGGTAACTTGAAGCTATTTCAAGGTTTAAAGGGAGCAGAAATCTCATTGTTTCTGATTTGACATGGAAATTGAAGTAGTGGTTAAAAATGGAAATACAGGAAAAAATGTGCTTTTGATCAGCCCAAGGCATGACCGCCCTGAGCCCTCAGCATTCCTACTCTGTGGAATCGGGTTTTCTTCTTTGCAGGAGAGCAATATAGACAGCTGCTTTGTGCATCCAGCTGTGGACTTGAGGAGGTGCTGCCTACAACCATCCAGAATTGTGTTCCAATTCTGAGCCAGAAGGCTGAACTGCTCCACAAAAGCCTTAACGTTGTTCAGGTAAAACTGTCACGACTCTTTCCTGCCAGTTCTTGGCCCAAAAAGCTCTGCCAAGCAGCTCTTCCCGAGTCCTCCTTCGCAGGACAGAGGCTGAGATCACAATACAAGCAAGGCAGGACTGTCAAAGGGGGTTTTTGCTCTGGTAGGATTCATGTGCCTGTTCTGAACAGTGTTTTCATCCACCTGAGCAGAGAGCGCCAGACTCTGAAATGCTTGGCTCCACAGGGGTACAATGATGTCAGAATAAACTTCTGAAATTGAAAGCTCTGCAGATACCTTGCAGCACACTGGGAATCTTTAGGAATGCTTTAATTTTTGACACAAAGCAGACATTTGGGGGATTTTGTTGGTTTAGTTTGTTGTTGTTGCTCTTAGCTACACTAAAAGAGCAGCAAGATTTCTCCTGAGTGAGTGAAGCCTGTGTTAGCCTCGTTGTCTTGAATTCCTAAGTGCAGTGGCATCAAACAGAACTAAGTCACAGACATTTTTGCTCTGGGAAAAGAAACCTCAAGCCAAGCCAGGTGGGGAACAGCTGCTGCTGTAGGCTCTGGCCCAGCCAGAGCCCACGTGTCATCAGGATGGCAGCAGCCTGCCTGAGACCTTTATTCCTCAGCAGCTGCAGAGAAAGACATGTGCCCCCCACCCCATCAGCATCTGATCAGTTGTGTCAAACTGCAATGGGATCTTCTACTGTTCCTACCATCAATTTGACATCTAACAGAGGAAGGAATTACAAGTGTAATGCTTTGCTAATGTGCTGACTTTGTTTTCAACAGCTAGCAAAAGTGTAATCTTACTGGAGAGACTACTTCAGGTAAAGGTGTTCCCAAAGTTACAGTCCTGACAGGTTTTGTGGTTATATTACAGCTTCACCACAGCCACTTGTATCCTTACTCCTTCTCCAATCCTCCCCTAACAGGAGTTTGTCCTGCCAAAAGTGCACAATCTCAACTAAACTTTTTGGCTACTTTACTATTATACAGCTGATCCTTTTCACCTTGCATTAAAACACAGAAGTCTTCAAAAAGCAAGCATGGAACCACCACTAGTTCTCCCTGCTCACAGATCTTTGACCACTGTATACACAGTGAGGTCAAGAAACAAAGTGTATTACAGGAGATCACCAACTGCATCATACATTTAATAACTGAACCAGGATCCATACACCAAAACAGAATGCTGTTTTACAGAATGAAGTGGAAAGTGAAAACACTACCTCTCTTGCTAGTCATGTCTTTTTTAACCTACAGTATAGCAAGTTATACAATATATTTATAGGTTACTTCCAAAATGTTTTAAACATCTAAAGTCTGCATTCCCTTGCATTAAAAAAAATTATATATTAATTACTCTGAAAAGTTTCTGAACTCTGTTTAGCAGCAAATCTCCTTTCTTGATGGTTTCTTGGTACTGCCAATTCTTGCTATCAGGCCTAGGAATTGTGAGGGAGAAAAAAAGAGAAGTGAGAACATATTTTACACAAAGCCACTTACACTTCTGTAATAAGTGTCATCGAATGTCCAGAATTCAACTGGGCTGTCAGGAATTGTCAGCATACCTGTTAGTTTCTACAATCTCATTGTCTATTTTGCAGTGTAATTGCCCTGCTGCAATGAATCTTGAAAGCTCCCTAGGTAAAGAAAAGAAAAAGCAAGTTGGTTAAATGATGTTTCAGCAAGGACTTGCAGACCCAGCAGCACTGAACCTGCTGTTACAGACCAGCAGTGTCAACACACTGTGTTTCTGAAGCAACAGCCTATATATCTTCATAAGTTATCTTCTTCCTCCTCATCTTACTAAAGCTTGGACATTACATACAAGAATTCTAGTGATCTGAACACAAAACATCGTAGTACCTTCTTCTCAAGCCAAAGGGTCATAGCTGAGTGAGTGAAATTTATCACTTAGTTTATCATCAGCTACTCTTCGAGTGCAAAGGTAGCAGCAGTGCAGTGTGCCTACTTGTAACTTATTCTGAGGTAAGTATCTTCAATCCATTCAATCAGCTCCTTAGGAAAGCCTCTGAACAGTTCCCTACTTTGTAGTAGCTCCAAATATGCTGCTTGTTTTAATTACTGTTTTGCTTAATCAGTTGGTGTTCTACAGCACATTACTGATGGTAGAAGAAAAAATTCCTGTGATCAACAGTAAAACAAGTTACAGCTAGTAATAAATTACTGGGAAGCATTTGTATTGAAGGTATTTGGTTTCTCTTGAAACACCTATTAATTAATTTCTGAGTATTTCAAGCAGTATTCACATTTCTTTAACACTTTGTTTCTATGAAACTTCTCTATGAAGGAATGATTCTAGTGAAGGCATTTGAATCAAAGTTTCCTGTATACAGAGAAAAAGTCAATTTTGCACTTCCCTTTAGTTCTCATCCTGATCTAAATCTGTTGGTTTTACACTAGAAAAGAATTGCAAGTTGAGACTGCAGAGTATGTTTGAAATGAAAAACTTCAGATCCAGTCTATGTACTTGAAAACAAGTAGTAGATAAGGAGACATGTAGGGTATGTAAAATGCGTGCATCCCCAAAGTTATGAGTAAAGTTTTGGCATAGACTGCACTAAAAACATTTTCTTTACTAAAACATAAGGTTTGCTTAATTTTAGCCAAGCTCACGCACAGGAACTTAACTTGGCGGGGTTAGAATCAAAGCAGAACGAAGGTTTTATTCATTATCAAATCATTATAAATAATTCAAAGGTGTAAAATGAGGTATTTATGAACTTAAAAAGACAAATGACTTACTGATCTATGAATTCTACACTGACTCCAAATGCTTCTGCCATGTATCCTAATGTCAGTGATCGGTAGGACTCTAGGAGCTGGCTATAGGCATGAATTCTCATTTCCCGTACGTAGTATCGATAGTGAGGTGCAAAGAGCCAATCCTTTTTCATCTCTTGCTCTACAACAGCTGAAAAGAATAAGAAAAGGAGTCAGTAATCTCTAAGAAATGGAAATTATCAGTTACTTAGATAAACCACAGAACACCTGTTAATAAGTAACCAGTGTGGACACACTATATTGTGTTCTTGCATACTTCAGGTGCTCTACACCAAAGAGAAGTAAGTTTGTATAATCTGTGTCAGTTGTAGAAGCAGAAGCAGGGATAACATGCAGACAATGTTGTGGCAAAGCTAATGAGACCCTCTGTCAGGACAGCGGAGACCACCTCACTAAAGGCAAGTGCTGGGCCCTGCTGTTATGTGCTGGGAAACAAGCAGTACTTGGTATGTAACTACCTGAAGAAACGGTGGTCCCCAAAGCTGTGTAAGGAAATGAGATTCACTTTCTTGTACTACCTCCTAAATTAATTACAAGGACTTGCAGGCACTGATGTAACTTTTACTCCTACCAGTTTTAGTTCACAGATAGTGGTAAGGCCAACAGCAGAAAAATGTTGCCCTTGGCTCTCACTCTTCCATAAAATAAAGGGTTCTGTTTTGCTCTTCCTAAATATCTTATTCTTTTGTATTCAAAATCTTGTCAGAAAGGAAAATGAACAGTCTGAGAACTGGCAAGAATGACAGCTTTCTGGAAAGCTCTCCTTCAGTGTCACCCTTTTACACACAAACCAGAGCCAAAAGCCAAAGGTAAGATCCATGAAAACCTTCTTCTGTGTAATTTTTTTACAGGTTGAGATTTCAGGGGCTTTAGTCTACAAGTCTACAAGACTTCTTTCAAAGATAAAAACATTCAAAGCTTTCCCATCTGATCCTGCTCTTCAGGTCAGTGTTGCACAGTCATTTTCAAAATGCTTTTACATCTAATCAGATGTGACCTTTCAGAAGGCTCACTGTACATGAAGTCTTCTTTGCTTGTTGGAGAAATCAAACAGCAGCAGATTTTAGGTCACTGTAAAATAATCTCTCTTCTTTCCTGTGTAAAGTAGTTCTAGTTCTAGACTGTAGACACACAACTGAAAGTTGTGTCTGAATCTGAAACAAGAAACTGAAGCACCTGAACTAGTGTTGTAGGCCAAAACAGAGACTTACCTAATGACTGGAAAAAGGCTGAATAGCGGCATTTGTAGAGAGAAAAGAGATACTGCAGTACAGCTGGCAAACTGTGTAATGCTTCCAGAATCTCTGCTCCTTTAATAACCTGAAAGCAAACAAACATATTTAAATACCATCACTTTCAGCCCAGAGACAAACAGATAAACTGTGTTGTCACCTGCTTTCCTTACCTTCTCCCTGAGGTCAGGCCTGTCTAATGCAATCATGCTGACATACACAGTGTATGTCACAAATGTTTTGTAATCCATCAGTTCATAGGATGTAAACGTTGAAACTGTGTTAAGGAAGAGCTCCGCTGCTTGTTTGAAATCTCGAATAGCTACACAGTAAAGGCCCTGGTACACTTTGAGGTGGTTTCTCCTGTGCCCCAGTCTTCTTCTTCTATTAGACTGAAAAAAGAATAAAAAAGCAATATTTATTTATGTAAATGCATTTTGTAAAGTACAGTAAACCAACTGCCATCATGTGATTAGAGAAGGAATAACTTGTTTTCTGTGACAGCTTGCTGACACAGTCCAGGAGGCTTTGTGAGAGCGGTAGGGAAGTGGCTCCCTTGGGACAGGACAGATGCTTTTGCACGGTGTAAGCTTCAACTGAAAGGAAAAGCTTACAGCCCCCTAAGTTGTGCCAACAGTCTTTTGAGATGTGCAGGTAAATACTGCTGTCAGCCTTGGCTGTGGCAATGTATTTTCCCTGCCTTTGCTGCTCAAATCACAGCTGTCCAACTAGCAGCACAGAAAATATTTGAAAGTTAATATGGTTTTAAGAACCATACTAACACAAAACTGATGTGGCTGTGAGCTGGGGCACAGGCAGAGGCAAATTCTTGTTGCTGTGAGAAGACAACACAAAAAGTGTTGCCCAAGAAACATGGTAACTGCCAGAGACTGACCACAGCAGCTTGCTAAAGGAACTGCTGAAATTCCAGACCTGGAAACACAGGGACACAGAAGCTAGCAGCGGAAATGCAGGAGGAACAACTGCACAGTGTTGACACTGGGCTCCTGCTTCCAGAGGTAAAACTGGCACTTCACAGAGCCAGCTCCACCGGCAGCAGCTGCATTCAGCTGGCAATTGTACAAGCTAATCACACTCAAAATGGTCTTCTAAGAACAGAGAAGTGGGAGCAGAGGGTGAGCTACAAATTCAAATCAAATCAGTTGCTAGAAAACAGATGACACAAAATATTAACCTTTCTTTTCTCTTCCCTCTCATAAAAAAAAAAACAGGTATAGGAAGTGTTCTGCTACAAGGTATCACCCACCCACCCCTGTGATTGTTTCGCAACCAGCCTTAGTCATTTATTGACAGCAAGGTTTTTATCTTCCATTGCTTTTTTTCCACTTCATCTCAAAGTGCTTTAGTGCACTCAAATGACTGAAGTGATGCCTTTTTTGCCTTCTCAATGTTCCATGTGATGAGGTTGTTATCCATGTAAAACAAGCCAATCCTTAGGAGATAGAACACGATATCCAGACGATGCCCCAGTGCCACAGTTTTGTCATAGGTCTTGTGGAAGGCAGTGAGAGCTCCCTCCTAACAAGACAGCATTTTCTACTGTAAGAATGTTAAAAGCACCTAGAATATTCACAAAATGTCTGTTGTTAAGTTCCTGTGTTGTCTTCTGCTGATAGTCCTGATGTTGTTAGTTACCCACAGAACTCTAACATTGAATAATCTTAAAGAATCAGTTTAAGTCGGGTTAAAAGAGGTGATTCTAATATAACTTTTAAATCTCTGTGAAAACCTACTCTGTGCCTTTATTTAAAGTTTTACTGTTTAAACACCTTAGCAAAGTCTGTAAGACCACAAGGAAAAAAAAACATCTGCAAATGGAAAATGGTTTTCTTACAAGGGCTACTTAGTTTTTTCCCTGAATTTCAGTAACACCCTCCCCTATTTCCACTGTTCCCACCATGTTTGAGTTGTGCCCTAGAGGAAATGCACTGTAAGTCACTCAGTGCTCAATGTGCCTAGCTAAAAGAATTACAATGCAGTGGTTTTCATGAGAGTCCATAAAGCCTCTGCATGCACCAACCTTGTCCCCAATCCTGCACAGGTACTCGGCTTTGGCCATCATTGCATCTCGGATCTCGCTCTCCCCCAGGATTTTTTCTGCATCTTCTAATTCATTGTCCAGGTGTTTCAACTCTTCCTCATTGGCTTTCTTCATTTTGTTCAGCAGCTCCGTGTCCATCTGCCACTCCAGAGACTTGCAGAGTGCTTCATAATACAGAGCCATGTCTGAAAGAAAAGCAGGAAGGCTTCTACTGCTGATTGCTGCAACAAGTGTGTTTCTAGAGCAGAGCATTGGAGGACGTTAGGACTGATCCTTAATGCCAGCTAACTCCTTTATGATCAGGTACCTATTAAATCCAGATGTGGAACAGCTGGTGTTTCTGCACTGTCACACTTCTTTTTGCTGATTCTTTTCTATCACTGCTACCGTTTGCACTTCGTAACATCATAGAATGGTTTGGGTTGGAAGGGACCCTCAAAGCTCACCCAGTCCAACCCCCTGCAATGTGCAGGGACACCTTCAAGTAGATCAGGTTGCTCAGAACCACACCCAACCTGCCCCTGAACCAGGCATGCTGCACCCACCACCTTCCTGGGCAACCTATGCCAGTGTTTTATCATCCTCATTGTAAAGGATTCCTTCCCCACATCCTCCCCTCTTTTAGTTTAAACCCATCACCCCGCGTCCTATCACAACAGGCCCTCCTTGGTCTTTCTCCATCTTTCTCATAGGCCCCTTTTAAGCACTCTACTCTGAGATCAGTGTCGCACAGTACTCAACCCGTGCCTTTTAACACACACCCAAGCACGATACAACAGCGGTCACAGACGGGGACAGGCACCCCTCCCCCGCCTACCCCGGGCACTCAGACCGGCTCCTGTTCCAGACAGACACACAGGGGATGGAAGGGGCAGACAGGAGGTTAATGGGGCTCCCCTCACCCCGGCCAGCACTCACTATGGAGCCGCACGGCCGCCATCAGCTCGTCGCGGGCGGCGGGGTCGGGCGCGCGCGGCCGGAGGCTGAGGAGGAAGCGGAGCTGGGCGATGCGCAGGTCGGGGTTCTTGGGCAGCCCTTCTTCCTCCAGGTTCTCCAGCGGCATGGCTGCGGGACGGGACGGAACGGAACCGGGGTACTTGAGGCCCAGGCGGACCCCGGGCGAGCAGCAGTGGCGGCGGTACCCAGTGACTCAGCCGCGACGGACGGAAACCGGCGGCGAGCTTCCGCCGCGCAGCGTCCCCTGGTGCCGCGGAGGCCGGGCGGTGAGGCGGGCGCAGGGCTGCGCAGGTCGCGCAGTGTGCGCGCTGTGAGGACGCGCAGGAGAGGCGAACGGGGAATGGCTGCGAATGCCCAGCGACGGCTGCAGGGATTGAGTGTGACCGGTTGAAGTGGTTGCGAACGCCCGGTGCGGGAGACGCTGGGTCCGGTTTGCTGGTGGATGCTCTGCGCGCAGGGTCGGCAGGTGAAGCCTAACGAGGGACCTCGGCTTTTGCTGGGGAAAACAACAAAAAAACAGGTCCAAGGCCTCGAAGTTGTAAGAAAGAGGTGGGGAGTGTTATAAAAATCTGTTTTAATTGATTTTTATTATAATTAATATCGAGAGACAATAAGCAAGCGCTGGGTGCGCCTTGGGAGCCTCAGGCTCCGTCCGAGCGCGCACCGGGTTGGGGATAGCTCAATACTTTTTGGTTTCCCGGGCTTCTTGGGTTTCAGCCAATCCTGTTGTCTTCTTTTCCCAGGCTTCTCCACCTGTTTTTGGGGTCTTGTCTCCGGGTGAAGAAGTAGTATGTCTATTACAAGTCTGACTGCCATCTTAGCCCCCATAAATTCCACTCTTTGTGTTTATTTGTTCAGCACACAGATTTCACAACATTCTGTAACAGGACATATCTCTAAGTTACCCCCCCCCCCCCCCCCCCCTTTTCTAAGAACATTCATGCAATTTAAACAATGAACAAAACAATATTGCGGTTGACCCAGGGGAATTATTCCCTTGTTTCTTCTTCCTCCTCACTGTGGTATTGACAGGGACACTTATCATACCCTTGACACATAGCACAATGATCACAAGGGATTCCATCTCCACACAAAGTACAATGATCACTAGGACCCCCGAGTTGCTGCCACGAATCAATCTGATGTAACTCACAGGGAGTGTCACCCCAAAGCGTGCCTGTGGCTCAAAATGCAGGAAGCAAATAAAAGGGGCTTTAAACCCCCTGTGTTTTGGTTATATTTCATCCAGTTGGGACACACACACACCCCTCATCACACCCGACTTCTGGCCCACATTCCTGTGTACTTTTCATCCAGCTTTTCTTAACGTTTTTCCATCTTTTCATTAAATACCTTTATGTTTGTGTTTCCAGACCTCACACATCACACACTGCTGGTACCGGGGTATGGAGCATGTCCCTGGCCAGTGCCCAACCAAGGTGGGTGAGTGGCAGTGAGGTTTGGTGGCCCCATGTGTCCCCCCACCCTATCAGCCCCACTGCCCTGCCCACTAGAGGCTGCCTGCACGCTGGTTGTGCCAGATGCTATAGGTGGAATATCTGGATGCAGCATGGATGCGTCTTCATGAATTTGCATGTGAGTTTTCCTGGGCAGTGCTGGGGGAGTGGGGCTCCTGCAGAGGGGAATTTTGGGTGCCCAGGGCTATCCTGTGGGATGCAGCATCCCACACAGCCTGGCTGGACCACGTTTCCTTGCCCAACTGGACTCCTCCAGACACTTTTTGGTTTAAAATAATGTCTGCAGCTGGGTTTTAAACACAAGGCTTTTTGTTAGTGCCTCTGTTTTGGGGTTGTTTTTTTGGTCTGGGTCATGGGATAAACCATTCCCTTGACTGTTTTGGCACAGTGTATTCCTAAGATTGGATTCTTTGTGTTGGGTGTGAATCATTTGAAAGTCTGCTGTAAGGAGCTGTTGTCTGCTGCATTTTTCATAAGTGCCAATATCTGATACATTGATTCTGATTTTTTCTTCATAGAATCACAGAATAGTTTTGGTCGGAAAGGATCTTAAGATCATCCAGTTCCAGCCCCCTGCCATAGATAAGGCCATCTCACACTAGACCATGTCACCCAAGGCTCTGTCCAGCCTGGCCTTGAGCACCGCCAGGGATGGGGCATTCACCACTTCTTTGGGCAGCCCATTCCAGTGCCTCACCACCCTCACATTAAAGAACTTCTGCTTTAGATCTAATCTGAATCTCCCCTGTTTAAGTTTCAATCCATCACCCCTTGTCCTATCACTACAGACCCTGATGAAGAGTCCCTCTCCAGCATCCTTGTAGCCCCCTTCAGATACTGGAAGGCTGCTATGAGGTTTCCACGCAGCCTTCTCTTCTCCAGGCTGAACAGCCCCAACTTTCTCAGCCTGTCTTCATACACTTAAGTCATTGACTTGTACTTCTAATGTTTTAGAATGAAATACAGAAGAATTAGGGCTTTAAGTTGAGCAGCTCCTTTATTTCTTTAAAAACAGGGTTTTTTTTGGTCTCAATTTCTTATTTTTTGAGTTGCAATCACTTTTGCATTGATTGCATGATAAGGAATTGCTTTGATGTTTTCCAGAAAACTGCACAGAGATCTTCTGCAGCAGCATTTATGTTACTTGCCTGTTGGCCTTTACATTTGCTTGGAGACCTATTGATTAGGGGGTTTATGACAGACACTTTCAGGCCTCTTGCATCTTTTTCTCTTGAATCTTGTCCTCAGCTCTATTTCTTGGGCAGTGTGCTCCAGAGCAGGGGTGTGCTGCTTATTCTTCTACATTCATAACTGTTACAGCTCTGGCCATTCTCACTGTATATAGAAATATCCACATCTTGTCAACGTTGCTGTGTTCATTGCAATTCATTGTGGCAGTAAAAGCCACAGTTTCATTATGTACTTTGGCAGAAGAAGTGTTTTATTCCCTGTTTCTGAATTTGCCACTTTTTAATTGGCCCCAAACTAAGTTGCTCTGTGGGAGAAAAGGGAGCTGAGTTTTCATTTTCCTGGGTTCAGTTTATGCTAAAAGGTTGGGGTTTGTTTTGTAATGAAACACTCATTAATAAACCCAATCCATCACTTATTGTCTCTAAATATTGGCCCACATTTTCATATTTATGTATATATAAGCAGTAACTGGGAGCAAGGGAGCTGCCTACACAGACATGATGTTCACTGCTAAACATGAAAGATTCAGAGAGAACATTTATATCTCAAATATATGAAGAAATAAAGCCTTGTGTTGAACATCATTCTCACGTGGCCTTACAGCATTCAAATGGTCCAAATAAATGAATATTCATATTCATTGATTATGAATATCCCCACAAAATGGACTTCAAATGGTTGTTTCCTTCCCTGCAAGATGCAGCAGGGCTGCAAGGAGCCTGGTGGTGGCTCCTGGTAACAATAAATGATGCTCTTGCTGGAAGAGAAACAGCATGGATGCAGGTTGTTTAAATGGCATAATGCACCCTGGTTATCCAGCTGAAAGCAGGAGCCAGCTGCTTATGCACCTACTCAGGACTTCTCTATGGCTCTGCACCCACAAAGCACTAATCCTGTCTGCATTCCTGCTCACACCAACCCCAGCAGTGGCTTTGATAGCATTCAGGGAGGTGACCCCTACCTGATGGTGGTTTTGGCACAGAAACTTCATATCTGGAAAACACATTTTGCCATGTCTCCTCTTTCCTCAGAGCCAGGTGGCTTTCCGTGCCCCTGTGGGAGGTTACTCCTTGTTTCCTGACCAGCCCTTCTGCCTTAGGGCCGTACCCGAGCCGCCCGATGTCCCTCCCTCCAGCGAGGCTGGTGAGGCTCAGCGTGTCCCGCAGCAGAGCTGCCACAAGGTGGCAGTGTTTCAGAGCAAGAGTGTCAATTCCGGGAGCTCGCTTTGATGGGCTTGTATTTGTTCTCCCCTAGCGTGCAAAGCGAAGCCCCGCTATCGCTAAATGCCACCCGAAAGCTTTGGGAGCCACCAGCCAGGGACCCTGCTGCCACTGCTCCATCCACTCATAGAGCGCCGCTGGGTATGGGGGCTCTTCTCTCCCAGCCCTCAAAGGGTTCAAACATAGAATCATAGTTAGGGTTGCCAGCAGCAGGTCACAGAAGTGTTCTGCTTCACTCTCCAAGGAGGTCTGGTGGCACTACCTGGTTTTCTAGGGCTTCAAAGGCATGGAGGACCCCAGCACTGGGAGCAGCCTCTGCGGGTAGATCAGGATTCACAGCAAGGCCTGGGATTGGACCTGGGTATTGCTGAATGGCTTTAATTCCCATCATGGTAGGAATGAAGTGTCCTGGGAGCTGGTTGGTATGTCCATAGAATCATACAATGAATCATAGAGTGGCTGGGGTGGAAGGGACCTTAAAGTTCATCCAGTTCCAATCCCTTGCTGTGGGCAGGGGCACCTTCCACTAGATCAGGTTGCTCCTAGCCCTGTCCAACCTGGCCTTGGACACTGCCAGAAATGGGGCAGCCACAGCTTCTCTGGGCACCCTGTGCCAGTGCCTCAGCACCCTCACAGGGAAGAGCTTCTGCCTAAGAGCTCATCTCAGTCTCCCCTCTGGCAGGTTAAAGCCATTCCTCTTGTCCTGTCCCTACAGGCCCTTGTCCAAAGCCCCTCTCCAGGTTTCTTGTTGCCCCTTTAAGCACTGGAAGCTGCTCAGAGGTCTCCCCAGAGCTTTCACATCTCCAGACTGAAGCAGCCCATGATGTAATTGAAGAGCTCTTTTTGCACAGCCACCACACCATGAGCTGCAGCTTCACCTCAGTAACACCAATTACACTTTCTTACCTCACTGTGATCCTCAGACATCTTCAAGGCCAATGGGTTTGTTTCATTTTCAGGGCTGTTAAACTTTGGAAAAGATGACACTTGAATCAAGTCTGGCTTCATCCTTCAGTAGTGGAAGTGTTGACAGCAATGCTCACAGCTGCCCTGTATAAACCTACAGGTGTTTGCCGTTGATTTCTTCCGAATAAGGTCCTAGAAGTTACCTGGGTTTGTAAGTAATTACTGTTGGCAAGATATGTCTCTTTTCTCTGGAAGTGTGGCTCTCAGGAATTACAGTCTGTGTTAGCAAGGAGTGAAAGGCACAAGGTCAAGCTCTCTGCCAGTGCAGATCCACTAATGTCTAACATAACATTAGACAACCCCCGGCACCAGTGTAAGGACAGTTAGAAAATGCCCTTAGAGTTGGATTTATGCACTTCTTCACCTCCTTGATGCTGTTTTGTCACCCTTTTCATATTGCTAATTGCATCTGATCATCCAGGTATGTGTTTCACAGCAATTCCTGTCTCTTATTTGTTTATCTGCTTATTTTCAAATCAATAAATCTTTCCCTCCTAGCACATCAGGATGCGTTGAAGGACAGCATCTCGCATAGCACCCAGATTAAGTCTTTTACAGCATTAAAGTCTGTTAATCAGGGTGTTCCAACAAACAGCCATGTTAGGGGGAGTTTATTACCCTGGAATGAAACCGCATTGGTAATTAGAGATCTGAAAAGCTATTCATATGTTAGAGCCATGAGAAATCAAACTGACAGGAGGGGATGGGATGCGATGGGATGGGATGGAATGGGGTGGGGTGGGATGGGAAGGGATGGGGGGGAGCCTCTTCCTTCTCCCTGTACCTGGGTGCAGTGGAGGGTGATGACATGCTGCTGCCTGAGACTGCATCTTTTTGGACAGCAGAGGACCCACTGTGTTTGGTGCCAGGACAACACATATGAAGAGACAGCTCTGGGGTGAAATGGCTGTAATGAGGAGTGGGAGAGAGCACTGCCAGCACGGGGAAGTGAAATCTTGCATAGAGCCTGTCCGATCATCAAGCCAAGAGACTCTGAAATGCTGTTTGTGGAGACGTGTAAATATACACACGTACACAAGTGATTTATGCTTGAAGCTTGTGTTTTAGGTGCTGTGTTCGATCTGCCTGTTTTTAATGCAGACTGGTGGACGGTCTGTAGCAACTGGTAACCTGTGAGGCTGAATTTCAAAGTGAGGTCTATTTACTGAATCTTTTCCCCTAGTTATAGAGTTCCTTTCAGAACATTGGTACTCTATATCAGCTCACTGATGTATCTGTTTCATGCACAGCAGCAGCACCCTGGACATAACTGGTGTTTCCCATGACAAGTGGTGTCAGTATTGTCACAGACTGGTGCTGGATCTGGCCTTTGCTTCCCTGCAAAGGCACTAATATTGGTGCCCCATTTAGGCTGATGTGATGGTTTCTGGGGGGTACCATCCACAGGGTAAGGACTGCTGCTTTTTAAGGTATCCTATTGCATGTAGAAACCCACAAATCTTTATTAAGATCTGTCAGCTGCAGCTGTGTGTCTGTATCTGCCTTTATCTTTTAAGTAATTCGTGCTGTACACTTTCACCACATGATTGCTTTTATTGTATGTGGTTCCTTCTGCTGGGCACTTCTGTGTTGACTGTGATTACTACCACATCAACTCAAAATGCTCCTGTACTGTATAATTATCTGCTTTGCTACAATGCCTCTCACTGGTAATTACACAACTTCAGCCCTTTTACTAAATTTCAAAGACTTTAAGAAGTGCCGATTGCTCCTGCCCAGTCTCTGTCCAAACTGGCAGAGTTTTACATGCCTAAAATTACATTTTTTTACCTTGTAACAGCCCTGCTGTAATTGGGATATTGATTACAGTACATATAATATCTTCAAGTAAACCATTTGTTTGGAATTCAGTGGGGATTACATGTGCTGGTAGCAAAAAGCTTATTTAACTCCTCAGGTTGTTGGCTGGTTGATGTGATAGTTGTTAGTTTACTGAGATGATTTGAAATGGAGAACAAGGATTTGGAAATCTCTCAGTCCTCTGGGGACTTACTCCATTTTCCTCCTCATCAGCTCGGCCTTTTCAGCCTTCCCTGCAGCGCCTTCGTGACTTTTGTCCTTTGATGATTTTTTTAAGCCTGTGTTTCTAAGGCAGTAGTCTCATACTGTTATGCTCTCTGCCCATCAATCTATATTTCTGTGCTGTAATGTACTTGAACTCCTTGGTCAATATGAACCAGATTTGGTAGCTGTTATTAGCTCTCAATAATGTCCAGTTCCTTGAAGTTGTTGTTTGAGGTAGGGCAAATCCAAACTGGGAAGGCTCAGCTGTTCTGGCTAACCCACATTGTCCTGCCCTCCATTTCAGTGCCCTGTGCTAGCAATGCCTGTAGTTTAGCTGGTGTTCAGGGAGCATCACAGGGGGCGTGGAGGGACAGGATATATACAGGCATGAGGCACATGGGAAGGAAGAGCCATAGTGGGGATGGGCTGGGTAGAATGGTTATGGGATGCATGAGAAAGCTGCCTTAATCCGTGACTGCTCACAGAGCAGCAGCTGCCACTGTAATTACAAATATTGATGTATTTTCCACAGCTTCTTTTCAAACACAAACACATTTCTCTATTTATTTTACACTCTTTACAACAACAAGTCATTTTCACATCAGGCAAAGAAAGAGCGCTTGGCTCAGAAGTGTTCTACAACTTCTGCTGAGTTCTTGCAGCAAGCAAGGCACACGTTTACTCATCAAGGGAGGTTGTGTGTGATGCTGTGTGTGATGCAAATACTGCTAAGTTCTGAAACATAGGGGAATTTAGCTCTGGCATCACTGCGTATGTTGCTGTACCTAAATAGCATCTACCAAATGGCCACTGACTTGAATGTCAATTTAACTGAAGCAGATGCTCTTGTTCCGTTCTCCTGGGTACACTATGGGTTTCCCTTCTCCTGAGCGCATGCCCTGGGTTCAGCAGTAGCAGTCATGTTTCTCCTTCTTGGTAGCTGGTGCAGTGCTAAAAGCTGATAACAAGCGATGTTTTGGTTTGGCCAAGGACTTTGTGAGCCTCATGCTCTGCCATCACAGTATATTTTCACAGCACGTCATGCCCAGGATGTAACTGGGAAACAACATCTACCAAATGGCCACTGGCTTGAATGCCAATTTAACTGAAGCAGATGCTCGTTTTGTTCTCCTGAGTGCACTATGAGTCCCAGAGTGAGTGGGATTTGAGGGTACATGCTGCCAGCCCTGTGCTGTACTGCCCTGGTACCTATTGCTTTACTTTGGGTGAAAATAGCTGGATTATTACTTTAGGGAGTTTTATGCCATGTTTAATGAGCATGCAGAAAATTCAAACCATCTGAAACTGAGAGTCCATCTCTGTGTGCTCCTTAGCTGATGGAAGCTGCTTTGCCATTGCACAGAGCTGCCTGTGTGACTTTGGGAAGCAGAGAACTCAGATACCCAAGTACCTCCAGTATCTTTCTTCCTGTTATTGGAAAGACTAACCCTGCTTTCCCAGAATAGGAATATCCTTCATTGAGCAAAGGTGAAGAAAACTCTCCAGATGATTTACATCATGTCTTGAGACCAAACCTTCAAAGTCAGAGAGAAGGGCCTTAAGCAAGGAAAGCGTGGTTTAGCTCTCTCTAAATGCTAGTGTTACTAGCAGTATTACAGCAATGTGGGTAACTATTGGTTGTATATTTGATCTTCTTCAGCTGTGATTTGACATTATCAAGTAAAAAACACCTGTGCAATTAGTACCTTTTTGTGTCCTTCTATCTTGTAACTGCTCAGAAAGAAACCTGTGCCTCCATGGTGTTTCAGGAATATCTGGTTAGTGCCCTGTAATGCTCCAGCTGGCTGCAGCATCCATCCTTAGCTGCTGTGGCAGGTATCTGCCCATCTCACAGGCTGCGCTTGCAACTGGGGCTGCATTTACCTCTCTTTTTGTAGCTGATTAAAATTGCCTCTTAAATGGTGTTATTTACTCTCAATTTCCACTATCCTTTCACCTCTCCCTTGACCTTCCCATCCTCATCTCTTGCTTTATGGACCTTTCTTTTCCCCTTGTCCTCCTTTGGTAAATGAGATGGTTCTGCCGCTGTTGCCTCCTTTTGGGGTTTTGATCATTATATTTTATGTGGTGCAGATGTGACCAGCTTCTAAAATCCACTCCCCACAACTCACACGAACCTGATGCAATGCTGGAACATCCCTAAAGTACTTGCCCTTGAACCAACCTGCTTTTGTCTTGCTGCTGAGACACACTGCTTGGGAGTTAATAGCACACAGGCACCATTTGCTGTCACAGGATTATTCCCATTTATTCACTGCTTGCTCCAATGTGGCATAAAAAATGGAGTGGGATTATCCTCTCCCCAGCCAGCAGTGTGTGCTAGTGAATGATATAACATATTCTGCTGCTTCTTGCATTTTCCAGCTAATATTTTTCCTTGCTACAACTCAATCCTTTCCTCTCTAAATGCTTAAATGGCCCTTTAATATTTTCCAAGTGTGACCTGCATGACAGTACCTCCACATCAGTGTTAACACTGAATCCTGCCCTACTGCTCCCAGCGCTGTCCCATGGAGGTTGTCCCTGCTGCTCTGCTTTCTAGGCTGGCATCCCTGCTCCTGCCCCTGCACTTGCAGCTCACATGCATCAGCCCACCGGCTGGAATAACCCTGGATGTGCCACCATCCATCTGGCACGGGGAGGCGCTCCTCATAGCAAAGAAAAGGCACTTTGTGAATCGTGGTTTGCTGCTCTCCTGAGCAGAGACAAAGGTTCCCCAGTTTGTGGCCATCACTACTTGCTGATAATTGCAGGGTACCTCCCAGTTGGTTCAAGGTTGTACCCTGCCTTCCAGGGGTAGGGAATTGGGGCTTTCTGCACACATGCTGAGCTCCCTGTTTTGTGCATGTTTGGATTATTTCAGCTCTCTGGCATCCATCCATTCTGCTGCTGGGTGGCTGGATCTCGCCCTCACTGTATTCTGGTCATAACCATCCTCAGTCAGATGCCATTTAGACACTGGTCCAACTCATCAAACAACTTGCTTTCCTTCTCAAGGCCTTGGACTTTGGTCAAGTTAACCTCTCTGAAACTCACTCATCTTCAGTTTGGTGCAGGAAGTGTTGGTTTTGTGCTGGCTTCTTTTTTTTTATCAATAGTGTGTATATACATACATATACACTACATAGTTATATATAGAATCATAGAATAGTTAGGGTTGGAAAGGACCTGAAAATTATATATATATATAACTATATATGCCCACTGTACTGTATATCTGTAATCACATGCACAAGCATGAGTTTATCTATCTATACATACATAGGTATGTATATAATAAGGCTTGCAAGTGTCTTACTTGCATTCATGTTCCTCTCCGAGCTTTTTTTCTCCTGGATTTTTTGCTGAGCCATAATTTTCTGGTTTGCCCCATTTTGCCCTTTAAAATCTATTTTCCAAGAACATCTAAAATTACCATGCTGTTTATTCAGTTGACTTTTGATGTCTAGAACCTTTGAAAAGAAACATTCTTGGAGCAGCTATTTTCAGCTACCTTTTTCATACCTGCTTGTGTTTTGTGCTACTTTACTTGTAGTTTCCATGACAATTATCCCCAGAGTTAGAGGCAGCCTTGCTCTTTGTTGCTGGTTTACAAAGCTACCCTTGCTCTTGCTCATCTGAAAATATGACTGCAGAAGTTTATATACAGTTCAATTTCTAATTCTCCTATCCCTATCTCCTCTATGTCCCACTAGCACTATACAGGTGCTGCAGCCTACCATAATATATATTGCATTCTCCACAGTGACATGGGAATGATTTAGAGGGCATAGCCTTGAAAGAAGCAGCATGTTCCAGCTAGTGGAAGAGGATACATCACCCATGGAACGACTTGTACAAAGGATAATCTTTACCTGGCGCAAAGTGAATCAATCCACTGCCCAGCAGGGATTCCCAACACACAGTGGAATCAGGTCTGGTACCTGGAAGAACAAAAGGAAGGTGAAACGACCACTGTGTGTGGGGATGGTTTGTGCTGACCTTGAGGCTTGACTGGCTCCTGCCCCACTGTAACCCAGCACCAGCCTCTGCCCAGCCACATCCTCCATCCTCCCTCCTGGACACATTGCTCTTACTGCAGCCTTGATCAAACATGAAAAACAGCATTTTGAGCCATATATTGGCTATTTCAATGTGTTAACATTTTTAGCATCTTCTTGGAGTTTTCCTGTTGCTTATCCCCCTTTCCTGTTTTTACCACCTCTACTGACTCACAGCCATTCCTGAAGTGCCAAACAGCAATCCTTTGATACATTATCCTTATATATTTCCTTATGATCCTTATCTATTCAGTCTATAACTCTGAGCTTCTGTGTGATCTACTCTCAATCCTGCCGTTCCCTCCTCATCTTTTCTGTGCATCATTTTTTCCTTTATTTGACCATTTCCTTCCATTTTTCCAAGTGCTGCCTCCTTCCCTTCTTACCTACTCACGTCCTTCCCTCTCGCCACCCCAGCTTCCTCTCCTGAATCCACTGAAGTGTAATCTAAACCATATTGCGTGAAAATGGAAGCCCAGAGAAATATTTGCTCTGGTTCTTGCTAGCACTTTGCAATGCCAGTGAGCTCTGAGGCAGTGGATTCTCAGCCCTGCAGTAAAATAAGCTTTTCCCGTAAGTTGAAAACCTGAGTCTTTCTCAGCAAACTCCAGTCAAAATGATTGTCAGCTCCAGAAGTGCCTTTTGACTGAATTCAAAGGAACGCATTCAGAGCAGATCTTTTAATTTTGACTGTGATAAAACTAATTACAATTACCAGCCTGTTACTGAAACAGAAACCATTCAGAATGCCACAATATTTGAAGTTAGATTTTAAGGAACAAACATCCCAGATCAGAGGAAAAAAGGTTTCAAAGTGATCATCTTCTTAAACAGTCTTAATTGCTTGCAAGATAAATGGGAACAAAGAATTAGGAAAAAGAAAGAGGCTTGCAGATAATCCATATGGAGAATGTGATCTGCTATGACAAATGCGCTGGGATTCAGTACCGAATTGTCCCACCAACCTGCCTGCCCAAATGTCACCACCTACCAAACCACTGACTTGGCTTGTGGTATGCAAGGGGGACCAAGAGGTCCTATTTCAGGAGGTTATGAGATCTGCTGGCAACCAAGAGGAGCTCTACAAAGCTCCTTAAGTTTTTTACTCATCCTTGTAGTAGTTCTCGCTCATCTCATCCATAGTCAGATGAAATGCAGGGTGAATTGCAGCCATTCTGGGTGAATCGCTCTGCCCTGTGAGAGCAAATTATCCCAGTTCTGGGAAAACCTTTGGGAGCTTGCCAGCAGTGTGTGGCCCTCTTTGGGTGGGGAGGGAGATCTTGGTGATATGTGAGATTGAGCTGCTCTGTGCAGCTTTTTCCAGTTAGCTCAAAAACTCCATTTATCCCTCTGGAAGGCTTTTTATTCTGGAAATAAGTTAATTTTAGGTAAATGGCTGATCAGAGCCTTGACTTGTTCCACTGTCTGCTGGAGGTGATCTCCATGGGTGCGCTTTGCTAGTCTTACCCTTGCAGTATATATTGCTCACCATCAGGTCCAGCCCAGCCACAGTGGGTTTGGGGTGACATTCCTTATCTGACTGCCTCACCAGGACATGGAAACACATCGTTGTGGGTAGCTTCATCAGCAAGAGGTTAACCTCACTTTCTTGAGGGTTGCTAGTGTTTGGTGCTCTATCTCCATGCTCTGCTCCCAATCCGTGTATCCAATCCCAACACCTTGGGACACACCTTGGTAAGAGCTACATTTCCATAGCACCATGTACTTAGGGCTGTACTCAGTGGCCCTTTGTGCTGAGAAGCCCATTTGGGCTCCTTTTCCTGGGTGGTGGGATGGGCTTGCCGTGGTGCCACATGGATGTGGATTTGGGAGCAGTCACGGCTTGCTTCGGCTCGAGCTGTGATGTTTATGGCCAGCTGTGGTTTTGGCAACACTGTTCCTGCTGCAGCTTCTCTCTGGACACATGGTTCGGGTACAACAGTTCCCTGTGGCACAGGGGTCATTGCTGATGGCTTCCCCATGATCCCTTCCCAATGATGATGGGGCTGCTCGGTGGCCCACTTCTGTCATGGAATGGTATTTCATTCCAGGTTAGCACAATGAGAATGTGCTGGACACTGGAAAGAGATGTCTTGAGCACACAAAGCAGCTTACAAGCCTGAGAAGAGAGGAGGGAGCTTTTCATTTGGCAGCATGATGTGCATAACAAGCTCTTGTTTTTAATAAGCTCACAAAGCTTTCTCAAAAGCCAAGGATTTTTTCTCAATCCTGAACACATGAGGTAATTTCATAATGAATGTGTGTTATGTCCAACTTCCAGAAAGCCTTTCACGTGAAAATAACGCAGCAAAGGATTTTTCAGTTGCTGAAGTGAACTGAGTGGAAGTAATCATGGAACAAAATGCTGGGATATTTTCTCTGTGCTCAGAGGTTGTGTGGCATCTTGTATTGTCTGAAACAGCACCAGATAATAATCATATGTGCAGATCTCTCAGACTGGGGGAACAGGGAGAGGAGCCAATCCTCGTGTCTCCATAGAGCTGGAAGAAATCTCGGATATTTGTTTGTCTGTGGAACAGATGGAGATTTCACAGACATGAATCTAATTAAGCTTATTCCTCACCACAAACACTTCAAGTCCTATTTCTGAGATCCGAATGCCTTTCCAAAATGAAGCCATAGGAATACCGCTTTCATGCAGTGTGCTTTTTTTTCTTGCCTTTTTTTTTTCATTCTGAGCAAAATTATATTACAGTTATAGGCTCAGAGCAGTATTTGCTGGAGTCAATAATATTGATTGATATTTGGCTATCAGCAGAATGTCATGCATTAATAATAGCTGAATTTAATCCACAAGCCCAAGAGGGCTCCTTGTGGGTACTGGAATCAGCCAGGCTGGGATGATATTTGACATGCCTGGTGCTCTCTGCCCAGTGATGGGTGTCCTCCCCACCATGGGTACCAGAGCCTGTCCCTGCCTCCTGCCCTGCTATGTGTTTGCAGGTGCTCAGGTTAGGGCCAAACCTGAAATATTTAGCTTTTTTTTTTCCTCTCTCCTCACCACATCCCAAGCTTTAAATTAGAGCAGTAATTTCCTTGGTAGAGAAAAGAGCTTAATACAGCAAAGGGCATTCTGCCTGGGATGTGAAGCTGTGCAAACCTGGCTCCAGCCTGCAACACATCCCTGCTCCCTCTGGCATTGGGCATCCTGAGCCCTCTCAGCTGTTTTCATGGCACACATCCCCTCTGCATGGCTCTGCCATCCCACAACCACTGAGATCCCAGCCCCACCACAGCTCTACAATGCTCTAACTTCATCTTGTAGCCACTTTGTTTAAAATCCTGGAGCTGAACCAACTTAGACCAGAAAGAATATTGCTGCTTGCTTCATTCTGCTTGGTTTGTGGCACGAGATTGCCACCGACCTCTCTGCTGTGTGTGGAAGCCCTCTCTGGATTTCTTGCAGATTTGGAGGAATTTTTTCCTGTTGGTATTGCAGGGGATAAATGAATCTGAGAGAAATCCCTGTGTTGATGCACTACAGTCTTCATCCATCTGCTTTTTTTCCTGCTCTCCTTAATTCCACTCTTAATCCAGTTGATGACAAGCATAAGGCTTGCAGGAAGCTGGTCCTAGGCTTCAGATCCTGCTCTCTGATGCAGTAAAAATACAGCCATGGCAGGCATTGTTGGCAAAGCCACATACCCTAAGACGATCTAATACAACTGGGATTTTTGATCATATAAGATAAGCTTTTGATCATATAAGCTCTTCCTTGGTTGTCTCATATGCAAAGTTATTTGTGCTGCTCAGATAGTTCGATTTATATTCCTTTGCATATACCAAGTGTAGTGAAACCCAGTGAATCTTCCTGATGTGTTTTCACTCTTGTAAAAAACATGATGGGGAGTGGAAGATACAATCATCTCCCTCCGTAGTGGCATCAGTAAGTATGACACATATCAGATTAAACCCTTGACATTTTCCCAACAGTGTGAAATTTGCTAGATGATGTTGGAAAATGAGTTATAGATGTGAAAGCAAGGCTTGGCATATGCATGCAAGCACATTAACCCTAAAACTGGTGTAAATTTGCTTTCCCATATACCCTGGTGCATGGAGCTGGAGGAGATGGAGGGACTGGTGAGGAGGAGCTTGCACCATGGTGACAGAGACTAGGAGTGAGCTGGATGTGAGCCATGAGACCAAAATGCCTTTTGGCTTTTGAATAGTGATGGATGGCTAAATCCTGCCCTGTGATCCTCAGAGATGCAGCCCGGCAGTGAGGTGGGACAAGTGGGTGCCTGGGTGGTTGCAGGTGTGTTTCTGCCCCAGGGTCGGGATGCAGACCTCATCCATGGCAGCAGGGACCTTGTGGAGAGCTGCCCAGCAGCTTGTGCATGGAAAATACACTTTTCACTTAGCTTGGAAGACAAAATCCCTCAGGGGTTGCTACAACACCTGAAAAAGCCTGTGGGGAAGGTGAAGGCTGGGGATTTGAGGTAGTGGTGTGGGGGGCAGGACTGAGATTTTGACCTAGAAGCTAAGTTCAGGACTCTCATATGTCTTATAATGAAGTTTGGTTTAGTTTTTTACTGCCAAAATTCTGCAGCAGGTTTTCAGCTGCTTTTCCCTCCAATATCCTGCAGTTGAAAGGTGCACTAGGTAAACGGTGTTAGATTTTCCAAGCTTGTGTTTGGGGTCCTCCATGGATGTGAGCAGGGCATCAGTGAGCAGCAGTAGCAGAGCAAAAACAGAGACAGAAGAAATATTGTGCACTCTAAGGAACAGACTAATTTTAATCCAGAGGAATTGTTGTGGCAATTATGATACTCAAAGTGATTTCAATGCCTCTTACTAATTTCTTCTGCATTATCCTCTTGCCCCCTTGGAGATGACCAGACAGAACTTGATTACAACTGCTGCTTGTGAGTGCGGTGGTTCCTTAGGAGCCGTTAGGAGTGCAGCATCCGTAGCAGTTGCCATGGAGATGCCAAGGATGATTGTGAGCCAGGTGAGCTGCTCCTGCTCATCCCTCCTCAGGGACACAGCTGCACATTTTATACTGGGCTGGGAGGGAACACTAGCCTTAGACTAAGTGATATTGCTGCTTGGAGAGATGGTGGTTGAAATCCAAGTATGGAGCAGGTACTGGGTGGCTTGAAAGGGATCCATGCGCCAAAGTGGTGACGTTGTTTGGAGCAATAGAGATAATCCCAAGATTTACAACTGCAAATGAAGATGGGCTAACAGGATGAGTTTGCCATGCCAAATAAGTCCCAGATATTCTGAGTCCAGCCTTTTGTGTGTGCTCTCAAGTTCACAGAATGGTTTGAGTTGGAAGGGACTTTAAAGCTCATCGAGTTCCAACCGCTTGCTATAGGCACCTTGTCCTAGATGAGGTTGCTGAAAGCCCCATCCAATGGGCAATGGCAAAGACAAGTTTGCAGTCTATTTTGCAAAGACTTTATTGCAGTAATACTTACTTACTGGATTGGCCTCACTGACCTGGCCAAGAGCCTCTCTGAGGGAGCTGCCTCCATCACTGGATGTTTAAGCCCCTGTCAGAAGAGGAGGTTGCCCTTTCTGGGGTTGTGTTGCAGCACTGAGAGATCTGTTCTTTCGGGATTTGGCAAGCACGGTGTAACTTGAAGTACAGCATTAGCATAAATTAGCTGAGAACACATTTATCTGTGGCAGAGTGAAGTTGCTGTTTGGCAGCAGGTGGCTTTTATGCAACAGATCTTCTGTCTTCACTTAATAAACATCTATCAGATAAAAAGGTGATGCAGTTGCCACACAGCTCATCTATTCTTAGGTTTGGCATTTGGGAATATGGTTTCACTGCTCGGATCTGACTGGAAGCATGCACCATTCCACAGGCAGGAAGCTTCTTCACTGTTAATAAACTCTGATTTAAATGCAAGATGAGCACACGTTCTTTCTGCACCAGCTAAAGGCTGCAGCATGTGCCTGTATGCTTAGGTTTTCCCCCAAATCAGACTTCTTGCACCCAGTGCTGCTCCAGGGTGTGCTCCCCTCTCAGTGTCTGATTTCAGGAGACCCCATGGGATCACTATATTCATTATGGATATAATGTCTTTTTATACAACCTACTTTATATATATGTTTTTTTATGTATATATTATTTATATATGTTATTTATGTATATATGTCTCCTACTTTATAGATATCCTACTCTGACACCACGATTGTCTCCCTTGAAATATGAAGTTAGGGCAGTTCTTACAGATTTCAGTCATCTGAATGAAGGTCAAAAATCCTTCTTTTTTTTGAGAACAGTAATGGAAAGTATGTTACCAGATATGGAAACAGGGTCAGAAAGCTGTGGATAAATGGGGCAGAGCATCCAATGAATCGATAGGAGATCTAATTATGGGATTGAAGCTGAAATAGGCATGAAATAGGTAAAAACCTCACAGGAACTTGTATCTCCTTGTATTTTTTTTTTCTTTTTGTAAGAACCTGAAATACTGTTTCCTCTTCTCTCCTAAGCCTTTTAGAAATCAGCACGCTTTTAGCTGAGAGATGGCAACAAGAACCAAATGGCCTTGACATTAAACAGCACATTTCAGCTGTCCAAGATGTGTTCATGTTCTCTTGTATTCAGGACTGAGGGATTGAACTTAGAAATGTAGGTGAAGTCAAGGGAAACAGTTGGGCTTTCTCCCCACTCTTTCAAGCTGGAGTTAGTAATCACCACCACCACTGGACCAAAGTCCCGTTGTACTTTCTACCACCTACCTACTCCACGTGCTTAAGACAACATTCCGTAGTACTGACATCCTTGCTTGTGCAAATGGTATTTGGTGGGATGGATGGATCAGCCAGACATAAACCTCAGTAATGCAGGCTTCTGAAAGCCTGAAATAAAAGGACCCACAGTCTGAGGAAAGAAACCAAGGAATCAGGTCAGGATTATGTTAAGCACATGTCCCTACACCTCACGCTGTGCTCTGGGATAAGAATAAGGAGTGTATGCCCTGCAGGAGAGCAGAGGGCTCGGGATGCTGCTGGACAGCATGCTGACAATTCGTTTGCTCAGTCCATTGCTCGGGAAGTATTGGTAATGCATCAGTGAGAGCAGAATATTAGTTTGCGGGTATGTTGTCCACTCCCACTGTTCATGAGGCTCTTCATTTCCCAAGGAGCTGTGAATAAATTATGTGGCATGAAAATGAAGGCAATGTGGTTATGGGACTATTAGCTGAGAGCACAACAGGAGGTGATTTAGATCTGGATATTCTGCCTGTAGTTTAAGGTAGTGGCTATTGGAAATCTCTGGAAGACTGCATGTGCTGGTGGGGAGAGGGTATCATGCTGGTGCTGGGATGTGCTTATCTTTAGGAAGGAGCATTGGGGAACCTTGCTTCACATTGGTGAAGCTTGATTACTGCCTTATCATTCAGAGCTTGAGGGATTTATTAGTACCATTATTACAATATGTTATTTCCTCACAGTTCTTCATATAGAGGATGAAGGCTGTGATGCAGAACTCCATTTGTGTGTTTGTGCAGGAGAGCCTTGTGCCTCTGTAAATGAAAATCCATCTGCTTTCCATGCTGGAGGCAGATTCTCAGTGCAGAGCAAGGGCTGCTTGCTTTGGCTCCTTTTGGAGGAGATCCCAAGCACATCCTAGTCTTCCCAGTACCTGGCCAGGAGCATGGAGGTGCATTTTTGGTTGGTGGTTGTGATAAAGCTATTCAGACTTTAGCTACTGCAGTGATGAGAAAGGGGTGAGAGGGGATTTACTGGGAGGCCTTTTTGCGTTCTCTGGCAAGCAGAGAGTGACACCTCCTCGCAGGGACCCAGGGGGACATTGCGAGCTCTCCAGCAGGTTGTTAAGAAATCATTTTCATTAGGAACCAGCAATCCTGCTGCTGAGAAAGATTATTTCATGTGAGCAGATTTGGGCTCGCTAACCAGTGTTCACTTCCAGCCAACCTAAGTCACACAGAGGATGCTCTGGGCATCTTGCCTAAAGATGGGCCAAGGCCACACCAAGGGAAGAACATTCCCGTGGGCAACAGCTCTTCTTATTTTTACCATAACCAAAACATCTGGAGTCCACATGCACAGGGACAATGGCACAGTTTTCTGTCAGGATATGGGGCTTTTACCTCCTGGAGAGGACCCTGTGCTTAAGCAGTTGGTGCTTGCAGCATCCCTGCAAGTGTTTGATCTCGGAGCATTGTTTGCTGCCTCCCAGCCTCTGCACAAGCTCCTGTTCAATCTTCTATTGTTTATGGCCATTCCTTAGCTTGTTTCATTCTTCATCCCAATTTCCTCCTGTACATGGGATTGAATGCAATACTGCTTACTGACCATTTATGGAGAGCCAAAATATTGCATTGAATTCTTTGATTTTAAAACTTCATCACTTGTGAAAGAAAATTTGTGTTACATGTGGAAAATAAAAATTAAAACTTAATTGGAAGGAAAAATGGTTTTGAACAATTTTCATTTTACTTTTCATATCTTTAAACTGCCTCAGTATTCTAGTAGTAATTTTGGGTTGTTTTGACCTGAAAGCATCAAAGTACTTCTTTCCTGACAAGGCTGACAGATACTTTGACTGATGCTCATGAAAATCAGGTCTTTCAGTCTCAGAAATGTTACAACATCATTTGCATACAAACAAGGACCTAGACAAGCACTTGGAAATTTCTTGCACTTGCAGATCCTGACACTTGAGATGAATAAAAGGGATTTTACTCCCCGAGCCCAGCTGATGCTCAGCAATAATGATGTTCTCGTCAGCATTAGTTTGAAACTCCAAATTATGAGAGTGATACTGGGAGACTTTTGCCTTTCTTCCCCTTCACACAGGCTCTCCCGATGCTCTTCTGGCTGTTAACAAGCAAGGAACATCATTAAAGTCAGAGAGCCCTGGGGCTGCACTAAATCTTCCATGGGGAGCAGTGCTTGTTTGCTTCAGTTCTCTGTGCATCCAAAAGCTACTTCTTCTCTTTGTATCTTCTGGAATGAACGATGATGTTCATAAGTATGTAAAGATTTGTTTCCTCTGAACAAATCCCCCACTATCACAACTGGGCTGGGTGGTGAGGCCAGGCAGACTTCCACCCATCACTGCAGGTTCACAAATCGACATCTGGAAGCCCATGTGTCAGGAGAGGAGGCTTACCCTTACCCTTACACTTACCCTTATCCTTACTCTTACCCTTTAGCTTTCTTCTCCCTTTCTTCTTTCTCCTCCTTTCTCCCTTTCTCTTTTCCTTTTTCCTCTTTCTGTTTCCCATTTTCCATTTCCCCTTTTTCCTTGTTCCTTTCAGTTTCCTTTTCCTTTCAGTTTCTTTTTCCCTTTCCCTTTTCATTTTCCTTTTCCTTTCCTTTTTTCTTTCCCATTTTCCTGTTTTTCCTTTTTTATTTTTTTATTTTTTCTTTTCCCATTTTCCCTTTGTTTTTCCTTCTTTTTTTTCCCTTTTTCTATTTTCTCTTTCCTTTCCCTTTTATTATTCTTTCCCCTTTTCCTTTCCTTTTTCTTTCTCTTTTCCCTTTCATAGAATCATAGAATAGTTAGGGTTGGAAAGGACCTTAAGATCATCTGGTTCCAACCCCCCTGCCATGGGCAGGGACACCTCACACTAAACCATCTCACCCAAGGCTTTGTCCAACCTGGCTTTGAACACCACCAGGGATGGAGCATTCACAGCTTCCCTGGGCAACCCATTCCAGTGCCTCACCACCCTTACAGTAAAGAACTTCTTCCTTATATCCAATCTAAACTTCCCCTGTTTAAGTTTTAACTCATCACCCCTTGTCCTATCACTACAGTCCCTAATGAAGAGTCCCTCTCCAGCATCCCTATAGGCCCCCTTCAGATACTGGAAGGCTGCTATGAGGTCTCCACGCAGCCTTCTCTTCTCCAGGCTGAACAGCCCCAACTTTCTCAGCCTGTCTTCATATGGGAGGTGCTCCAGTGCCCTGATCATCCTCGTGGCCTCCTCTGGACTTGTTCCAACAGTTCCATGTCCTTTTTGTGTTGAGGACACCAGAACTGCACACAATACTCCGGGTGAGGTCTCAAGAGAGCAGAGGGGCAGGATCACCTCCTTCGACCTGCTGGTCACGCTCCTTTTGATGCAGCCCAGGATACGGTTGGCTTTCTGGGCTGCAAGTGCACACAGAAGCCGGCTCATGTTCATTTTCTCATCAACCAACAGCCCCAGGTCCTTCCACGCAGGGCTGCTCTGAATCTCTTCTCTGCCCAACCTCTAGCTGTGCCTGGGATTGCTCCGACCCAGGTGTAGGACCTTGCACTTGGCATGGTTAAACTTCATGAGGTTGGCATCAGCCCACCTCACAAGCGTGTCAAGGTCCCTCTGGATGGCATTCCTTCCCTCCAGGGTATCAACCGAACCACACAGCTTGGTGTCATCGGCAAACTTGCTGAGGGCGCACTCAATCCCGCTGTCCATGTCAGCGACAAAGATGTTGAACAAGACCGGTCCCAACACCGATCCCTGAGGGACACCAC
This sequence comes from Pezoporus occidentalis, assembly GCF_034315485.1. Classification (NCBI taxonomy): domain Eukaryota; kingdom Metazoa; phylum Chordata; class Aves; order Psittaciformes; family Psittacidae; genus Pezoporus; species Pezoporus occidentalis. The sequence goes on from NW_026915483.1 coordinate 2,136,847, forward strand.
TCGTTACTGGTCTCCAGCCGGACATTGAGCCACTGACCACAACTCTTTGTGTGCTGCCAAACAGCCAGTTCTTTATTCACCGAGTGGTCCATCCATCAAATTGATGTCTCTCCAATTTAGAGACAAGGATGTCGTGTGGGACAGTGTCGAACACTTTGCACAAGTCCAGGTAGATGACATCAACTGCTCTACCCCTGTCCATCAGTTCTGTAGCCCCATCACAGAAGGCCACCACATTGGTCAGGCAGGATTTCCCCTTAGTGAAGCCATGCTGGCTGTCACCAAGCACCTTGCTGTTTTTCATGTGCCTTAGCATGCCTTCCAGGAGAATCTGCTCCAAGATTTTGCCAGGCATGGAGGTGAGACTGACTGGTCTGTAGTCCCTGGGTCATCCAGTTCTCCTTTCCCTTTCCCTTTTTCTCTTCCTTTTTCTCCTTTCCCTTTCCCTTTTTCTCTTTCCCCTTTTCACTTTTTCTCTTTCTTTTTCCCATTTTCTTTTGCCTTTTCCTTTCTCTCTTTCCCTTTCTCTCTTTCCCTTTCCCCTTTCCCTCTCCCTCCCAGCCATGCCAGCACCTCTGGAGGGGTTCCCTGAGGCCCCCCCCCATGCACAGACGCTGCCAAAATGGGGGCTGTCCTCCCCAGCACATACAAATTTACCACTTCACCCATGTTTTAGCCAAGAACAAGGTTGTACTTTAAGACCTGGGTGGTGCATGAGCAGAGGGGCACAGCACCGCAGGGAGGCACAGGGCACCACCAAAGTATTTCATATTTTGGCCCAAACCATGGCCCTTATGCAGCAGCTCTGCCTGGCTCCCTTCCCTCTCCTGTGCCCATGAGAATAAAGCTCAGCATGAGGCACAAATGCTGCACTCATTGTTTTTTAACTGCTTTTTACAAGAGTCTATGAATTTAGTAAAACTCCCTAAATGTTCATGAGCTGCTCACTAGCCACACAAACTGATGAAGGATGGAGCAGGCTGGATGGGGTGGGATTTACTATTTGGAAGAGTCATCACATCAGTTATTCAGCAGCCCTAATCTGACCAGCTGTATTTACTGCTATGGGCCAAGAGCTCCAGAGGCCGCTGCCTCCAGCAGTGATCATGGATTTCACTGCTTTTGCTTTTGGCAATGGGTTAATATGAGACCTGACCCAGGCAGATGGGTGGGAGGATGTAGGGGGCCTCATCTGGCAGCATCCAGCCCAGTATCTCCATCAGGCCCAATATATTAATGATCTTTCTAACAGGCACACTTGTGCATTGCAAATGAGCAGTGACAATGACAGAATTGCAGCGTCCCCAGATGTTTTGTATGTTTCAGTTTTCATTTTTTTGTTTTCTGTGCTGAGTTACTTGGGATACTGAAAAATGTAAATAATGCATATGTGATCAGCAGCAAGAATGGAGCTGTGCCCTTCCAAAAAGGCTAATTAAACAGAGTACCAAAATAAAACCTGCTTGAGTCTGCTCCAGCATCAGCCATGAAAGAGTGCTCATGAGCAAATAATTGACAATTAAAGCCTGACTTACAAAAAAGAAGAAGAAAAACCCCTAATCATGTATACAGCTGATGCAAGTGCTTTCCAGCAGGGAGGATCTAAGCAAGGGTTGTGTTGATTGGAAATTAGCTATGGCTGGGATGGGGGCCTGAGCGTGCTTACACCCAGGTGCCAAAAACTGGCTCAAACCCTGAGTCACAGCCGCTGGTTTAAATCAGAACTGTTTTGGCAGTTTTTTTCATCTGAGGTTTTTAAGCTTCTTGTTGGTAAAAACATCATTGTGGTGGTGGTTTGGAGATGGGGAAACAGGCAGGGAGTACAAGCAGCTCTGGCTGCTGAACGGATGACTGTGTCTGGGAAGGGAGAGGATTTGTTCAAAATCAGTGCTAATATATACATTGCCTAATATACACATAGCCAGGGGCAGGCTTGTCCCAGGGTGATGTTGATATGGGAGCTTAGTCTGGAGGACTGCATGTTTGACTGTATGAATTATAGGTGTGTGTGTGTATAAATATATATACACACACATATGTATGTGTATGTATGTATATACAGTGATCTGATGTGCGCTCTTCATAGTTTAATGCTTTATTTAGACTGAATTAACTTGCTTCACAGGGCTTTGTTTTCCATTTTAATAAATCAGTGTTCTCAGCTAAATCTTGCCTTAAGGGTTGATCATAACCAGAACCTCTAAAAGAGCAGCAGATATAAATATTTGCTTTTACAACGGGAAAAGTCTCCTGAGAATGCTTTAGCAAATGCTGGGTTTGCCTGAAACAGGGAAGCTGGTAATTTGCTGAGTTATTAATAAGAAGTGGAGAAGCAGAAAGGTGGAGCGGTAGATAAGGGGTCTTTGGTCACAGAGCTAAAGGGACAGTATGTCATCAGGTAGGTTAAGCCTGAAGGCTTCCTCTGCTCCTCCCTAGGAAGATGAAGGTGATGCCATTACATGGTGGGAGACACGCGGCACAGGATAAGTCCAGTGTCAATGGATGGAGGCAGCAGACTCAAATAACTTGAACTTTCCTATTTTTTCCCTATTCAGAGGTCCAGAGAGGCATTCTCATTGCTAGAAGTGACTGGAATAGTGTTTTGCTGTCTAACAAATGAAACGTCAGCATCTAGCAGTACCTGCCTGGTAGTACAAACTTTCTTTCACTATCGTAAAACATTGAAATAGCTGTGGAAAATGGGAAGGTTTTTCTTAGGAGAGACTCTGGCAGGTGCCAGTGGGACTCTCCAAAGCAAAACTACTTCTATGGTGACTCCCACTTTGGAGACTGAATTAAGATCCAGTCCTTGCAAGAAGAAAAGTGTTATTATTAGGTCCAGGTTATAAATGCACTGATATGTCACTTTTGGAAATAGGACCCAGCTCTCTAGAGATTTGTTCATGGCCCTTTATGTCCTTGGCTACCAACTCTCCTTTTGTACTCAAACAGGAGCTCAGTTCCTGAATAGTTTCAAGGATCTAGGTTGAAAATGTGTTGCATTAAAATAAACCCCTTTAAAATAAAGTCTTCTGAAATTGCTCTTAGCTAATGAGCTTTCCCCTGGCCATGGACAATGGACATCTAGTAGGTGGCAGATAATATCCTGGAGAATGAGGACAGCCTAGATTTCAATAATAGCATAATTTTATGTAAATGCAAGGAACTGGGATCTCTTTTTTAAGCCTGAAAGAGCAAAGTTCATCAGATAACACAGCAGCTCCCAGCTCAGGAGCCCAGATTAGCAGTGCTGGGTTCAGGGCTGCCAGCCCTGAATGATGCATGGGAAGGTCTTTTTGGACTATTAAATTGTGATGTTAAATATATGTCTCTTTCTCAGAAGCCCTCAGCCATCATCTAACTGCTCTCATTAACTAAACCATCACTCAATACTGCCGTCTTTAAACTGTTCATAGGCTCTTCTTCATGAGCAACTGGGTATTATTTCAAAGGCATGGAGCACTTTGTGCTCCTGCACACCCCAACAGTACAGGCTGCTCGCATCCTTGCTCGCTCCTGCGAGCTCAGCACAGGTTGTGTAGCCAGAGCCATTTAGGGTATTTGCAAATATGGGATTATCTGCATATAACCACTGCAGATCAGGATGCTTCTGATTATTTCTAACCTCATACTTCCCATCTCTGCATCTTTCTGCAGGGGCTCTGCTCATCTGATTGTAATTTATCTGCATGGGTTCAAGGCTGTGTGGCTTTTGGCTTCCCCAGAAAACAAGCCTCAAGTGCTGGAAGCTTCTCTGCACAGATCCAGTAGCTTTTAGGCCAACACATTGGCTACACTGGGATGTTTTGCTCCCGGTACAAAAGCCACGGTCAGCACTGCCAGGGTATTGCTGAAGCCATCCCAGCCCTGGAGGTCACACTGGGCAGGTCTTACCAAGGAGTTTTTTTGGGGAAAAAAAAAGATTTTTTAAATGGAAGAAAATTATGGCAGCAACAGACCTCATCAACCTTTATTCTATTTCTTTTTAAGCAACACTGATAGTGCGACTCCGGGAACGCAGTTCTCTGGGGCCCCAGCAAAATGCTTCCCACTCTTCAGGTGGTGTCATCTTTACTCAGTGATGTGAATGGAAATGGCTGTACGTGCCCCCCGCTCCCATGGGGTGCTGGCACCACAGCATGCTCAGAGAGGTAAACCAGTGGGGCCAGATGGCGACGGAGCAAGATTTGACAGACATGTAGCTCCATCCCTCAAGCTCAGTGGGTTTGTCAGGAATGGTTAATCATCCTCCAAATGGGCTAAGAAAAAAAGCTTTTTTTCCTTTAACCATGTGTAAGGGACTTCTGGAGCCCATATGAAAAATAGAAACAAGTTTGGAAGCTGCATTTGCACTTTTATTGTACCAACTCACTGTTTGCCAGCACTGATTGTCTTGTAAAATGTGATCTGAGTCCTTCCTATTGTGCTGATGAAGGGCCTGGTGGAGGGGAGCATCACCCAAGATACTCTTATCTCCCCACTTTCTTGCCCATCTGTTCTGATTCCAGTGTTGCATTAAAGCTGGGTAGCACATCAGTGCTCTGCAGGGATGTAGAAATGCTCAGTGGTGAGTACTGGGTTTTGAAGAGCCATTTCCAACATGCACAAGGGCACTGGGCCCTGGATTTTGGTACACAATTACTCAGAGAAAGGTGTTGCAATTCTGCTGCAAGGAGTCTTTAAACTGTGTTAAGTTACCCCAGGGAGGGGCAGCAAGCAGCTGAAGGAGAAAGGCTGGGGATTATCTCTTTCTCATTTGCTGAGTGATCCAGGCTCCTGTTGTACGAAGAGCAGCTCAGCTCTATCAGGGCTGGTAGACAACACTCATTGTGCTTTTAATCGCTGACAACAAATTGTACGTATTAAATGCCAATTATATAATAATTGTAGTTATAGTGTCATACTTGCGACTGAAAGCAATACCCCTACCCAACTTACCAGGCCTGTTTTGGAAAACAAGGAAAGATTTGTGCTCTTCCTAAGGAAAAAGCCATTACCTATAAATTACATGTTGAAGTCTCCCCCAGTGTAAGCCCGAGGCCTGGCACTGATTTTTGCTGAGCTGTGCTGACTTACACCAGGTGAAAACTCTGCTTTTTTAACACTAAAAAATGGTCACCAACCCTGAGGAAGGAGGTGTGTGGTGTGCAGGAGATGTTCCTCTGTCAGCTTTCCCTGCCCACTGAAACCATGTTGGGATGGAGCTGGGTTAGTTTGTGTGCTTTTTTTTGTAAGACCAGCTAAGGAAAAATCAAGTTTTCTAGTCAAAATTAACCAACTCTCCTTAAGAGCAAAAAACATACACATGAGACTTCCCTTTGGATTAATACTTCCATTTATTCCAACTGGAAAAAAAACATTTTCTTTTTTAAATATACTTAAGTGTAATTTCCTTTTTTTTTGCTTTTCTTCTTTAAAGGAATAATAATTATCACATTGTCTTTTACAAACAACAAAAGATTTCCTAGCAATAGTCTGTGGTATGGAGACACCCATCTTCAAGATTTGTTTCTGCATCTGCTGCTTTGAGTAGGCAATGGGGCATCCCTGTGTGTGCCCAGGGGTGCTGGTGCTATCCCTGCATGGGGATCCTCTTCCCGGGATGCAGGAGCACTCAGTGGAGGTGCAGGGGTACCCCGAGGTGCTGGCAGCGCATGGGGCAAGGATGATGTTGGCTTAAAGCCCAGCTTTATCTTAACACCCTCAAGCACTAACCTACATCTCTGGGTGCCAAGAGCCCCTTTTGCAAACCTGCTCCTTTCCAGGAAGCACCAGGACAACCTGGCATTGGTTTGCAATTCTGTTGGGATGTGCTGCGATGGCAGTACCCCAATGGTTTAAAGCATACAGAGAACAAACTCACATCCACCATAATACAATACAGCTGAGCCCTACATATAGAATATTCTGCCACGATGGGGCTGGCAGGGGCTGAGCCCCACCCCAAACAGGGCAGGATCATGCCCATGGGGAGCGGTTTGCGGTTGTTCTCTTATGTGTTAGGCAGTAGGCAATATTGAGACTTCCACTTCATAATGAACAGCAGTTAACATAACCCAGGAGACTAGAGCACCATAAGACAAGTCTATATTCAAAACAACGTCATGCTGACATCACACAATTGCACCATTTACACTTTTATTTACTCCAAATAATAGTTCAACGTTTAGTAACTTCAGCGTTCTCTACAGAGGTGTAAAATTCCTTCTCTGGCTTTGGTCATTTACAACGTTGCAGACATTTGGTAGTTCTGTTCTTTCCTATTTAATAATAATAATTAAAATAAAAATAAGTCCCTTTTGCAGCTGTCAGGGTTCCTGTATCTGACTGATGGAGTGTAACCTGCAAATCACAGGTGTGAGCAGAATTCAAAATGCCACCGAGGCCTCTACACGACTTAATGAATCAGGAAACATTCCCTTTATTGACCAGGATCAAAACAAACAAACAGAAAAAAAGAGTTAAACCAAACCAAAACACCTCAAAACAAATGACAACTCAAACTCTCACTGATAGACTTAAGAAGTTTGATGACAGAATGGAAAAGAGGGGGGTCCAAAGTACTGTTTGGTCAGCTCTGGCTGAAAACAACTCTGAATGTGCATGCATTTTCCCAGTGACTCCTAAGATATAGAAATTCCTCTGATATTACAAAATACAAAAATATTTTCTCCAAACTCTCATTTACATTGCATTTACAACAATCATGGAAATAACTTAGGCTCCCACACCGTCCTAGAGACAAATCACCTATCAACATGGCTAATGGAAAACAAAATTGTGGTGGAAATCAAAAGCTACCAGCAAACTGATGCTGAGAGTCAACAGTGGTAACCAAAAACGTATGGACAAACAGAACTCAAATGGGTGGCAGTATCTGGGAGAAAGAGGAAAAACTACTGGGTAAGTATTAGAGGCTAAAGCGAACTTTTCTGTGTTCTTTTATTTCTCCAAAGTAAGATGTGCAAAATATATTCACCGTGCCCAGGATTATGACTATTTCTAGAAGCCAGTCTACAACCTTCTCACAAATCCCTACTCTTTCGGGTCTTTTTTTGTTACAATAAAAGCACTTACATGATCTAAGCCAGTGCAAGTTTGTGAGTTAATTTACATTCTCCCAAGGTGCCTGGCAAGGATGCCATTAGGATATGATACAGTTTTTGCTCTTCTGTCTTTTCCGGCTGTGTAACTGTCCCCTGCCACCCAGTGTGGAAGACTTGGGCATGCTGTACGAGCCATACTTGTGCAGGAGCTCCTCACTGGTCACATACCGGAGGCGAGTGGGTTGGGGAATTGGCTCCCCGAGGAAATAGCCCTCGTTGTCAGACTCCGAAGAGGAGGAGCAGGTCGAGCACCAGTCGTATTCGGCAAAGTAGGGCCCCCACCTCTCACCCAAGTGGTTCTGCAAGGCGAGATCCGACACTGTCCGGGGACAGTGGCCGTAGACGTCCCTTCGGGGACCCTGCTCCACCGTCTCTCTGCAGCTCCTCTGGTGCATGAACTGGTCGTAGTCTTCCCTGGCTCGAAGCGAGGGTCTCTCCTTCAGCCGGTAGCACTGCTCGCTGGCCAAGTGCAGGGCGTTATCCGAGCGGGAACGCCGTGACCGCCGGGGCCGGTGTGGGCGGTAATGCCGGTCATCATCCTGCAGGTTAGTTCGGCGGCGTGTGCGCTCGCTCATGGGGGCATGCCTCAAACCTTCCTGTGCCCCTAGCTTGCCCCCAGGCACCCCACTGCCATAGTCAAAGCTCTGGTGCATCCGCCCATGCGCCGCCCTCTCTCGGTACCCGAGGGGGCTGGCGAGGTTGTGCAGGTTGGGCTCCATGTCCTGGTACTGTGGCACCGAGAGCAGGCTGCGGACGGACTCGGCGCTGCGAAACTGCACGGAGGAGTTCAGGGTGCCCATGTTGCTCATCTTCTCCGAGACGTTCATGCCCGAGTCTTTGCTTAGGTCAGGCATTGAGAACCTGGAGAGATGCTCCTGGCGCTTGGCTCCGCCATCTGCTGAGAGGCCTTCGCAGGGAACAGGCAAAGGAAGGAGAAAAAGAGAGTTAAGAAGGAGATATTTCTATCAGTAGAGATGGGGGGGGGAGAAAGCTGGTTTTGGCCTAATACTTTTGCTTTAAATAATAACTGAACGGTTTAGATGCTGTCCCGAAGAGCCCTTTTAAGAGGATGATTTTATTTTTTCCTAAAGAGCAGGCAGTTCTTCCCTTGGGGAAATCACACCAATTTAAGGTGTTTTGAGTTGGACTCCGAGTTGCTTTTCACGACTTCCCTTCCCCATATGTCTACACTGCCTGCAACTTGATAGGAATAACTAGCAATGCCAGTGAGAAATTCTGCATCAGAGGTAACCTGAGGCCTCCTGCATGCTGAGATAACTAGGGTGCCATGATCCAGCACCCACACCCTATGCAACAATATGTTTTGGAGGACTGAATAACAACAGGAGCAGCTTAAAATGGGGCCACTAATTCAGGCTTGTTACTATGCTGCACAGGTCCCATTAAACACGTTGCCCAGAGAAGCTGTGGCTGCCCTATCCCTGGCAGTGTCCAAGGCCAGGTCGGACAGGGCTTGGAGCGACCTGCTCTAGTGGAAGGTGTCCCTGCCAGTGGCAGGGGGTTGGAACTGGATGAGCTTTAAGGTCTCTACAACCCAAACCATTCTGTGATTCTAAGACACCACTGGCTCTTTCCCATGTGCCAGCCATCTCTGAGCTCCTGCAAGATGCTTTCCTCCAGCTCAGAAAGCCTTCACCCGACGGCAGAGAAGTGGGGCGTCTGCTCAGCAACCTGCCCATCAATGAGAAACTCAACACACCCCACACTGCCCTAGTCCTTGACCTGCTTTAAGGGTGTTTCCTGCCTATTTTGTGACTATCCCCATGTTAGCTTGACAACTGGCAGCAGTCAGCGCTTGCACTGCAAGCTCAGGACATGTTTCGCAAGCTATTTCAAAAGAGATCCATTTCATCCCAAATCAAATGCAGAGTGTTTGCTTTGGCATTCTTCTCCCTGTCCCTCTCCGAGAGCCTCCCTATGCAGACCAAACACAGAGAGCTGTGCACCATCAGCAGGATTTTCCCCATGACGCACAGCCCTTATGCAATCACCAGGAATTTATGACTTTGTAAATTAATTAAATAAAACAACAACCCAGCCCACAATTCAAGAATAAACTTCTTTTTTCCCCCCTTCAAAAAAGCTGCTTACATTTCATCAAGAGCTCAGCTCCTTTGGCATTTGCTGCTCTTGCCAAACCTGAACAAGAACAAGGTCTGCTGTCACTAACCCCGCTCATGAGCTGCTTTAGGGTTTCTTTGGACTCAGCCTTAAAAAAGATCAACAGATCCTGCAAGGATGGGCAGAACGTTTCCAAATCCTCCCCTTGGTGGCACCAGGGAAAGCTTTAGCACTTGAGCCCAAGGTGCTGCTGGGTCTCACACGATTTGGCTTTGCTTCCTGAGTCCCAGCTGCCATGGCCATTTCTCTCTGCTCCTCCGCTTTCTGCTGCTAATGGGGATGTTTCTGGAGTTTATGGAAGGTAAAGCAAAGATGAGCCCTGAAAGCTACAGGAAAAGGAGGCGGCTAGGTTAAAAAAACAAACCAAATCAAACCAAGAAAAAGCCATGTTTTGTTTCGAAAAGGGCACACTTTCCAAGCCAGCTTGACACCTTTTATCTTTTCCTAAGCCACATTGATTTTCAGTGACCCAACCCAACCTGCCTACTGCCCTTTGGAAACAGTCCTGCACAGGTTCTGTGAAGGTTCCCTATCCCTGCTTTTCCTGCTCCCATTATAGGAGTGAGTGATTCCTGGCACTCCTCCCTGCTAGACCCCCAGTCTTCTGCCTCTGATCCCAGTGATGCTGTTCATCACATCAGGCACTGCTTCCCATGTCCTTCCTGTGCCACCATGGAGGAGCCCAGTAGCACCTCCGGGCGGGAAAATCAAATCAGTAACATGCATAAAGACCTCCCAAAAAAGCTAGAATAACAGTGGGATTGATGGCAGAGCTAACCCGAATGTGAATCACAGCTGCTGACAGCCGAGTGTGGCCTTAATCGGATCTGTCAGACAATAGCTGACGCCAAGGAAAATGAGCCCTTGGTGACATTTATGCAACCCTTCGTTAAGAGAACTGCAGTAAGAATGAGCAACAAGAGCACTGTGCAGGAAGACAGCTCTAAACACCACAGGATGCTTCTGTGGTGTCAGCAGATGGATTCTGGCAGCATCATTTGAAAGGGACCAATCTTGTCCTGCCTCACAGGGGCACAGGGTGAACCAGTGCTTCACCCTGGTGCACAGCATCTGCACTGGATGGTACCCACAAGTTTTGGCTCTCCCACCATGGCCATCTCTATCCAGCTCCTGGAAAGGCAGAGCCAAGGCTTGCACAGGTTTAACTTACACAGGATGAAGGTCTCCAGCCCCTTGCACACACTGTGAGTGCTTTTGTCTCTCTCCCTTCAAAGTGCTGGTCAGCACAAGGGGCAGCAATATCATAGGAGGAGCCTGTAATATATGTACAGCTCGTGCTTGGAGCACAAGGTTTAATCAGTGATTATTAAGTCCAGGGGATGTTTTTGGCTGTTCAACCAGGCAGCCTAATTATAATTAAGCACACATATTTTAAGGTCTAGAATTGCTGGGAAAATGTTGATTGTAAGAGGAATGGCAGCACAGAGCACACACGGCTCAGGGTGGATGGAGACCATGCTCCTGAGGCTGCACCCACAGGCCCCTTCACTTCTCAAGGATGCAACTTCTAACCCTTGTGAAACACAAGCCTTAACTTTATGTTAACATCAATGCAAGGTGTAAAGCATCACAACTGGGGGTTAGGCTCAGATTAATCTTTCAAACCTCTCTAAATGATCCTGCCCATCCCTGTGGAGCCACACAGCCTCAGCAAGGCATGGTGGGAGCGAGCCAGGAGCCCTCCAGTCTGACTGCAGTGAGTTCAGAGGACGGCAATAACCATTTGTCTAAGAAGTTTCATCTAGAAAATACAACCTAGGAATAAAGTTTGAAAGAGCAGGGGTTGTTTAGTCTAGAGAAGAGAAGGCCGAAGGGGATATAATAACAGCCTTCAAATGCAGAAAAAAATGCTTGCAAAGAGGAGAGGAACACATTATTCTCCAGGTCTGCTGAACTCCTGCAAGGAAAATTTCAGCTTGGAAAAGCATAAAACTTCCTGTGCAATCACAGCAGATGGCTGGAGCAGGCTCCAGCACCTGAGGGTCTCTTGGGCACCCAAAGGCAGCAGATGCCTGTGCAGGCGTAGCGTAGCTCCAGGTCTCCCTGGACAGGGTGGACAGGTGGCATCGACCCTCCTCTTATGCAGTCACTTGCCATTTCAGAGCTGCATCAGTGCATTGAGGTCCGATCTTCCTGAATTACCAGTATTTATTTACAGCCTCTGCAGCTCCCTCTTAATGAAGTGTTTCATCTGGGAACACAGCTAATACCCCTGGCGAGCCCTAACCTGGAAGAAAGAGCATGTGAGGAAGCCACCACACAGTGAAGACTATTTGCTAACAAGGAAACTTGAGAATCTTTTTTCCAAGGCCATCCAGGAGAGCAGGAGCCCTGATCTGGATGGTTCTTACCCCATCACCAAGCCCTCTCCATGGGTGCAAACCTTGGGGTGATGTGTTGACCCCACCAGACCTCCCTTGTGTACAATGATGCTCTGAGTGCACCCATTGGCGGCTGCCCCAGAGGCTCTTGCACTGGAAGAGGAGAGATGGCACCTGTGGTGCATCGGCTGGGAGCTGTCCCGTAGCCAGATTGGAGCCAGCACCGTGGTGCATGTGGACATAGCAGGGTATTTTGCTGCTGTTCTCCGCTGCGTGGGGCTGCCAGGCTCAATATTTCACTCCGGAGCCATGGAAACACACGCCTTTTGGACAGACACAAGCCAAAGCTGTAGCTTGTCTGCAGGCATTCAATATAAAACTGGTACAGAACCAGAAACTCAAAACAGGTTTCTGCTTAACATTAAGGTTTGATAAGAACACGCTGTATGATCCCCTCTGAAGCCTTTCCCCACCCCTATTAGAACTATGTTTATCTCATCAACATTGCCAAGGGAAATAACAAACAAATAAGGCACAGAGATAATCCTCATAAGCATCACCTCTACAACTTTGCCACAACAAAGCACTCGAAGGCGCTGAAATCTCACTGGGTGCTTTGCTAAACCGGGGCTGCAAGTTGCAGTGATTATGAATTATTAAACCACTTGGCAAATGACAGCAGAGGGGCCGCAGGGAGCACGTACGTTGGGTGGGAGGATGGGAATGAAGCCCCCTGTGAGGGGAAGCAGCTTCCAGCCCTCATTACATTCAACTCCCAGCAAAGCTGCGCTAACACAGGGTGAGGCTCTGCTGCAACCAGACATCCACTGCACAGATAGCATCGTCTGCTTCATCCTGCCTGGGGAATGCAAAATGCCCTGACTTATGATATTGCAAACAAACCAGGCTATGCTGACGCTTGCTTCTTGCCTTTACATTTATCATTGTGTACACATACACCTGCGCATCGCACCCCTCACCACCTGAGCCCCAGATGGGTGCCTGCCTGCACCAAAACACTGCACCCAACCCAGTGTTTAAATGCAGCTATAAAGATACAAGAGGGGACAGGATGGGATCTCTCTTGTCCAGCCACCCATGTCAGAGCCTTCTCTCTCTCATAGCACCAAGCAGGCGCATTCTCACCACCCCTGAAACAGGGTTTATTTCAAGTTCAACCCCAAGAACTAAAAAGGAACTGAAGGAGAAACAGCCTGCCCAGGGCTTTGTTTATAGCTCAGCCTTGTCTCACTTCTGAGTGACCTCAGGGCATGCGGAAATAAAGCAGAACCCTTATGTAACTGGAAATGAAGGAAACTAAACAATTCCAGGGAAAGCAGAGCACTCACCAAGTGGGTTGCGGTGCTGAGAGCCAACACGATCTGCCCCCATTTGCCATCCTGTGTGCGTCCACGTGCCAAATGGGGTAAAGGCATGATTATGGATGGCTCTCACAGCAAGCATGCCATACTTCCCCACGGCTGAGCAGCAAAGGGCGGGTGAGGGGGAGAAGAAACATTTCTGGCAGCTTTATAATGTTTTGGCATTGGTCATTTGGGATGGAAGACCTCTGTCTTCATGTCTGGTTTCAAAATGACTCAGCTTGGATTAGGCAATGTTATACCTAGGTCTGAAAATCGCAAGAAATCCCTCCAGGGATCCCATCTCCTGACTTGGAAGCAGTTTTACGCTAACCATGTCTAGAGAAAAGAGGATGGTAGGAGCGTGCTAGAGAGCTGGGAGCCTATTTTTTCTCAGAAAAAGTCAGGAACAGCCAATGTATCATTTTCTGGCTTGCATAACTTGGCTGAAGTGCCTGGGGCAGCCTCCCTCTCCAGCCCAGGGGGAACAGCAGCACTGGTGGGATGCAGTGCCATGAGGACACAGGGATGGGAACCAGCTACTGGGTCCCTCACCTCAAGCCTCTTACTACCATCCCTGAGGGTGTTACAAACCCTCAGTGCAGGAGAGGCTGTGCCATTGTTTCTTTGGAAAACATAACTCTGGCCCTGAGAAATGGGACTTTTTCTTCCTCTCACCCCAAACCTTTCAGCTCGTCCTCAAGCAAGAGGAAGAGGGGACTGTAGCCAGACGATGCTTTCAGGTCACTCTGCAATTCAGATGTACGGGGATCAGTACTAAACCTGTGCATATAGATAGGTTTTTTTTCTCTCTGCTTTCTGGGTATATCCCAGTGGTTGCCTAGCCCTGGAAAAACAAGCTTTTTGGGGCCTTTGGGCATCTCACAACACAGATGACTGGAGAAACATGCACCACACATGTGAAATCACATTCCACCCTGTAATGGCACCAGTTTAACATCTTTTTTTTTTCCTCTGGATTATGCCTGTGACAGATGAGACTGTCACCCTCACCCAGACTCATTTTCCCCAAGGAATGCTCAAACTCTGTTTCTCCTTTCGTCGTCCAACATGTCACCGTAAAACGTGACTTCTCCTTCCAAAGTACTCCTGCTCTCTCTGCAAGCTGCACACAGAGACTGTTCCCAGAGAACAACATTAGCATTACTGGGCTATTTGACCAGCTGGGATTTTGTGGATTTGACTGCCTGGAATTAGCAGAGATCAGGTCTGGGTTTCTAATTCAGCTGCCAGGCACATAAAGCACCTGCAAAACCCGTTTAGAGGGCAGTGCAAGCACAAGTGGAGCAAGGCAGAGCACAAGCACTGGGAGAACGGCTGTGATGGACCGAGTATCTTCTGGGAAGTGATTAACCTCTGGTAGGGTCCTCCTCATGAGAAAAGCTTCCTGGACAAACTCCATCTCAGCATTGTCCTGATTGCTTCATGAAGGGAGCTACGGGGTAAACATTGCTACAGCATCCACTGTTTTGCATTGTTGCTAATGCCATAAAAAAAGCCCCAAACCAGCCAAAGGCAATACAATATAAAAGGAAATATAAAATCAGCAAAAAATGAGCTCTCTCTTGGAGAATGTGCTGGGAAATAGTTTTTGCTCTTTGCCTCTCCAGCTAATGGCCATGCTGGGCAGGAGGACCATCCAGTCTGCAAGAAGCTGTAGCAGATCAGTCTGTCACAACCTTCAGCTCTGACAGAAAAGGGACTTTCAAACAGAAATATGGAAGGAAAGGAGGCCCTCCACAGCAAGAAACTGCCCTTTTTCAGAGAATGTGTTTAAAACACATCTGCATTTGTGGCAATTACACAAGCAAAGCCTAGAGGATAGTAGAGATGCTCCCATCTAATTTGAACCTTGAAACAGAGCACAAGGAGGGTCAAAGCTACCCCTGCAACTCCAGTGTCTGCTGGTGCACTACTACCCATAGTGAGACAGCAGAGCACAGTCCAGTGCTTTAAGGGCAATGTCCAGGATTAACACAGTGTCACACAGCTTTACTAATCCGCAAGGAACTGTCTTTCAAGTGATTAAGTAGAGCCTGGTTGATAAAGAGAAAACCTGGGGTCTTGCAGGACACTTGGGATCACAAAGATCTTGACCTATCCAATGGGCAACCCTGAGTCTATTATTGAACTCATTACAAATATTATAGGGACATCCTCTGTTTGCAGGAGGCAGCCTTCTGGCGAGGGACACAGGGACTGATGCTGCACACCCTACGAGTTATCTGCTCTTACTGATATCTCTGGCTAGTTAGTTGTAATAGAAACGTCACAGCAAAATTTGCTGCCAGGGAGGGTTCAGCTTTTAACATGTGCCCTTCAGCTCCCTATAAAGAAAAAAGGGGTTTCAGTGATGCCATAAAATGTTAGATGGATGCAGTGTTACTTCACTTTATAAGGTGAAGCAGCTGTAATGGACACATCAGCAGCTCAAAGGGACCTTGTGTGGAGTTTATGGGGGGAGCTTCATGGGGTGCTTGCTAGACTGCTTGCTCAGTGGCAGTGGGGATGGAAAAAGCATTGGGGTGCTGCACCCTGACATCCCCACCCTCAAAACACTGCCATTTAAATGGGATAATTGAGTCCTCCGTAATTGCACACACAGCCCTGGTGGAGCTGCCTGTTAGTGCCCAGGGCCCCCCAGCTTGAGCTGAGCCAGGTCCCAGAGGAAGGCAAGTTATTAGAATCCTACACATCAATAAAAATGTTATCACCTCACTCTGCAGAGGAACTGCTTCAATTCACTGCAAGCCCCATCATGCTGAGCCTCTGCTCCAGAAAGCAGGAAAGAAGCCAGTCGTTACAGCAGGCACTGCCTGTAAGGAAAGTCATGCTTTGGGAATGTATGGTCCCTTTGGAAGGTTTCCTCCCAGCATTTTAAAAAAAGGGGTTCTAAAATGAAAGACAATGATTTTCACTCTAATGCCAAGGCTTTGCTACGTTTCCTGTCTCTTGACCTGTATCCTCAACAACTTGTTAACATTTCACCTCCAAAGCATGCAACAACCCCTCCAATACTCATGGATTGCTCATCCGAACTTGGTGTTGCTCAAGACTCTTTGTACTGATGGGGTTTACACAATAGGAGTTTTCAGGAACACAAGCAGCTTTGGAAATGTGGAGCTTTGCTAATGGAAACCTTGTTTTGGAGAGCAATTCCCAACTCCCTCACCATTTCACAACTCTTTTTCCTCTGTGTCTATCTGAGGCTGTTTGAGCAAAACCCTCTTCAGGTCATTAGCGTCTCCTCTTCCCCTCCACTGCTTTGCCACTTGCCAGTTAGGAAGATCCCAGTTGAACACAGGAATCATTTCACATCCTGGCACAGGGCTGGCAACTTCCCTAAACAAACACACCAAGGAGCAGGGTGAGGAGGAAGCACTGGTGTAGCAGAGCAAACCTGTCTGTCCAGGCAGAGCAGAGCACGGAGTTCGGATTCAGCTCTCTGGGGACCCACTGCCAGCATCCCCATCTCCCTTTCCCAGGAAGTTTTCTGCTGAGGGACATGGAAGCAAGCAATAGCTCTGCCAGATGAGCTCAGCCATCCGATAATGCAAACTACCTGCATGAAGGATTGAGCTTGCAGGGGACTGAGATTCCCCAGTGCTGAGCCATGGACCAGAGCCTGCTGCAGACACGTCCATGCACGCACAGCCAGCCCCGCGGCCGGAGAATGAAACCCAAACATGTTTTGGGTGAGAGGACTGAGAAATATTACCCTGGGATGTGCTCATGAGAAATGGGTTCAGCCTGATGGGACAAGCATCTCACCTGGCTTTCCCCTGCAGTTTCTATCCAGGGACTGGGGAAGAGGAGAAACAGAGCCATGCGTATGGCGGGAGGAATTTCTTTTAACTAGTCATATGCTCCAGGACTGTGCAACATGCAAAAAGGGCTTATTTCAAAGTACTTTAAAATAGTTTTAGCCTGCAAGGGCAGCTGACAGCAGTCCTTCAAAGTGCTGAAGGCTGGAATCTGCCTCTGCGTTAGCAGCTGCCCTTGATTTCCCCTCCCTCTTCATAAAAGGGAGGATTAAAGAGCTTGCAAACATTTGTTTTGAGCTAACGTGGAAAAGCCAGCAGTCCATAAAGCCCTGCGTTTGATAAACCAGCAAGCAAAGCAAGGAGGGGGGTACCAGGCACTGAGCAGCAGTCCCCAAGCTGCCGGTCACCCCTGTAACGGGAAAACACCAGCCACGGCTCTGACCCCGTCACATGGAGGAGATCTGGGATGGTTGCAGGGTGGTACCCTGGGAGCAGGGGTGATGTACCTGTTGCATTGGAGAGTGCAAGGGACTCCATGGAGCCACGGGGAGTCTGCTCAGTAGGTGTCAAGTCCTCTGTGAACTTGAGGGCATTGATAGGGTGCCGGGTACGGCACTGAGGTGTTGGCATCTCACCTTCCTCTTCTTCTTCGTACTTAGGGACTTTGAGGCTTCCTCTGGTCTCAGGGAAGCTCTGGCTGGACATGTCACTGTAGCTCTCCTGTGAACGAAGCCTCCCCGAGTAGTAGTCATCTCTGCAGTCCTGGATGAAGCTGCCACTGTGGCTCTTCATGGCCAGCGAGGAGCTCCTCTTTTGATTGCTGAAATGTTTCGCCCATAAATCCTGCTGCGAGCCTGGGACCTGGCTGGGGTTATAGGAGGTCCTTATGTTGCACTGGCTGAGAAGCTGCAAAGGGCTTTGAGACTGACTTTGCTCCATTTTGTTCCCATAGTGATAGAGCTCGTCCCTGCTCCTCCACAAGTGCTCCCTGTTGAGGCTCGGCGTCTGGCTGGCCAGGCTCAGCAAATCCATCTGCAGAGACAGTGGGTCCACGTCGGTGGAGAGGCGGTTGGAGGTGACCTGCAGCTGGTTGCATGGGCTGCGTGCTCCCTCCTCACCTTTCCCCTTGTTCTTGCCGATCTTGGCGCTGCGGCGGGACTCCTTGGCTCGTGCACTCTGGAAAGCTGAGTCGGAGGAGTCAGAGCCATTGGGGTCATCGCCGACACTGCAGGCCCTGGAGCAGAAAATCTGCCCCTGCTTGGGCAAGAAGGGCCGTCCCAGCAGCGACTTCTTGCACTGTGCGCAGCAGAAGCAGGTCTCAGTGGCGTGCCAGTGCTGGCCATCGTATGTCATCTGGCCCTGGTCGATACCTTGAAAGGGAAGAGGCACAGCATCAGAGTCAGCCCGTGTACATCACCTTACACTGCACTTAACATGTGCATCCCCATGAATACAGGGTGGGAGAGCTGGGTCTGTTCAGCCTGGAGAAGAGAAGGCTCTGGGAGGCCTTACAGCAGCTCCAGTGCCTAAACAGGCTGACAAGAAACCTGGAGAGGGGCTTTTCACAAGTGCCTGTAGGGACAGGATAAGGGGAATGGCTTTAACCTGCCAGAGGGGAGATTTAGATTAGATATTAGGAAGAAATTCTTCACTATGAGAGTGCTTAGGCACTGGCACAGGTTGCCCAGAGAAGCTGTGGCTGCCGTACTCCTGGCAGTGTTCAAAGCCAGGCTGGATGGGGCTTAGAGCAACCTGCTCTAGTCGAAGGTGTCCCTGACCAGGGCAGGGGATATGGCACTATATGACCTTTAAGTCTCTTCCAACCCAAGCCATTCCATGATTCTGTGCTCAACTACAAGCAACATGCAGCCTGGCTCACTATTGAAAGCCTTCAGCAGGGTTTCTCTGACGTGTGAAGTTAAGCCCGTTTCTAATTCCTTGCAGGCTGCAGGCCTTTGCTTGGGAGTTACTCAACTCTGGGAAAGGCAGCAGAACTGAGCCTCAAGCTATTTCATATTAAATGGGGATATTTCCGTTCATAAAGCAAAGGAATGCAAGAAGTTCTCCATAAAGTCCTTGAAGTCAAAGCAATAATATGCTGCCTATTTAAAAAAAAACAACAAAAAGCCTCCAACTGAACTGTAATGAGGAATTCCTGCTGCCCTGGTTAAGTATGCAACAAAGCAGATGACATCCCCATCCCTCGCTGCTACCACGACCCCATCCTAACTTTATTTTGCCTACTGGGGCCCCTTCTCTAAAAGGGAAAAGAAAGACCCAACCCCAGTGATTTGACTGCCTTCCCCCCCCTTGGCTTAACTAAAGGAACTGATGCAGCAAGTTCGCTCTCCACCAGCCAAACCCTGGGGAGCACATGCCTGCTGCATGCACATTGTTCTTGGTCAGAGCTGTGAGCAAAAGCTCCCAAGGTTTCAACTATAACGTTCATTCACTGGTTTAAGCTGCTGTTCCTGGCAACAGCCCCCGTTACCTGAGAAACTGCCTTGCACAGGGTGGGCTGGCCGGCACGGTGGGGTGCCACACCACACGTGTGCGGCGCACGAGCTCACACAGTTTACAAACGAACAGTACCTTAATAGCCCATTTTATTCCCAACTAGGTTTGGTTTGGTGCAATTGGGCTTTTTCTTTCTCTTATAAAGAATTAAATGCTTTCATACAGACTGGAGTGCTACACTTGCGGATGGTGGGTGGGATTTTATCAGCTCCTTTTCCCATGCGCCCAAGCCATCTTGCAGAGGAAGGACCTTACATCCTCATCTGCCCAACCCCAAGCCTTGCAAGTCTTATCTCTGATTTATGTAACTACTAAGCACAACGCCCAGTGACTACTACAAGCAACTCGCACCAAGATGGCTGCAGTCCTTCCTTTGCTAGAAACGTGCAGATATATACCAAAACAGGCATTTTGCCCCCAAAACCTGAGAGTCAGCAGGTTCCAGCTGGCTGGATGGAGGGGAGAATAGCAGATGGATGAAGCAGGAGAGAAGGGAGCATGTGAGAAGCGTTAACAGCTGCTTCCTCACCGCTCCGCAGCTGAGCTTTGGGGAAGGATGTGCTGTAGGTCACAGCAAACACGTCCTCCAAGTGCCTTGCTGATCACTGCGTTCCCCCCACTATGCCATCTGGCTGCTGCACAGGAGCAAAATGGTTGTTTGGGGCTTTTTTCTTTCCCTGCAGCCTACGACATACTGAACACGTGAGCTCACCTCTACAGACAATGAAAGAGCTGCCCATGCACCCGCGATCAAATGCTCAGCCAAGTGGCAAACAGGGCTGGGGAGAGCAGCAAGGCAGCTTCCCAGTCTGCCCAGCTTACCACCCCTGAGTGCTGGGGTTCAGCTAGCCCCCAGAATAAAGCATATTTCAAACCACTGTTTCAGAAACCAAAACTGACTCTGGTGCATTATTTCTTTCTGTGTGAGAACAACTATTTTTGGGTTGACTAGAAAAGGCTAACAAAAACAGTAATGATGCCTAATGAACAAGCATCTTTCCTGTCAGTAGCTTGTTAATTCATGTGATCCTCTGGCAAGCCTCGCTGGGAAATATCTGTGAGTTGAAAAGCCAGGCTGTTTAGAGGAAAATGGGATTTAAAGGAAGAGAAGAATGCATTATATTAGACCAGAGAAAGCTTTCAGTGGCTGCAATAGCTCCTGAGGTTACTCTCCGATAGAGAAGAAACAAGAAGGGATAAGCAGCGGTTTAACCAAATAGATTATTGTGCTAACTCCCTGGTGGCACACAGTCTTGCCTGCAGCCCCAGGTTGCTGTCAAGACTTACTGCAACAGTTCTTGCTAGAAATCACATTGCAGGCGGCAGATGTGGCACTTACCAATGTGCTGGGCGCAGGTATCACAGTACTCAGCATAAAGGGACTCAAAGCAGCTGCAGCAGTAGGGCCTGCCATCCTTCATGATGTACCTCTGCCCCCCCAGCACTGTCTCACATTCAAAGCAGCAGAAGTGCTTCATGTGCCAGTGCCGCCCTTCAGCCTCAGTGCATTCATCAGCAAAAATGATCTGGGGAGGGAAACACAAATATGGAGTTGGTCAGAAATGGGATCTGGGATGTGGGCAGCAGCCTTCCTGTCTCCTGCCTGTGCACAGCACATGTGCCCTTTGCTCATAAAGCCTCCCAGTTTTATAGCTAACCCCCTCATGATGCATGGGAAACTCCTGTTCTTGCAGGGGCACCCCACCACTTCTTCAGGAAATCCATTAAAATGCAAATACCTCAGGACCACGTTAGTGCAAGGACCATGAAGTGTTAAGGCAGATCTCACAGTAATGTGCTCCTAAGCACATCCATCAGCAGGAGGGGTCGATCAGGGTAATAAACACGCTTATATACAGCCTATCGATCTGGTGGGCTTTTGAAGAACAGAGCAGCCACTTACTAAAACACATTTACCCATCTCTGAAACAGGGACCCGAGTACAAATGATGAAGTGGCAGCTTTCTGGAGGAGAGAGAAGACAGAGCTACAATGCTTCTCACTGTTGTCTGTGTGCTTATAAGGACGATCGCTGCCATTATACAAGCAGGAAAACTGAGGCACAGAGTGCTGTTAAGAGTGGGCTGGTGAAGCAGCCATCTCGGATGTTTTCAGCAGATGCTTTCTTGCTGTCTCTGCTTTACATCCCCACTCCCAAAGTCAAGCCAGGGGAGTAAGGAGTGGTCCAGCTCTGCTCCCTCGCTCTCTGCCGCAGCACAGGTCACACCAAAAGCTTTTCCTCTGCAGCTCCTCTTGCTCCTGAGTTATTCTTTCTCACAGTTAGCACTGAGTGTTTCAGGGGAAGAAATATGCATTAAAGAAGGAGCTGAATGAAAGACTTACATGAGAATTTGCAGGGATAAAAAATACACGATAAAAAAATTACCCAGCCAAAGCCACAAAGAACTAGGGCCAGTTGAATGCTTAGGAGTTGTTTTTTTACTGGTAATGCTACAAATTTAATTGGATACATACGTCAATGCTCTTTATATTTGAAGTGCCTATAGCCTTGGATGTTTACTGTTACATGCTTGCATAGATGGGGATGTGGTATTTTGTAGTACATATGGTTTTCTACACTATGGCTTTCGTAACTTTAAAAGCCAGAACAATTTCCTTCATCAGCTTTTTAAACAGAGATTGACACTTCAGAAACGCTTAGAGGCGACTCTGTACAGTTCTCTCTATTCGTTTTGTATTCCATTTGTTCAGCTTCCTTTAGCCCATTAATCACCTCTCTCAAAGCCTACTTCAACTCAGCACTCAGTCACTACCATCTTGTAGGAAACACAGCACTCATCCCACCAGACGCTTCCTCTGGGAAAAGAGAGGAGAGGGAGGACCACCACACACAGCTGGCTAGAATCAGCAGCACGAAGGCTCTGCTGTTACTGGAAGTACTCATGGCATGTGGCAGAAGCCAGGGTGAGCTGGCTCTTACCTCGTCGCACGCCGCACAGCGGGGCTTGAGGCACTCGGCATGGTGCCTGCCACAGTAGATCTTCCCATCTTGGTAAAAGTAGATCAGGTCGACCAGCAGCTCATTGCAGATGCTGCAGATGAAGCAGGGAGGGTGCCAGCAAACACCATGTCCCGCTCGAGAGGCGAAGACAGCCATATCCCCTCCGTTGATCTGGCCACCGCACTGTCAGAAAACCATAGAATCATGGAATGGTTTCAGTTAGAAGGGACCTAAAGGTCATATAGTGCCATATCCCTTGCCACAGGCAGGGACGCTTTCAACTAGAGCAGGTTGCTCCAAGCCCCATCCAACCTTTGAACACTGCCACAGATAGGACAGCTACAGCTTCTCTTGGCAACCTGTGCCAGTGCCTCACCACCCTCATAGGGAAGAACTTCTGTCCATTATCTAATCTAAATCCACCCTCTTTCAGTTTAAAGCCATTCCCCTTGTCCTATCCCTTGCCAAAAGCCCCTCTCCAGCTTTCTTGTCAGCCCCTTTAGGCACTAGAATCTGCTCTAAGGTCTCTCCTGAGCCTTCTCCAGGATGAACCAGCCCAGCTCTCTCAGCCTGTCTCCATAGCAGAGCTGCTCCAGCTCTCGCATCTTTGTGGCCTCCTCTGGACTCGCCCTAACAGATCCATATCCTTCTTATGCTGGGGGGCCCAGAGCTGGATGCAGTACTCTGGGTGGGGTCTCAAAAACTTAATGTTTACAAAGGAGCAGTTGAGCCCACTGCCACCCATCACCAACAAGCTGCTTTCACAACCACAGCAGCAGAAGGTTCTAATTCACAGCTCTTTTCTGGTATCTCTCAATCTCTTTCCATACCCATTTTGTGGCCAGGATACAAACAGGTATCCCCCTTCACAAGGCCAGGAGCTGAAATGACTGCTCCACATGAAATATTGTAGGGTGTTCTTGTCATGCACCCCAATGGACCCCAGTGCTCATAGCTGATGAGGGGCATGGGGTGGGTGCTATTCCTGAGAGCTTCACCTAAGTGATGATACAAAAGCTGCCCCACTTGTGCAGGTTCATTAGTTACTACCCACCTGCTCGCAGATGGCTCCCGTCATGGTTACAGGGAACGGCCGGACATTGCCTCTCCCTAAATTTTCCCTCTTCCTTTGGTTGCTGAAGAGTTTGAGCTCCCTCTTCTCCTCCTCATCCAACGAATTGCAATAGCGGACCTAAAAAAGACCAGTGATGTTCAGTGTTATGGGTGTCCCTGGCCAGCGACCCACAGTTCAGGGGCTCTGCAAACCTCTGCATGGGGCTTACAGAAACAAACTCTGCCCTTGGCTTGGGGGAGGCTGAAGAAACTCAGCTATCTGGGCTTCAGTCATTGCAGGGTTTGGTAAAATATATCAAGAGGCAGAGGTGAGAAGAGAGGGCAGGAGGAAGGTTGCTCTTCAGGTGCTCAGCTTGTAGGAAAGTTGTGTCCTCAGCATCCCACCCAGACCAGCAATCAGATGGATGGCTTCCATGCTTTCTCCACCAGCCTCCTTACAGCAAAGGTCTTACAGCTTCAAAATACTGAATTAGCATTTTAAGAGCACAGGCCCTTTTCCCAGTGCAAATGATGGAGCTATTTAGGGACTCCAGCTATTCTTCCAGCATAGGGCAAAGTCTGCACATTTGCCAAACCTCTACATTGGAAGGTAACAAGGAAATAAGTAAAATAAAATAAAACAATGAATGATGCAACATTTCCAAAGCTTATAAAACTCTGAGGTGTTCCTGACTATTTTAATTCTGCTTAGCTCTTGGCTGGTTGCATCTCAACAGAGAATCACAGAATGGTTTGGGTTGGATAGGACCTTAAGATCATCCAGTTCCAACCCCCCTGCCATGGGCAGGGGCACCTCACACTAGAGCATGCCAGGGATGGAGCATTTATCACTTCTTCGGGCAACCTGTTCCAGCATCTCATCACCCTCCTAGTAAAGAACTTCTTCCTTATATCCAAACTGAACTTCCTCTGTCTAAGTCTGAACCCATCACCCCTTGTCCTATCACACCTTGAATTTTCAAAGGAGCAAAACTGAACACGAGGGGAAACTGGAAGCAAACCCTGCCAATGTCCACTAAACACATCGAGACTCGTGCCTCCAATGAGTCTCTGCTGCAGTAGCAGCATTCATGTGTATCTGCTCCTACAATTTTCACCTGTTGGAGGCTGTGGGTTCTCAGTGGCTGCCAAGGAAGGTGGGCAGGCAGGTTGGGGCTCAAGGGTGTGCAAGAAGAAGCCCCTGCCTGGTGCCTGGAGCTCCCCTGGTGCTGGAAGCGCCATGCTGTGCCCATGGCACCCAGCCACGCACAGGCAAACTCATTAAAATCTGACCTAGATCAAACACGTTACCTCATGTACTTTCCAGAGCAGTTTCTTCAGAAAGCAGCATGAAAATAGTTTTTTTCTGTTGTTTACACAGGGAAATTTCATGGGCTACCAGAAGCCAATGTTGTCACTGGTGAGAACAGGATGTTAAAGACTGGACCCTTTCTGCTGCCTCACATCTTCCTTGTGAGATGTGCGAAGGTTTATTTACTCTGACTGGTTTTGGCTCAACACCCAGCTTGCCAGGCTCTCCCAGCTCATAAGCCTCAGCCCAAGTGAACCTTATGCACATAATATCCCAGCACATATACTCCAATTCCTGAAGTGAATCGGAAGCAGCATTTGGGAAAAAAAACTTTGGCAGCTTTGGATCTGGCTCTAGCTGATCTCAACAGCATTTCAAGCCACTCACAGCACAGCTCTGGCCTCCGCAGGCTGAGAAAATGCTTTTAATTCAGAGAACTCAAGAAAGATGATTTAAAAAAAGCTAACTTTGGAAACAAACAACTCCCTCCCCACCTCCAACACCATGGAAGAGGGGAGTAAATACAGCACTTACCTAGCAACATGACTGAACTCCAAGTAAATAAACCCAAAAAGCAGAAGGGACTGAGAAGGGACCAGCCACAAGTGCTACAAACAACCCCAGGAGGTGCCTGCCCGCCTGCAGCCCTGAGGGATGTCCAAGGACCTTTTCTGGTTACTAACCTCATTGTCATGCGGTGGCAGCTGGTGTAAAAGCTGCTTTATGCGAGACTTTTCTCCTGGGCTGTTGACGTACGGCACCTTGTCCTCAGGCAGGCAGCTGTAGTACTGGTGCACCTATGGAGCAAGAGAAAGGACTGCAGTGGGGCTCCCTGGCCAAGCCTGTGCCAGCCACCAGCCACCCGCAAGCCAGCAGGCACCAGGTCTTCCCCATGACTTCAAGCAGGGAAAACACATCCATGCTTTGCTTTGGTTCTATTGCCTTTTCCCCATGGAGAAAGGCAGCAGAGCTTGTTACCGTTTGCTCTGTCAGCCTCCATAGCGTTAGCATGTTTTGCCGGCTGCAGGGATGTGTCGGCACCTGCCTCAGCAGGGGAGGTTAAAAAGGCTGCGCCCCGGCAGCCTCCGTGTTGCCGGCTATCTCAGCCTCCACCTCCATCAAAACCCTCCAGGCTTTCTTCTGCAGCAATTTGTGGAAATAAACAGCAGATAAAATCTGTTGGGAGGCTTCTTTTTTTTTTTTTCTCTTTTGTCTCAGAGGGTGTAATTAAAACCTGCTGTTATAAAGGCAGTGTGGTGGGGCACGGCACTGGAGGAACCTGGTGGCAGCCCAGAGAGGAAGCACACCCTGAACCCCAGCGCATTCTCTCCTCTGACTGCTACAACTGGGATGGTGCATCCAAGGGCTGGGCCAGGCACTGGGATGAGACTCGTTGGCCAAGGATCAGCTCTGAAACGGCAATGGTGATGTTGATGGCTTGGGAAGAACCAGGAGAAGGTAAGGGTAAGGGAAAGCTTCGCTTCAGGAGCTTGCATCAGGAGCCTTTGCAGACCTGGATACCTCTGGATGCTCAGGCAGAAGCAGAGGGCTGGATGACTTCCTTAAATCTGCACTTGGCTAAAGAGATGCAAACTGTTTTCCTGGTGCACACAGCTTTCTGCCTTTGCTGCGGTGAGATTAACCCCCTGAGATGCTCCCTTGGCTCTGAGACGCTGCAGCAATTCTTCTCAGAGCGGCTGCACTGTCTGCAGCTTTCTCAGGGCTTCTCCCAAATGATGTTTTGTAGTGGCTTCTGATCAGCTTTTCCTCCCCCTGTGTAGAAAACAGCAATTGGGCTAGCTTTCCCTAGAGAAGCTCCCTCTGTCCACACAACCCCAGCAGCACCTGCAGGATGACAAGCCACCGTGGGTGTCTGTGAGGGAAGGGGATATGGGGACACAGAGGCAGGGCTGGCAGGCAGGGGAGCTCACCCATGGCCTCGCAGGCTGCTGTAACCTTCAATGAGACATTATTTTTTATTCTGGAATAAATATCCAAACCAGTCATTATTCAGGAATAGTTTCCCTGCATTCAGCTCACTCCCTGTTCTCACTCAGAGCTGTTCCACTGCTTGCAGCTGCTTTTCTCAATTCCCAGATCCCCCAAACCAACTCTAACATTCATCTTTCCCCATCATTATGTTTTGCAGAAAGGGTGATTTTTAGCAGATTTCTGCCCATAACTCTGCGGGGTTGATGACAAAGGAACTACTTGTGTCACGAAGCTGAGGAACACGCTGAACATACACCACTTCAAACCCCTAAGTTTGTTTTGCTAAGGCACAGCAGAAGCAGACCCATGAGGAGCTACAGAAACTGCCAAAGAAAGACTGCTAAGTATTTTGTTATGTTAAAAAGAAAACAAGCTACGTACATTAGAATACTTACTTTGCATTTATAGAGCATCCTTCATCCAAGGACGTCAAAGTACAATAAATACACTTAAATTCTTATGACACGCTATATGAGGTAGCAAATACAGATGCTGGAAAGGACTATTTGCAGCATAATGGTGTTAAATCAGCTCCATGAGTTCATGCAGTTAGTCCATAACAGAGCTTGAAGCTGATAGTCTCCTGGTGATGCCCTGGCTGCTGTTCCTCTTACTGCACTGCCATGCTGAGCCTTCCCAGCTGGTACGGACACCTCCTGACTTCTCTTACCAATTCCTCATAGGCTGCTTGCCTTCCCCTGTGCTCAGGTTGGTTAGTTTGTGTTTTTATTCCTTTCAATGGCGTTTTTTTGCCCACTGAGTCCTTGAAGTTGGCGGATACCAGAAATGACTTTCCTTTGTTTTGAAGAGCTGCCAAATTCCATCATGCTGCTCTGGTCCCTAAAGCAATGAGCAACAAGACGCTCAACCCTGGGCAAAAAGCAGGGATGTGCGTTCTTCCCTGGAGCCCGACGCAGCTGGATGTACGTGCCTAGCTCTGCTCTCCTGCTTCCGCTGGGAAGTTTTCCATTTAGTCTCAGCAGGTCCGCGGGAACTGGCTCCCATCACACCAGCAACGTAGCTCAGCAGGGATTGGCAATTTGGTTTGAAAAGCAAAACAAAACAAATATTACAGGCTCCAACCTGTGTTCTGTTGCCTGAAATAACCTGAAAGGGTTTGCTTTGGATTTGCATCAGCAAAAGGGAACTTCTGCAGGGGTGTTCATGGAGGGGGTGGAGTGGAGGCTGCTGCCAGTCCTCGACCAGCATCCACAGGAGAGCTTATGGGGAGAAAACCCTTCTGTCATGCCTCTCAATGGCTTCCTCTGCTGTTGCCTTTAACATGCACCATCCTACCTGTGGACAAACCTAAACCAGGAGGGTGCACAGATCCTTGCACCAGAAGAATCACTCCTGTCCCGAGAGGTCCAGCCAGAGTGCAGATAAAGAGCAGAAGGACACCACTTCCCTGGGCTGACATTAATCCAGACTTGTGCAAATATGCTCTCTCATCCATCACCTATTCCCAATGCAATGCACCCACGTCTGTGGATGGGAGAGCCAAGCCTTTGAGGGACGGGGTCATAGGCTGCCAGAGTCCCTTGCCTCTGCGCTCAGCTGGCCGCTGACAGCATTCCCAACTCCATGGGTAAGCGGCTGGCAGTTGGGTTGGCACAGCCAAGTTGTGATGCTCAAGAACTAGTTAACATAAAGAAGGAAAGGGGGGATTCTCAGATCAATCTGGCTTTGCAAGGAAAAGGCCTATAGAAAAATTTAACTTGCTGGAAAACTAAAACCGCTCAGTCTGCTCTTTGCTTTTGTACAAAAGGTCACTATTTTCTGCTAAAACAACTCCTCCATCCAGCTCTGGTCCAGAGCACGCACAAGCCTTTGTAAAAAGCAAGCCATGCAGGGCCAAAGGGCCTGATCCAGACCCCCCAAGCACCAGCAGATGGCTCCTCACTGACCTTACAGGCTATGCAACATGAGCTGCATGCAGATAAGGCAAACGGTGCAGGGCAATGACCCAGGATGGATAACATTTCCCTTCTAAATTGCGCAGTATCTTTAACTGTTTTATTATTAAATAGTTCTGCCTTAGACCACAGCAGCTCCACATCCTGCTGCTTCCCCTCACAACAGATCTGCTCTGCCCATGCTTATCCTAACAAGCATCATTAACACACAGGAGACACTTGTGGAGCTAGGCTTTCATCCTCAACTTCCCCTCATTGCCCCTCTTCTCTCTGACCTCTGCTAACATCTGGATGGGAGAAACCCCGGAGGAATCTGGAAAACATCAGGCTGGGTTAAAATAAGGCTTCAAACAACATCATGAGGCCCCAGATGCCATGGGGATGGGCTGGCTGTGGGTGTTGTGGACAGCCAG
Source organism: Pezoporus occidentalis (assembly GCF_034315485.1). Taxonomy (NCBI): domain Eukaryota; kingdom Metazoa; phylum Chordata; class Aves; order Psittaciformes; family Psittacidae; genus Pezoporus; species Pezoporus occidentalis. Next base: position 2,165,748 of record NW_026915483.1, read on the forward strand.
GCAAGCCCCATCCTGCCTTGGGGAGATCTCCCAGGCACTCGGACGGGCTCTGTACCACGAGAACTGGCAGAGCACACATCCATCTTCCCAGGGTGTTATTCTCACCTTCAAAAGGAAAGTGTCCAAACACCAAGTTTTGCTAACAAAAACCAATATGCATTTTGGAAATTAACAGCTGCTTGGAGCTAAAAGGGGAGGGCAGAAGGAGGGGAAAGATAGAAATTAAAGAAAGAAAGAAACCAGGAGAAAGGAAAGAACGTAATGTAAAACAAGGGTAGGAAAAAGCCTTTAAAGTGCAGCCAACTTTATTCAAAGGCACTGCGGAAAGTAATTACATTAAGTTTACAAATACCTTTGTGTTCTGCAGTCTTCCTAGGTTTGGGGTGTGTTTCCAGTTTAGCTTTGACAGTTTACAAACCTACTCCTGCTCCATAAAGGCAGGACTGCAGCTTCTCCTGGCAGCCCCACGGGTGACAACGACAAAACCCACCTGAGCATACTTGTGAGCGAAGTATTACACCTTCTCCCAGAAGGAAAAGTTTGCAACCAACCTCTGAATTTAAGCCATTGATAAAGGTTCTCTTTGATCAATGAATTAAAGCAGATGGGGGAAGCTTGTTTCTCATGCCACAAATTACTGTTGGGATGTAGCATCTGGTTGTACTCGCTCCTAGTACAACACTCTGACCGAAAGCATCCACCAAACCTGGCTGTATGGGATGACTGTACCACTGGGATGGACTACAAAGGAGCACGTGGTGTCCTGCCGTGGCTCAGCTGATGGGTGCTGACTTGCTCAGCCATAACACCTCTGGCACATCCAGCTGGGCAATCCCACCTGGCTTTTCATGAAAACAAACTGCAAAACCAGCTCTAAAATGCCCACTGAGAGCAGTATGTGCTGGCCTGTGTGCAGCAGAGTGCCTGAACACAGATGTCCCCCAAAAGGGGACCATGGTGGGTCAGCCACCATTTTAGGCACAGCAAACTATCACACCCAGTGGAGTTGGTTCACAACCCACGCATGCCAGCATTCCCCAACGCCCAGGACAGCATTGCTTCCCCTGGGACCATGCCCAGCAGCCCATCCCATCCCACCCAGGGGTGTACCACAGTAGCACAGCACCATGAGCTTGTGCTCACTCATGGCTCCATCCCTGCCTCACTGCTCGTGAGCTCCCATGAGTTTTGGCTGCAGGAGGAGGAAGGCGGCCAGTGGCTTGACAAGCCTGTGCTGGCCCGGGCGAGCAGGGCTGCTTCTGCAGCTCGCCTGCTCCTCCCCAGTGTTGGCTTTTGAATGACACATCAGGCATTAAATGAACTATACACCAAGTGCTTAGAATTGACAGAGAAACAGTGTATCTGGTATGTGTCTCATTCCTGCTGGCCTCCCTTGGAAAAGCAGACAGGAAACTACCTGAACAAGCCACATGCAAATAACCCTCTCTATGCTGCAAGTGGCTGTACACGTACGCTCATACATGAGCTCCACAGATGACAGCATGTGCAAAACTGGAAAATGTGCTTTGGCCCGACCGAGTCTGGCACGTCCTCCTTGTCTGTGGCTATTGGCATACAAAGCACTTACTTATTTCTTGAAGCAAAACAATCCTTGCAGCAAGGCCAGATGCTCTGAAACAGAGAAGAGATTGGGAACTGCTAGCTGGGCTTGCTAAGCACAGGGTCACAGCCAGCCATGCACCCCAGGAGGGAACCAGGGTCCCCTAGAGACCCCGCAGCCCTGGTTGGGAGCAGACTCTGATCACCCCCAGATCCATGAACATTCCCATGTGCCAGCATGCAGCAGTGAGAGGTGGATGTACCCCCGGCGCCAGGCGGTCCAATGCCCCACAATGCTGGGTTTGTTCTTGGAAACCCGCTCCCGAGTTGCAGGGACAAAGGCAGGGAACAAAGGAAAACACATTTTCCTAAGTGCTATTTGTTCTGGCTTGCTCTTGCGGCTCTCCTCGCACTTCTCTCCCATGGCTAACGGCAGCCGAGTTGTTTGAGCATTGCTGCTCACCAGTTGACATCCACTCGTGCCAAGCCTTTGGAGCAGTTCTTGGTCTGTAAGAGATCCCACAGAAACAGTGCTTCCTGCTGGCATCAAAGAGCAGTATTTGAATGAAGGCTGTACATCCACGAGTTTTAGACTTGTCAAAGCGCATGCCGTCATTTTTCTTTTTTTTAGGCAGAAATTGAATTAAGATTAAAAGGAGCCAGAAACAAGTGTCTTCAAAAGCATCTGAGAGTGGCCTTTGTGCTGCAAGGTACTGATTGGCAGTCACACCCCTCACAGTCCCCTGGAGCACGAGCAATTGTAGTGATCATCTGCTGCATTGACCAGAGGTGACCTGGGTTTGCCACTTAAAACTGTTCTTGTGCTGGTAAGGCCAGGGGTAGCATACTAGAATAACAGCACAACAAGGAAAAGCTGTAACTGTACACTGGAATAAAGCTTCAGGACAAGTACACTGCATCACAGAATGGTTTGGGTTGTAATAGGCCTCAAAGCTCATCCAGTTCCAACCCCCTACCATGGGCAGGGATACCTTGCACTAGCACAGATTGCTCCAAGCCCCATCCAACCTGGCCTTGAACATTTATATGGTGTAGCCCAGGGTTTATCTGTTTTCTTTTCCACTCCCTGCTCATTCCCTGCCTCCTACCTCTGCTGACCACCACACAGCTACTTCAGAACTGAACAAACCACGTCAGGTGAGTGGTTTTGTTTCCATGCCCCACCAACTGAAGCTGATTCCCTCTCCAATAGTAAGATTGTTCAAGGATTAAATAACTTTTACATTGGCTCACCATGACCAGGAAAACACCCAGGATACAGACACACAGCAAAATGGTTTTGCCATGGGGGTTATTTTGCAGCATGGGATGCACTCACACCTCCTCCATCTGCTCTGCTCCAGGGCAGAGAAAATAGGATCTCCTAACCCACCCCGGCTGCCCCCAAGTCAAGCAGCACTGGGACTGTACACTGAAAAAGCATTTCATGTGCCGGATTGCTGTTCCATCCAGCTGGGAAGCATTCCACACAGTCCTATGCCTGGAGGCTGGATTAGAAAGCTCCAGCCTTGAAATAAGAGTCGCTAACTGCTGGGCTATTTAGATACTGGAAGAGTTCACTGGGGAGGTGATGGACTCACCCCTACCTCAAAGTGAAATTGGAGAGCTTTGAAAAATGTGTTGAAATGCAGGGTTTGGGTAAAATACCACAGCGTGCATGTGTGCAAGGGGGCAGAGTGAGAGGCAGCTGCAGATTCTGGCACCGATGTACATGAGTTACAGCTCCTTTTCAGTTCCCTCAGCTTTGCAACCACTGTGCTCTACAAATCAGGATCTACCCAGGAAGATCTCCATGAGGTCATAAATTAGCTTATCTGCTTCCCATTTACTATGCAGGCTTGGAGCACAGGGTTGCTGTGGTCTATCTTGTTACTTCCTTGCTTTAATCTCTGGAGGAGTGAAACAGTTTGGTGAACTTAAAGGGCTCAAGAAAGGAGGGGAAGGTAAAATGAACCTGACCTTGACAAATAGGCATAACTGAGGTACACATTCCCCAGAGATGACTGGCCCAGATAACGTACTTTCTACCACGCCAAGGTGGTGAAAATGGGTGCCAAGGTGGTGAAAATGGGTATCTTCAGGGAAGGTGCTAACGCATGTTCCATGTAGGTTCATCTCCACTCTCCTTTCCCCACTTCGCAACCTGAACAGCAACTGATTAAGCCTGGAGGTTTTATAACTCAAGCCCTTGCTAAAGGTCTTGCAAAAGATCCAGGACAGGAATCAACACATACGTTAGACCCTGAATAAATTCCCTATGACAGCTACGAGCTTCACACCATACTGCAAAGCTCTTGAGGTCCAAGCTCTAATGTTTGCCTTAGAGAAAAATAGTCCCTGAACCTTCATGCTACTAATTTTGGCTCAGATGAGACTTTCATAACTTCTTAAGGGACTTGATCAGAGCAACTGTGATGACAGCCAGAGGGAATTTAGTTCTTACAGCACATACAAGGATCCTGAATGCTGGCATGCCGGAGCTATAAAGAAAGCCACACCGCAGCTGAAGCAGAGCCTCATCTTTTGTTTCATTAGAAATCTGTGGCTATAACCAGCTGCTCCTATTATTAAGACACAATAAAGACAGAAATCTTCAAAAATCCCTTGTATTCTGAAATTCAAGCTGGCATGTTCTAACCCCTTTGGATTTCTCCAAGCCACAGGCCCCAGGATTCCAAGGCTACGCATTCACATGTATTTACATATGCCTTGCCTAAAAATGTGAAAAACACATCTAAAAGTACTTATTTTTAAGCATCTACACTCAAACTTATGTCAATGGAAGGAGGATCAGCTGTCGGACTGCCAGCCCCAGCAGACAAACTGGCTCCTGAAGCTGCCTTCCCCTGTCTTTGCAGCCAGGTCTGGGATTTTGATTTGCTAAGGATATGTTTCTCCTGGTGTCTGCCCAGTGCAAGACTTTCACACTTATTTCTTCATCTGGCCATCAAATGGCAGGCAGGAAAAAAGAGCATTTGTCAAAGCCCACGTCCTGACTGTCTGCTTCCCCTCGCATACAGCCATCTCTCCCATTCCTATCTGCATCTGTATCTTCCAGAAGAGAAGTCCCTCTTCCGCATGAGACAACTTCTCATTGAGGTCCAATCCAAGTGGGAACAGAGCGCACAGGAGCCTCTTGGCCATTCCATGTAGCGACTGCTATTACAAGAAACCACATTTTCTAATCATGTTGTAATTTATGGAGCTCAGTGCTGGGTTTTTACCCATTGCTCTCCCTGTTGGCAGGATGCCGCTGAGCCTTACACCTCTGATGGTTGAAACCTCTTCCAATTTCCTGCCTGAATGCATTTGGAGCCAGTTTATATCTATGTTCTTGTGCCAAAGTTGGAGCTTGAATAACTGCTGTTCCTCCTCTAATGCATGGGGATTGATCATAACCCTTTGATTTGCTAGGCTGAACAAACAAAGCTCTTCTAGGCTCCTCAATGAAACATTTCCAGCCTCCTTCCAGTTTATACCATCTTTCTCAAGCAGAGATGTCATGAATTTGAGCCACTTTTCCAGATGAATTTTTACCATACCTCATGCAATGATATTACATTTTTTAATATTACAATCTTTATCCCTGTGTTATACACATACTTAGAAATACACAATATTTATGGCTGTTGTGTAAAGCATTTTGTAGTCCTGCACACTGATGAGCCATAAGGGATAACTTCTGGCTCTGCTCTTCAATGCAGTGTCTGTGAACACTGGACCAATGCTTTGTTTTCTCTTCAGGAGTGGACATGAAGTAACCAATATGATTTTCAAATAGTTGACATGTACCACAGACCAGATGATGCCTGAATTAGTCTCCAGGAATCCACTGAGACCTTGTAGGTTTGAGTTGATTCCCCTTTAGATTATACTTAATAATTTAAGTTCTGGATTGAAGGGACTCTCCAAATTCTGAAGTGACCTATCGACACTGCCAAAAACTGATGTCATGTTTGCTGGCCAACTCCTCCCCCGATACTCTGTAAATTGCTGCTTTGAGTAACACATGAACACTGTCTCCCAAGAATAGTGAGGTCAGAATGCTGTCGTCCAAGCATAATAAGAAAACTGCGTTAGTCTTTCTGGGGACCACTTACCTCCCCAGCTCATATGCTGGGTAGAGATTTTAATAAACTAGAATATTGCAGAAAAAAAGTTGTTTCATTTCATCTGTTTCATGTCAAAGAAATGCAACAGCAAAACAGTGGAAGGTGGAGAAAAAAAAATCATTGCCTGCAAATATGTATTTCCAGCCCAGGCTGACAGCAGTGTCCTCAGCCAGAGCAGAGCCCACCAGCTGCTCCACAGCAGACATCAGCCTTTCAGAGGCTCCACATCCTATATGCACACCAGGCTCATCCACTAGAAAGCCCCTCATCTATCTGAAGCCTTGCTCCAGTAAGTCACTGTAGAAGTACCTCATACCCCTGCGGGAGGCAAAGGACATCCTCCTGCATTCCAGGGCACCTCCCAGCTGTGCAATGACACCCCATGGTAACTCCCATAGAAATTCATGGTGCTGTTCTTCACCCGGGGCTCCTCCCCAGCCCTTCACCATGGCTCTTTCACAGCCCAGAGAAGTCACACCTCGCTTTTGTTTCCTTAGTGGCTCATCTGATGCGTGAAAGGTCCCCAAAAGGCTGTTGGATGAGCTATGCTTGAAGGATCTCAGTGCCTGTCTTTGGCTCTGCTTACAGCTCCTCTTCATCTCCATAGTGATTAGAAACAGCTCTGAAGTGGCAAATCTGCTAAAAGGCTCAGAAACGCAGACAGAGGAGCTAATTAGAAAGCGGGTGACTGAGGAGCACCATGACCTCTGCAAGGAACAGAAGCTGGAAGAACCTAAAAATACATTAACCTGAGTAATACATGAGACATGAGTACCAACTGCTGGAGCTAATGGACTTTTATTTGCTCCTGAGCATCCCAAACTCCCTCACAGCATGCTATCTCCTAAGAGGCACCCGAGGGATCAAAGAAGCATCCATGTCTTCTGGAATATGTCATCGCCACACTAGAAGCGGGGTTTAAATTGCTGTTCATGCCATGCTGGATTCAACAGCAACCATGTCTACCTGGTCAGGTGCCACCTGGCACTAAATACCAGTATGTCCACCCAAAGCTACAGAGGCATGGGCCAGCTTGGGCTCCAGAAGCCACCAACATGCCTGGACAGGAGGTGATGCTGAGAGCAGGTGGAACCAGCATGGGTATGGTCCTCTGACCGGACTCCTGAAACCCAACTGGTTCATGTCCCCACAGCATGAAGGGCCAGCAGAGCTACTTCAGCACCATCTGCATCTCTCCATACACCATGTCTTGTACCTCCTGGGAGGCATAAAGGGAGCCTCTGACATAAGGAATGTGACAGAAAACAAGGCTGCTGCCTGATTTGCATGGTTGGATGGCACCAAATGAAACACATAGTGCTGTGCAGTTTTAAACAAACACTGAGCAAGGCTTGTAAAGACAAGCAGAGAAAAAACAAACCACCAAACAACTGGATTTTCTCTAATCAGACAGATAGTATTTACAGCCTACGAGTGCTGCCAAAATATTTCAGGAAATGCCTAAGCCCTTCGGAATAAAAGCTCAGGAAAACACAATATTTAAGGGACAGCAACTACAACAGTAAGAATGAAAGCTTTCCACCCTCTCCCAGCCTCCTTACACAGTTTAAAATGATTGCCATAGCAATTATCAAGACTAAGCTCATTTTCCAATCTCCTCTGCAAATTAAGTTCTGAGTTGAACACATAAAAAAACGAGCATAAAAAGCAAGCGAATCACGTAAACTGCGAAGAGCAGAAATCAACGCGCGCTCTGCACAGACAGCATGCTGAGGTCTAATCCATCCTGCTCAATTCCTGTTCTGAGAGACCTGAATAATTTGAGCAATTCCTTCCAGTAAGGCACAAACACTATGCTTGAAAAAGCCAATCCCAAAGATTTGGGCTTGTTTTTCAGTGTCTTTTACCAGCTTTGACTTTCTGCCCTGCACTGATTGCAGAAGGGAATGGTCAGGAGGGCAGAACACAAGCACCAAGTCCCTGGGGAACACTAGAGTCCCACCACATTCTTCTCCAATGAAACAGTAGTAGGTATATCTGTACCCATTCCCTTGCACAACCACAACAAATGCCACCCTGGAATCATTTTGTTTCCCCACTCTCAAGTACCAGTTACATCTACAGACGCAGAAAACCGCAAGTCCTGCAAGGATCGCGTCTCTGTTTTGTTCCATTTGTGCATTCAGAACAAACCTGTCCCTGTAGTGCACCCAGAAACAGCCAGATGCAACAAGCGTTTGCCCCCTTAGAGAAAAATCAGGGCATCTATGTCCAAAAAAGCATATTAAACCAGTTTGTTTCTGGTTGTTACAACTGGGTGGTGTCAGTTTTACCTGCTCTGGCTTCAGGCCGGGGGGGACCCACGCGTACTCTTCCAAGGCACAGCCCGAGTCATCATCAGAAGTCGAGTTCCTCTGGAAGTCAAACATGAGCTTTGTGACAGTCTTCTCCATCTCCAGAGGCATAACTGTTACAATGTGCTCTTCTTGGGAGCACTTACAGTGAAGGCAAATCTTCCTGCAAGGTGAGGAGAGAGGAAAAATAGGAGGTGTCTGGGTGAGTTGCGCTTGAAATAAGACAGCAAAGCAATTCCTGCTTTAGTAGCCAGCAGCTGGCTTGCAGATCCTAAACTCAATCCTTTTTTATGTTCAGGCATTTTCTAATGCAGGATTTGTCTCTCTTACAAGGAGGAAATAAAAGTCCATATTTGCTGTAACAACACCTGGCAATCAAGCTGAGTCAGGCTGCCCAATGTTTAGGGATATGTAATTGCTCTTCCCTTCACTGCACCATGAGGACCATTTCCAGGGGCCAGTATGGGCAAGGGCCACATGCCCTCCTGGTGCAGATCACCATGCCAGCCAATAATTTCTGAGCTTTTCCCGAATTTAGGACAGCTGAGCATTTCTCTAATACAGAAAATGGTGGTTTGACTGGGAAGCCATGAATGGCAAGTCCCTTTAGCATGCTGATAGCATAAATTTGCTTATTAAAGTAGCATAAAAATTGATTATAGTCTGAACATATAAAGCTAAATTAAATTAAGGGAGGCTACAAAAACCACAGTCACACTACAACAGCATCTTAACCGCTTGGCTCAGCAGCATACCAGGTTGCATGCTGCCTGAGAGCTGAATGGGGAGGGGGAAAGCACAAGAAGAACTGAAAGAACACCCCACAGGTTGCAATTTAACAGCCATTAACCTCATTCACTGCAAATATCACTTTATAGCACTTCTTTTAAGGGTCTGCTCTTGCAGCTGATGGTCCACGGGCATTTTCTTCATGGGCTTGAACATGAGCACATATCTGCAGGGCTGCAAGGACATTGCACCCCTTTACCTTCCTTCACAGCAAAGGACTAACCTGGTTGAAAACATCACCCAGCCCCACAAAAAAAGAGGTTAAAGAGAACACTCATAAATTGGCTTCTATTATAAAAACACAATGCTCTCCCCACAATATGGGTCAATGGTATCTATTTTAAAGTAACCACACAGGATTCTGAATTAATTTGCGCTAATGAAACAACACTGACTTATAAGGAATGAGATACGGTTTCACTTGGGTAGCAGAAAAGAGACATCTCAGAAATAAAAAGGTACCACACAAAAATCAAGGGAAAAATTACCATTGCAATTGCAGATATAAGGTAAAGTGAAGAAATTCATAAGGCAGAACAGTTAAACAACCAGGGGCTGTGATTTTCAAATACCTTCCCTTCTTTTTCACCATTGCATCCAAGCCAGCTAAGCATACCAGTGCTCAGACCCAGATTTGAGTCTAACTTTCCATTTGGCCATTGCAGCACGAAAAATGCACTCTAGCAAAAGTCAAGAGGCTCCATTAAGTCAAACCAGGGAGATTTGCCAGATTTTCCCATTTCCTGCCTTTCATCAGATCTAAACTGCACTGCAACCTCCACGCACCCCTTACGTCTGGTTTGTGTCCAGTCAGAGAGTCTCAGCATCACCTCTGGCTGTTACCTTAAGAAATAACCAAGGCACCATTTCATGTGAATACTTTAATTAATCAGCTACCGTGCAAGGGCCCTCCACCTTACCAAAGTTGCTCGCTCCTTTGCTCTTTCCATCTCATTTAGCAATACAATGCGAAGCAGGCTCAATATGCGACACAACAAGATGCTAAGAATAATGAATAGCTCCAGAGCTCCAGGTTCATTGGAGATAGTTACTCTAAGAAGGTTTAGGACTCCTTAGTTAAATTTTAGTTTTCAGGATACCAATCACAAGCTTCAAAGAGAAACAAACCCAACAATCAATGCTCGGATAGCCAGGAGCACAAGCACAGTGAGTGGGAAAAAGCCAGACTGCATGTTTCTCCCTCCTGCCTCCAGACACATCCCCTTCAGGAGATGGAAGATGGCAGGAGAGCATTGGAGGTCTTGGCTTCTAATAAATGACATAAATCAACTATCTCGAGGACTTTAAACAATGATGTTAAACAAAAAGACTTAACAGGTGAGGTGTATGATCAATCAGAACCCACATAACTACCATCCCACAGTTCACACCACATACAGCCAGGACTGCAAGGACTGAGTCAGATTTACTCCTGCCCCATCCAGGCAAGTGGGTACCACCAGTGGATAGCTTCTCCTGGTCAGAAGAGCAAAGGATGAAAAGGACACAGGTAGCCTGTCTACTCATCAGCAATGTCCCCATGCAGGGCCACAGGCTCTATAAAAACTCTGCACCATTAAACACCGAGCATCTCCAGGCATGGGGTTTCGCCACCTCCCTGGGCAAACTGTACAAGCTTCAAGACCTTGCCCCTGAGACATTCAGCTCTCTTCCTTTCCCCTCATTAAATGCAGAAGATTAACAGCTTTAATTACAACTATTTTCTTTACATTAGGATATATAATTTCATGGGAACAATACTCAGTGTCCTAAGAGTGTCTTTCCACTTCTATCATATGGTTTCCATGACTTCTTCACATAGGTCTCACTTACTCAACTTTATTTTATCATCTTCCAGCTCGCTATAATTAAAAATAATTCCCTGCAGTAAAAAGTTAATATAAAAATGTACATTTCAAATGTGAGATGAAATTGAAAAAGCAGCATCCCCCCAATGCACTTAGAGCAGAACAGGATGAAGTAAGATGATGCACACGCCAGTGCTTGGCTGTGCACACAGATGCTGCAGGGACCATGTGCTGTGGGTGCTGGTGCTATGAAGGAGAGCTGGTGGGTGTTGGAAAGGAAACAGGGCCACGGCCAGCAGCATGTCCGGCTGCTCCTGCCAGCAATGGCTCGTTACTTATTCCCTTGTTACTTGTGGGAAGAGCGTTGGAGCCTGGAGACGCTCAGTGTGCTGCATTCCTTACCATATAAAGGGAGCCACAGCCCAGGTGGAGTGGCATGTCCTGCAAAGGGAAACCTGCTAGTTTGGCTCTGGACAGACACAGCCTCACCTAACCACCACCAAGCTTCATCAACAATGACTTCAGCTGCCAGTGGGGTCAAGGAACCCCACACAACTTGAGAAGAGTGTGGGCAGCTTTGCTGTTTGGGTTTTTTAAGCAAGAAGGAACCACACAAACCACTCTCTGGAAATCCCGTCTTCATTCTTGAGCCTTTCTCTCATTGCAGAGAATGCCAGCCTGGTTTGGGTTGGAAGGGACCTTAAAGCTCGTCCAGTTTCAACCCCCTGCCACAGGCAGGGACACCTTCCACTAGACCAGGTTGCTCCAAGCCCCGTCCAACCCAGCTATGAGCACTGCCAGGGATGGGGCAGCCACGGCTTCTCTGGGCACCCTGTGCCAGCGCCTCAGCACCCTCACAGGGAAGAGCTTCTGCCCAAGATCTCATCTTAATCTCCCCTCTGTCCAGTTAAAGCCATTCCCCCTTGTCCTGTCACTACAGGCCCTTCTCCAAACCCCAGATCTTTCATAGCCCCTTTAGGCACTGGGTGCTGCTCTAAAGTCTCCCCAGAGCTTTCTCTTCTCCAGGCTGAACAACCCCAACTCTTTCAGCCCATCTCCAGAGCAGAGCTGCTCCACCCCTTGGGGCATCCTTGTGGCCTCCTCTGGACTTGTTCCAACAGGAACATGTCCTTCTTATGTTGAAGAAGGGTCTGCAAGCTTATCCCAGGGAAGTACTTCCCTGATGATTAAGAGAGGTCTCCAGCACTGGGGAGGCCACAAAGCTGGAGATACTTTGGTGCTGTTGCTAAAAGCAACACCCCAGAGCATCACTTGAGGAGCTGAGGGCTATTGAGGAGAAACCCATTGATGTTGCATTTCCCAACGAAGCAATGATTGCTGCCAGCACAACCACCTTCAGGCATGAAGGGTATAAAAAAGAGCTGTGGAGCAGCTTGTGGAAAGAAACGAGGGAACCAGTCATCAGCCATGCCGCTGCAGGAGGCACAGGATGGGGAGCACCAGGGAGCACTGCACAGAGCTGCCCTGCAGTGGGGCCAGGATGGCGGGAAGCAAATGAGGAGAACGAGAACATTTCCTGGTGTCAGATTTAGCTGGAAAGGAGCCTGCCTTGAATTGACTTCACATGGTACAAAGCAGCAACTGGCTCAGAAACAGATTGAAAAGTTTGCTTTCCTCAAGGCCAGTGCCTTGCGTGAGGAAGTTACAAGATGGATGTATTTTACTTTGCAATGGCTGCTTTTACGTGGTGCTCTTGGCACCTCTCCTTAAGAGGAAGCTCTAATCCCCGTCTCCAGTAATATCCCCACCCATCCACTGGTGCAGGAGGATGGTGCAAACTGGATCCAATACCCCACACATCATCTATGAATGAAAACCAGCACACGAGGGGAATCTGAAGCAAACAGGGCCCCACACAGCAAGTGGAGAACCTGGCTTCAGAGACTCTCTTGTTGAGGATGCAGAAGCACGCTTCCAGCCCAGCTAAAACTACACACAGCTCAACACAAGCCCAATTGACCTGTGAGGTCTCTGGGATGAGACAGTCTCCTGTTGCACGTCATGGTTACTGAAGCATAGCCTCTGCCATCTCTGGAGCCTCCCACAGCCCTTTCATCATTGCAGTGGCACCGACAGTAAGTTAAACCACACTGAAAACACAAGTGCTGTGCAAGAGGCTCTGGAGAGAGCTATGAGCGTGCCCCCAGCTTTCTGAAGAGAGCTGAGGTCTCTCTGCTGTGAGAATAAACAGGAAAAGCACAAGCAGAGCTAAAAAAAGAAGGAAGAAGGACCAGGGCAGCCTGAAGCCAAGGCAAAGTGCGTCCTTGCTCTGTAGCTCCAACAGAGGAGCATCTCCCAGCAAACAGTCTGTGTGTGTTGGGGTCTGGGTGGCACAGGCAGGACCAGGTTCCTTTGGGGCTGTGAGGGCAGCAGAAGCCTGTCTGCAGGAAGAACTCCTGGCCACAGAGCTCTTCCAGCCACAGATGCTGGCCCGGCTGGGTGGGCATGCAAGAGGTAAATACCATCAAAGCCAAGCCTGCTCAGGCTGGGTGCCACAGCTGTGTTAAACAAGGGCAGCAGAAGAGCCCATCACCCCTTGGCAACAGCAAGACTCAAAGCAGAGTCTGAAACAGTGGCAGAAAAGTTAAAATTCCTCTCAGACAAAGAAGGAACTCAGCAAACAGCCCTTATCCCCCCCCCCCCAAAGGGCTGCTTATCTCTGCTTCTCAGTTGTTTCTTCTGGGATGGAAATAAATGGGCTGTATCAGGGAGCAGCTCCATCTCCAGACAATGTGAGGAGCATGAACACCACAGCCCACGACAGGGCAAGCGATGCCTCTGCTGAGTCTGTAGTAAAGGATTTGCATGTATTTGTGCACATGTTAACGTGCAAGATTTGGTATACCTCAAAAAAGCAATTGTCTGCTCAGCTCAGATGGGATGCGTAATTCAAAGGGGCAATTCCCTTCCCGCTTGGCTCAAGACGTACAGAGCTGCCTGATTTTTTTCCGTCATTCTGATTGCAATGAAGCTTTTGGGTCAGTCACCAGGCAGTAAATCACAAGATGTCTCAGAAACAGGAGAGGCTGAGGATTTGGGGCAGCTCACGTGACCCCTGAGTTTCTTAGCAAGGGCATCTTATTATCCCTGCCTGTTATCTCTTCCCCTCATTTGAGAGCTAATGAGGCATCTTTCCACCCTGACCAAGCTCCAGCTATGCAGAACCATTTCTCCACACCCCACAGGCATGGCAAACATTTATCTAACTGAAAAATTAACACAGTCCTTCACTGCCATAGGGAGAGCACAGCAGTGGGCACCTCTCTCCTATTTCACAAATGGGAAGCTGAAGTTTGGGGGTACCCACAGGCAGCACCCAACCATGGCTTCCCCTGAGCATCAGCATCACCAGAGGAGCCCCAAGCTTTTGTCCTCAAAACAGGCAATGAAAGCTTCAGCTCTGCCTCCTTCTCCAACTTCTCTAACACTGTATTTTGAACCAAAAGCTCCTAGTAGCCCCAGACAGCTATGAGTAGCATGAGTAGCTACTCATCTCTGGAAGGGTGTGCAACAGGCAGGGAAACACAGAAAGGATGGAAGCGTTGAAAGTCAGGCTCTCATCCATCTTCTCTACCCACTTGATTTGTTTGAGACACGTTAGATTTCCAGCGCTGCTTTGTTTTAAATCCCCTCTGACCTCCACAGTACCAACAGCAGCAATTGCGAATGCATCCAGGGTAGTGCTGAAGCTTTTATTACAAACCCCATTTCCACTCCTGGAAAAATCCTCCTCTCTGTCTGAAGTTGCTCATGCTCAGACTTAGGTTGAAGTCTAATTTTATTTTTAAGACTCTTTAAAAATCCTTTACCATTCCAAAAGTTATTCTTACTTAATTAAGAAAGGGAAAAATAGATCTACAGTATTGCCAGTTGTAGCCACGTATGAGCAAAAGCTGTCTCCAAGTTAGTCCACCTTCATAGTGAATCAGGACCATCAATTCAACAAGCAGATGGAACAAGCCTGTGGGTTCCCACTGCCCTGTCCCCAAGCCCCTGCTTCCCTGTGGCATGGCTCTGGGCGGCCTTCAGGCTGCTTCCAGTTTTGCTGTCTGGGGTCTTAGGCATGACATTGCAGACAACAATCATCAGCACACAAGGCTGTGCTCCTCCCAGATGAGACCAAGAAACTGGGAGAAAACACAATATAATGTACAGACCCTCAAATCCTTCATCTAGGCTGTCTTGGTGCCCTCCTGCGCAAAGAAAGGAACCAGGACCATAGCTCGAAACCATGGCCAGACGTTTCAACAACATCCCAACATGAATTAAACCCCAACCAACATTTCCAACCTGTGGTTAAATCACACTATGGGAGCTGGGGAGCGTCACAAGTCATTCTGGGGAGCCCAGGAGCACCCCAGTGCTCTGAAGTGAACAGAGGACCCTGCTTGGGCTCCAGTTTCTCCTCGTGAGCTGGTAAGAGCCCCAGGGTGCTTAAACACCCTCCTGACCTCAACCACATTGCCAGGCTGTTCCTGTGAGTTGCAACCTATGACATGAACTGTGAAAACTCCGATGTATAAAGATGAGATGGTTAAATTAAGGGATATTAATAACTCAGCAGATCTCAAAAGAACTCTCTATTTGGAGCTGTCAAGGTATTTTGCAGTATAGAGGTTAGACAGAGGTGGGAAAAGTGCTATACCCATGTGAGCTGCAGATCAAGCAAGGGGAATAGAGAGAAGAGGAAAAACAAGGTGCTGTGAGCCCCAGCCTGTTTCCCATCCATGCTACCAGGAGAAAAACATGTCCAATAGGCTGCTCTGTCACATACGAGATGATGGAGGCAGCCTGCCAGCTCACAGGCTTACCGTTCATCTCAACATATTTATGTTAGGTTGTACTGGTTGGTTCCCCTGCACCTCAAAGGTCTCTTAGCACACAGAAACAATAACAAGCATGTATTTTATCCTGGTCATGGAGAAGAAATCAAACCCTTGTTTTCAGGCTGGAGAGAACAACAGGCTCAATAACAGCAACAGCAATCCCAAAGCTGGTGGGCAAACGGTGCTGAAGCCAACCTCATGATTTTGGAGGGCAGGGGGAGCCACAGGATGGGCAGGCACAGGAGCTGTAGACACCAGAAAGGGGGTTGATGTCCCCCATAACAGGACAAACCCAACCCCACTGCCCTGGGAGCCAGCAAGCAGGGATGGAGCAGGACACCCATCAAACCCTCCCTTTGAGCTGAGTTCAGCAGCACTCCCTTCCATGAGCAAAGCCCCTGTCCTACCCTGTGGGTTAGATGGTCAGATGTTACTTATACTATTTGGTGGCTTCTCAGCCTAACAAGATGGAGAGCTGCATCACAGGGTGGTTTCTTTCTCCTACTTAACTGAAAGAACTTAATCACCTCCAAGCCTGTGGTTCTAGCAAGATTTAGGCTCTCCTTCTGGATCCCAAACCAGACCTTCATGAAGAACCCTGTCTCTGTTCAGCATGTGGGTCCTCACTGTCCTCTCAAGTTTGCAGAACCCTGGTCTCTTCAAGGGAGCATTTATCTTCCTGCCCCTCTCTTTCCACATGCTGTGCCAGGCTTGCAGTCCATCTCACTGATCTCAGCCTAAGCTAAGCAGGTTCCCAGTGATCTGCCCTGGGGCTGTAAGTTCTATTTTGAGGGACTCTGCCAGTCTGCATTTGCAGCATGGCAAGCAGAAGCCAGGGGAAGCAGTAAACAAGCTGCAAGTCGAGCACCTCCCAGGTCATATATCCTAAAGGAAAAAGCCTGGCTAACAGGCAAAATGCTCAGAAGCAGGATGAGCAGCACTGAAAATTGAAACGATTTCAAAACTTAAGGCTTAGACCCATCTCCTGAGACAGGCAAGACCAACTCGCTTGTGAAAGCAATCACTGCCAGCCTCATCTGTGTACGTGCTGGCTTAGCCTGAGCAAGTCTGCCAGCAGCAAGTGCGCAAGGCTGGGTCATTTTGTTAAGCTGAATGTGGCAACGGGAGAAGATTAAAATACGCAGCAAAATATAATCTTGTTAGCGGCAGATAGTTTTACTTTACAAATCTTTATCGCAGGCTCTAGCTGGCATCCTTATAAACACAATGCAGTGATGTGAGACATGTAAGTGCTCCCTCAGTAGGAGAAATAATTGCTGAATAAAAATAAGTGAGATAAGTTACAAGATAAGAGAGCTAAAACTAAAAGGATGACACTGCATCTGGTGTGAGTAATTATTTTGGCATCATTCTATCCAGCGCTAATCCTCAACGGCTTGAAAAGATTCAATCAGTGTTTAGCACTGCCACGGAATCAGAGCTACAAAACAAAGAGTAACTGGATTAAAATCTTGCTATGGTCACAGGTCACGTCTGTGTCACATCTGCTTAGAATGTTCCTTCAAGGAACAAGAGAAAAAGGAAATTTGACTTGGAAAGATTGCATTGAAAAACATACCCCCAGGTTGCAGTTCAAGGTTGGTTTATAGTGAGGCATTCTGGCATGAAAAAAGAAGGACGTAGAAAGATTATTACTTTAAAACTCTCTACCCTCAGGAAGGCAAAACCACCACAATAAACCTCTGAACAGTAATGTCCTCAGCCACAACACCACCCTGCATGCAGCCTGCTCAGAAAATGCGCAGAGAACCCAGGCTTCCAGAAGCTGCATTTACCAGAGCAAAGAAATTAACACTGAGACATGAGGATTTTTGATAATACTTATTCCTATTTGGAGCCAGTTGAGCCTTCCTGATTATCTCTTAACTGAAAAATCCATTACGGTGGCATCAATGTTTCTCCCCGACTTCCTGCAGCTGCAGAAATGCAATTTAACAATTAACCTTTTCCAGTTGTAAACAACAAGAACAGCAAAGGCTGCAGGATAAAAAGCGCAGCCCCCTCAGAGCTCGCCACCAACGGCACACTGAGCAAAGTTAGCACGCAGCTACGTGCATCCACAGAATGCTCCTTATTCCTCCTCCTCTTTCCTACTTTCTACCCCTCCTGAAAACCCACGACAACTTTGAAGTTGCTGTCAAAAGGCACTTTCTTACCTGTTCGCGCCGACGGCGACAGCACAAGAGGAGAGAATCCAGCGGGTTGCTCAGCTGTCCTAGTTGTACCAGTCACCGTTCGGCTGGTGGGCAGCTCCCAGGACCAGCCCAAGCACCGCAGTGCCATAAAGCATCCCGCCGCCCCGACACACGCTGCCTGCCACCAGACGGGCTTTTGTCAGAGCCCTTCAGACCTCGGCGTGTCTCCGAAGGAAACCTGCCATGGAATAACGTGCCATTCCTGCCCGCGTCCTGAGCTCTGGCTTCAATTTCCCTGCTCTGAAACGTGGCTCCAGAGGGTGCCCTCCGTCTCTGCTCCCAATTCAACTGAATTCAGCAGCTCCCCCTTCCAGCCTGCCTCTTGCTAAATGACCCTTCGAGGTGGCAAGAGGATGTCCGATTTGCTCTCCCAGCGCAAAGCATTAACGAGGACAGATGCAGCCCATGGAATATAATTGCCGGCGCGGGGCTCTGCTGTTGCATTGCTCTCCTCTCCTGCATGCTAATGAGCAATGATGTCAGCAAGCCAAAGTCACCGCATCCGGACCACGCCACGGCCCGGCCACCCTCACATTTATTTACATGGAAATCAGCTGCTCTTCAGAATCAGTAAATCCTGCAGGCTGCCTAGGGAAAGGGAGAGGAATGACACCACCACCCCCCCCCACCCCCTCACCCCCATCCTTCTCGCTGCCTTGCATGTTTGCAAAGACTTGGCTCTGCACCAGCAGCCCAAAAACTGAATGGTGTGAAGACACTAATTATCCTTCCCCAAACTATCACCTTCATTTGATGCTGACCGAATCTCAACTTGCTGTCAAACTTCAGGCACCATTTCTTAGGTATGCTGGCTATTAAAGCAACCATCTCCGAGCAACGTATCATTTTTCTCCTGGCTTTCAATGCCCTCTTAATTATTTTCTGTAGTCGTTTGCTATTGATTCCCCACTGGTTTTTAGATGCAGCGTGTTTGTGCACCAGCAGGGCTAAATATTCTGAGGAATAAAAGTTATTAGCATGGCATTTTGGTTACCATGTATTTTAACACATTTTCTTTCATACGGCCCCTAGAGATGCAAGATTTGCACCTTTTATGTGTATCTCAGGTACTGTGAGCCACAGGAATATACCGCCCCAACAGGGATGATGAAGACTCCTACCCCCATGCTTCCCTTCCCTCAGAAAAGGCAGAGAGGGAGCTACGCTGCCAAATCTCTTCTGCTGCTCTTAAAGCCCGTTGCTTGAGAATTAGGTTGTCACAAATGAATCTCTAATTCAAGCCAACTGGAGGACAGCGTACTTCTTAGCTTTTGCATTTGCAAGAAGTGAGTGAAATTATAAAAACCTAGTTTCTGTAGACTCAGAAACATACAGAAAGCAAATAAAACTTGCCCAACATGTAGTGCTTTTCTAGCATGCTCCTGACTTCTGGGGTCCGGCTCCAGATTTCGGAGCCCTTGATACTTGGCAATGTTAACTGTGTTTACAGAACACAGAAGGATGCAGAAACTACAGCAGAAACTACAGTGAGTCTTCCTGCAGTCTCAAATGCTTTAAATTATTATTATTATTAAGGCTCATAAATTAGGTTTCATTATATGGAATTACACTCAATCTCAAGGTCAGACTTTCCTTTCAAGGAGGACAGCGCAGTGTCACCTCCACTTCTACTGGGGATGGCTGAAATGCAAAGCAGAGTCCTTCCAACTACACAGAGCAGTAGAACTTGTAGGGAAAAATTCCCTTGAGCCTTCAGCTTGTTAAAGTGGTGCATTTTGCCCCTTCCAGCTTGCACTGGGGCTGTGCATAGGCTGCCAGCTGCCTCTTTATGGTAAACATGCCAAGGCCCCAAGATGATGCATTTTTCCTCTTAAATTCTGAGCATATTAATTACAATACAAAGGAAATGAGACAAAACTGATGAGCAAAAGCAAATAAAGAAGCCTGCTTATAAAAAATGTTGAGCGAAGTGCTGTGGAGCAGAAATTACCCATGTTTACTGTAACAATCTTCCCTGCAAACCTACTGCTAAAAGCACACAACAGTGACTCAGGGCTACAACTGGCACAAAGAATATGTGTCCCTCCACACAGCAAGTCCTGTAGGTGCTAATTTTCAACAAACACAAGTAAAATGCCTGACTTTATCTGCATTAACTTCCAAGGAGCAAAAAACCTTTAGCTATAAGGGGTCTTTTAATGCTCCAAGTGCCACTTGAGCAGGACCAACCAGCCCGCCCTGTGCTCAGAGGGAAGGTTGACAGGGCTGTTTTGGCCAAGTGGATCACCCAAGAAAGGAATCACACCAGAAACTGCAAACTTTTAAGTATAAATTGATCCACAAAGACAAAATGGGAGTTAGAATCATGAGCTGATGTAATCTTATGGTCTCACTAACTATGAGAAGAGCTTTTTATCTCCAAACAGCATGTATAATCGTCATCACTCCTGGCAAACTTCTTGTTCCAATACTTGCAAAGCTAAACAGCCACTAAATCCAACAAACTGGCTCTTCTGAGATGAGAAATCAGATTAGAAGCTGCCCCATTTGGACACACAGCTGTCTTAGGAAAGTGGAAATAAGCCTTCCTGCTATGAAAGCTGCTGGTTCACTGGCAATTGCTCCATATTGCCGTTACCTACTGCAAGGCTTGTGAAAAGGTCATGGGTTGGAATAACTCCAGAAGGCACACAAGATTTCTTGATGGATTCTGCACATTATACAGGTGAAAGGGGTGTCTCATTAAGCAGCAAGGAAAATACCAAACCAGTGGAGGACATTATCAAAGGTCACATGAAGGACTTGCACCATTATGAAAATGGCCACTAACAACTGCCAGCAACAAAGCAAATGACCAGAAGTAAAACCTTAGCTACTGAAATAAAGAAAGGTCAAGAACAGGAAGCCTCTGCTTAGGTGCAAAGGTGAGGGATGGATAACTCTGCTTGTAAAAGTAGCCGCATCCTTCTGCCCTTTGTTGCTAGTTTTAAAGACAAAGATCCAAACCCAGCGAACTTCAAACTTTCTGCCATTTGCATAAACTCATTCCTTTGGCTAATTTAACAAATCACAAATTTAACTATTTTAACAAAAAAAAAAAGCCCACGTTTCATAAACACTGTATTTTATCACCTTGGGATATAAATCATCCATCAATCAATACAGCTCCATGTGACATTGTTGACTCTCCCAATGACAATGAGCTACATGGCATGGCCATGTGCAGTGACAGCAGACTGGTGCCCTCAAGGTCCCTGGGCTATTAACCTTATGAATGTCAGATCAAGTTGCCTTTCTGAATTATTTAGTGAGCATCCTCTGCTGCAGCGTGCCATGGCACTGCACAACACTGCTACCTTGGGAAATCACAGAGGCTCCAGCCTCAGCTGCCCTGAAATGCTGCCTGTTGGGGACAAAGGCTGTCCCCTGTGCTGCATGCAACACGGGATCAGTGGGATGGCAGGTCTCCCACCAGCACTGAGCCCGTTCTGGCTCACAGTGACAGGCACAATAACAGATTGCTTTCCCATCGCTCTTTCTACCCACAGAAATGCAGAATTGGATACTCACAGTGGCTTTTTTCCCCTCCGTTCCCACGCTCGCCCCTGTAATTTGCACAGAAACCTCTGCTCGCAGAGCCAGCGCTCCTGCCTGGGTGCCAGGATGGGTCATGCCCAGCATGGTCCCAATCAGAGCTGTGCTCCCATGGCCATGGGGAAGGCTTCAGCAGGAGAACAAGAGGCTGGAGAGGGTACAGCTTAGTAAACATCGGAGGGGAAAGGCAGAGGTATTGCAGAAAGCTGTTAGCAGTGAGCAGAGAAGGGAGGCAGGGTCCAGCCCACTCCTTCTGGCAAAATGCCTGGCTCTTTGGAAGGCACATAGGGATGTGCCCAAGGTATGGGGAAGGATCCTTGGAGAACTAAAGTAATGAAATACAGGTCAGGACTTTCAATGAGGCTGAGCTCTCTTTTTAATTCTTGTTCTGTTTTTAAAAACGGCAGCAGATCCTCCCCACACCTCTCAATGCCAGAAACAGGGATGTCTTACCTCAAAGAAAAACGGGATGGAGGGAGGCGCAGAGACCAACATCAGCTCATTAATCGCCAAACCTTGGCCTCCTCCACTTTTCCTTAGGGCTGCTATGTGGGGCTGCTGCCTGAGACAGACCCTCTCCTACTGTCACCATTGCTGCACTCCTTTTTGCCAGAGAAATGGGTAAGGATCTGTGCTGGTGGTCTGCAAGGAGGAGCTTAGTTTCTAAACCACCGTGGAGCCCAGCAGCAGCTGGCACAGAAGGAGAGGTACAGCCCAATCTGTGGCTGATTTTAGAGACTATTTTCTGTATTTCCTATGGATTCACCCAGAGAGACAGGGCTGACCCTTGCAGCATCCTCCGGTGCATGAGCAGAGCAGGGTGACAACCCTGTGCCCTCTGGCAGCACCAAACAACTCAAAGGGAAGGGTGATGCTGCAGCACACTGCACTGCTGCTCATGAGCATCACTGCCCTGCACCCCCAATGACAAGGCCCCCCCAAATGACCGTCACCTACTGACTGTCCCCACCCCACCGCACACTCCCAGATCACAGACAGGAACTGCACACCCCAATGCAACATGTGCAGCACGCCATGGATGGCGTTTCAATCCATCACTGTATATCTATTTTTTTTTTAATCAACTTACTGCAAGAAGCTTTGGAGAGCTTAACAATAATAAGGCCTCCGGCTTTAACTCGGCAATACCATGTTTTCTACTTTTGTACGCTGAAATCAAATTTGTAACTGAATGCAAACAACAATCTGGATGCGTGTGTGGTTTTGTCCCTTTTGCCAGCCCTGATCGTATTCTCATCTGAACACTTTTTAATCGTGTCCTTTAATGACGTCTACAAAAGCCTCATTAAAGTGCTGTATTGTAATTTAAGCTAAATAAACTCAACACAGTTATATATTTTTTAATGACATACTTTTCTTGGGGCCTTTCCATGAACAATAAAGCGTTTGCTGAAAATATGTTGTGAAGGAAGCGCATAGATCTTCAGCTTATCTGGTGGTATGTTCTCCGAAGATCTAAACCTCTGATCAGCAACAAATTAACTTTCCATTTACACAAAATAGAAGATGTATTTTCAGGATAACCAACTAACCCTGAAAGTCTGCATTAACATGTGCCTTGGCAGCAGCTCAGGACTCCCTCGCTGCCGCCCTTCTCGCTGCCTGACTCTGTCAGTTGCTGTCACGTTAGATGGTTTTTATTCTATCTTTTGGCTTCAAACCTGTCTAAGAGAGCGTTTCAGGTCACTGGTTATGCTCTGAGGATTTCTTGCCTTTGCTTACCAAGCTCCCCTCTGCTTTAGCTATGCACAACCTGGTCCTTCACCCAAAAGCTGTGCATCTCCCCCCCCCACCCCCCAGCACTGAGATATGATGCTTAACCATCTCTGTGCTCAGAGCTGAGTTTCAAGTTCTGGCCAAGCAACACAAGTCTGATTTTTACCTCCCTAAACCAGACTGTTTATTGGGTCATGAACAGAAATGGGCTTTCATGATCCCTTTGAGTCTGGAATTTCCCAGTTTATTTGCAAACACAGGGAGACTGGCCATGGTCAGGAAGGCACCGGGCTCCTCACTTCCCAACTGCTCAGTGGGAAGAAAGGTGACAAAATAGGTGTTTATGTACTGAGAGCATGAAGTAGACCTGGATGATATAAAACCAGCCAGGGCAAGCAGATGGACTGGAATGTGTTATTTTGGTCCACCCCAAGCTCCATCCAAGACTTCTACAACCCAGCTAACCTCAATTTTAAATACATTTTAAACCCTCAACAATAAAATGATGAAAAAGTGGCATCTTGATTTAAACCTGAATGCTGCCTAGCTTAAGACCATGGCTCTGTGTCCTGCCTGGAGCACAGAGAGTAGGTGAATGTGTCTTGGTCTCTGTAGAGGTTTACAGCCTGGCTGCCCCACTACCTGAAGCTGGATGGAGCTCCAGCATCCCTGAGACAGGCTGGCACTGCACACAAATGGCAAAAGATGTTTGCTATTCTTCCCTTTGTTTTAATTAGTAATAACAATTTGTTATCCTGGCTTGACATTTGTTCATACTTAGGAATAAATTGCTTCCTTGAATGATATGCTGAGATTATCATGGGCTTTCTGTGTTTGTGTTGGTTTTAGTAGCTCATAACAAACCATGAAATTCATTACTCTTGCCACAAGCACCCAAGAGATGTGCCAACCAGGGCGTGATTTATACACAGCTCGACTCATGGAAATTAAAAGGTTTTAACGTTGCCTGAAAGAAGTCAAGAGTTTGAAATTTTATACAAATAAATTACAAAAAATACCCCATAATAATCCTGGACATGAGCTACTGCACTGCTTTATCTGCCTAAGGATAAATATTAAAGTCAGGGTAAACTTAGCTCACTAAATATTAATTGTCTAATTTGAACAGCCCTTTAAGAGAGAAGCCTTCTGGCCTGCAAATTACTTCACTCTCACCTTTTTTTCTTAACTGCTCGGAACCTATATATAAAAGAAGATATTTAACAGCAAAACTTCTCTGCTACATTATAATGGGCAAAACATTCCCACTGAAAGAAACCACTGGAAAACAGTCCCATGCCTCACCATCCTTAATGAGAAAGGGCTGTCAGTCATACCCCAGCCCCATTTCTCCATGCTGCGTCAAGCCTCGTATATCAAACTCAATATACAAATCGCCAGCCCCATCAAGATCATTAGAGCTGCTCAGCCCGTCAAGGAAAGGTCAGCATATCACTGGCTGATGGCTGCCTGCTTCCAAACGCAGCATCAATCACAGCCCTCATCAAAGGCAGCCACAGCAGTGAGAATGTAGCTGGAAACCTGCATCCCTTCTTTGTATAACCCG
Organism: Pezoporus occidentalis; assembly: GCF_034315485.1. NCBI lineage: Eukaryota > Metazoa > Chordata > Aves > Psittaciformes > Psittacidae > Pezoporus > Pezoporus occidentalis. The sequence continues at coordinate 2,190,275 of NW_026915483.1, forward strand.
CCATCCTCTAAACCTGCTCCCCCGGTTGTAAAACGTGGCTATGCTTTTATCTTATCGTGATCCATATGGAAAGGCAACTAAATCATCTACTAGAGGAACGGGGGGGGGGGGGGATCAGGACCCACGGGGAGGAATTAAGGCTATATCAGGAGAGGGTGAATCAGAAGCATGGTCCCTGACTCCAGCGCTGGCTCCCTACTACAGCGGGTCCCAACCAGTTCCCACTTCCCCTGATGGGTCCCATGCAGGCGGCATCACAGGAGCATCCCTCTATGACACACAAGCCCCAGCACCTAGAAACCACCTCTAGTAAACGGTCAAAGCCACCCTGCAAGGAGATGCTGATTGCTGTCATCACAGCCACACCGAGGCATGGCTCACAGATGTCCCCAGCCAGGAGACTTCAGTAGTGCCCCACACTCATGGGGACATCAGCATCACTGTGCCAGGCTGCTGCTGCCCTCCAGGCATGCTCCCTAGCTTGCAGGAGCCCATGAGGGCATCCTCCCCACAGCTCCAGCACCACGGGGGGTGGAGAAACCCAATCGCTAGCCATTAACAGGGGGGACACCAGCATCAGGAAGTGCTATTGCTCATGTCAGCCATTGCTCATTAAATATACTGAAACCCACAGGCCATTCTTCCCCTTTTTTCCCCTACAATGCTGTGCTGCACACAACATTATCTTCAAAGGGAGAAGCAAACATGTTTGGTAAACATGAGCAGGCTAAACACATCAGCCTTCTAGAAGCAATTATTGCTGCTAAAGATGTACTGAGTCCCATTGTTTTGTGGTTCAGAAAGCATTTTGCTGGCTGCTTTGGAATGGGGCTGTTCCTCAAAGCAATTGGGACAAAGACTAACCCCTCCCCAGTGAAATAAAAAACAAGTGGGCATCCAAGGGAATGAAGCCTTCTTTTTGCTGAGCATTTAACTCACAGTGTATCCTTGCAATAAGATAATAGCAATTTGGGGGTCAGGCTCCCATGGCAGAGAGGTGAGGACATTTCTGGAGAACAGTGGATTGGGTTAGAGCTGGAAACCTTCCTGCGGCATAGCCAGACTGGTGGGGATTGTTCTGACCGGTATTTAGACTGGTTGCACTGGTACAAGGCAGAAAACCCCCAAATATGGAGGAAAAAGGCAATGGAGCCAGTGCTGGACATTATCTTCTTCCCTCCATCCCAAACACATTGGGATGCTCCGGACCAGGGTAGCTCATCTTGCTGAGAACCTTGTAAATGTGGAGTTGGGGTAACATCTCACCTTTACATGGCCTTATTTCAGGGCAAACAGCTCAATCCCCCAAATTCCTTCTCTGTGCAAACTGTAATCATTCCCTTTTATCAGCGCAGGGTAGCAGAGGGTGGAATGCAGCTGGGCTTCTTGAGGTACCAAGCACTTCAAGCATGTATGTCAAAAAGATGGACAACCATGGATGACCAGAGAGACAGCTGGGGGAAGAAGGGAAGCTCACAATACTGGCGAGACTATTATAATTAGTGTAATAAGCAGCGATCACAGCTTGGCAGCTGCCTTCCCGCCCTGAGCGGCCGCTACGTGCATAAAGCTGTGGCTAAGAAGGATTTTGACACTTGCTGTAACATCTCTGCTTTGAAAGAAGTTTAGACTTGGTGAAGTTTCCATTCCATGTAAGATACACAGGAAATCACTGCATCCCCAGCCTCTCCACCTTCACCTGAGCAAGCAGCACCTTGTGCTAATGGAAGGGACATGAAACTGGGTTTAGTTTTGGTGTCAACTATGATTTCGCAAATGGCTTTGAACAAAACTTTGTCACCTCTGTGTCGAGGCAAACCTGCTATACTCAACTTTCTGAAGTCCCTGAAGTCTCAGAGATGAGCTCTTCTACAGAAAATGGCAAAACATGGCAAAAATAATTTACACTGGGCATATATATCCATCCTCCTCGGATGGGCTCATGTCCAACATCCTTCTCCAAAGCATCCCCAAGATACATTCCTTTGAAACACACCTTTCCCCATCCCCACCAGGTTTGCAGAGAGTTGGCACTGAGTATATAGTACAGAAGAGTTGCTCTGCAGCTCACCAAAAGCTGAAGCAGCCGTGGTTTAACAAATGAGATGTCTCAACAGGAGAATATTTTAAAGGATTGGAAAGCAGATACTGTATACTGGAGTGCAATGATTATTTGTACTACCAAGAGTTAATTTGTTTGGAAACATTTAAAATGGTGGGGAAGTTATGGGGTAGGATGCTCACTTGAAATCAGTTGGGGATTTAGGTGAAAATGCTGCTTGCTGGCAGCTCACCAGCACAAGAATCAGGCTCCAGGCATCCCTAACCACCAGATTTAGGGGTTGGATCATCATTCACAGCCAACACAGGTTGCAAAGTTGCTTATGTGACAGGCTATGGGTCCTAAGCTGCAAAATATGCTGTGGCTTAGACCCAGACTAATTCTGACTCATTCCTGGTGTTCGTGCTCCAGGAGGGACTGCTCTTCTCACTTCCTTCCTACTACCCCCTATTCTAACAGAGGTGGTCAAGGAAAGCAGTCAGATGCTCAGAGTATCTGGATATTTTGGCAGTAGTCAAGGATTCAGCTCCCACTGTTTTTTAGTGGGTGTTAGACACTGAGAAAGTGCTTACTGGGAAGATGTTTGGAGGTGTGAGATCTAAGCTCTTCATGCAAGGGGCTCTTTCCTACAGTGCTTAAGAAATTGAGAACATGGAGACAACAAGTAACATGCTTGGAAAGCAGGAAATGTTTACATTGAGGAGATTTAGGCCCTTGTGAAAGAATGAAGCCCCAGCCAGGCTGGGCAGGGATGCTCAGGAGTAACTGCAAACAGGCAGTGACGAGGACGTCAACAAACACTGCACCAACTGGATAAAAAACACAGCACGTGACACCAGAACAAAGATTTCTTTGATTTCCTAGTGCAAAGAAACATATTTGTACGTCCTTGACAAGCAGCATGTGAAAGCAACAGAGGAGCATGAGCCGTTTGCTGTGACACTGACCATCCCCAGCTCCTGGCTGAGACACAGCCCATCAGAGAGCTTGAGAAGAGAAGGCTCCTTAAGAGGAGATCTTTGAGCAGCTTCCAGTACCTAAAGGGGCTGACAAGAAATCTGGAAAGGGGCTTTTTACAAGGGCCTGTAGGGACACAACAAGGGGGAATGGCTTTAACCTGACAGAGGGGAGATTGAGATGAGCTCTTAGGCAGAAGCTCTTCCCTGTGAGGGTGCTGAGGTGCTGGCACAGGGGGCCCAGAAAAGCTGTGGCTGCCCCATCCCTGGCAGTGTTAAAGGCCAGGTTGGACACAGGGGCTTGGAGCAACCTGATCCAGTGGAAGGTGTCCCTGCCCATGGCAGGGGGTGGAACAAGATGATCTTTAAGGCCCTTCCAAGCCAAACCATTCTATGACAAATGGATGGCAGAGACATCTGCAATGAGTCTATTCGTTAATTAGTCAAGATTGGGGTTTATTTTATCCTATAGGCATTCAGGTTAAGGAGGCAATTCTCTTACAGCTGTCTAAGTCCCTTCTACACTTGTTAAGAAGTAGGACAAAGCTGTCACCCAGTGACAGTAACACCAACTTGAACTTTCCAAGGAAGGTGCCTGAAGGCGCAGCCGGAGCTGAGCATGTCACTTGCTGTGGCTAACAGCATGGGACAGGATCAGCATCACAGACCTTCGACCCCAAATCTATCAGACCTGTGCCACCAGTACAGCCTGGGGCATGAGCCTGGGGCCGGCATCAGGCTCAGCGTCCTGATCCAAAACAAGGTGTCCTAAAATGTGACATAAGATCCTGTCTCATCTCAAAGAAATATTTAACTCATCTGGCTGCTGCTGCTTTGATCTTCCGCTTACGCTGTGGGAAGTTTAACATCCTTTGTCATGATCCCCTATCTGAGGATGCAATGGCCAGTAAAATAAACCTACTGCAACCATTCAAATAGTTTCACTTAAACATAAGAAACACTTTAGATTTACAGCACCAGAGTAATTTGATAACTTGTGTTGTTAATGAAACAAGCATTAATAGCATTTTATCAGCAGCTTTAATCTTCCTGGTATCATTTCATGTCCATAGACAACTTCACTCCATAACTTGATACCGGCAGCATATGCTGGACAAGACCCCCTGCCGCAGTCAATTTCCAGTGCCCTGAGAATCTCTGCTAATCCCAGCCCTTTACAGCAACTCAGCAGTCTAAAAAGGAGACACATGAAGTCACTTAGGCTTATCTCTCTAATTGTCTGCCTGCGAACCAGGGGTTCAGTGTCAGTCACTTGCACTCACCTAAAGTCATGAAAGAAAAACCAGACCTAAAATATTTACTGTGAGTATTTTCACTAAGTGAACTACTGAAATCCTGCTTACTACTGCAGGTCCAAATGCAGTGCTAGCTGTGAGGAACACATTGGGGTAACTAAACAAGTGCTCGCACCTTTCCTCTGCAGCAGTGCTTTCCAGGACTAGGGATGTGTAACAGACTCCAACTCTCCTGACAGCTTTCTTGCACTGCCCAGTGCCAACACAGTAAAAATGTTAATGAATGCCATCTTATAAATATTTAATGCACATTTTCCTGAGAGCCCCGCTGTGAGTAAATAGCCACTTCCTTCCCCAGGCCTATCTTTCATTTTTATTTTTGCACAAAATACCAACAGTTGGAACGACACCCATGCGACCGAGCTGCTGGAAACACCACTGCCTAAACCAACAGCAAGAGGGCAAAATCCAAACGCAAACTTACAAGGAATGTAAAGAGAAATATAACCCAGTCAGAGCAAATATTTCATCTCAGGTACCTCCTCCCAGGATTTGCAGGGAAAGAAAAGCAGAGGGGACAAGCCAGCAATATACTTTCTTTTCAAGTACCGTTCTTAGCCTAGTTTTATTGTCTTATTCCATTGCATTTGGAGGTACTGGCCACAACAGCGGCGCACTGCACGCATCACTGTGATATGGGCATCCCTGGACTCTGCTCCTACACCAACCCCTGAGCTGCAACTCTCCCATCTGAAACTTGGACGATGCCCATGATTGTCCAAGGTTACACAAGCAATCCAGGACAGACATGGAAGAGAACATGGATCACCCAAAGGTGTCACCGTTGCTGCTCTGGTATTGTTACACCTGTGATGCTCACCTGTGGTGTCCAAAGCACAGCTGACCACAAGATCTGCCTCGCATTCACGACATCATGGTAATCATGATATAGAAGTACTCGGATATTGTTTTCTAAGCTGTCAGAATTGATATATTCAAGCCTTTCCCACCACCCCTCATCTCAGACGCTATTTTGCAAACCAAACCAAACCAAAAGCTGCAACTCTCCTTGGATCCCCTTGGGATCACCCAAGACCACAAAAGTACTGCCAAGTGTCCAGCACTAGCCAGCACAGGCAGCACTGGTTACAGGGTCTGTGCATGCTGCCAAACATGACACATGAGATTGAGTGCTGCCATCCAAGCACATCCCAGCTGGATCAAGCATAGTGCTGGAGACATGTTCATGTGGCTCCCCACAGCTCTGCATCATGGAGTGATGCTCTGGCTTTTACATGGGCCATGGGAAAAGTTTCATATGAGAAAGGAAAGCTGTATAATCCAAATTCATGCCAAACTGCTAAAAATATAAAAGACTCAAAGGAATAAGGCTTGCATGTGTCAGAACTTTTGGTAATTCCTCCCAAATACATAATTTTTTGGCACAAATACTAAAATGTAACTGGAGGGCAAGCATTTAGCTCTATTTTAGCTGGGAGAGTCCCAACTTCTGTCTCTCCAATTTATATATGGAAGCAGGCTCATCACGCAATATGTGTTTCAGCGAGTTTTGCATCAGGGAAGGGTGTGAAGCTAAGGCTAACAAGGGGAATATCATTAAGAATAATAAACAGTACAAAAGCATGAACAAATAGGCTTGTCTGAAGCACAGGGTGCTGTTACATGTGTCAGAAGGAGCCTCCAAAGTGAAAAATCTGAGTCTTTCTACTCTGATATATGGGAGAGAAAGCAACAAATGGGGGTGCGTGGGCAAATACTGGTGAAGAACTGGTGCCAACTGGTGAGGCTGCTTCTGCAGTGCTGTAAAGAGACACTGTTGCAGTGCTGTACACTAATGCATGGGAAACTTAAAGGTCACTTGAGATTAAAAGCTGCATTTTATCCTCTAGAACTGGCTTTGAAACATCACTCCATCTCCAGCGCAGTTAACACACACAAACAGCACATTCAGAAGGCTCTGGGGACACCTTAGAGAGGCTTTCAAGAAATCTGGAGAGAGGCTTTGGACAAGGGCCTGTAGGGACACAACAAGAGGAACAGCTTTAACCTGCTAGAGGGGAGATTGAGATCAGATACAAGGAAGTTCTTCCCTGTGAGGGTGCTGAGGCGCTGGCACAGGGTGCCCAGAGAAGCTGTGGCTGCCCCATCCCTGGGCCAGGTTGGATGGGGCTTGGAGCAACCTGCTCTATTTGAAGGTGTCCCTGCCCATGGCAGGGAGTTGGAACTGGATGAGCTTTAAGGTCCCTTCCAACACAAACCACTCTCTGATTCTATATTTTGTTAGCATAACACTGATGCCAGGAATAAACGTACAACTACACTGTCTCACTTAAAATCCACTGCAGCCAGGAGAGCCAGCCCACGGAAAGCACCAACACCCAACTTGGCATCACATCTGCAAACACTGCCACATTTCCCTGGCCAGTCTGAAATGGCTGGTTGGATTTATAGGTCAGCAGATCCACATATAAAGTAGTGGTGCCAGTTTGCTCAGCCTCTGGAAGCAGACCACTTCCATTACACCACCCCCCCTCCCCTTCAAGGCATCTGTGCTGGTGAAGGACCTGCAGTGGCCAGCAGGATGCTCCAGTCTCCCAGCATGTTCCCTAGCCACCATGCTAACACTGCGACTGCCTCACAGGCCCCTGATGGGGCACCACTAGGGAAGCAGCTCATCTAAGCTCCCTCACTGACCTAAGGTGACGGCTGTCTTCTGGAGAGGAAAAAAACTATTTAAAAGTGAAAAAACGGAGCTGCTTCTCCCCCCCACCCGGGTGCACAAATTCACTCATTTAAGGTGTAAGTAGATCAAGGAGCTAATTAAGGAAATAACCAATAACTTAATCAAGATCATTACAGGAACCAGCATGTTGCTGCCATTATTTAAATGGTAGCAGAGCAAAAACCATGTTTGTGCAACCGGAGCCTTCAAGACCTCTGGGTGGCCCAATCTTTGCAGAGGGAAGGCTCTCCTGTCACCCCATCCCTTGTGCCAAAGCCACTGAGGAATATACTCAGATCTGGCAATTTCCCACAGACAGATCATTTAATCATGCCCCAGCTGCCACCACAAAAATCTCAAGGGAATGGTTCTCACATTGAGAGGAATTCACTGTGAGAAGCACCATGGATTTCTTCTTCAGGACACAGCCCCTGCCTGGTTTTGGTGCAAGAGCAGAACAACCCCTTTGCAGAAACGAAGTCAAATACATTGGGACCATATGTGTTTTGCTTTTGGCATCTTGTGTTGACTTTGCTCCTGGGATAGCCTCTGTGATTTCCCTACCCACCCCCACAAAAGGGGGCTTTGCATCCCAGCGCCACATCCCTCCTTCTAATTACTCCACCAGTTGCATTGATAAAACATCTGCTGGAAGAGAGAAGGGCTCCTAAAGCACACAAATGAAGGCAGAGGATGCTGTTAAACACCCCCCCTCCATAAACAGCCCCAGGACCTCTGACCGGCACAGGCATCCTCTGCCTTCTTCAGCAGGAATGAATCCTTGTTTCCAACCAAGCACATAGTTTGTCACTAACACAGCCTCCTATCTGCTTAATTTCTAACATATCCAAAAGCAATGGGATTCATCAAGTTTGATTCAGTACTTAGGAGTCTTTGTTTCACTTAAAAGAAGCCTTTGTTTTGTCAAAGAAAACTGGACATTTTCTCTTGAGTTAACAAAGACAAAAACAATCCAACATCCAAAGTTAATGCAGGATAAAGGGTTATTTCTAAACACAGGTGCCAAAGGTCCAAAATTCACGTTTTGTCATGCCACACAAATCCCTGCAACAGCTGAGAAGACACAGTCTGGGAACTCAGGGCTGAAGATTATCTCCAGCCTCCTGCAGAGTTTTACTCTCCAGGGGTTTTCAGAGTGAAAAAAGCAGGAATAGCTCAAGGGCTGGTGAGAAAAGTCATGTTTGCATCAAGGAAAAGTTTTACTATGTCCATAGGGTCGGATATTAGGAGGGGATATGGCAATTCCCAGCACTGGGGGTGGCCCCTGGGCTCTGCCTGCAGTGAGAACCAGCGCTTGCAAAGGCAGGCAGGAATCGAGCCGGAAAGGAAACTCATTTCCCAATGCAAACATTTGTACAGCATTAAAGCAGCTTATACTTTCATACGCTATAAATCGGGAGCCACTAAGTAAGCGACCACTTACCCAGGCTAAACAGGCACACTGGAGAACCCTCATGGAGTGGGCAAGGGCAGAGGAGCAGGGTGGGGAGCGGTGATGAGAACGCCTTTGGTGCTGTGGCCCATGGTGCATCCTCCGGCAGCGGTGCCCATGCCGGATCGCTGCCTGCACCCCACCAGTGCTGTCGTCATATGGGAAGGGAAGGAAGGCTCCGGCTGCTGCCCAGCTGCCGAGTGACGCCCACCACAGTTATAGCTTATTGGTGAATGGTGTAAGCCCTAATCCAATCCTGTCCCTTTACTCAAATTTAGCTCTCCATGGAGTCAACATCCCTTCCAGTTTTGACTAGCAGAATGAAAGCAAAGTTACCTTGCCAATATATAAATCACGCAGACAGAAGCAATAAAAAACATCCCCCCATGCTCAATTTGCTTCACCTCTTTCTCCCCAAAAGAGTTTCTTATCCACCCACTTTGAGGGGACCACAGCCTTGTGTGTGTAGCAAAGAAAACCAGCAACTCCCAGTGCATACCACTGGATTCAAAGTCAGCAAGGTAAATATCAACATGCCAACAACCCCAGTGTTCATCAGAATGCCGAATGGTACCACTGACACACCTGGGTCAGGGCTGCATCACATACAGAGGTTTATAGAACTGACTAGCACATGGTTACTAAATTTATACTGCATTTCACAAAGGTAACTACTGAATCATAAAGCGGTGCTGGCAAACAGCCTGCCCAGCTGACACATATGGTTTTCCTTGCTTTTTTTTCCCCAGCCTGGTGCAGACATTAGCTGTAGAGACTGTCTTCCTCTGCTGCACTCAGATGTAGATGCTTGACCACAGCACTCACTTTTAACACTGAGGATTCACTGGGGGCTTTTGACAGCAGTTTGGGAAGCACAGAGCTATACCACAGGAAGATCCCTACTGCAGACCCAGAGACCCTGCCTTCATCTGCAAACAACAGGGATAAAAGCCCCTGATGCAACTCTGCATTTCTCCACTCAGTTACAGATGTGCAACCCTGGAGCAGCTCCAGAACCTGGGCCTGGATGAGCCTTGAATGCACGCATACAGCTAGAAGTATGTGATCCAGGTGTCCTGGTGGACAGGCAGCAGGATCCAGATGTGGGCAAGCTGCTCCATCCAGCCTTTGCAGAAACCAGTGATTGAATGAGGTCTATTCATACAGGAGTGAGCACGGTTTCCACGAATGCAGAAAAAAGTGTTTCTGAGGGGTATTCCCATTGTAAGTCCAATAAGCCCCTTCACATTTCAACCCCCCACTGTTGCAAACTTTAAATACAGAAATAATCAAAACATACATTAAAAGAAGAATTTATTCTGAGCTTGGCAGTGTTCATCTAAGAACCTTCCAACTCGGGAGTGGGACTGGAAGAGCGCGGGCAGCCTCAGGGATGGCTGAGCCTGGCTCTCCTAGAACAAAAGCAGCTTACAAACCAGGTTTGCCACGTGAGAGCCTAATTAAAGACCGAAGCCCACACAGCAAACAGACAGACTACAGAGGAAATTGGAGTCTAATTTACATGGAGAACGATTACTTACTGCAACCAATTAGTGTCAAGCTGACTGACAGGCTACCCAAAATACGTTCTCCCCACCCTCCCCTGCAAGTCTGAGCTTCCCTCACTGCTGTATTCTCCCTGGGTTGTTTGGTAGGTGAGCAGTAGCACCTCACCACTAGACACTGGATGGCAAATGGAGACCTTTTGAGCTTCCCCATAACAAACATGCAGTTAGAGCAAACCACATCCCACCCAGAGCAAGCCTCAGCCAAGCAACAGCAGAGAGCAGTGCCATGTACTTGTTTTCCTGGTTTAAATCCTTAAATGACATCCTGAGGGTCCCAACAAGAAATTCATCACTTATGAGAGGCAATCCCCTTTGCTGGACAGATATTCCACATGGAGGCTTTCACCCTATGGTTTGCATTCATGTAGGAGACCTGCAGGTAAGGGTTTGTGTCAGCATAGCGATAGCATTTGCAATGTGCTCAGGCTGCTGGTTTTGGGTCCCAACCCATGCTGCTGATCTGTGACACCGATGGGAAGCAAGACCCTGCAGCATTGCTGCTGCCAGACAAGATGCCCTGCTCCAGGCACCTGCTCAGCTGCTCACAAAATAGCCCTGTCTTTGCACACCAGTCCCCCTCCTCTGACTGAACTGTTCCCCACAGTGGGACCATCACTGCTCAATGGGGAAATGGGGAATCCAGAGGGATTCTCACTGCCAGAGGGAGCTGACATGGACAGAAAAACTCCCCCTTGTCTGGCACTGCACAGGAGTGCCCATGGTACCAGTGCCTGTGCTGGGTAAGAACACTGCCTTCACTGAGGGCTTTCTTCTTCAGATGCCCTGGAAAAGGATGACTTCATCATGTTTCCCAAAGTACAACCTGGTTGCTAATTCTGCAGAAAACCTTCATATCAGATCAGTCCCAAACCTGGTAAATAGACCGTAAAAACATGGAACTGACCACACGCCACTTCCTTTTACTGCTGAAGAAGAAATGACTCATTCTATCATTGTTCTCTTTCCAGCAAAACGCTTATTAACAGGATTATTCAACAGTTGTGGTCCTTCCCTCCAAACTCTGGACTGCACAAGCATTTTGAATGCAGAAACAGCATTTTAGTGCAACTTGTTGTGTTATTCGTCATAAACTCCTAAGGACAGTCTCTCTGAGCAGCCTCTCTACTCTTTAGAGACCTCTTGTGTATGTGTGTACAGGCATGCGGGGACTACATTTGGGATATTTAAGACCACGCAATCATCCCTTCCTTTGAGAAGCACCAGTATAAAGCATACTTAAGGACTTTTTGGGTCTTCTGTATGGAAGAGATAAGCTATTCTTTTAATCTCTGCAGTCTACATGGATAGATAGCATTTTGAAGGAAACTTACCCTAAAAAGAAAACCCAGAGGAAATGCTTTATAAAGTATCTAGTAGCTGTTTGGTAGTATCTGGAGGCAAGACAGGTCCTCAGTTGGTGTAAAGCATCAGCAGGGATCCTTTAATTTCGATTCGTTTCATTCAGTGGTGCTAAACCAATGCGCACCACAGGAGCACCATCAAGACGGGTAACACATGACCATCTCACATGGGTGTTCTTTGGGTACAGCCACCACGAAGGCTGCAAATCTTGGTGGCCCCTCATCTCCCCCTTCTCCCTCCTGGTTAAATTAAAAGCCTCCACTGATTACCAAGGGGATGCAATGAAAATGCACATGTGCTCATGCTCCTCAGAATTAGGCTGTTAATCTGGTGTTTATACTCCTGGAGTTTATCTCCTCCACACCCCCTTTCTTCCCTGGGGACCGACTCTCTGCCACTTTAACTGCAGCTCTAAGGACAACACACGCTGCTTCCTTTTTAAACTCCCCTCCAGTGCTATGCCCTGAACCAGCTCTTCGGAGAGGGAGCCTCCACCAGCTGCAATTCCCATTAATTCCCCTTATGATTGACAGGTCAGCTCACACCACCCTGATGACAGTGGGCTTTGGAAGTGCAACTCTCTGTCCATATTATCTATGCATAAAAGACAATCATTACAGGAGCAAATGGCTCACTGAGACTTTTATCAGCTGCGTGCTTGCTGCTCACTTCTGTGCCGCTAATGACTATACAGAAAGCTTCAGCCTCATCGCCCTGCGGTGTCTCCAGGCAGAAGAACCTCTCCTCTGCGGTGATGTTGATTATAAAGGCAATCACTCCTGGAGGGGGGTAGGGGCAGGCAGGAGCATGGGGAAATTAAGAGGAACCTTTTTCTGAGTGCATCCCATTAGGGCTGGTGGCAACTCCGCTTGCTGATCAAGTAGGTGGGCTTCCCAGAGCCCCCTCTGGAATTAGGGAGGAAAGGTGAAAAGAAGGAAAGAGGAGACAAAAACAAATTAAAAACAAAATAACCCTCAATAACAGCAGCAGACATCACCCTGCCTGTGAGCAGGGCGCAGAAGAGCAGCCTCCTCCCTGCAGGCACTGCAGTGCTGGTGGTCACTCAGGGGAGACCCACAGAGATAAAAGGCAGTAAGGCCAGTTGTAAAGTACTTGTAAAACAGCTAATGGTCTCAGGTCCTTTTAAACCATCATGAGCATTGCTAAATCACTTCTTTTATTTGCTTTCTGGCCAGATTTGCTTAGATTTGAGCTCACCATGTTTACGCTGATACTCTGTGCATCCTAATGCACAAGTCAAAGCTGGTTGTGGACCCACGAGCCAACCCACACCACAGACATCACTGCCACGTCTGAGGACAATCCTTCCCCTCACCTTTCCAGTTTCAACTCTAGTTGCAGGGGAAGAAAAGACGAAACCAACTTAACAACATCTTCCTTTTAATATGCACTAACCGGAGCTGTTGTAATAATAAAAACCACAAGGAAAGGCAAGATCTCCAGTTGCAAGCACCGTGCAGCCCTGCAGTCCTGACCCTCAAACTCCTGACAAGGTGACACGTTATTAAGAAATACCCATGTTAATCCCAACTATAAAGTGCTACATTCAGGCAGTTAAACCACTGGAGCAGCTGAGCGCTCCCAGACACCTTTGTACCCTCCTTTCCTATAATCTTTTAAAATGCCCTCTTAGGGAAAGGCATGGCTTCTGCAGAGAGGAACCGCCCAGCTCCTTCCAGCCTTGCCGTGCGTGTGTGTGTGTGTGTGTGTGTGTGTGTATAAAACGTTCTTGGCTGCTTTCAAACACCGCACATTAATCTGCGCAACGGAGCCTTGTTTCCTTCAGTGTTCAGATGATTTCTCTTAGAAAGAGAAGACAGAGCTGTTCCACTTGGCATCACATCCATTCCCTGCCCCCTTCCAAGCCTTTATTTCTGGGTTTTCATCAGCATTGCCAGAGTAGCTCACAAGCCATCACCTCAGACACATGTGAACCCGGAGAAGAATGTATTGCTGTAGGAGCACACAGATCTATGAGACAGCCAGGATGCTCAGAAACAGAACTGGAGGATTATGGTTTTAATGAATCAAATTATGAAAAATACCACCACTCCCTTCCTGCACCTTAGGACACATCAGTTAGTTCTCCCTCAGCCATTTCTTTGCCTGAATCTGTAGTGACAGGAACTGTTCCTTGAATTAAAGGCTGCTGGAAATGAAACCCAAGGGAGGTCCCACCTAGACAAGCCTTGTGCACCAATAAATCAGAGCATCCCCACCACGCAAAGGGTTCTTTGGTACAAAGCCAGGCATCTTTATTAACACCACTTTCTGGGCTGGGATTTTTGTGCCTGTCTGCCCAATATTTACACATGTAAAGATCCCCATTGCGCAGGCTGCTGCCAGCCAGGCACCTCGCTGGCTGCTTTTCTGCAGCAGCTGGAGCACGCTCTAAACTACCCACGTGCCACTGAGACCCAGATGGGTGGATCATGGTGTCTCTTCAAGTCTTCATTAAACATTAAAATGGTCTGTAGTTGCAGTCAACAGGCTTCCCACAGCTGAAACTTCAGCTGTAGCTTTGCCTGCTGGGAAGTGTAATCTCAGCTGTACTGCAGGCAGAGGGGAGATACTCATTGCTGGACCATGTGGTCCCTTGCCACGAGTTATGGTGGACATTTCCCTTCTTCACCTCACTGTCATCACCTCGGGCACTGTGGTCCACAGAAATTACCAGAGCCTGAGGAATGCAGCAGGAGCAGAGCAGAGAGGGACTTCAGACCTCCACCATGCCTGGTACCAGCAACTGCTTAATCACACCCAGGCTCACCATGGAAGGGATGAGCACCTCTCTTTGCTGTGGACAGGCTTCTCAGGAGGGTGGATGGAAGGGAAGGGTAAAAGCTGTATGAGGATCATCATACAATGCTAGAATCATGGAATGGTTTGGGTTGGAAGGGACCTTAAAGATCATCCAGTTGCAACCCTCTGCCAGAGGCAGGGACACCTCCCACTAGAGCAGGTTGCTCCAAGCCCTGTCCAACCTGGCTTTGAACACTGCCAGGGATGGGGCAGCCACAGCTTCTCTGGGCACTCTGTGCCAGTGTCTCACCACTCTCCACCCACTTCAGTTTAAAGTCATTCCTCCTTGTTTTATCACTGCATGCCCTTGTAAAAAGTCCCTCCTCCTGTATGAGCAGCCCAAACCCTGCCAGCCCCTGGCAGCTCAAGCAATCTCAAGCTTCTGCAGCACATCTGGCATTTTGAAAGCTGCAACAGAACACTGCACTTTCCCTTACTTCCAAGCATCCCCAAATCCCCAGCTCCTGGCATTTTTACAACGATTAAACATGCAGCGCTCAACACTGAAACCCCATAAACCAAAAAAAATCCATATGGCAGTGACCCCACAGACCAGCAGCCATAATCTTGGTGCATCAGATCTGCACAATACACGAGTCTATTTTATCAAGGCAGGGTTTTTCTACAACTAAAATGGAAACAATTGTGAAGATGAACAATGCCTGTGATAGTTTTTTTGCTGCACTCGATTAAATACAGGACACACCAAATCCATTTTTCCCTCCTTGAATGACAAACTCCACAGTCTGAAATTAAGCCCAGCAGGGTCTGTAAGATCCTGTACAGATTTCAAGAGATAGCATGACTTTTTGGGAAGCCTGCCTGCTATGTATACACACTTTGCAAAATCACTCAAGTACCTCTGGCACCCAATATAAACACAAGGAAAGCTACAAATCATGTAGTGTTTTTATCTCAACACAGCCAACACCGCAGAGCAAGCCACTGATCTGCCATCTCATGATAAAACAACTCCTTGCTTTTGATCATTCTAGTGTGCAACCGTGGATGCGAATATACAATACTATTATAAGAAGAAAATGGGAGGAAAAAGCCCAATCAAAGCAGCACACCAACCTGAACCAGGCGCTTCCCAACCAATGGGCATTTGTAGATACCAGAATTACCATTTCTCTTCAAGACAACTGATCCTTTTCATAAAAATACAAGAAGCCCTAGAGAAATTCTGGTTGATAGCTATTAAATGAACAGGCCTCGTGCTTTTTTTTCCTCCCAGGAAAATGACTGAGGCTTGGCTTTAGCATAATCCTGAAGATTATTTACATCTTCTGCAGTTTTTTCCACTGCTGCTGAATAATCAGGGATCCTTAGAAAACCACTGCCAGTGAAACATAAACCTTTCTCCCCCCCCCCCCCCCCCCCCCCCCCGCCTCTTCTTTTCCTCTCTCTTTTACTTGTTTTTATACATTCTTCCTTGCACAGGAGCAGTAAAAAGGCTAAAACTACTTGAGGCAAACAGGCACAAGAGAAACCCCTGGGAGCAGTGGGGAAGAGGCAGCATTCCCACCACCACAGCACTGCCCGCTCAGCAGCAGAAACGTCTAAAAGAGGAAAGAATTGTGGCTCCTCAGAAGACAATAGGAAGAGAAGCCACCTCTCTTCTTTGTAGGAAAGGGGTCCAAAAGCCTGCAGGTTCCTTGAGTAATAGGATGCTTTGGGAAAGGAAACTTACAGGGATGCTTCAAGATGAGCACTTTGGTTTCTGCTTCAGCATCCTTATTGTTTCCAGTTACACCAACTCCCTTCCTCTTCTGCTCTCTCCACTAAAACAGCTGTACACGGGGAATGAGAACAATTAAATACTCTTAAACATGCAATTGGCATGGCAGTGAGGTTGTTATGCTCCTTAACATGCTTTCTAAAAGTAAAATGACATCCAGGTATCCCAGCTGCACTGTGCCCAGGGAATGTCTTAAAGCAAACTCTCTAACACCCCGGTTTGGTTTTGTTGTTTCAAAGCAAACCTGGCCCCATCAGTACAACAGAAAGAGCTTGGCTGATGTGCAGGGTCACAGATTTCAGCTCCTCTTAGGTCAAAGGGAGGCGAAGAGACCTGATGCTCTGCGTGGCCAGACACTGTGTTAGAGCCAAGGGTTGCCTCTCAATGTGCATGGGCACAGCCAGGCTGAAGGGACCAATGCTTCACAGACAAATGCCGTGAGAGGTCAGGACCATGGTGTTATCCTGCTTTGTGTGACATGCTCCCTGCCACTGCCATGGGGACAGACATCGCCAAGGTCTAGTTTGGGAAGGATCCCATCTGGTGAGCAGGACTGGTTTGAATTACACACCAGCCTGTACTGCAGAAGGTTCATTTGCAGTAATTAGAAGCATCATGTGGGCACACAGGAGGACTTCAAAGAACACCGGTAGCCTTGACGGTCTCTTTTTTTAGTGGTCATGAAGCAAAAACTCCCTTGTGCCCTTGAGCATCTCTTAATAAACCAAAATTATACAGAATTCGTGGTGTTTTTTTTGGCAGGAACCAGACAGGTCACTGCAAAACCCACCCCAGGGAGAGTTAAAGGTCATATTTTTTATATAAAATATATCTTTTAACACACACAATTCACATACACGCCCGTCCCCCATCCAGAGGCACAGCCATATGCGCTGCTTCGCTTACGCCAGCCTTCCAAACTGAATAGAACAAGGGTTCATGTATACTGAAATCTGTAAGAAGCTTAACATTTACTTGGCTTTTGTGTAAACACTTCCATGAATTACACAAGTTTCAGCCAAGAGGCTCGGCACCCTGCCGTGCAGAGCCATATAATTTATTACAATTAAAAGCAGAGAGTGAGGCAATCAGGCTCACCCGACACTGTGCTGGTATGGATTTGTTCTTCCAAATAGTTTCCAATTTGCCTTTGCAGCAGCTCAGCCCTCTCCGGGAGAAATCCTGCTGGCATTAGCCCCACAGTGCATGGGGATGCTGCTGACCTGCACCCATCACTGCCAAGAAACCTGTGTCCAGCTATGGTACCCCCAACATAAGAAGGATGTGGAGCTGTTGGAGTGAGGCCAGCGGAGGCCATGGAGATGCTGCGAGGGCTGGAGCAGCTCTGCTCTGGAGCCAGGCTGAGAGAGGTGGGCTGGTTCAGCCTGGAGAAGAGAAGGCTTCTTAAGGGGAGACCTTAGAGCAGCTCCAGTGCCTAAAGGGGCTGCAGGAAACCTGGAGAGGGGCTTTGGACAAGGGCCTGTAGGGACACGACAAGGGGAATGGCTTTAACCTGCCAGAGGGGAGATTTAGATGAGATATAAAGAAGCTCTTCCCTGTGAGGGTGCTGAGGCACTGGCACAGGGTGCCCTGAGAAGCTGCGGCTGCCCCATCCCTGGCAGCGTTCAAGGCAACCTGCTCTAGTGGAAGGTGTCTCTGCCTGTGGCAGAGGTGTTGGAAGTGGATGAGCTTTAAGCTTTCCAACCCAAACCATTTCATGATTCTACATATCATCATCATCACCACCAAAAGAACACCCCCATAGTACATGCATCACCCCAAACCATAAGACAGGGTCTATTTCCCAAGTCTCTGCCTTCCTTACTCAATATTCATAATATGCTAAGCTATTAAAACTATCCTGCAGACAGTGCTGCGGCTTACAGTGCTGCAGACAAGTAGTGTTATCACTTGGTATTTCTTCTTTTGTTATTACAGTGAATCTTCCTACATCTATGAAAATAATCCAATTATTGCTTACCACTGTTAAGGTCACTGTTGCTTTGAACAGAGATTTGGGTAATACTCTGATTACTCTTAAGCAAATATTGCTGGGACTCAGGCAGAAATTTCAGAGGGATTGAAAATCCATTTTACTGGAAACTACAGATGGAAAAATATTCACACTCTGGAGGATATAAAAAACAAAAAGAAAGTACCATTTCTCTGACTTATTAGAAAAATATTAGTTTATCAGAAATCAATAGCATAGATATATATATTCTGCTATTAAAACCATATATGATTTATCCTACCAAGTAACCTCCAAAATATGGCAACCATCAAATCTTTATTAAATGTTCCCATAAAGGCTCCAAAGGTATTGAACTACTCCAGTGCACTGTATGGAAAACAGCAGAAGGCTTGTATCACTTGTGGGAATAGAATTGCTCCCAGAGAGAAGCAGATATCAAAGATCAATCTGTAATAAGGAAAAGGAAGTTAACATCCCTTCCAGCAGCCTCAGAGATAATTTTTTCTGCATTGAGCCACAAGATAACAGCAAAATCACACAAAATACAGATGATGCCAAGAAAAGGTGTCTATTATATTTCTTTTGGTGCAATTAATCACTGGTTCTTTACTGTCAGACCATCTTTGGTAAAAGCAAAAAAAAAGGGGGGGAAAATACTCAAACCTTTTTATTTTTCCCTTAAAAAGGAATTAATTATATTGTCACTGAAAGATGGTTTCTCTGACATCACTTCTCTTGTACTGGCCAAGTGATATGAAACCAAAGCACTGCTAGGGCTTGCTGTCCTTCTGCTGCGAAGAGGGACACTCAGAATTAACCCCTCAGTGTCCTGCCAGCTGGGAACAGATAGACACCCAAACTGGTGTCCCTGGACCAGGGGAAAGATGACAATAGCTCTGGGGGCAGCCAGGGCTGCCATGTATGGCTTCTCATCTTCTTCCTCCTTCTCTCTTCCCTGCAACCACATTACTTGCTGGAGAGTTTCCTCCCAGTACCCCACAATACATCTTTACCCCATGGCTGGGATTGGTACCAGATCTGAATCCCTCTCAGCCTTGGTGGGCTGGCCACAGCAACACCCCTATGCCCTTTACAGAGCTGTATCTTTATTTTGCCCCCACACTCTTTCAGGCTGATGAGGTTTCCAGCACTGTAGATGGATAACACCAGGGTGGATGTCACGGTGCTGAGCGACTCAGCCCTGTCATGGAGCAGAGATAGTGTTTGACACGCCACCAGGGACAGCAATGGGTGAGTAGGCACAGAGCTGCCGTCTCTCTCCTAGGAAACCTGCTCCGCCTGCTCACACACCAAAATCCCAAAGGGAAAGGATAGAGTGGAAATCACATCAAGAAAACCTATTTAAAGCAATACCCTGCTATCAAAAAGCAAAGGCAAAACGTGAGCGTGCCTCAGCCCTCCCGATAACTCTATTCACTCCAGTGAGCTGCCTGCCAGTGCAGGGCATGTTGCAGGGCTGGGGAGATGCCCAGCATCAGCAGCATGGCAGTGCCATCACAAAGCCTAACCCTGCCTTTGCCTCTTGCCTTCCTATCTCAGACCCGGAAGGTTTGGAGAGGAGGGGATCACTGCTGGGGCAGCCTCTCCCTAGAAAGGGTGCTCAAGGGATGAGGAGTGCCTGGGGGATGAGTGAGAGCCCACACAAGGCTTGTTCCCCACTAGCAGCCAACAAGCACCATGGGATGCTCATACACCTCCCAGCACTGGCGTCACACCTCTCCCCCTGGTCAGGAGGCAGCATGTGGCTTCAGGCACATTTGGCAGCAGGAGGTGATGCTCTTATCCATTAAGGTGTTATCTATTTTGAACAATTCCAGTGCCTTTCTCCTGTTTGTTTCTCAATGCTTTACTCATTAATGCCCACAACCTACTCTGCAGCACAGACACCTGCATGTTTTTAATTGCTCCTAGATTGCCTTGATTAGATAGCTTTTAGGGACCTTTAGCTTTTCTCTCAAGAGGTATCCAAGAGGAGAACAGAAGCTAACAGTGCCAATCCAGACTGCTGTGAGTGATTCCTTCTGGTATGTACACAACAGCCAGGGCTTAGGCTTTGCTCAGACCTGGGCATCTGCAGTGCTAGGAAATCAGACAGCAAAGGATACAAAACACTGTCTAACAGCAACTACACTTCCACTGGGCTAGAGATTCATGCCCTGTGTGCCAATTCCTATAAAAACATAAGTTGACAACTAATCCTCTCTAAGAAATAAATGTATTTGCAGGGTTTTTGCAGCACAAGACCTGTTTTTATAGGGAAAAAGCAGCAACCTGATAAACTGAAAACTTAATATCTAACACAAATTGTATTAGTGCCTTAGGAAGAGCACTGGCCATTTTACAGACACTAGATGGTTAGGTTAAACAGGAGGGAACACAGGAAGAAAAATACAGTTTGTGCTCCCTGTTAATGGTACTAAAACCCAGCACACAGGAAAGCCCTCAGGACAGGGTTTTTAAAACCATTCTGTGAGCTGCAGAATAACCTCCAGGTTAAAAGTGCATTAAGGTAATTATAAGTTATCCTGGCTGCCTTGCTGGGGCCAGCACAGAGACCCAGGACCCACTGCTGTGGGATGCAGGAGGCAGGCACTACAGGGGGGCACAGCACACCAAAATGCCTAGGTGGCTTCTTGCAGCATCCCCCTTCCAAAGGAGTGAGGCAGGCTAAACAAATGATGGATGGGTCTGAGATAAATGAACAGATGCACCACCCAAGGAGAGACAGGGCAAAATGCAGAGCCAGGTAGCAAGCAGTGCCCAGGATTATGCTGGCACAGCACAGCTTTGATGCTGGCAGGGTTTTCAAGGAAAAACTAATAATAATAAAAATCCCCACCCAAACTCAGCTGGCAGACCCCTTTCTAGAGAGGTCTGCCCAGATTCTGTACGAATATCAAAAGTATAGTTCTATTTAATACTGCCAGTGTACAAACAGCACCTGATAATGCTGACTGGTACAACACCTCCCACCAAATAAACTTTAGAATCAGGAGGACTAAGAGAAGATCATTACACTTGCATCTGCACTGCTGCTTTTAGCCAGGACTGCTTGAATGAAAGGAGCCTGAAGTATGAAGAGAAAATAGTACAGGTGGATTTAATGCAGAAACCCAAGATGGCTCATTAGCACAGGAAGCAAGCATTCTCAAAGAACTCACATCTGCACCAAAGCACCAACCTGGTGTAATTGAACCCAGCTATTCGACAGAGAATGAATGAGACTTCACCACATGGTGGTGAGATGCAGTCTGATGCAAACCCTGTTCTGCAGGCACCACAGGGGGGATGCAGCCCAGTCGGGCTATGACACCATGCAGACCTTACGAAGCCTGCAATGGCCAAACGAACACCACAAAGGTTGTTTTCTCATAAACCTAGTCAAATAACCAGTTGCATAGAGCAAACACATGCTGAAGTAATGCCACTCACACTACTGGGATTCTCATCAGGGATGGGTATGTCATGAATCACTGCTGAAGTCAACATTAAAATGATATTCATGTTAAGAATCCCAGGCGTCCCATTCGATGCTCATATAACATATGGCGCATGTGAATTTTATAGCTTTTATATTCATCTGCCCAGAATGCCATCACTTTGCAAAGATTTCATAAAATATTAAAATTAATGAAGATAATTTATTTTACAGCTCCAGGCAAAGGCCCTGGAAATGATGAGAACCTCCCCACTAAATTCACGCAGGTCTGCGACTCGCAGCCCTAATATCTCGCATCTGTTTGCCAAGTGAAAGACGCAATGTCTTTCAACTCTGTCACTCAATGGATCAGTCTGAATTTGCTTATTAAGGTTTCTACAATCCATTATCACTGCAGGAAACAGAGAGGGAAGGTTGATAGACTAAGCATATTTATCAAACCATGCAAAATCCAGAGAGACACTCAAAACAAATCTTTACAGACACTGCAGGAAAGTGCCGGACATCTTTATTGATAGCCCAACTGTGAATTGCACAGTTGGCTTTTAAGAACCCAACAGAAGGCTATGACATATAAGGACAGTATAGTAAAAGACTTAATTTTCATGCCTTATGATAAATATAGCACTGCTAGAACCATTTCAAAAGGACTCTGCTCACTGTATGCAAAATGGTATTTGAGGTATCAGCAGGTGGCCGAAACACTTGTGCACCAACGCTCAAACCTAAGCAATAATGGATGGTGTTAGAAAGCAGCCAAGGCCAAGATATTCCCTGCTATAATGATTACTGTAGAAGAGAGTGATTTCTGCAATATATATCAGGAAGATTCAAAGCGAACAGCTGCTGGGAACTTTGAACAACCACAGAATTCAATAGCAAACCTCTGATGAATGGTTAACACCTTGCAGATCTCTTTTCAAGAGCAAAGAACAGTATAAAACTAGTAGCCTATTGCAAAACTATGTGTGCACCAGATAGAAAATCAGTATTTCAACCAACTGATCAGAATGGTTTGGGTTGGAAGGGACCTTAAAGCTCACCCAGTCCCACCCACCTGCCACAAGCAAGGACCCCTTCCACTAGAGCAGGTTGCTCCAAAACCCTGTGCCCAACCTGGCCTTGAACACTGCCAGGGATGGGGCAGCCACAGCTTCTCTGGGCACCCTGTGCCAGTGCCTCAGCACCCTCACAGGGAAGAGCTTCTGCCTAAGAGCTTATCTCAGTCTCCCCTCTGGCAGGTTAAAGCCATTCCCCTTGGCCTGTCCCTACAGACCCTTGTCCAAAGCCCCTCTCCAGGTTTCCTGTAGCCCCTTCAGGCACTGGAGCTGCTCTAAGGTCTCCCCTTCAGGAGCCTTCTCTTCTTCAGGCTGACCCAGCCCAGCTCTCTCAGCCTGGCTCCAGAGCAGAGCTGCTCCAGCCCTTGCAGCATCTCCATGGCCTCCTCTGGCCTCACTCCAACAGCTCCACGTCCCTCTTGTGTTGGCGGCCCCAGAGCTGGATGCAGGACTCCAGGTAGGCTCTCATGAGATCAGAATAGCCCAAAAAGAGTGTTCATGCAAGGTGCCCTAGTCCAGCCTTCTGTCCCAAGGGGTAAGTGCATTGACATAACTGCACACATCTCGGACCTTGGCTACATCCATGCACGCAGGAAGAGGCAGCATAAGAAATGAACTGCCTCATCACATAGTCATGCACCTGGGTTGTGCTGGTGTCTGAAAAAGCAGTTAGTAATTCCTGTACCTTAAACACAGCACACACAAACTTCTGCAACATTTATTATTCCCTTATTTTAATCAATGTTCTCCATGCCTCACAACCAAACAAATCATCCTATTGAACACAAAGTGAAGGGAATGGGTGGGGATGCATCTGCCTAAATGAGCATACAATTGGTAGTTACCGAGCATGCAATTATGAAAACTTGAGTCTGTATCTACAGAGATGTTTCCCATTAAAAAACATCTTGGTAATACCGAATACTCTTGGACCACTTCTCCACAATGTAAAAAATCATGTGCAAAAGTGCTTTCTACTTCCAAGTTGCCATAAACATGAACAGCAGAAAAACAATATTATGAAAACGGAATTTTAAAGTTCATGTCATTGCCCCAAACAGCTGCACCGCAGCCAAATACACAAACAGTATCTTCCACAGAGCAGCCACCCTTTGCCCAACAGCAGCCCACAGGAAAGAAATCACAAATGATAAGGGCAATGATGATGATAAATGAAGTTGGACCAACAATGCTGTGTTCTGAATTACACTTTGATTCCATTATTTCCAGCTCCCTCGGCACATATGCTAAATATATTGAGAACCTGTCATGGTGACATGTGGATTTGTGCATTGATTTCAAAGGTATGTGGAATCACATAAACAGAGCGTGTGCTCACTCCAGCCAAGACACTCTTTTATTCTTCATGTGCATTTACTGGTGGGAATGGGCTCGTCAGCATCGCTGCTCGGTTCATCCATAATTAACATCCAGATGCCAAAAGAGAACAAAAGCTGACACAAGGACTGAGTTTTCCAAAACTGAGAGCTCTCTGGATCCTTGAAAACTAAACACTGAATTAAATTAAGGTACCTCTTGACCTGAAAATGAAAATGTTCATCTCCAGTTTAAACATATGCTAAATTGTACAGATGCGTTAGTCCAGGGAGTTGTCCCAACGTCTCAGCTGATGAGGGATGATCTAGCAGATGGAATGACCACACAGCATTGCAGAAACAAGAAGAGATTTTGCTTTAACACTCTTTTCCTGGAAATGATCACGTGGAAATGGTCCTATTAGCTTAAGGGGAGCTGGAGAATAACAGACAGATTTCATGCACCATCAAAACATGACAAGGATGCAGGTGGCCACTGCAGCTCAGGTTCCCTTGCTCCCACTGGTGCCCCCACATGGGATGCTCTTTGGAGAAGCAACCATCCCAAAGGATAATCAAGCCCCTGTTCATCACACTCTAGCCTGGGGCCCTGCTCTCTCACCAGTGCTCAGCTGGCTGGGATACAAAATGTTAACCAGAATCAAAGAACCCTGAATTGGCTTCACAATTTTGTTTCCAGAAACCTCAGAGCAGCTTTGTCCTTCCTCATTAGACAGTCCCATGCTGCTTGTATATGGTTTCATTGCATCTTCTTGCTTTTACAGGTCCATCAGACGTAAGCAGAAAATGGACAGACACACCTGGGAAAAGTCATTAAAATACTTGTAATGTTCCCTTAAACATTGTTATGCTTTACTGGAGGATATCACATGTTATCTGCATGCTGTGTTTTCTGACAAAGGATATAATCCTGGCTCTTCCATGCTTTAACCCACAGAAAATTGACCTGGATCACCATGTTGTACTTGTCCTGAGAAATAAGGAGGCACTTCTCCAGGGCACTACCTTCTCCTCAGTTCAGTTCCCCTGGGAAGCCCCTTGGCAGGGCTGGCTTGTCCCCAGGCACAAGCAAAACACCACTGCTCATCCTTTCCAGAGGCTTTCTTCAAGCCTTTAAGTACCCAAGGTGTAGCCACTGTGATTTACTCCAGGCAGGGCTCTCTCTTCACAACACTGCTTGTTCACTGCACCTCATCAGCAGTGTATCACACCACTATGACTATGCTTATGATGCTCCAAAATTATAGTTTATTTCACAGTTCCTGGCTAGTGCTTAAAGGTTTACTGACCTAATGTCAAAGCCTCAGCCATCACCTTCGCAGTGCAAAGGCTCTCTCACCCATTCAATGCACCAGTGAGGTGTGATTATTCATTGATGTAACCAACACATGAGCAGACGTGATCCCGGCTAACACCTTCAGGAGATGTGAGGTTGAAGCTGGAGGACAGTTTGCTTTCGAGTAGCTGTTGGAGAAACTGTTGCTTCTATGACAAGCAAAAATGGATGGACTCTATCCACCACAAACACGTTTTTCGTTTGCAAACTAAACTAATGCCACAGCAGAATCTGCTTTCACCAATGCTTCTTAAAACCAAGGCAGGAAAAGCGTTTCAGTTTTTATCTTTTCTGCACTACACAGAATGTCAACACAGGTCTTTGAGATATGTTTTCTCCTCCTCCAAAAAGCCATAGTACTTACATTTCAATTAATAAGTCTACCACCCTATAAGTAAACCAAATCATCACCTACCAAAATCCAGTTTCCTACAAGGGGGGTTTCAGCAAATGAAGAAAAGAAAGCTTCACCTGCTGATAGCAGAAGGATGCTCCATCTTTACCTTCTCTGCTTGGGAAATTTGACATCACAATCACAATGCAGTGAATCAATACACATAGGAGACATACTACATATTTTATGCATTTTTATACATACATACATATATATATATATATATATGCGCTCTGGGTCTCTGAAGGTCCAGGACCATAGACCTCATTGACAGCAAAGCTCATGCATGCTATTTTCCATGCAATTCATGCTTCCAATCTGCCTAGCATAACTCTCTCGGGTGATTTAAATAAGAACTGAAAATCTTCCCACAAGACTGAAGCAGTGCCATCAAATTGGTAAATACCTCAGGCTCCATGGAAGTCTGTTAATGTTAATACAGGGAATCTGTTTGATGCAAATGAAAAAGCAAAAAAAAAAAAAAAACCCAACAAAAAAAAAAACTCATTACACAGTTTCTTGTAATGACAGCACTCAAATAGAACCACAACAGTCTGCTTTTGATTAGGACAAGCCATTTAGTGCTGCTGCTATTATTTGTTGTTTCTATGGTTCCTCGGGCACACATCACTCTTTCCAGACAAACACGGAGAAAGGCTCAAACACTTCTTCACTGCAGTAACAAATCCTGCTGGATTTCAGCAAGGTTGAGCTCATACACCCCTCTGCCCTCCTACCGGCTCCAATACGCTTTACATATGGGTTTCTCTTTTCGTTTTTGGAGTAGGAGTGGGGTTCCCTCAAACTTTCATCCACAGTGCGAACTTCCCATGTTCTCCTATCTGCTTCCAGCAGAAAATGTTCCCGTTTTTATTACACTGGGAAAAGTCATTCCCACCTTAAGGAGAATAGCTGGGGGTTCATTTAAATCAGTGTAGTGCCATGGATGCCAAGAGAGGCCCCAGATGAGCATCTCATATTAAGCACACAACTCCCATCCAGCTGCCTCCAAAGTAGATCTACACAGACAGCACACAGCTACCTTACAGGCTGGCAAAGCTGTCTTCATCCATCCCAGAAGGATGCTACTACTCTTCAGACTTCTCAACCTGAAGCTTATTTTGATTTTTTCTAAAGATGAAAACCCCAACAAAACAAAAACCTCCAGCAATCTGTCAGGTCAGAAGGTTACAAAATAGAAGTCCAATTAGCTGATGGTGGTTAACGGCCCCATAAGCATGTTCCATGCCCAGATCTGCAACTTCAGCTCCTTGGCACGCTCTTTTGTTTGGTTGCAGGAGATGACACCAACCACACAAAAGTGTCTGCACATCTACCAGGTCAGTTTGTGCAGTATTAACGAAGCAATATAGACAATTCTAAATACATCCAGTGCCTGGATATACTGTATGCTCGGGGGAACTGGACTCATTAAACACCAAAATAGTGATCTATTGTGTAGGATGCATGTCTGAAAGAATGGTTTCCAGATGGGACCACGTCACTCATAAAAAGAGATTGCAAAAAGCTCTCTTTGTAAATGAAACAGAATAAAAAGACTAGTATGTATACATATAATATACCTATAGTACAAGTACACATATATATTGCTTACATTTATCCAAGCAGACTTTACACAGCTGGCTAGTGTTTAATTTGTGCCCCTTTTGTACCTAGATTCCTTTTTTTGACCATAAAGTGTTTTATCAACCCAGAACAGGGCTTTCTACCTTAGAAGAGGATTTCAATGACAATTACCACACCTTACTTTTGCTCCACTGAATTCTTCTCCCAGCTCTGTATGACTGGGACAGATTGTGAGGCTGGAGTTCATGCAGCAAGAAAAACAAATGTCAAGTTGCTTTAATTTCTACAGTACTTCCATGTGCAGTACATAAACCCCTATTCAGAGTAAACAAACCCATTGCAGAGCTGGGGAGTGATAATCAGAGTACACACATCTCAATAAATATGTCAAACTCAAATCGTCAGACTTGGCTCTTTCCTTTGCTATTTGAAAGGGACCAAACAAACATTTGGAATTAATAAAAAAATAATTTAGAAAGGCCATATAGTAACAAGGCCAGTAATAAATCATGTTAGTGAAGCATCAGTACAAACTGGCACTTGTGTGTTGGAGGAACAGATCTTAGGAGAAAAAGGCTGTTCTCTGCCCTAGCGTTATTAGACGCTTGTTTAGTTGCCATTGACATGTTGTTCCCAAAGCTGTTGAAATATTTCCTGCTCATCAGTGATTTACTGTTCGCCATGGGTTGAAATTCTCACCAGAAACTCCCATATAGCAGCTCACCAGGTCCCTCAGCTCCCATTCCTGGATGCTGGACCAAATGCAGACAGTAACCAGGACACCAAACAGCCTGAACACTATTTTACTTACTATTACTACTCCAGGGTTTGATTGCTACTCCATTTCTCACATCTGTTTGCCAAACCCAGCTATTTGCTTATCCATTTCATTTAAACACTATTTTCCTCTTCGATATAAACAGTTTATCGCTGGAGAGCTACTCTACACCCAATGAGGGCTGTAAGCAATATTCCACCCTCTTACTTATGTAAATACTGTTTATTAACAGGCAGGCACAAAGTGCAGTGCCTGAACAGAGGCCTGCGAAGCTTTGCACCCACATTTTGGCAGAAAAGCTGAGAAATGTGGGAAGGTTTGATGCGGTATAAATCAGAGGGAACCCCAGCCTGCTACCAGGATGCTGCTGGAGTTCTAAGCACCTTATTGCACCAGTCAAGGCTCACCATGCACCATGAGCCACCCAAAAATGCAAAGTCATCTTCTGTAAGTCCCAAACATGCCCAAAGGCCCATTTTCCTGACTGGAAATGTCAGACTGCAGTTAAGTTGAACAGCTTTTTGCTTTGCGTCTCCCTTTCATTCCAGAGTCAAAAAGAGCCTTACAAGAGGGGGGGGGAGTGGAATTACAGCTTGAAAATATTATGGTAACCCATTTGTAGCACGGATCAGTTGCTGAGGTGATGATAAAGAATATTCCCAGTAAAATGGTATTCCCTGAATGACTGACTGGGCAACTGATACACATTTGGTACCAAACAACAACAACAACAAAAATCCATAGGAAAAATTATTTCAAATCCTGTCTAATCCCTATTTACTTCACTAATAACTCAACTCTTTCACTATTCATCTGTGTTACTACTTGTGCGTATCAAATATTTCAACAAAGAGCTTTTTTCTTCCCTCCCCCCATCTATTTCTTCTTCCTATTTAGAGATTTCAGGCTCTCGGGCTTCACCTTTGGACATCGGCTCCACTCTGCTGCTTTTTCATTTTCTACCCAAGCAGACTTGCAGGCGATGGAAATAGGGTAACCTCTCCTCTACCTGCCCCAGGGCAGAGCCCAAAGTAAGGTGCAGCTCCCTGGATAAACAGCCTGTGAGTCACTTCACTGGATGCAAACTAATTAATTGGCTGTATCTGTTCCCTGTACTGCATTTATTCAATGCAGGCTCCCCACAAAGGCTGGCTGCCTCGTAGTTACAACGTTCAGATGTTATAAGTTCACGAGCCAGAATCAGTAAACATGATGCAATTATTAAAATAAGTTGATGTGGAAAATCAACTTTAAAGGGTCCTCGAGAGAAAAGGCACTTCTAGATAAAATGCCTTATAAAAATGCATGTAGCAGCATCCTGGCTGCAGCACAGCCAACAACCTGGGATCACATTTCATTTCGCACTGGGTGAATAACACCCTGAGACACCTCCTCCTTGCCTTCCCCACCACACGCATGTACTGGAGGTTCAGAGCTATGGATCTGCTCTAACTTCCCAAGCTGCTTTGACTAGACCAGATCACCCATGAGCATGCAGCCATTAGGAAGATGGACAGGACGGGTCTTCTCTTGTGCTTCTTATAGCTTCCCAGGATTTCTTTTTGATTTTACTGCATGTTAATTCTCCTAAAATCCTGTGATAGCCACCCTTAATTCAGCTGCCAGGATCCCAGCATTTGTTACCTTACCATTTACTCTAAGGAAGGTGTGAAGCTGCTTTATCCCACTGGAGTCACAGACAGATGAGTTTCTAGTTGCAGAACCATTCCCAGGTTCTTTGTTTCTACTTGCAAACCAATTTCCACGTGGGAGACAAGAAAGCCTTTGCACAAACCCTGCACTTTCACACGGTCAGCACACGGCTCTCCTGGCAGCTCACAAAACCACTGACCACCAGGTTTACTGCAGGACGGGACAAGAGAGGACAGGTCTGTTCAACAGTGGATTCTTCAAGTTTCAGAAGTCTTAAGAATCAAACCTAAGGGGTAAATCTAATCTCAGAAGGCTCCTGTGAATCGCAGCCTCCCACTCAGAGTCTGAGGTCACCAAGATGTGGTTTTGGTTGCAAGACCATCACTTCAGGATGTTCTGCCCGTCATCTCCAACAGAAGA
Source organism: Pezoporus occidentalis (assembly GCF_034315485.1). Classification (NCBI taxonomy): domain Eukaryota; kingdom Metazoa; phylum Chordata; class Aves; order Psittaciformes; family Psittacidae; genus Pezoporus; species Pezoporus occidentalis. The sequence goes on from NW_026915483.1 coordinate 2,220,237, forward strand.
GAGGGCATCTACACCACAGACGAAGTCCAGCTGCAAAGCTTGCACCACACAAACATGCGTCAACAGTGGTACCTCTACCCTTAAGACCTCGTAATCCTCTTTAGGAGAGAACAAGTTTATCAAAGGATTATTTAGGTTGGAAAAGACCTTTAAGGTCATTGAGTCCAACTGTAAACCTAACACTGCCAAGCTCACCACTAAGCCATGTCCTTACATGCCGTATCTACATGTCTTTGAAATACCTCCAGGGATGGTGACTCCACTACTTCCCTGGGCAGCCTGTTCTAGTGGTTGGTAGCCCTTTCAGTGAAGAAATCATTCCTAATATCCAGTCTAAACCTCCCCTGGCACAACTTGAGGCCATTTCCTCTTGTCCTATCGCTTCTTACTTAGGAGGAGAGACCAACCCCCATCTGGCTACACCATCCTTTCAGGTAGTTGTAGAGAGTGATAAGGTCTCCCTGAGACTCCTTTTCTCCAGGCTAAACACCTCAGCCCCTCATAAGACTTGTCCTCCAGACCCTTCCCCAGCATAAACCCAAAAAGCAAAAGCAGTTAGGAGTGCTCCTCCCTTTCACTTCTACCAGTATCTTCTAAGAGAGTCCTGCAAGCACCATGAGGAGCCTTACTCTCTGGAGCTAGTATTATACCCTCCTTGCCCACAGTTCACCCCAGGAGAGAACTGGTAGAGGGCTGATACCATGATTATCTGAGTACCTGCACAGCCACATAGGTCTGGATGGAGTGTGAATCCAGGGAGAGTCCTGAGGAAGGTGCTGCAGCTGAGCACAAGGTTGGGGGTCTCTTGGTGGAGAATCACCCCTGTGTCCCCTTCCATGGCTCCTCAACTCCCAGTACTTCCCTCCTCCTTGTGCTGAGGAGCCACAAGCTCTTTAGGATCAGGACTGGGGACATCTTTCTCCTGGCTTCAAGCAATGAAACAAGTTGGCTGAGCATTTGGGCAGAGAGCTAACCTGGCACTCATGCCAACATGTGCCAGATGCCATGGCAAATGCTGTGCTGAGCTAATTACGTCCAGCCACAATGCTTAATAACCAGGCATTACATTGCCTCATTAGAAAGCCTTTGCCTGGCTCCATCCCTGATACCTGCGCTGCCTGCAAGGGAAAGGCACCGCTGCAGCCATTGCTCTATGGGGCCCTTCCCACACCCTTCTGCCAGCTAAAAGGGCTTTTCCAGTGACAGGCACCCCATGGAAGTGATGGAGCCAGGCCTAGCAAACTCCGACACAAGAAAAAGAAGAGATGGGCGAGCTGGAGGGATGATGCTGCCCCTTGCATCCAGCACAGCCCCTCTGCCTTGCCAGCAAAGCGCCAGCTCCCACCACCAGTATCCACACAGGACCTGCTCGGCCAGCACCAGTGATGCAGGTCTCCATGTGTGGTCCCTGTTTAAGCACCATCTGTCTCGAGTTTAGCACAACAACGCTGCAGCCCCACCAATTAAAACAGGCTGACAGAGTTAAACCCTGAATAAATGCAAAGTTAAGTAAATGATCAGCAGTGAAGATAAACAGCACAGGGATGGGAGCCAGAGGGGCCAAGGCACCATAGGAGGTGAGGACAGTCATCCCAGTCTAACCCCAGGTAGAGTCAGTCCCTTTCCCAGCCCTCAGATTGATGACAGTGACACCAGGGCATCACTCACTGTCTAATCCAGACATAGCTGTTCATCAGCTGCTGCACTGCGCCTCACTACACCAGTATCACAAGGAGAGAGCAGCAGAACATTACAGGTGAAAATGCAATTTACTGCAGATCCTCGAGTTAGGGCGAAAGCACCGTCAAAATGAAAACCCCTGATTATTCGAGGGTAGAAAGGCTGAAACACCAGATCCAAGGGATATCCCCTGCATATTCTCCTCGCCTTACCACTTGCCGAAAAAGCCAGTGGCAGCACAAGGCAATTTAGAAATGACAGAACCAGGCATGGGCACACCATGGAAGTGCAGCCCTGGCCTTCACTGTGTTTGCAGAAGTGACCAGACCGATACAACATGAAACAACGCCCTCAAAATGTAAATAGTGAGTGAACCATCTGCATTGGACTGGGAGATGAACTTCCCAGCATTCATCATCAAACTGGTGTTATCATTTGATGTGGTTTCCAGAAACCCTTCATAAAACCCATGTGCAGCTGTCCCCTGTTATTTTCTCCTGCTTAAAAATATGTGTGTATGTGTATATATGTCCAGAAACAACAGTTTCATCCACAGCTCTCTGAAGTCTTGAATGGAAAAGTAAGAGGATATGAAAACGAATAGAGGGTGGCTCAGTCTTACGAAACCAGAGACAGAGTGCATAAAGCAGCAATCACAAAGCGCTGGGCACCAGGCTGACCTGCCAGCACCCCATCATCACCCAATTCCTCGAAATTAAGTGTTAGCTGAAAAATAAACTGCCATGTACAGAAGAGCACACTGCAGACCCTACACCAGAGAGGCTTAAGGCTGCTGGCTCCCTGGATAACTCTCCATGTGAGCATCAAGACGACTTTGTTACACTGCAGGGTGCTTTAGGCACACAAGGATGAACAGACATAGGCACAGGCACACAATGGTAAACATATACATCCAGACCCTGAGCCACTCAGCGCTTGGAAACCTGTTTGCGTTAACAGGAATGAAGTCCATGAGGAACAAGGAGTGGTGAAACAGCATCAGGAAACACCTAATCTACCAGAGAACCATGGGACCTATTTCCAGCTGATCTAATTGAAGCAAGCAGAAGATGAACCTGACAGTCTTTACTCAAGTGAGGCTCCTTCAGGAGCCAGCAAGACATCCTCATGCTGCAAATCCAGGATGGTGGTGAACACTGAGCCAGCCCTCAGGAGTTACAGCAGATTTGGGATGTTTGACTGAGGAGGAACTGAATCTGGTTTGGAGCTTGTTTGCAGAGCATGAAAACTCAGCTCTCACCTTTCTTGTCCTGTCATTAGTGCTCCACCACCCACTGGCAGGTTCTGACACATGAAGCTCCTGTGGTCCCCACCATCCTCACCACAAGGCTGTGTGTGTGTAGATGGGAGCACTTTCCTTGGCTGTCTCCACCAGTACTAGCTTCAGATGCAGTGCCAGTGGAAAAAAAGCCTAAAGCACCCAGCTTGCCCATCACTCTCACCATTCCAATGGTGGGCCATGTCACACTGGAGAACAGGGTCGGATGCTCCCAGTGCCTGCATACAATCCTGGCTGCATGACAGCCTGTTTCACGCACCTAGCTCTGCCTTGCTCTCTCATAACCACATCTACCAAGGATTTTAGGAGATGCAGGAGTTCTACAGATACTCTCAGAGAAGCAGCCCCATACCATGCCCCCAGTGCACCAGCTCACACCGTGGTCCATCTACGCCACGGGCAGGACAGGACATGCACCTTTGCAGCAGCATAGCCCATTGACCCTACTGGAGATGTCCCACTGACACCAGTGGGAATGGGACCACATCCTAACACACGGGATACAGGTGGGAGCTGCTCAGAGAGGATGGTTTAGGTAAACATCATACAAAATAGCTGAATCCTGATCCCTCTGCAGAAATGCATCTGCTTGTATTTACCACCCACATACTATTTTATTAAGATATAATCTCAAACAAGAATTGTTGCCATTGCTAAAGTTTATTTTAACATATGGCTCTAACTGTGCCTAAGAAAAACATGTAAAATAAATTTCAATGTGCTATTCTTGCCTATCGGCTTTTATAATTTTTTTTTTAATGCACAATATATATTTACACATTCCAAACATGAGGGGGGGATACATGTAAGTTAAAAAGTTATATTAGTCACATGGTGACTGTTAAGTGTAAAAAGCACTGTGGTTCCTTTGTGCCAGTCCACAACCACGAGTGTTGTTTTAATTTTCAATAGGCAAAAGGTAATTTGTGGTTTCATAAATTCTGTTCAAGACATTGTAATTCCTACCTGGTCACAGCTGTCAGACATGGATATGCTATCCCCTGGTGATGGAGTTTTAAAACCAGAGATGGATGTAAAAATACTGAGGTATTTAAAAGGCAGGAACATTCTTTCAGTCCACAAAGAGCGCAGCTGAAGTCCTGGCAGGGGTAAGCTGCTTTTGCTACAGTTCAACCAGGTACCTAAACGCACATCTACTATCAAGCACAGGAGCAGACTCTGCTGCCTTTGATAAACCACCCATGTACACATCTTTAAGCACATGATTTGCACCATGATCATGGATATCACGACACCATTAACAGGAAATCGTCTGCAGAGCGAGCATCCCCAGGGTGTCCAGTTCCCTCATCCCATTGGCACACACACAGGGTGTGGGCACTCATCCTGCTCCTACAAATGGGAACACAATTTGCTTCCCAAATTATTCCCCCAGGCCTTAGATGAGTGGCTGATGGCACTGATCAGTGCTGCAAAAGTGAAATGCAATAACACATCGGAATGATAAAACCCTTGGACTGGCACAGACAGAGCGGCATTCCCACATGGAAGCAGGCCCTCTGCCCAGGTTGTTCAGAACTGCTTATTCCAATGGAGAAGCATCCTGATGAGGGACCGGCGTGTCACACTCAGCCGGAAGGATGCCTATGCCTCAGTGGGATGCAGCCCATGGAAAGATACCACTGAACAGCCCAGGCTTTCCCTGGGCTGGACTGCTGTGATCCTCCAACCCTTCACAGCTTTGTTTCTCATCCATACAATGCAAACACTGATGCAACCAAGGGTGGCAATCACAGAATCATTTAGGTTGGAAAAGACCCTTAAGGTCATCAAGTCCAACCATAAACCCAATGAGTCTTGCTCCGCTCATGAAGCCATACAACAAGAACACGCCAGCCATCCCCAGGTGGAAAATGAACTCCCAACTCATGAGCAAGCACACCCAGAGCTGGAAACAGCTCATGTCACAAACATGGATGAAGTTACACCAAAACACCCCTACAACAGTCCCTGCTTTTCATGCTTAGAGGGACACAGCCCTAAATGTATTTATCCTCATGTGAAAGAGAAACCTAACTGGATATATTCTAAAGTATCAGCTTTGTTTCTTCACCAATAAAGCAGAATGCCACTCTCCCACATGTTTATTTGAAATAGGGATTTAGCAAGTATTAAATGCTCTCCTCTTAGCTACGGTTCCAGACCAGGATTTAAGTATCTCTGCTACAAGACAAATTTGAGTTTTAAACCACAGTAAGCACATTCTAAAAATGGAATAAAATAATCAATTCCATGTGCAAATCTCTGTCCCCCCTCCCTGGTAACCCTCCTGACCCAAATACAACCGATGCTGTGACCTGCATGGGATGGTTCCCTTGGCTTGCTTAAAGAAAAAGAACCCAGAAAGCCAAGGCAGAAAATACTCCCAAATATTTGCAGTTTTCAGCTGATTTCCCTCAAAGGACAGCATGAGGAGGAGGATGAACCCTGAGACCACTTGCAAAGGCCACTTTGCAAAGACACAGCATTCTTTAACCAGTATTTATGTATCTACCCGCATCCTGTTTTGATGTAAACCGTAACGTTGCTTCATCACTGTGCTAAAGGAGCAAATCCCAGCAGATCTGGCAGAGCACTTAAGCCACCGCTTAACTTCCAGCCCAGCAGTTGCTCAACGGGGCTATTCATGGGCCCTGCATAGACTTTAGTCCTTCCCGCACCAAGCGGTGCTGAGCTCTTTCCGTGGTGCAATCTGGAGTTCCCAGCAGGAGATATTTTCACCTCTGCCCTCTGGCTTTATCTCCTCTCTTCATGCTTCACGTGATGCAACGGCATGGAAAAAAAAAGGGGAAATCATACAGAATGCAATGACTTTCATTTGTTTTCAGTGTTATTGGCCTGGAGGCAGCACAAGTAATGGGCAGCAAAGGGTGGTATTGCTGATCCCAGCCTGGCTCACCATTACAGACACAGTAGTACTAGCATTCTGTTTATTCCTAGGACACTATTCATGCAGAAGACACTCAAGATTAACCTTACATCAGGCATGGGGTTATCATTTTATGATAGGTGTGTCTTTTTTATCTCTATTTTTTACAGAAAATAAAAAAGAATTATATCTTTCTACATCCAGTGAATTAAACTCCTTATAATTAGGGCTGCTGGTTTCCATGGTAACAAGGATCCAACTCTGTTTTATGTGAAATAAGAAAGAAAGAATAGCTCCACTCCAGCTGTTGGTGTGGTCTGGGCACTGCAAGCCAGAGACAGGATGGTGCTGATGGTGCTGCAGACGTGGTGGAGCTTGGGGCAGATTCGCTCTGCTGCCAGTGCCACTGCACCGAAGGAGGGATGCACGCTGAAATACTCCATCTCCATCTGGCCAAAGTGATGGATGTGGGCAAAAGGCAGATGGGAGCTTCTCCAGTCTCCCCACTGGCACCCATGTCCCCTTGTCCTGGGACATGCCACCACCATCATCATCTCTCTTTCTGCAAGAACAGCATTACCCACACCCTTTCCCAAGGGTTATAGCCTCCTCTGTGATGACTTCACCTCTAATAACAACTTCCAGGGCCCCACGGGCTCCAGAGGAAAATAAACTCCAGTTATTTTTTCCCTTTTACAGAGCTCTTATTTTAAGCATTTGCTGTGGGTGTAAAAGAGAAAAAAAGACACACCTATGGTAGCTGGGATAAAGCACTGTGGGTATGATGTGATTCTGGCAAGCACTAAAGTGAATCACAGGAGTATCTACGCCGACTTTCTAAAGCAGCAATTTGCCTGGGCCAGCCTTCTGTAACAGATGTTGCTGTTTATATAGATGTTTTTGTGTTGCTTTTTCAAATGCATGAGAAGACAAGCAAATATAATAATTATATAATATATATATTTTATTATATATATATAATATATAATAAAAGCCAGCAATATAATAATCCCCATCACCACGCCAACACTGCTCTGCACATACAGGTCTGTAACATGGAAGATGAACACAGGCAAAAAACCAAATGCACAATGAATGCCTGCTGGTGCGGAGAGGCAGTGCTCAGCAGCATCACTGCCCATCTGCCAGGATGCAGGCCCCCACAGACCACAGTTTGGGGAAAAGAAGGAGGATTTTACCAAAAGTGGGTGATAAGAGACCATGCAGACACATTTCTGGTGCCACACCATGTGCGGTCTGCCATGAACTCCACATGCAACAGGAAATCAATGTCGGCATAACTGTCTCCATCAGCTTGGGGCTGATAACGACATTGCCCAAGCCTGATTTGATTTCACAAATCAATAGTGAGTGCTTAAGGAGGGAGCTGGCTAGAAAAGGCTTTGTGTGCAAATTTCCATGGGGAAAAAATGGGGCGTTTTCCATTACAATTTCACCGTTGACATTTTGAACAAACAAGCCCTTTTCTTCTGCCCTCTTTCCTCAGAGACACCGTGACATGCACGTGAGATGCAGGGCCCAAGGTTTCCCTGGGTGGGCGCGGGGGAAAGCAGCATCTCCTGCAGAGCTGCTCTGTGTCCCCAGGAACCCAGTCCCTTGCAGAGAAACTAAGGAGAAGAATAAAAATAGAAGCTAATTACACACTTCGGAACCAAGACCTGGGCACCCGGAAAGCCGACAAACCTAAAAGCCCCCCAGGTCACTTCTAGAAATGTGGACCTTGTTATTTTCTAGGTGGCTTTTCCCTCTCCTCCTGCATCTGGCAACCCAGGCCAATGCCTGTATACATAGCAGCTCAAGGGACGCTGGCCGATGGGACGGCCCCTCTCACCCACAGCTAGACTTCATGCACCCCACATAATTTGAAAGAAGCTCCTGGCCTCCACTTGTCACCAAAGTGTTGGAGGTCATTTCCAATCAAAGCACCACAGACTCATGCAGCCCTCTTTATATTGTGCTCCGGGGCCAGAGTTGTTCAAACAGTCAAAACGGCTGGTTACATCCACAAATTATCCATACTAACAAATGTCTCAGGAAAGAAACAAAAATGTTGGAAACACGGGTGTTCACTTCTGCTGAAGAATGCCTGTGATTTTTAAATGCTTTCCAAGAAAACAGTTTTCACTTTACCTTCAACCAAAAAGTCTTTTCCTTATCCATAAAGAATCTTAATTACAGATAAACTCAACCAGTTACAGATAAACAGAGAACCAGTTTGGCTGTAGCAAATCTGCTACTGCTACTATACTGTAAGCCAAAAAGGAAACAGACAGGACTTGGTTGAGCTTCCATGTGCTGCTTTGAGGAGAACCTTGGCCATCATTGTGGCCCCAGTGCTGACACACACTCCTCAGTCTCCCAGCCTGCAGGCTGAGGATGGTGTGACCTTGCTGAAGGAAGCTAACCTGGTTGAGAGCAATCCAAGGTGGTCTCTCATGCAGGGGCACTGAACTGGTACAAACGATGCTGCAGATGCAGAAAGAATACCTGGGGACACCAAATACCTAGAAATCACACGTGGCTTATAAAGTGTGTAACTGGGTGTGAAGGAACCTCAGAGAGACATTCACGCTATTCCCCTCTTCTCAGCACTACTGCAAACTGTCCTGTTTACCTGACTCACCTCCTCTGTGCTGTGCTGCAAAAACCAGAGCACCTCATAAACCACCAAATTACTGTCTGCTTGTCTGTGTTTTTTAGTAGAAAGAACAGAAACACTACATTTGAGGAGTCATCCCTTTTGCTTCCAGACACTCATCAGACCTGTTTTCTCCCCCATGAGCTTTAGCAGATTATGAGCACTAAGGAAGCTTTACCAAGGAAGTTTTTCAACCCAAGTCTAACATTAAATACAGCTCAAGGTCACAGGACACTCAAATCCAGCAGGGACATAACGTGGCACGAGGCATTTGTGAAATTCACTTCGGAAATGCACAGAGGTGCTCACAGAGGTATCTAACCCGATCAAAGAGACTTGTATTTTTCATGAGCAAGCAATTCACTTTACCAGGAAAGAGACAAATTTAATTTTCAATGTGATCTCCAACAAAACAATATTTTCTCGTTACTATGTCACCTGAAAGGAAAACCTCTTGCCTCAGTGACAGCCAGCTAACTGCACTGCTGCACGCCCCCCAGCAGCACTAACTCGTGGAGGGAATGCAGCCACGTGCATCATTTTTGGCTCATGGTGTCTTTGATTTGATGGGGACTTTTAAAAAGACATGCTGAAACCAAGGACTAGAAAGCCTCTTTGGGGAGGCTGAGGGAAAATCGTGGGAGCCTCATAATGCCTGTGGGACCAGGGACCCACCAAAGCCCTGCAGATCCATACAGGGACCCCCTGGGTTTCACATCAAGCCCTGAGGACCAGCTGCCCTGCACCTTAACCCGAGCTGCACCTCTAATCCAAGATGCATAACGCTCGAAGGGGAGAAAAAGACATCTGCTGACCATCAGTAGATATGGCAAGAATCCAACAACAATAAGAGAAAGGGCTTAAAGACATAACCGTTTCTTTTCCTTACACCCCTCCTCCATGGCTACCAGCCTCGCGGTGCTGAAGAAGTGCCCTGATGAGTAAATATCTCCTTTCCCTTAGCAACAGTTAGCAACAGAGTCAAGTTTTTTTTCCTCCTTGCTCAAATGAAACACATCCCAAGCTAACACAGACGATTTAAACGGCAATAAATATAGGACGTGGGTGTAAGCAAAAATCGCTGAAATGCAAATCACACTTTTTAGCCTGGGTTATTTTAAAGCACGAGCAGGGTTGCCAATGATCTGTAGAAAGAGGGCTAGAGGGGAAAGAAGAAATGCAGGAAGATTCTGAAGGAGGACAGAGAGATACTGCCCATTCCTCCTGAGCAAAGCGCAGGAACAGTGATGATACCCCAATGTTTGCCTTCAGCCTTTGGTACAACTTGAGTTTCTGCAGCAGATTGCCCTGTCTGCAAACTGCAAAGGTCACATCTAGTGAAAAATCTGTTAAATGCATAACCCCAGCGCACAGCAAACGTATTCTTTTCACGGCTCTATTCCTTTAACAGTTCATTTAAGACGTCTGCCTTGCCTTTTTCCATTTGGTGTTGGGAAAATGTTTTCTTTCACCTGGCATAGAGCCCAACTCAACAGAAAGAGAGAGATCTCCCCGTTTCCATGGGGCCCTGCAGTATAAGACACAGGACTAATTCTACCCTTAAGCTGGGCACTTTTCAGCTCTGTCACTGGGTATTTCATCCACTTCCCTTTTGCCCAAGCTCTTTTCCTCCACTTCCATTTAGAGAATGAGTTGATCTTTTTCTGGTTCACTGGTGGTACCACCAAGAGTGATCCCCTACCACCATCTCTGCTTCTCCAAGCATTGTCACCATCACCACCAGCCCTGGTGCCCATGCAAGCCCTCTCCCTGCAGCCCTTCCCCATCCCACCTCTCCAAGCCTCAGTCCCAAAGAACACAAATCTCTGCTGCCACCATCCCAGCAAAGCACTGTGAGATGCAGGTCTAGCTGGGCTTTTTGGTGATACCTTGCTGCTCTTCCTCCACCAAGAGAAATATTCCCAATGTCAATGAATCACAGAATGGTTTGGGTTGGAAGGGACCTTAAAGCTCATCCAGTTCCAACCCCTGCCATAGGCAGGGACAACTTCCACTAGAGCAGGTTGCTCCAAGCCCCATCTAATCCAGACTTGAACACTGCCAGGCATGGGACAGCCACAATTTTCAGACCAATCACAATGCCTTAAACAAGACCACAGAAGGCAGCCTGGTTTCTACCCAAATCCAAACAAAGCCTAATATCACTAACTGCAAAACCAAACCATGGTGGGTCCTGCTGATAATGCGTTGCTACAGGGCATACCGAGGACTCGGTGGTTCCAGGGGAAAAAAACAGCTCTTCAGAATGCCTAGGGATACAGGGACAACAGCGAGGAGATGGTGATGGAGCCAGGCAGCTCCAACATGCCCAGATTTTATTTCTCTAGAGACCCTGAGAGCTAACAGCATTTGGTTCCTGCTGTCTGAGACTTTCAGGATAAAAGGCTGTTTCACTTTTATTCATTTCATTTTTGAAACTGAAGCTGGAGCAGGCAGAAAGCAGCTCCACAGCAGAGGAAGCCCAACTCCTCGCTGATACTGTGCAACACCACATCCCCTTCTTCACCCCGTTCTCTTCCAATAATGGAAACCTATCAGGTGCTTTTCTCCAAATAGCTTCCAAGACGGAGAAGTCCTCTACCTGATGGTGAACCTAGAGCTGATTCCCATCTCTTCCACCATCAGGACAAGACCTCACACTGTAATGCATGTTACAAGGCCATGTTGAATGGATTTGTAGCTAAAATGACTTGGTAGAATGATGCCAGCTGTGCCGGCTGAGAATTGGGCTGCTTCATGTTTATCTATAACATGTAGATATTTAAATCCCTAAGCCTGAAGTAAAATAATTTAGAAGCTCCAGCTATAAAAGATCTGCTCCCAAATCCTCATTGCTTTTCAATCCTAGTCTCCAACACATTATATTCTTTCTGCATTTAATGTGCCCTTAAGGTGGGGATTAGGTAGGCATTTGATTATGTCTTTTATGTTTATAGCAATTCATTTCCAAACCCTTACAAACTTTAATTAAATGCTACATTTTCACTGCCTCATCCTGAATTAAGAGGGAAAAATCTGTCCTCAAACAAAATTTACATTTCTAAAGCGCTTTTTTTTCCTGTGCAAGCACCTTGGGGCTACTGTATAAAATCATTCTGAGCTGCCTTAAGATGTATCAGCGCAGACATCAAAGCAGCTCTAATACCGAGCCTCATGCAGCCCTGCAGACAGCTGAGATCACTACATTTGCAAGCAAGAAATAAAACAGCTCCTGCCAAAGCCAACCATTGATCCCTTCTAAAGGTGGCCATGGAGAAAGTGAGAGCAGCAGCTGAGCTCCAAGGTGAAGGCTGGTTTCTGCTTCTGGAAGAAAGCTCATAGGAAGGGTCCCAGTAGCCACAAGCATGGCAGTTTATCCAGCCCCACAGCATCATTATCCATGACAGCAGACACCATCACATTCCCATGTAGCCAAAGGGATGCTGAGCATCCCGAGTGAGGAGCGGAGCTCAACATATCCAGCTTCCCAGAGCTGGCAATGATCAAGCCATCTCCAAAGGTAACCCCCCTGCCTTAACTATAAAGATTTACAGTGACTGGGAAATGTAATGCCATTGCTTTAAAACCTTGACCCTTCTATTAGAGTTGGTAGCAGTCAGGGTCACCCTATCCCAGGCTCAGCGAAAGGCCACACACCAACATGCATCCTTTCTGTGGTTGTTTTGCGGAGGGGACAGTACAAAATTTGTCTCTCTTCAGTATTCAGGAGCTGAGAGACTGGATTTAGAGCCAATTTTTAATTACAGGTTGAAAATCGGGAATTTGATGCATTTTTAAAGTCTGGGTGCAGCAGAACCCATTCTCAGGAACTGTCAGCTCAAAAAAAGACACGGATTTCATAAGATTAGCTGAGCTCTGCAGTTTTGCCCTTCGGGGCCAAGATAGAAGAATGATATCAAATTTTTATCAGCTAAGAAATTCAAGCCTAGCTTGAACACCACCACATCTCTGCAGTCCATCAGAACAAATCCAAACTGCACAAGGAGAATACTAAAGAGATTTAGTTCAAAATCTCGCAGGTTGGGTAGCATCAAGGTCAAAGCTGCAGATACTCCTGTGCACAGATACACAAAATGTTGAATCAGTAGCAAGATACCTGTTTTCTGCTTTCCTGCAACTGCTTTCCTGCCTGTGCATTCAATGATATGAAGGGGTTCAGTCTCCAAGGATGCTGTGCCTCCCCATCCTACAGGCTTCACGGCAGCACAGGGAGATATGAAGCTATGGGTAGTGCATAAAACCCACTCAAGCTTGCAGGGTACCCAAGCTCATTTGCCCATTTAAATGAGCCCTTTAAACAGCTTGGGAGGTGGGATTTAAATCATTGATCAGCCTTGTGCTTGCCCTCTGTGCTTGGCTGAAATTTCACTTGCAGGGTTACCATGGTTAGAAACACCGGGTGTGCACGCACTGTCCCGCTACTGCAAACTCATCCATCGCTCATATTCAAAAGGCTTAACTTGGATCACACAAAGGCATTTCCCAGTGAGAACCACAGTCAGGCCGAATTTTGGCCTTCTAGCTGCAGTTGTTGCCATCACAGAGCATTAAGAAGATGTAAAGCTGTATTTTTACCTTGCCTAAAACACCCTGCACAAAGGCCAGACAGCTTTTATTCAACGGCTGTCATCACAGGTTTGCACTGAGCATTGCTTTCCAGGTCCCTGGGAAATTCATGGCACGTCTCCCAGTAACTTCCCCAGGGCCAGGATTTCACCCCAAACTTGGAAGAGCTCAGGCCAAAAAGAAGGTTTAAATAGTCACCGTGTGTGCCTGCAGCAAGCGGCTGGAGCAGAAACCCAGTGTTTAACAGCACCAGCAGCCCTGCAAAGTTTTACAAGACACAACCCTCACGTTAGAGGATCCATTTTCTTTCTTTATAAAGTATACTGGGCCTTTCCACAAGCTCCTTTTATTGGTCCATTTGGCTACTTGCTCCTTTTATGAACTACTTAAGTTCCTGGATCATCTGGAAAAGCCCACGAGGACATGAACCACAATGTGCTAGCCATTGGTAACAACCTTCTGTGCTACCACAGCTTGGGCACCCTGCATGACAGCACAGAAGAGAAAAGCCAGCAGGCAGGGCAGCTGGATTTCATCACCTGAAAGGAAGTACACAGCATCTTTTTAACCCGCTTACTGCCTACAAGGTTTTGGAGGTGCAAAGTTGATAGAAATATCCCAAGCCCAGGTGCCTTTCACCTCAGCCCCAAGTCCATTTGGCAGCAAACAAGCAGTTAAGACTGGGAAATATTTTTACCAGGCTCCTATATCTTTTCCATGGGGGTCCTTTAATGGCTACAGTTAACGAACAATCTTGCATGGAGGTCCACATGCTAACATAACAACATATTTTAACTGTGTATTTAAGTAGTTTCATTTCTATTGACATTGGCTAAGGTGAGTCCTAAGGCTCACCAGTCTCTAGCACAAGGCTGGCCTGCCCACGAGTGCAGCCTTTTGAGTTACACATTGCCAAATCTCTTGTAATGATGACAAGCTCCTGCAAAACATCTCATAAGCATTATTTCCCAAGGAGACGGGTGCCTGAAGCACTTGGTGTGCTAAGTCTGGTGCTTTGTGGCATGGTCAGCGCTGAAAAAAAGGCCAATAAAGCCTTACAAGAGAAGAAAAGCCAAGAAGCAGGAGCAGAAATGTGCCTGTCTCCTGCCCGAAAACCTGGAGCCAGTGGGGCAGAACCAGGATCCTGCAGTGGTATCTTGCTTTCGGTCCCAGTCCCAGAGCTGCAAGAGTTCATCCCCAGTAGCATCTTCCCAGTACCTCCCAGCCCAACAGCCCAGGCAGGAGCAATCTGGTAGGGCTGTAGGACCAGCATCTGGTAGGACCAAGCTGCTCTTATTGCTCCAAAACATGCCACAAGGAATCACTGTAATGGGACAAATCATTCCCAGAGCCCAGCTCCAGAAAAGCAATTACCCTGGCACATCAAGACAACAGCATTTCTATCCTGGTGAGGTGTTTAGCAACACACAGGCCAGCCTCTACCCTTGAAATTACTCACGTATTTAATGCCTTTGCTGTCCCAAGCTCTTGTGAAATAACAAGGCAAGGGTGAACGCTGCTTGCTGCAATCCCGTGTAACAAGGAGCTCTGCTGCCCTCCCAAATAGCAGGGCCTATTTAAGAAAAAGCCTTACTACTGTAATCTTGGATTACTCCCTACCACCCAAATCCATTTCATTTTAATTAGTGCCCATTATTATAAAGCCCCTCCAACATTTCCATATTTCTCTGATCACTACATTCCACAAATACTCAGCAGCAAAATCCACCCAGCTGTGTATTTTGCATAAACTGGTTATCTTGAACCACATGCCCTCTCACTCTTCTTACCAGCCCCATATTTTATACAACAGTGTTGACACTTTCAGCCTCTTGCAGGAACACTGCTTTGAGAGATTTAAATTAAGCCCAATCCAAGCAGCTCGATGGGGGAGACAAGAGGAAATCCAAATTCCTCTTGAATTAATGACTGAAGTATGAAAATTCAGGATGGTACCTTATGGTTTCACCAGAAAAACAGCACAAAATCCAGCTACTCTAAGTCTTTTAACAGCACCACAGTGAAGCCAAAAGCTGAGCACTTAAAAAAAAACACAAGGTGCACTGAGAGTTCAATGAGAAACACATCTTGGTAGTGTCTGTGCAGTTATTTAGAGGAGGGGAGAAAGAAAGAAAAAAATAAGTCTATTTCTATTAGAAAACTCTGATTACACAAGAAGAGGCTCCAGCTGTAATGACTGGCTTTGGGCAATTAAGGACATCTCTGTACCTACAGGAATGGGTCCCTCATTAGCAAACAAGTGCTTCATCTTCCACGTAATGATGCTCCGGGCAGCACACAGCCCTCCTGCCTTGCCCCTGGGGCCAGGCCTGCTTCCTGCTCCATCCACCAAACTCAGTATTTTAAGTGTCCTTAAACAGCAGATAACTTCTAAAGAGAGGGTAAGAACCATCCTGCAGACTTTCACAAGAACCCTGCAATTCCACCAGATTGGTTCTGCCAGGAACCAGACTACAGCACTTCAAACTCCAGCACAGAACCCCCCAGTCCCCAGATGTGCTGCTGCTTTCCTAGGAGAAACAACTCATGATTTCACATACCCCACTTTTATCCATCTTTCAAGATATTTCCTTGACTCGGGATAGTTCCCGATGTCATAAGATGTCTCCAGACTCTGTCTTTGCAAGGAAGATGAAGCCTGCAACCATTCACTAGCTGGGGCCTCTTTGTTTTCCCCTCTCAGCATGCCTCAATCCCCTCTGAAGCTTAACGTAACACCAGGCTGAGCATTAATCAACACAACGTGCGCTCCATCCAACTTCAGCAACCACTACAAACATTATATTTTATATTATGTCCTGGAATTATTTTTATATATATGCCACCCTGTGTCTTTTTATAGACACACTCACACACATACATAAGCAAATATACACACACAGTATTTTATTTCTGCAAAATTAAAGCGTAGTGACTTTTTTCTTCCCTTCAGCCCCAAGCAGCAGCGATGTCGAGCACCCTCTGCTGTACACAGAGACAAATGCTTCTTTGTTTAAAAAGATCCATTAGTTTTTTATTTAATACTTCTAACTTTACTTCAGACAAAATATTTATTCAACTTCTATTTGATCACTTGGAGTGCAGTGCGCAGGACTAATGCCACCAGATTTCTCCTGTCAGACCAAAAGATTCCTATCTCCTACAGGCTGCACCAGCAGAAAGTAAATAGTCTGGGCTGGAACGGCACAGGGCACAGTGTGAAAATGTTTTATTTATACGTTTGAAAATAGAAAAGGGAAATCAGAACAAACAATATAGCTTTATTATGCAGGCATTTATCAGATAGCCTTCACACTTCAGCACATCGCTCCTCTATTAGAGGTACAAGCTGAAACTATCACGTGGCAACATAAAATCATTTTTCTTTTGTAAAGCAGCATTGTTCCTGCTACTGGAAGGAAAGATAATATTAAAACATATTCAAATGTATGTATTTGAAACTGCTACATCTTGTAATAAATTATGCACTCGATATTGAAAATCCAAGCTACGCTGCACAATCCTGACTTAAGAATATTAACTTTTATTGTCTTCTCACGTCCCAGCTCTTCTCAAATCTGACATTTAAAGGGGATGCGTTTCCAGCACATGGTCTTTATGGCACCAAACACAGATTTAATATGGCATGGGCCCATCTCCATCATGAGTGTTCCCATTTGTTTGGCAGGAAAGAAGAAGAAGGGAATCAGGGAATCAGCCTTATCCCTGCCCCACTGCCACTTCTTCAAACGCTGCATCATCTTAAGCAAAAGCCTGACCTCTGTAGGATTGTGGGTTTGCAAAACCAGGGATCAAATCATCTGCAAAGAGTCAGGGCAGGTTACAAGACAACAAACCCATCAGCATCCCTGCAAAGAGGTCCACATCCATCCAAGGCGGATGGGTCAAAGACCATCCAGGTCTTTCCCCAAGGACCAGTCCCTGACATGACAGCCTGGGGAGGATGAAGCAGCACCATGCAGTATGCAAACATCCAAATCCCCGTTATTGGCATCATGATGTATTTCCCCACCTCTGCTTCATGCTCTTGCAGAAGGAGATGTCTTTTTTTAACCCATCTCTGTGCAACACCTTGGTTCTGCAAGCAGGGCCCATCTGCTCTGCAAAGCTGTGGGCATCTCCACACTGCCCTGGGAGAGGGGCCCTGGGGCCAGAGCACCCATGGGTGCAGTCTCCAGGGATGCCTAAGCCCCCGGGTGCTTCCACGCAGCCACCCTGTGCTGTTGGTGGATGAGCTGGTTGCCAACCAGTAGAGCCACACCAGCACAACTGGTTCCACATCCCTTCCAGTGATTCACTGCAAAACCTCTCCATTTCCAGCATTTGTATTCACTTCACAGCTTGGATTTCCTAGAGGAGGCAATAACCAGGAAAACAAGCCTCCTCTTATGCCCTCCTGTAAATGTGCCCACATGAAGCTGACCAAAAATATCCCAGTCTATTTTTCTAAATGAAATCTTTTACCAGCACTTTTTCCTCAACAAAATGTTGTGGTTTTTTTTTTTATAACTTTTCATCTTGCCTTTCTCAGGGATTCTTGTCCTAGATTCCCCATCTTGGTTGAAGGCCAAGCATCATGAGCTGAGCCAGAGGGAATATAAAAGCATCTTTCTAAGACGCTATAGAAAGGAAGAAGAATTGGACCCTGGGAGCCAATTCACTTTCATGCCTTGGGTATTTAAGGATCAAACACGCATTTGTGAGCTGACACGAGGTAAAAAGGTAGTTTTGAGACTTTAAGGCGTTAAAGAAGCCTCTGAAAGCATCCTTTTACCAACTAGAGTGCAAGAGAAACCCAGGAGCTGCAATGCACGCTGGAGCACGGCTGCTGAGCCCCTGGGGACAGCCTGTGATGGGGACAGCCAGGCTCACCCACCACTCCTGGTGTCACCATGGCACAGCGCACTCATCACCACTGCCCACAGGCAAAGCAAACAGCTAAAGACAAGGAAACAGTAACCACCTGAGACACGCTAGGGAGGTTTCCTATGGTTACTGCTGCCATGGAAATACTTTTTTGTTAGCTTGATCTAAATAGTATCTGGCTCCTTGGCTGCAGGAGGCTTCCTGCAAGCTTGGGTTGGGTCCTTAGACCTGCACCCTGCTATCAGGGTGTGACCACATCAAGCACCGGCTGCCCATAAGAATCTCAAACTCAAACGGGGGGTTTCCTCCCAGCTCTCCCAGCCCATGGCTTGGCTTCAAGAAGAAGAGGAAGAAAGAAAGTGGAAAGAAGGGGGGTGGGAAATAGACATCTTTTACTAATTGCTCACAGATGTGTGCAAGCAGCTCCTATTTCAACTGCCAGCAGCTCCTGCTCTTCCTGATGGGCTTTGGAGCAAGAGAAACCCCTCACAGGGAGACGGACTCTCCTCCATCCATCCACAGGCTCTGCACAGGGATTTCAGTAATTATATTTATATACTCCCCTTATCAGAGAGAGCAGCCATTATGTCTGTTATCACCACGGCAGCAGCATCTGCACGACGGCAATTGATAGGGGATGAAATATTTGTTGCAATGGCCGAGTACAAAGTGCCTCCCTCCGTGGTAATAATAATTGTAATACTTAGCTCTCCAAGTGTTAGGCTCTAGCATCAGGGCCCTGTGGGGAGCAAACAGCCACAGGCAGGAAGAAATGGCCCCTCCAGCAGCAGAAGGGAGCACCCCGAGTTTTATATTCACCTCTTGGCCCCAGCACTGGTGAACCTCAGAAAGGCTCTGCACCAATGCCTGGGAGGACACAACAGCCCACCAGAAGTCTCTTTACAGCCATGCTCGGGAGCCTTGCCCTGAAATTAGTTTTCCTCCCATCAGACAATTCTGCTAATGTTACAAATTCTTCAGACATTAGATAGTGACTACAGGGATGCTGCGTGCACAGGGAAGAGTCCCCAGCCCGGCTTGGCTGGGAGATTATTCATCAGAGGGGGGGGAAAAAAGGCAAATATCCAAATGAGCATCATGAATTGCAAAACCATCTGTCAAAGGTCTCTGCTGATACTATCAAACTTAAGCTTGGTGATACTTAAGCTTGGCCAAACTTAAGCTTGGTGATAGACTTACAACCCAGACAATGAAAACACAATTGATTATTTGAAGAGTGACTCACTAAGTGTAATAAGGATGGATTACTGGGCAGGGTGGGGAACGAGTGGGGAGAATGTCTTTGGAAAATAAAAGGCTGCAGATTGACTTTTTAAAGACAAACAGAATGGGAACAAAACCAAAGAAACACTCTTGAAAGCACTGAAGAGACCTCTACAGTGGAGAGCAACAAAGAGGAGAGCACTTGGGGGTTCCCCAGCTGAGGATTGGCGATACCACCCTTTATCCACCCAGTTTGGCTTTCTTTCCAAATTGGTGGCCAGGAGCTTTTTCTTTCATGCCATACAGTGCTCGTGAGAAAGGCCTGTTGTAAACCCTCTATTAAAGGAGTAGGAGTTTTACCTCCCCATTGAACACGTACTGCATGCCCTGGTTGGTGGGATGCATCCTGCAGGGAGCACAGACTGTGCACTCCTGTGGAGCTACCAAGAGGGACCAAGAGGGATGAGGCTTGTGGCAGGACAGGAAAACTCAATAAGCAGATGGGGAAGCCAAAGGCAAGGAAGACATCTCAGCCTGGTGTGCCATGGGACCAATGAGATCCTTCATCTCCAACCTCCTCCAGCCTCCTCTCATCAGAGGCTTCAAAAACTGATTACTCTGGGCTCAGGGTGATGCATAAGCTCAGGACTTTACACATGCAGCAGCACTGAGCTGTTAAATCAGTTCACCACATCTTACTAAATCACATGCTATGCGGCACCCAAATCCATAACCACAGCCTCCAGCACCAATGGGTACCATTGCAAGCCAATCCATCCCGCTTCTGAGCTTTGCAGGTCTGTCACAGGGAATTCCATCCCTAAAGTCTCTGTGAAGAAGCTGTGCTTTGCCAGTGTCCAGCAGCAGAGCTCCACGGCTGAGGCACCGGGAAAGCACTCACCAGCTACCATTCTCCTTTCAGGGTGGCAAACCCCACTTGCTTGCACCAGGTAACATTTTAGTCTTTGCGTACCAAGAAACAGCTGTAGACATTGTCCCAAAAATTTAGTGCAAAAACACCCCACAAACTTTTAAAAAGATTCATTTAGTTGTAAAATGGTAATTTTTCAGTACTAGTCTGCTCTGCCCCCTCCCTCATCAGTGTCATTCACATCACTCCAGAAACAGAAGAAAACCCCCAAACCCACAACAGCTTATTAGTGGTTTTTCACCCCATTCACAAAACTAAAATTGCACAAAGCTGCTTCAAAACAGACAGAAAACCTACCCACACTGCTCCTTCTCTAGGGGAAAGTCTGCTTTTCCAGCTTCTGCCAGCAATGGAGCAGGGCAGAGCCCAGCAGCAGAGCAACCCCACTTAAAGCAGCTGCAGACTAGGGCCCTGTGTTCAGCTGAAATTTAATCAAGAAGCGTCTCAAACTCCTTTGAGTTCTTGCAATACAATCCCGAGTGGCTTGTAAAGGACTTCAAACAGGCTCTGTGGGCTTGCCCGGAAACAAGCACATACCTCACCTGCTCTTTCGTACATCGCATACAAAAAATTAAAGAATTCATTTTAGGCTTTTCGCCAGAGACAGCACTGCCTCCAATATTGTAATGCTCTGTTAATGTGCATATCCTGTCTCCCAGCCAACGCAAACAGGATACCTTATCAGTCTCGGCTGTTCTAAGTGCTGTTTCAGCATCAGGGCATGAAGATGTGGAAGGGACAGGCCAAAAAATGGGTTGGGAGTTCCTTAAATTCAGCTGCGTGCTTGACATTTATTAAAACATAAGTTGTCCCTGGGCAGGACAAAGCTGATCCTGACACTACAATCACCCAAACTCCCATCCCAACAGCTTGGCTGCTCCTTGGCAGAGATGCTGTGGGAATGTTGACAGCAGCACAGGCCATCACTAGTTACCCTGCTTCTTCCTTACTGCCACAGGGGTTGGAAATGCAAAGAAAAAGTAGACCCTGATTTTTCAAACACTTATACAAGTGCTTAATCATGCTGGAGTGAGTAAACAGGTCAGCTGAAGCCACTGATGCCAAACAAAGTCCATGCCCTGCATCCTCCTGAGCTGAGATTCAGCAGCCACCTACACCAAACTCCCCCAGGCACTGAGGCTGAAGGACACCGACTTTGTCAATGAGTAACCTGAGGGAATGACTTCTACTTTCTGAGCTGCTTGTGACAAACAAAACCTAAACCCAAGCTAACAACACCAACCCTTTTGTGAAAGGCTTGAAAAATAAGCAGACAAGACCACTTTTATTTTTTGCATCCCCTACAGAGGATGAAAGCATCCTTGGATACAGGCGATTCCTTACCACCCCTGGGGACACGCACAGGTCTCCTGGGGACAGCAGCCTGCTGACCTCAGGTATTCACCTCTGGAGCAGACCACACCAGCTGAATTTTACTTATTTCAGCAGTTTCCCCACTGCAAAATGAAGAACTAGCTAAACCCCCCCAGGCCCGGCACAATTCTCTGCAAAAGCAATGCAACCATGAATCCATTCAAGGTAAGGTATCGGTATTCTCACACCACCAAAGCCTTTCAAATAAACAATGCAGGGTAGTGTGGAATATCTGAATCTTAAAGGAGACAGAGGCACAAAGCAAGTTATTCATGAAAGGCAAAAACTGAGAGTGTGTGTGTGAAAGATACATAACCTACAAAAAATGCTGAAAACATATGGAAGCAATAATCTGTACTCTTTTTTCCTTTTTTTAAAAGTAGAAACAAATGGGTCAGAATTCAGTGTTATTTGTTCATGTGCTGTGTTACAAATATCATTGTTTCTGCTCTCTGGTTAAGGCACTGTGCATCAAACCAGAGACTCAAATGTGCCTGGGATGAGCCTCCTGGAATGTCCCTGTGCTGGCAGGGCCAGCGCCAGGTAATGCAGATCCAGGCTGCAAACACAGGGAGAGTTTCTCATTGCTTTCCACACACGAACAGATATATCCAGAGCAATGGACACAGGACAAACATGAAAAGAAAACAAATATCCACTGCCTGACAATGCTTGCCTGCCTGCTTGACTGTAGGCAACTCCCTGCCTACAGTCAGTAAGGCAGAGAAAGAAGTAAAGCAATCTACTCACCACCACCTAGCAACCCCAAACATCTCTGGGTTCTGGTCAACCACCTAATTTACCAAGTCACTATCTCATGACACACATCTCTTTTCTTGTCCATAGGTTTTTGTGTTCAATCACAAGCCTTTGGGTGACCTTGCACCATCTGGGTTCCCCAGGTGGTCTCTCCTAAAAAGCTTGTCCTTGCTAATGGTCCAAGATCCAACAACACTGAATGAGATCAAACTTTGGCACTGGCCACAGTAAATTACAGTGGGATGCTGAGTTATGGGAACACATAAATGGTCAAAACAAAACTTCACTTGTTAATATGGAGCTTTAAGTCAACAGTCACATAAATTTGCCTTGGAAGGTAAGGGCTGGGCACTAAGAGCTGTATAAGCACACATCACTGATATTAGGACCATGATGTGTGACAGCAATGCATGAAGATAAGCAGACCCCTTCCTACCAAAACATGATTTCAAGGGACAGATTATATGGCATAAGTGAGAAAAAAAAGAGAGACTCCAAGAAGAGATGTAAAACATCTCACACTGAAACTAAAACCCCCGTAAACCAGTCTTTATGTCATATTTACTGCTGTTATTTAAATGCTTCTGCAAACCAGAAGAATAACTATGGCAACAAAGACTTCTCCAAAGGTTTTCAGACACTATTTCTAAAGTTATCTGCTACAGCATCTGAATGCCTTCCCTCTGAAATCAGCTGCATGCCACTGCCTCTGCAGGCTTTGCAAACCAGGTGGTACATCCTCCTTCCTCAAACCAGGGCGCAAATACCATCTTGAGATCTAGGTCTCCTCCATCTACAGTTTTAGCTGGTGCTTTTGGATAGAGAACAGGAAACAGCAAGGTCTGCTGAACTGCAAGAGTATCATTCTTTTTTGCATGGCTTTCTCAAGGAGAAAACAAGCCATGCCTCTGTGTGTTAAACACATGCCAATCTCCCAATACGAAGGATCCGCTATTTTAAATACAGTACTAAGGCTGTAATTTTTCTTTGCCCAGAGTAAATCCGAAATTAGCTCTTCTCAGTAGGCTTAACAGCAGCAAAAGCCACTCGCTCCCTTCCTGGAGCTGCCAACCATTTGTCACCTTTAAGGTTTGCATATTCACACTAATTGCACCAGGACTAGGTTATAAATTCCCTCCCTCCTCCCGGACCACCTCCCTCGAAGGCTTTTCTCTGCAAGACATTATGCAAAAGACACTCTTAATGGCTATTCATTCACCGAACTCCAGTGACAGCTTTATTTAATGCCAAAGCTTGTTAACAAGCTGAATGGCACACAGTTTAATGTAATGCAGATCTGATTAGAAAACAGCAACCGGGCTCCTAAGGAGCTGGAAGATTTTCATTGAATTTGATTTCACTTTTTCCACAGTATTGATCTGTTATTAATGAGGCTTTGGTTATGTACACCCAGTCTCCATCCTTCACACCGCAGCCCACACAGATGAACTTTGCAGTCCTTATGTACTTCACTAACAACCTACTATAAAATAAAGGGATGAGATTAGAGGAAGGAGTCACTTTGCTGTTCGGGCCATGAGAAATTGGGGGTTATACCGGTCATAGTTCAATAGCCACGTCCTCGCACCCAAGGATGGTGGAACTCAATTTTCATTCTTTTCACTCATTTTCACACACAAGCCATTTACCTTCTCCTCTTTGGGGCTAAATGATTTCAAACTGAAAATTGAATTTCTGTGTTACTACAAGAGGCAGGGGTCTGTGGCACACAGGAGGTACGAGAGCTCCAGCTTAACTGTGTCTGCAAAACGGGGTGTTTCCAATTCCTTGCTTCCACCAAAATAGTGTTAAATATGCTAACACTTTTACAGGATAATTCACTCAAATTTGAGATTATCATTTCAGAGCATAATTAAGAAGATTCAAAAACCAAACTCTACAACCAGGGACATTTTTTAGTCACTTAGCAATATGCTTTCATTATCATTTTGCACATCACCTACAGCACAGAGAGCAGTTTTATTCTAAAAAGAAAAGAGTTCTGCAGAACACAATTCATTTTTGAGTGGTTTCCCTGGCTCAGGAATGATCAATTCAACCAATGCTTAAAGTCAGCTCTCAAATCTGAGAAAAGTGGCTTTTAAGGGAACATAAGGGCACAGAAACCTTTGGTATCTAATGAAGCCATTTGCCTGCTTGACAGAGTAGCTGCACAGCTCACACCTAAAATCACAGGTAACTAGAAAATGCACATTCCTGCAGAATTATGTACATGACAGTGCTATATCAGCAATGGTTTTAGTGCCTGCCATCTTATAAATAATTTTTCTTCTCCCTAAAGCATATCACCAATTCCCATCTTTGAAGCAGAAAGGTCCCATTTACATTTATCAGCAAAACTCTGCTATTAAAGGATTATGAAAAGGCTTACAGATCCCTAATGGTTAATTGATCAGGGTTTGTGTCCTTAATCTGTGGATCCCCTCATAAACCCTTGCTTTCTTCCAAGCCCATTCTGCATGTTAAGGTGGTGGTGAGCATCCTCAGCAAGAGCTGGTTACACCACAGAGGGCACAGCCTCCCGAGCACATTTTCAACCTTCAAAACTACTATTAATAATTGCCCTTCTTATATGTCCCTGGCTTTAATAGACCAGTAGTTAGTAAAAAATGGATGTGCTTCCTCTCAAATTGTGTTCTGGCAAATAGGTTGTCTTTATTTAATTGCCTAATTATTCTTATATCAAGGCAATTAAATGTGTATGTGCAGGAGACCTCCCAGCCTGTCCAGTCCCCAGTGTAAGGTAACTTGGTGTAAGGTCTAACTTGGCTCAGTGGGGTGCAAACCTGGATGGAGCACACAAGCTGCAATGCCTCTGAGTGCTGACTCCCACTGGTACCCAATGGGCTCCCATCCTTCTCCTGCTCCAGGGGAGGTAGCCCTTCCTTCCTCAGAGAAGGCTGCTGATAGATTCCATGCAGTTTTACCCAAAATCAAGGAGGGTTTCTGAGGGTCAGGGGTCCCTCACAGAAGGGTAGGCAAGAGACAGCTACGAGTGGTCCTGAGAGGCTGGAGCCTCCTGCTCTACCTCCTCCTGCACTTAGGGCTTTGCAGGATGTGGCACAGTGGGCCAGGGCGGAGGGCACAAGGTGGAAAGAGCTGCGACACCACTCTCACCTGAACCCAGTTGGGTGCCTCTTCTGCTGAGCCACTTGGCCTTTAATGGGATGCAACCAAAATTCACTTAATTCATCAAAAGCTACAGGACAGTTGCACCCTCTGACACAGCGAAACACAAACCACAGCACCTCGTAAGCAGAGGAGAAAGTTTTGGTGACCATGGATTTTTCTTACCCTATATTTGAAAGTTCTCCTTGACACTTTTAAGCATTATAAAGCTGCTCTGCAACAACTCCAGGCAACCTGGGACAGTTCAGGAAATAATTTATAAACCCTGGAAAGAAGACAACTCATAGGTGACCTTATAAATCTATTAACACACTTGTGGCAGACTCACCCTTGGGAGGGTGTCAGGACACCATAGCTCCCACAGCCCAGGATGAAGGGGACACATTTACACCTTCATTTTCTGAAGGTCTGTATTGGGACACAAGGAACCTGGCTGTGCCACCAGCACCTGCAGGGCTGGGACCACAGTGAAGTCTCACATGCCTCCACACACCCTTCAGGGAACACCTCAGCCCACAGGCCCTGTCCTACCACCCCTCAGAGTAAATGCATCACGAAATGATGATTTACAAGGCTAAAGCTTAAGATACAACTGAAAGGGAATAAATCAATCCCCATCCTCGCCTTGAACCCACGCTTTAATCTGCTAGGATGCAGCTCTGAGAATAGGGCAGAAGCCTGGAGGAGTACCAAGCATGGCAGATGCTGGAGAAAAAGGTAAACCCTATAAAATCAGGTTAAAGGGTCACCAAGGGCTCCATAGCCTACTAAGTCTGTGCACCAGCTCCCAGAGCCCACAGCCCAGATTTAACATCACCCTGTCCCAGATCGCCCACAAGCAGGAATTCATTTCTAGGCAGCACAACGCAGGGAGGAGAGAAGGGGCAGATGTAGTATGAGGTCAGGGCTCTCGCTGTGCCTCATAGGCACTGGCACTGTTGGGCTTGTAAAGAGACACAACAGAAATAGTCAAGAATACTTGTTCATCCTACACACCCCTCGCCCGTTTCAACAGCTGCATCTCTGCTTGGCATCACAGAGGGGATAAATCCCACTATGACGGGAGATAAAGATTTCCACGTGGTGATCTGGTGCAAACCATACAGAACCCTTTCAGCCCAAATGCCCCCTTCGCACCCCCACCCTGCACAAGTTGTCCCCACCAGGTGATGGTGGTTTTGGCCCTCAGCATAACCCGGGGCAGCAGGATGAGGCCCTGACCGCAGCAGGGAGCAGACGGGCTGCAAGGTGGTAATTAGCAAACCAGTTACCCCAGTCCCGGTCCGGATCCTGCTGCGCCCCGCACCAGCGGCAGGCACGGACAGACCTGCATGCTGCACGGCAGGGCTGGCAAACCCACCCATCCAGAGCACCGGCCAGCGCGGGGAACGCGTTTAAGATTAACACGAGTGCTCCTCAAAGAGCCACATTCACACCTCGGATGCGCACAGAGTTGGGAGCGAGCCACAAACCCCTGCGAAGGGAGAGGCGGAGCGAATCCATCGGGATCCCGCTGCCCTCTGGGGGAACGGGGCGAGGGGACACGGGAGTTTCTCCGGGCCTTACCTCCACTTATGCAGGGCGAAGCCAGGACACTGGTCCCCGCAGGTGTTGCAGGGCTGGCCCCGCTCCGGCTCCCCCGACGCCGTCAGCTGCAACAGACCGAGAAAGTCAGCCCCGGCCCCTCCGCTGCGGGACGGGAAGTGCCTGCGGGACAGGGGACACACACCCGGGAGAAAAGAGGGACCGATGGGGAAAACGGGCGAGAGAAGGGGCAGGGGAGGGAACGAGGGGGACGCACCCAGAGGAAGGGGGCACTGGAGGGCAGCGAGGAGGCGGATCCACACGCACCACACCGGGGGCACAGCCCGAGCGGGCGGCGGGATAGATCCACAGGTTGGAGCGGGGCAGGGAGGGGAATGCACGCAGAACCCCGCTTCCGGTACTCACCGACCGGCTGGAGAGCCGCTTGCGGGAGCCGCGGCCGAACATGGCACCGCCACGCTCCGCGGAGCCGAGCCCAGCCCAACTGCGCGCCTGCGGCCGCCCCGTCCCGTCCCTCCGCCCGCAGCGCTCCCGCCCCTTCACCCCGCCCCTCGGCACGGCAGGCACCGCCCCGGGAGGGCCCGGCCGCGCCCCCACCCCGGGCCGGCGGTTCCCGAGTCCCGCTGGAGCTGTCATCGTTCCGCTCCAGAGTTAACGGCTCTCCCTAGCCCAGCCGCGCTCGGACAGCTCATTACGCTCCGGAGCACGGGTGTTAATCAAACAGAGATGAAGGGCGCACGGATGGGTTCCGGAGAGCTGAAGTTGCTGCTCTGAGCACGTCAGAGAGGCTTCTTTTGTTACGGGCAAAGGCAGGGAGCAAACAGCCCGGGTTCCTGCTGGGCTTCTGTTCCCTTCCTCGTGGAGAGCAATTCTAGTCCACAAACATGATTAGGATGCAGCAGAAACACTGTCGTGTGAAATGTGTTTGCAGCCTGGGATGTTGGACCAGGACACAAAACACCTGTAAGAGCCCCAGAGCTCCTTCCTGAGCTACACGTGGGGCTAGGAGCTGTGGCGCGTGTGGAGCCATTGGGCAACTATGACACCACACATCAGCATGCTCTTGTTAGGTCTACAGTGTGCTGCAAAGGGATGCCCACAGCCAACAACCAGCCCATATGCCTGGGGATTTGCAACCAAACAGTTCATCTGGCTCAAGGCAGTGCAGAAGGAAACAGGGAGAGAAGGGGGAGCAGCAAATATGCTTCACACAGCATAGGGGGCCTCAGGAACTTGTTCCCAGTGGGGATGGAGCAGCTTCACCATTAGCATTTCACAGCTTCACCCCCCGGTTGTGTTTGTTCATAGACCCTGCTTCTCCCTCCCCTGCTTCCCTACCTCCTTGTTCCTTTGCCTTGCTACCTCACAGCTGGTTAAATACATAATGCTTTGATTTTTCTCCCCCCTCCCCCTTTAATCAGTTCCCATTTTTGTCAATTTTTCACTTGTACCTTCCTCTCTTGGAGTCAGAAATGAGGTTGGGAGCTTCTTGGTTTGAAGAGTCTCAGGCAAAAAGTTTCAGGGAGATATTCAGCCTTTCCTCTCGTAAATGTTGGGGAGAAAAGGGAAAAAAACAGGGACTTTTATCATGGAGAAAGTGTTCTTTTCCCCAGGCTTTCTTCATGTCATTTGGAAAATATTGACATCCCTCCTGGCTCTGTTTTTCTGTCATTGCTATTTTTACCCTTCCAAAACCCTCCAGCTTCCCTCCATTGCTCTCATCTGCTAAATTTCCTCATCATTTTCCTTCTTGGTCTCTCTCCCAGTTCTCAGCTCATAAAGTGGTGCATGAATATGCTATAAGCTCTCGAGGGAGGAGGGGATCTCTTAAATACACACACATTTTATCACATAGTGGCAACTGGTTGCAGATTTGACCTCATATTAAAATATCCCTACTTATAAGCTGCATCTAATGTCAGATCCAGTAGTATCAGGGTGATGAGTTACTGTTAACTCCACTGAAGGTCAATGGGATTTCAGGGAACAAGCATCATGCAAGAGAGAGCCTGAAAACCTGCAGCATTTTGGGTGTCTTGCATAAGAGTCAGAATATTTAAAACTCCAATTAAAACTGCTGAAATAAAAGCACTATTGGATACAGGACTTATAACAAGATTCAGCGTGCTGTGGGAAATGCTTTAAAGGTGACCCACAAATCCTTTTTAATTGCCTTGCTGTTGCAAGAGATGCTGTGCGCCCTCAATAACAGGGCTGGCGAGGACATCTGCTGTAAGTTTAAAACAGCAAAAGTAAGTCAAAGTTGGAGGGTAAATTCCTTGGAGGTGTGGCTGCACTGAATCACTGCTCCAGTCTTCTGATGAAGAGGCAGGTCCTAAATTGCTTCTTAAAACAAGGCAGGTTGGTCCCCTCCCTCCATCCCAAGCTCTTCATGGAACTTTCCTGCTACCCTGCATGGCTTGTATACTCCAGCATTACTTCAGCAGATACTGCAGACGCTGGTGGGTGACTCCTCAGTATGCAGGCAAGAGGCAGGGAAGGCTCTGAGCATCACAGCTTGCACCAGTGTGTCAGTGGGAAGTGTTCCTGCCTGTGGCAGGGAGTTGGAACTGGATGAGCTTTAAGATCCCTTCCAACCCAAACCATTCTATGATTCTGTGAAAGAAGAGAGGAGATAAGGGCTCAGCCTGGGAGTGCAGAAGATGCAGATAAGGGGAGTGCTCACTGCTCCCATCCTGGTTATGTCTGGGAGGTGCCTTGGGAAATCATGTACCACCCAGAGCCATAAAATATGTATCTAGCAAAGACTCCAATGGAATCAGGTCCTTAGTGACTTTTAGGTTTCTAAATGTCTCATGGAAACAGCAGTTTCCCTCTGGCCCAAGATATCCAGGACAAATGAAGGGCTAGTCAGGAGGTCTCTGGCCACATTTTAGGGATGCTCAGATGCTGCATTTACATAAGGAAACAGCCAGGCCAGAACATCATCTCTGGGATGTATTTGGGAAAAGGAGGGGAAACATTATCTCACTGGCCTGAACACTCTTCTTCTCTTTCCTCCCCCAGAAAAGCTGCCAAGAGTAAAGATCTCTCAGGAAATAAACTCCCACTCCCTTGTTGTCACCATGTTCAAAGGGGATGATGCACACATCCTGGCATGTTCCCCTGGGCAGGGGACAGCAACACAGCTCCAGCCCTACTTGTGGCACCACAAAAGGTCCTTTTGAAAGTGGTTCTTGTAGGTTTGTTTTTAGAAACATGTAGATCTTTCTCTTAAAAGAGACAGACTCAGCTTGGAGGTAGGGGGTGTCAGATACTGCTGTCACATAGGCTCAGAAACAGACACACATGGATAATATATGCCAGACACTCTGTCTGACAAATTATTGTTTCTGCTGTCACTTAAATTGTTCTGTATACCATCTTCCCCTCCCATTTTTCTTTCAACCAAACCTGCCTAGAGATGACACTTTCCTCAGCCCTTCCCATGACTAAACCCGTCTAAAACCCAGTTTACTCCATTCATGCACTGTGAGATGGGCCCCTTTCCTTTTTGAAGTTATGGATGGGTGAGAGGAGGGAAATGACAGAGATGCTCTTCTTTTCCTGCTTGCCATTGTAGTTGGTACTGCAGAAATAATTATGATTAAAAGCAAAGAGCTCAAGGAAAAGTAAAATGCAGCTCCTGTGTTAGCTTTCCATCATGCTCAGCTGTGCAGGGGCTGACATGGGCTCAGTCTTCCTGATCGAATAAATACACTTCTTCAAGCAAATTCAGCCTCTGGGAGCAGCAGGTGGAAAGAACAAGCTCATGTTGCTGCAGAGCTGTTCTGCTTGCCTGGTCTCACGGTTTGTCCCCAGTCTCGCAGCTCTGACAAGTCTCATTTCTAGTGTTGCCTCACTGCTGTACGTGGTGGAAAGGAGATGCTATTAGGACACTGCTCTCCCAGTGACCTCCATCCCCTTTGGGACATCATCTTGAGCAATAGGAGCACTAAGTCACTTGTGTCCAAGCTCAGTGGGTAGTTCTTACCACCCAGGAAGAGGAGTTGCATGTCCACAGTAGTAGCTGCAACCAGGGGTTGGGAAATACAGGGACAACTCATCCCACCAAAGACTATGGAGTCTGCCTGCAGCTCTGGCCCAGCACTTCTGGAAGGGAGTTAGCTGGCAGACACACTTTCATGTATGGAGCCAGGAAACTTTGCTAGTCTTTCCAGGAAAGTGCCCCCAGCTCTTCTATCCTGCAATCTGTGCTTCTTGTTAAGAAATCACCTCCAAAATACCTTCGGAATGCTCTTAGCATCAGCTCTGATACGCCTGTGCCTTCTACAGCCTAGCCCTGACTGTCAGCACTGGTGCAGCAATGCTACCAACAGAAAACCCTGGAGTAAGGCAGAAAACAGTTCCTATTTTGTCTGCTGGACCCATACATTGCTCCCCTCCTCGATGTCAAGGTTAATTTGGCTGTTCCTCGTGTTTCCTCCTGCTAGCAGTCTGCACAGTTGAATTACAGCTCAACACGAAGCCTGTCGCCATTCAGTACCCTGAAGGCAATAAATGTCTGACTGTTATTAGGCAGTTACTGTCTGAAACCCTTCAACAACAAAAGAAGAGCTTAAATATGCCTCTAAGTGCCACAGCTGATGAAGGGGCATGCTAGGGACCAGACATCTTTTTTAGTTCATAGCTCTTCCACCAAGCCTCCTTCTTCCTGGGTAAATGTGCTCCCATGAGGGTCTTTTAGGAGGGAAACAATTCAGTGCTCCTGCTCATTCCATCTTTGAGATTTGTAGTTGCTGCAGGCAGAAAAGGCTGTGCCTAAACCCCTGTTTGAGGTGGGGATATGGAATTTCAATCTGTGCTGTGCATAACAGGAACCCAGGCCGGCATGAATCATTCTATGTTACTTTGGTTTTAAATGTTTTTTGTACTGCGTAGGCTTTTCTAGGGCATATTCCATCAGGCACATACCGGTCAAATTCCCTTTGAACATTTATTACACTGTTAGCTTGCAGTACACACACTTCAGATGTCAGAAACAGCAACAAAGTGGGCTTAGCAACTTAACAAAACCCTTCCATCATTTCTGCAGATCACCATACATTTTTCCAAGTGCTCTTTATCACAGCCATTTGACTACTATTTTTTTGCTGTATTTGTCAGTTCTGAGGTATTTTGATTAAAGCCCTACTGAGTAATTTCACATTTTTTCCTTCATCAATACACTGATTTGTAAATATCCCAGGAAATTCTTTTTTGTCCTCCCACCCAGGAATGCAAATTGCCATTATGTACTCCCCAAGGTATCTCCAAACAATCCTTCTCCTTTTAACCTTAGGATTTTATTGTGTTAGTTGCTAGGTAACTGAGTAAGATTTACAGCCATCTATTGTTAATTTTGAAGGTGGGCTTCAATTTCCTTGTAAATAGCATTTGGGAGTTGGAGTCCACACCAATATAAACTTCCAGCCCAGTCCCACTCCATGCACTTGCTATGGAATGTGGAGCCAAGGGGATACATAAAGCTTATCCCTCCAAAAAAGGGCTCTGCCCTTCACAAACTGGGTACTGGAGGGACCACCAGTGAAGCGCTGGTGCTGGAGCATGAGCTATGCCATGTACAAAGCACATCCCATCTGCTGCCCTGCTCCCATCCTTCCCACTTTTCCAGCCCCTTCCACATCCTCACTGTAACTCCCCAAAATGACAGTGCTGCAGCTTTCCCCAGAGCTGGGTTTCCTTGCTGTCAAGCTCCAGAGCCCTCAAGCACAACTCTACCTCACCTCCCTCCGAGGAGAGGTGGGTGGTAGATGGCCCCGGTTCATGCGGTTCCTTAATGCTTCTCAATTTGAGGCTAAACAAAGCAATCAGCTGGGGCTCTGACAATTTGCACTAAACCTCCTTGTGCTATAGCAACAAGTAATTTTCTGCTATCCCCAGCCCTCACTCCCTTGTGCTCTGTGGTTCAGCAGGATTATTCACTTTACAATGTAAATTCACACTCCTTCCATGATACCTCTACTTTTCAGGACCATTCCTGAAGATGAGAAAAACCAAACCTATTTAGGGGAACTCACGGAGAGGCAAGTGCCAGGAGTCAAGGCAGGAGGTGAGCTGCTGGGGGCAAAGCCATCCTGCCCTTTGCTTGCTGGAAGCATCACAAGTGCTGTTCAGTCTCTCACATTAATCATGTATTTGCCATCCCACAGAAAGTTCCTTTTATTCATTTTGGTTTAAAACTGCTTTATTGTATTTTCTCATTGAGGGAAAAGAAAAGAGCCTTTTTCTTAGTGTTTAATAAGCTTGAAACCTGCAGATAAATAGGGGAGTGAGATACCTGACAAAACCAGACTGACAGTGGTTATGGCACTCAAATCAGGCAGAACTTAGGTAGCTATGGAAAGGAAAATTCAGAATACTGTGCCTGAGGTCCCCAATATGCTATAAATGGTTTCTCTTCTGGCCATGAATGTTGTCAGGTTTTACATTTGTGCTATTTTTACCTGCTGGAGATACCAGTTCTTTGGCCAAGGCAAGCAGCCCAGGCTCTACCTTCTGTCTAAAGCTTTCAATACTTCCAAGTCAAATGCTTCTGTACGTTTAGGCTCTTGAAATACCCAGGCCATTAGGAACCATCAAATGGGAAAAACTAATGAAATCTGAAAGCAAGTCATACCTGGAAAGCTTCACACAACACCTGCACAATGTGGAGGAAGGCTGATGAAGAGGAGGATATTATGAGATTATCTCAGGCACCTGAAGAAGGCAGCTTCGCCCAGGGCAGGCATGCAGCATTCCAGGGTTATTCCAGGTGAGCTACACACCAGCTCAAGGCACACCCGCTGTGTTTCACATACAGTGAAGCTGTGGATGTTAAAGAGCTGGTGGAAGGACTTGAAGACACCCCACTTTGTGTAGTTCAGTCAGCAGAATCCAGGAATAACTCCCAAAAAGGACATCATCTCTCTGTTTGCCCCACTTGGATAGGGACAGCAACTCAAGATAGAGGCAGCAGAGCAATCTATTGCCCTTGTCTGAGGTTTCCTTAGATTATCTGCTGCTGATCCTGGTGGATTGTTCCCTGAGATATTTGAACAGACCTGATATGCTCAGGTACCCCCCCGGGGAAGAGAGCAGTGAAGGAGAAAGGAAGACAGACAAGTCTTTCAGCAGCTGAGCTCCAGCACAGATGAGGAGAAAGGCCACTGGCTCCTGCTCTGGCGAGGCAAGGCTCAGCCTCATCATGTTATTCCCTGCATGAAGCAAACCTCCGTGGCTGAACGACACCTCCTTTCATCAGCTTGGCCTGAGCCATATGTGGTTTATTATTTCAGAGCTCAGTTATTTGCTGGTTCAGCTAAATGTGGGTATGTTTTATCTGTAGCTGTCTTCTCTCAAGCGGGGCTCGGTTGCCACTGGTGGATACGTGTTTCTTCTAGCTAAGCTGCGGTAAGGCACCAGCCTCAGGGGCGAGTGCACAGTGGTGTGCTCCCCAGCACCACAAATCTGGCCCCTGCTCCAAAGGGCTGTTAAAACCTCAGACCTGAAGTTGAAACAACCTCATCCAGGGAACACAAGCCATGCGTGAGACCAGAGCTCCAGCCCCTGGCAGCATCTGGTACCTGCTCTTATCCTTTGCTGCAGGCAGCTGTGCTCATGCCTGCTAGGGCCGGGGTGTGTGTGTGTGTTTGTGTGTATAGAGAGGCACGGGAGCAAATAAGCCCCCACTTGTGTTTGCCGGTGGCTAACCTGAACACGTTTGTTCTTGCCACTCATTCTCCAGGGAGCCATCCCTGGTACCTTGAGCAATTAAAGCATTTCACAGCAAATACTCCTTTCTGCGTGGAGGTGGACGAAGGCAGGCGGTGAGCAGTGAATAGCTTCAAAGTGGAAGGTCACCAAGGCGGCCAGGATGGATTAGTAAAGGGCAATATAGCAAAGACCTGATTGATTTAATTACTCATCTGAAGCGTGGCTGCAGATTAAGAAATTCTGCAGATGAAGAAATTCTAAGCATATAAATGAAGCAGAGCAATAATATTAAAGGGGAAAATACACAGAGCCCTGCCTCCCCTTGCACCCTCAGC
Organism: Pezoporus occidentalis; assembly: GCF_034315485.1. Lineage (NCBI taxonomy): Eukaryota > Metazoa > Chordata > Aves > Psittaciformes > Psittacidae > Pezoporus > Pezoporus occidentalis. The sequence continues at coordinate 2,255,274 of NW_026915483.1, forward strand.
CCGGCATACAAAGGGGTTTGTATTCAGAGATTACTCCAAAATTTTGGCTCTTCTCACACTGTCTTCTCAGAGATGGAGACACTGACTACTGACAAATGCTTAAGTAACTGCAGCTTGATATCGCTGCCGATGGCTCAGATTGAGCAGGAGCATTAAATCCAAGCATGCACCTAAACCTGTGTGTAGATGCAACGTGGAAACCATTTAGGCTCTTATGCTCCCAGCAGAATCGAGGTTTTCCTGGTGGAAATGGATTGATGTGCATGGCCTCAGCCTCTGCTTTTCATATCCAGCTGCTGCCTTGAAGGACCTGAATCAGCTTCATAATGGAGAAATGTATTTCTACCTTCCCTTGGCTTAAAAAGGTACCAGTATGAACAGTCAACACATCACGTCTCTAAACACTTTGGAAGTAAGAGTTATAGCTAGAGGAGGCAGAACTCATTTAACCGAAAATTTCACAGGTTTGTGTGTTGGTCTTTTTTAATTGGAACAAGCAAACAAAAAACTCCATGAAATAAAGTACAAAAAGTGTATGGATTAGGTCAAAACACTATTCTCTTCTCATTTTGCTTTTTCAAAATCTGTGCCTTATATTTGGTAATATATAATAGCTGAGAAATTAAACCAACTTTGAAGTGGAAACTCAGGCTTTTCCATGAAGGCCAAAAATAGCTTCTCAACATCCTTCATCTCACTATTGCAAAGAGAGGTCAGAAACTTGTCAACTAAGCCTCCTTCTGGAAAGCTACAACACTGATTGCCTGGATTACTCCAGCACAGGCAAAAATACTTGGAAAATACTGGAGTGAGACTGACAAGCACCAGTTTTGGCCATTGGCTCCTTCCTCCTGCATGATGCAAGCTGGAGAGCTGCTGCCAGGAATTTGTTCCTCAAAGGGGACTCATCCCCTCCCACTAAATGACCATCAGCTAAGGTTGGTGGCTGCTGGATGAACTCAAGGGTATTTCTTAAAAAGACTTCATTTGAAGAGCTCAAGTGGTGGGAGAACTTACCACATGGGCTGAGTTGCTTCAACTGGTAATGACTCCTGGGTTGAGTGGAATTTCTGCCTCACCTCAATGCTGTTCCCCCAGCAGAAATGCTTTCTCCAAGTTAGCCCTCAATCATCTGTTTGGGAAGAGGAGTCGTGTTGGAAAGACTCACTAGTCCATGTCTGGAAGTGCCTCAATGGAAAATTGTCTTTCAAGCCCAGACTGCCCTCTTTGGTCTTTTTTGCCTCTCCCCATGTTTCAAAGCATGGCTATGAAGGTGAAGAAGGTTTCCTACCAACTGTGCTGATATAAGACTAGACCCTTGTGTTTCCAACAGTCTTCAACAAAATGCATTTTATTTTTCCATAGAGGAAATAATGCCCATTGTTGAGGCAGAAGAGAACATTGAAGAGATGAATCAATCACCTCAGTCTCTGGACCAATTATTCCTGCTAGGCTGTGCAATGAGGCTGAAGAAGAGCATTGTAATTTTCATGGAATAACTGGATCAAAGCATCAAAAGTATTAAAATGACCCTTTCATTATACAGCGCCAGAAGGTTAAGTATGATTCAGACTCCCTGTTGGCTTAATTCCACAGCAGCCCACATTTTAAATCTTTGTAATCATTTGTTAAAGATAAATGATAGAAAAGAAAGATGCCTTTAAGATGTTTAAACTAAGAAATCAAGCTTTTCAAATACCACCTGTTCTGTTTTCTGCATCTGACTGTTTCAGACAGCACGAGAAAGGTATCCTTTCTCCTTTTGGATTGAAAACACGGAAGCTGAAAAAGGCTGGAGCTGCCAGCAATAAGAGATCTGCTGCCTTTTCTGAGGCAGAGCATGAGGAACATACAAGGGAGGACATAAAAATGCAGCTTCTTCACTCTCACCTGCAGCATCTAGGGAAGAATCATAGAATAGTTAGGGTTGGAAAGGACCTTAAGATCATCTAGTTCCAACGCCCCTGCCATGGGCAGGGACACCTCACACTAAACCATGTCACCCAAGGCTTCGTCCAACCTGGCCTTGAACACTGCCAGGGATGGAGCATTCACAACTTCCCTGGGCAACCCATTCCAGTGCCTCACCACCCTAAAAGGAAAGAATTTCCTCCTTATATCCAATCTAAACTTCCCCTGTTTAAGTTTTAACCTATTACCCCTTGTCCTATCACTACAGTCCCTAACGAAGAGTCCCTCCCCAGCATCCCTATAGGCCCCCTTCAGATACTGGAAGGCTGCTATGAGGTCTCCATGCAGCCTTCCTTCTCCAGGCTGAACAGCCCCAACTTTCTCAGCCTGTCTTCATACAGGAGGTGCTCCAGTCCCCTGATCATCCTCGTGGCCCTTCTCTGGACTTGTTCCAACAGTTCCATGTCCTTTTTATGTTGAGGACACCAGAACTGCACACAATACTCCAGGTGATGTCTCAAGAGAGCAGAGTAAAGGGGCAGGATCACCTCCTTCAACCTGCTGGTCACGCTCCTTTTGGTGCAGCCCAGGATACAGTTGGCTTTCTGGGCTGCAGGCGCACACTGCCAGCTCATGTTCATTTTCTCATCGACCAACACCCCCAAGTCCTTAAAGAAGCAATGTAAGATTCTGCTGTAGTTTGTCACTTGGTTGCCCTCCACATTTGGTCCCCACATCTGCTTTCTCTCAACCCAAATTTCTTCTACCTGAATTTTCTTGTAGATTTGATACTTCTTTTTTTTTTTTCCCCAAGCTTAGAAAAGTTGATTGTTTTTGCAGATTTCTGTAAATAGCACTGCCAGCAGTGTGGGCCAGGTCCAGCATCCCAGCTCATCCTTCAAAAACATTTGGCTCCCTTATTGTCGCATGGAAAGGGATGTCCCTGGTGCATGGATGGCAGCACCAGCCACTCACCACCTGCACAGGGCACCTCTGAGATACGCTTGTGTACGTTTTGTACCTCAGATCACTCCCCTTGTAGAATAAATCGTGAAGCATCAGTCTGTCCAGCTGGCAGGACACAAGTGGATGGCTGGGGCCATTCTCCAAGATGGTCGCTGGTCCACAGACCCCAATGTGGGTTTGGGGTATGTCTCCATATAAACAACATTATTATCCTCCCTTATTCCTTTTGTGTGGGATGGTGAAACAAGGAACCCAAAGCTTAGAAATAAACACCAGCACAGAAAGGAGTGTTTACCATTCAATGTATTATTCCCTTGTGTACAAAGTATTTTGCCTCTATAATAGCACACATGTATTGAAATATGATGGCAAATGCAGAAAGACCATACAGACATGTCTTATGGGTCTTCATTTCCTTTTGAGTATAAGCAGAAAGAAAAGAAACACTGTACAGGAAAGTGCTTGCAAAAAATACCTCAGTTTGTAGAAAAATAATTACATTGATATAAAACCCCCAGAGCTGTTTCTTGAACAAGAAATACCTAATGTCCTCAAAGTCTGTTCCCATTTAACAAAGCCCTTTAATGAACCATAGGATCAGTGCTCTATCATTTTTTTTCCCTTGTAGTTTATTTAATATTCATTTAGGTTTCACTTGCTCTGTTAATAGCTGCTAGGAAACTATATGGTAGAAATGAATGTGTACAGGTCAAAATAATATCTCTTTTTATAAACAGACGTTCACTTCATTAGAGAAAATATAAACCTGTACTTTCTAAGCACCACTGTTTCTTTCTAAAGTTCATAGTGCAATTTTCCTTTTTCCCCTACCGAAGTTATACATGAGCAATTATCATTTAAAAATAAATCACTTTTCCATTACTACTCCTTTCCCCTTTCCCTTTTTGCCTCTTGCTCTTTCCCTTTTCCCCTTTCCCATTCCCTTTTCCCCTTTTCTTTCATCAGGTCTGTAGCTGCTGGACTGTAATACAGCCCTACTTGCCTGCGAGATGTCTCCCAGCTGACATGGGTGTGTTGATACCTGACTGTCAGGCTGGCTGACAGGTTTCACTCTGAAGGCTGAACACAGCCCAGTGCACATGAGGTATGAATTCAGGGATCAGATCGTTTATCCCTATTTATCCAACTCTTTTGTAACAGACTGATTACACATCCTTTGGGGAGCTCTGCGAAAGACTCACACAAGATCCTGAGGTTGCATTTGTTAACTGTTTGCATCAAAATTGAAAGAATTATCTGAAGTAGCAGATAAGTATCTTCATTTTTCCAAACTTCTGGCAATTTTGTGCTGAAAAGCTTCCTTTCCTTGTACTTTGTGTTCCTGGCTGCCCCAGCAGAGAATGCGAAGGGGCAGCATCTTCCTATCACTAAGTAAAATTGTGGAGAAAGAGATAAGGGACATAGTCATAGACTACAAAAATAATCTGGTCACATCACCCCCGTTCAATGTGCTACGAAGCTCTGCACAAAGGCGGCATGCCATCAGCAGTAGGCTATGTACAGGCAGGTACTATTGCACAGCCGCATTCAGTGCCTATGGGAGATGGCTCCTCAATTTTTATGTATATATATAACAAAGCCAGTACTAAAGGTCTGGTTGTACATAGGGTGGCAAACAGGCAAGGAGCACAGATGCCTTACCAGGAAGATCCAAAGCAATACAGAAGTAGGCGTAAAGCAGCTTGTTTTTGAAGGGGGGGGCAGAGTTATCTGTAAGTACAGAGTGATCTTGTTGAATTAAGGCTGAAGCTTCCCTTTGCAGATGGTCTGTGGGTGAGTAGGAGGCTGGGGAAACGCTGCAGGTGCCTGCAATGGAGTCCCCTGGCCAAGAGGAAGGGCTGGCTTGGCTGGGCTTGCTGTCCCACATCCCCTGCGGTCCACACTGGCCCCAGGGGAGATAACACTGCAGGGGTGCTTTCAGCTTCCCGTTAGGATTTTGTGACAATGTCCATAAGAACCCGCATCACTTCTCAGCACACAGCCCAGGGAAACATATGGGCTGATCAGCCTGTCTGGGATGAGTTAATACCCCGCTTCCAGATGGAGCAGGAAGCACAGTGGCACATGCAATTAGGAGACAAAGATACGGTTTTTAAAAAACCAAGTTCTCTTCAGGGCCCTATGAAAAAGGGGCTTGAGCTGAAGATCCATCTGCAGGAATTTTCCTAAACCTGGGGTAGATCTTAATTTAGAATCATAGAATAGTTAGGGTTGGAAAGGACCTTGAGATCAGTTTATTTGAACCTGACAATTTTTCTACTTTCTTCCCTTTTTCACTGATAAAGGCACTGGATTAACTAAAACTACAGAGCATTAATAAATACCATGTTAGCACCAAACCAGTGCTTTTAGCACTGGCCACAGAGGTCATGTGAAATTCAAAACATACCTAAAAGATAAAGATTGCTAATGCAACTAGCACTGTATTCATTGTCATGTTTTCCTCGAGTGCTGTCAGCCTAATCCCTAAAAATAAAATTTAAGCACATCTTGTCTATTTTCCTTAACATAAAGACAGATTGAAATGCCAAAAATACCCCTATGCAGATTGTGTAGCACCGTAGAGGGCAAAAGCAGCCCATAACTGAAGGAAAATTACTGATTGAAAGTAAACAACTGAATACAGTGACAATAAAGTATCACTTGTCATAATGCTACATATAATGTAGAGTACGCAAAATGCAGTGGTTTGACTGCAGGATTTAACAATAAAAAATAAAAATAGGAAAAGCAGCCTTAATATCATGATTTTACGTACAAAAATATTAAATCAAAATAAATAATTCCAAACATAAATATTAACCTGTACATTAAGAATATGCAATCTATATACATACATAAACATAAAAAAGTGGAAGGCAGAGGTATTGCATCGCTATCCTTCATTCGTCTCATCTCCGCTTGCAGACAACCTAGAAAATACAGACAAGGTGCACATTAAAGTCAGACCATCATCTTCTGAAGCCGCATCTGCTCCTCTAGGATGTTTTGGGAAGGATTTCCCTTCATGCAGGAGCAGCAGGGAACTTACCATGGCTATAACACCTGAACATCAAGGCCTGTTCCAGATGATGGAGTACACTTCCCACAGTAACCGCCACATTTTCCTACTACTTTGGTACCATCCTGCAGGCAAAATCAGAAATAACATCTCAGGTAAGGGCTCAGGAATAACATGCTGTGGAAGGGCTGGATCTGGGTTATTCTAGTAAGGGTTTTTATAGAAAATGCCTTGAAAGGAAAACAAATTACGTCTAAATCAATCTATGAAATCAATGTTATATTTAAATATATGCAAATGTAATTCTCTTTAGTGCTACCAGGTCAGATGGTGAACACAAATAAGAAAGGGTAGTTTTGATTCATTACATTGAAAGATGCCCAAGGAGATGACCATTTGGAGGGGTATCTCAAGGGTATTTGCTTTCTCCAAACTGCCCCACAGTGAATAACTGTAGTGAGTGGAAAACTCAGCTCATGCAAAACCACATCTAGACAATAACAGCTTCTCAGCTGTGCCTGAGCACGTGAAGGGCACAGGAAAGGTATTTGCAGGTGATACCAAGAAACATCCATTTGGAAGGAAAAGGTCTGGAGTGGCTGCAGCGACAAGAAGGAAAGCAATGGGCTGAGGCTCTGCTACTTGCTAAGGTGCTGTCTCTCACCAGTTCTGCATTTCCAAAGCCAGAAAAGACAAAGGAAAATGTGGAGAGGTCCTGGGGTTAGCCTAGTCTCCAGGAGAGCTCAGCAAGGATGATGCAACTCTGGTCTTGAGTCAGGAGATTAACATCTCCATCTGACCTTCCTCATCCCACCTCTGCAGAGTCGTTCTCCTCTTGGTCATTAAGACGGACAGACAGTCCTTGAGGGGAGCTCAGCCCTCAATTACCAGAAAATTGGACCTAAGTGCAGGACAAGCTTGCACAAAGCATTTATTTTTAAACGAGCTCCATCCTGCCCTTGACACTATTGATCTGTGATTGCAGCAGGCTGCTATCATTTCTTCTCATGATGCCTGTCTCCTGATCCTGCAGGCAATTACATCCTTGGAACAGCACTTGACAGATGCCAGTGGGTGATGGAGGTAAGAGTTGTCTCCTTGACCCTTATTCTTTAAAGTTTGTTTTAATCCTGTTAGCTGTGGTGGTGTCTGCTCTCCACAACCCCCAAGTCGGCTGCATCTTCTTTCTGAAAGGTAGAACAGCAAAGCACCTGCCAGAACTAAGCTACCAGGTCTGTGCTGGTCCCACCTGCACTGGAGGATGATTTGCTGCAATGTGGTTGGACCAGTAGCATTTAATTCTCCTTTAAGAGCACTAGCACTGATGAGGCTCATGGGGCTCCCCAGAGCCAGGGATACCGATAGCAGTACAGGAGAGGATATTTTGCAAATTGCTTTCTATGAAATGGTTATGGTGACATCCGTAAGTTTGGAGAGCTTTAACAGGGGCAGTTGGGATGACTCATATGAAGTAACAGCCAAAAAAGCAGTCCTGGGTTTCTCCAATTTCAGAACGTGACACAGAAGCAACAGTATGTAAAGGCACACAGTGATGGGGGTGTTAACAGGCAGGCAAATTAAGCCATACAAGTTCAGATTTGGGCGTGGGGTGATTCTGAAGGTCTGTCTGGCTTACCCAGAGACCACAGGTTAGTGAAGCCACAGGTAGGTCCAGGGGACAGTGCCCTGCAATGCAGCTGTGAGGACTCCAGTCTCTCCCAAGCAGATAAACCCATCCCAGTGGGACAGTCCATATCCTCCTCACTTTATTAGCAGCCCTTTGGGAACAATTCCTACTGAGGGCACTCGGCTGGCCCATAGACCCTCTGCAGCCCTGACCACATGTGTCCTGCCTGCTGTGTGATATACACTCTATGCTGGACATCTCAGACAACTAATTAAGGATATTACCCCACAGCACTCATGGTTAAGCAGGCTCACCAATTAATTGCAACAACTCACATCAAGTTAAACCCACTAGCTCCTGCTCTCCCCATGCAATTACAGATAACAATTTAATGTCAGATGCTATTCTTTTGTTAGTGTCTACTTGGAAGATGTTACCATGAAACACAACATGACAATTAAAAGCCCTATAAGCAGCTATAACCATAGGTAAAATTACAACTCACTGGGGATTTCTGGATTTCTGACACCGCATAATTCCCTTGTGAGAGCCATTTTGCTCGTCCCGTTAAGGTCAGGCCTGTCCCGTACAGGTCTATGCTGAAGCGACCCTAAAAAGCAAGCAGATGAGCCTGGTTAGCCCAAAACCCCGTGCTTTGGCCTCCTGTGACTTGCCATAGTACCACTTTTCCAACAGGATCTTGCCAGCGATGTTTTAAATGTCTTCCATCGCTCTGACAGTGATAAGCACATATTGTTTGAATCACAGCATGTCTTGGGCTAGGAATTTCCTTCTTGGTGGCTGCAGGAAAGGAGGGGTTTTATCTTGGGTTTTCACTGCTTTTTCGCGGTTTGCCGGCTGAGGGCATTCTTGGCTTTTCCATGGCAAACTGCGGAGCATGACGTGTTCCGACAGCTGATGGGAAAGGTACCCCAGGGATGCGCTGCAGCGGCTCTCACTGCTCCTTCCTCAGCTGGAGAGGGCACACTTGTCCGTGTTTTCCCTGTTTTCCACTGGGTTTCCCCCCTCTGGACTTCAGTAAAATCAAAACTCTTTCAATTGCTTATTTCTTAAAAATGTCCTTCACTTTATTCCACCCCATCTCCAAATCCCCCAAATGAAGGAAAATTAAGGGCTACGCCTTCATCCAACACACAGCCCCCCAGCCTTTGCCTTAGTCCCATGGCACACCCCAGCCCTGCCTGTTTTGGGACCCAAGGAGGGATCATTTGGACACATCCCCAGGCTGACCCACAACCCAGCATGGCCGCATGGTACCAGATGGTTGTTAGCTCTGCTCCTTGCAGTGGCTGCCTTGGGAATGCTGATTTTCTGTGAGGATCAAACTGTCTGGGTCAAGTAGATGGATATTAACATTCATGAGCCTTCCTGAGGTAGGAAGTCAATCCCTAAGCTGCTGAGCTATGCAGAAAAGCTTCAACTCTAAAAGTACGGAGGGAAGGAGATGGAGAGGTTTGCCCTCTACCGTGTGTTGCAGCGACTCCTTGATTAATGCTCTTTGCAAATATGGTCCACCAAATAGCCTGGACTATCCAAACATAGAATCCTGGAACAGTTAGGGCTGGAAAGGACCTCAAGATCATCTAGTTCCAATCCCAAACACATCACTTATCATCCTCCAGCTCCACAAAAGCTAATTGTGCTGGGGACAGGGAGCAATCCACCTATAGCAAAGTGTTAATCAGTCTCCTAAAGACTTTGAAGAAAGTGTATTTTTTCCAAGCAACTGGGCTTGGAATAGATATCCTACATCACCTCCTAGAGCTTCCAAGGAGGTAACTTAGCCTGTGCCCAGCTCCATACTTTTATGGCCAGCACCTCATGGTGCTGGGACAGGCTGGATTTGCCCTGATGCACAGGAAATGTTCAAAACCAGGTTGGATGGGGCATTGAGCAACCTGGTCTAGTGGAAGTTGTCCCTGCCATTGGAGCTAGGTGATCTTCAAGTTCTAACCCAAACCCTTTACTGTTGACTGAGGCCCAGGGGAATGTCCCTCAGCCAGTCCTGACAGTGGCCTGATAATGACCTGACATTTTCACTCATGGAAAATGGAAGGTGCTTCCTTCATGGACAAAATGAAGCTTCCAATCACTAAGATGAGAATGTGACACTCACCAAGATTGGGCTAATGTGATCAGCAGTAATTAATAGAGGACCTGGACATAACAAATGTCACCAATTGCTATGAAATGCTATTGTGAAATACCTGCGGGCACTTGGCTGCACTGTAGCAGTCCCCAGCAGTGGCATAAGGCACAGGTCGTCCATCATGTGTCCGTGCAAACTGTAAATCAGTTGCTGTGGAGAATAGTTGGTGAATAACACGGAAAGAAAGATGCAGGGGAAGAGACAACACAATTGTAAATATGCTGTTTGCTAACGTTGAAATTCACTAAAGCCGGTTTCACACATGAATCTTAAAACTGCTGGATTTTTAATATTAAATCCCTCTATTCATCCCACATGCGACTCCCAGGATGTGAGCATTGACTTTAACAAGACACTTAAACACTCAAACTTCACAGTTCAGTTTAAGCACATTGGTGATTTAGGGCCTAGGTGTAAATAAGAACAAAACTCAAACCCATGACTTGGGTTTTATTTCTCTGTCAGAAAATTACCCACTTTCAAGAAAGCCATGGGACCTCCTAAATCTCCTTTTTAAACAAAGGCAAACAACTATCTCAGTGCTCTCCTGGCTGCCTCAGCACAGGGGTCGGGGTTTCAAAGGGAATTGGGGTATTTTGCTCTGGAGGGATGTGAAGTAATCAAGACTCATTTAGATGGGGATGTGAGATAGCTCCTGCCTGACAGAGGTAGGTGCCCAGCTCCTTTTGAAATTCAAAGGGAGCTGGTATCAAATTTCCCAAGGGTGGTTCTTTTGAGCTCTTTACCTTTACAGACTATTAGTAGCTTTTTACAGACTCATAGACTGGGAGGTCTCATGGCTTGAAAATTAAGTGATTAAAAAAAAAACCCTTATCAGATAAAGAGTCATTTTACAAGGAAGGATTTTTGATTCACTGAAAAACATCTCTGCTAGATGCTGAATGAACCTCCAACAATATGTTGTGCTTTTAAATCATTTGATGGAAACTGATAGTATCTCTGGAGTCAGTGGGACTGAAACCATGACCCTGTGGGATGCTGCAGGCTCCCAGCTCCCATGAATGATAAGAGAGACAGGGTATCACTTATACTGCACAGCTACATTCCCCTCTGCCCCTGCAAATCCAGGGCCTCAGCTCCATCACTCTCCACACAAGTTATTTCCCCATCATCTGGCTCTGTCAAGAGCTTCCTCCACCCTGGCCCAAAGGGACCAGCATTCTGACCCCAGAGGAGTCCCCTGTGCTGGGATCTCCTGACACACGTGTATGTTAAATGAGGTTAAGCCTTCCGAGTCCCATCTGAAAATAGAAGACCAAATGAAATAAAGTCCTTAAAAAGCCCTGGCCTGCCAGGAGCATGCAAATATTCACTCTGCACAGCAGATGTACCAGCAACTGTTTGAATGTCTTTCCATATTATGGAGAATAAGTATGAGCATCTCTGAGGTACTCAACTTGCAGTCTCTAAGCTTAAAGCAGCAAACAAGTGACCAAGTTTCAAAACAGGAGAGCTCAGGAATGTTGCTCACTACAGTACTACTGCTTGCTTCTAGTTACAGCTACATTTGTGTAAAATAAACATATTGTTTTTAATGGTAAGGCCCTGTTTTTACTCACTTATTATTTGCATAGTGTTCAGGTCCAGCCTTACTTTGCTGAAGGTGGAAAACCCAGCTGCTGTGTAATCTTTCCTACACTGGCAGTCTTCTCGTCTGCTCCCGTTATACGGACATTCAGTCGGGTTATGCAATCTAAATCAAAAGAAAACCCTTTCTACTCATGACCGAAAAATATTGCCATGGAAAATAAAACCACTGTGAAGCTCAGGATTAAGGGATTTCCTACCTGTATCCATACACTTCTGAAAAATTCTCTGCATCCCCATTTACAAGGGTCATGTACTCCTTGGGGCTGTCAGTCTGCATCCCAGAGCAATATACCTGAGAAAGAGAAGCCAGAGTTTTGTCAGGCATCCTGTGCAAAGGGATGGGCAAGAAAATCAAAGGTAGAAAGTCCAAGAGCAGAAGTGAAAAGCACACACAGGGTCCTCTTGCACCTTAGGGAAATGCATTAACTATCAATTTGTTGCTGAAATGCACCTTTAATGTCTTCCCTTTGACTTGAAGGAAATATTCACCATCTTCAATGACACCTTTGAGATTTTTAATGTCCTTGCAACTCCTTGGTAATTCACCTGAAACAAAACAGAAACACTTGTAGTCACTGAGCCACTGTACATCAACATTTGTTTTGTAACACTGTGTGGCATCCAAAGCACCAAAACACCTTGTTTATCTTATGACAGGTTTCCCTGAAATGCCTTAGTGCTTAGCTGGATGGCTCCCAGTGCTTGGAAACGCTGCATATCTCTAGTTTGAGTGGGAAAGATGTTGAAACCACGAGAAAGGCAAATCTGTGACTTACAGTCATGGACACTGTGGCATGCCCTCCTCTCTTCAGGTTTCAGATCTGCTTGGCACAAGCTGCTGACCTGGTCATCGTTCGTCAAGCACTGCACTGAGCGGTGCATGACTCCAACTCCACAGGTGACAGAGCACTGCAAGACAGAGATTCATGCTTTATCTCCAGGGTTTCTGGGCTTCAGAAGTACAGGCACAGACTGTTTCTCTTGTACCAAGAGACAGCAGCAAAGCCCCTGATCCTGCAAAGTATTCAAACCTAGACTTAATTTTAAGCAAATGAGTAGTCCTCTTGATTATTAATCACTTCATTATTATCGTCATTAATTGTTTCAAGAAAATGACTGTACTTTGTTTAGCACTTGCACACTTTACTGGATGAGGCATTTGGTTAATGTGAACCATGTGCTCCTGAAATTGTTTGTATTTCACATTAGGAAGGTCATACAAGGGAGAAATCTTCACCAGAAGGCCTGAATGGTAGAAATCCTCTCCTGGTGGCTGGGAGACATTGCTTGGGTCACTGACACGGCCCTCAAAACAAACACAATGTGGGTTGGTACTTTCTATCCATATTGCACCAAAAAAAACCCACAGCCTCCAAACCCTCTCTCCCCTCACCCTCTGGAAAAATCTGTGCAAACAGCAAAAAACTGTCATCCTCAAACAGCTCAAATCAAGGGCAATCTTTATGCTGAAACTGCACAAGTTACTGGAGCTACGGAGCAGCAGCTTGTGTGAGTTGGCTGCTGCTAAGCATGGGCTATGGGAGTTTGGAGCATCTTGCTCCACCTCCGCAGCTTATTTTTTCAAGTACTGGAGAACTGAAAATCAGCTCTTTCTACAGATACCAGGTTGGGCCGCCAAGAAAATGATGCTGCTTGTCTACTGAGAAATGATTAGTCTAAATGACACACCATGAAGGAGAAGGTCTTCAATGGCTCATGGTATTCACAGCTTGTCATTTATTCTTCCTTAGGTTCAGACCCATAAAACTTAACTAAGGAGCTGAGCAGGACTCCCTTTGTCCATCAGAGGTGATGGTATTTTACATTAAATCCCTTTGAAAATCAGAGATGAGAAGGGTCATGGCATATGGTAGTCACTGGGACGTTCAGCAGCCCAAAGTGAGGAGAAAGGTCTGGCTTTCTGAAATGGATACTCCTTGCAATGAACTTGTATTAATGAGTTGGACATTTTACACTGAAATTCTGGAGAAAATACCAGTTAATTGAGGCTGAGCTCTTTGCTGTAACTCCTCTGCCTTGACTTTCAGGGATGATCTGAAGCTTCCTATGGAGCAGGAGCAACTTAGGTTTCAAATGGTTCTGCCATTTACTTTGACAGTTTCCACTGCGTTTTGCTTGATTTGACCCTTGTTGCCTTGTAAAGGTTTGACAAATTCCTACAAATGCCTGAGCTGGGTTAATAAATCAAATTTATGGGAGGAACACCACATTTCAAAGGATGTCAGGAGCACAAGAAGTGAAATGTTATCACCTTAACTAAAACCTGATCTTGTAGTTCAGGCCCCCAAAAGAGGCTCAACACAAATAACTTTAGCAGAAAGGCTAAGTTCTTTCCCCTGCCCTGTTCCAGCCTTTATAAAGAGGAGGTCATGTGGAGAGGGAAGAAAGTAAAATCCTTTTAAGGCTCAAATTACCAGCATTTTGGCCTATAGGTGGTTCCCAAGTCTTGCTCATACACATGGACAAGATCAACCCTAGTTGCCAGCTATCCATCAATCCTTCTAGCACCACACTTTCAAAACACTCCTTTTCTGGCAAAGACCCCACTTTCTGACTAAGCATTCAGCATGACTATCAACACTGCCACCAATTTTGGCTACATCCAAACTTGAAATCATGATTGTACTTGTAGCTGCTGGGACTCCCCCATATGATGGGGTTCAATCTGGAGCATGGAGCCCTACACACACCAGGGCTGTTGCTGCACAAGGGTATTCATTGCATTCATTTATGCAGCTTTTAAGCATTTCCCCACCAAACTTTCAGACCATGTCTCCTGGTGTAAGGAAAAAAAAGTTTGTTCCAATGATTTCGGTTATAAAAAGAAGTTTGCCAAACTCACGCTTCCCCAGTTGCCAACACGCCAGGATGCTGAGACAGGGCACTCCCCAAGGTAGCAGGGCTGGATGTTGGGTGGCTGCGTGCCAGGACAGTTGACTGTGTTCTGGTACCCGTACTCATAGTGGTCCTTTCCGGTGTAAATCTCACTGCAGGATACGAGGCGCTGCTTGTATCCCTTCCCACATGTAACGGAGCACTGCAAGCAGAGGAAGTGCCTGTTAGCACTGCATGCTTTAGGAAGGCTGCCCAAAATGGCAGGGAAAAGCAGGCTTGACAGCTTGAGGGATCATTAGTAACTATTTAAGCCAGCCATGAATACTGTGAGTGGCTACAAGTGGACCAGTGCCCGACACTGCACACACTGTTCCTCCCTGTGTCGCTCCTACAGCTTCTCCAGGACTCCCTACTCCGGGTTGGCTCCTGGGCACATGGAATCTCTCCCTAAGGGCAAAGAAAGGTGCACAAGATCCTTGGGAACTCAGAAGTGCTTCTGTTATTTGGGTTTCTTTTTTTTTCTTTCCCCTTTTTTGTTTTGGTTTGGGTTTTGCCATGGGATGCACAGAGAAAGAAAATGGTCAAGATTGACCCTGAATAGCAGGTACTTGGCAGTAACTAGACAAAAAGGGAAGATTTTCCTTGTAATTAAAGGGCAGACAGTGCTCCTATCCTCTTCACCAACAGGCTGAGTGGGAGCTGGGGAGAGCTGAGCTCTGGTTCTGTGAGGCTTTGCCCACCTTTGTGTCTTCATGGGCCTGAAGTGGGGGGGGGGTGTCACAGGAGGTGAGAGGGAGTGGTGGGCATCTGGGCAAGGGGCAGCCAGGGCTTGATATTAGCACCTTAATATTTCTCTTAGAAAACCACCCAGGAAACCAGGCTTCTCCAACAAATTCTCATCTCTGCATTTCTCCCTCCTGTGCTATCTTGGGTGGTTTGCCTCTCCTCCCCCTCAGCCCCAGCCTGTTTTCTTTTTCTCCCTTTCCTTGTTCTTTCTTTCTAATCAGTGCTGTGTCAGCAGCTGCCTTGTCATTTCCCTCTGCTGCTCCTCCAAGTGGAAAGTAATCCTTCACTCGCAGCATAAGGAAACAGGCTGAGATTAGCCCAGGTCCTCCTGCATGCAGTGCCTGCCACAAAGAAAACCCATCTGCTTTCCTTGCTGAGCCCTCTCCCAGCAGTGAGAGTGAACCTGCTGCCTTTGCTCATGCCAGAGACAACACCAAGGAAGGATGTCCCTTCAGTCACGTCCAGGCTCACCTTTACCCCTGGATGCTCACCCAGACCCTTGCTCATGGAGCTCACTGGAAGGAATAAAACCAAATAAATGAAATGAAATAGCACAAACCCACAGAGGGTGCCTGTTGGAGGCAACGTGCTTTGGAAGAAAATTGCCTCTAGGTATTAGTTAGGATGCTAAGCATGCTGGCATTTATAGTCTTTAATATCCTGGTCTTTTACCACAGCCCTGCTCCTCTCTTTCCAGCAGGGAAACTGCACACTGAAACAACCCCCAAAATAACACCACGCAGCGCTGCCCTGACACTGTTGATTTGGGCTGCAATATGTCACTGAGGCCGGTGGCAAGAGGGGGACAGCGTGGCCTGGTGCAGAACAGCACATCCCCTATGGAGGGACAGGGATGGGGACTCACCTCCGACCACTCTCCAGTGATCCAGACGTATTCGCAGGGTGGCAGCCCGCAGCTCTCGATCTCGGGAGGGCGTTTGCTGGCATCGCAGTAGCCACTGTTCTGCGGTTGCTTGTTCTCATCCACACAGAACACCTTGCGGTACCGGGATGCTTCCCCGCATGTCTTCATGCACTGTTTGCAACAAACAACAGCTCATGCTACACATCGGGGACTTTTGCAAATCAACCCACATCCGGAGCAAGCCCTCCTGGCGGCCTGAGTGAGTAGATGGCTTTATGCCCTGTGTTGGCATCTTCCATTGGTATCACGAAGGCCAAATTTGATGCTGGGTGTTGAGGGAGCATCCCTGCTCCCATCCTCTGGAGCAAATTCCAAATGTAGGGAGAGAAGAGAAACTGAGGTAGCAAGTATTGGGATGGGGCTGATGTGGAGTCCAGTGATGGGACCAAGAGATGCAGGGATGGGCATGCCAGGCCAGGAGATGTGGCAAGGGGGAAAGGGGCTGATCCTCAGCATTTGATAGGACAAGGGGAAACAGCTTTAAACTGAAAGAGGAGATACATAAATATTAGGAAGATATTAAGTATTAGGCAGTTCTTCCCTGTGAGGGTGCTGAGGCGCTGGCACAGGTGCCCAGAGAAACTGTGGTTGCCCCATTCCTGGCAGTGTTCAAGGCCAGGTTGGACAGGGCTTGGAGCAACCTGCTCTAGTGGAAGGTGTCCCTGCCTCTGGCAGGGGGTTGCAACTGGATGAGCTTTAAGGTCCCTTCCAACAGAAGCCATTCTGTGATTCTATTTCAGCCTTAGTAAACACAGCTGTTTGGAGAATGACAACCCAGCCATCCCCCTTCCAACATACACCCTTGGCTGTGGCTGGTGTGGGGGGTTCCCTTCCCCTGTCCTTGCCAGCAGGCGAGCAGCAGCACTCTGCCCTCCCATGGCATGGGGTACATGTCTGCAGCTGCGGCAGCAGAGGCAGCCCTATGGATTTATTCTCTTTTCAACACTGCCCTGAGCAATATTAAGAGCAACCCATGCTAGCTGGGCACAACTGCTCCCTGGGGGCTTCTGGAGACTTTAAGGACTTTGTTCTTTCTCTGCTCACCTTGGAAAAAGCTATGATCCTGGGAGTGGGTATGTGCTTGGAGAACATCTTACAGAAAACACACATAAAACAAACTACATCAGAGTACAAGCAGCTGTCTGGATAAAGCCCTATTTTCTTAAAGTTATATCCTGAAATGGACTTCTAACACTTTCAACTAACTGGATTAACAAGGAGAAACATGCATGAAAATAATCATTTTATGTAACATGCAGGAAATGTCTTCCCCTAAGGAAAAGGATAAAACATTCAATCAGACCATCCCAATTTGTACAGAAACACTACTTGAAGTCAGATAGGACTGTCCCAGTTTAATTTAGTTAGAGTCTCACCCTCCAAACATCATTTCCAGCCTCCCCAAAGTGACTCCTGCTTTCCTGACTGGCCCACAATTAGCAAGTTTATTAGTGGTTTCAGCTAATTGCAAAGCACAGGCACTGTCAGGCCTTCACTTTCCATAATTAGCTGTCAGAACCAAGACTTTGAAAAATCAGATCAATCCATAGGAGAAGCAGCAAACCAGGAATGTCACAGCAACCTTGGTTGTAAATATTTAGTAACTGAGCAAAGTGGAGGGCAATGGTGAAGGAGAGGCAGCCCCACAAAGCAGCATCTATTCTGAAGGAATAACTTAGGAGCTCTCAGGCAACAGTCAACACTGCAAAATCCGTAGTCTGCCAGAAGACCCCAAGGGCTTCGTGTGCTTTCAACCTTATTTACTCTCTTGCTATAAAAGTCCTTGGACTAGAAGCCTCTCCCAGGTCTGTGCCGAAACACAGTGATCCTATGGGTATTGGAGGAGTTTGATTTCCCCAGACAGCAAACAAGCTGTGCTATATTTGCCCTTCTCCAATATCTCCCTGTTATATAAGTAAAATCTGGAAGGGGGTTTATACATGTGAATAAGGAATCATTATGTTCCATCATCACGTAGCTTCCCTTTCAGGGGCAGCATGAACCCCAAACCTTCCTGTTACTTCTCAACAAGGAACTCTCCAGCGCAATGAGAGCGGCGCCATGGGATGCTCAGAGCCTGCCTTGCCTCTGATTTGGGATACACCAGCACAGCACATGGTCATTAGCACAGAGTGAATCGTTTCAGACCTCTGCTGCTCACATTCAAAGAAGGCACCTTTCAAAGATTAGGAAAACACAAGGCTGATTTTGTCTCCTCCCCTTAATGTATAATTAAGCCTAAATTTGCAAAGTACATTGGATCAGGCTTAATTTTAAAAGGATGAACAACCTCTATGCCATCAATGCATCTTTTGACACTGGTTTTGAAGAGTTATCATATCAAAAGCCCTTCCTTGTTTAAAATCATTAGTTGCTGATGAGAGATTGACAACTTCAAGCACATACCAGCCTGCTTTGGGTTTCTCTGCAAATAATGGTTACATGGCAAATAAACTTGAGCCAGCCCCTGTGCATTTTATCATCATCAGTAAATTAAAGTTTGATTATTTGTATTTTTAGGTATAACTGGCAATTAAATTAATCCCATTGAGATATTAAATATGGCTCAAAGACAGCGAGGCCATCATAAAATAAATCAAAGAGAAGCACTCCAGAGTTTCCAATCAGCTACCCCAAGGTTATAAAACATTATTCATGTAGGAAGTGGACAGTTCAGCTAGTATGAAAAGGCTATTTTTCCTTTTAATATGGTGATAGATTTTGCATGAAATCTCATGTTCATGACTGATCTAAATCTCCCACAAAACAGAGGAGCCAGGGTATAAAAGCTATTGATAGCAAGGGCTGAAAAACAGCTCAGGCATTTGACAATATTCATCTCTTTTGCCTCATTTCCCATATTCTGAATTGTTTTCCTGGCAGTTCAAATTAAGAACAATTTCAAACACTTCTGCAACTGTTTTGGAAGAGTAATAATAGTAATTAAAAACCCCAAAGGCACAGCTTTGCAAAAGCATTCTTTGGCATCTCATTTTAAATCAAAATCTGACACAGAGATGAAATGAAACCCCAAGCCACGAACACTCCAAACATGCCTTGGGTAACTCTGCAATCCCAGTCAGACAAGGATTTTCCCCCAAATGGCAAATGTCAAAGATTCAAGCACTGCATTGCAGCTTCCAGAGAGGTTCATATTAAAAAAAACCTTTTTCTCCCCAATATTCCCTTTTTCTTTGTGACCATGGTCTGAGTTTTACTTTGACATTAACAAGGCCCTTTCTATTGAGTTTCTTCTCCCTGGTGGGGGTATTGAGGACAGCTAATTAATGGCGATACACCAACAGAGCAATAAATGGTTTCCAGTAAGTTCCCTCTTCCTTTCATGGGCAAGACCAACTTTTTTCATAAAAATAACAACAAAAAGGAACAATACAAAAACCCATCTTTACAGATTCCCTTTAAAGATAAGAAATCAAGAATAAGACAGGGCTGGGATGTTTATTTTACATCCTGCCTTTCGTATCAATTAGGGTTCATTGCTGTTCCCTGCTCAGAGATACTAACGCAGTCTCTGCCTCCTCACTACGAATAATATGTAGCCCCTACTTATGGCTGGGGAGAAGCTGCTATTACTTTCTTTCACCAGGTATATCAGAACAAAATAAGAAGTGCCCAGAACTGCTTGGAGTCAGCCAAAGGGCAGAGCTCACATTTGGGATCTCCTGCATGTCTCTATTAATGGTTATTTATGGGTGAGGAAACTTTCAGCCCAGCTTTCCTCTAGCAAAGCTCCCAAGGGAAAAAAAAACAACAACAAACCTCTGTAACACAGTAATTTTTTTCCCAGTGTTGGGAAACTGAGGAAAATATCAACATCCACCTCCCACCAAGGGCTTGGTAGGGTAGAAGCAGGCAGAGGCCTCTTGCCACTGGTTTGAGAAGTTGTAAAAGTAAAGCGAAGAAGCAAAATGATGGGGTAAGAGCTGCGGCTTTTCAGAGCTAATTACACCATTGGATAAGGATTGCAACTGCATGCTGTTTGCTGACCTACTTTGCCGCCTGTAAATTTATTAGCTGAGGAAATTTAACGGGCTCTGTAAAAGCAAAAGTTCATCGCAAGGAATTTGCTCGAGCCTCCTGGGCTGTTCCTACATTTCTTTTCCAGGCTAGGATGTTTTCATTGGGTACCACTGAGCCATCAGCTTAGCTCTGAATCACAGAATCATAGAATAGTTAGGGTTGGAAAGGACCTTAAGATCATCCAGTTCCAACCCCCTGCCATGGACAAGGACACATCACACCAGACCATGTAGCAAGCTAAACTTATTTACACTATTCCTACCAGGCCAATGTGCCTAGTATATTAGGGGATATTAGACAATGTCACACACCCAAGTGCTTGCAGTCTGGGGTGCTCAGCACAGTGAGGAGCTAAGAAATAGCTCATGAAAGAGGAAGGATGAGAGAAAAACAGGTGCTGACCTCACCTTGAATCTTTCCTTGCAGCAGCAGAGAAGCTGCACAGCCTCTGTACATGTGAGATGCTTTTTCTCTTATCAGTAAATTTGCTTTTCCTATCTTCCCCCTTTTTTTCCTTCTTTTTTTCCTTAGTGACACAAGGGCAGGCTCTCAAGTGCCTGTGAACACCAAGGCTTTGAGCAGTAAGCCAGCAACACTTCTCTATCTTCTGTTACCGGAGCATGAGGCCCCGTTTTGCATTTACACCATGGCCTCTTTACAGTGTCTCAGCAGGCAAAGGAACCTCAGCCAATTTCATTCCACTTCAAGACCTCCCTGGGCCATGCAGGAGCAATATAAAAGCAGCCTGACTGTCAGTGAATGCTGGACCCCTCCATCCCCTGCATCCCCATGGAGGGCCCATGACGTGCAATCCCCTCCTCCCTATGTGACAAGGACATCCTCTCCATAGGAGTGGTGGCCCCTTTGCAGGTGTGTGACACAGGAGTCAGCTCACCAGAGCTGGCAGCTCCATCACCTTTCCCATTTCCAAGGCTGGCAGTCCCTGGGAAGAGCCTGGGACAATAGGACAGGGATGGATGAGGGCTGGGGCAGGGATAACTAAAAACTGAATTAAGCCAGAACAAAATTCATCATTTTGGTGCCTGGTCTGAGCTCTTTCTGCCAAAACCTGTTGTATACCTCAAAGCCTGCCACAGTGCACACCATTTCCTGTGGGACACTGCATCTCACCTCTGCTTATAGCTTGACAAAAAGCATGGACCAGGAGCTCAGTGAAAGGAAAGAGACGGCAGAAGGGGGCAGAAAAGTGGGAATTACCAGTCCTTCAAACCCAGAAGCACAGGGCTGACTGCTGGAGCAGCACAGCAGGGCTCAGCCTCCAGGAACAGACCCAAATCTGCCCTACCCCAAACCCGCTCACCATTTGCATAGGTCCCAGCCAAAGACAGGGCAGCACAAAGCCATGTATTAACCCTATCGAGGTATTTCTCAGCTCCCCCTTCCACCCAGCACATGTGAGTGTTTCCTCTGCTTTATCTTTTGGAAAGCCCAGTTTGCAACCCCAAAACCCCATCCTTCCAGCACTGATCTCCAGCCTCAGCAACTCCCCATCTCCAGCACCATCCTGCACCGCACACGAGAGCACAAGCGACGTGACCCCAGGGAAGGGAAGGGGGGGACCCCGCTTACCGCTTGCCATTCGCCAGCTGCCCAGCGGTGCGTGGGGCACTCGGGTTGGTGGCAGTCCTGCTGCGGAGGGGGACGGCTGGACGGGTCACACTCTGCCTCCTCGGCTGCCTTCGGGGTGCCGCTGTGACAGTGGACGGCGCGGCGCTGGACACCCCGGCCACAGGACACCGAGCACTGGAGGAAGGGACAAAAGGTGAGTGGTGGTCGCAGCTTCACGGTAAGTTCTGTGGGTTCGCCCTCTGCTTTGAACTCAGCGGCTGTGATAGCAACGCGCTAAAGCCAGCATTTAAACTTCCAGGGGAGGCTTTTCTGCAGACTGAAATCCCTGCTCCGCTCAAGCAAGCAGGAATTTTGCACTGGGCTTCAGTGGGGTCAGGATTTCTGTTGCAAAAACCTCTGGAGATGGATAGCCACACTGCTAAACTTAAACCACAGCATGCCAGAGACAGGCTCTGCCTGTTGCTTCACAGGCACTCAGCTCAAGAAGGTAATAGCTCAAAATGTATCAAATGCCACAACTGGAATGGAGTTTAATGAAAAGCGAACTTGGATTATATAGAAGAAAGTGTGTAGCAGTAGAAAGGTAAAGGTATGATACAAGCTGGGGTTTCTTTCAGTGAGCATCTGAACATGCCCATGCACACAAGCCTGTTAGTTTGTGAAAATAAATGTCTTTTTTTTAATGAACTGCATTTCACATTTCCTTCATTACACTGTGGGCACATTCCTCCCCACTTCTAGGCACAGCAAAAAGAGCCCGAATTCCTCTGTTTCTCAGACATTTTCAAATTATCATCTTCACTAAAATGCTTGTAACAGCTTGTTTTCAGTTTCATGCAACATTTCTTAGTGTTGTGACTGCACACTGTAATATGTTTAGCAGTACTTAATGTCCCTCTGGTATGGATTCTTCCGGGCTAGATCTTAAAGTATACTGTATAGATTTGGAATAAAGAGAATTTGTATTTATAGAAGAAAGCATCTAAAAATCAGAGGTATGTATTTACAACACATCTATTACAGTTAGCCATCTGCTGAATTAACCATCAATATAAATAATCTTATTAATACATCAGGAACTAAGAAAACAAGTTTGCAGCCCGTTATTGCAATACCCGTAGAAGCGAGACTTCTTAAGGCAGGGAATTAAGCAGTGCCTAATGGGGAAGCAACTCTCTCTTCTGCAGAGTATTCCTTTGTAATTCTCCATTTGCTTTACTATCCAAATACCCCATAAAGCCAAGAAAACCAAAGAAAAGCTGACTGTGAATATCTGCCTGGCTCCAGATATTCGTTAGATGATGGAAGGGACTTTTTTTTTGTGTAACTTTTGAAAGTAGCAGTGAGATTTCTGTCACTGGTGATGCAAATGCTTCCCATATGCTGCGCTGCTGCCCTCTGATTAACAGCACTGTGTTTGTCCTATGCATTCCACAGGGAACAATTAAACTGAATAATGGCCACAAACTTGGAGAAACACGTACACCAGGATGCATACCATGCTCCAAAATGCGTCTTGGTTTGCATTTATCAGTCACCTAAAAGGCACATGCCTGGGTATGTTATGATAAAGGAGCACTAGCGATGTAGTGGGTCTTTCACAGGGGCTGTGCTGTGTGTGACACCCAGGTAGAGTGGGTCTGGGGAGACAGAGGTTGGTACCTGTCTGTGCTGGGCAAAGCACGACACCAGGTAAAGCCATAGACTCATTTCACTGTGTGCCTAGGTGAAACTTGGCCCCTGTGTAAGCCCATGAGAATAAATGCTGCACCCTGATCGAATGCGTGGGAGGATTTGCAGTGGGGGAGTGAACTGTTTCACTGCATTTATGGCTGGCTTCAAAATCACACCATTCCACTCTATTACAGAGGTAAGAAAAGAAGGTTTCTAACATCATTTTCATCCTGTCTGTTTTAATCCAGAACAGCCAACCTCTGTCTACCTTGGGGAAATACAGCTGGTTGACACTGCCAGAAGATACTCAGTCTGGGGCAGACAGCTTTTGCTGTACCTATATATATTCTCCTAGGGGATGCCATGAGTCAGGCAGCCTGTTAGTCCTTTCAACAATGTCCATATGTTTTCCCAGGAGTGCTCCTTTCCCCACTGAGAAAGTCAGTCACCAAACTGCCAAGTGCCAGCACAGCTATAGGGAAGTTCTACCTGATGCTCTAGCTGATTTTCAGACCAGCCTGGATTTCAGCTTATAGCTGCAATGTGTAAATACCACACAGCAGAATAAATGTTGGTATTTTTGCTAAGTGAAAGGTAAAATGGCCATAATTGATACCACTTAGGAGATGCAAACATATTAAATCTGACATTTCAGTGCAGATACAAGCACATTTAAAACTTGGAGAAAAAGCCTTTTTTGCTTGCCTTCTGATACCGCAGATATATTAAAAATGCTTTGCTGCAGGAAAGTGGATTCATAACAATCTAGAAAATAATTATGCAGCCTCTGAATACAAAACATCCAGAGAGAAAAAAACCTGGAAGCGAAGCACAGCTGCCAGCGGGGATTCAATTTAACCATTTCTGTATTTTTTAATCCTGATTTTTGAATCGTTCATTTTACAAAATGAAAAAGAATAAAACCACCCCCAAAACCTTAAAGGTACATGAGGTCCTGTGCACATGTGGTGACAAAAAAGATGCACTCCTATGGGAAAACCCTGCCTTATGTCTCACATAGACTTTCGCTGGTTTATCCAGGATGGAAGGCAGCCAGCTCACAGCAGCTCAGCTTTGGGATTATCTTTCGGAGGTACTTAGACCTTCAGAAAGCTTTTCCTTGATCAGATCGAAGAGCAAACTGATCAAGGCTCCTCTTTTCAGCAGTGGTACTGGTGATGGGGAAGGTGACACGGAATTATGGGGCCCATTTCGACCCTGATCAATCTATTGGGTATTCAGAGTGCTGAACCCCTGCCTGTTATACAGCCTTAATGAGAAGTTCTGCACCTAAATTCACCTTGGCTCTTGGATTTAGTCTTCTGCAAAGCCATGAAAGCCCTGTGCTCTCACATGGCCATGGCTGGTGCCCTGAACGTGTGATGGCCACAGCTCTTCATCTGTCACAGGCAAAGCTCTGCCAGCACGAGTGAGGATCAGGATACAAGGAAGCCATGTCAGAGCTTCCAAAAGCCCAGCTTGATAGTGCAGAATGAGTGTTTCTAACCCTTTATTTTTCCCCAAGCAAGATGCTGGCTGGCTGAGCACACCCAGCATCAGGCACCTGGGCTGAGGAGCCACCCCTGGAAATGCACTGCCTATTCTTACCACTAGCATACAAATATTCCTTAATTGCCTAGTCACAAGAGATTACCTCAGGCCATAAATCACCTCATCCTCCTATTACCTTGGGTTTCTTTCTCCACTTGCATAAAATTAACTCTGATCATGCGGTAGAATGTTGGGAATTTTAAAACACATACTTGTATCAACTAATATGAGTGTGTTTTAACGCAATCAACAGACCATTACATTATTACGTTTACAGTTATTAGGTGTAAAAAAAATACTTTAAATAAGGATCAAATGGGATATGATGAGACTACCTAATGGCTTCAGGCGGCTTCTCAATCTAGCTTCCTGTATAAAATTGAGCTTTCATTCCTGCAGGTAATAAAGGTAATAATATTGAGCTGATTTCCAATATGGGAGCATTTCACAGGGCTATGCACAGCTACCTGAGTGCTCCCAGCCATACCTGAGGTAAAGGACCCAGACCTCAGTAACTGAACCTCCGCACTTAGCCCTTGACACACATAATGGCAAATACTCCTATCCTATGAATTCAAAGGTAAGCATTAAGAAAAAGTACAAGTCTGAAAACAATTATAGCACACCAGTGGCTTTATTGTCTTTTTTAATAGTCGACATTAAACAACGTTATATTGTCCTTGTCCTAACATTTGCATGTGTGCCTGTAGCAATGTTAGTGGTTTATCTTTCAGGGAACTTGAATGAGAACTGGTGTTTTGTACCTTAATGTGGAAGACAGACCTCAAGAGAACATGATGTTTCACAAGTTAACAGTTCATTTAGTCTAGGATTTTCAATACCTCTGCTGATTAGCACACTAATGAGGTAGAGGGGAAAAGGGAGGTTCAGAGAGAAAAATGTGATGCAGCAGATTCAAGGTGATGACAAAGACATTATTTTTCAGGAAAACAAGGATCTGCGGTATGCTTACAGCAAACAAAATGCTTAATAACTCTGAACACTTTCACATTTCCAGCAGCCTCTGCTCTGTGCATCAGTGTCTGACTTTTTAACGAAGCAAAATCAAGCAATGAGCTTGTTAAGAAACAAAAGGCAGAGAAAAACATTTTTAATGAAGAGCTCTGATTCTACGTTAAGCTTTCCCAGGAAGCTGATAATAAAATTAGTTTCAGATTTCTCAGAACTAAGGAAGGTCTTGCTTGGGATGTGACATTTTAAATAATAACGATATTAAAACCACAAATAAGTAGTAGATTCTCTTTAATATTATCTACTAATGCCTCTACTAGCAGAAACAAAATAAACAACAAGGAATTGACTTTCAGATAGACACTAAAAGCAAGTTGCCATGTTTTCAACTGGTACAAATCTCTGCTGTCCGTGAAGCTACGCTGTTGTTTATCACCTAAGGTTCTCACCCAAAACTTTTCACCCTTAAAAAACTCCAGAGGACAGAAATGATGGGAAAAGCAGCTTCCAACCAATTTGAGGGAGGAAGAATATCCAAGGGTGCACAAGGGTATACAACGTGTCTCACCTGTCCCCAATCTCCTGCTTTCCACTTCGGACATCTGCCCCCTCTGCATTTCTTTTGCATGCTGGGCTTAGCAAGGTGCTTGCAATAGTCTTCTTCTATATGCCTCCCTTCCTTTGATAAACAGTACACACTGCGGTGCTTTTGGCCCCTTCCACAGGAGACAGAACACTGTAAATATAAAGTAACAACAGATCAGCTTTAATGCAGGGCCATCTATATGGTTATGTATGGGCCATGGCTACCAAGGGCATTTTCTTGTTGCTGGGCCAAAAAACACATCCCCAGGTTCCCACAGAACAAGGCTTAAGGGGGATAAGGAAGGGCAGAAATATTTCCATTTGCACTTAATATTGCATGATATTCTTGGTCAAATCATCCCAAAATGCCAGTATCAAAATAGAGAGAGCAGCTGACATTCAGCAGGGATAACACGCTGGATTCCTGGCATTGCTCCAGTGGTTTCAAAGGAGCAGAGTCATCTTACAGGGATCAAGGCAAGAGCCCTCAGTATCTACTTAGAAGAACTTGAAAGGAATTATCTCCATTTACCTTGGTACAAAGGGAGGTCAAATGTTGGTAAATCAGGAGAGTAAAGTGTGATATACACCTTTACAGAGGGGAATAACTGCACAAAGGAAGAGGCAGAAGGGAAAAATGCAGTTTTGCCATGCCCTCGTGTTAATGCTTGTATCAATTTTACCGGTGTAGACTGATTTACTTGTTTTTTTTTAACCTAAACAGACTGAAATCAGGACATGCTCATCCTTTAGATTTATGCATTTTGAAACCAACTCAGAAAGTAGCAAGAAAGCAGAGCCTGAAGAATCAAAGCAAAAAGCAAATCAGCAGGTATGTTAGCTGTAAGCTTTGTAGTGAAGGAACTAATTTCAACCTCCCTCTGCAGGTTCACTGAACTTTTTCAAATGTGACCACTTCTGGCATGCAAACCCCAAGCAACTTCACTTTGATTTCAGATTAGTCTCCTCCAAAAGATTTAGGAATCAAAGGGGTCTGCAATCACAACAAGAATTTAATATGACAGTTCCATGTAGAACAAGCCTCTTACTCAGCATGATGCACCTAGAGACTCAGCTTCAATTTCTTCATTACATGCTACGTCATAAGCACCCTGGTTTAATCCTTGAGCACAAACATGCTATTTCAACCACCTCTCAACATAAAATGTTCTGATTTCTTTACAGAACAGAGCAAACATTCAGAGATGAGGCTTCTACCTTCATTTTGGAGGCACTCCATCAGTATATTTCCTAAGAAATAAATTACAGCCCAAGTTCTTCCCAGCCTATGAATATGTTTAAACTTAAAATCCGACAATTTATATATGTAACAGATCTGGAAGATCTGTTAGAACAGAAACTGGCATATGCATTGACAGCTGTGATTACTTTAAATTACAGCCATACTTCCAACTCATTCAGCCCACAAAGAATCAGTGAGAGAGCAGTAACTTGCTCCAAAATGAAAAAGTTCAGAGCAATGTGGAGAGAAATGGATGTAACTCATCAGACCAGACATTGCTGCTTAAAATCTTGTATAAGTAACGTCCTGAAAGGGCTGTTTTTATGCTACAAGGTGTTACAGCTTGACAAAAGGTAGCCAGCCCACCTCCCTTATGATCAATAAGGGTTTAAGGGCCAGTAATGCTGCTCCTCCACCATTAGAGAGGTGGGGAAGCCAGCCCAGCCTGGGGCACGGATGGCCACCTCTGAGTTTTCCTGAGCCCAGTTCCAATTTCAAGATAGGCAAAAAACCCCCCAAAGAACAACATTCAACCTTGCACTGAGAAACAGAGGAAATGCTGTCCCTTGTTCTAAAGTAAGACTTTCTCACAAGTTACCCAGATTCACAAACTTCACTTTTTTTCTTTAGCATCAACAGAAAAAAGATTGAGTTAATGTTATCCTATTTTTATAAGCCTTCAAATTTCATCAGAAGTTCATTTTTTCACTCCTTCTACATCTCTCCCCAGGCAATGAACGTCAGCAATAAGAAGGAAATGTCAAATCCTACCAAACCCAGTTGTAAACTTCTAATGCTTTTATCCATTTACTATCTTTGGACTAAGCAGCAGCACTGATACTTAAGCAATAATTCAAGTGCTCCTCAGTAAGTGCTTTCCATGCAGGTTGATGGCATTTTACTGTGACAGCCAAAGCTAAACAGTAAACTTACAGACTTGATCAGGACTCTCTCTTGCCCCACATATCCCAGGCAGGTACAGCCTAATGCATCTTTTCTCTAGTTTAAAAAATGTATTGGATCCTCTACTTATTCTAAAAGAGTAATATACTTACTCTCAATCCTTATAATAATACTTATTCTAAAGGAAGAATAACCACACTGTGCACCAAGGCAAGCATATTTCTGGGGACCTGAAGTTGGTTGATAAATATTTGATCTCACAAATAATACAGTGCCAGTCATTTCCAAAGTCATTATCCCACATCTACAAATTGCTTAACTTTAGTATGGTGCCTGATTCTAACATTTATCTCAGGATCAAACAAGAAGACTGCATAGATACCTTGGTGCACTCAGAGGCTGAAGCCTAATTTGCCTAATTTTGTTAATACTTAAATGTAATTCCCAGGATGCTGGAATTAATAATTCCTGTGTCTGTCTTCAGTATAAATCAAAGTTAGGCAGTGTGCATTTTTAGATCTAGATCACCCATTTGCTTTCATGCACATGTGAGTTATGATCTTATTTGCACTGACAGAAAAGAGAGACGGAATAATCCAATGTAGCCAAGTATCAGACACTGAAAATTCCTTT
The DNA here is from genome assembly GCF_034315485.1 of Pezoporus occidentalis. Taxonomy (NCBI): domain Eukaryota; kingdom Metazoa; phylum Chordata; class Aves; order Psittaciformes; family Psittacidae; genus Pezoporus; species Pezoporus occidentalis. The sequence continues at coordinate 2,284,340 of NW_026915483.1, forward strand.
GCAAAGAGACTACTTCATAATTGCCTTCTAATTCATCTAAGGTATTTCCAACTTTAATTTGGCACATAGATTTTAAGCATATGTGAGCTACATGCAGAAAACAATTTAATAATGGGCTTCATCTCAATGCCATGTGACTTAGGGAAGCCACTGCCATCAGCCCCATCATTTATTTTGGACCCTGGAGAAACTTTACATTTCATTATCAGGACTTCTCATCACTTTTGATATCTATCAATAAGACTGCCATAGCGAGGTAAGCTTTGACCCTGCCTTCTTTACAAGATTTGAGTAGCACAGACAAACCTGCTCCTTTCATACTTCTCCTTTTCTTTATTTCTTTGCTATCTCCCACAGAAAATACCTCCAAGTACTGGGGATGGACAGGCTGCACTCTGTGGAACAGGAGTCTTATTCAAGGCTCTTTGCAGTCAACAGAAATACTTCTACTGGTTTTCATCACCTGTGGATGCAGCCCTGGAGGTGTAGCCAAGGTACTGTATTGACTTTTTCCATTAACTCAGCTTTCTATAGAGTCCAGGATCTGTTGTTGCCCATGGTCAACCCGCCCTCTGCCTCCACTCAAGTGGGGGGAAAACGTTGCTCTGAAATACTGTTTCCTGCCTGTGACTGAGGCACAGCAAATAGCACCCCTTGGTGAACCTGGGAGGGTGGCCAGGCATGGAGAATGGTGCGAAAACAACACATTGTGTTGTTTCTTAAGGAAAAAAAACACAAGAAACAATTTGACTGTGGTACATAAAATAGTAGAGAAATACTATTTCAAAAAATCAGCTATAGCCATTACACTAAAGACTCTACTAAACCTTCCTCTTGTTATTATCTTCATTATCTCCTCAACTCATCACAGTCACACCTGGTGCTTTACATGGAGAACAAGAACAAAAGGACTTTCCTAAGAGCATTAGAGCACAGATTTAAGGGGGCTATGTTTATTACATGATTAGTTTTGTTAATATGCCAAGGACTGGGGACTGGCATACTGCTGAATCATTGAAACAAATATACTGTCTAGTATAAATAAAGTCAAGAAAAAAGCTTAAATAAATATGACAAAAACATTTCCATATCAACTCTTTCCAAAAAGGTCAGAACATGATGCTAAATATCTCCTGCAATGCATCACTCTGCTCCAGCGCAGCAGCAAGCTTATGTTTGTGTTTCCACAAGAAATTTGTTTTCTGTTTCAGAGTTCAGCAATGAGGAAGATCATTCTGTTCTACCAAGTATGTGCAAAATTGCTGTAAACTAACCCTTGCTGCATTTCCTATTCTGATCACAGAATCTCAGCGTGGTCTGGGTTGGAAGGGACCTTAAAGCTCATCCATTTCCAGCCCCCTGCCACAGGCAGGGACACCTTCCACTAGAGCAGGTTGCTCCAAGCCCAGTTCAACCTGGCCTTGAACACTGCCAGGGATGGGGCAGCCACAGCTTCTCTGGGCACCCTGTGCCAGTGCCTCAGCACCCTCACAGGGAAGAGCTTCTGCCTAATATCTAATCTAAACCCACTCTCTTTCAGTTTAAATCCATTCCTTCTTGTCCAATCACTACGTGTCCTCAGAAAAAGCCCCTCTCCATTTCTTGTTGGCCCATTTAGGTAATGGAAGGCTGCAATAAGGTCATCTTTCTGATATTTTGGACAATGAGGGTATGTCTCATTCATTAAGACTTCTCTAAATAGAAAGGCTGCTACTTGATTCACTGGGCTGGTAGCAGGGTTAAAAACAGAATATGTACCCCAAAAGCTCTTAAAAACTTGTACAAAATGTCTGTCTGGTTGTGCCCAGGTTCTGAGCCTGCTGTGGGAGACCACGACCTTCTCTTCTGCACAGGGAGCTTATGCTGGGAGCAAGGCCAGGCTGGCAGCAAAAGGACTCAAAGCCCTGGGCACAAATGAACAAATCCTGATGAAAACGAAGAGGCAGCAAAGAACACTCAAGAAGAAACAGCAGCTCCATTTCTTGTTAACTTTGTGCACTAAAGAGCTGCTTGACATGGGACAGGAAAGCAAAACAACAGCAAGAACCTGGGGACACTCTTCCCCCCCACCCCGCAACGTGAAACGCTTCAGAAAATGCTGTCAGATCACTTTTCCGTGCATCAGCCGACGATCTGGGAGGTATTTGAGATAATGAATGCAAGCTGTGGTGATCACCAAACGAATTCCCAAAGATAGGTATGCTCTGATAGCTCACCAAGGGCAGGGCCGGGGGCTGGGAAGAATTAGACTAAAACCAGCTTTATCAGATTCTGCCAGGAGCAACTTTTTGGAGGAAATTAAAATAAATCCTTGCAGGTTTAGATTTCCACACATTAAGGATTATATGGAAAGTAAGTAAGCCCTTGTTCATCCTTTCCAACTATCTGAGCTGAAACATATGCTGGGTGAAATAAAACAGAAAACCAACAGAGCCCTACAATGCTTTACACCCTCTTTTCTGTGAGGGGCTGTGCTCCTGCATGTCAGCAAACTTCTCCAACGATGAGCAGAGCCCAGCCTTGCACCCTCACAGTTACATTTCAGCGTCCTTTATTCTATATCAGCTCTTACTATAACTCACACTGCTGCTATCAGATGCTGAAATCACAGCCCTGTGACTTCCACACCTTTGAGATCTCCCAAGGACACAGGACATGAGCAGACACACCGCCAAGGAAAGCCTGGATCATTCCTCACCAGCTGAACCTTTACTGGAAGTCTTAAAATGCTTGAGCTGTGTGTGTGTTACCCAGCAATAGAGACTCTGTGGCATCCAAACTAAATTAATTATCTTCACAACAGCAAGGTATTTAGCAGGTAACTCCCTTGGCTTCAGTGAGACAGTCAACGAGCTTAAAACAAGGGTTCAGCTCCATGCTATGATTTCTCCAGTGGCTGCAGCATCTCAGGAGATGTTTAGGGAATGGTTTCTTTGAAACCTTTTTCTTTCCACAGATCTGTTTTAGCATGGTCTCATGCCCAGCTGCATTGGCATGGTGAGAAGTCCATGCCTGTGGGCTGGGAACATGGCAGGGAAGGATTCATCCAGCTGGGCTTTCCTCTCCTACCTTAACACACACAGCTGGGTGATTTTAGCTCATACTAGGCCAGAAAATACATCTGATTTTTGTATATTTAAAAGGGAAGAGTAGTCTCTATATTCAAGGCAGGACAGCTGCACCAGAGACCTGACCAAAACACACCAAAGCATTGCACTGCAGTTTGAAAGAAGCTTTAGAAATGCTTAATCAAAGCAGACTCCCCAGAAAAATAGGAAGATTAGGAAAAATACATGAACATTAAGGATTTGGAGCATGCAGTTTAAGTAGGTTTGTGAACACTGCCCAGAATCCCTATGGAAATGTCCCAGGGAGCCCACCCAGAGGGGCACTTGGTGGGCCCAAGAGCAGGCTTTGCACCAGCATCGCCAGGGAGATCTCCTCTCCCTGGAACAGCCATGCTGGCTTGGCCTGGCTCTCTGTTGCACATAGGGTCTCCATCCTCCAGCTGTTCTGCTCTCAGCTCTGCAGAGACACAGAGTTTCCCAAGTTTCTCAAAGGAAAAGGTTCAACTGGATTGTTGCTGCAGCAGAGGGAAGAGTTTGGTGTGTCTGGAGCCCATTCCTCCAGCAGCCAGACTACCTGGAGAAAAGGATGATCTTGGGTTCTTTAACTACTGCAAGATTTAAAGCCCTGTCAATACACAATTTCCCTGATCTAGGAAACCTCACAAGATACATGGGAGAAAAGCAGGTAACTGCAGTAGGAGAAGTCTTGCATCTTCCCTTCTATGGCATCCACTTAGTAAATAGCACCTTCTCCCCCTCTTTCACCTGCCCTCTTTCTTGTTAGATCCCACACAAAGACTTCATCAGGTACAGAAAGCAGCAGGGCTGTGAACACACGGAACTGCCTTAAAAGCTGCATCCCTGCCCTTTCCCACGCTATTGAACCCGAACAGCAAACAAGCAAAAGCCCCCAAATGGCCGCTGAAAGTCTCTCCAGGGAGTGGGGGGTTAGATGGCATTTCCTCAAATCAGGAGGAGGTGTGTGAGCTACCCAAGGACACTGGTATAAAGGCATGTGGAAGGCACTGATGGAGCCTCTTTTCCATGCTGTGGCACCTTAAAGAGAGTAACAATTAAAGCAGCAAGCAGCCCAGGCTGACACTTCATATTTTAGTGAACAGTTGTATTATAATGCCATTTTATAATTCCCATTTAAAGAATGGGATTTTCCAGTATTGGATGGAGTGAACCGCAGAGCTCTCTGAGGAATGCCAGCCCTATTTCGCAGGTGTGTATCACACCAGGGGTTTGTAGGAGCACTGGGCTGCTGGTTTTATAAAGACAAATCCTGACTCAGTGCAGTAGGGATCAAATATTGTCAGCCTGCAGACAGTCTTGAGCATCAGACACATTTTCATCTATGCTGCTGGCTCACTCAGCTCCCTTGCGAGCTAGTAAAAATTAAAACATGAATAGAGAATTAAGTGCCTTTGGAACAAGACTGAGCACATCATTTTTCCTTAATGACTGCACAAATCAGTCACCAGGAAAAGTTACAAACACAGTAAATATCTTTGTGCTTAGTGTCCCTCATCATCACACATCCTTATTTCTAAACGCTACAACCCCTAGGATCTGAGCAAGAGCAATTATTGCAGTTTGGGGTATACAGTGTGAATACGGAATATGGACAAAAACACACACAGACTTCCCAGCTTAGGGATCTGTTTGGAGATGCTGAACCTCACTGCTCATCCTTGTGTTCCTGCTCTAACCTGGCTCCTGTAGTCTGATGCATATTTCAGTTGCTGCACTCACAGACGGTGCTTTGGGAGACAAATGGTCCCAACTACTGCCCTTTTATTTATGGCTTTATTTCTCTCCTGCATGTGTGAGTATGTGCATATGTGCATGTATAAGAGGTCTGCAGACTTTATGAAGCCAGCAGTCATGGATAGGCCACACCTGACGACATGGAGACAAGCCAACCATTGTTGAACAGCAGTCCCACCACTTGTTCAAGTTCAGGCCAGCTGTGCACAGCCTAAAAACAACCATCTCACTGAGAAAATGTATAAGGGGGGACCTGTAAAAAGGCAACCATGGAGGCATACCAAATGCAGCCAAACAGCCAATGTATTTCTTTGGGAGGAGAAAGGCAAGTATTTTATAGTAAGTTGGGACAGAAGCATGGGTTGGATGGTAAGAAACATCAGTGAACAGTAACGGATTTACCTGCTCTGAGTGGGAAGGTGCACTGAGGAACTTGGGAAAAGATGCACCATTTGGAGCAGGGGAGGAGTTTAAAGATACAAGAAAATAACCTTCCTGAGTCTAACCACTGGTCCAGCTCTTGGCAGTAGCATAGGAGAGGCTATTGAGGGAGAGCAGATGAGACAGGGCATTCTCTGCGGTTCATCACGCTGGTACCTCCCCAGCCTCCCCAGTGACCTCCTCCTGGTCACTGGGTTAGGGAGGTTAGAGGGGACACTGCTGCCCAGCCTTTTACTCCTCCATCAGATTAAAAGACACTACGTTTAACCAGTAGGTCAGATCACAATGGGTGCAAAGACTAATGGATGCCTGCATGGGAAGAGCGTGGATTACAACAGCTGAGAATTAAGTTGCAGGAAATCAAGTCTTGTGAGGAATGGATGCAGCAAAGCACTTGAGTGCAGGCTCAGCGTTAAGCACACAGTGCCACAGGGCCTGATGGGCTTCAGTGCTTGTTTTCCTGCTCATGGAGCATCAACACTATCAAACAGGGGACAGCAGAACCAGTAGCAACAGTATACCTATATAGTTCTCCTTATTTAAGGAGAAACAGGACTAGCAATGAAAGATGGTAATGATAAGCAAACAACAAAATAGAAAGGAAAATAAAAAGTGGAGATTTTAAAGTAGCAAGAGAGGAATAAAGTGATGCTCCTCTAATAGGCAGCTGGGTACCACTGGCTTCACCCACCTGTAACTGTGGCTCTGAGCCTTGGCAGGGATGATGGACACTGAGCTGAGGAAAGAGCTGCAGGAGCATCCATCGCTGCTGCCCCAGAGGAGCAACAGGGTGAAACTCTTCGAACAAAAACCACAACTGCGTTTACCCTCTGGGACAAGCCCTGAGAAGGGCCAAGGCAGTGAACAGGTAGATTCCCATCTATGACCCAGGGATGTGAATGTTTGGAATGGCTGTGGAACTGGGCACCGGTGGTGGGATTCTCTGGATGGGTGTCACACAGCAGGGACCATAGGAAAGGGCTGAAATGGGTCTGGTTTGCTTTTTGTAAACAAAAGCAAAGAGGGATGCATTGTCAAAGGCCTTTTTCTGACTGGGAACCAAAGCAGACAACTTGTTGCCTTTCATCAGCACACCAAACAGGCGGTCCCTGGAGTCAGTATGTCTGAGTGATCCTGGAGAGGAGGCAGCCGGGAACTCAAGAGGGACAACAGCCTTGGTGAGCCAGCCTGAGCATACAGTAAACAGCTCTGAGATGGAGACAGCTTCAGACAGATGGCTGGGTATAGCCATAGGCTACCAAGTTCTCATTTTGGTCTGGAAGAGCTTTATTAAAACTTCACTAAGGCATCTATTCCTACACGTTTTTTTAAAAGCATGTGAGCCACCCACTGCCTTCCTCTGCCTGCATTATGGGTGCTGGGATCATTTATGCAGCCTTTGCATTTATCCTTTCCCCCACAGGCTCTCGGGGTAGGACTGGTTTTGTTAGCTTTCTGATAATATCTGGCACTATAGAGAAATACAGACTTGCTGTTGAAGTCTCAGAGCCATCATCATGTGAATGAAGGACAGGAAAAGCAATGTGAATCACTGAGTGACTGAAGGGTTCATTTTCAAGGCTGGCTTTGTTATTGCAAAACATGTGTAAAGAATCATACAGCAGCTCAGTAATGCTGCTGTCACAGCAAATTTGTTTTCTGCAGAAGAGAGGAAGAGAACAGCAGAGTTATATACACTTGCAACCAAATCTGCCTCCGGTTATCACTTTTGCCTTAGCAAGAGCCAACATCCTGCCTGCTACGAGTATTATCAGAACAACGACATGGAGAATATTGCTGTTGAACACCCTATTTTCAGCCAGGGAATGGGGAAGGCATTTCATAAACAATGTGTTGGGGCTTTGACAGAACTAAATACAAATAACCTGAACTTTCCACTGACACCAATGTTAAGATTAACATTCCTGAGCATCAGCTCCCTGACACAGATGGAGTCCAGGCAGTTTCCCCTGAGGTCAAAGCCCCATCACTGCTACCTACGTCCCTGCAGCAGCCAAAGAGCCCTGCGAAGATGTCAATACCACCAGCTTCCAGCAAACACAGCAAACCTGAATTCACATTGACAATAACAGAGTTTGGAGCTTAGCCAGATAAAATTCTAATTATCTTATGCCAAGCTTCTGATTCTTCATTGTGAGATCGAAAGGCCCTCAAAAACTAAGACAGCAGCATCTCTGTCTTATCAATAAAGAGCTGGGAAGCACATACTGCCATTTTGCAGGCACAAAGAGCTTCACAACCATTGCATTAGCAGCTAGAACTTTTGATACCCAAGAATGGTAAGTACTTGCCAAAGCAGATTACTTTTGAAATTGTAAGACTCTTCTGAGAGAAGAACCTCAAACAGACAAGCAAATAAACAATTTAAAACCCCACCAACCTATTTTCCACAAGTCAAAGCCAAATGATTACCACCCCAGTGCTTTGAAGCTCAAATGACTCACCCAACTGAACCAAGACAAGGTGCTGTGTGATGTAACTCTTCTACCTTATCTGTGCCCATTTTCTAACTTGGAAGGAATGAGAAGCCCACAGCATGTTAACTCTGCATTATTAATAAATGGTATCAGAATACAGTTGGACATTATGGGAACCTCAAAATCTCACATGGATTATTACAAGGAGCAAATCTGCTCCCAGAGAAATGGATTCAGCCCTGGGTTCTAAGTGAAGAGATGGGTAATGCCCTCTGGGAACATCTCCCTCGTTCTGGAGAACATGGCAGGATGTCCCTCAGTATCCAAGAGCATGCAGGGAGATCTGCTTTCATACCATAGGTCATTCAGAGGAGCTAAAAACACTCTCTGTATCCTGGTGACAGTTTCTGCATGTTTTCTAAAGCATTATTTTAATAAAAAGATCAGGTCTATCACATGCTGTACAAATCTAGAGTGTTTTAATACATGTTCTTAAATAAGCAAGGAAATGAAAATACCACCTCCTCTTAGTCGTCTTTGAACACACATTACAATGATAAGGCATCTCACTAGTCTCCTGTTATAAAATTATCATTTACATACAAAAAGCCATTTATTCACTTAATTATCTCTTTAAAAACTGGACTTAACCAGCTAGATAAAAATCACTTCTTTTCTGTATAAATTCCCAGTGGAATTTCACCTGAGGACTGCGGGTGTTGGACTCTTCAGACTCTCTCTGCTTTAATTTGTATGTATTTTATAGTACTAATTTCACTGAAACTTGAGTAAAGCTGAGACAATGTGATGCTTGCAAGAAATTCGTTATCCAAACTTTGTAATTTATATACTTTCAACTGTGTTTAATTATTGAGAATGACAGTTTCTGTTGGAGAACACAGCAAGTAAAAGAAAAGCAAGTCAAAAGATGGAACATCGCAGTAGCATTTCAGAAAATTTAGTTAAAGTTACCAAAACTAGGTATATGATCTTAATTTACCAAAAGACTCAAGAAATCATTATACAAATTCATTTATGATTACATTCTATTTGTCTTTAATTTTCACTGTTCAACATTAACATTAAACATCGTAAATGTATGCAATATTTATATAAAATTAAATAACAATATTGGAAAAATAAATACACTTTTACATAAATACATAAATCCATACTGCTGAAAAGTTTCAGCTAATACTATACTCTTGTTTCAAAAGTGACCAAAAATATGGTAGTGACACTCCATCCCAACAGATGAAGTATGTACAGCTGACAGAATGATGTTTGTAACCGATGACAGAGCTAAATCAAATCCGGGTGATACCACACTAAAGAAAGTAAAATTTGGATGTTACTACCTACAGTAGTAGCACGAGGTAGACATACATGTGGAGTGGTCTGCAGGAGGGACACGGAGCCCTGTTGGCCCCACAGGTACAATTCAGTTTTCAAACAGCTCTTGGGTCCCCTACATCAGAGCCAAAGGACACCTCAGTAATAAGACTGAATCAAGTCACTTTGTGGCAGTGATGGGGCTCAACTCTGCAGCCCCTTCCCTGCGGGAGCCCCATGGGTAGATGGGAGGAGATGCTGCAGGCAGGGAAGGATGTCTCTGCCCTCAGATTGCCTGACATGCCACCTCTCCCAGGAGAGGAAGGAAGGATAATTCACCAAGGCTAATACGAGTAAAGTCAAAGGGATTTTTCCTAGGTAGAAAAAGAACAACCAGAAACCAAACCACGAGGACTGCACCCTGCATTTCCAACAGAGAAGATTGGGCGCAGCCCTGGAGCCTGCTCCTGAACAGCTGTGAAGAGGCTGAACGCTGAGCAACACCAAAACGCAACGCAACTCTGTCCACACTTTTGGTTCTTGCAAATGGTCCAGCACAGGGAACAAAAGGTTGGCAGCAACTCCCAGCTGGTAATTCCACTGGGAAGACACCGCATGGGTCGCTAGTTCTGTTTAGCTCACCTAGCTCATTTTTAGCACCAACTATATCAGCATACAAGTGATACATTAGCACCTCAAATGAAGTATTTCAGATCACTGTCCCTTGTACTGGTTGAAGCACCGTTTAAATGCCAGTTCAGCAGTTTGATGGCTATTGCATAGCTCACTGAGGTATGGTAAGGATATTGAGGAGTGGTACTGAAGGCACCCACAGAAACCAGCGTGGTTACGTTTTAGTAAGATGACTTTTCAAACCATGACAATTAAAGAAGTCCAATACATTACAAACAGGCCTTTTTTTTTTTTTTGCATATAAAGTGCTTTTAAGTCAGATTAAGGTTTTTTTTAAATCCTCTTCAAATGCTTTTATAACAAAATATGCAATAAAGGTTGACATTTGTTTGAAGGCCACTCCAAAACTGGCAGGTCTGTTGTTTCCAGTGCACCAGGAGCATCCCGAGCAGTACTCACCCTTGTACAGGGCTCAGCCCCGATGCACACTGGGGCTCTGTGCTGAGCAGAAAGTGCTGCTCTGGGCAGGGAGCATTTCAAAGCTGCAGGGCCCACAACAGCATCCCAGCCCTGTCGTTCAGGGCTGCTCCTGCCCTCACGGAAGTGTCTCTGTAGCAGACTCCTCCAGCAGCAAAGGAGCACCAGAAGACACCTCTGCTCCAAACACTATTTTGTTATTAGAAAACTCCCAGGGCTTTTAAGCCTTTCGCCACCTTGCTGATCTAATGATTTCTACAGCAGAAGCTGGAGATCAGGCCAGACAACAGCTCTCCAGAACCAGAGATGCACAAGAATAGTTTACAAGTGCATTTACACAGTACATCACACTCATGTATACACAGGAAAAGAAATAAAAGTAAAGGTGCGACTGCAAATGTCCTATACGGCTGTGTGTGTGGGCAGGTAGGGACATACACACACATCTATACACACTCGTACATGCTTGGGAGTCAATGCAATTTAGTCCAGATTTTCCCCTGTCATCTTGCTTTTGGTAGAGAAAACACAACTGGGTAAAGCAGGAGGTGCACAGTGCAGTATTACCATTAAATACCAGAAAAATTTAACTTCAATGGCAATGTACTGCTTAAATGCCAGATTTAAATCCATATGCAAAGAACTCCATCAGAACCAAGACTCATAATGCACAGCGCTTGAACAATGTAATAACATGGACAAAAGTGGCTACCTAGCAGAAAGTGCTTTTCAAATTAAAGGACTCGAGCTCCCCTAATGTAAGCCCTTCCTGAACAGTTGTTACTCTGAATATATTGTCAATAATCCTCTTTAAGTGCAGTTTTAAGACACGAAGCATTAGCACCTTCGTTTGAAGCAAATTAAATCTGTTGTTACAGGATATCCACAAAACGGTTCACAAAGAGAAAGAGTTTATGGTCGTACCGAGCTCCAAGGACCAGCGCTCCAGGCAGCATCTCTAGGACAGTCCTGCACATTGCACTGCTCTCTGTCTGGTGGCTTGTCAAGGATTTCACAGCTCAGGTCTGTAAACCTTTCTCCATTAGGGCGCTGGCACACCACTAGCCGTGTTCTTGTCCCTGCCCCACATGGCTTTGTGCACTGGAAGTCAGCAAATGACAAAGCAATCACTGCCTGGGTAGCAGAAACACTGCTGACCAGTCATGCTAAGGACTACCACCTCCTGAGACCCAACAGTTGTTTCTCTTCCCAACCAACCCACTCTGGCCAAACCCCCCCCACCACAAGCTGCATGTCGTCAGACAGGCACCAGCTACTTCAGCTTCTCTCTTCCCAAATCTGTTCATTCTGCTCCACAATGATACTGCCAGACCCAACATGATATTGGAGGTTAACATCCTAATAGTTCATCTCAAATTAATTTGCAGAAGGAAGCATGTTTTTATTACAAAAAAAAAGGCCTTCAGTTAAACTTCTCTTAAAAAGAAAATCTCATTTTTCATAGAATTCGCTTTTGCCTGGGAAGAAAGTTCCCCATGACAAATGGAAAGCAAAACACCACCAAGCAGTTGCTGGGGCTCACTCATTTATCAAAGCCTGCCTTTCAAGCTCCAACCTTTCTAATAAAGATCACCACAATATCCACCCTGTTCTCCCCATTTTTCAAACAACCTGCACAGGATGAATGCTGCACTCACCTCTCCCCAGTTGCCATAAGCCCACTGAGGACAGGGGCCAGACTCGCATGATCTCTGCTCCACAGGTTTGCTTTTCTCGTCGCAGTTATTTGCAGTGTATCCGTTTTCATCCTGGCACACCACGACCCGCCGCTGGAATCCCCCTGCACACGTGCTAGAGCACTGGAAGACACAATTGCCCATGGCTTTGTTGAGTCCAGGGATAATTTTGCATTCCCAGCTTCTTCCCAGTGCCTTGCACCGTGGGAATGCACCGCTAGAAGTCTAATACAGCTAACAGGCATTATTAACTTCAAAACCCTGCTATTACTAATAGCAGTGCAATGACTTAGGTGCTGACTAAGCAAAGAAAATAAACACAAGCGTGGTTTTAAGCAGGTGAGTAATCTCTACTGCCTTTAATGTAGTGTTTGACATCCCATTTGTGTTTAATTCCCTTCAGGGACTTCCATGATAAAGTGCTGCAACTGGCTGGGGTGAGAGGAACTGGCATTTAGGCTCTGCTGTGCTTCGGCAACAGCTCTGCACAGCTGTATATGTCCCAGGATACAGCCAAGAAGCAGAGGCTGGCCTTTGCCTCATGGAAAATGATGCCATTAGCTTTCTGACTAGTGAGTCTTGGAGATACAAAGTGTGAGAAGCAATGCTTATGCCCTACTGCAATGCTTGTGTGAGCAGAGAGCAGACACCAGAGAGAAAGGTCTCTCTCTTCACTATGTGCTGACTTAGGGAAAAGCATGGAATAGCCCAGGGAAAAAAAAACAAAACCTCAGCAATAAGGAAACAAGGTCACTTACAGCACCCCAGGGACCAATCCTCCACTGATTGCCTCCTGGTATATGTGCACGGTTTCTGTTCAGGCTGCCTCCAGGGTGCACTTTCAGGCGATGATCCGGATAGAGGAAAGGGTGGATAGGCCTGCCATAGTCATGGCTGTTTGGATGACAAGGAGACATGGAGCAGTCTTGCTCTGTGGCAGGGAGGTCGTCTGGATCACACTCACTTCTATCCACCAGCTGGTCACTGTAATCGATGCAGATCACTTGTCGCGTTGCCTTACCTTGACCACAAGTCACCGAGCACTGTGTTACAGTGGGAAAAGGAGACATGGTCACATTTCCAGCTTTGAAAATCAGACAGCTATTGCTAATAAACAACAGCAGAAAGCTTTAATCTCCCCACTTACAGAAGGGCAAGTGTGACATTAATGAAACACTAATGAAATTAATTAATTTCCAGCAACGAGGACTACAAAGCTCTAATGCAAGAGACAGCGCAATGCTTACAGAGCTCCACTCCAAGGCTTTCCACTGCCCACATGGTGTCACAGTACACATTTCTGTGGCTGATGGCTTCGGGAGGTGGAAACAGGCTGACTCGTCTGCCACAGAGCCCTGGTCATCCCGACAGCTGACGTATCTCATCTGGGTACCCTTCCCACAGGTTGCGGAGCACTAGGGAAGAGCGACAACAACTCCACTAGAAACTTTCCTCATATATGTTACAAGGGCTTTGGAATGAAAAGTTGGTCAAATGCTCTTAAGAATATCACATTGTCTACTGGAAAATAATGCTAAAGTATTAAAAACACATGCTTACCGGTGTCCAGGATCCAAATCTCCACTGCGTCCTGTGAATGCCTGATAGGGATCTCTTGGCTTCAGGACTATTTGGATGCGGAGGACATGCTGCTATTTCACAGTCCTGTATGCGAAATACATGAGGGAAAAGAGGGAAATGAAGAACTTGCAGATGTTGCAGTTAAACCACCTCCTTTTCAATGTACTTATGAACAACACATAATGTCTTGAAAATGTGACCTGCGTGCTTGTGTGTTGGCAGGCTTTCCCTCATGTCCTGTTGGTGAATCAGCAAAACTTGGTATCAATACCCCCAGGGGCTCATATGCAGGAACTTCAGTGGACTTTTGACTTATTAAGAACTCTACAAAAGGGATCCCCATAACTATGTGCCATCTCCATGCATTAAAACCAGATGTTTTTGAAGCAAAAGATGAAAGTTCATTAAGAGACTTTCTGGTTCTGGTATGAACACACATCTGCAAATCAGCAACTTTATCTCCCTTCAAAGCTCCTTTCCTTCAGCACAAGACCTGCAGCACACTTAATAAAGGTTAAGCTACTGAGCTGATTGTGACCCTTTGATTCCCTGCAGCCCACCAGACCACCTATATCCATACACACATTCATCACACACTAAGCATGCAAGGTTTTGGGGATGGTTGTTTCCTTCTGCTCAGCCTTGGTACAGTGCCTGACAGGAGGGCTCTGGGCCTCCTGGGAGGTCTGGTGACAGAAATGGTGAATAGCCATGACTTCACTCCATGAGCCTATGAGTAAGTCATTGCCAAAAGGGAAATTAATACTGATTGTCACCACGAGAGAGAAAGCAGCTCTGGACAAATGGCACCAATGATATCCGCACTGCTGTGACTTTACTTACACTGGAGATGTGCATGCCAAATGATGGCTGATGACAAGTGGGTTTGTTACCCCTTGACTATAGTATCTCCAGACATAGCGAAACGAGCCCTTTACTAAATGTTGTGGCCCTAGTCAAACTTACCATGAGGGTGCTGAGGAGCTGGCACAGGTTGCCCAGAGAAGCTGTGGCTGCCCCATCCCTGCCAGTGTTCAAGGCCAGGTTGGACTGGGCTTGGAGCAACCTCCTCTAGTGGAAGGTGTCCCTGCCTGTGGCAGGGGGTTGGAACTGGATGATCTTAAAGTCCTTTCCAACCCAAACTATTCTATGACTCTATGATTCTATATGTCACACAGGACTAAAGCTGGGCAGGGCATCAGCACTACAACTCTCCTAGATTACAGACAGATGGTAATTTTCTGTTTTATTCAACTCCTTCAGACACCCTGGACACATTCTTTGCTTGAAATGGGAATTTACATGTTTGCTTCCAAGTACCAGTGAACACAGCATGGAAAAGTCTCTTCAGCAAATTTACAGTGGGTGCAACATCTCTCAATTCAACTGGCCCACAGGGTGTATCTGGAACTGTAGCTGGCACATTATATTGTCACATGCAGCAGACAAGAAATGATGGCCCCTGGCCATCATTTGGTACCACACAGCAGAAGTCCCGCAGCCAAGGGAGCCTAGGTTGCAGCCAGGCATCCCACACCCCATGCAAGCCAAAGGAGATGTCTGCTGTGTTAAGACCCCAACCTCTGAGGCTGGTAAGCCCTGTCTCATTTTATCCTTCTGGTCTCTGGTTTTCTTCCCATGTACATCTTCTGCTGCTTCTTTAGCTCATAAGCTCTTAGTGACCAGCTTCAGCTCTGAATCTGCACAGCCCCTCACACAACCCATCCTATGACTAGAGCTCCATGGATACAAGCCATAAGCAAAGTCCCACAAAGTCCTGATGCCCTCACAACAAGTCATCTTTTTGGAAATCTGGTGTTTCAGAGTGCAAGGTTAACCACGTTAGGAGAGGGTCTGGATAGAACCCCCTGAATATGGCTTCTCTGTCCCATTTCTACCATAACAGACTGCTGTGCTACACCTTTTCAGTGGCTGCATAGGAAACCAATATACTGCTCCGCATGGACTGGCATTCAGAGCCCTGAAACTGCAGCTGGAGTACCTCCATACACACACTGTCAGAAGATGGAGCCAGGATGGCAGGATTTACCTGGGTATCTGTTGGCCTGGTTGCAGCATTACACTCATTATCATCCACCACTGACATGTAGGTGCCCACAACACACTTCACTGCTCTCATCTGGTAGCCTTGGCCACAAGTTGTCGTGCACTGAGAGAGGACAAAAGAAGTGCTGGGTCTGAGTAGCTGCTTCCAATAGGCAGTATTAATCAGCCCAGCCTGTGTTTAGGCACGCAGCACAAGCAGCAAAAACAAAACGCAGCTTCCCTCCAGGTTTCTCTCCACTTCATGCATTTCAGCTTTAAATTAGGTCAAAGTTTTAACTCGCTGTGCCCACTAGAGCCTCACATGCTTCACTTGCTTCCTTGGGAATGAATGTGCGAGCATTTAAATGATTAACTTTGCTGCACACAGTAAATCACAGTCTGGTAGAACCTGCATCATATCCTCCTTTAAAACCAGTTGTTCAGCCCCATGGTAGCACAAGCAGCTAATGAATAATATTGCTGATGGGAAATCAGTCCTACTGGGACAACTGGTCTGGGTTTGTTGCTGTGTTTTTAAGTCAAGAGCTAATAGCTTTGTGGAAAAGGATATGCCAGAACACTCCGGGAGAAATGAGCGACTTGTATTCTAACAGGGAAAAAACCACTCAACAACCCAGAAACTGGAAAACATTAAAAGCAACAAAAGCTATTCAAAGGGAGCAGCTTTGCTGTGAAAATTAGGCCATGTATTTACATGCTTAAATATGGATTTAAGAGTGTAACCTTGGAAACCCTTTTTTTTAAACAATCACGGCCAATTTAGTATGACAAAGATTAAATTTAGCACACAGGGCAGGTACTGTTACTGCTGCCCATCTGCTGAACCCAAGCGAACAGAGGGCTGCTTTGCTGTGCAAGTCAATTAATGCAGTTAATGCCTTTGATTTTGGATGAAGGGATAGTACCCAGCCTCAGCCATCAGCACCCTGGTCCCATGGTCTGGGGAACCCCGTGGTACCTGGCCCCATGGCCCCACTTGCCACGAAGCACACTCTTGCTGCTGGCATGTATGCACTGACTCCGGCTTTGTTTCAGGATCACAAAATCTGTCATTTAATCGATCTTCTCCGAACTGGCACCAGGTCTGGCGGTGTTTGTGCCCCTTTCCACAGGTCACCAAGCACTGCAATGAGGAAAGCACAAGTTCAAGCAGTGCTGGGGATGAGCTAACAGCTCAGCATCAGCCCTAGCCCTGGAGACCAGCTGCAATCACTGCACTGAAAAACTTGTGAGTATCTTTTATCGAGACAGGATTGCTCTCAGGAGATGGTCCAGCACAGAGGTTGGAGCATGGAGAGCACAGCCAGGCTGGGACCCTTCAGCACAGGCAAAGCAAGACCACAAAGGCTCTTGACTTCCAGCTGCATTGAGACATGGAGCAAAGCCCCAGCACTGCCCTGTGGGGCACAACATGAGGCAAAGGCTTGCAAGAAGACTTGTTCGGGTTTCGAGTGTGGATGTCAAGGGCCTCAGCTCACGTGTGCTTGTGATGATGGCGGCTCGACCCAGAAGAGATATTTTGCAGAGAACAATCCCTGTTCCCACTCAATTGCTGTCATTATTTTCTTAAAGAATGTGATTCACAGAACCAAGAACCATTTGGCCTGAAGGTGACAAGCAGCCTTTGAAGACTGCTCACCAGCATCCCAGCTCCTGCTGCAGAGAAAAGCCTATCAAGATGTGGCTTTGCTGCATTGCAAAGGACACCAGCAGCAGTGGAAGAAGTAACGCTAATAAACAGCAGGCAGAAGGCTGAGCAAAACATTAGTAGGGCAAAATCCTGCCCTCCAGCGACAGCCAGAGCTGCGAGGGCTCATGAGGACAATCTCAAGGGAAAATGAGCATTTTTCTTCCCAGATATGTGGAGAAACCATGGAAAAACTGGGTAGAAATTACTGCAGGACTGGAGAGGAATTAACCCCTGTGGCTTGGCAGGGAGGGAAACAGCCACTTGATCAGTGACCTTGCTGCCTGTCTCAAGCCTCCCTGTGTTCAGGCTTGGGGAGACCTTCTGCAGGAGGCACAGTGCCACCATGCCCTGGGGCACAACAAAATACCATGGATGAGCAGGGACAGAGATGTCTCTTTGCATGCATCATCCCCTCAGTGTGAGCCCACCCTGGTGACCAGCACCTACTTCGGACCAGTCGCCAGTCTTCCACTGGGGGCACAAGAAGTCACTGCATCGCTGCACTGTCAGCTTCTCCTGCTGACTGCATTTGCTGTCATCCAGGACATCATTGTAGGTGTTCACACACATGGCTCGCCGCCGCCGCGTGCCCCCACCACAGCTCTTGGAGCACTGGGAAGGAGAGACACTGAGTAAATACTTTCTGCCACGCTATTATGGGCTGAGAGCATGTTTATGGCCTTCACCCCCTTTGCAGTCAAGACTGTGAAGAGACCGCAGAAAAGCTCTGGAAGAACAATTTGTACTTTAAGTAACAGGCTGTTACTCTATATATTCCTTTAAAAAGTCAATCTTGATGAGCTTAATAAAAGCACATGGCAACGAGTTTCACAAACTCATTCTGGGTTATAACCCCATTATTACTTTTACAAGCGTTGCCTTTCAGTTCTCCCAAATGGTTGCTGCTCATCCTCATTTTAGGAGAGATTAATTCCCTCTAACCAGCCAAAACCACCTCATCACTGTGCCCTCCCTGAAAAGTCCCAGGCTCATTATTCTCTTGGTGCCAGGCTCGCACTCAGTTTATGGAAAAGCTGAAAGCCATAAAGGATAGAAATTTCAGAAGTTCTCTACTGATGATAATATGTCCTGCCCATTCCTGGCTGTGGTGCTGGCTTTCATGGGAGAAGTGTCCAAGGCCAGGCTGGACAGGACTTGGAGCAACCTGGTCTAGTGAAAGGTGCCCCTGCCTGTAGCAGGGGGCTGGAACTGGATGAGCTTCAAGGTGCCTTCCAACCCAAATCAGTCTGGGATTCTAAGACAGCCAGCAGAGCTTTAACATAATGAAAGCAGACCTTGGGATGCTTAAAGGCATAAATTAGTTGAGGGAAATAAGGAGTAATAAGGGAAATAAGTTGAGGAAAATAAGGAGTACCAGACCGATTTCAACTACAGCATCCTCCAGGAAAAGCAATGAAAGCAGAATCACTGCAGCCAACTCTTATACAAATGCTGCTTGCAAACTTAACAGCCTGACACATCCCTGCACAAGAAAGAGACCGTGTTCACCATACCACTGAGCATCTCTTACCTCAGTCCAGGCTGAATACCGCCACCCTCCCACATTACAGTCTCCAGTACACTTCTCCCTTGTGCTGGGCTTGGGCTGGCTGCTGCAGAACCGGTCGTCAACCTTCTCTATCTTCCCCTCCAGCCTGATGTACTTGGAGCAGTAGATCTCCAGGGTGCGGTACCCCAGCCCACACTGGGCCGTGCACTCGCTCTTCCTCGCGATGTGCCACCTGAGCCGAGGAGAGCAAACATCAGTGGTGGGGCTCTGGGACCCTGCACGTAATGTGCTAAAGGGTGTTTGATACAAGTAAGGTTAGGCTCAGGTTGCCCAAAGAAGTGGTGAATGCTCCACCCCTGGCAGTGTTCAAGTCCAGGTTGGACAGAGTCTTGGGTGACATGGTCTTGTGTGAGGTGTCACTGCCCATAGTAGGTGGCTTGGAACTGGATGATCTTAAGGTCCTTTCCAACCCAAACCATTCTGCAATTCTATGAATAATGAATATACACCCTTGAACTGGAAGTTTTGGCTCTTTGTAATACTTCCCAATGCTTTCTGGCTTCCAAAACTCTAAGACAATCAATGCTGACATTGCTCCTTGCAGAAGGAGCTGTCACCAGGTCCCTCTCACAGGCAGCAAACCAAACATGCGGGACCATGCAAGGTGGCCAAGAAAGGAGCAGTGCTTTGAAGGCTTTCCACCCCATGTGCCTTGAAGGGGTGCCACCTTGGCCTCTAAAAACTAAGAGCTGAATAATACAGAATCATAAAATCTGCACAGGCTCTAAAGGCACTTCCCATGGCAGGATACCTGTAGAATAGTTTCAGCTACTCAAAGTGTGAGTGAATGACTTGCTCCAAGACACACCAGCCCCAGAGGGGTCAGTGGGGATTAGAGATTTTCCCTGTGGACACACAGATTCCTACCCTGCTACCTCCTTCCAATGATGGACAGCAGGGAATAGTGCTGGTGGCCTCACCCCTGCTTCATATCATCTCTGACAAGAGATGCTGGACATGGGGCCTGATCCAGGGAGATGTCGGAGACCATGGAATCAACAGGAGTTGATGGCTCCTGGGAAAGGAGGTGCTGGGCACCCCTGGGCTGGTGAGATAGCCTGTGTGGAGCAAAGAGCCTTGCTCTTAAGCCAAGAGAGTAAACTTCAGCACAGCCAGGAAAAGAATAAGATCAAGGGGATTTGGAGTCAAGAGCTCCTGAATAGTGGGACCCCTCACATCCCTGCCTGCTTTCAAACTCCTGCATTTACCCTTCTCAAGTTTCCAACCTGTTGCAATGGCAACAGCTGTTACCTCGACAACCCGACCTACAGCCCCTGTAGAGCCCCTATACAGAGCCCAGGCTTGAACACAGACAGAGAAACCCCTTGGGAAACACGGCCATCTGAATTCCTTCACCAGCAGTCGTTTAATGTCACCATATTTAAGTTCCAGAAAGGAAAACAGATTGCTTTCTAAAGGAAAATGGGTTGGGATGATTTAGACCATTCTCTATCAATTCCAGCTCTCCAGGAGTTGTCTGGGGACAGCCCCAAACCTGCACCACACTTAATCTTTGCTTTCAGCAAATGGTGATAAATCCAAGTCTTAGTTACTCTTTTGCTTTGAACATGTGTTTTTCCCTCTTTGCAGACTGTTTGGAGGATGGTGCTGAGTATTTCTGATTCAGGCAGATGCAAATTTCAAGGCACAGGGAGATTTTTCAATACTAGGTGATTTTTCTTTCTTCTTTTTTATAGATAGCACTGATTAATCCAACAAGAGAAATGTGAAAATGTAGAAAAGTGCCTCTCAAAACACAGCTGGTGGATGTCAATCCCTACTAATCCTTTTCTTTTTCTTCTAGATCTAATACAGACTGGTAAGAAAAGGAATTCTGGTGAGAGGAAAAAGGGAAGAGGAGTAAACAACAGTAAATGTATGACGTATATGTATAGACACAGACGAGTGGAGTGCACCTTAATTCACATTCTGTGCTACAAGGCTCCGTGATGGGGTCAGGCTGGGGAATTCGATCGCATCGCTGGTCCGACACCGTGAGCTGATCTGACTCTCTTGTACACACGGGTTTCCTCTTTCGCTCTCCTACACAGAAAAAAGGGCACATTGTTTGAGTCTTACAGGAAAGCAATCAAATCAGTTATTTCTCTTAGTCCTTCTATAGCAGCACTTAAGAGATATTTAATTATGCATTTAAATCTCTTTCAGAAACAGGGAGGGGGTTAAGATTATAAGAAGAGCAGAAGGGGGTTAACACAGATAAGATGATGCAAGGGCAAGGATGGGCGCTGTGTGTTTAGCAGAGTCAGCACTGGCAGGGGGCAACAACTGGATGTCAGACCCCAGACCAGACCCTGATGCCCTTTGCTGCCTTAGGAAATGCCACATAACTTCTCCTGTGTTTGATCTTACTCAAGTGCAAACAAGGTTGCCAGGCTCACCTAGCTCAGAGGGGCTGTAAACATGCCCTGCTCTGAAACCAAGAAGCAGCAAAGCAGTGCTACAAGGCCTTGTACAATATTATCTACTACTACAGGGAAACAATTGCACCCATAATGTGAGAATCTCAAAGAAATCAAACAGAGAGGGATTTGACAGCACTGCTCAGATACCAGACAAATCCAGGACAAAACAGCCTTCCCAAGCACCCACCTTGGCAGAGTTTACTGCAGGGCTGCCATGGGCCGTATGCATTCCAGTAAAACTGCTGAGGTTTGTCCTCAATGGGGATATTAAACGTGTAACGAACGTCAGGATTGTACAAATTGCCCACTGATAAAACCTGAGAGGAAAAAAGATGAAGCAGATAAATGAAGAGACTTTGCTGCCCGCTCTTTTCAGTCCATTAATGCTGGGCAGACTTCTCCACACACAACATATACTTCACCTGAAGCGTTATTTCTTGCTCAATCCGATCTGTAGAATTAATCCTTTCAATAGTATTATCCGATCCGCTGTATTCAATCACAGCATTCCCAACTTTGATTTCCCTTTTAAACATACTGACGACAAAGTCTCCATTTAATATAAAGTCTCCTTGACTGTTAGATAAGGCTGCATAGGTGCAAAAAACAAGAACTAAAGAGGCAGAATTAACTCATACGTACGTAATAACATGGATCATGCGCTCTCAGTGCTCCTTTTCATTTGAGTGAGAGGAAAAGCCCACTGGCACTCTCAGACAGAAAGGATGTAAACAGAGCAGCAGAGCTCTTACAGACCTTGTGTCCTTCTTCCACTGAAAATACTCATTAAAACCGAGGCTGAAAGCTTGAAGTTATTTCTAACTAGTTGACCAATAACCCAGGGCAGAGAGATACCCAAAAGGCCTGTGGGGCTGGCTGCTGTACACAGCACACACTGTCTGTATCTACTCATATTCTGCAGAAATAATCCTGCCCAAAACGTCTTGTTAGCTGTGTGGATAGGGTGGCTTCCCTGTTGTTTCCAGGTGTGTTCTTAGGGTAAATGTATGTAACCCTAATTGCCCAAATGTCATTTTCTAGTAGGCAATTATAGGGAGTTTGGTCAGTATCTCCCCCTCTCCCTCCTCCCTCTGTACTTTTTATTATTCCAAATCTTAAGGTATGTGAAAGCAATGAAGGCTTAAAGCCTAAATGCTTTATAAAAGGAACAGTTTCCTGAAAACAGCAGTCTGCTGCACAGCTTCACACTAATGCGATTATGTAGCTAATTTCCTAAGTTAGTTTCCCCACCATTTCACCCATCACAGCTACATTACTACAAAGACTCTGTACTGAAAAATCCAAACTTAACACCAAAACACCAAAGGGAAGGGTTGTACACTGAATGAGGGGAGATAATGAAGCAAAACAGTGCTCTGTAGCAAACAGACATAGATGGAGGAAAGCTCATAAAGCAGGCACTACACTCAACCAAATTCCATGCTTTGGAGGCTCTAATGTCATTAGGCAGTAGTAAAACTCATTAAAGGAGTCCTTCCTGTTTACTGTATCTCCTACAACAGTAGGTACACGTCTTGGACTTGATGACAACATCAAATTCCTCCTAAATTGTTAAGCAACTACAAGGTTCTCAGTACTGTGGGCCCAAGATTTCACACTCAGTGAGCTTCAAAATAAGTGAACACATGCACACTTCTCATTTGCTTCTAGTCAGGCCTAATATGAAGAGATGGTTTCCCAGCAATATTAAAGCAACATTAAAGAAGATTTGACTTCATTGCTTCCCAAGAAGATTAAAGGCCCTCCAAGAAGAACTGAAAAGTTCTCTGGGGCTCCTTCTGGGGTGAACAAGTTGGAATCGGCACAACATGGGGAGGAATGCTTTTTCTAGACAACAGGAATAAAACACACCTCCCTCCCCCAGGATGGAAAACTATCACACCTCAATAAGGTTTTCTTGGTACTGATGTGCATTCATCCTGCACCATCTCTCATTGCTGTGAATGTTCAAAACGATGCAGTGAGGCTATGAGCATGCAAGTGACCTGCTCTAGTGGAAGGTGCCCCCGTCTGTGGCAGGGGGCTGGAACTAGATGAGCTTTAAGGTCCCTTCCAAACCAGTCTATGATTTTATGACCCCAGTCTGGGAATGAGGACACAAAGGACCCACTCAGCTTTCGGACTGAATGAAGGGTCCAGCCACATGGACAGTGTTTCAGACAGCCAAAGCTGTAAGCACTGTTTCTCTTTGATGCACAATAGTGTCCCCTAGTCGTTTCTCAAGTGAGTTCCTTTACCTTCAATGGGCTAGAAACCATCAACCTAGTCCCATTTTTAACATCCCCATTTACAGCGAGCACTTGGCATATGCCATATGTGTATGCTGCAGATTGGTTTAACACAGCACTCCAAGCATTTTCATCTGCCTCTACAGACATACCCAGAGGTAACAGTGACTACCAATGTCCAACAGCCAAAAGCCAAGCTATTTGTTGGGTTTAAATCAAGCCAATATCTTTGGTGCAGGGTGTTTCTTTACATTTATGGATTGCTGTCAGGCAGGGAAAAGAAGGGCTCAGTTTAAGTGAAATCAGAATTATTATTCTCAGATGAATAGCAAACAATTCCCTTTGAATTTGTTTGTACACATGTCTTTCAGGGTATGCCATATTTAGTCTCAAGCCAAGGCACAGTGAAAGCAGAGAGGAGTTAAGTTGTGGTGAGGAGGCTCCAGCAGAACTTGGAAGTCTGTTTGGTCCCAGCTTTGTGCCTCAGCTGCCACTCCCACCCAGGCTCAATAGTCCCTCCAGTTCCAGAGGTGCTATAATGGGGTATTTCTTCTAATGTGAACCTCCCAGACTTTCCATCAAGGATGGCACGCACAGAAAGAAGGAACAAGACAAGGCTGAGTGTTTTGTAAACATACAAGAAATTCTCAATAAGAAAACATTTCCTTTAAATGAATTCTTCACCCTGTCTTGCAGAGATCACCAGTAGATGTATCGCCACAACCAGATAATAAAGCAGATTTCTGGACTGAAACAGGGACTGCAACTCACCCAGGTAGTTGTCATCCTCTGGCTTCCCTGAGTAACTGTGCTGATGCACATCAATATTGGTTGCACCAGCTGGGATGCGGACCACAACATTATAGCCTAGAAAAGATTTAACAAAAAGCCAAGGCTGTTACACAGACATTTCATTTGCTTTTTACAGGGGGAAGGGAAATGAGCAAAATTACCTCACATTACACAAGCTGATACTTTTCATTTAGGGATAGCATAAATAGTTATAAAATAGAATATACTATAGCTAGAAGGGTTTTGCATTTTACATCAGTATTTTTTGTAGATTAAGTGTGGTAATGGCTTTTATAGACCTGCATTTTTCACTATAAAGTTTTTAGCAACAGATTCTTACCATAATGCACCGTGTTAAATGTGCCTGCAACAGTTTTGCATGAAGAATTATCCCCACCACAAACACCACATTTATCTCTTCTCGCTTTTGAATTCAGCACATGATCGCATCCAGCTTGCTTTAAGAGAGACATTGAAAAAACTAGATTGAGCAAATACAGACTAGAACAGCATTTACAAACCTCCCAATTAAGGCACACAAAAGCTGTGTATGCAAAAGGCTGCTGTGAGACAAATTGTTTTGCTTCCCCACATTTTTCTGCTGAATTATAGTGTGGCCATCCCACACCATTTCCAAACAAAAGGCTTCCTTACAAAGCAAGAATCAGAGCTGCCATTTGCACCAGGCGATGCCTTCACTAAAGAAAACTTCCTCCATCAATTGTTTCCATACAGAAAAGTGTGAAAAATAATTGTGAATGGAAATGTAAAGTGCTCTGGGGTCTGACCGGGAAGAACCAGGGCAGGGCACAGAAGGAAGCATCATTTGGATTCAGGCTTAGACCTCCACAGCCCTCAGTAACTTAGGGCAGATGTACAAACTTCCTCCACTTGAGTGTGTCCAAAGAAGAGCTACGAAGCTGGTGAAGGGTCTGGAGAACAACTCTGTGGGGAGGAGCTCAGGGAACCAGGGTTGTTTAGTCTGGAGAAAAGGAGGCTCAGGGGGACGTTATTGCTCCCTACTGCGACCTGAAAGGAGGATGGAGTGAGGTGGGACTTGGTCTCTTCTCCAACTAACAAGTGATAGGACAAGAGGAAATGGCCTCAAATTGTTCCAGGAGTGGTTTAGATTGGGTATTAGGTTGTCAAGCATTGGAGCAGGCTGCCCAGGGCAGTGGTGGCAGCACCATGCCTGAAGGTACTTAAAAGATGTACAGATGTGGCACTTGGGGACATGGTTTAATAGTGAACTTGGCAGTGTTAGGTTACAGTTGGACTCAAAGGTCTTTACAACCTAAATGAAGAGGGCATGCCAACAACCGGGTAGAGCAAGGGGCAGAAGCACCAGCCTGATGTGCAAAGCTGCAATCACCCTTTGCTGAAGAGGAGGAAAAATACTTACCCGGCAAAGGCCCTGCACACAGATATCATTGGTGTCGGGGCCGCAGGGTGTCCCATCAATAACTCGATCCCGCAGCTGGTAATAAGCCGTATTTCCTGCCACTCTGCAGAACAGCTTGCACCGATCCTTCATTAGAACTGGGGACAGGAGAGAGGAAAACCAGAAGCACGCTATCTAAACACCATCACCCCGATTATGCAATCCAGAAGACAGGATCTGCATCACCCCTGCCACTTACTGCCGCTGTATTTGGGAACCCAGCGCACGTTCGTGGGCAGCCCGTTGATGTTAAAGTGCTTCCCATCAAAGTCAGCACACTGCTCATCCCGGAAATCCTTCTTCAGCTTTGAGCATGGTTCGGTGTTGCAGGATTTAAACTTCATGCGGCGCCCCACGCAGTATTTCCCACCGTTTTTAGGCCTACAGAAACAAAATCAGGCTGGAAATGAGATGCAAGCTCCAATTCTGCATCCTATTCAGGACAGCCAGGATTTGTGACACTGTTCTGGGCTCTGTCCCTGTGTATGTCTTTAATATGCCAGACTGACAAGCAGGAAAGATTAGGTAGGTGCCTAATAAAAAAGACCATATATGCAATGCTAAAAGGGGATGAAAATGGGAATAATTGCTCTCTGCCAAAAAAAGTGATACTGAGAGAAGCCAAAGAGGAAGAGCAACATCTTCCTCCCCATCTGAGGATGTAGTTTCACACTGAGGGATCCCGTATGGGATCATCCCCCCACAACCCCACTGATCCTATGAATTTGATGGCTGAGGGTTTGCCTGATCTAGTGGGTTGCAAATAACTACACACCACAGCAGAAAGGAGAAGAGTCTTTGAATTTTGCAACTCCCAGATTCAGGGCTGTAGTCCTAAAGCTATTTTTGTCCTCATATGTAGATGGAGCCTTTACCAGATAACAGCTCACTTCAGGGACTGAAAAAGCCTCTCCCACTCCAGCCCCTGTCAGCAGTGTGGGAGTGAGCTGCATGTGGATGGCATCAGAGTTGCTCAGCAGAAGGCACTTTTCTGGTGAGGACCCATTTTCACCTCTAGTACCTTTCACCTCACTTCAAGGAAAGTACCCTTGGGATAAAAGCTGCTTACTGTCTGTTCAAAGGACATTTCATATGTTCGGACTAAGTGCAGCCTTCTATGTATATAATGAATTGCAACAATAAGATAAAAAAGGATGCACCATGCTTTAAATGTTCCAAAACTCCTCCGCCTTCTCTACTGCTCTCTCCTGAAACTTTAAATGACATTGTGAGGGCATGCTGAAGGCTTCTACAAGCTACCTCCATCAACATGCAGTACCACCCAGGCAGCTCTGCTTTTCCCGTATGATACGAAGGAAAGATACTGCCATCTGGATGACATGTTGCCAGGGTCAGCTTGGGCAAAACTGTAATTATCCAGAAAGGAAAAATTACATGAGATACAACATGCGCTCAAGGGAGATGAAGTTAAGATGCTCCTCAGCCATTGGCATGGGAAAGTCTCCACCTGCTGATGTGAGACCCTCACCCTTTAGTAGACAGTTTCAGAGGAGTCAATGGAGAGCAAAAGCATCCCAAGCATCCCAAACCACTGTGCCCTAACTGCGGGGCACATATACAGAGGCAGAGAGTGGCCCTCGAAGCTCAGGACAACATCTGGCTCAGCTCCAGCCTCTGCTGCAAAATAGCCACTAAACCTACAATTTCTAGTTAGAACTAGATCTTTAACGTCCCTTCCAACCCAAACCACTCTTTGATCCTGGCAGCAGGTGAGATGCAGAGCATCACCTGCTACACAAATGGGATTCTTCCTGCCAGCATCCTCTCCTCACTAACACACTGCCATGGTGCAGACCCTTTAAGGCCTACCCTAAATGCAGAGGGGTAGGATTTGTCTTTAGGCACAGCCCAGGACTATTGCATGCTTTAAATTACACAAACTTCTGGCAGTGCATTTCATTAAAAAAGCTGCAATCACAACATTTTTATGGTACTCACATTGCTTCCAATATAGATCAAGTTAACAAAAATGAAACTTTTAAATAGTAAGTTAGTTAAGAAGAACATAAAGAGCTTTTTAAAGGGTAAGTCTAACAAAATCCAAAGATTCCAAGCTACCTTATCGTTTCCTTTTCTCTACATGGCCCATAGGATTGAGATAACATTGAACACATGGACACACCACAAACCAAAGGATGCTAAATATTGCCATCATACTGCAAACTGTCTGCTTCCTAACTGTGGCAGTAGATTTCCCCACAGCCAGTGTCTGGGGCTGAAGCACACTCACACTGCCCACACTGCAAAACAGCCCCAAAGCACCCTGAGAGCTTTAGGGTCTTTTAAAAGCAGAATTGCGTTTCCCAGAGTCTGAGTAAGAGCTGACTCTCAAAGGAAGTCAGCCTCATATAATATCAATTTTCAGTGTCATGAGGAAATATGGATACTTCCCACCATATAATATCTTTATCATAGAATGGTTTTGGTTGGAAGGGACCTTAAAGCCCACCCAGCTCCAACCCTCTGCCACGGGCAAGGACACCTTCCACTACAGGAGGCTGCTCCAAGCCCCTGTGTCCAACCTGGCCTTGAACACTGCCAGGGACGGAGCAGCCACAGCTTCTCTGGGCAACCTGATGCTTAATGCATCATCTGCAATTACTAATATTGAGTATTTTAATCTGCAGACCTTAAGGCAGCACCCAACTCTTAGCTATCCAGGAGCACCAGGTACAGGCTCCTCACCAAGAAGCACTCTTTTGGGGATCCTTTGGGCATGCTCAGCCCCACAGGCAGCAGCTCTGTAGGGGACACCCAGGCTGTCACAAAATGCCCTTGGAGCATTTTGCAGAGCATTTCTGCTCATCTGCACATCTGCCTATGTGCCTCTTCCGAAAAACCTGTGAAGCTCTAGTGTGCACACATCAGTCTGAGATCTCTTGCATCATCCTGGGAAGCACTGGGACAGGGAATTGGTACATGTGCTGCCAGTGACCAGCATAGTTACCTATAGATGTATTTACATTTTACATGTTGAGCTTAGACAGCTTTCAGCACAGGTGGATACTTCCGTGATGGACTAAAAGGCAGACATGATCTGACTCACATCCAGAGACAACAGTCCCCCATCCAGAAAGCCATTCCTGAAAACAAGGCTCCCGGTATTGATATCTTATGAAATATGCCTTTTCCCCATACTTCTGCAGCTAAGCCTTGCTTTGAAAACCAGGGCTTGCACCACAGACCCTCTAATGTGATGCCCCACAGCCGTAGGCTTTGTCTGTACCAGCCAGTCTCAAACTCCCAAGAGGGCAATCTTGGTGGGAAAAGTCTGGTCTGGTTAGCAAATGCATTCCTTCAGTGTATGTCAACAGTCTGCTGCCATTTCGGAGGCTTACAGCTCTTCCTACAGCCCTGCAAGATACTTGTCTGCA
Source organism: Pezoporus occidentalis (assembly GCF_034315485.1). NCBI lineage: Eukaryota > Metazoa > Chordata > Aves > Psittaciformes > Psittacidae > Pezoporus > Pezoporus occidentalis. The sequence goes on from NW_026915483.1 coordinate 2,313,407, forward strand.
TAGATGTCAGAGCACATTAAAGAGCTGCAGCTTTATTTTGTGTCATTTTCAATGCCAGGTTTAACAAGTATTTTATTGGCATGCAAGATCCCTCCCCTGATCCTTGTGCACAGAAAACACTTTAAAAAGCTAAATCATCTTTGAATACAAAAGACTTATTGAACACTATTTCAGACCTTACTCAAGGTATCTGGGCTGGGTTTGCTGCATTCTATATAGAGGAGAAACGCTGTGTAATGGTTGAAGTACTTTGATAAGCAGGAAAGGCAGGCAAATACCCAGCAGTGTCTCATCACTGGCATTGTCTCAGCAGTCCTTTGATAACAGGGACGCAGATGGTGGGAGCCCACGCTACGATGTCAAATTACAGGGATAAAACAGCAGAGTCGGTGTAAAGCTCTGTGGACAGGGCTAGGACAGGCTTTGTGAGGGGCTGGAGAAGTGGCCATTGCCAGCTACACAGCTCTCAAAAGGGGGCCTGGAAAATGACTGCTATTAATGATGACCACATGTGATTTCACAGGCAGCTTGGTGCTGAGTGCATTTAGGTGCTTTTGCAAATCCCAGCCAAAGCAATCTGCCTCATGACACACCAAGATACAAAACACTAGCTGTAAGAGAAGATGGAATTCAAAATCCCTTTAGGATAAAGGAGATTTTCTACCACAAAAAGCTATCAATCCAAACAGATGCCTCTCCAGAAGAGAGGGATGCATCTCACTGACAGCATCCAAAGGTTTGTCTGCATAGCATAGCTGGTTTTGTGTGTGGAAAAACATGTTAGTTTTGTCTCTTCATGGCTACTGAAGACCATATGGCGTGCACTGACTCAGCACAGCAAGATGACAACTCCTTTGCACTCATGTGCTTCTCAGCATCATGTTACTTAATGTGCTGCTGTCCTACTCCCTTAACCTCAGCCCTTCTCCTCCACCACTTGGCCAGCTGTGCTGAGCCAGTCTCTTCTGTCACTTCACCACTGGTGCTGCAGCTACAAGCACTCCCTTCTCCCATTAGCAGTGATGGAACTGTCACTGGCACATCACTGATAACAGTTTCCTTTGCAGTAAGCTGTTCAACACCAATGATGAGAAGGAGGAACGAGCCTGCTCATTCGTTTTAAAACCCCTCAGTCTGACCAGCTCTACTGACCACTCGCGTCTCCATGTCTGAAACCCCAGAAAGCAACCAGCCCAGCCCTTCTTGCTCTTGTGGGCTGAACAGAGGCAGTTAAACAAACACCAGCACAGTTCACTATTTATGTAAACAAGGTGTTTTCGTAACAGTTGCTCAACCTATTAATAGTGTTTTGCTGGCCATGCATTTGTTTCCCTGAAGCCCATGGCAAAAATCCCTGCCATTTCAAAGGGAGCAGGATTTTGCACTCCAGTCTGATGGCAATCATTTCTGAGTGCCACTTTTTAACGGGGCACAGGTTTCTGCTGAGTTTTGGCTAGTCTGCACCAGATGACATATAACTGTATAAAGGATCAGCTGCAAAAGCAGCCAAAAGCTGCAAATCCAGCCAAAGCAGGAGTGAAATGGTAGAAAACTGTAGAAAGTGGTCTGTAGAAACAGCTGAAAAATGGTGAAAAATGGATAAAACCATGGCTCCTTCCCTTCTCCATCTTTTCTGATCCATAACTTTGGAGAAAGAAAAATACCTTTGGAAGTGGTACTCTGGTTGTGCTCCCCCAGGAAAACAGGAGGCATGAAACCCACACAGATATTAGCTTTTTTCTTCCTTCTCCTTAGAATGGATCCCTTTTTAGTGCACTTTACCCATAAACCAAATCTATGAATGGCTCCTCCTTAGAATCATAAAATAGTTAGGGTTGGAAAGGACCTTAAGATCATCTAGTTCCAACCCCCCTGCCATGGGCAGGGACACCTCACACTAAACCATGCCACCCAAGGCTCTGTCCAACCTGACCTTGAACACTGCCAGGGATGGAGCATTCACAATTTCCCTGGGCAACCCATTCCAGTGCCTCACCACCCTAACAGTAGAGAATTTCCTCCTTATATCCAATCTAAACTTCCCCTGTTTAAATTTTAACCCATTATCCCTTATCCTATCACTCCAGTCCATAATGAAGAGTTCCTCCCAGCATCCCTATAGGCCCCCTTCAGATACTGGAAGGCTGCTATGAGGTCTCCACGCAGCCTTCTCTTCTCCAGGCTGAAAAGCCCTGATGTTCTCAGCCTGTCTTCATACCGGAGGTGCTCCAGTCCCCTGATCATCCTTGTGGCCTCCTCTGGACTTGTTCCAACAGTTCCATGTCCTTTTTATGTTGAGGACACCAGAACTGCACACAATTCTCCAGGTGAGGTCTCACAAGAGCAGAGTAGAGGGGCAGGATCACCTCCTTCGACCTGCTGGTCACGCTGCTTTTGATGCGGCCCCTTGGTTCTTATGATGCCTTGTCCATGCCAGGCAAAGTACCCATGGGCTGGGAGCAACCAAAGGGGTTTTCAGCCCATCTGGGCAACCCAGCTGCTTTTCCCAACTTTACCCCCCAGTGCTTCCCGTAGCTCCATACACTTACTCAGGCCTGTTGCACTCCCGTATCGCTGTCTTTATGCCACCACCACAGGTTCTCGAGCAGGTCCCAAAAGGGCTCCACGTCCCCCATGCTCCATCTATCACTGGTGTCTCACGCTCTTTGGGCACACACATCCCAAACCGGCAGTGCTGCGTGCGAAGGGAAGAGATGGGAAAGGTGGGATTGCATTGCTTTGGCATTATGAACCGACTGACAGTGACCAGCCTGGGTGACAAGACTCAGGTTTACTTCTTTGACAACCACATGCATCATGCAGCAAAGATTTTGCAATCAAATATAACAGAACTTTACTTTTTGTCTATCTCCTCCATATTTTAGTTTCTCTACACCCTTAAATGGAGAAGTGAAGGCAAGGTGCTGAGTCCACGGGAGTGATTTATGGGAAGAAGACCGAGGACAACAGTAACCACTGAATATTCCCTGTTGACCGGTGCTGAACAACACGGCAGCGCTTGCAGCACTGCTTATCTGATTTCCTGGAGAGCAGTAGGAATGGCATTGTGTCAGGGAAGGAGACAGGCAATGGGAATAAAACACCAGGGAAAACTCAAGCCTCCCCACAAAGTGGAAAGGAAGCTTCCAAATCCAAAGGGCAAAGAAACAGAAAAATGAATTCCTCAATCCAAAGTTGTTTGTTTGTTTTTTTTTTCTTCACTCAGCTATAACATGGGATTTGCCAAGGCCTGGCCTAGACTTTTGTTTTCCAGTTATAATTCTTGTTTTGTTTGGAAAACTGGCTTAAATTATTCTGGCAAGCCCCTGTTCCTCATTTTTATGGTATAAATTGTGTCCATTTGGGGTGTGTTTGCTATTTCAACTACACAGACTTCTGGAGAGGTGAGATCTAGGAGAGAGTTACCTTCTGGCCCCACAAGAGTAGATGGAAAGGTGTCCCCAAGACCAAGAGAGTAGGGCTTCTCTCCTACTGAACAGTGCTTGCTACAGCAGATTTAAACCCAGAGGCGTGATCATCTGCCTGTGGATGTCTAAATCTTTGCAATTATAGAAAGCCCAAACATTGCTGATTGCTCACAGATTAGAAGAATTTACAGACTTAAAGAAGAAAACACGTAGTGCCTCATTAAAATATTTGCTTGCAATATTTCTCTGCACCAGAGGTTGTTCAGGCAGGAAAACACCCAATGATCTTTATGGGAATGGGTTGAATTTACTCATGTACTGCATTTCTCCAGCTCCTTCACTAACAGTGGAACAAGGTTGAGTCAGGATACACCATGAGCTCATCTCCCTTTTTTTAGACATCCTCATGAACCACCTTGGAGAAGTCTATCTAGCAAAACAGAGTAAAATGAAGCTATGCTGAAAGTTGTGCATCCAGCCCATAGGACACTGGCTCTGCAGCACATTTAACACCTTTTGCTCATGATGACCAGCTCGTCACATTGCTTTGCTGATGAAGAAAGCAAAGGCCTATTCATTTGCAGGACAGCTGAGCAACTCATAGCTTGCACCCTAAACGTGGCATTTGCTGAGGGATGAGCATAGTCTCTAAATCTGCAATGTGCCCTAGATTTGCTTTCATCTGAAAATATGAGTCCCCAAATAGAAACTGGCTAAAAAATCTCTGCCACAGTAAAGGACAGGAATAAAACAAGCTGAAATGCCTGTTTCGCTGCTGCAGGACAAATGTTTATGATGCATAACTTCTGGCATTTAGAGGGCTGAAAAAATGCACGCTGGGACCCCTATGCCAGTCCTGTACAGGGACAAAGAGGTCCAACAGCTATCATCAACGTACAAAAATATATGACACCAATTCAACAGTGCTGTCCCAGTGGAGGAGAGCTCGCAGCAATATTGATGCTCCCAGCTAAATATATAACCACAATCATGCTTGGCACCACTGACCCAGAGAAGATGACTGAATAGCTAACTAGTGAATGAGCACAGCTAACCTGTGACATGACCTGTATGTCTCCCATCCTGGTTGAGAATTAACCAGGAAACCACCTTCATTTGATTAAAAATTTGGAGTTTGTAGTTGATGGTAAATCAGGGAGGAGAAAAAACCCCAAAGGAGCAGCTGTTTTAAATAAACAGCAAGATTATCTTAGGGAAATGCAATGGTGTTTCTTGGAAGCACAATGTGAATAGTCTGGCTGCACAATCTTCATGCCTTTTGTGTTTTAAAAATACTTTCTGTTGAGTTACAACAGAAAAGCTATGAAGCCTGCCAGGGTTCTCCTTCCTATGAGCTTCCAGAGCAGAGCATGAAAGAATTTTTGTCTGGAGCAAATTCAAAACAACTTAGACACACAGTTGAGCAGGAGAGCAATGGCAGGGATGGGAGATAGTACAACAGGCTTTCCTTCCCTTTGTCTTGCCACTGGAGTCCCAGATAATTCACCACATCCAGCTCCCATCCTTGGGCTGACTTTGGCTGAATAGATTAGCAGGGGGCAGACAAGTACTGTGGAGCTCCATGCATGCATAACATATATGCTACCTGCTGCCATACAGCAGAAGACAGAAATGATTACTATTCATATACTTTTATTTAATCATTCTTTAAACAACCCCGATAACCAGGAGAGAGTCGCACCACAACACTTTACAAGCCCAAGTAAACACTAAGGAGATGCCATATGATGATCCAAAACTTAAGCTTGAATTAGACCAACACACAGATAAAAGAATTACTCCATAAAGCCTTTTTATGAGAACGCATTCAAATGCCTGAACACGAGTGGCCTGCATTAGCTCTTCTTAAGAGCCCATCTGCTCTCAGCCGAGAAGTTCAGGTCACACTTGTCTAATTTGTCTAGACTTGTTAAATTGTCTAAATTTATGGGCTGAAATGTTTTCGCTTACACAGTCTTTATTAAAAGCCATGCAGCTGGACACTGCCTCTTGCATGACAGGGTAACTCTGAGGAGGTGCTAATCTGCCCAATTGCAGCTGGTTGCACATCACTGGTCATGTCCCAGGGTAACTGCAGGTTTGTCAGAACAAAATTGCGACCCCAATTTTGGAATTTCAAGAAAGTAAGTTATTTCTGAGCTTCCAGCAACCACAAGGTCACCAATGGAGGTGCTGAAGGCACAAGGTCTCATGTCACAGGGATGCCACAGTTGCCTTCCCTTTATCCTTAGTCTCAAACCAGCACAGGTTTTACATAAAACTTTAAACATTGGTGTACAGTTGGCTCCAAGGAGTAGCACACAAATAGGATTTCCAACCACATCCCTCAACAACAAACCCAAACATACATTCGAAAGGCTATGAATTAAAATGTTGACTCTAAAGGAAAACTGTAACTGATCATCAACAGCCTGAAAAGCAAATTTTTAAGTTATAAATTGTAGAATAACATCTTGGTTTTTTTATTAGATCCACACAGAGAATACTTTTATTCAGAAACAAATGATGAAAACTAGTTATCATTTTTCACCAAAAGGTTCAGTATCTCAATAAAAGAAGAAGAAAAATCTTCAACTATTTTTCTCCAGATCTGGAAAACTAAATACTAAATAGTTATCCTAGAAACCACAATGCTAGCTGGAAACTAACATTGCACATGGAAATTGAAAGTTTCTATGAATTATTGCCAAAAATGTTCCATGTAGAAAATGTCAATCAGTTCCATATTTTACTCTGATATTGTCAAGCTATGATACCAGTTGGCCAGTTTATGTTACACAAAATTACTAATTGCTCACACCGTATAGGAAATTTCTAATAAAAGCCTAGGGAAGCTTTGCAAAGGTTTTGCTCAAGAGTTCACTCAAGGGCATTAATTGAAAAAGATAAGCACTCCAGAAGGAATACCTGCTTTAAACAACGTTATGCCAAGCAGTCGATGTTAATCACGTTACCTGGGGTAGAGCTGACCCATGCACACCAGACGTAAAACTCAACAAGATGCTTTGGGCTCTCACCGCTGCCATCAGTAGCTGTTCCCCATACAACTGATCACTGGGATAGGATGGTTTGGACTGATATGCTTAGCCTAAGCCCTAGGAAACAGTTACAAAGCTGTAACCACCAGTTACTACAGACCTTTCCAGGCTCACATTCTGTCCCGTCAGCCCAAGGTGTGTGCTGGGTACGACATCCCTTGTGTGCACCATCAATGTTGATACACCAAAGTCGCCGACACTGCATCTGCTTCAGGTATTAAAAAGATGGAAGTATTAAATATGTGCCATGTACCTTACCAGATATCTGACCTTTTATGAAATTATCCCCCTAGCATTTATCATTAACTCACAAGCTTGACAGTAATTTGATGGCTTGTGAACTTCCCATTTTTAGACTGGATATTAGGAAAAAGTTCTTCACCAAAAGGGTGAAGGTATTGAACAGGCTGCCCAGAGAAGTGGCCAAGCCACCATCCCTGGAACTGTTTAAAGAAACATGTAGATGTGGCCCTTATGACATGGTTTAGTGATGGACTTGGCAGTCCTGGGGTAAAGGTTGGACTTGATGATCTTAAAGGTCTTTTCCAACCCATATGAGTCTAAGAATCTATGATTCACCCAACCCCAGGAGGCCTTATTTTGCTCTGGCAACATCAGGGTGGAATTCCACTTACCATGTATGGGCACACTTGAGATCCAGGTCCAAAAATTAACTCACACTGTTTGTTGACATCATAAATCAGCCCCGGAAGCTGCTGAGGCAATGCGTACGTTCTTGATGAAGGCTCATCAAGCAAACACTCCCCATAGCCAGTGCTACAACACAAATCAGATAAACAGTGTTAAACAAGAGGCCATGAGAACAGAACCCCTTGCTGCTTACCTGAGTTAACCTTAGGGCAGATGCACACCACATTTGCCATATTTAACAAGCACTACAACAGCTACTGCAGGCTCAAGCACAGGAGGGTGCATCACCCATTTATCACCACCACCACCGTGTTGTGCCAACAACCATCCACCACCTTGCAGTCAGCTATCCTGGCAAAGCATATCTGAGTGCACAACCTGTATTTAGTGGCTAAGCAAGTGCTGGTACTATTTAGAAAGAATATCACTGATTAGCAGAACTGCCCAAGGGACTCAGCTCCTGGAATTGCCACCATGGCTCTCGTTCTGTTCCCCATCACAACACAGGGGAAGGCTTCGGAGCAAAATGGGTAATCACTGTGCATATCAAACTAACCCGTGGGCTCCTGGAATGGTGTTCCCACCACAGGTTAGTGCCAGGGCTTTATCTTGACCTCTGGAGCAGAAAGGCAGATGCAATCTGCCTCCTAAAACACAGCTCTGTATCTGGGCCACAGGGCTTGAAAAACTCACTCTTCAGGTTCGAGGAGAACGTGCATTCCTTAAAAGCAATATCCATGGGGTTAGACATTCTTCCCCATAGAGACGCCGGTCCTTGCCAGCTTATCATGAGGCTGAACTGGCAGGGACTGGATAGCAGGGGTGCATTCCTGCTCTATATAAAGGATGTGTGCACACACAAATCCCTGTGATTTCCTCCAAACGCTGCACACTAGGACTTCAGATTAACCAAGGAACCCCATGGGATGCATGCACACGTAAAAACAGCCTAACTCATGCATATGCAAGGCCTTACTCCAGAAACTCAGTAATGTATTTCCTACTGCATTTTGACCACATCCAGGGGTTGGTGTAGAAGTTCAGTGTTGGCGCCATGACATGCTGTTGATTTTTACCTCCATCTTCTTTGCACTTATGATTGTCATCGTGTGGCATGTTAAATCTAAGAGAAAAACAGCAGTGAAAAGCAGAGTCAGTTAAGTGACAAATGTCAAGTATTCAGCATAGCAACAGTATGAACTAAAAGTAAGCAAACCCAAGAACTTTTCCTAGATATACTGCTGACGGGCACTGCAGAATATATGCACATATTCCTAAGTGTCAACAAGTATTCCTCAAATGCAGGCCCTATCACTTGTCTGCAAAAAGATAAGAACATCCTGGTAAGCTCTCCACACATATTTAGCCGGAGGGAGCCTGAAGTAAGATGCTATTTCAGCTTTTCACTAACTGTTGGCACCCGCAGGCAAGCTGGAGTTTGGTCCCACCACCATGAAAATAGAAAGAACTCTGGAACTGAGAAAAAGACCCAAGAGTGAAGCCAGGGGAATTAGGAGGTTCTGAAGGAGACAAATGTCTTGAGCTCACTGCCCACCTGAAGTCCGTTGCGTGCACCCTACATTGCCTGCCAAATGTTTTTTAATGCAGTTGAATACCTTGGGCCACGCTGATCCCTCATGCTGTTGGCTAAACAGGGTCACACCAGGGATAGACCTGGCTCCTATACTTTATGTAGCAGGTTTACAAAATGCCACCAAGCATCAATATCAGCAGAAACCCATGCGAAGCTTGCAGCACATGACATATTGGAAAATGCAGCAAATATGCTAGGGGAGACGGAATGGCTTAAAGCGCTTGGCTGTTTGAAGTGGAGAAGGGGAAATGACCCGGTGTGATCCTGCGTCTGAAGGCTGGGGAGTTTATATCCCATTAAGATTACCTCCACTGAACCACCTTTCCCACTCTGCTCCCTGTAAAAGAGCAAAGAGGCGATTCCTGCTCGGGAGCACTGCTAACCCCTTCGGCAGATCTGGGGCATTAGGGAAGGAATTAGCCACAGGTTAGGTGTGGGGAACACCAAAACTTCGGGGACTTTTCATCAGGAAATCTCATTTAAACAAATACTACTGTAGTTAAAAACAGACCATCTCAGCCAGCTCCCCGTGAAGAAAAAGGGAGTTTAAAACAATGAGAGATCTGTTCTCAAGTACTCATCCATCTCAAACCTACAGACCTCCACTGCAAACCAGGCAGGTGGTTTGGAGCTAAATCAGCTAAGAGTTACAGCTGGGGGGTAAGGGTAAAGGACTACATGATCTGAGATGATTTTTCTCCCAACCACTCTCAAAAGGAGTCAAAATCAGTTAAAAGAAGTTTCCAATGGAGGAGATGCAATCTTGAATGACAGCATCTCTTCTGGGGATGTCCAGCAGCATGAGATTTTCCATCATGAAATAGTTAAAGAGGGGGATAAGGCTCTCTTATACATTCCCATTACCTGCCAGATGCCCTGGGTAAATTTCTGCCTTCACACACAGCTGGGCTGCCTTCAGTAGCACCACAAATGGCAGTGGGATGAGCTGTGACAGGCTGAGCACCTGCCATCTGCATGCAGATGTGAGAAGATGCAGTAATAAGGGACATCTGTTAGCACTCCTCCCTTGCCTGAGTGCTGCTTGGGGTACCCTATCACTCATCCTCCTCAAAATGTGGTTCTGCTGCTCTCAGATGGGCTCTGGAGCACTCCACCACCTCTCAGAATCACAGCTTAATCTTCCTCAGTGGTGCATCTTCTACCCAAGTGTATTTATCTCCTCTCAAATAATTAGGCCCAGCAGGTACCAAGTCCTAGTCTGGCCGGCAAGCCCTGCCCTAGCTAGTATAAATCTTGGGCTATTTAAATGTAAATGTATTTACATAAAACATACACATGGCCAAGTTCATGTGCTATTGTGAAAGCAGTGCTCAGTCCGTTATCTTCACTAATTGAACAGCTCCTGTATGGGTCACAGACTGTGCCCAGCTCTGCCAGACCTAGGAGAGAACAGAGATTTATGACAGGGAAATGTTTCCCATAGTTCAGCACAGGCAACTAACAATGTCAGTACAAAAAAAGTTATTAAAAGACAAAGGAAAGGTTTTCCTTACCCAGAGTATCACATTTGTCGTGTGCTCTACAAATATCCTGTCTGAAAGCAGAGCAGACCTGACACATTAATTTTCAATGCAGCAGCGAGTTAAGGTACAAGCACAATAACAACAACATCCAAAAGCAATTCTTGGTCCTCCAACAGACCTTCTCATACTGGTTTGCCACATTATCGAGAGTCCAAACCAGCTCCCTACCACAGTCAATGTTTTTCACCCTATGGTGAACCCACAGGCAGAACTTGGATAGTCCTGAAGCTTTCAGTCATCTATCGCTATGTTGGTCACACTATCCCAATTCAGCTCACAGTTACACTGCTCCCACAATTGCAAATGTCACTGCACCCACATCCAAACCTAATAATTTCCCATAGATGGATACGTGACATGCTCACAGCCTCTGATATATGACAGGCTATAGTTTTCATGAGAATATTCACCATACCTGGTAACAAGCACAGCTGTATCATGTTGAAGGTGACTTCCTTCAGGGTGGTTCTGTGATTGCTGCCATTGGCAGAAGTTTTTTAGTGTTGTCTGGGCATTGTAAGATATTGCAGGACCATCCTAATAAGAAACACACAGCAGGAATTTACTTATTCGTCGCAATGCCCACTACAAACACCACTGTCAAACAGCAGGTGAAGAAAATCGCTTCCATTACCTGTTCATTATGTATCACCACCAATTTCACAATAACGATATTAATTAAATTTCCAATGCTTGGGTCTTTGTAGATAGAAGCCACCTGATTCAAATAGAATTGTTCAGAATTATTGTTAACATTCAAGGAAAGAAACAACTAAGACAACACGTTGTTGGACGAGGCCTTGGGTGAGATGGTTTAGTGTGAGGTGTCCCTGCCCATGGCAGGGGGGTTGGAACTTGATGATCTTAAGGTCCTTTTCAACCCTAACTATTCTATGATTCTATGAGTCATTCTATGAGTCTATGTTTTCCATTCTGTAACTGTTTTATCCCAGAGCTGCTCTTCTGTCCCACTCAGTGCTCTGATGCTACTTGGAGAGACCTCCTACCAGAAGCACAATTTCAGAATGAGGCAAACCTGCTGGTATTTTAGAAACCAGACATTTCCTTTTGCTTTAGTGCACATTTCATCAAATTACAGGATCATTCTGCTCTGAGATACAATGACCACCAATCAAGACTGTCAAAAGCAACTTATTCTCCCAACTACCTCATTTTGATGTAGAAAGTTTTAGACCACATATTCAGTGCACTTCTACCTTCAAACAGGATGAAAATCCCTCCAGTGACACAACTATGGAAGATAGATATTCATTCCAGTCACTCTGCATCTACAGAGCTGCTTATCTGGGGATGGTACTACTGCATCCTAGTACCAGCAGCTACTAAAATGCTTGTTCTCTGCCAGGAAAGCCCATCCCAGCACTATGCTAAGGATCCAGGTGACCCCAGGCTGCTTCTCCTTGCAACAGCAAGGGAAGGTAGGCACCTGTGTAACTTGCTAGCATCAGTCCCTTGGAAGGCACACTTCCCAAAGTACCTTTTTAATTCAGTTGCTATTTCACATGGGCTTAAATAAAAAGAAGACATGGACTGAAGGGCCAGTGATATTTCTCTTAATTCTTGGTGTTTGGAAAGGTGGAAGGGAGAGATGTAGGAAAAGTCTGGGAAGAAAGACAACTCCAACTAGTGATTCCAAGCTGTACTCTAATCCCAGCACTATCTCCATGCCTGGCCTAGGCAAACTGATGGTACTGCACATGAACACAGCAGAAAGTGTGCTCTGTGATGCCTAGAAAATGATCCGTGGGTAAATGTACTCCTCCTAGTTGAATTACTCACTATTGACATTAACGTTAAGACATAGTGCTGTAGATTAGCTCCATGGTAGGCAACCATCCTGCTGTCAGCCACCACCATCACTTCCACAAACCGAGGATAGGAGAGAAACCGCTTTGTTCGTTTGTGGCTCTTCTTTTCAATGATGTTCCCAGTCTTGTTGCTATCTGCAGAAAATGAATTCACTTCCAGACTGTGTTTCAACATCTCCACGTCAGATAATATACTGCTTTCGGCCCACTCTCTTCTCCAGTGTTTCCGCTTGTTCTTTTTGTGACTGTGTTCATGATCTATGATTGAAAAGCAGACAAAAACACCAAGTGCAATTTGGAGTGAATAAAGTTAATACCACATATCAAAATAGCTATTTCACTTCAATAAAGAGTCAGCAGGCTTGTTACAAACAAGTACCCAAACCAGAAGCACTCTGTGGAAGGCCACCATGTAATCCAACATCTAAGGCTTTTCTTAATCTTTAAACTAACCTTACAGAAGTCAATGGCACTTCAAGATGGACATTCCCATGAAGTTTCCCTGCAGCAGAGCTGTCTCCTTGCCCATGCAGGAGGGATGGAGCCTGGGCTGCCATTCAGTTTAACACGACGTGAGCCCCATGATGGTAATTAGCCACCGCAGCGACAGTGTGAGGATTCTGGGCACGTCCAAGGTGGCCAGGAAACCACAGGAAACAAAGGTCCAAATCCTGTATTTCTAACTCAGGCATGAAGGACGGCAGGATTTGGCCTTCATAGCAAAGCAATTATATATGATTTATTTCTGTCTCTAACAATAACATGGCTGGGCTTCAATTCCCCCCCTCCCTTTATTATTCTGTGCTACAGGAATGGTAAAGGTCATCTAATAGCACAGCTGCCACTGGCTAAAGAATAGAATTCAGGAAGTTTCACATATACTGCTTTTGATATTCAATTAGGCCAAACATAAAAGCAGCCTGAAAATATACTCCATGCTGATACAAAGACGACAAAGTGAAGAGGGAGAACAGGCAAATAAAACATATGGAACGTGTACAATTAAGATTTACCATCTGATTAGTATGTAATTATAGCATTATTTAAATGTAAGAGCAAAATCAATCTTATTTGATGCCACTTAATTTTTAATCAGTTCATCATAGGAAGTAGCTAATTGAGTGTGATTCATCCATGAGAGACTATTTGCTTCTGCATTTAATATAAAGCCAGATCTGAACTACTCATCTAAGACTCTAGGCTACAACCCTCACAATCTTTGTAGCTTTAGCCTAATTTCATCATGGTGGTGGAAAATATCACATTTCCTTATCTGACCCACTGAGTAGGTTAGAGGAAGCATAATATTAGGGAACAAAGGAATACTCAATGCTCAAACAAGATCAAAATGATAGGAAACTTCTTAGCTATTTTTCCTGTGTAGTTTCCTCTTAGGATATTTTGTAATAATTTCCAAAAAAGGACATATAAAATACATTCTCCAATATCAAGGGCAGGCAAAGGGGGTCAGCCAGCTTCTACCTATTTGAAAAATACTATCCTTTTGTCCTATGTGTAAATAGGCAATACAGTATTCAAGAATTAAATCCTGTTTACTCTGCACTACCTAGAGTCCTATGAATTCCCTTCTTGATATAGTCCAGACCACCTTAATACAGCAGAGAGCCTGAAGTTATTTGACTAAGAATTTGAGAAAGCCAATAGCATTTGTGGTTATAATTGGATTGCCCTAGTTCCTCTGCACTAATCAATGGCCTTGTGTTGGCAAGGTTGTGCTCTTATGCTGGCACCGCTTTGTGGGCAACCATGACATTATCCTGACTCATTCAGTGCCAACCAGTGCAGGAAGCCAACTATGCATACAAATAACTTAAAGGTGTGAAGAAGACCAGACTCAGGAGCAAGTGCTAACAGTCCTTCAACCAGCTCCCCTCCTCTCTGCACCCTCAGCCAGTCCCTTAAATTTTCCTTTTAAATATCCAACTTAAAAATAGAAGTGCTAAAAGAAAATGCATTAAGGATGAGGAGATGACCAACAGAGCTCAAGCGAGGCTGAAGGCAAGGCTGCAGTGTGAAGGCAGAGTTCTGCACTATTCACCACCATGGCTCCATAGGGCCCCAAATGGAACCATGGGGCTAAGGCATCTTCTCCTCCATGCAAAGGATTCTTTGGAGAGAAAGTGGTTATACAGGAGGTATTTGAGTTGTTGATATTCACTAGGCTTGCACTGAAATCTTGCAGCTAGTGCTGGCATATGCTCAAAAAAGAACCTCAAACTCCCCCAAAACCATGAAATGCCAGGTCTGATTCTAAGAGCCTCAACCTGATGTACTGTGCAGGATCAACACAGGCAGCTATGCCCAGCACAGAGGAAAAACTGCCTTTTTCCTTTTGCAGAGATCAGGCACAGTGTCACAAAATCATTTAGGTTGGAAAAGATCCTTAAGATCATTGAGTCCAATTGCTAACCTAACACTGCCAAGTGTCAGTACAGTATCTGCACTTCCCCTGTCCAGCACATAGATAAAGTCAGCCCCATCATCCCTTCAAAAGCTGACATTATTTTCCAGGTATGAATCACTCCAACACTTACAGCACACTATTTGGACAAGTCACATACAGTATGTTTGCCAGCCTAGTTACTGTAAAACCAAGCACACAGCAGGGGTGCATTATATGTAAAGCCACTCCTGGACTTTGACAGTAGTGAACTGTTATCTTCACCCATCTTTCTTGCATGTAACTACACTCAGAGATGGTGCACATTCACCTGTAAAAAATTAAACACTAATGGCAGGGCACTGCTCTCAACCCACCCATAAAACCCCACCAGCATTAATGGGAGTTGCATACAGGCCCTGCCAGTACTCACTGTGCCTGGTGCTGCTGTTATCTTGCTCTGTTACAATGGCCACAAGAGCCATACCCTTATTGAATGGTGCAGCACACTGCCATTGAATCAAGCAGAAGTGAGATTTTCTCAAGTTACAGAAGAAAAGTTCAGTTTTACAGTGACAGCTTCCCACTGCCACACACAGCACCAAAAAAGGGTGCAATGTTTTTCCACCTGGGTTTCCCTTTTTTTAAGTTTCCTATTGTGTTAATATATTAACAGAAATCAGGAAGAATGGTTTGCTTGGCAAGCTCTCAATCTCTGCAAATGACCTGAAAAACATCTATCTACACATGGCAGGAATCAGTTGGGTTGAAGTAATAAAACATTTGCTTTAATCTGCAAAAAAACCTAAGCCCAATGGGTAGACCAACACTTTAAACCCATGCAAACTACACATCAATAATTCAAGTACTGGGTGAGTCTATGCACTGATTCAGCAGTTAATGTTCATTCAAGAGGTGGCTAAAAGGCTGCTGGAATAATGTCCATTTAACAGCTTGCTTTACTAAGCTAGTCTATGGTGTTTGCACTGTCTTTAGACAGAGCTGGAGGTCTATGTCCATTTTTCTTTCTGCCTGGTTTCTTCTTTGTTATGTGGGACTTATAAAGGAGACCCAATCCTGTGACAGGGATAATTCCTCCTTGATGGCATCTTCCCACTTGCACTAGAAGCCTCAGCCCAGAGCCCACTGAGCTGACTTATGGATGATTTCTACTGATTAATGGACTTTGAATCTATCCCAAGGGAGAGGGCAGAGGAGACTCAGACTGAGTACTTTGCCTGCATGAAGGGGTGACAGGGCAGAGCCAGGGACTGTGGAGACAGTGTTCTCACAGGAGAATGGATAACTGGTACATAAACTCTGAATAATCCTGAAAGATACAGCAAGGCCATGAGAGGCCCGAGGAAGCTTAAGCAAGCAAGATAAGAAGAAGCTGGAATTCACTGAGTTAATGAGAACTGTGGACTGTTGGCAAGCTTTTGAGGTCAAGTTCTCACACCTGTGCTTAACCAATTATATGTTAGTCACTGAGGTTCTTCAAGACATGTATCCAATCATAATATGCCAAATCACTGTAACTGCATGTAAGAAATAGTATATAAGGAGTTAAGGGTTTGTAATAAATTTGGCAATCGCTTGATCACATTGATCATCTCTGCATTGTCCGTGACTCCCGCGTCAACAAGGGACTGCTTTTGAAATAGTAGCTATTGTTATGTTAAACCCAAAAATTAAAAGAAAGTGTGATCGCTTATCCCAACAGTTCTAACTTTTTCCATTTCTACATTAACTTGTCCTTGGAATAGAAAGCAATTTGCACAATTAAATAAGGCATGGGACAATGCAAGCAATTGCAGATCAGCTCCAAGTTCATGAAAGCTGCACATAACAGGGGGAAGACAGTCACCAAAAAAGAGACATAAAAGAGATCATGAGGGGGGAAAATAATCTATTTCTCAAGCTAATAACATTAACAACTACTCCAAGCTAGAAGTGGAGCATGGTCCTTTCAAATTAACCTACTATCAGACCTTTCCTGAATGTATGACCTAGGATATTGAACACAGTTTGACACTCAGTGCTTGGCCCATAGCACTCTTAGACCTACTCTGATCCAGCTGCACAGATGATAAAACCATCATTTGGAAGTTATTTATTGCACACCTCCAGTCAGTGTGTGACCTGCAGGAGCCACTGCAGCAAACCTTGTTCAAGCACTCCAGTACAAGCTACAGCTACAGTTGGCTGGTCTGAATTTGCTGTCTGTAGCTGGTACAACAGCAGCCACTGAAGTGTCTGTCATCACTTGGAAAAGAGAGGCAAGAGGCAAAATGGGTCTTCTTCATACAGAGGTCAGAGTGGCTGAAATCAAACCATGTTTTTAGGCTCCCTTTGCCAGGAAATGGGATGGAAACTGACTCCTCTTGAAGACCCACACAGGTCCTAAGCTGGACCAAATGATTTTTCTTAGCTTTAGGTCTGCTTTAATTCTCTATCAATATGCTTTATATCTCTATCTTTCTTTCAATATACCTACAGATACAGATATCCGTCTGCTGCCAGCAGCTGCTCACCAGGAATGGTAATGTGGGAGCAGCAACTGCCATGACCTGCACCACACTGAGACAACTATGAGCAGGACTAATCCTGCCTTCCCTCTGGATAGCTCTGTGGCTGTGCAATTGGAGCTGCTGCTATAGATAGAAAGGGGAAACAGGCTTTAGAGGTGAGATCAGTGACCTCCATCAGAAGGGAAATGAAGGATAGGGGCCACCCAGTATCCAAAGAGAAAGATATCCTGCACCAAGAGTGGAAATGAAAATTTGCCTAATTATTCTAATCTGCAAACCAGAAAGTGTTCAAATGCAAATTAATCTGAACCTATTTAACGGAGAGATCAACTGAAGTATCAGCCTTCATCAGCAAGAGCTGGATGAAACTGCATAGATCAAACTTTCACAGTTGGAACTATTGAAAATGCAGTAAAATATCAGACTGTGCCACTATTAGAGAAATATGAAAGAGAAATAGTTCAATTTTGCCCATATTGTTCATACTATGGTATGGGCTCAAAAGTGTTCCCTCCCAGACTGTTCCAGGAGCATCAAAATAATGGGCTTCTACAGAGAAGTTTTCTTTACTATTAAGAGAAATGTTTCCAGGAACAGATCACAAGCCCTCATTACCCAGGTACACCTTGATAATTTCTTGCCTTCCTCCCCTTTGAGTTACATAGGTACTCTTCACTAAGTGGCTTCCCAGATCTCCAACTGGAGCAATGTTAAGATGCTCAGAAAGGTCCGTGCCCAGGAGCACGGTGCTGAAGATGTCCCCCATGTCAAGCCCAGAGCCTGGAATCTGTGTTTGTAGCCTATGAAAATACTCTTCAAGGCCAGAAAGCAACACTACAGAGCCATGAGCAGTTTAGACTGGCATGAAGCATCACTGATACAAAAATCAGCAGCTACCACCTGCAGTGGCTTTGGCTATAAGGACTCAGCCTTGGAGCTGTCAAGGCTCAAGGTGATGCTGAGCCCACCTATGTCATTCAGGGTGATCCTGCCTTTCTTCCTGCTGCTTCAACCAGAATGCTTGAGAACCATGGACTTGCAATTAGCACCAATCAACTTCTCTCAGTAAGAAAATACTCTCTGTTTTTATACCATGCAAGCACTAAAGACCACACATACTCCAGACATTTCCTTTCCTGATGATGTATGTCAGAATGCATTCCAGCTTTAAAGAATTCTTTTCTGCCTAAGGTAAAAAGTTGTATGTGAAACCAGCTATCAATTTCACACAGTAGACAGAAACCAGATTAATGAACAAAACAATAAATTGCCTCTTTAAGAAAGCAGATAGGAACATGTGAGCTGACCATGTGGCAGAAAATGATTCAAGATCATCTTACAGAAAAGAAATAAGTAAATAACTGCACCTCACAACCTCAAGGCAGAAAAGGACCATTGCAGTGGTTCAAAATTGGTTTAAGGTATGCTTGACAGAAAGCTACAGTGCTGAAATTCACTGATACCAGTTCCATAATCCACTGATTCAAGAAGAAAAATAAACTAGCCATGGAGAATGACTGAAAAAACATGGCAAAATAGCTTGAAACCCACCCTGATACTTTATGGGGTTGGGCAGTTCGCTAAAGTACATTGCAGTGTTTCACCTGTGAGTAGACACGTATTTGAGCCAGGCTGTGGGTGACACTGGTATGAATATACCATGGGCACACTGACATACACTGGTGGTATTTCAGTACATCAGGAAAACAGCCAGAGCTGCTGCCTTTGGCACTGCCAGGGCTAATTAAACCTATTTGCCTGCAGCACTCTAGAGGTTGCACTTGCTGAACCTGACTTCTGCTTTGCAAGCCACAGGAGCACCTGAAATACTAAGCTTGTTTGCTTGCTCTTAATTCAACTCCCAATGCGTGACAGCCTCAAGTGCACCAACACGTTATCCATGTTCGTGTCTAGTGATACCTAGGAGGTACCATGCCAACAGGAACAACACTGGGATCACCATAGCCTTGTACTAAACTCAGTCAAAGATCAAAAGATCAGAAAAAAATCCCATTAGAAAGAAAGAAACTTAACTGGTAATGACAATACAGGCACGTGGAAAGAAAAACATAAAATCACTGAATGGTTTGGGTTGGAAGGGACCTTAAAGATCATCATGTTCTAACCCCCTGCAGTGGGCAGGGACACCTTTCACTAGACCAGGTTGCTCCAAGCCTCATCCAACCTGGCCTTAAACACTGCCAGGGATGGGGCATCACAGAAGTCACAGAATAGTCAGCCTGTTTGCTTTCACTAGTATATGCTATGGGGTACAGATGGAAAGGACCCAACTGATACCTCCCAGCTTCTCCCACCTGCCCTTCCTCAGTGGATGTCCACACAGGCGATGTAAAAGTAGTTGAAAAATCACAATTACATCAATTTTGATTCCAGGAGAGTAATTTAACTCTCTTCAGTTACCATGCTCAAGTTGCAAAACAATAACCAAGCAATAATGACTTGCTCAGCCACAATCTTGGTTTTCCACCATTAGGGTACCAGACTTGATACATTTTTAATATTAACAACAAGATAATTCATGCACCTCACTTGTAACTCACATTGAAAAATTTTAAAACAAAACTACAGTATGGGATCTGCATTACCGGCTGTAATCACATTTTTTAACCAAAGTCAGTCTAATACCTTATTTCACTTGCCAGCACACAGCAAGATAGCACAAACATCCCAGCCTGATCCCTTCCTAAGTCAGTATGGGAAAAGCTTATGCTTGACATCCCAGGCCCATCTGAGCAAGTACTAGTTGGCTGTTACTGCGCTATTACCTCAATAGGAAGCCAGAAATAGAATTAATTACATTAGCATATGGGACTTGTGACGTAACTCTCTTATTCGCCGGTTTTGGGAGGGAAGGAAACCTGAAATAATTACTATCTTAGTATAAATTACAATTCACTTCCTCAAGATGAGAAACTTTTCTGAGGGAAAGAACGAAGCCAATGTTTTACCCTGAGGCCAAGAGCAAAGCTGACAGCTTAAACAGACATTTGAAGGAGCACAGGGATTGCTCAACCTGGAAGCAAAGGCTTAGGGAAACCTCCCTGCAGATCTCCTGCAAACCCAAAGCTACGTGAGACCCAGCACCACAGAATTTGCCTGAAGACCTGCCTGGAAACCAGACACCTAGAATGTGAAGTTCTGCTGGATGGAGGAGTTGAAAACCAAAGTAAGGTCACAGACAGAATGAAGACAAATGGTCCAAAAGGAACAGCAAAAATACAAGAGGGCTTTAGACCAACAGCTTGACTGAAAAGGAGCTGGGTTTTCATCATGGACCAGTCACCAGAACACAAACATTGAGTCCTGTGGAAAAGGACATTTAAAGTTTCTGCTTCAAACCTGCTATAAAATGAGACTGTAACATGTATAAGTGGTCTGAAGAATGAGTATGAAATTTTCCACCTCTGGCCTGTTTGGCCACAGTCCCCACCATTGACAGTCCTAACATGGGATATATACCTCAAACTGCAGGTCAGGCTGGAGAAAGAGCTTATCACCTACCTGAACAAAGAGACCATGATACATGGAAAGGGACAAAGTCAGGCTTCAGACATGGTGCCAGACCCCCAACACATCCTCACCCATGCCACCTCCTTGGTCACAGCACCGGTAACACATTAGCTGACCCACCCTCTATCAACCTCAACCTGGCCACTCCTCAAGCACATGGGAACACAGGGGCAGGACCATCTCCTCCTTGTGCCGTGGGTTCATCAATGACTCTTTCCATCTGGGTGGCACTGGGAAAGAGATGACAACTATCTGTAATAGCTGAGCAGGCTGATGCTAATTATCATGCAGAAAGAAGATCGCAGTCATGGGGCTGGCAGCACCTTTTGCTTGCCCAAGACCCAGGGCAGCACTCCTTTGCTCTGGGGGCTCCCCAGTGTCACGTTCAGTGTGAAGGGTTGTTACATTTACTATGAAAGGGTAATCTGTTACAAATTACTCATTAATGCAACTGTAAAATCAGTGACATATTACTGATTAAGCCCATGTCATGCTAGCTCGGCGGCAAGACTTGGTTCACGCTGATTTGTCTTGCGCTTTTTACAGCAACCTTTTCAACACAACTTACATGCACACAGCTTCTTTTCTCCTCCTCACCCGTATGAGTACACAGCCTTGTCTTTTTGGAGCTGCAGTACACATGTGCTGCCTCCTGAATAGTCCAACTGCTTTAACACCTTGCAGCTAAATACCCAGCTGCAAATTTGAGACCCTTTTACATCTGTTTCTGGGAAGTGCTAAGCCTCCAGGCTGTGCCCAGCAGCTCTCTGTGCTGGTAATGCATATGAGTTTTGGAAAACAACCTCAGCAGCTGAGTCACTGGGCTTTCCCACCTCTGCCAGCAGCCAGCTCTGCCCAGGTAAGATCTGCTCTGTCCTGTGCTCCTCTGAGCCCATTTCCAAACCCTCACCACCTCAGCGAGAATTGCTGGAAGGCCTCTTTGCTGACTGCAGCCCCTTGGCTCTCCTCCAGAAACAGGAAAGCTCTAATCATCTTCCTGCTAGTTTGGCACCGTTGGAGTGTTATTGCTGCTTCTGCATGAGGAGTTTTGCCCGTGGTGAATATTCCCACTTTAAGCACTCTCATTAAGGAGCCAGGACTTAGTGCAAGATCCTCACACACAGCCTTGGAGCCCACATCTGACACGCCAGCCTCAGGACAGGCATGGCTGACCAGCAACAAGTCATGGGAACAGCTAATGCTCACTAAAGATTTAGTCCTTGATTCATTCATCTTAGCCACTGCTGGGTCTTGAATATAAAAGAATTATGAAACAGGGAGGTATTTGACTGACAAAGCTGGGAAGGAAATGGAAAGCACATATCAGAAGAGCAGTAAAATGAATGCAGTGGGAACAAACAAGGAGCTGCCCCAAAAGAGTTCATTCAGGAGCACCGCAACAGGGTCACAGTAAAAGCAACAAGGAATTGGCAAAGTCTGGAGCAATGAAATAGCTGAGCATGCAGCAGAACTGGGGAGACAAGAAAGCCCAACTCTTGCATTTATAGTCATGGGCACAAGGCAGCTGTGGCTTGGTGCCACCAGGCAGGCGGAGGCCAATCTGTCTCAGAACAAGGGGTGGCCAACAAGCAGAACGGTTGAATAAGACTCAGTAAAACGCTAATGCTACCACAAAACCAAAGAAAACTGGAAGAGCTCCAGAGAATCCAACAACCAAAATATACCTAAAAAACATATCAATGACAGAAAATGTGGGAAACATGAGAGAAAGAAGAGGCAGTAGAAAGGGACACAAGATGCAGAGCAAGAGGTGGCCCAAAGTGGTTTACTCAGGTGATGACTAGAGGCAGTGTGACGTTAGCATCTGCAGTTGGACATCTCTCTGCCATACCAAACCTCTGGGGTTTCACATGGAAACCAGTGGGTAGGGCTGGCAGGTCTGCTCCTCGCAGGAGGTCAGACTGGATGGGCCGGTCAGATTGCTGCTGCTGGCCCCCCAGTACCGGCCGGCACAGAGGGACACAGCTGCAGGATGCAGCTACGCGCCTTTTATCATCGGAGTCAGATTGTTCCTCCGCAGGGCGCAGGAAAGCTCCACTCTCCAGCTTCGCAATGAGCCACTTCCTTTTCTTCTTTTTTTAGGATCAGAATTTCTTTTCCCTTCCTCCTCCACCTCAAAAAAGCGGATATTAATAATTTGGATCGGAAAAGCTTGCTATCATGAAGCGATGGGTGGTAGCGGCGCTGCACCTACTGACATCACGCTCTCAACCAGGCCAAGCCTTCATCCCGTCAGGGTTATTCAGTAAAGTGCAACTAATTATTCTGCCAGATCCTTGACCAGATGACAAATTGATTCACGGTACTAACTAAAAGAAGGGAAGGAGGAGAAATTGCACCATTTCCTATGACTGAAACTACATTAACCTGTTACCCCAAGGAAAACTTTGTCAAAAGTTTTTATTGCGGTGGCTGAGCTATACACCAGACGCTGAAGTGCATTGCCAGGAGACCCTGGTTTGTGCTATGAAAGTTCATATTCAGAGCACAGTTTGCATTAGATATCCATCAGCGTTCAGAGAAGAAAGGCCTTTTTTCACAACATCTGCAGAGTATCTCGTATGTCAGAGAACCTAAAACCATTATCAGAAATGGCTAATTAAAACTTCTATAGAAAATCAAATACATGTTTTTCTAAGCTGACCTGAGGATGCTGAAAACCAAAAGTAACACCAGGAGACCACTGGAAATGAAAGCTTTTACTCAATCTGTCAGTCAACTCACAAGGGAAACTTTTCTTGGATACTGCAATAAGTCTATAATTACATCATCATGGCAAGGGCACACCGGTGTGTTGCTTATTAATCGTTTCCAGGAAGAAGACTATCAGAAAGCTGTTCTTAATAGCCCCAGTGCCCGGCAATGCAGGCTCCCTTGCTCACTGCAGGGTGGTACCAAAGATCTCCTTTGCATTAATTTCCTCTTTGAGCAAATTTCAATCCCTGCCAGAAGCCTGCAAAGCAAATGCACCTTTTCACACATTCTTCTCCCTGGATTCACACAACTACCTACAGCTCTAACAAGCTCCCCCAGACTCTCATGAAACCATTCTTCTCTGCTGGGAGTGACAGATGCACCCTGTTCAAAACAGTGAGTGCTACCAGATTTTGTTTTTTCTCCTCTGCTCCAAAGACATGTGAGATGCCTCCTTTCCACCAGATCCACGGGGAACACCAAGGTTCAGCATTGCCCAAGCTGCCCTGCACATGCTGCTTAAATTAAGTGACCAAGAATTCTTCACCATACGTCATACTGTTTCAAAACCTTGGACAATGGTGAAAGAGGAAGCAAGAGATGGAGAGAAAGAGGACAGGAGGACAAGTAAAACTGTCACACCTATCTGGAACCTTAAAGCTTGTATGTGAGAGGCAAGATCTTCTCCCTCCACTACATGAAGCAACTGAGAAGAGCAAGGAAATAAAGATAAACAAGAGGCAAAGCATGTTGGAAAAGAGGAGAGAGATATACATCATATATATAATACCATAGATGGAGCATTATTCTTGTGAATCATGATCCAGAAGAATAATACCCTCAATGGAAGCTATGACAGTGGTGTGAAATACAGAAGGCTGTTATAACGGCACAGAGTGAAGACCACAAGCCAAAGCCAGAGCCCTCCCAGCTACCTTCGATTCAATGAGTCCTGTGATCTGCTGCTCCGTTCCTCCAAGGGCTACTGATGCAATGTGCCAGATTCCGTGTTTCTTTCCAACTGTTCTGAGTCTCCTGCATCTGATCTCAAAGAAGGGAGCAGAAACAGCTGGAAGAGAGAAACCAGAATGGCATAGTCCAGCAGCAACCCTTGGAAGAACAAACAACGATGGCCTTGTGAGAGGTACCATTGTCCCCCAGCACGTATGCCTGTATGTGGACATGTGTCCACATGTCTTCTAGAAGAAAAACATGTTCCTAGTGCATCGGCTCTGGCTGGTCACAGAGCACCAGAGCATCTTCTGAGGTAGCACGATCAGTTCAAGCTGAACAGACCGACAACTCAACAGCACAGCCACAATCCACAGTCATGGGTGCCAAATGAGTCACGCGTGTTAAATGAAGCCTGAGTTTGGCACCACGCTTCTCCTCCAGTGGTACCTTTACTCCCTGAGTAACTCCACCTACTTTGCAGCACATGAGCGGCTTGCAGCCTGCACAAGGGAAGTCAGTCAAGGTCTACTCTGTTTAGACTTTAAAGCTCCTGCAGATCTAGCTGCAGGCCAAAGGAGGAGGGCAAAACAGTAGGTGAAACAGGAGAGAACTTAGTTATTTGCTGCCAAAGAAGAGGATTAGTTGTGAAAATCAGGAAGTCAATGAAGCAGAGAGCAGCAGGAGGCCACTGCAGATAATAGGGACAGTAGGAGCAAGGCTATTGCTCACCAAGGCAAGTGAAGGGGAGATAAAGCCTTGTGCTCTTTCATATGTGCGATGACTAGAAAGAGGGAGTGAGGAGGTCAGGGAGATGGTGCTGGTGGAGAAAGGGCCATGAGGGAAAAAGGCCTTTGAAAATGAACCATGGAAAAGTGATTAATAAGGGAAGAACTGTCAGGCCTGGTGTTAGGACCTTCTCATTTCCACTAGAAAGAAATAACACACTGCAAATCACAAACACATTTGGGAAGGGAAGACCAGGAGCACAGCAAGACCAAGAAGTCATTTAAAGGACAGAAAGATAATTTCAGACAGAGAACAAATTAGATTAGGATAGTTAGAAATTACACGTAGGAGAGGACACAAAGCAAGTTGAAATGTTCATGGGATATTTAAGGCAAGACAGCCCAACGGATCTCTTGCCAGCCTCAGCAGGGATGAAACGGAAACCTAACATTTTTCCTGACCACAACCTCCTTCTAACCCCTTACTAGGAAGCACAGGCGCACCACATCTCTCCAGGACAGCAGTACCACCACGAGCCCGGTCCTAGCTCACACAGCACCATTTCTAGAGGGGTCCCTCAACTCCACATCCCTTGTGCCCCACCCAAACCTACTGTTTTTACTGCATGAGTTCCCTTTCATAGGTGCCAAGTCACCAAGAGCAGTAACAGAATGTGTACCTGGAGTGTCGCAAGTCTGCCTGTCCCCTGAAGAGTTCATTGGAGGTGTCCGGTGTCGGTAGACTAGATGTGGTTTATTGTGCTCTTCTTCATACTCCTGTTCTTCAAGTGATAGCAGTGGCTCTACAAAATAGTCCCCATCGTCAGACTTGAAGGTGCCTAGCTGAGAAGGACCAGAGAGGAGCAGAGGGTTAGCTTTGGGCAATGACAAACCACGGAGCAGGACTACCCAACGTAATGAGTGGTTAATGAGGGAGTGCCTGGTTCTGCAGTAACCCATGTGAGCTTCAGGTCCCATCACACCAACACCAGGCTGCACTGCACCCTGCAGCCATCCCACTGCAATTTACGGAAAGCAAATTACTAATCCATAGGTCAGAAGAACAAGAGAGGCATGTCTACCAGACCCTGTCCCTGTGCCATTTACCACACCACTCCTACCCAAGGGGAGATGGTGCTGCAGTATGTTGGAGGTCTCAGTACAACTCTATCTGGTTTTGCTGGTTTTCATACAGCAGTTCTTCCTGAGACAGGCTTTCAACACACATGTAAGGACCAGAGGGAGGTGTCCAGCCACTGAAATCCCAACTCATGATAAAACACCAACACTCCTGGTTGCATGTGACTATGAACATAGGGATTTGGCATGTAAACAAGATATCCAAGACTAAAAGCCATCCTACACTGGGATGCATGACCAGTAACTGGTAGGGAGGCATGCCCATGCACACACACGTGTAGTAGGCGGGGTGTACACACTCAGGGGAGCGACCGACCAACTGGAGACAGCAGAGATCCCCCTGGGCACACCTGGGACAGGCACCCAGGGTGCTATAAGGCACCAGAAAGGTCAGCCCTGCTGGGACCTTCTGCTCATTCCTTCGCTAACATCCCCCTGCAAAGCAGGGCACCAAGAGTGGCTGCCAGGCAGCGTGCCTTTATCACCCCGTGGGCCATGCCCTGGGGTGCAGGACGGCTCTGGGGTCAGCGCTGTGGGGAGCCTCCATCACCCTTTTGCAGCCCTCGCCAGCACTCCGGGGCCAGGAGGGTGTCTGACCCGCTGACCTTCCCGCCGGGGTGCCACTGGGTGGCAGTTTTTCCCCCCAGACCCGCGGAGCACCCTCTGCCGGAACCACAGGGAATAATAAAAGCGGGGTGGAAGTCACCCCCGATAGGGGCGAGCCGGCGCCGCCAGCCCTTATTCCGCGGGCGGAGGGAAGGGGCCGTCCCCATCCCAATGCCCACCCCTCCCTCGTCCCGCTCCTCCTCCTTGCTTCCGCCCCGGCGCGCCGCCGCTGGGCGCCCGGCGGGACCGGGACGCGGGTCTCACCATCCCGGAGCAGAGGCTGATAACGGCGGTGTGCCGCGGGCGGGCGTTGACGTGCCCTCGGTAGAAGCAGTGCTTCACGTCGGCGTTGGCCGCCTCGGCGTACAGGCGCCGCTGGTGGGCGGCGGGCTCTCCCAGGAGGCTGACGGTAAAGAGCGGGGCGATGAAAGCCGAGCTGGCTGTCAGGTTGAAGAGGAACTGCTGCCCGAAGGCGGAGAGCCTGTAGTGTGCCTTGTGGGAGGCGGCGGAGGCGGCCATCCAGGCATCGGGGGCAGCGCTGGTGCTCCGCCGCCGCCGCCTGAAGTGGACATCGGTGGGGAAGGGCTCGCCGAACTCATTCACCCGGGTAGGAGTCACGATCTCGTACTCGCTGAGCTTCTCCAGCAGCTTGGCTGCAAGGGAAGAGAACCACACGCCCCTGAGTGGGGAGGCCGAGCCCCCCACCCCTCGGGGGGGGGGGGGGGCAGCACACCAGCACCCTCCCAGTACCCCAACCCCAGCACCCCCTTACCTTGCCTGGGGTGCAGCTTCTGCCTCCTCGCTCCTATCCTCAAGCCGTCGATGAAGAGCGTGGTGAGTGCCAGCGCCAGCGGCGCCAGCTGCATGGTGCTGCGCGCTGTCCTCAGAGGAGAGCAGCCTTCCCCGCTTCCCTTGGCTCTTCTTTTCCTCCTTCTTCTTCCTCTCGTCCCCCTTCCCCCACCCCCCCTTATGTTTTTTATCCTTACTTTTTTTCTTCTCGCCCCCTTCTCCCCCCTCCCCGCCCCCCGAAGTGCGGCCGGGGGAAGGCGCCGGAGCCGGGCGGCGTTAGGGGCGGGCGGGCCGGAGGGGCGCGGGGCGCCGGGGGCCGCGCATGGTGCGCGGGGGGCGGACGGGCCGGGACCGACACCGACGGGCCGGGACGGGGGATCCGGCCGCCCGCCCGCCTGCCTGCTTCTCCCTCGCTTTCCGCCTCTCCCCCCGTCGGGCTGGTGGCCGGGGCGCTCCCGGGAGCCAATTTAAGGGGCTGGGCTCCATAGATCAAGCAAGAGGAAAGATCCCGCCCTGCAGAAGGGACAGCCCTTCCTCTCTCTCTTTCTCCCCCCACTTCCAACATGTCACTTTCTTTCATTCCCGAGGAACGCCGGAATCGCAGGTTTTCGCCAAGAAAAGCCCTCGCTGCTGCGGGACGGGATGGGGCGGGTTGCGGGGGGCTCTGCCGCGGCCCCCGCTGCTCCTCACCGATGGATTTAAGAAGGCAAAGTGGCCCGGGCGTAGCGTCACCGGCTGCTACTGAGCTGCAAGGTCCTGGGGGAAGAGCGACCCTGTCACTCGCCGAGAAGAGAGCCGAGCTTTCTTACGTAATTGATGATTTTCCTTCTTTCAAGCATTCTGAGGGAAAAGAAAGATTTTTTCTTTATCCGAGTTTATTTTGGTTTACAATTTGGAAGTTTTTCTATTGAAATCTAAGACATCCTTTAGAGTTCGATGTAATTAAACATTGTCTTCTACCCTTCCTTAAACCAAAACCCCAAACCTTGGTTTTAAGTTGTTCACTTTCTTCACTCGACTTTGGGACAAAGAACAAATGTTTGCTGCAGGAAGGTAAAGCTTTAAAATACATCAATTCAGAATCCACTTCTGGCCAAACAGCACCTCCTGGCTCTTTTAAACTAACTGCCAAAGCCCTAACAAACCTCAGCCATTAGCTCCTGGGCAGGCCCTCAGCCACAGCTCTGCACAACAGGGCACAGTGCAGGAATCTCCATGCTGGTGGAGACCCAAGTCAAATCATCACACCTTTAGGGCAAGGCATAATGGCACGTAACCTTCCAGCATGGCATTGTGCCTGCTCTTACAAACCATGTTTAATTCGAGTCTTGGATGCTTACAATAAGATAACTCACCCGTGTTGGCTTCAGGGGCTTGACAAAGCTGGGATGCTTCCAGACTTAAGTTGCCTCGCATGCAGCCAGCTCCAAGAGCAGCACTGGATCTTCTCACTATGTCCAGTCTTAGGCTGGTGTGAGCATGGCTGTGGCTGTCTGATGGTCCCCCAGATCTGAGGAGCAGAGAGGCATCTCCCTGCTTCTACTCTGGGTGTGCAGGAGCAGCGATGTGCCCATTCTGGTATATGTTGTCCTCTGCCAGAAGCAGCTCTTCCCTATGACCGAACGTGGTTTTATCTCTATGCACTCACCTGCTCATGAGCAGACCTGGACCAGATTTGCTTTTAATGACACAAAGGGCTGCACAAGTAACATCTTCCTATCCTTGCAGCTAATTCCTTGCTCATGCCCCTATGTTAAGAAAGAAACCCTCAGAGGAAAGACTAGACTATTCTAAAATAACTTCAATCTGCAAAGCCTGCTGAGGCTGCCAGGCAAACTCCTGGCTTGCATGGCTTTTCCTGTCTCGGCATGAAAGAATATGGGCATTCCCACCCGTCCCACACTGAGCTGTGTCCTGATTGAGGCGGAAAAGCCACCAAGGTCCTTGGGCTGCTGGATGAGCAAAAAGGGGAATCTCAACATCAATGCTTAGCAGCCCAGGAATTCACTCCAGGCATGTTTTCTTGCTCTGATTCTTGATGATTTCTGTCTCACCACCAAATAAATGACTTAACTCACAGCAGAAGTAATACCTGTTCCCTGAGCTGCAGTGTTGCTCCACTGGGCTAATGGGAGCATCCTGTGCATTCCAACACCTTCCCACAACTTCCATGTGTCCCCCAAACTTTCAGACTTCACAGGAAGAGGGATATAAGAGTGCTTGGAGCTTGGGATAACGCCCCACAAGTCATGGCAAAGGAGAGGGAGGCCATATCCCATGCTCAGGTGGGTGCAGAAAGGTATCCTGGAAGTGCCAGGGTGGGCCAGCTCTGCCTGTTGGGCGTGTTGAGCCATATCAAGCTGCCAGTCAGCAAAGGGGGAGTGAGGAAAAATGAACAGAGTTGCCTGAGGAAGGAGTGAAAAGCTGAGCATAGCATTAGAGCTGAGTCAGAGGGGAGGGGAGGAGGCTTACGTGGAGCTAGTCCTGCAGGTATCCTGGGGGAGAGGGGTGCAGCCCTCCTGCATCTCCTCAGTCCTCAGATCAGGGTGGTGTTGGGAAACGGGTCTGCTGCTGTTTTATCTGGGTTGCAGAGTGCCGCAAGGCAACCACTGTCTCCATTTCACATCCTGCATCCCACTGCTCCCAACCTTGGCATCCCTTCATGCCAGGTTTGGTCCTGGTGGGAGCTGCCTTGCTTCTATTCAGCTGCTGACACAGGAAAACCTATCAAAGACTTTTCAACTTAGTTTTCTACAAGGTAACCAGTTATTTTGGCTCTGAGGTGGGGTTCAAAGGAGCTCAAGTGCTGTCACAGAGTGAGAAGTGGCAGCCCCTACCTATGACTTGGGTGGGTAAGACCCTGTTCTTGTTGGCACTGAGCTGAATGGAGTAAGGCTGTCTTGAGGAGGAGCATCCTCACAGTCTTGCTCACTGATCTGAAACCTTGGCACATACAGACATGAGGATAAGCAAGAGACAAACCCCCTCTATCTTTCAGAAGAGGGGAGCTGAACCATGGAGAGACTCATTAGATCTCAATTATGGGGCAGAGTTGAGAGCAGACTGAAGTTTACTCTCAGGACCAAATCCTGACTTTGCAATAGTCCTAAACACACTCTAGCACCATGGTATTACTTACTTACAGTGCCATTTCCACTGACAAACATAAGAGTTGTATGTTGTGCAGCTTTTGAATCTTTACAGCTGACAATTAGTGCAGAAGGAAAGCCGAAGCATAAGTAAATTGATTACTTGGAATTTAGAGAAACTAAGCTACAATCTTAAATTCAAATAACTTTTCTATTAGGAAGGATCTATTAATACTTACGGTATGGTAAGTGTGCAGACTCCAAGTCCTTACCGAGTCAGAAGTAACTTCTAAGAGCCCATACCTACCCATGGAAAAATCTTAAAACCCTGGAAGTCTTACCTGTGTAAATATTGCAAAAGCTGAGCTGCAAATCCTTCTCTAAACTACAGAATGAGAACTTGACCACAACAGCAGAACTTCAGTAGGAGATTTAAAGCAGTGCACACTGCTGCAAGAATACACTCGAGGAACCCAAATTTCCTGAGGTTTTTGCAGTGCTTTTCACTCCAGTTAGTGTTTCCTTTCTCCCTGTGTGTAATCCCCAGTCACTAATGTTTGTTCTTTGCTGCTGAGCCTCTCTGGGTAAGAGTCATCTTCCTTTATCTGCTGTATCCACTCTCTTGCTCAATGACTATCCCAGCAGGCAGACTGTTTCCCTTGATGGTTGCTCTTCAATGCCACAAGCTAACTGAAGATAGCCAACATTTTCTCCTCCCATTTAATCTGTGTGGTCAGAAAGTGAAAGATTTCATTTCCTTTTAACAGCTTTGCAGACTGGGTTTTAGCCTCTCTTGCTCATCTGTCCTAACAAGGATACCTTGTGCTGCCTTTCAGTTTAGGAAGCTGTTCTGCTCACATGGAATGGAAAGGACCTTAAGATCCTCAAATTCCAACCTCCTGCCACGGGCAGGTATGCCTCACACTAGACACAGACACAAGAGACTGTCCAACCTGGCCTTGAACACTGCCAGGGATGGAGCATTCACCACTTCTTTGGGCAATCTGTGCCAGTGCCTCACCACCCTCACAGTAAAGAACTTCTTCCTTATACCTAACCTGAGCTTCCTTTGTTTAAACATATTATCCCTCATTGCATCACTACAGTCCCTGATGAAGAGTCCCTCTCTAGCATCATTGTAGGCCCTCTTCAGATACTGGAAGGCTGCTATGAGGTCTCCACGCAGCCTTCTCTTCTCCAGGCTGAAAAGCCCTGATGTTCTCAGCATGTCTTCATACAGGAGATGCTCCAGTCCCCTGATCATCCTCGTGGCCCTCCTCTGGGTCAAGCTGTGCAACTCAAATGTCCTCCCTGCCAGTGAATTGCAGCAGGAGCTGTGTCCTGTGGGAGCAAGCTGGGTGCAGTAGAGATGCAAGTCTAACCCTGTTCTTGCAGTCATCACCCCTGCTCCTTGCCTGGGTGCAGAACTACCATTTGGGAACAGGAGGTGAAGAAGGAAAAGCAAACAAGTCATATGGCTCCACTCACATGAAAGGAAACTGGCTCTCCGTTTGCCTAGAAACAACTTTGATCCTGAAAAACAGACAAATGAGTAGGGATGAGGGACTGGGTGGGAGGAACAGCAAAGCCCACGTAGGCACTGGAAATGTGTGGGATTTTCGGTTTCAGGTCAGCATGGATGGACATAATGATCCCTTGAGGGTTTCCCCTTAAAACTGCTGGTGCCACCTCACCCCCTCCCCTCCTCCCAGCATTGTGCAGACTTTTGCTTACACCTCTTATCTGCCTTGTGGAAAATGCACGCTCAGAGTAGCCCAAGTTCTGCTTCTTGCTGCAGCCTGGCAGTTCCATTGGCCTGACAAGCATTTATAGATCCCATCCCCTGCCCTTTTTTACTACAGGTAGCAATCTGGGGCAGGTTCCGAGCCAAGAAACACTAAATTCTGGACCTTCCTATTTTTGTGCAAATTAAGCCATCAAGCTAAACACAAGATTGGTTTATTCTTTGTGTTTGACAGGCTATAAATCAAACAGGACCTGAATACACTCCTTTTGACTTCTGATATTATGTACATATGCATCTATGCTGTGTTCCAGGTGCCTTTGCCAAAACGTTAACAGCAATACAAGGAGGACTAAACAGAACAGATGTTCTGTAATCCTGCACCAAAACGCAATCTGGGAACATTGGAAGGTCTGGAGGTACAAAAAACTTTACCCCTCGAGCCATGTACTTTTATTCACATAAGCTAATTATCATAACAGCTTTGTGAGGTATCACCATCACCCTATGAAAAGGAGACTGAGATGGGCAGTTTGGCAAAGGACACAGTCATGGTGTTCTGATCCTGTGATCAGTTCCACCCTCTCACTGAAACCTGCATGCAGCCTCAGTGTACAATGTAATATTTCATTGCAGGGATCATTAAGCTGTAAAACTATTTTAGGAGGGTTGTTTTCATTCTTTTCCCCAAATAGCAGATTGTCTTTAGAGATAATAAAATACAAATATCCATTAGAGTAGGGAAAAAGCTCAGCAGCTTTACAGATACAGGCTTGAGAGGTGGGCCCATGTGAACCTCAACAAGGCTAAGTGCAAGGTCCTGCACATGGTTTCAGGCAATCCCAAGTGCAAATACAGGCTGGGCACAGACTAAATTGAGAAGGACTTGGGGGTGTTGGTTGACGAGAAGCTCCCCATGACCTGGCAATGTGCACTTGAGCCCAGAACCCTCTTGTGTGCTGGGCTGCGTCCCCAGAGCATCAGGAACAGGTCAAGGGAGGGGATTCTCCTTTGTTCTGCCCTCCCGAGAGCCCACCTAGAGTACTGTGTTCAGCACTGGGGCCCTCAACACAAGAAGGACGCAGACCTGTTTGTGTGAATCAAGAGGAGGCCACAGAGATGCTGTGAGGGCTGGTGCAGCTCTGCTCTGGAGCCAGGCTAAGAGAGCTGGGCTGGTTCAGCCTGGAGAAGAGAAGGCTTCTTAAGGGGAGACCTTAGAGCAGCTCCAGTGCCTAAAGGGGCTGCAGGAAACCTGGAGAGGGACTTTGGACAAGGGTCTGTAGGGACAGGACAAGAGGAATGGCTTTAACCTGCCAGAGGGGAGACTGAGATGAGCTCTTAAGCAGAAACTCTTCCCTGTGAGGGTGCTGAGGCGCTGGCACAGGGTGCCCAGAGAAGCTGTGGCTGCCCCATCCCTGGCAGTGTTCAAGGCCAGGTTGGACACAGGGGCTTGGAGCAACCTGATCTAGTGGAGGGGGTCCCTGCCCATGGTAGGGGGCTGGAACTGGATGAGCTTTAAGGTCCCTTCCAACTCAAACCAGTCTGGGATTCTATACCAAGTTCTTTTCCCCTAAGTTGTTTGATTTCCCTACAGGTATCACAAGGAAGCCAGCTAAAAGCAAAAGCATCTTCCTGTGGGAAGTCTTTGTGATGTTGTTGCATTTGTACAGTGGTAGAAAATCTGTACCAGTTATAAAAACATTAGGAAAACTTTCAGTGGCTAATAAATGGGAATGTTTTAGGCCTAATCCAGCTGCTGTCAGAATTCATCAACAAAACTTCCACTGACTTGGAGAAGTGCAGAGTCAGGACCTCTGTCATTTGCAGGAGCAATTTTACAATATCATATTGTGCTTATTAATACTTGACAAGCATATATTACAGCCAGTATTCCATTACCAAGATGCAACAGCTTGAAACAACACTTCTCTCTAATTGAAAAATACCTCTTCTCTCTAAGGTGCAGAGCTGAAAACCAGGGAGCTTCAAAATGCTGCCCATGTAGCTGTACGCAGACTGGCACAGAGAAGGAGGAGGTAATCTAATAGTAGCTCCATCACTTGACACAGCTTCTGGCATCACATCATTAGCACAGCCAGAAGGTGCACCAAACCAGAGCAGTTATGTGGGATCGCTCCACTAATGTTAAAGGAGTAAGAGACACTGCTTAAATATGATGCTGCAGGTGCATCTTCCAGCAAGTCTCTAGCTTGCTGAGTGCAGGATGTGCTGAGGAAGGAGCTCTCCTACATGTGCTTCTACACTCTTGCACCCATTTCCCTCATTTCCTCTGAAAGCGGCATTGATAAGGAACAGACTAGAGCAGGGTAGAGTCAGCATATAAACATGCCACTAAGACCTAAAAAGGGATTTGGTCTTTCCCCAACTATGCTGTGTTTGCCCTGGATGAGTGAGCGGTGAGCAAGCTCTATTTTCAGCCATGCACTGTTTAGAGTGTGTGGCTGCAGCAACCTGCCTGTTTCTCACAACGGCCATTGTCCTGCCTGAGCAGCTAACACAAGATCCCTTACAATAGTCTGTGGCTGGATCAGTGCTCTGCTGTCAGATGCCTGCAGGTTTGGCTTTGTTACTTAACTTCACTGTCAAGCTCTGCTTTTGCAACCAAAATAGGGCGCTTAACGGTAAGAATTCAGTGTTTCTTAAATGATGGAATTTAGGTGAGATGTTAAGGAGCAGGCTCAGAAGTAGTGGTGTGCAACCAGGGGAGAGCAAACCCTGGATGATCTGCAAAGCTGAAGCAGAGATGTCCTTTCCCTCCCTAGTTGTTTCCATCAGCCATCTGTGCTCCATGCTTTCCTGCCCTCTCACTCACTAAACACCTTTTTTGATAGCAAAAGCTGTGTAGGAGCAAACCTGGCAACCATACTTCCCCTCGCAGGTACAGGGAGAGCTACAAGAATGATGTGGGTTGGCTGCAGCCTTTGTAACCACATTCATGTCGTGCCACTCAGGCTGGGCTGCCGTAGAGAGAATTAATGGAGTATAAATCCCTGTTTGGAAGTGCACAGCATTCTCCCTCACCCCCTTTGCAAACCACATGAGGAAGGGATCTCCCCAGAGAACCGCAGCTGGATATTTTGGGTCCTGATAGAAAAAAGTGGAGTATTCACACAGCCAGAGCTCCCTGCTGATGGGTTCAGGGCTAGCTGTGATATTTTGAAGGGAATCTGTAGTCCTGAGACTAAAGCAACAATCATCTTTTAAAGTTATTGTATGGCTTGGCTACAAAGATAAGGCACCAGATGGCTTGGGAGGAATTTTTAGGAGACAGTTGTGCTGATATGCCTGGAAGGATCTCGAGAGTTTACATTTACAATATACTATTTCTTTGGAGGCAAATGTTTGTCAGGATCATCAGCTTTAATTACTTGAAATGTAGGCTGTTTCTAAATGCAGACAGTGTTAAGAGGACAGTTTTTTACTGACTCTGTTTTCTGCCTGAAGAGAGGACAGACAGCAGAAATCCCTTTCTTTAGCTTTATAGGTAGCAGATTGACTCGTGAAGACTGATATTAGAATCATAGAATAGTTAGGGTTGGAAAGGACCTTAACATCATACAGTTCCAACTCCCCTGCCATGGGCAGGGACAACTCACACAAAACCATGTCACCCAAGGTTCTGTCCAACCTGACCTTGAACACTGCCGGAGATGGAGCATTCACAACTTCCCTGGGCAACCCATTCCAGTGCCTCACCACCCTAACAGTAAAGAGCTCCTTCCTTATATCCAATCTAAACTTCCCCTGTTTAAGTTTTAACCCATTACCCCTTGTCCTATCACTCCAGTCCATAATGAAGAGTCCCTCCCAGCATCCCTATAGGCCCCCTTCAGATACTGGAAGGCTGCTATGAGGTCTCCACGCAGCCTTCTCTTCTCCAGGCTGAACAGCCCCAACTTTCTCAGCCTGTCTTCATATGGGAGGTGTTCCAGTCTCCTGATCATCCTCGTGGCCCTCCTCTGGACTTGTTCCAACAGTTCCATGTCCTTTTTATGTTGAGGACACCAGAACTGCACACAATACTTCAGGTGAGATCTCACAAGAGCAGAACAGAGGGGCAGGATCACCTCCTTCGACCTGCTGGTCACGCTCCTTTTGATACAGCCCAGGATACGGTTGGCTTTCTGGGCTGCAAGTGCACACTGAAGCTGGCTCATGTTCATTTTCTCATCAACCAACACCCCCAAGTCCTTCTCTGCAGGGCTGCTCTGAATCTCTTCTCTGCCCAACCTGTAGCTGTGCCTGGGATTGCTCCTACCCAGGTGTAGGACCTTGCACTTGGCATGGTTAAACTTCATGAGGTTGGCATCAGCCCACCTCACAAGCGTGTCAAGGTCCCTCTGGATGGCATTCCTTCCCTCCAGGGTATCAACCGAACCACACAGCTTGGTGTCATCGGCAAACTTGCTGAGGGCGCACTCAATCCCACTGTCCATGTCAGCAACAAAGATGTTGAACAAGACCGGTCCCAACACCAATCCCTGAGGGACACCACTCGTTACCGGCCTCCAGCCGGACACTGAGCCACTGACCACAGCTCTTTATGTGTGACCATCCAGCCATTTCTTTATCCACCGAGTGGTCCATCCATCAAATTGATGTCTCTCCAATTTAGAGACAAGGAGGTTGTGTGGGACAGTGTCAAACGCTTTGCACAAGTCCAGGTAGATGACATCAACTGCTCTACCCCTGTCCATCAGTTCTGTAGCCCCATCATAGAAGGCCACCAAATTGGTCAGGCAGGATTTCCCCTTAGTGAAGCCATGCTGGCTGTCACCAAGCACCTTGTTGTTTTTCATGTGCCTTAGCATGCCTTCCAGGAGAATCTGCCCCAAGATTTTGCCAGGCACGGAAGTGAGACTGACTGCTCTGTAATTCCCCGAGTCATCCATTTTCCCCTTCTTGAAAATGGGGGTTATATTTCCCTTTTTCCAGTCATTGGGAATTTCACCTGACATTATGCAGTTTCCGTCCCAGGTACTATCCTGCAGCACTTTCTTTCACTGATTAATTATTCATTGCACAAGCAGGTATTTCTCATCACTTATACATATGACTTACCTGTTTTCAGTTAATAAAGTAAGCAGCTAATTTTGTAAGCACACAAAACCATGGATCAGTCCTCAAAATTCCCAAGACTTTAAAACCAAGCCTCACTTTGTCTTTTGGTTGCAAGGAGGGATGAACTGTGACAGGATCCATAAGGAAGCCACTAGGAGTAAGCAGCATGACTGAAAGAGAAAGCAACATGCCACTATTCTAGAGGTTGCTTTCATACACTTACTCCTAAAAAAAAGAGTGATCAGTTTGCAATAAGGATTATAGCACTATTACCTACAATATCAGGGGCTGAATTTGATGACACCAAGAACAGAACTCACATGCACCCAGTGAGAGGGCATGACATTTCTTTCCCAGCTAGAAGTGTTATCCAGAGATAGTTAGAGGATTTGGATCATTTGGACCTTCCTGATAACCATGACTCCTCATCACTGGCAGGTGCATGGCAGACCTGAGAAGATGTGATGTGGACAGCATGTTTTGTATGCCTGGAGACATGGCAGCACTGCTAAAGGGGTAATTCCCTGTCTCATGATACATTAATACTGGGATAAATATGTCATGTTTTTCAGGCCTCTCTACTTTCTGTATACACTAGAATATAAATAGCATTACTGAATGCTGGTGATGGGAATCAGGCTCATGTTTGTGAGCCAGCTGTTCCCACATTTTTCTCCCCATGTTTTATCAGCTTAATTCTTAAATATCCCTAACGTTTCCATCCAGAATTTTTAAAGGGAGGAAGCATGACTTGGAAATCACTGTAACATGAATGGATTTGTTGACTTAACTGACATTGTTTTGACATGACAGGGCCTACCAAGGGACCAAGACCCCTTTGTGCTAACTGCAGAACAAACACAGGACTGAAAGTGGAGCTGGTATCGGAGTTCCCCTGCCTTATCACACTCAGTTAATGCATTACTCCATGCAGGCTGGCCAGCTAAGAGTAGCATTTGTTTCAGGAGAGGGAAAACCCGTGCATAGCAGCAGCATTGTTTCTCTATACTGTTTTCATAGCAGGTTCCTGCCCATGGCTGTTTGTAACTCAAAGCCCATATTCAAAACAGAATTGTCCAAATCTGAGCCATTTCATCTACCAACAAAAGTGGACTTCTGTGTTTGTATGACACCAGGACAGGGAGATGCTGGCTGATGATGGCTGAGAGCCCTAGACCATCATAGCTGGTGAGCCATGCTGGCATCTCCCAGCACCCACAAGTCAAACACCACAAGAGCCAAAAGAACACTCCAAGAACAGATGTGTAATGCTGGGCTCATCAAAACAAATACATTCTTATCCTGTTTGATTCTGTGAATGAATTAATGCCTCTAAATACTGAGACTGTAACTTTGTAGCCCTGGTTATGTGTATGTAAGGCCATCTGGTTTAGAGCAGCATATCTGACTGCACCAAACATTTTTGAACACCACTGTGAATAGAAAATAGGCCTCTGAGACAGGAGTCAGCATTTTTCAAGATCTGACATGCTTATATCGAGAGCATCAGGAGGGATCCAATGTCACCACCTCTCTGCTGCTTTGGCAGCCTCATCCAACCCAAACCATTCTATGGTTCTATAGCATCTCTAACCAAGAGCCATCTCCATGGCCCTTCCGTCTCACAGCCATCCCTAAGCCACTCGCTTGCAGCCCACTGCACAGCATGAGGAACAAAAGAGGAGCTTCTGCATTGCTTAAACACGTAAAGACTACTGCTCTGTTATGGCCATTTCCATGCCATCTCCAGGGCCTGCCAACAGTGACCGTTCAATGGTGACAGGGTAAGAACAAGGTAACCTTTGTAAGCAGTGCCATACCTGAGCACCAGTCCATCTGAGGATGTGCCATTGGGTGACCCATGCCAGAGGTGTGATGTTCTCTGATGAGCTGTTCAGGGAGGAGAGGACCTCATTCCTGTCTGGGGAGATACAAACATCACTGGAACTCTTCGCCCTTTGCAAATGCAGTGTTGGTGTTGAAAGGCTTGACCTTGCACTGTCCTGTGCTCTGACATCGATACCGGTTATGATAGCTTAGCTTCCACTGATCACCAAGAACAGACATGGCTATAGGAATCTCAGCTTAATAAATTCTGATTAAAAACAGCCCTCCCTAGTCTCAATGGCATGTGTATGCAGCCAGACTAGGGTTGCCAATGGCTGTGAGCTTTAAGCAAAAAAGACTGTGAGCTCTCTCAGTGCATGGAGCTATAATTACAGCTGTCAAGAGCAGAAATCCCTTTCACTTTCCTCATACCCCAGCCCTCTGCTTGTGTCCTTCCTTCAGACCATGCGTCCAGGCCACCAGGGAGTCAGGTTCCTTTGCCTAGAAACCAGCTCGTCTTATTGGCAGATCTTTTTCTTTCTGCATCCACTGAAATCTGTAAAAATAGGACAATGCATGAGTAGCTTTTTAATCTAATTATACTTGGTTTACTCGGATATTTTTCAACCAATTTATCTGACCCAGCAAAGAAATGATTGGATGAAGGATGGATTGACCCATCCAGAAGATAGGAGCGCATACACGTATCTGCCGTCAGTCTGAAATGCAGTACAAGAGTGCACTTCACTACCAAAGCCCTTCAGCAAAAGTGCCCATGGCTCATTTCTTGATTTCAGGAGGTACGTGCAAATGCAACTCACCTCACCTTGTGGGTGGTGGTGTCTGGAGCAACTTGCAAGTGGGGATGCCTTATCCCCATGTCACAGCCATGAGTCCCATGGTGTATGAGTAGCATGGCGGTTGGAAAAATTCACATAGAAGACCTTGCAAGCATGCTTGCTGGCTGAAACTTTGTCCTAAAGACCCTGCAACTGTGAGAAAGGAGGATCCTCGTCCTTTATAGCTGAGGTCAGTGGAGGGCCAGAGCAAGGAAGTTTGTATTGCAGCAATTTGTACCTTATCTTGTTTATAGATGTAAACACAAGGTTTACGCTTCCGTTATGGAACTCTCCTACACCAAAAATGTTCAGTGCATAGAGGAGGCCAGGGACAGGCAATGTGTGTGCACACTTATTTCTTGAGCATATTTCAAGAAATACAGTTAAAGAGTCCAGTGTTTCTGAAGTGTTTGGAAGTCAGGACTCCTTCGCAGTGATTAAAAACACAATCTTTGCAGACCACAGGGGTTATTCTAGGATCTCCGTAAGGTCTGGATGTAACTCTCCAGTGTCATGGACTTGGGTCAACACCACTGAAGTCAAGAGTCCTTTCGTGAGCTCCAAGTCACTCCCAGTTGCTTCTGAAGTCATTGCCCAGACTTTTTTCTTTTTGGTCACAGTACCAGAGTTTTATATCATTTCAAAAGGTCCCAGGCAAGGGACATATGGAGCCTACAAAGGCATAGTTACGGTGCTAGCAAGCTCCAGTCTCATGCCAAGCAAATTATTCATGCACACTCTGTGGATAGGAGGCACAGGCTTTCATGTGGTTGTATGGATAAAGGAAGGAGAATTTAGGCCACTGACTCAGCCTGACAGTAATGTTTCCCCCTAAATACACCCATGGAACTGCAAAGCAGAGTTCTCACAACACTGATGCTAGGGCAGTCCTCCCTTTGGAAAATGTGACCCCTTATTTACATGCCCCTTGGAAACCAGTATCATATAAGGAAGCCAAACTCTTCCAGAAGTCGGGCCTTTTGTTTATAACCTCTCATGAAAGTAAGCAATTCAGCAAAAGCAGCTTAGAGATAGCATTTCAAACAAGAATCAAATGGCTTGCCTGGAACACGAGCAATAGCAAACTGCCCCCCCCGGTCTGTTAGAGACCTGACCATGCTGTGTGATGCTGTGCTCCTGCAGCCAAAAGGAAACCTGACATTCAGCAGGTGTTCTGCTTTTTGGGTAGTCTCATGGAAGGAGAAGGAGTCTGAGGAGCCACAACACAAAAAGGTCCTTTAAACACATCTACTTTTCCATTTCGGCTCCATGACCAAAGTGCCTTTCTTTTCCTCTCAGTGGATTTTATTCAGTTACCACTGCAGTGGCCACTGCAGAGTGCGGGGTACATTTCTGCTTCGGTCGTCTTTGTGTCTGTTTGGCAGCAATCCTGAACACCCAGAAAAGCAGACAGTGGCTGATTTCCTCCATTTTTACTTTCTTCTTAGAAATACTTGGCTTTCCTACACTCCAAAAAAAAAAAAAAAAGTAAAATTAATAAATTCTTATGATTCTTTCTTAAAAGAATTAAATTTACTCTATTATTTTAGTTAGTGGAAATAGAAAAACCAATCAGCTGACTGTAATTGTACAATAAAGCCAAGAGTAGTTCATTTCAATTCTTGTTCCATAATACTTATATAATTCAGACCTGGAGACAAAAGCACTAAAGGTCATGGATTAACAGTGGCTTAAAGTTGAAAATAGCCTGAGGAAGTAAGGATGACAAAGTAATTACTAATGGGCAAATCATATGTTAATGGGTAGTTATTTAGTGTATGACAT
Source organism: Pezoporus occidentalis (assembly GCF_034315485.1). NCBI lineage: Eukaryota > Metazoa > Chordata > Aves > Psittaciformes > Psittacidae > Pezoporus > Pezoporus occidentalis. The sequence goes on from NW_026915483.1 coordinate 2,355,270, forward strand.
TTAATCAATATAAATGAAAGAAATATAAAAAGAAATAAAACTTTTAAGGCCTCCTATGAATATATGCATATAACTAGTGTCTATAATTGAAATAGAGCTACAAAAAAACCTTTGAAATGGCAGTTATTAAAATAAATGATTTCATAATAATTGAAACAGTTGTTGAAACACAGAGATAGTCCTCTTGAACCTTGTTTTATGAGGTTTTTTCAGTGATGTATAAAACTAAAACCTGTGCTGTTCAGCTGAGGTGCCAAGCAGTTGAAAAATACACTGCGTAAACTCATCCCTTACCACCTGCCAGAAACTGCACTTTTCTACATAAAAGATCAGATTTCAGAAGTAAATAATTTTAGCAATTCACTTTGCTATAGCATTAAGGTAAATCACATCAAAGCCTTCAATATGCATACCCAAACAAATTAGTGAAATCCATAATAAAAGCTCTGGTGGGGTTCACACTCACCAGTGCTGGAATTTCACAAGACACATAGCAATGGTTAGTTAGGATCACCTATTGCAAGAATTACAGCTGGTACAATAGTAATTGCTGTGCCCAAGATAATTGCAGAGATTGCAAGAGTGCAAAACACAGGAAAGGAATTCTGTAACAAGAATGCCCTGTGATTTTTTTCCACAACAAACAAGGGAAGAAAATCAGATTTCTAAACAGAGGGTGAACACTTATTTGCCAGGGTAGCTGCTACTGCCTGCACAGAAACTATCCCTCTGAGCCTGTGGGATGCTCAGAACAAGAAGCAGCTGAACACATCCAAGAACAGAAGCAATTAGCTGTTTAGTGCTTCTGTGCTATTACACCTGCACACATTATTGTTGGGTTAAAAGACCATACATCAGTAAAAACATATATGAATGAGCTCTGTTGTTGATCAGACCACCTCTAGACTTATTGCCCAGGACACCTCTTTGAAGAAGAGTGCTTTGCCTCAGTGATTGGGACTTACTGAAAGAAGTTCGTCTTGGCCTTAATTCATAGCTCGGTCAGAGCAGAGTGTTTACAGAGACCTTGTGGGTCTTTGTAACACTGTGTTAGTAATAGCAGACATAAAACCACTGTCTTGGCATATTGCATCTTCTTTTTATACAAACATTTCATCTCAAAGTCTTAAATAGGCAGTAAAACAGTATTTAGTCTTATAAGTCTTCTTTGTTTAAGTTCATAGTGTACTAACCTACCACTTACATTCCCTGCATTCAGAACACCTAGAAACTTCTATTTATTAGAAACCCATCCCAAAGTAAATATATCATTTGAGTCAAGGATAATCTACTCTGAAGAAAGCTGCTAGCTAGGTCCTGTGGATATGGGAGGGTAAGGTGCTCTTGATTATGTAACAACAAAAGTTTCCATTTCAGAAGTGAATTTTTGCACACCCATGTTCAAAGCCACGTTTTCTTCATTCGGATATAAGTTATGACCTCAAGAAAATGTCCATTGAGCTCTTTCTTACTCCCAGCCTTTGGATGCCAGCATGAGGAAGGCGATGAGGCCTTACATACTATGCCCATACACACAAAGCACGTGTCTTGGGCTGTTTCACAGCCCTGTCCTTCAGTTGCCCCCTGCAGAAGCAAAATGATTGTTACATATATGTAGTACAACTTAAAGACTGCTTAGCAGGCTGGTTCTCATTATCTGTGTCTCATGAGCCACATAATCCTATTTAGTGTTTTCGCTGTTTCATACTTGACTTGGTGGCTCTGTGCTGCTCCTTGTCCAGTGTTGGTAGGTAATAATACCTCTGGCATGCAGCACTTAGCTGAGGCAAGCATTGAAAGTGTTAACTCAAAGGCAGGATAATGTCCTATTTGGATGAAGTAAAAAGTAAATAAATAGAGGATTTACTGCAATTTAAGGCTTAAGATGAGATCAGATGCCTGTCATCTCCAAACACCTCTCAATCAGCAAAAAATAATCCTTCACAAAATAGATTGCTGTTTCTTGGTGCAAGTTTTCCTGGAGAAAATGAAGCCATAGGTTATTCCTCTCTAGAGTGGAGGGAGGTGAAGTATAAACTCAGCTGAAAACTTATCCAGGGCTTCTGGCAAGTGCAAGCCATTTGTGCTGCTTACCAAATCTCTGCATTTCATGAATCGCAGATGATGTGCAGGGGGATCTCTTTAAAAGGATACAGGAAGTTACAACTATCATCAACTAATGAAGAGGGCAGGGAAATGAAGAGGGAGCAGAAGGGAAAGTGGGCTGAGAGCTCTGTCCCCACCATGCATGAGGGAGGAATGTTCCTGGGAATTACTGCATTAAAGCCACCTGCCTACAGTGTTAAATTTCTTCCCCTGTTTATTTCAAATGGAGGGAATCAGCCCGATTTTTACTTCCAGATCTGAGAGAAGCCTTGCAAATGAGAACAGTGAAGCCATCCTAAAATAGACCTATTTATAAATAGTTTAGAAGAACACCATGAACTGCAGGAGGGGAATTTTCTACACCACTTACCCCTCCAACACCCCCCCAAGTTTGCTGCCTCAATGAACAGTGGCGCACTTGAATTTGCTTTCTTCATGTATCAGGAGACTGTAGCAGAAAATGAGGTTAAATCTACAAGCACAGGACCCAGTTCAGTCAAGAAGTGGCACTGGCTCTGGCTCTCCTGCAGTGCATGAAGGGGATGCTCTGCAAAGTATGTCCCTAGTCCCAACACAGTCCTTCAGGCTTTTGTCAGTGGTCCTGCCTTATGGAAACAGCCCCTGGGCAGGGCTGCCAAGGGGAGCAATCCCAAACCAGGTCAAGTGGTTCGGAGGTATCTACCTTCGAGGACAGAGGGTCTGCCTTTGTCCTTCTCTTTCAGCTTTCTCCAAACTAAAAAAGTTTTCTTTTATAGGGTTCATAGGAATAATCAAACCAACCACTCAACTGCAAAAGCTAGTAACATTAAAATTCAAAAAAGGGGAAACTAACCCAAAACATCCAGCATTCAAGCTGTCGTGGATTCTTGTAACAAAGCCGATTTCTCATAGCCCACAGCTTGCGACACAGTTCTTGAGTCACATCTACTTTGGCACACTTCTGCTTGGTTGTTGCTTTCAGTTTTGAACCTTAGCTCTACAAGGACTTGTCTGAGCAGATGGTTAATCTTTGTTTTAAAGGACGTCATAAGTAAAAACAAACTCTGCCTTGCAAAGCTTCCCTGTTTGCGTTCCCTCCCCAATTACTTGAAAGAGTAATCCAATAGATTAAATTTCCCTTTCCGAGAAGTGTTATCTAATGGCAAACCAGTGCTGATGTCACCACACAGATGATACAGTCACGGAAGTGCAGCTACTTGGTCAGCAGAGGTGGCTCAGGTGCTTGAGAAAACATTGCAGGAGCATTTTCATCCCTTTTCTGTCTGCCCTACACACTAAAACAGTGAGCATCAAGGCAGCTTTCTGGGCACTGAAAAAGTTAGAGGAGATCACAGAGAGATTGCTGGTCACATTCTATATTTTTTTTCAGAATAATTCTTTACTATCTGTAATTATCTACATGTCTTGGTTTCTCCTACCTGCAGACATCACATGCTCTCTCTTACCCCCATTTGAATCATGTCGCAGATGCCACTGGAGCATATGATGACTGGGAATAAAAGTGAATTAAAGGCAAGATGCAGGGAAGAAAAACTCATCTTTGGCATATCTCTATAAACAAAGGTCAACCCACTTTCCCCTCTTTTGCAGGTCACTGAAAGCGGGGTGTATTTTATCAACCCAGACATTTCCAGCTACTTTTACCTTCTGTTTCTCACCCCACTTTCCCCCAGAAACCTCTCTAACAAACTTCAGAGGTGATTTCTGGAGTCAGGGTGGTATCTTTGTATTTGTACTTCATAGCCCTCAGTGGAATTGTTTTCCATGAACTCATTTGGTTACTCCTGAACTAAGAAGACTCAGAAAGCCAGCTGTAGAAAGGACTGAAAATAAGATACCTATTTTTTTTCCCTCCGGGTAATAGTCACAGACAAACTCCTTGCTCCAGCCAGCTGCTTGAAACATCCCCTCCGTTTCGTAGGAAATGATCTTGTATACGGGTTAGCTTGAAGGGTCATTGCCATTGACGTAGCCAGACACTTGCTCAGACTTGCTTCCCTAGGAGAGTTGTGCCTTAAGTTACTTTAATATCTTACAGGTCCACTTTTGAGTTCAAAGGGAATAAGAAAAAAGGTAAAGACAAGAGGTGGGCCAGGCATGGCAGCATCCACCTTGGACAACCTGCTGGTGACAAAGCAGAGACCCCAGAAGTTCAAGCATATCTCAGGACAGATCAGGATCTGGTAACACCCAGGATGACAAGGGAAGGAGTCTGAAAGTGTTTGCGTTTGCACCAAGGTCCCTGACATTACTGGCAAAGCACCCATTGAATTTATTTGCTTTAGATTAAGCTGATTAGAGAAACAACTGGGAAGGTGAATGTCTTTAATTAAATGGACAATAATGTATGAGTTACATCTGATGCCTCATGGTAAAAAATAAACTGTTTATTAATAATGGGTTTAAGGCCCAGTTCCTGTTTTTTAAGCAAAATAAATTTAAGCAAGCAGTCCCAGCTGAGCTTCTGGTGGGAAGGAGTTTACTGGAAAGATTAAACAAGTTAACAAGGGAAAAAGCTACTCAGAATTTACTAGAGTTCATTTGCCATCTTTATGTTTTAGGACATAAAGATGACAATGTGCAACCTAGCACTTGCACTTCAAATAAGCCACTAGCAACAGGCACAATTCTCCTCTAAAAGAGAGCTGAGAGTCTTGGAAGCTCTCTCATTTCTTCTTTGCTTGATAGTGTAAATCTATATTGTATATGAACATATGCATACACACACTATGTATATTTTTAAATATATATACGCACATACACTGATACATACTTATAGATATGTTTTTTCCTGTTGCAAAGCAGTTTGGGAGTTTCCCTCAACAAAGAATTTGGCAGCTGAAAAGTGTCCAATTGAAGCTGGCAAACTCCTCTCTAGAACACAGCACACGAGATGGAAAGGGCAGCAATTAAACACCATTTTTGTTACTGAAGAAGGATCAGTTCCCTGTGATACTTCAAATTCTTTCTGTAACCATGGGTGGATGATTTAGTGCCAGACATTCAGAGGGATTTAGGTTTGCAAAGATGCAGATAGAAAACTTAGAGGAATTTCTTTAATGCCTGGTGCCAAGGGGAGCTGGACATCTGGGGGGAATTTTGAGGCTTGCTCTGTGTGCCTCTTTCTGTCCTAATTTACTTCAACAGATGTAGCTTTCTCTGCCTCAGCTTTTACTATTTAGAAAATGTCAAAACCAGCGATTTCTTCCCTCAAAAGCAAGGACTGGGAGAGTGAGGCCCTCCGGCAAACAAGACTGCTGCAAAAAGGAGATAGATGAAGGAATATGAAAGTTTCATGCATTGCTGCTCACCTTTGCCAGACATGAATGACCTGTGAAATATTTATCATGAGAACCACTGTCCTCATACTAGGCAGTGCTACCTAGAGCTTATATGGCATTGCTGCTTCTTATAACATTGTTTTCCTTCTTTTACACTTCACAGCAAGTGTTCATGCAGACTTGGAAGAGAGCTTCATGCTTGAAAAGTGGGGTTCAGCTCCAACACCTTTCCTCTGTCACGTGCGAGGGTCTATTAAAACCATAGAGCTGAAAACCAGCCCCTGCGTGTTCCCTGCCATACAACAGGCCTGATTTTTTTCAACATGCAGAGGGCTGTTATAGTTCAAATACCAATGTCCCAGGCAGAGTTCTGGAATCATGCAGACATCGCACCATGTTATATGAATCTGACGTGTTTGCACGTGTTCTAACCTTATACAAGCCTCTGTCCCACACCAGCGACGTTCGCAGGTTGCCATCCTATCTAATGCAATAAAGCTTTCTGTGCACCCTGCCCTCAGGTTCCATTTCCCTTCTGTGCTCAAGAATTATTAGTAAAGAAAGTACTGGAAATTTACCTCCCAGGTCAGTTGCACAATATTTAATGGAAAAAACATCTTTGCGTATTTAAAACCAAAAACCAAAGGCTCACACATATCTCTGACGGTGAAGTTAGGAATACGTTTCACAAGAAGCCAATCTGTGAGCAACAGAACCTTCAAAGCTTTGTTTCCTTTGGCTCCCTGGTGCAGGGTTGGGCCAGTCTCTAGGTAGTAACACACAAAATCAAATCAGAACATCTCCTTTAGCAGGAATACTTTTCCTATGAGTAGTTTGTGGGATCTGGAGATTTACTTGAGATTACAAGGCAACTTCTGTTCCTGATTGGGGGGCATGAATTTAATCTCTCTTTTCTTCAGTTGCTTATCTTGCTATTGCTGACATATCTGTCTGTCAAATTTGGATGAAACTTAGCAGTGTGTTCAGGCACAGAGTTTGACTTACAGTGTGATGGTGGAAATCTTCACTTTAGGAAACTAGGTTTAAAAAAACCCCAACAAAACTACATAATTGTACTTAGACTTGTTTAATTCAGCTGTGTCAACTCTGCTGATGGCTCATGGGAAGTTACTGAAGCAAGCTCACGAACCATCACTGATGCACAGCATGGGAACCCTGCTGGTTGTAATTACTAGGAAGGTTGGTTGGAGCATTAAATGGCAGCCATTTATTGGACTAAAACCACAGAACTTAACGTTTCTGTAGGACGTGCAAGCAACTTTTGATATAAGAGGAGTGACCATGGATAATCTTTCCTTGTGGATGTCGCACATGCAAAGAAGCAGCTGTATTTGTTCCAAGAGAGTTCTAACATCTTCCTGAGTAATCATCCAAATGAAGGACCATCAGGAAATCCAGACATAGTCCATTTTCTCTCCAGGATACATCCTGCTGGGTTTTCTTGCAGGCCATTAATATGTTATCTGCTGAGCCATGAGACAAGCAAAGCCAGAGAAATGCAGTCTAGTGAAATTTGACATGAGTAGAGAACGCACCAGTTTGCTACTTAAACAAATACATGTTTAAATACTTAAACAACAATTTTGGTTTAAAAGGAAAAGCTCAGTGCGAGGGAGAAGACACATGAAAGCTGACATTTTCTGGACCAACAACAAATACAACTACTGATCAAAAAAACCTTGAATACAGAAAGCACTGCCAAATTCCATTTGGATGGATAATAAATGGATGGAGTAGTTAAGTGAAAAGAGATGTTATGTGATGCTAATACGTAAAGCTCCAAAAGGATGTAATAGGGCTGCTTTGATCAAGTGGAGAAAGAAATTCCACCTTGGCTCTCCATAGCAGAGATGGTTGTCTTGGCAAAGCTGAGGAGAAATGAATAGGCTTGCTCTGAATTAGTGTCAGCAGCCTCCTGATGGCTCTCTATCTGACCTTGCTGTACAGGAAAGCCATGAGACAGAAGAAAGCAGTGGCGTGAGTAGGAGTTGTCTGGGCAGCGCTATTCCACTTGGGGAGAAGTTTCAGTGTTCTAAACAGCAATGGCAAGGGGAGCACCTATTCACCATGAACAGTGGAGACTTTGTGCAACAAACAGACCCAGGTACCCCCTCTGAAAGTGAGTGTCAAAAAGGACCATTACGCTTTCTAGACTTCAGTCCCAATAGAAGGAAAGCTTCATCTGCTGGCAAAAAACTTACAACTAGGATATAATTCTACTCTGAACATTAGCAACCAAATGACCAAAACATTTCACAATCCTCTCACAGGAGGAGTGATGCCCAGAGCTCGAGGAACTCAGTGTTTCCTTCCTTCCTATATTGACCAGGAGAACCTCTCACCTATCTCAGTTTTACTGTGTTTTTACCTCTCACACCCCTTTCACTCCAGCTGTTTACCAAAAATCAGCCACTTTATTAATCAGAACTAGGAGGATAAGCAATTGATAGAATATCATGATGGAGTGCAAGTATCAAATAGAAGTTATTCAGTTATTTTTCATTCAGAACCATGCTCAAGAGAAAATGAAGTTGTGACTTGGCTATTTCCTAACCTAAAAACTACTGCTGATAAAAAGACAAATATTTTCTTGCATACTTGTGGGAGACATCTGCTGAAGTCAAAGGAAAGATTACCTCTACTTTAGAGTTTAGGGCTTCAGAGTCCTTGCAGATGTCTAGTGCACCACTATTACAAGATGCATTCCCATTTCATGGAGTGGCACACACAGCACTTATCAAAATCAGGCATCTTTGGCTCAAGAGGCAGACAGGTGTGCTTAGTGAAGCAGGGCTCTCCCTTTGGAGAGGTCTGTACACACGAGTTGACTTTCTGGTATTGATTCTGCACCATTACCAGCAAGATTCCCAGCCCACATCCCTAGCTTCTAGTTGAACACCTTAATGCCTGACTACAGACCCAAGTTTGCAGAATCATTTGTAGTCAAGTCCTATCTTCACAAACCCAAGCATCAATATCTTCAAGTTTGTAGGACATCTACTAGACACCTGGTCTAGTGGAAAGTGTCCCTGCCCATGACAGGAGGTTGGAATAGATGATCTTCAAGGTCCCTTCCAACCCAAACCATTCTAAGACTCTATGAACTTCAAACTGAGCATATTCTACAATCTGCATTTTCAGAATATCTTATTGCTCGCACATCCATAGGTTAGCCTGGAATATTAACTCAATAACTGTACTACATGAATTCTGAAAACTGCTTAAATCTAGCCAAACACAGTCACTTCTCAGAAGGTCCTTGTTTTTGCAAGAATATGCACTTCCTTAAATAGCACAATGCTCAAAACCCTGGTATATTTTAAAATTATATAAAACATGTCAAATTCGAAGTTACACAGAAAACTTCATATGGACCATCTGTGTTTGACCACTCAGCTAATATTCATTTCTGAAGTTCTGGGTCACAAAGTAATATGCATTTGAAAAGCTGACTAAAAGATCACTTGGATTTTATCCTCTTGGCTTGAATCTTGTATATCTTGTACAACTTCCTGGCTGTGTAGCTGACATGTTGCAGCAGTAAGCACAGAACACTTAGAGAAATAAAACTGAGCAGTCTTTGGACACTGGGACAGTTTTCAAAGGCCATTGCAAATACACTCAATCTATCATTTGTTTTGCATTACTCTAAACCAGTTATATTCCCTGGGAAATCCAAGTACATTTTGGTGGGGGGAGGGAATGGAAGAGGGCAAAGGAGGGAAAGAGAGCAAATGTAAATACTTGAAGTGGAATTTAATATTGAAGAAATAGTTATTTGTGCTAAACAACTATTACCAGGCTGAATATTAAACATTTTCTATTTAAATATAAACCAAGCTATCTGTGTAACATAAGCATAGTTGAGAAACGGGGGTTTATTTCAAGTAAATATATATTTTCTTAATTAAAATAATTGCTCAAGCTAGTGAAATACCTCAATTTTACAACGATTTAATCAAAGTTCTGCACAACTACTGGGACTCTGTATATAAACCAACCCTTTGGTCCACACTGGAGCATCAGAGGATATAGACTGTGTAGTGCCCAAGGCTACTTCTAGAAACTCTTGAGTCAGTTTCTGAAGTCCTGCACATGCTTTCTCCTCCAGCATCCCCTTCTTGCAAAGCAGAGACAAACAGAAGAAACACAGCTTTGCTGACTTCAGCCTGTCCTCATGCTGTGAATGTCATCCTATAGTGCCTGCGACACTATCCCATTGAGAGTGGGCAAATAAATGGCAGCATTCACTTAGCCTCTCTGCCTCTCTCTTGGCCAGAGAGACCTCCCCACTTCCTTTTCACTTCCCATTCCCCAATTCACATATCCTATAGATGTCTTCTTCCTTTAGTCCTTTCCCTGGGAAAGCCTTTAAGATTCTGCCTGGCTCTAAACTGAAATCAAGTAGAAAGAGTCGGCAGTACCCAGTTTAGGGAGATAACCTAGACCAGAGGACAAGCATGGCTATTCCTCCTGTCGTCCTCCTTATTTCTAGAAATCTGCATCCCAACATCGTGCCTGAGCCCTCATTCAAAAGCCATTTATTAGCCATTACCCATGGATTCATGTAGTTCCTTTTGATCCCATTCATGCTTTAACTTCCTCAGCTTCCAGTGTCAAGGAGCTCCATGACCTAATTGTACTTTTTCTGGACAACAGTGCAATAAAACAAACAACACCATGGACACATGGCATTTTGGCTTTCTTCCCTGTTCCCTCCATCCACCCACAGCCACAGACATTCATGCAAGAGCTGTAAATCTGACCAGTGCAAGCACAGTCACCCTGAGCCAAGCATGTGCACAGATGACACATCAAGATCCTTGATCCAAGCAGCCGCTTTGTTAGCTCTGTTCACAGCTCCCTTTTTTATTGCAAATATAAGTCAAGAGAATTGAGTGGGAAGTTTGTCTGGTTCACGCCTTTGCTCTGCAGTGGAGCCTGCCACTGCTAAGACCTTCCCAGTGGATGATTTACCTGCTCAGACACTGCAGTGACAGATGGTCCTGCTCTCCAGAGGCAAAGCCTTTCCATTCTCAAATACCATTGCAGTCACAAAGCTGACCCCAATGCCAACTCTAAGTCTTCCTCACCACACTTTAAGACCAACCCTTTCTGGTTCCCTTCCCTATTTCTGGAACAGAATAGGATAGAAGGAGAATATGTAACGTAAAAGATGCTTCGGCAATGGAGAAACTCTTCCAGATTGGCTTTTGGATTAGGCTAGTCGTCTTTTGAGCTGTGGTTGTGTTCAAGCTTCATTGTGTCTCTCCATACCCACAGATTCTTCAAACCTCTCTTAGTCCTTCAAGGTGAATGGGTAGCACAGATAAGCTTGCTCAGCGATCAGGGGGAGGATGGTATTTCTTAAAGCTGTTGCTAGTGAAAGCCCAAGGTTTTACTTCTTAGTCTTCTCTAATATGTGACATTCAGTCAGCTCACTAGTACTGCAAAACATCCCATGGACCTAATGATGTATAGCATCAGATTTTGGCAAGACAAAACAGCAATGGTGAGTGCAAATCAAGTGCTAGCAAGAGGGATAGTTCAGGGAACATTCTCTTCAGAGAAGTGGGTTTCTGAGTTGCTTTGATCAAATGAGTTTCAAAGGTGATTACAGCCCCATAAGTGTTTCCCTAAGCAGTATCCTGTGGGATGGGGAAGACCAGAATTCAGGCAGAAGCTTTCCCCTGTACAAAAGCCTTGCCACTGACATTGTCAAAGGATCTGTTGCACTCCATTGTGTCCATAATCTTCAAATTAAAGCTCCCTAAATCCACAATAGTCTAATAAACCACAAGCCTGTAACAGCCCCTTCAATTTTCCACGTTAATAATCCATGGATTAAGAGTCCCTCTGCTGCTACAATAGCCAGAACTGATCTTCTCTACTGTGTCAATGACCCATGAATTATAGGGCTGTGTCTCAGATGGTTAGATAATACTTCACTCAAGTCCCGGCAATAGATTTTTCTAACACAGCAGATTCTGGTTTGGAGTAAAAGCACATTGTGGCATTCCCATTTTTGGGACTGCTCTTCCTATTCCTCTTGGCAGTATCCCCACACAAAAGCACAACCCCCTTTTTATCATTTCAATCATTTAGTTTTACAATAAATGGCCTACTTGCCTTTCATTTTCAACTGTACATTTAACGTGTCACATGAAAGTTTAATAAAGAGGCACGGTTTCGTAATTGGTTAATCAACTGATGAAAAGTCCTTAAATTTTCTTGTAATAGGGTCTTATAATAGTCTGGAATATTTTATACCGATTTGTGGATAGCACTTCTTAACACACTTGTATTGCTTAATAACCCTTTATTATACCATTTTCTGTGAAGTACATACTGCATCTACAGCAGTCAAATCAGAGGGTAGAAGAAAGCAGAGTGAAGTCACTTCAGAACTACTGCCCAAACCTATCATCTGTAAAATGCTCATCTACTTTTCTGATCAGGAGCAAGTGAGTTTCTCTAACAGCTGCATGATTTCACCTTTCCAAATGCCACTGCATTTTGTGTATGAATGGGAGTGCCCTGCCAGCCACTGGCATGGAAAGAAATATGATGGGTAGGAACAGACAGATTGTGTCTAAGCCATTTTAACTGGGGAGTATGATCCCAATGGCACATTGTCTGCTGGAACAGCATGGTAATGCAGTTTCTCTCCCCCTTTACTTTTTAAAGCAGAAACCTTCATATTGAACTTAAATCGCTGCACACTGTTGCAGAGCTGTTGAGGCCAAGGAATGCCTGTTAGGTTAGCCAGCCATGTCTCCATCAAAGCCTAGCCATACCATATCTTTTACAGTGTTTGCTTCAGACTCCTATTACTTGGGACATTTAAAACTACCCTATCAGCTTGGGTAGACATGGGAAGAGGCTCTGCACTGCAAGTAATCAGCTACTTCCACCTCTGCTGCCACATTTTAAAGTGTATTGAACAAGAAGTTTGCTTTTATTTTACTCTTCAGAGGGCAATAAATCATCTGGTGAAAAGTTACAGCAGCAGTGCTTTGGGGCAGGTGAAGTTGTGACCATGACTTAGAGGCCAGGGTAATTCCCAATCAGGAAGGATCCATTGCTGAAGAAAGGTATTTGCCAATTCTCTGTTTTTCCTGACAGTCAATGAAAGTCAGTTTTGTAAATTACCCCTAGTAGCTATGAGAGTCTGTTAAATAAAATAGTCCCAAATAAAGACTTGTTAACATTGATTCTGGAGCTTAACTCCACTGTTAAATCTTTCAGTGTCAGAAAGTAGATCAGTGCAGCATCTATAGGCAATTAAAATCATAGTCAAGGTAACAGAAGTGGTAACCACTGTAGTGGCTGATACAGAGTGAAGATAAATCTCTTCTGATGCAACAAAGAGAGTGGTAGGAAGGTGGAACAGTAATAGATGATATGATTTTAATGTTTGTTTAACAATTGTGTCAACATGTGTCAAGCCAAACCTAAGTACGCTTAATGCTGCTGCCTACGACGTATAGAAACCTGCAATGCCACAGATAATTGGATTCGCCTTCTCTGGCTGCCTGGTTTATAACTATCAGAATCTCACCTCTAATTTCACTCTAGTGGAGACTTATTTTATTGTCCTTTAGAAGATAATAAAACAAGGCTCTGAATTGCCTATATAGATCTTGAGCTGCAGCTCAGATTTGTGAGACCAGATGTACTGCACAAAGTGGCAAAAATAAAGAAACCTGACCCATGTGCTTTATGAAAAGGCACTAAAATCCTGTCATCAGTTCATTTCCCTTTGCAAACAGGTGTAAGAACAATAACTGTATTGTCATTAGGCTGCATATAGAATAAATAAAAGGAACAAGCCCATGCTAGCTGACCCACGTGCAATAGAAAGTGCTGCTTTATCTCCTGTGACTGCCAGGACCTGTGCAATGAGTCTCCCCTGATTTGGCACAAAGTCATCATTGTCTTCTGAACCCATCCCAGCCATTAAGTTGACCTTGCTGTATTATTCTTGGTTGTCATGCTGAGCGCAATGTTTATCTTGTTTTAGTATTTATACAGAGCGGACTAGCTTTCCATAAGGAAATATCAAATGTCAAGCATCTGAAAGTCCAGAGGGTCATATACTGAGGCCATGCTCCCTGCTCTGGAGATGGTGCAACCCTGCTGTACCCCAGTGGGAACACTATGCCAGTGCTGAGCTCCCAAGTGCACAGCACTCGGACCTACACACATTAGTGGCATCCAAGGCATTCACCTCTTCAGCCCACATTAGAAGACTAATTGCTACTGTGGGGTCTATGGGAGCTTATGAGGTAGGGTAATACTATTACTCCCATTTAATGACAAAATGCTAAACTCAGAGAACTAAGGACAGTGCAGCACATGGAATTGCCACACAAATAGTAGATATAGTCACTCCTCTCCCACAGAAACAGCCCAGTTCCCAGGGTGGATGGGGCCAGGAGAAGCACCGATAACATGCTCCCAGCCAGGCAGATCCTTTAGAGATGAGGACAGGAGGGACACCTAAAGGACAGCTATGAATAAACCCAAGCCCATTGCACTGAAAGGCACTGCACATGCTCTGGGTTACATGAGCCCCCTCTGTCCCCCCTGCCTCCAACATATTCCTATGTGCTCTCAATATACACACAGCTTGTTAGCAGCTCTGCAGGGTTCCGAGGAGCTGTGAATGAACAGAAACCGGGATTGTATGATCATAACAACCAGCTCAGTTTCTTCTGTCTCTTAAGCTCCCCTCCCTAAGCACAGGAGGAGTGGCCCTGGAGGAGAGGCCATGAATTTTTTATTTCCCTGACCAGAGGGTGATTTTGCCTGGTCAAAGCTATATACACTGTTCCTCGTTACTAAGGCAACAGGTACCTTACAAATGCTGATAATACATAAACTAATACAACTCTGCAGTTTGCTCTTTCTTTCCAGTGCAGCTTAATAACCCATGTGGATGCTGCTGGCTGCCTGTCTCCCGCTGCGCTAAATGAGCACTTCAGGAAGTATTATCTCCCTTCCAGTGAGGACTCTGTGGTGCCCGCACAAAGACGAGGCACTGAACTGGGGAGCTGGGCCACTATCAAAAGGCAGAGGAGTTTCAGAAAGCTCCAGGGAGGAGTGGGAATTGCTGTGGGAACACCATACAAATCTGCTGCAGCACTGCTGCCTTCCTAAAAGCAGCAAAGGATCCTTAATGCTTGCTGTCCAGAGGGAACATATTGCTTTTAGAGTCCTGTAAAGGAAATACTGGAGCACAAACTTCAGTTCCAAGTTGTGCCCTCATCATCAGTATCAAGAGCTAACTGGATTAAGAGCTGTTTGTTAAACTCAGCCTCTCTCCCACTCTCATATACCAGCCTCTTTGATGCACATGCCCAGTTGTTAAGTAAACATGCCAGGACCCTACTGCTTTTGTGGTGAGAGGAGGGTTAAATATTTCACTGGTCTCCTTAATCCCTCTTGCACGATTTAGTCAACATCAGTGGGGGAGAAGGACCCGTAGGTTTTGCCTCTGTGGCTCCCCCCTCTTCAGGGGGCAGGGGAAGAGATGAATTCAGTGTTGCACTCGGGCTGAATGCTGTGGGAGCTGTTGAAACATCACAGAAACTATGAATACCGAGTGCACCCAACAGGTACGGGGGCTGCATCTGCAGAGCTTGAGACCTGCTCCTGCCCTAGACCTAAAGCTTGCTTTTTTTCACTACTCAACACCATTTAAACCTTGAAACAGAGAAATCAAATAGAAATTCAAAATACAGATTTCTGCTCCTGTCCAGTGCTGCTGTAGTGTTAGTTCAGTGATGGGGAGATGATCATCATGCAGTAGCAGAAGGAAAAGCTGTCGGGAAAGCAGAGCAATTCCAATTACTGAATGCATTCCTCCTCGGTGGACATGATACACCAATGATCTATCTGCAGAATTTAATTTTCAAGACCAACAGTTATGTTAGAGAAACTAAATAAGTGGTCTTATTTCTGGGGAGTGGATGCAAGTGATGTAAGAGTCTAATAGGAGCTCAGAAGAAAAAAGACAACTCGGAAACCAAAGCAGCTCAAAACCTAATGACTAATCTTCACTCTTTATTTTCCCCTTTTTTCCTGTTTTGGGGTTTGTTTTAGGGTTGGGTTTTTTTAGGAAATAGACTCATAAGAGCATACATTTCAACTACTTTATGCTTGCTACCAGTCAGCCCCTTTGTCCCGGTGGTCTAGCAATAACACAAATAACTTAAATAATGTATGCTTAACTTCCTTCCAAAAGCAAACCACAAGATGGGTAGCGCTCTCTCTCTCTCTCTCTCTCTAAAAGAACTACACAAGCACAAAACAAGGACAGTTTTACAGACCCCATTCTTGTGCTGGATGACTTGCTGCTGCTGCGGCAGGACAAGGGTCTTTTATTGAAATCCCAGCAGAAAAGTAAACATTTGAAATAAAGCTAAACAAGAGTTTAGTTGTTGAGGAAAAGACAGTTGTCTATCAGCATTTGGCAAACAAACTCTTCTTAAGAGCAGCTTTATGCTGGCCTGGGATTCCAGCACTTGCATTTAACCTCTGTAGTCTGAATCCCTTCTACCTAATGAGAGGGCTCCCTGCTGTATCAAATTTGCAGCACTGTTGGCTGCTGGAAGCATTATTCATTTGCTAAGTAGATCTTAGGAAAACAATCCTGGGTTCCAAGTCTCAGGAGCACCAAAATATGCTACTACAAGAGATTTCCCCAAGAGAAAACACTGTGAGCTCACCACCTCCCATTGAAAGCCATTGGCAAATGGTGCTTGTCCTCCAGTCGTGAATTTACTACCTTCCCATTTTCTCTCTCCAGACCTTGGCTGTACTGTCCTCTAACCCAAGCCAACCTTTCAGGGTACATGTGGAGATGAATGGAACCAACGGGTGGGCTGCCAGGCTCAGAAAGTAGTGGTCAGGGTCTTGACACTCAACTGGTGGCTGATCATCAATGGAGCTCCTCACAGTTTGATACTGGAATCACCGTGTTTAGCAACATCAATGTTGCCAGTGGGATGGAGTGCACCTTCAGCGTTTTCACATGAGATACTAAATTGGTGGGAATGGCTGATAAGCCAGAGGGAAAGGCTCTGTTCAGTTACACCTTGACTGGCAGGTGAAGTCAGATGACGGGAACCTCATGAAATTCAACAAAGTCAGTGCCAGCTCCTGTACCTGAAGCAATAATCCACATGCATGCTGCAGATTACCTAAATAGGAAGCAGCTTTGCAGAGGAGGAGGTGGGATCTAGGTGGACAGGAATTGGGTTTGAGCCACCAAAGACACTCAACCACATACTGCACTGAACTCGCAAGAGCTTAAGACAGCAGGTCAAGAAAATAATTATTATCCTGTATTCCTATAGAAAGGCTACCTCTGAAGTACTGCATGTCAGGAAAGACATGAATATTCTGTAGCCAAGGCAGCTGGAGTACAGGACAGACTGAGAATGGCATTTATTCAGCCTGGAAAAGACAGAGCTGAGGATGGGTGCATCTAATTGTTTTCTCCAGCTATCTCATGTGTGACTATGATGAAGACACACAAGCAGATGGTGCTGCTTTGTACAGGGATTGCAATTTTATTTTCCAACCTCAATTGTTCCATGACTCTATGAAACCATTCCTGTGAGAACTGTTTTGCAGAACACAACATTCAAAGCAGTTGACTCCTAGACAAAATATAGAGCTTGGATTCACCATTAACTTGAAGAAAAATGAAATAAAAGGGTGCTGCTTCTCATCTACCAAGTCCTTCCCTTGCTTCTGGGTGACTTGCCAACTCAAACACCTGCTTCGTATGGGTAGAATGCAGCAAATAGCTGACCCATATCTGTAATTAATCTTGAGGGCATTTTGGTTTTTCAGAGGATTAATGTACCTAATGTCCTTAATAAAAACCAAAAAGCCAAAACCATCCAACCCTTCTTGAAATCAAACAAAACCTAAAGCAGATGGGTGGACAACATTTGCAAACTAAACAAATATTCCATGGTTCAGCTTAACTTCAAATAAGTTTAGCACTGAAAACCTGAGTAAGCAAAGACAGTGTGTTACCTTTGGCAATCTGCATCGCTTCAGCTTTGAAGTATCATTTCTGATCTATGCAGCCTGATAATCAGAAATGACTATTCAGATTCTAATAAAAATAAACCTCCAAATTACATCAGATATAAACCACGGTCAAGACTGAAATGTCGAGTATTTGAAACAGTTCTTTGTCTCTATACCCTAGTTCAGTCAACCTTGTGCCAACAGATTATGCTTCAGTCCTTGGTTACATGGAGTGTGTGACAACTAATAGGAGAGAAGTGGTCAACCAGCCCATTTCCCACTCTATCAGAATGACACCATCCAGCCTCAGCAAGAGCAAGGGACAACACAACATGCCCAGGAAATAGCAAGACCAGAATATTCTTATAACCACTTTTTTTTTTCTTCATGAAGGATTGGGCCATGAAGATGATCAGGAGACAGGCTGAGAGAGTTGGGGTTATTCAGCCTGGAGAAGAGAAGGCTCCAGGGAGACCTTAAAGCAGCTACAGTGCCTAAAGTGGCTACAAGAAACCTGGAGAGGCGCTTTTGACAAGGGCATGAAGGGACAGGACAAGGGGAATGGCTTTAACCTGCCAGAGATTGAGATGAGATATTAGGAAGAAGTTCTTCTCTGTGAGGGTGCTGAGGCACTGGCACAGGGTTCCCAGAGAAGCTACGTCAGAGTTCAAGACCAGGTTGGATGGATCTTGGAGCACCCTGCTCTAGTGGAAGGTGATCTTGAATATCCCTCCCATTCCAAACCATTCTGTGATTCAGTGATAAACAAACACCTTAGTGCAGCCAGAATTTGCAATATACTGTGTCTTAGAATTAGCCTCCCTCTTCCCCAAGAAGTACTTTTGACTCACTTGTTTACATTTCTTAGTTTAGAAACCATTTCTCAAGAAATAACTCTTTTCTTCCCCTTCAGGTTTTCAGGTGTTACACAGTTTCTATGGCAAAGAGTGACAGCATGCCTAATTAATAGGACAGAGTTATCTGGGAAATCCATTGCTGGAATACATGAAAGAGGAGGGGGATTGAAAGATGAGAGCACAAGCAGTGGATGAGACTGGGATTATTGTACAGACCTTTACACCACAATTCCTGGAGGTGTTGACAGGTACAGGCAATTTTGCCTAGAATAGAGGATATGAGGGAAGGATTAGTTATGGCACATCTTAGTGCATCTGACCTGCTTCAGATTGAAAAGGCTGTTCTGTGGTTGCTATTCAGGTAGCTCTGGGGAAAAATCCCTGTCGCCAGATACCCAATTTATCCTTCCTCTCATGCTTTTTGATATCTACCAGTAACATAATGTCTAGCCTGGACAGACATACAAGAAGGCAAGTTTCTCCTCACTGTGACCCAGCCAACAGGAGGCCATCTATAGCATTTCTCAAACATGTATCTTGTTGCAACTTTTCTTGTTATTTTGGTACCAGCCTCTGGCAGACACAGCTTAAGTTTCAGCACATTAATCAAACTCCTCCACACCCCATCAACACTGCTCTTGGCATGCAGCTACTTTTGTCTCTGGGTCTCGTTGAACTCTGTGCCCAGAGTCTACAGAAATTCCCCTCATCCCCCAAAACTCAGAAGAGAGACAGGGTTATGGTCCTGACAAGGGATGCTGTGAATGCATCCTCTGAGAAGGAGTGAGCACTGAAAGCTCTGAATTGTTAGTATTACTACACTAGACAGAATGTTAGTACTAGGATGAAGCCTAAGCCATGAAACATGAATAACACTGAAAAACATAAGGATGAGAGATGTCTTAGCTGAGTAAGACTCTTTTTCTCCCCTCTTGGTTCTCGGCCATGTCTGCAATGGAAAATGAGAAGCAGTGAAAGAAAGTAGTTTTCCTTTCTCTCAAGAACTCAGGATGGCTTTCCACAACAAAATATTTCTGACAGTTCTGCTATCCACCTAGGTCTCTCCAGCTGACTGAAAACTCAGTTTAGAAAAGGAACTGGACAAATGCTGACCACAGCAATGTGTATTTTGTTTCTAGTACTGGGTCAGAGTGCCTGAGAAGAGACTGCTAAAGCCTCATCCACCCAGCCTAACCACCCATTTGTTTCCTTGGTTATATTTGCTGCTGCAAGATGCTGCTAGACCATTGACTGCAATCAGATATGTTGTACTCATCCACGTGAATAACAGTTCCTTTGATCTTCAAAAGGGTTTTACTTCTTTGATTACAAGTTTATCGGTAGCACATAATCAGGCTGCAGACACACGCAGTTAAGTCTTAACCCATTGTGATTGCAGGTACCCAGCCAGCAAGTGTGCTTTATGCTGTATCCAAGTATTTATTGAGATAAACTGCCTTTGCTTTTCCAGGAGACAGTCT
Source organism: Pezoporus occidentalis (assembly GCF_034315485.1). Taxonomy (NCBI): domain Eukaryota; kingdom Metazoa; phylum Chordata; class Aves; order Psittaciformes; family Psittacidae; genus Pezoporus; species Pezoporus occidentalis. Next base: position 2,375,067 of record NW_026915483.1, read on the forward strand.
TTCTTGGCAGGTGTAACAGGGTGAGTTTCTCAAGGTACCAAGAACCATCACAGCTAATAAACTACCTGCACTGTGACTTTTCCCTCCAGATGAACTTTCAAACACTCCATATCCCATGTCAATCCCAACAGCAGTATATTAAACATACAGCATCTTTGCACATGGTTTGACTCTCCAGCTATGTCTAAGCAAAGGGGTGTGAGGAAAAAAACAAAAGCACAACACATTAATAAAATTTAGAATTAGGAAAGGATGTTTTTCTCTTTTCACTCACTCCAAGTGGAAAGCAGAAAGACAAGAAACTCTAACCTAGAACTGCCCCACAGTCAGGTACAGCCCATAAACTAACAGAAACGCATTATCTGCACATTGATTGTTTAGAAGTACTGAAGAAATTAATTACTTTGCATAAGTATTTGGTAGATGGTTTGGTTTGTGACCCCTATGGAAGGGGCAGCCAAAACACCTGGATAAAGCATCAAAACAAGGTTAAAAAACCAACTGGTTACTTTGCATTTGCAAGCCTACAGCTAATGCTATGAAATCTGATTGATTTTAATAGCAATGTGCACAGCTCTTCATGCAGTAGAAGAAGGTGAAATTCTGTTTGATGTGGATGTGATGAAGTTGTGTTAGCCACGTGTGGCAGGGAAGAGGGACTTGCCAAGCAAGCTCCTCCAGCCATGCCCTGCAGTCTGCTCCCCTTCCTGATCCCTCCATTTCATCAGTGTTTTCTTCAGCTTTCTGCTGCTAGCCCAGACACAGGAGCTCTTTGCATTTCTTTCCCGTGGGTAGCATCAAACTAAATACAAGGATTCTGTCAGAAAATGGACTTTGCAAAAATACCAGGAATGGAAAAAAAAAAGTCAGTTTTTTTTTGGTTTTCCGGGATTTTTGGGGCATTTTTGAGAGCAAAAATCCCTTCCATAGCAGCCAAGACAGGACCAGATTTTTCAGAAGAGTTCAACGTGCTGTTTAACATATCTAAATGTCTCAAAAAATCCTGGCCCCCATTACAACATTGAACACCTGGAACTGGCTGCACTTAGTATTGAATGTCTGCTCTTAAAAGCAACAATAGCTTGTGCTGTTGTGGGTAATTCAATTTTGGAAGCAGAAGCCTTGATTTATACGAATTCCATGCTAATGGAGAATTACTTGCAGTTTGTTACAGATTTCAGTGCTGAAATTAGGTGGTTTTCTTGCCAAATTTGGGCCCAATGTGATTCCAATTGAATGGGGTTTGAAGAGCTCCAGTCCTTTTTATAACACTGCAGCATGGCTTGCAAACCAGCTTTTACATGTTTGGGGTTACCCAGTGCTACAAATTGTTGTTTTATCAGATACAGCTGACTGAAAAATGAAGAAACACTCCCTTTTCCCTCCCACTCTAAAAGCATTTAAAAATGCAGCATTTCCGGGAACCTGGCTCGGTGGAGGGAGTTGGCAGGGTGGATTTGTAATGTATAAAATACAGAGGGACAGATGTTAAGCTGATGGCTTTAACAGATACAACAGTAACACGAGGATGACAGCTCTATTAGATTTCAGGAGGTGATGTGTCACTTGTGCAGTAGGCTGGTCCACATCTTCATAAAAAGCACTTTTTATGGGGTGAGACTTGAGAGATCCAGATAAAAGTGACGTAGGAATGCTAGTCAGCCATAATCATGATCTCAATTAAAGATTTGCTGGAAATCACATTAAATAGGATCTCAGATCTGCAGATCAGCTCTGTGGCATTCCCAGTTGGCAGCAGAGCCTTCTTTCTTGCAAGCCATTACTCCCTGCTTCATCCTCTTGCCTGGTGCTTGCACCCAGATGAGAATACTGTTTTCAGAGGTAGAAGATGGCCCATTGCCCAGAGCATTGCTACACAATGGACATTTAGAGAAGAACCAGGCTTGAGCTAGTAACATCACAATAGCATGGTATCACTAGTGACAAAACACAGGCTGGAAATCCATATGATCCACAAAGCAGGAGAAGCCTCATCTCTAATGATGTCTGCTCCTCCATGCTATTAGTTTTACCTACCCCAGTCTCTGCTCTTTTCCTGTGACCTTCTTCCACTTCAGCTTGTATTTCCTTTTCAAATGTCTTTTTCAGCTCTTGAATCCCAGGTGTTTCTCTTTCTTCAGCTGACACTCAGGCTGTGCATCAGGCAACCATCATGACTTGGCAAAGGTTTACTGGGTCAGTGGAGGAAGACCCTCGGATCCAGATTTTTGCTATTAAAGTTGTCAGTCATACAAGTCCTTAGAGACTGCAAGAGCATGAAAATTAAATCTATGGATTGAACTATCCTGCATGGTTTGGGTTGTTTTGGTTTTTTTCCCTTAAGTGCACATGTGGTCTTGTCATCTTGTCATTTTTATCATTGTTAGTGACAGTCCTCAACAAAATAGTGAGCAAAGCTATCGAATTTCTTATTCCTGCTGCATGTTGAATACCAAATATGAACTCAGAAATTGCAATGACTTACTGTGCTTCCTCTATCACGTTGTTATTCAGAATGTTTGTGTAGCATTTGCAATCAAAGCAGTTTTGAATGGGTTTTTTGTTCGTTTGGGGTTTTCTTAATATCTAGAACAAGAGATTTCCCTCCCATGACAAAACAAGGAAGGTTACAGATTTCAAACTCCACTGATATTAGACTGAGATTCATAAAGAATTAGACCAGTGATTTGGAGCATACAAGAAGAATTACACCACAGGCCATAAAGTACAAATGATGTCCTGACATCAACAAGTGGGGATGCCTCAAACCATTTGCACCCTACTTGGCAGTCAGTCAAGTTAGATGAGAAGGTAAAAGTAATATAGTGACTTTGACCCATAAATCTTGGTTCTTGGTCAATCACACTTGGTGGCTGGGAAACAAGACATTCACAAGAGCCCTTGGAGATCCAGGGTGAAGAGTATTAGTTGACAGCTATGGAAAAAGCTGTTCTGTTAATTTTAAATGTAAAGATCATTTCTACTAAACTTTCAATCCAAAATGTCTAAGTAACTAAGATAAAACCCAGACCCATGAAAGCTTTTGTTTCACATTCACAAATATTCTTCAGCAACCATCTTTTTTGCCAATATTAACACAGTGCCCCATGAAAACAGGCAGAGAAACTGGTACAGCTTTTTCTTCGGAAAGAGAGAAAACAGGTTACAACCTGGACCACGCAAGAGCTGTGCAAGGACATCACAGTGAGCAGACTCAGAAGGTGTTGAGGATGGCTACCCAAGAGCACAAGCACAATTTCAGTACCTTCCCTGTAGCCATGCACAGCCTGACCAGAAACAAGAAACTGGTGTTACTTTAAATGACTAATCAACAGCACAGAGTATCAGGTGTAATGACTAAGTTGTTTACATGACTTTTGGTTGTCAAATTTAAGACTTCTTAAAGGACCTAAGCGGCTGGAGCCGACCACCCTTGCTGGAAAGTCTGCTTCAAGCTGGACAATCTTATACAGTGTAAATAACTCACAGACACTAGCTGAGTGTGTGGTAAGGATAGATTTCCTGGAAAACTCTAATAGCAAAGGACAGGATTTTTGAGGATGAAGTCAGGAAAAAAAAAAATCAGTGGGCTGAGGACTATAGTGTTCTTCCTGGGTTGCCTGCCTTCTGTTGAAAGTCAAAGCATGTTCAGTTTGTCTGGTTAAAAATCAACATGAAACGGGTCTTCAATACTCAGAGCAATAAATTTGAGCACTCTACACACAGTCATCAGTGGCCAAGAAACACCTCATTTAAAATGTAGCAGGTTTCATCTTATTTTCACTGACTGGCACTTTCACCAGTCTCAAGAAGTAGGACAAACATGCTGACAAATCACTACATCGAGGCAGACCCAACAGCAAATGCTGCTGTGTTTCTAAAGATAAGCAATCAATCCATCATCCTCTGTCAATAATAAGTATTCATGAAAAACTGAAAAGGAAATATTTGACATAGTTTGGCCTGAGGAGTAGGTAAGCAGTTCCACAAGACATTTGCTGTATAACCTCACTCAGTAGAGACCGACTTCTCCAATACACATCAGTCTTTAGGACTCATCTCCACACTAAAAGTACCCCTGTATGGGGATTTAACAATGAAAATTTTACACATAGCTCCCCCAGATGCATCCTTCTCAGCCTCTCCCACCCTTTCCAACGTTTGCTAAACTCTTGATGCTGAAAGGCATAAGCTTTCCAGCAGACAGCGTAGACTGAAGTGTGGCCTATCTATTCTGAAGAATGACAACTATAACCCATAATAAAATCTGGTGACAGATGCATTCTGGCAAATATTAGACATCCAATTCCTCGGTCTGGTCACATCTACTCCCTAATGAGGGTCTGGGGTGAGTCAGGCAGCTGATAGAGGTCCCTCAGTTGAGTTTCTCACTTCTGACTCCCTGTGATTCGAAATCGGTTTCTAAGTCTCAGAAGCTTCAACTCACACATATTATCAAGGCTAATGAAGCAGTTAGTTAGTTTCTGCTAACCAGTTCTGTTCTGTCTTCTGGCACACATCCAGCATCCATATTTATTTATTTAAATCATGATTTTCATATAAGAGTTGTACAACTGTAAAGATGCATTTTTCTCACAGTTTTGTATGCTGACCCACCGGTGCTGGTTTTCTGAAGAACCCAAGAGTATAAGTATAGGAAATGTGCAAAGTGTCAAGGTCATGTTAGTGGCAAGTCTCTTTTCCAGACTGGATTGCAGGAGAAAGGTAGTCCCACGGGAAAAAAATTAACCTACGTACTCAGTAAATTATTGATGCTTCATGAAAAATCTTGGCTAGGGTACAACTAAGGCTTATTGGGCTGTTAGCCAAAGTAAACTAGTGGGAAAAAAATTTCCCATACACAAACTAAACAATTTTAAAGTTGAACTTGAAGCCTTCTTCTGAATAGATGTCCAAACCAAATGTGCTTTGATTATTTCAGTATTCGATTATTTCAATTATTTCATGCACCAAGTAGCTAGACAAAGAACTAAGAAACAAAGTTAGGCTGAAAATCCTGAAAAGCCCCAAACCCTCTGCATTAAAGTTATAACATTATGAAGATATCTCACCACTGTCACATTTTGATCCACAGAGTATGGGGCATCAGCAATGAGGTGTGCAAAGGGATGTGTGCCTACGCTGTCTGCATCCTGATGTTCCCTGAAAAACCTGCTCCAACATGCAATAATTTACACTGGAGAAGCTTTGTGGAGATACTTTGGGAGACTATGGAAGTAACATCATATATAACCCTTCCCTCAAGGGCAAAATTATTGCTGAACAAAAGGCCTTACTGTGGACATTGATAAAACGTACATCAAAATAAAATATCTTCTTCCTAAAAGAAAATCCCCACAAAACCCCAAAACATCCGCAACTCCTCCCCCTCCCCCCCCCGAACCCGAATCTCTGTCGGTGGAAATCAGGCAGAGGAACAGTTTGTGTTCCTCTCCATAATGGATGTCAGTTCAGTCAGGAGCCTAGTGCACAGTGAAGGACCAAAGCATCAAACTCTCATGCTCCCAACAAGGAGCAGTGGCACTATGTTGAATGAAAATGTTTAGGCTATAAATGAAATGTTAATGTACCCAAAGGAAATAGAAACTTGAGCAAAGAAAAATACCTTTTTTTCGAAAAACTAAGGAAAATATTTAAATCAGCGTTTTAAACAGCCATAGCAGAACATTATTGCTGTCTGTATTCTACTTGCAGTTTGACCCTATCTCCACAAGGGAAGAAACTCCAAACCCATCAAAAAATTAACCTATCCAAAGTCTGATCCTCACAAGAAATCTCCCTCATGGCTTGATGTCTTAAGCAAAGTTTTCCGTAACAAAAGAAAGGAGAACAGCTATACCCATTTAGAGCAACTGAGATTTGGCTCTCAGACATTCCGAAATCAAAACCACACAGCAGATGCAATTATGTCTCGCAGTAGAAATAAATATTCAACTTACTACAGGAATGTCCCAATGGACAGCTTTTCTAGAAATAAATTTCAACCAGGATTCATTTAGTTTCGCAACAGATGCTTTGAATTCGAGTCTGCTTGTTCTCAAAAGCATGAGACAACAGCTGACTGAAGCCATCTTGCCATCACTCTGAGTCACATATCAATTTAAACACTGATGAATGAAGTTAAGAATAGAATCGATCTCGTGTTTAGGATTTACAAACCATTTGCAGTTCAGCCTGCCTTGACTTTATTTTGTTCTAGTCACTAAGACACATTTGTTGACTACTGTTAAAGAATCCCTGAGCAGCTCCTAGGGATCGTAACACAGCTATTAAAAACCTTTTGGATCCAAACAGTAGTTGTTTGATACCAATCTATCTTTCCAGCTCTTGACACACACCACATAGGCAGACATCACAAAGAGGTGAATATTTGATGAAATTTTTACTGAATGATCTTTGAGCAGCAGAAAGGTTATATACCTCCAGTGGCTGCAACGGGGTTTAGCTTGGGGGGCACAAGCTGGAGGTGCCTCTGATGTACCGCCACGAGATTAATATTGAATGTTAATTCAATACTCATTCACTATAGCATTTGAAATAACAAATCTAAAGCCTCTCAACTAAACATCGCTTATAATCTTGAGCAGAAAACAATGTGGGAGTCAAGGTGCATGTAGAATATAGTATTTTAACTCCCTTCCTGTTCTCCTGTTTCTCTGAAAGGGTCCAAGTGAAACCAGCACTGTTCTGTTCTCTTTATCTGTCATAGGGAAATGTTTTTATGAATGCTATCGGCTGTTTTACATCTTAATTAGGGGATAGGTTTGTTATTGGTACTTGTAGAAAAATACATTTTACTGATAACTACTGAGTAAATATTTATGCCTATTAGTAACAGCAAAAGAGAAATAGTTCAGAAAGAGCTTTAATCAGTTGATACTCTACCTGCTAGCAGCATAACTACTCGAAGCACTATGAACGTTAAATAGAAAATCAGTGATGGGAGTCTTCATACTTGCTGTCTCCACAGAGGCAAGGAGAGATCATAGAGTAGCTTTTATTGTGCCCTGTGATATTTTATTTTACTCACTATTATGTTAAAATGAAGATGCTGTCAGTGAAAAGTGGATGGCTGCTGTATGTAGTACCCTGTGTGCATTTATTCTACCCTGCAAATGAGCTTGCTTTGGTTTTGCTGCTCTGCAAGAGTAATTTGTTAACAAATCTCTCTGCTAGGAATTTCACACAAACAGCGTTTTAAGCAAGTATTGGAGCATACTAAAGAAAGGCAATGTTTATGTTTACAAAATCTATTCTTGAAGCCAAAGACCAGATGCCACAACCACTTATCCAAGGTTAACTTTATGTGCGCTAGAGATTTCACAGACCTCGGGACCTCTACAGCACTTGAATAAAGTGACTCACATGTGACCCTTCAGAAAATAATAGCAGCATAGATTTAGTCATTTATATCTGACAAAAACACATGCTTACACTCTTAGTTTTAAGCACCTATTTAGGCCTTAGTAAAGTGTGCTTGAATTCTTAACTGCACAGGGGTGAAATCTGATTCGGAGACCTATGAGATAAGAAAAATATCATGAGAAATGCTTCACTCATCATTGAAAGTTGTTTAAAAGTAGTGATACACAAAATCGTTGAGTAAAAACATGGCCTGTTGATCTTACTGTGTTTCTCATAAAAGAAGAGAAAGAGAAAATCAACCAAAATCTGGTGACATATGTCCAGATTACTCAAAGAATTTTTGAAAACATAGGATTTATGGAAGTAGAAATTGTGTGTGGGAAGAAGTAACAAAACTTTAAAGTGACTCTGAAGATTCTCTGTTGAGTAATTATTTCCCCCTCTGTAGATCGTTGCACAGCAAGGACGTGTTTGTCTCACCCTCATTTGTTGATTGGATAAAAATGCAAAGGAATAAAGGAAATGAATAGGAATGAGTTTTGTTTAAGGGTGATAACCTGTTCTTACTGTTCACCATCAACTGCAGTACAGCTTAGCTTGAAAAGCCTGCAAACCAAAATGATCACAGAAGCCAATGCTTGCAGATTAAGATCACTTCAGTGCCTGTGTTCTGGTAAAGGTTCTGCAATTACACCGTTCATTATACAATGGTACCCGTGGAATGCACATGTTTAAGTACCCTAAAGGATCAATAGTGTTGGAAAATCAGCTTATACTCCTCAACCATGCATTTGTGAGCATAAAAGCTTAATGTAAGGATGAACCACTCTGTGCTGGGGACAACTCTAATATGATGCTTTCAAACATACCCCTTTACTGTACCCAAAAATGGTGTATGCTGGTTTGAGAGCTCTAGGTTTTGCTCTCATGCTGGCAAACACAGAAGCAGTCAGATTTCCCTTTGATGCCAGTGATGACAGTGGAAATAAATTGGATTTGAGTAGGAAATGGCAAAACTGAGTAGGAAGCTGGTCTCAAAATTCCTATCCAGGAAAAGCACCTCGGTAGCTGCTGGGATGGTGAACACAAATCCTCTTGAATGGGTTGCCTGTTTTTTTCCAGATATAAAAACTATCTGAAATTCTACCATTCTTTTTCTCCATCCCACATTCTACATCTCTCCAAAGAGCATGACATTGAGGACTGAATATGTGATTGCCTTATTCTGCTGGAAAAAAAACAAAGTAGTCTGAAAGGGGCAGGGGAGGAAAGAAATAGGGGAAGAACGAGAAGTATGGGGGGGAGGGAAGGTGGAGCCCTCCTGTCTGCTTTTGAACAACAATCACCACTCAAGACTTTTTCCGAGTATATTCCCATCCCCACAGATCAAAATCAGGGCTTTCAAATAACACCTCAGAGCAAGGCTTTGTTTTTCTTGGAAGCTTTCACTCAGAAACCTAGACTAATAGATTCAGGCCAAGAAACAGCCCAAGCTTTTGGATTCTGGGAGAAAAGGATTTCCAACCAACTCTCAGTGAGCAGATATCTACTATCTGTCATCACTTCTCTGCTCCATAGAGCAACCGGAGAGGATTACTGCTTTTATTCTCCCAAAGAACCTGGTTGTGCCAGGTATCAGAAGATATCAGACAAGTTTGTGTCAGGTGTCTCCAGCCCCATGTGTAGATGATGTCACCCTTTCTTTACATAAAGGAGGTGTGATCTGCATGAGGCTATGGCACAGTCACAAGATTAATCCCCTCTCCTCCAAGCTCCTCTCCATGCCTCCTTGCTCTCCTCTTCTATTGCTGTGTTCCCTCCCCTGGCACATAAAAGTGGCAATGATGAATGCTGACACTGATTCCCACCACCCTATTTGATGGTTTCCCCGGTACCAAACCTCCAACCTTAGGTCTGTAAGATGACAAATTAATTTGGTTCCACAGAGTACTTCAGGGACGCTGTATGCTTAAAGCAAGGCGAGATACACGGTCACATAGACCTGGTGTTCTGCACTGCCAGAGAACCATCTTTCACAAGAAGAATTATTCATCTGGCTGTCCTATCTGTAAGAAATGCATGGCCAGTATTTCCTATCCTAGTTTAAGTCAGTTTTCATTAAGCCCTTTGCTTTTACCGTCTGAAGCAGCAAGCTTTAAACAGGGTATTATTATAAATGAAGAACATTTTACCTTCACCCCTCACAAAATAGACTAACTTCATTTAAAAAAAATTGGCATCAGACAATGATGCTATTAAAGGGTTCCATATCATTGTAACCTGAAGTCATTTTCTAAATGGATCAATAAAGCATAACAGACAAGTGGCTGAATAATAGCTCAGATGAGTGTCTAAACAAGAAATATTTTTCTTATTTTCATCCGTGTGGTGCTTACAAAGGCAATGATAATGACAGCAAGGAAATAATTTCTTTAATTACTGTGTGATAGAGTATAATAGACTATTGTTGGCTGGGATTAGGATCAGACGGATGCCTCAGAAAGAAACCCCCAAGATGTGGCTGGACAAACACCAGGCACAAATACATGCAAAAATTCCATGAAGCACTTTATTAGTGGGGCCATTCACTGAATGGCAACTGATAAGGTTTTCAATAACATGGACATTGCTAGTTGTATAATGCTCTGTAATCTAAACATAATTAAAAGTGTTAACAATTTTGTAGCCTTTATCTAAACACATTTTTCCCACATGCTTTAGGTGACCGGGTCATAATCCAAAGACAAGCAACTCTCTTGTTTTACACTATTAGTCTAGCGAGTGGCAATTTTTTTCCCCTGTGCACAAAGGTCATTGTACCCCAGGCAACAACTCTTGTCAGTATCTTCCACAAATCCAGGATGCACCAAAACAAACACAGATGGATTACATGCTGCCTATTAACTCAGCATTTCTCTTCCTTTCCTCGGATGCCAAAAAATAATTAAAGAGCATTTGTGTGAGAGCAGTGGTAATGCATTCATATAATCTGGCAATTATCTTGTCAGCTACCTTTATTAGATTCTCAGTACTGTAAATTGCTTTTAAGTATGTGCTATAGGGTTCTACTATGCTTACATCAGCTTTTGTAACAGCAAGCTCAGAGCTAAGCTTTAACGGTAAACAAGTTTTGGTGAAGTCCAGGATGTATTTATATTAAAGCTTTTTATTTTTTGCTGTTTAAAGGCAAACACCTAAATCTTTCCTAGGAGGCTAAATGGGTTTTTCCGGCTCTGCCTTTTCAAAAGGAACTTAGTTCCCTTCTAGAGACATATGCAAATAAACCAAATCTGAAAGATGCAGAGTGTCCTGAAAGTTCCCCTTTAGGCATCAGTAGGCACACCGGGTTTTTCAGTGGATTTTAAAATCTGGTCAATAGAATACCACCCCAAATTAGGGGAGTGGGAAAGGAGGTGTAGATGTCTGTGTGGGAGCCCAATTTACAATAAGCCTTCACCCCAAACCAGAAGGCAGTGGTAAAAAACATGGACCATTAGTAGGGAAGGGTACATCAGAGCTAGGATCCCCATCCTTGGTAAAGCACCAAAACTGAAGATGTACAGGGGTAGAAAAGTGCGGTTTTGTGAAGAACAATATTACTTAATGCTTTAGAACTGGTAAACTACAGTGTAATCATGATCTTAATGTACCCCAAAATATTTCCCCTGCAAGTGAATATAAAAAGTTATGATAGCAACTTACTGTTTCTCTCATGCTAGCTACATACGTTAAGGAAAGATTTGTCTGTCTCCAGTTTCCAATACTTACTGACACACTGAAATAGAGGATAACAACAGCAAAGCCAAACTCATGCTGTCATGCTGAGAGGCATACAGTGCATATGAGCCATTAAAGCCTACTTCAGTGCTACTCAGAGAACTGACGGATACTTGGAAGGTAATTACTAGCTCACTTTAATTTCTTATGAGCTGGGATAATTGAATGCACAATGAAATTATCTATCTGAATTGTTTGAACATCACGTCCATACTGAAATGTACACTTAAATGCAAATGCTTTTTCAGGTGTATAGTCCCTTACCCTCTTCCTAACATCTAAAACCAAGTGATTTCTTTACTTCTCTGTAGCGTTTTTGGTTTTGTTTTATTTTTAAATTATAGGTAAGACTGAATGTATTACCTTTCCCCTTGGAAAAGTTTCCATCCTGGATCACATAAAACCACACAGTTTGGATGCAGGAGAAATACAGGTGTGTGAAGGGTAAGAAAAGATTTTGGGAAATGCACACAAAGTCAGTCAATGTCATATATATTGCCTTTTCCGTCACAACACAAAGCACGAACGTGGGCCTATTATGCTTGGTTTCACCATGAGGCACAATTGCAGCACTCAATTTAAAAGGCTTGATTTCACAATGCTGGCAAAATCATACATAGCAGAGCCTAACATCCTCCTCGCTGTGTTTGTGTCACTATCAGCTCTTTGCTTGCATGAAGTTACCGACACAAGGAAGCATCTGAAACATCAGAGATGGACTGAGGTAACTCTGCTCTTCAAATAGGAGCACAGAACTTTGAGTCTTGAGCAATCAGGATGCTGGAATTGCTACTTGGATACCCAACATCAACCAGTGACAAGTGACCACACGGGATGGAGCACACAGGCAAATACTTGGGGACACCAAGCATGCCCATGGCAGGGGGTTTGGAACTTTGTGATCTTAAGGTCCTTTTCAACCCTAACTATTCAGTGATTCCATGAGAGAAAATGTCATATTATCCCTATCCACTATCAAATAGTAATGATGGCAGAAATCCATCATGGTCATAGGTGCAATGGGAAGCTAGAGCAGAAATCCCTGAAGCCGTGCACATGTGACTATGGCATTTTGAGGAACAGACCAGCTGTGAGAATAATGGGGCTAAATCTGATGCCACATCTCTCCTGAATTCAACTCATGGATTTAAATATAATCCTTTCTCCAAGCATTATGGCTGTCAGAGAAAGTTAAGATGGGAAAATTCACGGCAGAAAGACACTTAAGTCACATAAACATACAGACAACCTATTTTAAAGTTTATAGCTAAAGTTCAAAACAAAGTTAACAAGCTTATTTCAGACATGAAGAAACAGCATTGTTTGACTATTTACTGGATATTCATGAGAATTTTGTAACAATACCACAGTGTTTCTCAATTTACAAGTGATGTGATATAACATTTCTTTAGATGGGTGAAGTTATTATCTTTATGTGAATTTTACGAGTGACTTCTATGGATTGTCTATATCTGAAAGATTTAAATAGCAAAACACACGCCCCACACCCCCTCCCCCCAGCAGCAAACTATTACCAAACTGGACAAAGGGTTTCCTTTCTTCCCCTTCTCCCCTCCTTCATAAGTGATTTTTCTTTCTTCCCCAACCCTTTTCTCAACTGGGAATGTAAAACATATCTGCAGTCTTCCCATTAGAGCATAAGCTTGTAATTTAGGAACTTTTGCTTTGAATTACTGCCTTATTCCAGGATGAGTAACATTAAAGTGACTTACAAGTAAGGTGCCTGGGAGTCTAAAGTCTGCTTTCACAAACAATTTAGGAACGCAAACCATAAAAAGCTTTTTGTGATCTATAAATGCCAACATACCCCTGGTGTTGCTGTTTCTGGTGTTCTGGATACTTTAGAAAAGTCTTGCTAGCACCATACTAGATTTAGATAGATAAATATCTATTTAGGCAGCTAAACGTACTGTAGTACTTGGGTACCTTGCCATCACAACAGGATCTGACAGCCTAAACTAAGTATTTACCCTGTGTTTAAACAATACCATGTAAAAAATATCGCTAAACACCTCATTTCCAGTAACTCCACTTCCAGGAGTGCATCCTAACCAACACACGACAGGTTCCCTTTCATTCTGGTTTGAATTATTCAGTGAAAAATCAGACCAATTTTAGCCAAATGGTTTGGGAACATACAACAGGAAGACGAGTGTGGGCAGAGAAGGGAACTGCTCAATGCAGACTTATCAACAAGAGGAAGGACCTCCCCAGTCCTGGAGCCAGTGGGTTTAATGGGACCTGGCTCCAGGTTGCCAATTTCAAAGAAATCCAGCAATAGATTATTTTCCCTATAGTATTTTGAGCAGCCCAAAATATAGATAGCATTGTTCTTGTGCTGCATTAAGTGGTGCTAATCCCAAAGCCACTGCTTCCTCTGTTTGTAAGGGGAGAAAACATTGTGAGCAAAACAGCTCAGCTTTTTCCTTGGCATTAATTTGTGTAAGCAACCATCACTTAGCATTGTGGAGTCATGATACTTTTATGATGCTCAAAAAACTGCAGATATTTCACAACTAGAACTGACTGCGCCAACTTGCTCCCAGACTTTTATTAAGTTCAAACTTCAGTCTATTGTGTCTAATACTTTAAGAGTCATTAATGGGTCTATTAATACAACACAAGCCACTGAATTTTGGCTGCAACCTAGTGGATCCCCTCATAGCATTGATGCCACTTACACTACCTAAACAAACTGGCTAAAATATCCTCCCCCAGGATAAATTGTACCCTAGCACAACTGTCTTCTGTCCTACTGAGTGAGTTTAGGTGGTAAACTTTGAGCAGTACCACTGCTTGAAAAGGGGATTGAGAGGGAAGAAACCACAACTATAGGAACCTCTGCTAGAGGTCAGCTTGCACATGCTTCCCTGTATGTATCTGGCAGCCTCAGAGAGGCAAATACATAATCAGAGCGGTATGCAATCCGTATGGTAAGTTCAGACCAGATACAATTACACCATCAGGAAGCCCATAATCAGCACTCATTTGCAAAAAAGCTGCATTAGTAAGGGACAGTCCTGTACCTCCCCAGTGATTTATAAGCTCCAATTGTAATTACCTCTTTGAAACAGCACAGAGAATGGCCTCTCACCAAACGTGCATACAACACCCAGACATCACTCCTACCCTCTTCTCAGAGGACAGAAAAAAACAAACCAAGTTGATTATTTCATTCTAGTAACAAAGACCTTGCACAGAGGGAAAATGATTCAGATTAAATGATTTCCAAGTGGTGAGTGGCTGTAGAGGTAACAGACCTGCCTTTGAACCTGAGGGGAAGAACCTAGGATCCCATCCAGTAGACAAGGATATCTGCCCTGGTGCCAAAGGCATCTTAAGGTGGGCATGACTTGCAGCTCATGGTCCACATAGCTGAACCCTTTGAAGATGAAAGCACTAGCTGAGCTCTGACCTGGAGTTGTACCACTTTTCAACTGTTTATTTATGTTTGTACATGAAGAATAGATGAACAGTAGCCAGGAGACTGAAGAAAGGGAGGAGGCTGGATCAATTAAAACATACTCAGGAAATCACCAAAGAGAGCAAAACAAGCTAGTGAAGTGAAGATGGAGCAGAGATGAAGGATGAGCTACATTGTGTGAAGTACAGGCAGAGGAGGCAAAGATGACTGTACACCAGCTTCGCATAACACAACTCCCCAGGGCAACAGTTGGAGAGGATCTGTACATTATGAGCTGATCCTGCCACACACATGGCACTCCCCTAAAATTCCCCTTTTCCTTGAAGGAGAGGAGGGGACTGGAGCAGAGCCATGCACGTGGAGGTCAGCCCAGCACCTCCTGGCTGTTGTGCTCCAGCACTCCTCAGCACTCCAGTTGAGAGCACATTGCAGGACATTCCTTGGTTTTGTGATACATTGTCATTTGGTTTGTGTTATTCACCCTGTCTTAAGATAATAGCAAGGAAGGAAATAGTACCTAAGATCTCTGCTTTGAAACAAACATTTACTACTATTACTTCCCCACATCCCTGTCTGACTTGGGAGCAAACCGGCATTGCTTCCTCAAGCCACCCACACTGCATGCTCCGGTATTACAAGAGCTTCTTTTTCAGGGATGAAACAATGTGGAAGCTCAAACTAAATGAGCAAAAGGGGGAAAAGAAGAGGATCAGCTACAAGTCACTTCACATCCTCACTAGACTTCTGCATGTTTAAAGTCAGACCCACCTTCATTAAATAGAGATAAGAAAGGATATCTACCCTGCCTGAGGGACCAGCTTCTTTCTTCTGCCATAGCACCTCCCAGATCAGCCACTTAGCAGCCAAAATCTGATATCCTATGACATGCTACAAGAGTCAATTCCACCAGAAGATCTAAATGAACATCCCCAGACTTTATGTAGTCTCAGTGCAAGAAAAAGGGACAGGATTCTTGTGTAGGATTGAGGTGTAACGTAGCAGTCATATTCCAAGCAATGTATGGCGAGAAATTCTGCTTTCCATGAAACAGAGATGAGAAGAAAAGAGATGGCATTGAATGGATGGAGTGAGCCATTGATAAGAAATCAGGTAGGCAAAAGCTAATTCTAGTCTAAAGGGATACAAAATAGGAGATACTTCTCTGTTCTGCAAGTATTTCAGAGTCCTTTAACAATTTGGTGGGAACGATAGCTCCCATTTCTTTGCCAGGGAGCAGATGTGTTCCCATTTGAAAACCAAGTGACAGAGCTAACACTGAGGCACAGATAAAGACTGCGATATGTAGAGTACCAAAAGCAGAGCTACTGCCCACGTCAGATAGTGAGGATGGAGTGGCATGTTTTGTGAGCCCTCGTGTACCAAATCCATAGCAGCGACCCAAACTTCTGGCTGGGCACTTTTGATAAAAAGAGGGATTTTTCCTTGAACAGAGACTAAGAATTTTTACAGCAGAGAAGGATGCAACTTTCGTCACTCAAAATTTGCCTCAGCACCATCTCTAGATGGACAGAGAGCCAAAATGAAGGTTAAAACATGGAAAAAGAAGAGGCATCTCCACAATACACTGAAAAGAAGAAACCCCTCTCACAAATGCCAGAACAAGATTTTCAATTCTGAGCCCACAGTGAAAGCCATAATTGAATATTTCGGTTTTCTCCAAGCACAGAGCATCTCTCCCTGTTCTCTGCAGCAGAAGTTTCCCCATCCCAACTGTTTCAGCTGCTGCAGCATGGTTGCTTTTGATAGGCAGCGGGAAGGCTGAGTCAATGCCACAGGCAGAGGCTACATTTTTAGTACGCTTCACTTGAACGGTGCAGCCTCTTGAGCAAGTGATAGAGTGTGAATAGACTCTGTAGCCTCGCATTTTTGCTAGCCATGAGTCAGAGGGAAATACAGCATCTCTTGATTTTCAATTAAAACAAAAGTTCAGGCAGAGCACAAGAAGATGTTGGGAAAAGCTCAAAACAGCAAAGCTGTTAACAAATTCAACTGAATTAGTAGCTTTTTTCCCCAAAGACCACACAATAAGTTGTTTGTTGTTGTTTTTTAAATAAGAACTACTTAACTCTTGTCACTCAAGCTGCCAGTGAGTTCAGCTAGTGAAGGGCTGGGATGTATATTAATAGAAATTTCTGTTCATAACTTGCCTGAGGTTAAATCATTGTCTA
This sequence comes from Pezoporus occidentalis, assembly GCF_034315485.1. Classification (NCBI taxonomy): domain Eukaryota; kingdom Metazoa; phylum Chordata; class Aves; order Psittaciformes; family Psittacidae; genus Pezoporus; species Pezoporus occidentalis. The sequence continues at coordinate 2,391,864 of NW_026915483.1, forward strand.
GACATCATCAAATGTGTCCTGCTTATGAGCAGATTTATAGATGGCTGCTTGTGGGTAGTCTCAAAAAAGAAACCCCAACTCCGAAACCTTTCTTTGATGGACCATTGTAGGTTGCAGAAGGCAGACTCATCCTAGCCTCTGAATCAGAGTCCTCCTCTCTGGTTACTCACTGTACTCAGAGCAGAAGGAGACCCCTATGTTAGCTGTGCCATCTCTAGTCCATAAAGGTCAGATATCACCCCTATGCCAAAAAACCCCAATAGTTTGTCTTCAACAGGACAAAAATGACCAATAAAAGCAGAGTGACTGCTCTAGCTCTGGTGTCCTGCCTGCCTTTCAGTCCCTAGTAGCCAAAGGAGCTAGCCTGAAGCTGGACTCAAAAGTTAACTGCTCTCCACAGATATTTTGTCTTGCCTGTGTGTGTGCAGGAGTCAAGCTCTGGAGGTTCAGTGCAAGGCACTGTATTACTCAGGGGTGCTATTGAATAAAGTCATATAAAAATGCACAGGGCTTACAGCTTACAGCTGGACTGCAGCTTGTTTCTCCTAATGCTTGCAAATCAAAAACAAACCCTCTGTGCAATTAGGAATCAAAAAAAAAGAGGAAAAATCTCAGAGATTTATACTGGCACCCAGAGGCTTGCAGACATAGTTCAAGAACATGAAAAATTAAGTGCCAAATTCACATGGGTGCATAAGGGACTTCAACTTAACCATAAAAAAATGTCCACGCAATTCCACAACCGCGATCTCTACAGAGTGAGCATGATGAAGGGGACCTTCTGGGGCAGAGAAATGTAAGAGGCCACCAGGACTGAGGCTGAAAGGTGGGTGGGGATTGGCTTGAGGAAGCAGCTAAAAGTAATACAGTTGATGAGAGAAGAATCTGCAGCACTTTCCTTTGTCTGCTGATCCATCTTGCCTCTCCTCAGCTATGCAGGGACACTCAGCAAAATCACAGTGGATGAATGAAGACTGCAGCAGACCTCTGGGCAGATACCTTTATCCAGAACTGAAGCTGTCTTACTGTAACTACAAAGTAGTGCAGCATAATACCCCTTTAAATTCACTTTAATTACCCTGTATTATGTCACCTGAATGCCCTCATGCAGGCAAACCATTAGACTTCTGGACAGATCCACCAGACAGGAGGATTTTCACAGTAACCATTACTCTTACAGGGCTCTGTAGCATGGGGAAGGCTTTTCTTTTTTTTACGCTTTGACATAATCACAGACAAAGAAGAAATGTATCATCTCATTGCCAGCATCCAAAAGGGGGCAAGCCATTTATTCACTATTCCCTGCCTTGCTGGGAAATCACAGACAATCCCTGAACTTGTTCCTCCTCAATGATCCTCTCACCAGGCACGTTGCTCTCCCTGTCTGGGAATCACTGCATTAAGTAATCAGGTCCCAAAGGCAGCTGCCAGCCTGGCCTGAGCAAGGGATAAATAAGGCAAAATAAGCTCAAAGCAAGAATCCACAACCACATGACATTTCCAGACTGACTGCTAATGTATGCGTCTCCAGAAAGGTGCAAACGAGTAAACGGCCCATTCATTGCTACATTTTAAGTGCTCCTGCCTTTGAAGACAAGTACTAGCTGGAGACACAGGGCACCGCATTGTCTATTGCTTATTTAAGATAGATGCTACAAAAGTCGCTTTGGAAATTCTTTTCTTTCAAACAGGAAAAATATGGTTTTGATATAAAGCGAGTCTTCCAAACCAAAATTTTACTCTGGACAGAGCTAATTCAAGCGCTTTCCAGCCATGAATTCACAGTGGGAGAGGGAAGACTGTTGAGTGTAAGAGCTATTTAACTGGGATCTCTTTAGATAGCAAAGAAGTGAGTCACTAAGCTGGTCATTCATCAAAACCAATCTGGCCACAGACACAAGTCCTGTTATCTCACTGCCAGACACTACATTTTTCCATATCAGTCTGCCTTGCAGCCTGGTCTCCTCATGATCTCAGAGTCCTCATCATTTTGGTCTTCCATGAATTTCTTTTCTTCTTGCGAGCATTTTCACTTTATCCACCAGGTACCACGGTGAGGAGAATACTCAAGCAGACCATGTCCTCATTTTTTTAACATTAACTTTTGTCTCTTGGAAAAGAAAAGTAAATTTTTCCCAGCTATCTCCAGGAGGTAAAGAAAGAAATGATCTGCATAAAAGCACTGACCAATTTAACTTTACTGACTTCCTCCTCATCCACTGAAAAAACAGTTCTCTGAGGGAGAAGTAAGGCATTTTTAATCAGATGTCTCTTCTGCAAGAGACAGAGAAGCAAACAAGTTTCAGGGTATGGGGGGGAAACCAGCATTAAAATCAAAACAGTAAGCAGATATTTGCCCCTGGATGAGAAACACACAGAGTCTGTATTAGCCACGTCACTTAGTGCATGATTAGTGAGCTGTGAGGTATCACGGCAATGAGACAACTGCAATAGCATACACAGAACAACCAAGAAGGAAGTTTTTTCCTAATACAGGCTTAAATTATACAAGTGGCTCTACAGAGCTCTCTGCACCTCTGTGGAGCATCCTGAAGTTTTAGATGGCAGGTGACATGTTGGGCAAGCCATTATTTGCTTGCACAGTGCAAAATCAGACACCCTGAATAGCAGCTTTGTTTCTTCACTTTCAGACTTGGGAACCAAATCCACAGTTGCTTCTCTTGTACAGCAAAGCCAAAGTTGCTCTGTGCACAGATCAGACAGTAAGTCATCCGAGATGGCTCGGACAAGCACATCTCCAAAGCACCCTGTGATGCACCGCATCTTTCTTTACAAGAGGCAGACAATAAGCTGCTTGCGTTCAAGCGTCTCACTTGGAATGATTTCTACCCAGAACAGCTTCCAAATATTGCTTTTGCTGACTGCAAGGGAAATAATTCCCAAAACATTTGTACCAGTGCTCCTGCTTGGTTTGTCTCGAGCATGTGAGCAACTGCAACACAAATACGCCATCTTCAGCTGGTGAAAGTGGATATGGCTCCAGTGACCTGCCCAGTGCTAAACCATCTTACACCCACTGACACCTGGATCCAACATATTTTCCATTAAGTTACAGCAACTGATACAACTTCCATTCCCCTTTATAGTGTCTGTGCATATCTGATTAATTCTTCTTTCTCACAGGAAGTGCAGCAGCCATAGACTACCATTTTATTAGGTAGAGTATATCCAGATGATTTCAATAAAGCACTTAAAAAAAAGGAGACTAGTTTCCTGGTATTACAATAATAAAAAAAAAGCCTACTTGGAGGGAATAATTTCAGATGATAAATCTGCTGCCGTTCACCAACATTTGTATAACTGATTAGAAACAGTGCATTGTCCCAAGCATGTCCCCTCTGACTCACCGCTGGGAACACTCCCAGCAGTACAGATATGAGACATATTCCCTCTCCCTCCCAATACTAATATTGGTGATTACTTAGTAACATTTAACAGCTATTGTGTTACATTTCTTGATAGTTTTCACATATTTTTATACACATTTTTGCAATATCTTGAACTTTATATTTAAACTACCAAGTCTGGAGAAATTAGAACAATCCGCTATCAACATCAAACCCATCAAAAACTAAAGGAGTGTACTGAGGACAAGGAACAGTAGCATTATGGATGCACTCAGAGTCCAGCTACATTCACCATATATAAGAACTTACTCATGCATGGGTCTAACACTGGATTTTCATTAAGCAGCATGCTAGCATCTCATCACGGCAATACAGAGGGAAGCACACAGGCAATGGAGAGAAGAGCATGAGAAAAATAAACATCACCTGTGAACATTATGATTGCATTTGAAATGAGTTTGTTCCAGCCAGACTTTTCCACTGGAGTTTGCTGCATCAGTGCTTGCAGTAAGAATTTTAAGCTTGTAAACTCTAGCATTGCCCCAGAAATCATTCAGAGGATGGAGCACTGCTGCTAACATGGTACAGTGCTCCCAAAACCACTCAGGATTCAAAAGGGGAATTAAGTGAACATCACAAAGGTTCAACACACATTTTAATGGGAGGACTGTGCAAACACGGGCAGCCATTTTGCAGCAAGAGAAAAGCCAAACTCTGCTGGACCATTAAGAAATGATTTTGTTTGGGATTTTTTGCCACATTTTGCTGACTATAGACATTCACAATTTCTTTTATTTCTCATGCAACACTGTCCTCAAAATCTCTGTCTATAGTTCCCTACTTTGACCCCTTTACAGGACAGCTATAACACTGCACATTCAAATCCAAGACCTGAAATACGGATGTAACTGATGAGAGCTGGTTAATTTAAACTCCATGTTAAGACTGAGCATAAAATATGTGGAGTCAGGAGTCTGTCATTAAATCCAAATATCCTTTGCAATAGTTTTTTTGCAAAAGTTTATTTGTATGACAAGAGGAAGACATCCTCCCTGCTCACAGATACTCCAAGAACAGAAAGCATAATAAATTGCAAAATAGTAGTATCTGTCTAGCTAATAAAATAATGGTTAAATTCATGGGCAAACAACAGACATATGTTAGCTTTTTGGTTATCCTAAAATCTGTAACTCCTTAAAGAGAGCCCAGATATCACATCTTATTTCATTCAGGCAGACTGCAATAGATGCATCTCTCTCTGGAGGGATGCTTGCACATTGACTGCTGGCCCCAAGACTTACTTTAGCATCAATAACCCCAGCTAAAACTCAGACTCCAAGTACAGCCCCAGTTTTCTAGTGTATATTGTAAAGCACTGCTTTCATTAAGAGTGGAGTTAGATCCTTGTGTTTGTGTAGGTTGCTGCTCCAGGGCATCCCCGTAGCGTTGGATGTTTGTGGTCTACTCAGCTTCCTGCTATTCCGTCACTTCTTGCTTGGTGCCGGCCATGAAATATGTCAACTACAACATCTGTGCATGTAACATCAAAGATTCACTTTAGTTTACATTCTGGAGAGATGAAGTAAATGAAAGTCGTTTGGTCCTTTTTAGATTTTTTTTTCCCCCTTTTCTTTTTGCTCTTTAGAAAAAGACAAGCTACTGATGGGTCTCAGTTCAGCGTCAGATTAGCAAAATGAAGTGCAATGGTTGTCTACCAAGGTTGTTGCATATTCTCCCTATGGAAGAGAGGAAAAAAATCATCGCATGCTTAGATGCAGGGTGTGTTTCCAGGAGGAGACAGTCTATTCAAACTCAGAAATCAAAACTAGCCTAGCATAGCACTTTTCTTATTCCTCCTTCCACTTTCATAACTACAGAGGACAAGCTTGCCAGGGGAAACCAAATTTTGTTTACATGAATATCTGCATTAAGGAAGAGGAACCTCACTGCAACACCTACAGGATGAGACAGTCATTTATAAACTTTTAGAGAAAGTAATCTGGCCTGGCACATTTAGTGAGACATCTCATCTCACATTTAAATTGCTGTATTCATTGTCCTGTCCTTAATTAGGTACTGAAATATTTTGAGGAATCCGGATGTGACTCCTGCTGCTTTAATGCCTCACTGCTAGAATTTCTCTACCTATTTCTCCGCCATCTGCATTAGAAGAATAACTATATCAAAGCCTATACCTACATGCACTATATCTATCTGCTCAGATATAATGGTGATAGGAGACATGATGGCACCAGAGAGCTTTATACTGCACAGTATTTGTCCTCTATTCTTGTAAGCCTAATCGGAAACTTATATTAAATCTGCCCGTTTTCAGCCTCTCTTCAGATGTTATTACCAGTACAAGGCTCTTTGTGTTATCAACTATCGGTAGAGGAGCCAGAAGAAGAATGAGCATAACTGAGCCACTTAAGGCTTTAACACATGACCTACATGCAGTGGTTTAGAGGACCAGGAAAACTTCTGCTGCACACAGAACAAATGCAGAGCTGCTGCTGGTGGTCCCAGTCCATCCCACAGAACAAGTGGTACAAATCCTGCCAGCAGCGATTCACAGGTACAGATGCTCCCAAATGCATCATTAACTTCTACTCTCCAGAAAGCATGTCTGATTAAGAGAGTTTTGCATTTCTCCTCTCCTCTGTAGCCATATACACATAGCAAAAATGTCAGCATCAGGTCAGACGTTTAAGGGCAACTTCTGGCTATTTTCATATTACCACATACTGTAAATAAGAATTGCAATTGCTCAGCCCTTATCCATTTGGGCAAAGCAATTGTGGCTTATTTTTAATTAAACAATCCCACTAAGATCTAGTTTTTCCTTGTTAAGAGAAATTTGCATTTTCAGTGTAAATTCTGTACTTCTTCCTCGTGTGTATACATCCCATGAATTTGTTTCTACACCCAATTATAACCATGTTGTCTATGAAACTCCCTTTTGAAACTTAGAGCAGGAAAATGCCACTGATTCAACAGAGAATATTGACATTTTTTTCTCACTGGCCTGGATATCTGCCCAAACAAAGAGCTGGTTAAAGACAAAATACAAAGAACCCTTTTGTGAGGGGCTAAGTTCACCTGCAAGAAGTATTAATGAAGTCCCACGGGGGTGGGGACTCAAACTTCCCTGCTTTTAACTATAAAAGCAGCCAGGCTGAGAACACCAAGTACCCTGCCTTCCTCACCCCTTTCTCTTTCAACTGCAAGAAGGAGTGCTAACATAATTGAGAATTAGGGACCTTTCTGACATTAATCTGTAGGGTCTGCGAAAAAGGAAGCTAGATTTTCAGATGGAACACCAGCTGCTGCATGGCAGCTGAGAGTCTAAACCAAAGTTTTAAGTAGGTCAGCACAAAAGGAATGTTAAGTCTGACTGATAGACCTTTAAAGAAATCAATACCATAAGCAATAATTCCATGTGATAGCATTACAAATGGCTGAACTCAGAATATGGATGTTCAAGTGTGTATTAAGCCATTTGATAATTTCTTTGCTATTGCAGAAAACAACAAGAGCATTGCTCTACCAGCAGATTAATGTCCACTGGAGTCAAATACCATCCATGGCATTACTGTGTAGATTGTAACACTCCTAGTCAATAACTATGCATGAGCTGTGCTGGGAAACATTTTTCTCTGACCTCATGTGGTTGATCATTGGTTTGCAGCCTGAAGTTAGAATATTCAAATATCTTTATTTGGGTTTGTTCATTTTTCACTTTTCTTGACTCCCACTGAGCTCTTTGCCTCAACTGTTACATCAAAGCAAGCTCCTGACCTGAACTGTGCATGATGGAATATATATTTCATTTCAGCACACACTGAAAAATAGGCAGTAGATAGCTCCTTGTTTGTGCACTATCAAGAGAGCTTTAAAGGATGGATGTGCATGAACAAGAGCCAATCTACATGAATAAGGTAGCACCTTCAAGGCAGAGCAGGCAGCTGAGGGAGCAGAACAGCAGCTTGGGGAAGAGCATCATCCAAGGGATGGAACGCATCTACCCACCTTCCTGATGCTGCAGCTGTGGCGAGCCGGGCTTTTGTCTGCTTACTCATATATAGGAAGGAGAAATAACTTTAAAGGAAGAGGAAATGGTTAAGTTACCTTCACATACCTTTGCCACCCCAGTAACTGCAGAAGAGGAGAACCAAAGCTAGTAATTTCTTCCTTAGGACAAGGAATTGTACAATGCCTAAACTATTGAAAAGCCTTGAACTAGCTTCACCCACACCGACTGCTGTGTTACGAAAAGAGCCCGGTTCTCCTCAAAGATAAGTCCCATTCCCAAGAGCCTTTTGTGCCCTGTTTTTTTTGCAGTGAAAGTTCTGCTCCTTTAGTTGGAACATCAGAACTCTCCCTGCGGTGCTTTTCCTGTGCAAAGCAGAAAGAAATCCACACAAGGTGTGGAGATTCAGCTGCTTTTTCAGCAGCCACACTGTTAATTAGAAGGGCATATTTCCAGATCACCTCATTTATTTTTGAGGTCTGCCTCTTTAAACTGCCCCACAAATCTCCTTCTCCACTTCCAATGCACACTCACTTCCAGTAACAGAGTACATCATCACAGCTTGCTGAGGAGGGCTATAAAAGAAGCCCTGGGTTGTGATTCATCGCTATGCGAAAGTTATACACATATACATCTCTCCTGAGCCAAGGCTACCAACACAACCACACACCTCTGTCTTGTGAAGGCGGAGAATCACTACCGAATGCTCCTAAAAGCATATATTTTGAATGAATAATTCAAAGCTAGTAACAATTAAGACAGGCTGCCAAAACAGAAAGATTTATGGCATTCAGAAAACCACTATTTGGAAGGAGTCATTCTTCAGACTTGCATTAAAAAAATAAAGTAAAATAGTTTCAATGAGCCAATTTCCTTTTCCCTCTTTCATACTTCCCTGACATACACACATTACCTAGGTTTTCTATTACTTTATTTCCAAAAAACTTGGAAATGCTGAGAGCACTTGACATTGATGCATGGTCATTTCAAGTAATACTTGTCACTCAAGAAAAAAACTACAATAAGCCTGTAATATGCTTTTAAGCAGGGGTCTCATAGAATGAGCTCTATAAAGGCATTTAGGCTGCACTGTAAAAAGTGGAAGTTTCAGAGCTGGTCAAATGCCTTTGCTCTGGGTAGCTTAGCTCTTTTTGATTGTTAGAACTAAATCAAAATGACTCTGGTTAGTGTTCTTAGATAAATTATTCTGTCATCTGAAAAATAAGTCTCTGTAGACATAATTGAAGGTTAGCACTTTCTGAAACTTGATAGAGGGTGTAATGACTCCATTCGAGCTACACTTAACAGGCAGTCTGTTATGGTAAGTCAATATAACATTCAACAGGATATATTCTACTGCTTTTGTTATAAAAGGCCAATAGCAAAAAACAGAAATACACTTTTTCAGGAAGTATAACACGAGACATTCTGCAAAGACTCCTTAGAGGAACAAAGTAGGGCAGAGTTTTCCAATTCAATCAACAGTTTAAGTTAAAATACATACACAAATTCATTGCCTTGTGCAAACACACATATGCAGATCATCTCTCCTTGTGCAAGAAAGAGTATAAGGTAGCCTATCTTTCTCCAGAGAACAGCAGTACCTCTTTCACCTCAGCTTCATGTACCACAGGTCACTTTATAACCCAAAGGAGCCACCACAACCTTCAGATAGTTTCTATAACCTCTCCTCTCAGAGGAAAGAGCTAGACTCACATTAATCACAGCGTGAAAGCACCTTGATCTTCCTTTGACTCCGAAAAGATCCACTTGCTCTGTTAGAGCTGGTTTGCAAAGGGGCTACAAGTGGGCAGCATTGTTTATAGCCAATGGCCATGCTGCACCCTCCCATCACTGCTTGCCTCAGCACACCTGCAAGCAAGGCCTAAAAAGACAGCACTTTGCATGAGCAGGGGTTGCCAGTTTGAGCTATAGGCTTATTCAGTCAGCCTATATGTATATATAAATAAATAGATACATAAAAGACCTGAATCCAGACTGTAAGCAACTAATTCAGCTGTCCATGTTTCACAAGGTACAAAAGCACAGCAGTGAACTGAAGCACATGTTGGAGTCACTTTGGCTGAAACATTTAGGTGACTCAGAGAATAATAATCACCTTACCTGACAGGTATAATGCTATTTTATAATTTGTACAAAACATACCTCTGTATGTATGCATACATATAATATACAAACTCACCCTCTTTTGGCCAGATTGGAGACATGTGAGTAAGAAGCTCTATACATCTGAAGTTTAATAAGCATCTTGCTTATATTATGCCATAAGATTTGTCTCGTGACCACTTTATTAAAATTTCAGTACACAGCTGTTAAGATGATAAAATATCAGCCCAAGCTTAGCTTTTTTAGTTTAACCCGAAGACTGATGGATATGATCCCAATGCTTGCTGAAAGATTTTATTTCATTAGGTCACATTACAGAACTGTCTTTCTGAGGAATGAAATAAATTCATCTCCTTGGTGATAGCATGCTTGACTGACACGATGCACTCACCAACATCTTGTAGACAGCTGTGAACATTTGCAGTAGTGCCAATTAATCTACCATAGCATCAATGGAGACAGAGAAACAAAGCAGCCAACACAAAAAGCTCCATTGAATAACATAATGAGTGCTGCAGGTGTTCAGTGACTTGCTTTAATTTTTTCAACCTTGCAGAAAGGTGACACTTGAGTCAGCAGCAGTCAAGGTGTATCCCCGTCATTGCCTCTTTGCTGCCTCCTCTAAGATGACAATGAACAGCCCACACTGTGACTTTCACTCACAAGTATAAAGCTTGTGAATGTAAATACAAGCTCATTTATGGTACAGCTGGGTGGACATTGGCTTCTAAAATGGCCTTCAACCCCCTGACTTTGATTATATTTTCTGGGTTTTTTTTTGTGGCATCAGAAAAGACGTCATTTAAAATAACCACTAGAAACAGCTGCAATGTCTAATGAACAATGGCAAAAGTCAAAATGATGAGCCTAAAACTCTGAATTTAATGGAATGTAAGCACATGCTTTGCTGAATGGGAGGCCTTGCAGTCTTAGCTTAATGAGTTGCTTTGTAAGCGCTGAGCTAAATGGAGCTTGGAATCTTTAATGACCAATCTGTGTAAACAGCAGCTACTAAATACCATTTTAATGCCCTGATGATCTTTTAATTCAATAAACAAATGATGAAGCGATTTTAGGTAGCATCATCATAGTACTAATGCAGTAGGGAATGCACAACAGAAAGAACAAACAGAATAAGTAAGTAAGGATATAAAGGATGAACAGTATCTGGTACAACTCAGATGCTCAGGTCTACTTCCCAGAAGTAAGGTATCCAACATTTGTACCAGTTCCGAATGTACCTATTTTAGTACAATGGCGGTAAGTTGGTCCTTTAATCATGATGTATACTGAGACACGGTTTTCGAGCCATGTTTCCACTAATGCTAAAGGATGCAACATGATTAAAGCACATTATTGAAAAGCCATCTTGGCACACTTACAGTGAAAATTGAGAGGCAAAGTCCCAGCCTGGTAATATCACAGCCGTGTCAGAAGGGCTGTGCAAATGAGAGGTAATGGAGCAAGGTCAGTATGATCAGTACAGCCAGTTGCAACTTGTACTCCCTCTACCACCAGGGTTAGATGTCAGTTAAGTAGTGAAATAAAGTCTTTATGAAAAAGACATTGTTGGGGGCACAGTGAAAGCAGGACTATATACTTACAACACACTGCAATGTCTTTAAAGAAGTGCTGAGCATTTGCCTGGAAGTGCATGAGCCAGCGGTACACCTAAGGTCTGCATTTAATCTGCTTATGTGCTTACAGTGACTGCATATGTAATATAGCAGACTGCAGGTGCAAGCCCTTGGTGATCCTGCACATCTGAAACTTGGCCACAGCTCTTTTCTCTTTAAATGACATTACCATCAGATCCTGGTATGCCAACTGCCTTACAGAGTCACTCGGCCTGGATCAGACATGTAAAGACACTTCCAAGGTGTGTTGAGCTCTCTCCAAAGCTCTCCTGTTACCTTCTATACACTGAAAACCCTCAGTTCAGACTGTTCTTTTCCTTCCTTCAAGGCCTGTACATTCATTACTTGCCTCCTTTACCCCCTCCCCAGGCTTTTGTTACTTATCATATTCCTTGGTACCTGGCAGTGCTGTTTCATGGGGTGATGCTGTACTTGGCAGTCTTCTGCTGGGTCTCGACCAAGTGTTGTTTCCAAACCTCACGATCTCTTAGGGCTTCTCTGAGCAAGCTGTATCTCAAAATACATCACCTCTTTCACTGGGCTGAAGGAAACTCATGAACTTGGGAGGTGCAAAGAAAACATCCACTTTTCTACTCAAATAGAGTTCAGGAGAAAGGTGAAGTCTTTGTTGGGGTTGCATAGGCCCCTTTCAGATATTCAAAGGGCTTGGGCTTGGTCCTGTTTGAACCCTGTGATGGAGTCACTTCTCATTTCCTTTCCGATCATGTTCTCCCTTTCCCAGGGAATACATATAGTTTTCCTAAAAGGAAAGTAAATCATATCTGTAATGTTTCTTCCATTGAAAATAAACTGTATCCCATGCCATGTTTTTGTAAGTCTTCACCATAAAAGACATCAGGTTTTGGACTGGCTAACATCTGAGAAAGATTGTACCACTGCACTGGGGTAAAAACTGTTGCTTACCTGCTGGAGGGCAGATGCAGAACCTTTTATTTTTTCCCTCCAGTTGCATGTGGAGGCAGCATGGTAGAAAACGAGGCTGCTCAAATGTGTTCAAATTGTGGCTCAATCTTAAGGAAGCAGGAACAGAGGGGCCTGAAGGGATGCATTTCATATTCCTCAGAAGGGGCAGGCTTTTCTTGAGTGGCTGTTGAAGCCACTTGGTTGTGGCCTCAACCTGGTTGAGGACAATATGTGGGATGCGTCAGCACCTTCAATGACCTGCAGAAGAGACCTGTATCCCACAGGGAGGCCCGGAGACACAGAGGCAGCCAGGGCGAGGACAGGTCCATGACTGAACTGGAGCAGAATTAATCTTTGAATTGGCAGTGCAGTAGTCTGTGTTACACACAGCAGCTCCCTGCTTTGATCCATTTTGATTTGTTATTGGCTTAATACCCTAAGATATTTTATGTATCTTTCAGCCTGTCTTCATTTGAGGCTGATTTATACCATCCATCCCAAGACTTAAAGCAGGAAGCTGAAGGAAGGTTCTGAATCTATGGAAAATTTATCTTCAGGCTTTTGGGCACAGCTCTTCCCTGCTTGCCTTTCAGAAAGCCAGCTCCCCCAAACTGGGGGTGACACTTGCTCCTGTCTGGCTCAGGATGCCAGCAGCAGCTCTTGATCTCTGATCCACAGGATGCTTCACTCTGGGTAGATGAGCTGGCCTGTCCGAGGCACTGATAGTGGTGATAAACTTCTTTCCAGTGTTCAGCTATGTGGTTCTTACACTTAGATAAGCCATTCTTTGCTTTTCCTGGATTTTTTTTCTTTTTTTTCTTTTTTCCTTTATGTGGCTGCTGATCCAGTCTATGTTGGTTTTTTATGGGTGTATTAATGCTTCTTCTTTGAAGGTTTGCCAGTTGACTATTTAATGGCTCCACCAAGACTAAACAAAATTCTCCTTGAATCCATCAACCTCTTCAGAATAAGGCCTGGCAAAGCCTTGTGCCCCAGGTAAAGTGCAGAGGGAACATTGTCCTGCCCTTAAGCTGAGCGTACTGCAGTGTTGTACTGCAGGCACGCCCATGCCTCCTTCTGCACTGCTGAAGGTGGCACTTCTCTGTGCCAGCAGCTCTCCCGGAGCCCAAGTGGTAACCTCACCTGCTCTGGAAGTTTCTATCACCAGCCTGCATTTCACCGCTGCCTTCAGAATGGTTTTATTATATGCCTGCAGCCTGATTCTTTTCTGCTTATCAGATGACAGCCCAGCTGGCAGGAAAGAGGTGGTTGATTCAATAAGTGCGAATGCGGCTGAATAGTTGGCAGTCCTCTCCTGCCTCATGGATTTAATTGAGTTTGGATCTGACAAATCCACACAGCAAGCATCTTCAGTTGTACTGTTTTCTTCTTCTTTTAGCTCTTGCAGTCATTGAAGCTTTGGAACAAGGCAAAGCTCCTCTCCCCACCCTTTGCACCATAGCTCAGACATGGACCATTTTTACATGACCTCTCCACAGGGCATACTGTGACCCAGGATGCTCATGCCTTCAGACAGCATCTGTTTGCCATTTGCTTCCTCTGTTTTACTTATTTACTTTCCTTTCATGGATCTCTCTGCTTATCTCCCAGGCTGCTGGCTCTCAGGAGGCATTTCTCTAGGGTTAGAGCTGTTTGTCTCCTGCAAGATGCAGCCCCCCACTTCATAAATAACCTGGTCCATAATTAGCAAGATTTTCTGTCTCCAGACTTGCAGCTGTAGCCCTGCACACTCCAGTGAATCCCCCCCTCATTTCTTCTTCACTGAAGCTGAAAAGTCACTCACCTCCTCTTTGAGATCAACATGACCCCTGGCCAGCAGATCCAGAAAATGGGGCTCACTTCCCCAAAATAGCAGCCTGCTTACCTTGTGCTTATCTCCTTGCTATGAGAGAGAAAGAAGTTACTGTTTCATCTTGCCAGTTCTGAATGCAGACTCGCCTTTTACTACAAAGTTTGTATAAGGCTTTTTATCTGGTTGTCCTGGGAGGCTGAATCCCTCTTTCCTTCCCATCCTGCCTTTTCCACTTTCTAGCCCTCCAGATGCTGCTTTGTGTTTTGACAATAGCACTTCTCTCTTTATCAGGGGATGAGCTGACTGCTGTCACTGCAGCCCATGTACTGTGCACTGAGGGCTTTGGGACTGTTAACCCAAATCAGCTCTTCATGAAGGAGCCCATCTGCAGACTGGCTTCAACCATCATTCAGCACCCAGCCAGGCCACCCACAGGCTGAATCCTGCAATCACTATCTCCTTACCACCTACCCTGAAGACTTTTTGCCCCCCCCCATAGTTTGCAAGCACAAGGTGAATGATGCTATAGTCCTGCAAAGGCTTTGGAGAGCTGAAGCAGGATGCAGAGCTGCATAGAAGGAGCATCAGTTCACCAGTAATCTCCAACTCTGATGGACAATGTTGACAACTTTCTCTGACTTCTTTTTTATCTCTGTGATATTAATCCACATGTGTATAAATGTGTTATTACTTACATCCTGGCCTCTGGAAAGATTTGCTTCCTAAAGCTATTCAGTCTGCCAAAACTCCTTCCCAAATTTATGTGCTGCTGCTTAAATTGTTTTGTTATTCTTCAAAGGCTACTTATGACAGCACATGATAGAACAAAATTATGCTCTACATTCAAAATTATTTTATAAAACCCTCAGTAAAGTATCATTTGGATGTTTCTAAAGCTGCTGTCAGATTCCATGAGAACAGCTGGTTATAAAGAACTTCCCCACCAGAAGAGCAATGACGTGGGGCTACCACGTCACATGTCCTTTGTGAATCCTGACACTGGCAGGAAAGGTGGCTTCAAACCTGAAATTTCAGGTGAAAACACCACAGAAGCATTAGTAAAATCCAAACTAAACTTGGATGAGTGTTTTGCAGGTGCCTGTTCCAGCCTCCAGATGAATGAGACATCTGTGGGTTTAGACAAATATTGCCATCTGACCTCTCCAGCCTGCCTCAGAAGTCCATGACACCAGAATGCCACCCTTGTATGGGTGTCCCTGGGCCTGCAGCTTGTGTCTGTACAGAAACCAGCAGAGCAGAAGAACTCTGACATCACATGGTAGTGTTATAAATACAAAAATCATGCTAAGAAAACTTAAGCTATTTTTACCTGGCCATAGGTACATGTAACCACTATACACAAGCAGAACCAGCTACTGGCAATAGTGACAGGCCAATGCCACAAGTGTGTTTTTCAGGGGTATCTAGTGTGCTGATTGTGATACAGAGAGCTGGAAGCTTTCCAGGACTTTGCATGTAATACAATTATCAAAAAGCAGACAAGCACTGAAAGTGAAATACTGAAGGAGACTGGCCAAAACAATGGCAATATTAACCAACTTCTCTTTCACTGTCGTCCGTAGCTGAACTGAAGATTTAATTAGGGGATGCTTTAAATACTTTCAAACAAATATGGCAGTACTTCATATATCTTCATTTCACAAATATATGTAAGATTTATAAAGTATAGGGATATTTTTATGGCTCTGTAAATCATCTTTAAACAGAAATCCTGGGGTGCAACCAGAAATGGGTATATAAGCTCAAACTGCACTTACCAGGATGTTAAGAAGGTCAACTTGTTATGAAAGAGTAAAGAGCTTTCATGTTAAACCCTGAGGTTTTTCCATTCCTACCGAAATCCATTGCAGGTAGGGATGCAGGACCTGGCCTTACACCCATATCATACTGGACATCTACAGCTCCCACTGCAGCATCTCCGGAGGTCCAAGTGTCTACTGGGAGCAGAAGCAGAAGGCCTCTCCACTTCCTGCTCCACTGGGGTGGGTTCATCTCTGATGTTACAGTAGCTAGTTAGGGAAAAAGCACACTTTTCTTTTTAACGACTGTACACAGCCAGGGATTTTTTTATTTTGGAACTTGGTTCTCATTTTCCAGAAAGCCATATGGGATTTTTTGCACTCTAAGCAGCTTTATTTAATATGGAAAGTAGAATATCTTTAAAAACAGAAACCAGCTGCGTAGTTCATGGGTATCATCATATGGCTCTGCTTTTTGTTTCCTTACTTAACTGGAGTCTGGGGTTTCCAAGTTGCCAAGCTGCTAACACTAATAAATGGAGTTTATTAGAGACAGTGTTTGTTGAACAATAACATTTTATATAGTCTGTCACTGTCTAGTACCTTAGATGAGTTACACATTTCTGTACTCTATTTTTGCTTTCATTTTTTTGGCACTTCAGATCTCATTTTCAGTTGTGGACACTGAAGAGCAAAATCAAAGACATCGTCTTGTGCTTGCTTATGCCTAAGGTCTGCAAAGCAATTGCTGACCAAAGTCACCCAAATGCCTGAATAGAACCAGACTTCCAAGGGTTAATCCTGCAGTGCCTTTTGACTGCGTTTAGCCAGTAGGAAGGGATTGGATGGCAGATGAAATACCTCCCCAGGAGATCTCTTCCAGGAGAGGGGCCCCTTTGCCCAGTTGTAAAAGATAATGTGTCCATCAAAAAGGCTGTCCCACAGCAGTACTGGGGTGGTGTGTGAAGACTGGGAAAGACCTGAATCCTCCTGCAATGATATGCTCCCTTCCCAAAGGAGTTCAGCCCCATCCTGGAGTTTTGGAGCATCACAGCATTAGGAGCAAACACTTGCAGTCTAGGATGTCTCTGGAATTTGCTCTCAGAGGACTGTTTGTGTTTTCCTCCTGCAGGCATCAAACTCTGACCCAGTTGGATGGCCAGAAATGAGCACAGATTCTGCTTGGCCCTTTAGTGGTTAAAACTGCATATGTGAAGCGTGGTTATGACTCAAAGAAATTGAAATGTTAGAGGACAGGTGAAGTGAGGCTTGTTTGTAGCAGCACAGTTCCCCATTTCTCCTTTGTGCTCTGCAACTACTGTGAGTCAGCGCGGGTAGATATCTTTATCTTCTTATCTGTTACTCTTCTTCCTCTAATCACAAAAGATTCATGCACTGCCAACTTTAAACTGCAGGCTTGCTTTTAATAGTACGTTAGTAACTTCAGATGTCATTGGTGCTCCCTTTCACCAGGATTCCCTTAGGTATTGGAGGAACTAAGCTTTTAAACAAATGCTCTGCTGGTGCAGACTATGGCTGGCACACAGAACAGGGGTTACACCGAGTTCCTTCCCAGCTTAGGAATTACAGCTTCTTTGACTACTGCTAAGCCAGCTCTGAAAAAGGTGATTTATCTTCATGGTTCGTAACAATACTTCTTGAGAAATTTCCCTTTCCCTGTTCCTCTCTGGAATAACCAGATTGCAGCATGCCTTGGATTTAAAAACAAATATGGCCTGGAAAATAATATCTTTGGATTTCCCCCACTCATGCCTTCTGCTATACACAATGGCTTCACTCCCAGCTTTAAATTAGACTAGCGCTATGTTAGCAATATATTTCATATACAGACTGAGAGCAAGGCATAAATACTTCAGCAGATGGGCTCAGTAGACATTTGTTTGCCAAGTATTAGCTGTTGCTAGAAGGTAAATTTGATTCCCAGTTTTAACAGGCCCCCGCCAACAGGAAAGGTTTTGGTGCTTTATATTCTTTGAATGATCTTTCACAAATAGAAAAATTACTTGCACCATAAGGAACTTGTGAAATTTGCTAATATTTAGCACACTTTTCAGTTACATTTCAGTGTAACAATCCATGCATGACTCCTATGCAGTGAGCAGTGTCACTTGTCTAAAGGAACTCATAATCTATATCTTTGTGCAGGAGGGTAGAGTGTGTCATGGGTGCTCTATCACCTTTGTATACAGCTATTTTGTAGTTATTCCTTAAGTAATTGTAGTATACAGGTACAGGATTCATGGCTGAGGAATCCACAACTATACACTGCAGGGACACAGAACAGAAGAACTGCATTTGTCCCAAACCTATCACATCTTTTTCTTTATGAATAAAGTCAGAATAAGGTTCTGTTCCTTCCAAAAAGCATATATGCCTAACACAATATTGTGAATAGTCCAACAAAGCCAATAAAGCCAGTAACCATGCAAAAATTGGAACATATGAATGCACTTTTGCAAGTTTGAGGAATGAGGAAAAGCAAATGTATCCCCCTGGGTTTCAGCAATCAGATAGCATACGTATTAATAACGTGCAATACTCAGCGCAGTGCCTGGAAAGCCATAAAAACATGAACCATTGGAGACAGGTTCCTATATACAGAATTCCCTTTCTCTCAGAGGTATATCCATTGCTATCTACACACAAATCAACCGTAACAATAAGAATTTGTTTGGCGCAAGCTTCCAGCAACTAATGAATAACACAGACCAAAAATGCTTCTCTTGCCTTTTGTTAACTCTTGAATGTTGTTTGTCACTGGAGACGTCCACAGCAGAAACATACCCTGGGGCTAAAGTGGGAGGGTAGCTAGAGCTAACCCATCTTTGTCTACAGAAACCTTCTAGCCACATAAATGTGTTTTACAGATGTCCAGTGGTAATTTAGTCAGCCCAGAAGAATACACTTAATAGCACAAAGAGGGGTGCTGGGTTTAATGCACAGCCAGGGAGCTGCTTGTCACCACCACCTGCAGCTAGAACAGACACTGAAGAACATTTTACAGCCAAGCAGCCTGATCTGCTCTTGCTGGCAAGACGGTGCCAGGTCCAGCTTTCCATGGAGTCGGGCACTGGCCAGCACCAAGGTATAGGTGATCCAGCCTTTGGTCCCAGGGTGGGTGCTGCTGCCAGAGCTATGGCTCCTTGTGTTCCACTCTAAATAGAGCCTGGAACTATCATGCTCCAAGTAAAGGATATAACAAGTTTTAAATGTAACTCCAGCAGGAAGTAGGGTAAATGAATCATCTTGCCCTGCATGACTGTCTCACAATGCAGCTCTAGTTGACAGACAAGTTTGAGCCTTGCTCTTCTTCCAGCTCAGGCATTTGTGTCCTGCCAGAATCTGGCACTCAGCTTGGAAAGGGAAATTACTAGTCCTTTCCTGAAAGTCAATTGCTGCTGGTTCAATCCCAGATAAATTGGAGAAGGCCTGCCAAGAGGCCATGAGTACATCCAAGGCCAAGTTTCTACAGGTGTCCATGCAGTTACCATTGACTTTGAGTTGCCACACTGCGTAGTCAAGGAATACACGCACTGGCTAGAGGGAGTAAAAAAACAGCAATAAGGAAGCTATTAAGTTCATGTCCATTTCCTAAAAACATAAAGTGCAATTTGTGAAAACATCCTTGATACCGGTTAGAGCAAAAGAGGTATTTCAGATGCATGCTTAGAAGTTGGATGAGTGTCTTAACTTCCTTCCCTCCAGGTTCTGGAGTGATTTACAACATCCTTCTAGTAAAGGATCCAGAGTCATTTGAAGGGAGGAAAAGACATACTGGAAGATTAAAGAAATCACTGAGCTTGCCAAAGCTAGCAAATAGACTCAAAGCTCAGCTGCCCCTCACTGGAAGGAGAGATCAGACTTCTGGTTAGCAGGAGAGTTGGTGCCAGTTTGTGCGGGACTTTATGACAGAGACAGCAAAGAGGCACCAGGTTGTACTTGATGGAGGAACTGACTTACAAAGCCACCCTTCACCAGCTGAGCCAAAGTCAGGGGCCTCTGCAGGAAGGAGATAATAAAGAACAATGACTTAGAAAGGAAAAAAGAACAGTTCAATGGGCAAAACTTGCTGTTGGCGGGCATGACCCTGCTCTCGCCCACAGAGAGGTCTGCATTGTCCACAGTGGGGCAGGTCCCTTGCTCAGGGTCCCAGGGTGACACACCAATAACAGTAACCTCA
The DNA here is from genome assembly GCF_034315485.1 of Pezoporus occidentalis. Classification (NCBI taxonomy): domain Eukaryota; kingdom Metazoa; phylum Chordata; class Aves; order Psittaciformes; family Psittacidae; genus Pezoporus; species Pezoporus occidentalis. Next base: position 2,411,724 of record NW_026915483.1, read on the forward strand.
ACAGCTGCAGCATTGGCAACTCATATTTCCTCTGCCCATGCCTATTCAAAGCATTGCTGAGTGAAGTTTTCCATCCTTAGGTTCTCTTGCATTGTCCCTGAATAATGTGCTTATAATTATTAGCTGTAATTTAGCCTAAAAACTTTTTCTGCATCCCTAGTCTAATGCTCTGTACTTTTGTCGAGGCATTAATCATTCCATTATCAACCTGTGCAGCAATTAGACTGGAGATTTCCAGCATCTAGGCTTTGTCTTGGTAAACTCTATTTGCAATAAAGCTTTCCTTCTATCTTCCATGGTAATAACATTAAGTTTAATTTTAAACAATATGGCTTTTAATGTAGCACATGTTTGTTTTTGATACAAAGGTTATACAAGTAATGCAACCTTGGTCATTGCTAGTCTTTCACAATAACAAGGCACTTAGGATCAACAGTTTTCCTTAAAAAAAGAAAATTAAAAACTGAATGAACAAAACACATAAGGGATTTTTCTAGTTAGCTTTTTGGATATAGAGACTTAAAGGAGCAATCCCAGGCACAGCTACTGGTTGGGCAGAGAAGAGATTCAGAGCAGCCCTGCGGAGAAAGACTTGGGGGTGTTGGTTGATGAGAAAATGAACATGAGCCGGCTTCAGTGTGCTCTCACGGCCCAGAAAGCCAACCGTATCAAAGGAGGTGATCAAAAGAGGTGATCCTGCCCCTCTGCTCTCACGAGACCTCACCTGGAGTATTGTGTGCAGTTCTGGTGTCCTCAACATAAAAAGGACATGGAACTGTTGGAACAAGTCCAGAGGAGGGTCACGAGGATGATCAGGGGACTGGAACACCTCCTGTATGAAGACAGGCTGAGAAAGTTGGGGCTGTTCAGCCTGGAGAAGAGAAGGCTGTGTGGAGACCTCATAGCAGCCTTCCAGTATCTGAAGGAGGCCTATAGGGATGCTGGGAGGGACTCTTCATTAGAGACTGTAGTGACAGGACAAGGGGTAATGGGTTAAAACTTAAACAGGGGAAGTTTAGACTGGATATAAGGAAGTTCTTTCCTGTTAGGGTGGTGAGGCACTGGAATGGGTTGCTCAAGGAAGTTGTGAATGCTCCATCCCTGGCAGTGCTCAAGGCCAGCTTAGACAGAGCCTTGGGTGGCACAGTTTAGCGTGAGTTGTCCCTGTCCATGGCGGGGGGTTGGAACTAGATGATCATAAGGTCCCTTCTAACCCTAACTATTCTATGATTCTATGTTTAAACCCAAGATGAAGCCAACCATGAAGATTGAAAATTGTATTTTGAAAAAGAGAAGCTGAGGTTTTTAGGCAAACATGAACACTAAAAATCTTGAAGTTATGGGCAGAACAGCAGTAAAGTGGCACATTAACAACACTGTTCTGATAACACTGCAGGAATCCTTAGTTGATAACAGAATTTATTTCAACCCTGTTTGGAAAGGTTCGATGACAGAATACTCATAGCTATGTATTTCTAAAAGAGCTGCAGGAGTTTCTCCAAGAAACTTGTGTACAAGTGAGTTTCCCCTGAATAGCTGGTATCAGGCTAAAATAAACTGTGCATGGAACACGCATATGAGGCAGAGGTGGATAAAGGTATTTGAACAATCAGAGGGTTTCTGTCCTGATGTATCTCTTGATTAGCTGCAGATCCCAATGCACTGCAGTCAGTATCTGTAGGTGATGGAAAACTCTAGCAGTCTTGCAGGAAAATGCTGTATTGCTTACTGGATGATACCATGAAAGCACCACTGAGACACAGTATTCGAACATTTGTTTGACTATCTATCTTTCATCAACGTTGGTGTTTATGTTAGAATATTGTATTTGGAAGAGGTTGGGACTCTGCGAGTGAAAGATCTACACTGCGAGATGTCAGCTCATGAAATGACTCTGTGAGAATGTACTGATGCTGATGAGACATTGCTCAAGAAAGGTTTCTCAGCTCCTGGCTAGTGCTCCTCAGCATAGGACCTACTCTGTGGTAAGAGACTCACCAGAGGTTAAGGATTTGCCTACTTGGACAGCTTGTCAGGAACACGGGAGAATCAAGTTCGAGTCTGCACCATTACTCAGAGCAAGCTTCACCTCCCAAAGCCCACACAACTGGCCTTGCCCTCTAGCTCTCTATTGTTCCTGAATATGCCTCTTTCAATCTTTTTTCTGAAGATCATTTTGGAAGGCCTTGTGTTGATGCAGAACTGGAAAATCTCTGAAATTTAGAAAATCTTTGGGCACAGGAAGCCTGTTTCTCTCCTAGCTCTTCATACCAGTTGTTTTTTTTTTTTTCCTGCAGCTGTTGATTCAACAGGAATTGGAGATTTTAGGGGAAAGACTGTGATAAACATCATTGCTGAATCCTGCTCACAATTCACTTGAGAGCATCGATCAATACCAGTGTCTCAGCTAGATCAAAGCACCAGAACTATTACTCTGTTCTGTTCTCAGCTGCATGGTTACCCACCATTGACATCAATGTACTTTGCCTTCTAGTTTAGTCTGCCTAAAGGAATGACCCAAAATTGCTTTGAAGATGCTGCTTATTGCCTTCAGTCCTCTCACTAAGAAGAGACCTGTCACTGCACATTTGCACCCCCTGCCTTGGTACACTTTCAGTAGCTAACAGCTTGGCTCACAGACCCAATGAGCCTCCTCCTGTCTCTTGGCAACAACAGCTACAAACATTTCAGACATGCCTGGCTTCTTCTCCGTGGAGCAGGGCATGACCAGACGTTGCAGCCATAGAAAAAGACAGGCGTGGAGGAGGCAGGAGAGGGCTTGTTGCACATAAACAGAGAGGGAAAAAACCTCACCTCTGTAATTCACTAAAACATCTCATTGGAAGGCTATGTTCAGGTTCAGATGATTTCTCTTGGCACAAAATCATCATCAGACCCTGTCATTTCTCACCAGCTGAAGAGATCGTGGAAGGATAAAGTGTAACGGAGAAGTGCAATCGGATATGGCAGCATTGCCATCTTTCACTTGATTTTCCCTCTTGAAGTTCAACAATAAAATAACAGTGTTTACAAGAAATGTACCTTTACAGCTGAGGCATCTGCAGGTATGTGATGTCTAGGTGTGTAAAGGCATCTTGGGCTTGTGGATTTCAATGGGAGCTGAAGCAGTACAGAGCCTCCTCCATGGCTTTACCTTGGCTTTAATAAAAGGCCATGGTTGCTTTAGAAAGCTCAGCCCTACAACTAAAGAAATAGACTCACTTTGTTGATTGTTTTATCCTCAGCAAGGTGCTCTCAAGTGGATTCTGAGCTCTAGAAGGGTTTATCCATTTTCAGAGGATGTTTCAGCTCGTCTTTGGCTTCATTCATGCTTCATCGGCATGTGAAATTGCAGTTCTTGCAGACAAGATTTATTGAGCTTTCCACTAGCTCACTCCCACATGGAGAGCACTGTCTCAGTAACAGAGCAGGTTATTACCTTAGATACTAAAACCAGGCACTTTCACCATCTAAATCTGGTGCTTCATTGTCATTTGGGCACTATTTCAGGATGGTATTATGGCTCCATGCCATTGTATTGGCTCCAGCTCAGCTTCTACCCCCAGCTCTTAGGTCTACTGAGATTTACTCCAGCACGGCTCTCGGGCCAGCAGCATCAAATCAACCTCAATGGTACACTACCTCCTTCCACTTCTCTCACCCTGTGCCTGCTTCCAACTTCCCCACTATGGTGAAATCATATGCTTTGTGCCTTCACAAGGAAAAATTTATGCGGATGGGCAAAAAACAGGCTCAGTTGATACTAGAGCTGCCTGGTGTCTAACCGGAGCACCCATGGCTACATCTATCCATGCAGCACTTCACAGAAAGGGCCAATCCAGGCAACTTATGACTACTACTGATGATGGATAGGCCCCTGCTTTGCACAGCTCTTCTTACACAAGGGCATGAAATCTCCCTTATTCTGCAAGTTTTTATTTCTGGAAATGCCACGAGAATGGTTTTTCCCCACAATACAAAGCCCAGAGCTTCTCCTCTAGAAGCCACAAAAACTTCCTCAGTAACTCCCTGTGTCCCTACATCAATTTTATTGCATTCCTTCTGGCACGGGGAAGGAATGAAAATGGGCGATGGTAAGATAGCTGCATGTTTTCTCCTCACTGTTTTTGCTGACTCAGAAATTTGAGAAGAACAACAAGCAGCAGCAGACAGCATAGCCTAACCTTATCCTGCTGGAATTCAATTGTATGGCTTGCACAGAGCCTTTCCAAGGAAAGCTATCACTCTTACTGTTTACATTGCATCACAGAAAACAGCTGGAAAAGCTGTAAACCCCATTATTTTGCTAGCTGTATAGAAAGTTGTTCCACTCAAGAACATTACACAACAGTGGTACAGACTTTCTTTTTTGAAGCTTCCAAAAATAAAGACAGGGGAACAAAAACCCCAACCTCTTTTTTTTTTTTGTTGAGGCTGTTGCAAAGGTTCAGACTTGTTTGAAAAAAAAAAAAAGAAATAAATGCTGATGACTGCCAACATTAATTGCCAAAAATGTGCTTTCAGTTATTAAAGTCCTAATGAGGTAAGTAGGGGAAAGGACAGTTTCTTATTTCTTGCTCATGACAAAAAGAGGGAGAGAGGAAGAAAAGCAATAAACAGACTAGCTGGTGCTCTGGGGTGCAGATATTGTAATGACCTACTGGTCAAAGCTTTAGAGACACCAGTGTTGCAGGTCGAGCTTTGCCATTTTTTGGCTAAGGAAATAAATGTACTTGCTACTAACAGTAGCGAGGTATTACCTGGTCTCCAGAGAGAGCACAGCACATACACAAATGCTTTCCTGAGGCCACTGAATGCCTCCCCATGTGTTAGGAGAGACTGGAGCATGGAGGGAGGAAAGCAATGAAAAGGCAGGTGAGGGACAGCCACATTTTCTCATTTCCTGGCCACAATCAATTCCCAACAGCTCCAATGAAACATGTTACCTCCTCTCCTGTGTGACTAATACAGCTATAGCTCAAATCAAAAGGTACCTGGATTACATAGTAAATCCTGAATCTTTATACAGCCAAGGAATTCACATGGGGAAATAGGATGGAACCTTCCCCGTAGCGTTTACAGTACTTGTGTAACATCACAGGACCACGGGGGGAAACTCTGCTGATGGTTTTTGTTTGGAAATGGCATTGCTTTGGAGTTCGTGTTGATTTTTAGGAGTCCACAGAGGATGAGGGCTTTTGGAGAGGTGGGAGCAACAGTGGCTGTAGAGAAGTAGAGATTAGAAAGCAGAAAGTAGAGGGAGTACAGATTTTGTTAGAAGTCATGATAGATGGAAAATGCTTCAAGAAATTGTGCCTTAACTCAAACAGCACAGAGACTCTTCTGGCCTTACTAGCTGTTGCAGGTTAGTACACTCCAAATTTATGACCTTCTGCTTGCTTGTTTTTTTTTGCCCCTGAGCAGCCCAACCAGTGGGCACATGCATCTGCTGAGCCAGGAGGCAAGGAGAGCCCTTGCTACAGACCCACCCAGCTTTCACCAGCACATCAACACTTCAGGCAGCTTTTTGAGTGGCAGATTATTGGCTCTGGTTATGCCTGGAGAGAGAAAAGCCAAGTTACAGTCCCCTCAACCTATGCAATATAACCATCCACTTCCCTACTTCACCAGGCTGCACTTTGTCCATGTCCAGTAAACAGCAGCGTAGCATTTTGTTTTAAAGCCATTCCTAGAATTAGGAACTAAAACTGACCCAGGCTGTTTAAACATCTTGTTACAATTACTCAAATATATGCTTTTAAAAGCAGAGTTTACCAAAGTGGCTTCACATTTTGTTACTTATTCCTAGTTTTGTTTTGGCATTCACTAGCGTTCATGGGAGTACGTATGTGTCTGAGCTCACGTGCTGATCTTTGCTTGGGGATTTGTCCCCATAAAACAGGGCAGAAGGACCAATTCGCCATATGTTTTTTGTAGCAGGCAAGATTAAGAGCTGCTAACAACAGAGCAGCCTCTGGAATCAGTGCAGGGTCGAGCCCAACAGCACCTGGAAGCAGATCCATAATGGGAACAGAAGGAGAAGATGGGCAGCAGTTTTGCCCTCTCAGGCACTGCTTGGCCTCTTGCATTGTTGCCCATCGGGAATACTGGGGAAGGGACAGAGGAAATGCTGACAAGAGAAAAAAAGCAGCTAGACATAAATGAATCCTGGAATCATCTCAAGTCCCATACCGTTCATAATTACCTATCATTTTACTGATCCAAACATTCAGTCCTCTGAAAGACCCTAATCCATTACCTGCCATGTGCTGCCCTTTGTAATTTCCTTGTGCTGCAATGCTCTGCTAAACTTTGATGTTCTGGCAAGACCAGGGAGGCTCTGAAATCTGGGATTAGCAAACATCCGCAGGCATGATGTAGGCTCTCCAGCATTAGCATATGTTCCAGCATCTGAGTCTAATAAGGGCATGCCAAAATCTGCACAAGGCAGCAAGGTGATTCCTCCTCGCTCTTTCAGGTGGCAATGCCTGGGCCAGGGCAGCTCTTTGAAGTCAGGACAAGCTGGAAACACATGTCATGTCAGCTACAGATGCTCTGCTACAGGGAGGTTATACACCCTGCTGTACACATGCTTCTGTCCTAGAGACACTCAGCTTGGTTAATACAGAAATTCATTCTGGAGACCAAGACATTAACCCTTGTGTGACACTGCCCCAGAGAGTCACCACTGGGTACATGTCTGCATGCCTTTTTTTTCCCTTAAAACCCACACAAGCTATTCATGGGAAAAAATTGTCCATAACACTTCCAAACAATGGCTTACATGCCCCAGTCTGGAGCTGAGCAGCAGCACTTGCAGCATGATGAACTTTAAACTAGATGAGCTTAAGGTTCTTTCCAACCCTAACTATTCTACAATTCAGCTACTTCCCTCAATGTGTTTTCAGCCCTGTCTGTTGATTCCTAGGTGCACCTGCAGTAATTACAGCAGGAATAGCATTCCTTTTGCATAAATCTGGTTTGAACAGCAGTATCAAATACATGAAAAACACGAGTCACAAATCCTTTCCACAAAGAGTTCACCATCCCTTGCGTTGAAAGAAAAACCTTGAGATCCACAGTACTAATCGCAAATGCAAGTATTTCTCTCTGAGCAGGGAAGGTGTCTTTGCTGAGCTCAGGGCTGACATTGAATGTATGTCACCATAGACCTGGGTAATGTCTGTTTATAAAGTTCAGATGGAGAGGTGTAAGCAGCTCTCCCATTCTGGGATAAACAGCTGCAAACAAAGCACAAGAAAAAGCAGTTTTGTTTTGTTTTTGACTAATTTGTATTTGCTGAGAGCACGCGGTTTGTTCGTGGTGTTGCAGCTGTAAATTTCAAGGCGGCTGCAAGGTAAAAACTGAAACTGTACAAGCAATTAGCCCATGGTAATGTCTAATCACTGCTGGCATCTAAAAAAACGTGAAACAGCAGGGATGCTTAACTTTGAAAACCAGCTACTGCACAGATGCAGGAACTGTGTTTGTTGAGGAAGTTTTCCTTGGCATATCGATGTGAACTTTAAAAGTTGGCTCGAAGCACAGCACATAAAGACCACAGAACTGTAGAAAGGAGTATTGTGGCTCATCTCATCATACATTTGAGTATAGGAAACTTACAACAAATCAAATGGTTTCTAAGGGCCAGTCTCCACCAGACCAGCTAGAAAGTAATTATTTTCAGCTGCCCTTAGTATGCTTCAAGTTCATGCTCTTCTTAGCCATGAAGATTGCATGTGTGATCCTGCATCTTTTGCACAGAGTCTATGATTAAGCAGCTGCCACCCCAGCGCTAAAAGGTCACAACTCAGCCCAATCCAGCAATCTGTGCTGAACCAAGCAGCACGCGAGAGCCTCGAGGGGGTGTGGGTGCCAAAACCTACAGTGAGAAGCTGAAATGTATTAAAAATAACCATAAGAACATGTCTGCAGTCAGGGCTTAGCTTGCTGGGGAGGTGCAGGGAGACCCCCAGCCAGGGGGCTGGAGCCTTTCCTGGCTGCCCAGCTCTGACCCACTGGACAGGGCAAAGCAGTGATTTATTTTCATGCTTTTGGTGCTTTGTAACTGAAGTGTAATCTCCTATGGAGCAGTGGGGGTGGTGCTGACCTTACCGCATGAAAGAGCAATCCCTGTTGTATGAGGATGCTGCTATTGTTTCTCCTTGCAAAATTATGGTTGTGGTATATTGCTGTCTCCAGAAAGGCATCTCTTGGAGAGATGTGTTCTGGAATCCAGAGGTACAGCAGTCGATTCCACATTTCTCAAAATTAACTTTTAGCTGAACTGCTGGAAAGTGTTGGAAGCAGCCAGGATTTTCTAATTACAAATCCAGAAAATCATATATTTTATTATTGAAAGGGTGCATAGCATGCAAGCACACATGGGGAGCACAAGGTCCATCTGTGTCACCATGGCCGTGGCAGAAGGGCCAACTTTAAGAGGAGGGACCTGCCAGACCTTTCTACTTCTAATCCAAGCTAGTGCCAGCACTGATCTGTGTCTGAGCACATCACTCTGCATAGCATGACAAATCCATTCTGACCTCCCCCTTCCCTTATTTAAAAACCATTCTTATATTGATTTGAATCAGTGTAGGCTAATGAAATCGGTGGGGGTATTACAGCATGTGCCTGCACCAACTGCTAGACCTATATTTTCAGATGAAGCAAGAAAAGAATGGCCCAGACACAGCCAGCTAAAATTGTATCAGGAAATAGAGGAGCAGCTAAATGCCCTCTGCAAACCTCCTCCCTGCTTACTGCTTACCCCTGAGCAGTGCCAGTAGAAAGTCACTGCAATGCACATCCAGGAGCAGTGAGTACAGTACCCTTGGTCTGAGAGTATGAGAGCAAACCATCTGCATACAGCAAGGAGAACCATCACACAGCCATACTGACAGTAGGGAAACAACCTGTACAATAGGTGCTTGCTTCTTTACTCTTCCCCCTCATGAGTGACCCTGCAGTTGCACAGAGAGTCTCGCACCTACCTGCAAAACACCCACAAAGAGAGGGCTAGAGGACAGGCTCTCTGCAGCCCACACCACCTCCAGGAAGCCTCCTCAGCTAGCAAGCAAACAAGACTGAATCATCAGTGCTTTTAATGAGCTTCATGGTGCCAGCGCATACTCCTAATGCTCCACCACAGGTGGATGAGCTGCACTCAGGCTGCTCCCTGCAATAATGCTCATTAAATGCTGGAGCACATCCTCTGGGCAGGTGAAAATTCTCAGTAACAAGGTTTAGTTTGGACTGGTGTCTATAGGGAGTATTCCAGACGCAGCTGGTCTTTCATAGTGGATGAACAAGGCAACATCTCAGTGTCACTCTATGATCCCGAGGAGGAGGAGTCTCCAAATGTGCCTTTGGAGCCCTGCCAGCTCCATCAGACACAAGAGACATACAGGGGCAAAGAGCTGCCCCATTCCTTCTCCACCAAGCGAGCAGTGTTAGCCGCACTCACTCTTCCCAGCCTCTGCAGCAGGGGCAGGTAGATACTGATTTGCAAATCCACTCATGCACCCAATGCACATCCCAAGGGAAAAGTGTGGACACGTGTAAGATGTTCACAGGTGGGAAAGGAGGTGCAGACTTTAGGACTTTTAACATAATCCTCCAACATCACACAAATCACAGACGAAAAAGCCAGCTCTTACAAACAGCACCCTGAAAATGTCCATAGGTAAATGGTGATTCTACACATCTGGTGGGGTTTTGCTGAGCGAGTCAAATATGCAGCATCAGGGTTGGCTGAGCATCAGTATTATGTTCCAGTTTACCTCTGCTGTCATATATTTAATCTCCAGTAATTAAACTTCTAAACGAATCCATTTCACAAAAGCCACAGTGCATGGAGTGAATCAGTGAGTAAATGTTCATAACCTCAGAACCAAGCCCGGATTGGGGTCAAGCTGCTCTGTGCAGCAGCCGATGGAGCAGATAGAGATGTAACTGTTAAAGACAAAACTAGAAGTAAAAATACAAATAATCCCTTTGGCTCAAGGTTTTCCAATTCTTTCCTGTTACTAAAACAATATTTTACAAAAGCATGTGGCATATTGGTTTGCTGCAGCTCACGAGTACAGTAAAAGAAATGATGAGGAAGCTGATTAGAAACTTCTGATTAGAAGTAAAATATATCACTGGTAACATCTGGGTGCAAACTGAGAGTTCACAGTGTTGTAGACATGGAGAGAGCAATCTGTCACCTGGATTGCTTACTTTAGCGAGATAAAATGAGTTTTACCATGGCTATATTCAGCGCAGATGGCTAAGAGCAGGGGTGGGATGTCACGCACCTCCAGAGAGATGCTATGGCAAAAAGGGTCCCAAGAAGCACGGGCAGGAGGGCACAGTCCTTCCTGGGCATGCAGGAGCAGGGAGGACAGGGCTGCAACACCATGGACTACACCGGTGTTTGACTTCTGAAGGACATAGAAAGGCAGGAGGTGTTTCACTGGAGAGGAGGGCACAGTGACCTCAATGCTTGCTCAGCACACACTTACAGAGCATGTTCTTTTGAAGATTAAGAAATGCTTGGGCTACAGGAAAGAAGAAACTTTGGGGAGAAAATAGCAGACACATAAAGGCTATTTAAGAATGAGGGAAGACAGCAAGAATGACTGGGTAAGGACTAAAGCCAGACAAATGCAGATGAGAAATAAGTCATTGTGTTTTCAGAGCAAGGAGGATTAACCTCTGAAATTAACTACCCAATGAAGTGATGGATCATCTGTCTCCTGGTATCTTCAAATCCAGACTGGATGCCTTCCTGGAAGACATGTGCAAGCTAAATACAGATTTCTTGCTTTGCAAAGGGGTGGATGGGTGAGGTTAAACAGCCTGAGGTAGGAGGAAGCTAGTATGGATGATCTAAGGGTCCCCTCTAGCCTTTAATCTCTGAATGTGTGAATTAATGAGACATAATACAACACAGAATGTCCCCAAATCTATGGGTTACTGCTGGTTACAGGTTGTTTTGAGTCATCCCGTGCCGAAAAAGCACTCCTACTGACATCCATGGCACTGCCTGCAGGAGAAGCTGCTGTGCCACATGGACAATCACAGCTCCATCTTGACATAAATAATCATAAAATGACTCAATTTTCTTCTCTGCAGGAAAAAGAAGAGCTAACACATCACATCGCTCTTCACAACTATGACCCAAAGGGTCCTCACTTTACACTGCTACACAAAATACACAGAGCAGAACATTAATTTTCAGAGGTTTAAACATATTACTTTTAAAAGAGAAAGGTTTCTTTCCCCTATCCCTTATAGATCATGGTCTGAACTCACCAGATATCTGCGCCTCCTGCAGACAGCCCTTCCTCCTCCATAGGTACTAACAGACTTTTGCCCTCTCTATTAAGAAGAAAACTCACCCAACTCAAAACTGGTAAGAACATACAGTAAAATCAAGCAAAATTTAAACTTCAGTAGAAGAATAATAGAAGAGACCAGGAAAAATCCTAGAAGCCCAACTCGTGTGTACTCCAAAGGGCTGACCTGTCCCCAGTGAGGCTGGCAGTGTGCCCACAGAGTCAGACCTCCAGGCTGGCTCTGGAGCAGAAAGGGTAATACTTCCACCAGTGATGCAGAACGGCAAACCTGAAAATTTACCCTCAAATGTCCAGAAAATCAGCAACACGTGGCAAGAGAGGCCACATGGTGCTACCCCCTCTATGTTTCACTTAAATTTTTATCCATTCCATGTGTTGCTTTCTTGCCATTTAGAAACTTAGTTCTCATTTGTCATCATTTTCACATTTCACTTCTGGACACTGCTCTCTGTGCATTATCCATCCTTTTTATCTTGCCGTTTGAACTGTGTTCTGCAGCTCTGGTTCAGTTTTACCATTCATTCATCAGCATGAACTTAAACAATTACTAACCAACTTGGGTAGCTGGCAAGCAGTGAGGAAGCAAGATCCGTTTCTGCCCAGAGGGAAGAATGATTTTATACAATAGCGTGGCCTTTGTTTTGCATCTCATGGGTAATGCTATTGATGTGAAGGTTATATCACATTCTGTGCCAAACCACTTGAGCTAGTTTCAGATTGCAGTTCCCCCTTGGCATATTTCCACTCAATATATAAGATAACCAGATCTGCTCTCTGTCCACTCCAAGCCTGGACAGTGCTTAGTCAGCTCCCCACATCTTGGCAAGCTGAAGTGAGAAAATGGAGCTGCACTCCCCCTCTAGTTATTACCATTTTATCAATGATCACTCCTCTTAATGCTCCGGAGCACATGGCTAAACAATGAGCAAATTGCGTGTTTTCCTGTGGTGAGACAAAACATTTAAGTGACTGTAAAACACAGGGCCCTGTACGTGTCAATACATTCTGTTTGCATCTGCAGAATTGTAGTACTTTGTTTCAGCTTTAACTTATGACCACAAAACTGCTGATTACCTTGCTGCAAAGAAATGGAATTGGAGTGCATGACAGAGATGCAGTTCTGTTTCCCACACATCAGGAACATCAGGATTCAGGGAGCTGACCTGGGTCATGTTTTATTATTTTGCTTTTAGAATCATCTCAGCATTTTTCCATTACTAGGAAAGGCAGCACAAATAGCAGTGATCTTAGCTTTGGTTTGTAGACCTTGATGTTTCCTCCCCCAAGCTCTATTTTCCACTGTAATTGTTATTTTACATTGTAATTGCTGTTTTGCATTTTAATTGTTATTGTAACTGTAATTGTTATTTGGCAGTTTAATTGATTTCGTGATCTGGCCTCCCAGTTTTCTTGCACTGTGCTGATGTCAAATATCAAAGAAGGCTTTTATTTGCAGAGTCCGATACCTGGTGGAAACACTACTGCTGGATGTGACTTGGACTGAGCCATAGCACCAGAAACCAAGTGTGGAAAGGGGCCAGTTTGCTCACAGCCACTCTACAGGCATGTCCAAGGGGTCCCAGCTCAGAAAGCAGGATGTGCGATCTGGCCTGGGGATGCTGTCCAGACCTCGTGTTTCCAAAGAGATGTGAATGGAGTCTGCAGGGAACAGTTAAGGATTTTGTTGATTTAACCCTCTGAAACAGTTTAAAAATAACACTTCCTGTCCTTAGAACATATCTCTGCTATTCCAGTGTCCATTGTTTTTTATCATATCTTTTTCTTTTCTGGGGGTTAATGAGCTCTCGCAAAATGGCTGGAGCCATGCTACTCTAGCATGAATTTTTGGGGTTAAAGAACTGGACCTTGGGGCCTTTCTTCCCAGGAAAACTGCCAGATACAGGATTTTGTCCTGAAAGGTACCAGGAGATCCAAAGATGGTTACAGCATCAGTAATCAGACTGGGTTTATTCAGTGCAAGGTGGTGGAGAGGCTTAGCACTGCTTTTGAGATGGGGATCCGGTTAAACAGTGTCACACAGCCTAGGGCAGCAGAGTCTGTAAATATTTTATTCTAGCACCCCCGAGTCTGAAAATTTAGGAGGTCATAAGGAAAATGCCTTAAATTTTGAGGTCATTATTAAAGGGCTGAATCAAAATTCTCCATAAAGGGCCTGAAAGCACTGAGAAATCCATCATATGAACTCTATGGGTTGGTTTTGTTAATGGTCAAAATCAAAACTGTCTTTTTCATTTAAAAAGGACACACGCAACTACTCATCTCAGTGCAAGAGGCTCAGGTTCAAGTCCTTTTCCTGCTCACTAAAGGCTTTTTTTTTTTTTAGCTCCCTTCTGCTGGAACCAGTTAATTTGTATAAACAGTGAAGCATTGACCAGATTAGAGCTCCTGCCAGTATAATCTGGTCATCAGGATGATAGATGTGAGATGGACACTCCCATGCAGATCTCCAAACCAGGCACATTACAGGGAAGTGTCACAGGTCTGAGTGTCCATCTCCTCCATCACCTTCCTGCCACTCACTCTGCCTTTCTGAGCCCAAAATCCATCCCCGGGAACCTTCTCACAGTGTTACTGAGTGCAACACATTTCTGTCAGTCAGCACTGTGCAATGAAATGCTGGTACAAGGGGATGTCCCTCATCAGCATTAGTCAAAATCAGCAGAAAAGGAACAGTAACTTCATCTCATTTTATGTGCAAGTTCAAAGGCATCTTGGACTTCAAGTATCTGCTAGAAGTAGCTGTGTCCAACATTTGTTACCAGTTAGATTGAATTGCTTATCAGGCAATGCAACAAAATAGGCTTATTTTGTTTTCATGCCTCATCCAATGTATTTCTAAGGTTTATTTTGATTTTAGAAAAGAAACAATAGAGGAAAGTTCACCAAATGAAGTGCATGCCAATGTTTTCACAGAAATATTTGCCACTGGAGGTCTACTCCACATTTCCAACAGTAATTTAATAACCTAGCTATCATATTGAAAATCCCCCTGGACTCCCTGCAAAATAGAGGGACACTCATAGGTCATTTTAAAAATATCAGCAGACACTTTGAAGATGACTCCAGAATCCCTTCTGTGCTATAGATTCTTGTTGGACAATTTGTCCCTGAATCTATTTACTTAAATATATATATATATATTGCAACATGAGAAAGCATTGGTTGATCTAGCTAAAAGTGTCAGCTATAGTCACACAACTGCACTGATGTTTGGCAGAGCACAGCAATACTGATTGAGCAAGCAAAGGGATAAATTGGAAGCTACCTAGGAAAGATTTCTTTACTCAAAATTGTTTAGTGTAACTATACAGTTTAGAAACCCTCAAAAATCAAAACAGATGCTATCCATGCTTTAACTCAGTCCCACTGCTCAACCTGCCTCAAACAATGATTTGTGCATTTCTTGAACATCTTTTGCATCTTTCAATATACACGTTTTTATTTCAAATGAAAAAAAGACACTTCAGCCAGGTACTCTCCAAAACCAGACATAAACTTTACACAAAACCCGTGTTCAAGTCAGCATAGGCTGGATTCATCAACATGCAGATTACACTGGCCAGCAGGCAGTCAGACACTGTGTGTGTATGCAGACTCCTCCCTGGAAGCACTCAAGGCCAAGTGTTTTTCTGGCCAGTACCCTAGCTCCTGTTGAAGTAAGTTTGAGGCTGGGGCTGGACACAGCATGATGCCTTCTGCGGCCGATGCTACCACCTGCACTGCTGCCATGGAGCAGCACTGCTGGCTTGCACTCAGTGCAACTTCACCCTGTAATCTGCTTGAGCAAAACCACTCTCAGTCCACTGAGGGATGAAGAATGAAGGTTTGAGGCCAGGCTGGAAGTGCTGCAACAATTGAGTGCCATGCAGAATCAAACATGACACACAGGCGTCAGCTGCATGCCTGAAGGCACAGACAAACTGTCTGAAACAATAGGAAGAACCAATTCAAGCAAGATGAATCATATCTTTTATTTAAGAAGGACTCAGGGTTTGCTTCATGATGAGGTTTGCAGCAAACAGCCCTGTGCTGGGGAACTTTCCTGCTGGCTGGGCAGACTGCCCCCAGCTTGCTGAGCCTCATGGAGCACCAAAACCTCCACTTCCATCCCCAGTGCAGCAGTAGAAACAACAGGGCTGCAGGCCAGCTCTTACTGAGTGACCCGCAAAGAGCACAAGTGGGTAAAACCCTGACTTAACCCATTTTGTTGTTCAATCAGTATATTCAGGCAGGACGCAGCTGCTGTCCATCCTCCCTCAGACCTGCAGCATGATTAAGAGTCATGCTTAATTTTCTTACCTTATCTTAGAGCAACACACACGCTCATGTACATCTAATATATATTTCTCCCTAATCACAAGAGACTATCATTTTTTCTTGCTTTAAGAAAACAGTATTCCCTCTAAAAATGCTCCTTTCATAGCTCCTGCTATATGCAGCTGACCTGGGATGAGATTGCCCGCAGACTCTGGCTGGAATAACAGTAATAAAACAAGAATCCAGGAGTCCTTCAGCTGCCTCAGGAAACACGTCCAGAAGAAAACCCACCACCTTTGATGCTTCCCGATAGGCATGCAGTTGTCTGTTCCTCCCACACCAGCAAAGTTCTCTTTGCTGCTGAAGTTACACTTCTCAGAGAGGCGAGGACAGGGCGAGTTTCTCTGCGGGAAGAATGGAAAGTGTTTGTGTCCCTGGATAGTCTCTGGAAGTGTGTGGGTGTTTTTGCATGCTCTGAGGGCCCAGCTCCACAAAATACTTTGGCACATGCGTAACCAGAAGTGACGTCCAACAGGGTCCTGCAGAGACAGACACATCCAGCCTTCCAACTCCAGCTGGATCCAAACAGCTTTCCATGAAGTTTCAATTATTCCTTTTTTGTTCAAGCCATTAAAATAGCCTTCATTCTGACAAGTGCCTGCCAGTGTAGCAGCTGAATTAAACTCACTTTGAAGTATAGCAGCTCCTACCCCTCACTAGGAGAAAAATCTATAATATAAGGTAAGAGATCTTGCCCTGCTGAATAATTCCTAGTTTTAATGTGAAAACCAGGATTAATTCAATGCCTGAGAGAAAGTTTGAGCAAAAGCACCATCAGGTATAGGGACCACTTAATAGCACAGCTATTTCACAGAATTCCACTTTACACTCCTTGACCCGCACAGCTTCTTGAATAATTAAATAGACAGATGACACACAATCAGATTAAACCGCCTTGAATGTGAATGAATATCAGTTTCCCAATTCCAAAAGGAATTCAGCCATGGAAGCTTCCCCCTACTGTGCAGTTTACCATATTCTGGAGAGAGCTGAAAAGCAGTGATATCCATGTGATCATCCTCCTGGTGCTATTTCCAGGACAGAAGGAAACCTGAGCTATTGCCTCGCAGGTAAGCTCGGTCACAGCACACAGGTTCTGAAGATCTGGGAGTTAAAAAACACCCCTTCTCATCTCCATGTAAAGCAGCTTTTTCTGACTGGGGTTCACACGTCATTAAAACAGACACATAATTAAACCAGAGACCTCATTAAAATTAGAAACACATTTAAAACAGAATGTGGGATAACTTACTAGAGCTATACAGGGAAGAAATCAATTATAGGCGTAGTAAAAGGAATGTTTTTTCACCTAATAGTATCCGATAGGCATTGCAAACAGCGCTTTCTGTTATATAAAGACATTGTGTTTCTCAGCATATAAACCATTTAACTGCAGTAATGACTCACATTTCAGCTGCAAAGATAGACATGTATATTTTCTGAGTGTGCCAAAGAGTCAAGACACCAACTAGCCTTGGTGTATTTAGAAGAATGTGCTCAAATCACATGTCAAAGTAAACAGGAAAGCTAAACTATTGGTTAAGGGTGGGTTTGTTTTCTGGTGGGTTTTTTTTAAGCATCCCAATGCTTGCTTGGAGTTCTAATGCATATTAAAATGAATGGACATGAAAAAGTGTTAATGATTCTTCCGCAGAATGAACTTAACCCCATCTGAAAAGATGCTGGAGATCTTGAAGAGTGTCAAAGTGTGACTTTGCTCACATATATTTCCCTTCTCTCGTTTTTAAACCCAGTGCCTAAATAAGTGACGGATTTAATTAGGCAAGTTTTAAAGTGAAACCACAAAAGATCCTCCATTTTGTACTGAAAGCCATCATACAGAGGAGCTGTGCAGAGGCATCTTGTGATCTGCAGTAACTCAAACTTGTGTCAAGTGGGCTCTATGCAGATGAACAGTCAATACAAAATATGGAGGAATTCCATTTCTCAGCCAAGACAATAGTCACTATCTGCAAAACTGCTGAACCAGGTAAACTGAAACTTTCCTTGCTAAATTTGCATTTTCAACACTGTAAAGGAGCATTCACTTTATTCACTCAACTATACCACATCTGATAAACATTTCCATCATACCTTCTGGGACTTGCACAATTAAAGCCCAAACCCATGAATTGTAGAGCCAGTATGAGTGAGATGGTGCGAAAAGGGCAATGGGAGGAGGATCACCCCCTTACAGCAACCCGGGCTTGTGCCAGATTAGTGACTGCATTACCATGGCCTGATGTTAACAGAAAATAAATTTCCTGTCTTGGCAGGGATGGGGGATTTGATGTGTAAATGAGGGGAGAATAAAAGGGTAAAGCCCGTAAGTACACACAACAGCAAGTCCGCGAGTAATGAGCCCAAGTTAGAAGTGCTCCTGGAAACCCATGCTTCCAATGAATCGCTTTAAAATGACTGATTGGCTCATTTGTCATAAGCACACCCTGGGATTGCCCTCTGAAACAGGAATATCTTGTCTTCCAGCCATTCCAGGGAATAAACACACTGGGTTTCAGACGGGTGTTAGTCGGTGATGGATCTGTGCCCACCTATCAGCTGCATCTGTTTACAGGCGATCTGCTCCTGTTAAACACAGCACAGCGATGCTGCTGTTACAGAGGCTTTCCTGCCTCTCCATCACCCACCCCTGGAAGAGCAGCCTGCACGAGAAGACCCGTTAGCCCAACCAGTGCCTATTAACCTACTGCCCCAAATACAGAGGCAGAGTAATCCTTGCAAGGAATCTTAACACGTTTTGGGTAAGTCTGTTATGATCAGCACCACAGAAAACAACTGGCAGGAGGCCTGTGAAGACAAAGTCCAGGCTTTCAGCTGAGAGATGGGCCCACAGAAAGGAACCAAGGAAGAGAAGGGAGGTCAAGACCTTTCCACCAGCATTTCAGCACAAGGAGGCAGGAGTGCAAGACAGCCTGTTTGAATCCCAGCTGCATTAAGGTACATGGGATATTCAGGTACTGCTACAGGCAGCACCAACTTTCACCAGTTTAAACTGTGAGGATCTTCATTGCTGGGACTTTGCCCGAAGTCTGCTCTTCGGCTTCTGGCTGTCAGATTCCACTTAATACTTATGTTTCTTTCTCACTTTGTTAGATGCAGCATGTGTTTCGCTTGTTATACTGGGGGGAAGGGAAGGAGGGAGATGTCTAATTAAGTGCAAATAAGGTTCTCATGATGCAATACAGACTCCTATAATGCTTCCCAGGTACCACTGTCTCAAACAAATTGGCAGGAGTTTCCCTGTTGCAAGGCTTGGATTTAAGAATAGCAGTAAACTTGTGTGGTCCTGCAGAAGCGCTCCTTACGTGCAGTGCTCCGATCCTGCCTTTGGGAACAGCTGTGCAAATCCACGCCTATGGCTGGGCTGGTATTTTGAAGGGAAGCTTGGGTTAGATTTTGTGTTTTTCTCCCTCTTAAGGCAGCCTTCACTTTAAAACCATGTTCTCCAAGTTTATCACAGGGTGATAGTGCTGTCAAGCCACTGCAAGCTGTGTTTTGTTGTATTCAAGAGACACAGCATAAGACTAAAAAAAAGTCCTAAGTAATCCCTACAGAAAGCAAAGTGTGAAGGAGTACAGTAAACTCTGTCAAAATACAAGACAGCCATTTCAGAGCAGCTGACTGGTTTGCCAGTTTCAGTTGTGCTGGAAGACAGAGAATGAATTGTCACCAGAGCTGCAAGATGAGGGATGTGTATCTTGAGATCCAGAACAGGCAATGCTACAATTTCCATCTTTCCCAGGCCTTGCATTTCCCTTCTGCAATGACTGTGCTGGGTAGTATGGGGTTATTTTTCTAGCAAATGCTCAGTTGATGAATTTCAGCTGCTTATCACCATTTTTGCCTTTTGGCTGGACCCCAAAAGCATTTTAGCTTTTGGCAAAAGGAAATTAGAAGATGGTGCTATTTTATTGATTTATTAAAATAAGTACAAACCAGCAATTCCTCTCCAACAGGATTGCTCATCCCAGAGTTCTTGCTACTGCTGCTCCCAGCTGAGCCTTAGCAGGTGGCTCAATAAATTGATAATATCCTGCTCAATCTGACAAGGAGCTTTATCAATCAAAATTTATCAATCAATCAAGCCCTAATGTTCAGCTCAGAAGGAATGTTCAATCACTCTTCTCTAGAGGAATCAGTCTACATGTAATGTTTTCATCCCAAGATAATGTTAGACTGAAAATTTGGATCTGTTCTCGCTGCTTCAGGGCTATTTATATCTTCTTACCTTGAGGGTTTACTAATTAGCAGCCTTCTTCCACACCCTTTGATATCATTAAAGTATTCTCAGTGTAAGCCACTGCTTTCTGATGGTATCTCTGAGAGTGTGGAGAACAGCTGGAATCATTCGAAATATGATAATTTGAGTGGTGGTTGAAAGATGGCAATAGTTTTGTCTACGCAAGCAAAGCACCATCGGTTCTTCAGGATGGCTGTGGCCAACAGGATATGAAAGGCATTTACACTCAGCTAAGTCCAGGATCAGTAGATAGCAGGGGTTAGACTGGGCTTTTTCTAGACACTGCAAACATAGAATCAGCATAAAATCACAGCATGGTTTGGGTTGGAAGAGACCTTAAAGCTCATCCAGTTCCAACCTCCTGCCATGGGCAGGGAGGGACACCTTCCACTAGAGCAGGTTTCTCCAAGCCTAGTCCAACCTGACCTTGAACACTGCCAGGGATGGGGCAACCACAGCTTCTCTGGGCAGCATCACATTATCAGGCAAGCACCTTTCAATGTTTTTTTGTCCCCCCTCCCTTTTTCACCCCCTATTTGCCTTGTCTTGTTCCACATGTGGAACAGACCATGAGCATTTAGTGGCAAGGTAACAACAAAACTGGGACCCAAATATGAGGACTTCATAAGGATTCCAAGAAAGCATCTGAGATCTTGGTATTGTCTGCCTAAAATTATTCAGTGTTTCCCACGCTTTGCAAACCCTCTGGTTCCCAGTTTCTCACACAGAAGAGCTGGGATAACTTGTTTGGAAGATGAATTTAATACTGCTGAAACCTTTTCTCAGGTAGTTTCTTCACAGAGGGTGAGGTTTATTTAAACCATAATTGCTTGCATTTTTTTTAATCCATGTTACTCATTTCGCTGCTCCATAGCATGAGTTAACTTAAAAGCCTGTCATTAACTTAGCAACTCATTCTGCAAGGTTCAAAACTGGAGATGGGAAAAAGCTTTCTCCATATTAGAAGTACACTTCAGACGAGGGTGACTCTGATGTTATCCGACAGCAGCTCCTACTCAAAAGACGGGGCCTCATAGGAAAACCTGCAGTTTCCAACAGCCACTTTGATACCCGCCATTAATTGCCTGCTCTCTCTTGCATGGTCTCATAGCAGCTTCTTGCCCTTTGCTCCTTTTTGCTCTTGTTTGGATACTTTTGTTACCAGTCTCTTGCTCCACTTCAGGACTGTTTTGGAGAGATAATAAAATCCTTGCGCAGATAGAAAGAACCAGATAAAAATGGCTATGTGAGTGTATTTATGTTTATAGCATGAAGCCAGAGAACAGGCTGTCCTGGGTTCTGGTTTCCAACTGCAGCATAAATCCATCAGCAAATAAGCTACAACCCCAGAGAAGAAAGCAGAAATATACCAGCAGACACTGCAGGACATCCACCGGAGCAGCATCTCAGAGGACTTCCAATCTCTTGCTCTCCACAGGAGTGAAAAATGGAGGCTTTCACCCCAAATTAAATAAGCTGTCATTTCATTTTGTTGGTGGGAACTGCAGAAAGGAAGCTGGGAGACAGTATCAGGTAAGGAGCATTAAATACCTGCTTAAATGCTAGAGGTCTTTCTCAGATGAGGAAGGATCAGGACACTTTGGAGCAATGTCCTGCGCCATGTGCTGTGCTTGCTGTCCCTCAACTGGCTGCACAGCCAGCATTACCAGGCTCTGTCCTCTGGTCTCCCCTCCTTTAAAGCAGCTATTAACTGAATAATATCATCCCTTCTCAGCCATTCAGGGGGAAGCATCTAATTAGTTAACATAAAACAAGCATTCCTTTGCCAAGCTTGATGCACATTGCATTTACTGAACTACAGCCCTATCTCAGAATGCTGTTTCCTTTACTAGATAGCAGTCTCCAAAGGGAAAGCTGGCACAGGGAGCTTCTCAGGATAAAGGAGAACACATAATATTGTTCTTTTTAGCTTTGAATGTTTTTGTATGCAGGGCCATGCTAAGTACAAACCAGATGACAAGCTAAGAGGATCCTTTTGGCTGATGCAGGAATCCATCTCTGTTCTGGTGGAAAGAGATGACAGCAACACGTGCAAGAAAGCCTGGCTGAACTAAAGCCTTAATGCGAGATGTTCACATCTCAATAGACTTAGAGATAAATGGCCTTTTCCTTGTCTTCCATATGGTTTTGCTTTCCATACAGTAAGTGAATCATAACATTGGCTGAAGGACAAGCACTATCTGACTGCAATCACTGCACTGAGCTGGAAGAGGAGAGGAAAACTTGGAAGGCACAGAGACACCATCTCTGGAGAAGCCATTCTCCAGATTAAAATGATGCAAGAAGTAATGAACATCATCGGAGGCTGAAGGGAGCCTGCCCAGCAGTTAGGGTGAAAGACAGTTAATCTGGATGGGAAGTGACCATCTCCCCAGTGTTTTCTCTCTTAACTGGGTTTGCACCAAACACCCTCACTAGTCAGTGGGCTTCAAGGCCAAGCACATGCTTAAATACATAGCTGGTCCAAGGTCTTGGAAGAATGATATCAGTGAAAGTTATCTAGTCACCACCAACACCAGTGGGAGTTTTGCCAAGGATGTCACTGAGATCATGGTCTCATTGATGGCCTCAGAAAGGTAGAAGCAAATCATGAATGGGGTCTACTCCTGTATTGTGCTTACACTACTAAGACTGCACTCACAGAGTGAAATAGGAGCTGCAAACATTATCTTTCACCCTAGCAATATTTTATACCCTAACATATTAGTTGTCAAGGTTAAAGAGGTATGAAGTATATATTAAAAGCCAAACAAAATGCACTTGATGGATGGCAAGATTCATGCTTTGGAAAGTCTTCAGTTTTATAAACCAGTTTATCATAGAATCATAGAATAGTTAGGGTTGGAAAGGACCTTAAGATCACCTAGTTCCAACCCCCCTGCCATGGGCAGGGACACCTCACACTAAACCATATCACCCAAGGCTCTGTCCAACCTGGTCTTGAACACTGCCAGGGATGGAGCATTCACAACCTCCCTGGGCAACCCATTCCAGTGCCTCACCACCCTAACAGGAAAGAATTTCCTCCTTATATCCAATCTAAACTTCCCCTGTTTAAGTTTTAACCCGGTACCCCTTGTGGGTGTCCAAACTGTCCAGAAAAATTGTTTCTCAGAGACTTTTACACCATGCATGCAAAATTCAACTCTAATATCTATTGCAACTGGAAATATCAATGTCTGAAAACACCAATCCTTGGCCAAAACCAAGGAAAGAGTTTAGTTTGGGTAACTGAGGAAACTGAATTCAGTTTGGCAGGATGGTATTGAAATGCATATGACCTGAATCATAGAACCATCCTGCCTTATTCTGAAGTCCCAGCCTCACCTCTCAATATGAAGAAAGAGAAATATGACAGGTAACATCTTTCCTTCAGGATATGGGACTAAAGCAGTGGCAGGAGATGTATAGAAATAGATTAAAAATAACTAAATAGAAAGACAAAACCTGCCCCAGTACCCAACAGAACACTGTCGCATTACCAAGGACTGTACTGCTGTCCAGCACTTTATTTCCTCAAACCAGAGACGCTCTCTCACACTTAGGCTCATACGAGCAGCCACAGAAACAGTGTGTGTACAAGCATCTGTCCCATATGCTGGCAAAGATGCAGATGGGCTCTGGTAGAGACAGGGACCCTTTGCTGGAGCTTAGAGCTGAGCCAGGAACACTAAACTCCAACAAAGCACCAGAGAAAACAACATCCGATAGAATCACAGAATGGTTTGGGTTGGAAGGGACCTTACATCTCATTCAGTTCCATCCCTCTGCCATGGGCAGGGACACCTTCCACTAGAGCAGGTGGCTCCAAGCTTGGTCCAACACTTGAACACTGGCAGGGATGGGGCAGCCACAGCTTCTATGATCAACCTCTGCCAGCACCTCACCACCCTCACAGGGAAGAGCTTCCTAATACCTAACCTAATGAGTAAAAAACAAATCAGTTCAGTAATCTTGTGAATGCAAATCTACCCCTTCTTACCTGCAACACCAAACATCCTGCCTTCACCCCTTATCCAGCCTTGTCTTCTTTGCTTTAATTCCATCCCTACCATATATTCAGATACTTGTAGACCTCCACATCCTACCTCCAACCGTCTCAATTTACTGCTCACTCACTCTATCTCCACAGGTTTCTTATCAGCCTCGTTAGCAGATCATTAGCTCCCAGCATCTCCATGACTCCCCTACAACAACCCAGGGCCATTTTCCTTTGTTATGCTCCCTGCCCACCCACTCCGTATTCTCCCTTTGTTCTGTGCCTTCCTTTTGTACCTCCACTGAGGGCAAGGTGATGCCAGTTATCCCCACCCCAAGTTATCATCTGACCTGGAGGAGATATCTGGACAAGTAAATTATTTATGTGATGGAATACTGGCAAACAGAGCCAAAGCCCTTTCTGAAATCAGAAAACATCAGAACTAGGAAATGGAGCACGACCAAAAGCAACAACAGATGAAGGTACTTACCCCCATCACCACTTTGTGTCATTTTGCTTCCTAGCACCCTGGCCATGCCTCAGCAGCAGTAGTGTGGGCTGCTCAGGACCAGTGCCAAAAGGGCAAAGCTCAATATGGAAGAAACTAATGACACTGTGCAGAGTTTTTCATGCTGCAGCCAGCAAAATCCTGCCCTGGGTGCAGTGTTTTACAGCTGCACGCAAGTTATTTGTTATCCCAGGCCAAGAAAAGAAGAGTGGATAGTTTCTGTCCATTCGTTAGATGTCACACTTAAAATGAACAAAGGAACAATGCTGCCACCAGCCCTCACCAGAGAGGGACTTGCTAGGGCAGGGAGTGGCAGGCGGCTCTTACTGGGTAGACCAGGCACTGGGCTGGGGGAGACAGGCTGCGGGATGCTCAGTCTCTGAGGATAAGGAGTATTTCTGGCACGTCAGCCTGGCACCTCCAACGCACTGAGCGCAAGGAGGGGGGCAGCGGGGACAGGCTTTGCTCCACAGCACTTTTGAGACAAAGCCATTTTACTAAAAAAGGAACTCCAAGCACGTTGAGGGCTGCAGGGGCCGTGCCAGCTCAAGCTGCATCCCTGGCTCCAGGGAGGAGGAGGCAGCAGGAGGAAAATGGCAACAGGCACACTGCTCTGCAGTTGTTCAGCAGCCTCCAGGCCAGCCACAAGTGACCCTGGGTATGTCATACAGCCCACAGCAGGGTCGGGAGAAGCAAACATGAGGCTAAACCAGGGGCTTGGTGGCTGATCCCACTGAGCAGCAGCAGGCAACTTTGGGAATCGGCTCCTGTGTTGTGTTCCCCTTCCCCTCTGTTGACACCAGATGTTCTTTGGGGTATGAACCATCTCTCACTATGCATCTACAACCCACCCGCAACTCAGGACCCCCAGCTGCATGGGTACTGCTATGAGTAACAGCACTCTCAAAAGTAAAGCTCTCCTACATGGACAATAGTAGCCAATTACAACATTTCCCTTTATAGCTGTGCTGCTGACGAGGTTTCCAGAGCACCGTAAAGCATGTTTTCTTTTTCTTGCCATCCCTCAGTGCAACTTGACAAGATTTGTGTGGTTTTGTTTCTTAATACATGAGTTCATTTTATGTCACTGAGCACTGGCAAGGACAGAGAAGCTTTTAGGTTGCATTAATCTGAAATGTAGAAATAACAAGCTCCAAAGATTCACGATTAAACATGGAGCACGCTATATCTGAATAAACAAGTACTCTGTGTTCTTTAAAAGATCATTTGGGTAATAGTGACATAACCTAAGCACCCGGTCGCGATCCAATTTAATCAGCAAGTATGCCTCTGGAGCAGAACCATCTAACTTAGGAAAAGAAACAGAAGTACAGTTGCCACCAGTAGGAGAAATTAATGCATTCCACTGAGACAAAGATTAATTATTATGAATCACTCCAAAAATACATTTGCCCCAAGTGGGAGTAGACGCTCTTCTATTCATCAAGTTGCTTTCAAATAATCATTAAACATCTGAAGACAGAAGACAATTTTATTCACCCAAAATAAATACTGCTAAAAGTTACAAAATGAGGACCACCTTTTCTTAATGTTTGGAGCTTTTTGACCAAGAGTAGTTTTGCCTGAAAGTGGGACAGGCAGAACATCTGCTAGAAGAAATATGTATAGATGCAGAGGACTCTGCAAATTCCAGTGTAACTTTTCATATTAGGGTTTTCCTGTCAATGTTGATTTTTCCATATCATTTTTATCCTAAGTTCACCAAATTAAATTTGTATTTGATACTAATTTTGTCCTGCTGAGGGCCTCAGCTGTAATCTCAATGGCATCTCAAAGGGTCATAAAGGAGACTGAAAGCCAAAAGTCAACTCAGTTGCATGCTTTGGGAGGAGAATGAACATGGTGGTTTCAGGAAGGGCAAGAGTGGCTGTCTCAGTAAGGTCTCTCTTTTCACAGGGTTCTCCTATTAAAAATGCTTCAGAAAGATCATGATTTTCTTTGTTTTGGTGGGACGTGTGGGGGCTGAAACAGACTCACTTATTGACAGCAGGATTGGCTCCTCTGCATCACCACTCATTCACATTTGATTTTCCATTTGTTTCTGGGTAGTCCCTGGTGACAGTGGTCTGGTAGAGCATACCTTTGGGTAAGGTAACATGCAAGAAGAACTTAGTCAAAATAAAATGGCCTTTTCATTTACAAGTTAAAAAGAAGTGCATGATCAAAGACAGCAGGAGACAGCTATGCTACCAAATGGAGAACATTACATTTTTATTAAATTCATGTATACAGAAAGTTTCTCCTATGAAATAGTCCCCAAACCATCACTCCATATTCCTGGCAGGGATAGAAATGAGACATTCCATTTGCTTTGCCGGGCCAGGATAAGGCGCAAAGCAGGCAAATAGCATCTATTATTTAATCAGCAGAACCCCAGATATTGTTGAGGTTGATTTCATAGCTACCCTTATCTGAGAGACTGAGACACAGCCTTTTAGTTACAACTCTTTTAGCAAACTTTCATTTCTCTAGTGTTCAGGACTTGCAATTTTAAGGCTTGGTTCTCATCCAGTCCAAGCCCTGCTGGTAGGCAGTGCTTCCACTAACACTTTTTCCATTACAAAATGCGGTCCTACCCAAACATACTTTGTTTGACACCAATAAATCAGGGCAATTCTCATATCCAAGACTAAGCTAGGCTATTTTTTTTTTTTTTATTAAAGCTTAAAAAATTTGGTGACTTTTCAAAGAAAACTTCTGGGTTTTTTTTTTTAAGTGGCACAGTCCAGTACTCCCTGTTCCTGCAGCAGCTCAGATATGCTCAGAGAAATGCATCTCTTGCGGCAGTTCTGACCCAAATGAAATCAAGAAACCTTGGAAATCTCATAGGAGATGGATTTTTGTGAGTTTTCCAATTTAAACAGGTGGAGATAAACCAAGATAAAGGCCTGAGACTGATCTCCAGCATGGGGAAGCTTCATCTGTAATGAGAAATGTCTGCCTTTATTTTTATGGCCTTACCCTTTTCTTGAGATAGGCCTACAGGCACTTGAGTAACAGTGGAGGGAGTTATGTAAAGGAATGAATGGGCAAAATGGATGTAGTAGGAAGAATCTTTTCTAGCTTTCCAAAGGAGAGATGATTTTGATTGGCCAGCTAGTGCCTTAGGATGGGTTTGGAATGACAGAGAGAGCTTCTTCAAGAGCCCAGCAACTCTGATGCTTTTCCCAGGCAGCAGCAACTATTAAAAAACCCCAATGTAATGCTCATTTCTGGTACTTAGATATTTCAAATGTGTTGCTTCAAATCAGCTCTTAAGTTCTTCTACCATATTTACATGGCAAAAAGAGAATGAAACAACATCTTTATCTTCAGAACAGCCTTCTCAAGTCACACCAGAGTTTATTTTATGACTCTCATATACTCTGCATTTCTTTTACTCCATGCCTTCATTACCACCTCAACATTAGCAAGTGTTGCTAAGTAACATTCTACAGTTCCCTATAATTTTGCTACATGACTGCATTATAAGCACATGTTAATACTTCACAAAGGCAGTAACTATCGGCAATAACCACTATATTACTTTACGGGAAACGATGGTACTTTTTCATTATGGCTGTATGTGTTTCCAAATTGCACCAGTCACCAGGGTAATTCAGCATTGCTGGAGGCTGAAATGAATAAATTCCCTGGTGGATTTACAGAAATATCAATATTTCTCTCACATAATAGATGCATGCAATGAGTTTAGCTGCGACTCATTTCCCTTGCATATTAAACAGCAAAGCACATTGGTTCACTTTGCTACTGGCTGGATACTTGCTGTGGGCATTACATAGATTCATAGAATGGTTTGGGTTAGAAAGAACTGTAAAAGGGCATCTAGTTCCAACCCCCTGCCGCAGGCAGGGACACCTTCCCCTAGACCAGGTTGCTCCAAGCCGTGTCCAACTTGGCTTTGGACACTGGCAGGAATGGGGCAGCCACAGCTTCTCTGGGCACCCTGTGCCAGCGCCTCACCACCCTCATAGTAAAGAATTTCTTCCTAATGTCTAATCTAAAGCTCCCCTCTGTCAGTTTAAAGCCATTCCCCTTGTCCTGTCACTACATGCCCTTGTCCAAAGCCCTTCTCCAGGTTTCCTGTAGCCCCTTTTAGTCACTGGAGCTGCTATAAGAAGCATGGAAACACTAGACATACTGAACTGTGAACATCACACACCGACATGATGGGCTGCAGAGCTCAGTGCAGTGCGTGTCCTCCCAGGGTGCTCTCCTGGGTGAGTGCTCTGCTGGGCAGCCCTGCACTGGGCTCAGCTGGACCACAGGCCCCTGTGCACACTTGACCTGTGCCCAAGCTTCCTCAGCCATGCCTGGGAGCAGGAGCCATCCGGGTCTGGTACTTGGAGCAAAGCTGCCTGTGTCATTGCTGAGCATCCTGGTGCAAGTTCAGTGAATCATCTCTCACCAGGTCATGCTCCCAAATATGGAGGAGCGGGGACTTATTGACCTGAAAGCCCTTCCATAGAAACAGGAGGGCCTGGACAGTGGGGAGAGCATCCAGGCTGGCTGCCCTTGGCCAAGGTTGGGGCAGTAGAAAACCCACGGTGGGAGGGAAACAACAGAGCATCTGGTATTTTGAAATGCAGCTACAGTTTTCCTGGGGGTCACTAGGAACAGGCTGAGAAATCCCTGTGCTAAACTAGTGTCTGTCTTGGGGCTGAGCCATGGCGTGCTGCTGGAAGAGATCGTGGTGGGGTCACTCAGGTCACTGACTGGGGTCCCCCAGGCAGAGCAGAGCCCATCTGTGGGATCCCACCGTTCACATACAACATCAAATGCATCCCCACTCCGACTGATACTTACCTGCACAAGGGGCATTCAGCAGAGCAGCCCGGGGTCAAACACCACAGCAAGCCTCACCTTTCAGAAGGCTGAGCTGCAGTGGTGGTCTGCCCAAGGCACTCAGCCAGCCCAGCCTCAGGCCAGGCCAGCAGGAGAGCGCAGGATGGTTTCTGCAGGAAAGAAGACAGGCCCAAAGCGGGTATGTTCAATGGAGGGAATCCAGCAGTGCACCTTCCCTGGAGGTCTGTCTCCCATCACACTGGGAGCAGGGCATGGATGCAAAGAGGAATCACCTCCAGGAGATGGCTGGGGAGCAACAGAGCCTCCTGTGCCACCACAGCCAAGCACCAGGAAAAGAAAGCAAACAGCAGCGGAGCAGGGGATTTTCTTTCCATTACAAGACCAGCAGGACAGCAAAGTGTTTGTGTGCGTAAACATCAGTATGGAGACAGAAGAGCACTGGTGATAACTGCTCCAGGGAGCCCTATGCAGAGTGACCAGGCATGCAGGGGCAGCCCCCATTCAGGGAACAGGGAGGTGGGAGGAGAGGTGGAGGAGGTCAGGCTGGTCCTCACCGTCCTCAGCATCACCTGCAAGCATGGAGGCGTGAGAGGTAAGGCAGGAGCCATCAGCTGTCCCTCAGCAGCTCCAGTAACTCAAACAGGGAAACACAAACCCACCCTTGGAAACCTTTTGTCTCGGTTCCAAGGGCTGGAGCAGAAAAAACGCTCACGAAGGGTGTGTACGGCCCCTCCCCCGGTGTGAAGGGCAGAGGATCCAGCCTGGGATCAGCACCGTGCCTGGTGACCCTCCCTAGCCAGCGCAGCTCCAGCGCAGGGCTACATCCCCACTCCCAAGCGCCAGCCACAGCTGAGCCCAGCCGCTGCTGCGAGGCTCCACAAGAGTGCCGTCCAACAACGCGGTCCCACAGGCACTGCGGAAGGGTCTGCTGCAGCCCCTGTGCCCACAGTGCAGAGACACCCTGAGACGAGACCTCCAGCAGCACCAGGCACCTGGACCCTGCTGGCCAGTGCCTGCAGGGCATCCGTCATGTTACCCGTCCCTTCCACCTTGAAATGCCTTGCAAGAGATACACAGAGGTACCAAAGCAGTAGGAGGCAGAATCCCAATTTTTACTCTCAAAAACAAATCTCTAAACAATCAACACACCACAGATCTCTAAGTTGCCATTATCATGCCCAGTGAAAGGTGGGAGCACTTGCATGGGGCTGTAGAAGACCAAATGAACAGTGAGAAGTGTAAGAAGGTTCTGATGAAGTTCCTCTCCAGGCCTGCAGTGGAAAGGAATAAAATCATTTTTCCCCTCAGAGGTGAAACTTCAGAACCCTGAGCCTGCATTCCTTCAAAAGGCTGCCTCTTGCTCTCCAGGAAATTACTGGACTGGCAAAATCAGTCTCTGACTACACAGAATGGTGATAAAAAAGAAGAGATGATTTTTTTATCAAGAGAGACATGAGCAGGTAAAAGCAAGTATCAGCTGTGTGATCAATTCACATGCTGAAAACAACTGCCCATAAACAAATCCAACCACCTTACAACATATTTTTCTACAAGAAGCATTTTTTTTCTATCAATAATAAATTATTTTTAGGGATAAATCCCAAGCATAGAGGAATGCTTTAGAAAAAAAAACAAAGTTTCTGCAGTATCACCGGGAAACCTCAGCTATAAATCAGGGTCCCCTGAGGGCACAAATTGCACAGATTAAATGCTGAGCATCAGCATCAGTTTTGATTTCATAGAATGGTTTGTGTTGGAAGGGACCTTAAAGCTTATCCCCAATTTAAAGCTCCCACATTGTTACCTGACCCTCGCAGTGCCTGCAGTTCACTAAAACAGAAGTGGATCCCAAACATGCTTATGCATGTGCAATTTTCCTTCAGATCCTCTCCAGGACAACAGCTTCCTAGCTCCTTATGCTGACCTTGTCCCCAAGGACACATAAGAAGGAACAGGCTCCACTGAGGAGCACATAATTTCTCTTGTAGGTGGCAATGGCAACTACCCACTGGTCACGGCTAAGTTATATCTACCTAATGGACAGTCTGGCTTTACTTGTAGGTCACATAATAGGTTAGGTATGGATGTATGGAAGAGTCAGTTGAGGGTGGACTCGTGGGGAAGGTGGGAAATAGGGGCACCATTTGCTCTGCCCCACAGTTTACCTCATACCAACATCCTGGGCATGAACCTGTTGTAAACACTTTTACCAACACCACAGCACATCCAAAAGTTAACAGACACTTCGCAGTTAGATTATGGGGACCTGGTTTTCAGAAGGATAGATGGGAAGTCCATATCCTCTTCTGCGCAATGTTCTCCCACAGGATTTTATGATCATTTGTTGTCCTTAAGACCCTAAAGACAAGAGCAGGCTGCAGGCCAGCCCACAAGTGCTCACTATGCAGGTGCCACAGGACAGCCCGGGTCCCAGGAGTAACACCGGGAGCACAGAACTCAGTAAGACAGGTTTCAATGACCCAGGCTGGGAAGCAGCAAGACAGCCCCCATAGCACTCCTGGCATCAAACCAGGCTGCTCCCAGCTTTAGGGCACTTACCTTCCTCTTGGGCACTGCAGCACAGCCAGCAACAGAGGAGGGTACCCAACAGCCCCCCCAGATTCCACGCAAACCAAATAGTGAGCAAAGAACAAAACCTGCAGCCACCCCTTCCCGCAGCCTCCCTCTGCGCATTGCTTCCAGTGCCATGGCTATATCCACTTCAGAACATCAGCTAAGTGCATCTGTTTGTCTTTCTGGGCCACCCATCCCCATTCTAGGAGCACACAAGAGGAGGGGGACATGCCAGCAGCCGGCAGCCCATGTTATTCATATGACAGAATAATAAGGTTTGGAAGGGATCTCTGGAGATCTAGTCCAAAGCCCCTGCCAAGGCAGGACCATCCAGAGGAGGTTACACATATGACAGAACAAAGCAAACAGTACACTTCAGCCATTGGCTGAAAATGAAATATTCATGTCCTCCTTCTTTAGTAACCATGTGTCTATGAAAATCTGTGTTCGATGCAACATCTTCTTCCTCTTTCAAAAAGTAGTAAGAGAAATCATCCCTGTATCTAGTTTTACATCCATGTTGAGGGACATCCATGAAAAACAACCTGGTGAGAGCACAAGAGAGTGACTGATGGTATTTGCCCAGCCATGGGCTGTTACCTTCAATTTACATTTTAGGAGTCACACACAGAGAATGGAATTTGCTCTCCTTCTCACACTGAGGTGACCTGGGAAGTTGTCCTGGGTTCAGCAGTAGCAGTCATTTTTCTCCTTCTTAGTAGCTGGTGCAGTGCTGTGGTTTTGACTTTCAGCTGGGGAACAGCACTGATAACACCGATGTTTTTAGCTGCTGCTCAGTAATGTTTAGTCTGACCAAGGACTTTTTGAGGCTCATGCTCTGCAGGGAGGAGGGGAAGCTGGGAGGAAGCAGAGACAGGGCACCTGACCCAAACTGACCAAAAGGGTATTGCATAACACATCATGTCATGCCCACTATATAAACTGCAGGCAGTTACCCGGAAGGGCTAGATCACTGCTCAGGTCAGGCTGGGTATTGGTCTGCAGGTGGTGAGCAGTTGTATTCTCTTCCCTTGTTATTTCCTTTATCATTATTATTATTGGTGGCAGCAGCAGTGATTTGTGCTATACCTTAGTTACTGAACTGTTCTTATCTCAGCCCGTGGGAATTACATTCTTTTTATTCTCCTCCCCACACCTCTGGGAGCAGGGGGAGGAAGGGAGGGAGGGAGCAAGTGGCTGCGTGATTCTGGGTTGCTGGCTGTGCTTAAACCACGACAGAAGTGCCAGGCCCCTTGCACCCTGCACAGGGGCTGGACACGAGCCCTATGGCAACTCAGCTCTTTTTAATCCAATTACTGATTTGTGTGTGTGAAACTTCACCAACAGTGACACGTTCCAAGGTCATTTACATATAAGAAGCATGGAAACACTAGTCATACTGAACTGTGAACATCATGCCCCTTTCCTGGGACAGGGCTGCAATGGTCTCAGCAGCACCACCACACATCTTCATGGGCTTTAAAAAGAAACCTTAGTGCAAAGGCAAAGGGGACAATACAAAGGGAGATGCAAGCAGGTAACAGGAGATGCATAGAGGACAACAAACCACACAGAGAAGATATATTACAAAGAAGTACAATGTTCAAGGCCATACATTCACCCGCAAAGAGGGGCTCCAGCTGCACAATTTCTGGTCCCCAGGCCCTGTGGGAACTCTGGGAAAGGCAAACCCTAGTGCACCCCAAGGGGTGGAGAGACATCCCCCACCTCCTGTGCACCTCTGGCCAAAGCACATCTCAGAATCACAGAATCCCAGACTGGTTTAGTGTTGGAAGGGCCCTTAAAGCTTATCCAGTTCCAGCCCCCTGCCACAGGCACAGGCACCTTCCCCTAGACCAGGTTGCTTCAAGCCCCATCCAACCTGGCCTTGAACACTGCCAGGGATGGGGCAGCCACAGCTTCTCTGGGCACCCTGTGCCAGCGCCTCAGCACTTCCACAGGGAAGAGCTTCTGCCTAAGAGCTCATCTCAATCTCCCCTCTGGCAGGTTAAAGCCATTCCTCTTGTCCTGCCCCTACAGGCCCTTGTCCAAAGCCCCTCTCCAGGTTTCTTGTCAGCCCTGGAGCTGCTGGAGTCACGGGAGCTGCTCTAAGGTCTTCCAGAGCCTTCTCCAGGCTGAGCAACCCCAACTCTCTCAGCCTGCCTTCATAGGAGAGGTGTTCCAGCCCTCTGATCATCTTCATGGCTCTCCTCTGGAAGGGACATGTTCACCTTAGTCCAGGCACATGTGGTATTGGGAGGGCACCCATGGAATGAGGACTGCAGCACTGAGCCACTGAATCACAGGCAGTGATGTGACAACAGGGTGACTGGGACATGGTGAAGATCTCTGGTAGTTGTAGGGGCTTTTGTAAACTGCTTCATCGTGTGCAATGTCAAGATGTCATCACACAGAGTGGCTGGGAAAATGATCTTGGGAGGCCTGGCCCTCAGTGCTTCGGTTGTTAGTCAATTTTTTGGGTATAGATACAAAGGAAGGCAGTAAGGACAAGAAGCCCTGGAGAAGGTCACCTACAGAAAACCGATATCCTAGAAGGTTCAACAATAGAAAAACCATTTACCTAAAGACAGGAAGCACAAAAAGAAATAGACCAAGAAACATTTTAGCTTAACTTCTGCCTGAAATGACTCACTGGTCTTAACCAGCAAGGACAGAATGAATATCCACATCTGAAAAAATAGGTGATGATGAAGCTGGAGTGGGATAAAGCAAGACCCTTATGAGCTAGGTCCCAACACACACAGTTCAGAGGGAGTTTTCCACCTGCATAAAATTTGAGAAGTCAGTCATGTAATTACTGTGAAAAAAAAAAGAAAAAAAGAATCATTTTTCATCCTGTGGTAAAAGAAATCAGAGGAAAAACAAATACCTTTAATAATTTCAAAACATTGCACTTTGTCATCAATCTCCATTTGCCATAATGAGCCTAGCAGGAGGTTCAAAAGCTGCAGTGGGTCAAAAATGGGCTTCAGGGATGCTGGGCATTTCAGAAACATGGTTCAAAATGCATGAGATCATGTCTGTCTCAGCTTTAACCATATTTTACTATGAAATCTATTCTAAAGTGGAGACCACATGCATGAACACATATATATATACATACACATGTATAGAGTGCACATGTGTGTTCATATACACACACAAAGGTATCTGATGTCAAAGGTAATGGAGTCTAATAGCTATACAAGGTTTGATTTTATATCTAATATTTACGTATTTCATTATATAAGGTTTCCTCTCAAGAAGCAGACTGGTTTGCTATGTTAAATAAAGGAATGAAACATAGAAAAAATCATTCCACTGGAAAACTATGTGACACTAAACCCATGTTTTATCTTATCCTCAAAATGTACTGAAGCTTCTTTAAACGTATCTTTGTAGCAACCAAACTAGCCATAAATTAGTCATGATGATATTACAGCTGAATTTAATTTCAAAGACTCTCAGCAAGTTGTTAAGGGTTTCTTGCCTAGGTCACTCCTGAGAAAATTCAAAAACTCTGGTATGATTTATGAATATTGCTGTATTATTGGTGTATAAAAAGATAGGGGGAATACAAGCACATAAACCTCTGTTTAATCCCGTTCCAATAAAAATTTCATTTCTTATAGCAAAATAAACATGTAAATCAATGTTTAATGATTTTGTTGTTTTATTACGTAACTTATAATTTGCCTTTAAACATCCAAGCCAAGAAAAATCTGAGACCCTGCTCGTTTTTGCTGAAACATAATTAGGTACCAATTAGACCTATTCTGCAGAGGTCACTTTCTTGAATGGTATTCATAATGCAATGTAAGAGAAGAAAGTCCAGGAACAAAAGGCTTTGCTTCTCCTTTCCCACACGTACAAATATATTAGGCCTATTGTTAGTCAGTTGTTCAATGTGAACATTTTTTTCCCTGAAATTTACTCAACTAAGGGATAATTAGATTCCTAAAATTACTATACCAGCAGTGTTCAATTTCAGAGATGCTGGACCTCCAGACTTGTTGCATGAGACACACAGACATACAACTCCTGTTCCTCATCATGTAGTCTCTCCCCATATTTGGGAAATAGTCCCATCTGTATTAATCCCTTTCCATTAATGGCAAATGGCCAATCACTTACTGAAGATCCATCTCTCCTTTAAGAAACTGAAGTCCATGGGACTTGCAGAAGTAGGAACATGGTGACATTTCTGCAGGATCTGGCTATTGCTGTCTGTAAGTACCATGCCTTGACAGCTTTCACAATAAAATGCAACGAAAATGTCCCTTATACTGGTGAATGAGTAACATCCTAAATTAGGATAATTTCTAATTTATTATAGGTGCACATATACTAGTTTCTCAGAAATACTGCCCACATTTCTCAATCACATGGAGTCAGTAATTCCCAGGCTTAAATGGGTTTCCTCTTGGACGTACTGCTTGACCTGAGGTGAGTCACTTAATCTTCCTTTCTGTTTTGCTGTCTATAAAAGTATGATAATATTGGCTCACATCACCTGCTGAATAAGGCAATATTCAACACAAATAGCCAATGTGAGATTAATATTTCTAAAGTACTCTTGCTGAAAAATGCTGTCAGTCCAAAGTGCATGCTACTATAATTGATGTATACAATAGAAATCAGGCGGCTAAGCATATATTCTTGTGCTTTTATTTCTGCTACTTGACTTCAAATGTACATGTCCAGTAGAAAAGAAATTTGAAAATTAAAGTGTCCTTGAAACTAGACTAGAAACTTCCAACCAATGGGAAATGGCCATCAATACCTCCCTGGGGCAACTACCATTTTTTTCCCAGCTGCCTCTCATTTTCTTGCTTCATGTGCCAAAATCCACAATTCAGGGTTTTGACTCAGGATGTGTGCCAAAGCCACACACCTGATGATGGCAGAGCAAGAGGTGATAACAATCCTGCCACTTCTGCGCAGCCCTCATGCCATGCCTGCCAATGATCCATGCTAAAGCCCACTTGCCAATGACTTAAAACACACAACTATTCTCTTTGGCTGGAAATTCCCAGAAAAAGGGTGACTGTCCCATCTCATGCTAATCTCCTTGTCAGAGGTGAGCACTATCTACCTCCTGCCAAAGTCCTGTACAAACTTTAATGGAGTATCTTCTGCTACAGAGCAGGAGGAGCAATCAACTTTTCAGTACTGCTGGGAGAGCAGAAAAATATTTTCTATTTTAATCTATAAAGTCATCACAGAAGGCTGAAATTTTAGAAAGAATGAGACTGCACTTACACTAAATACCTGCTGCCTTGAATCTCCTCCCTCTGTCTTCTATGTCTCTTTAGTTCTATCTTTCTCCCATCTGGAAAATGACCTGAACATTTTGGGCACTATCAAGAGGAAGAAACAGCCCATGTGGTGTTCAGTTACAGCTGGTCCAAGCCATTTTTGAAAAGTAAGTTACTCTGCTCTCAGTGTTGGGCACAAAGGGGAACAGTGGATGAAGCAAGGTTTGAGTTTGGTCTTTTTCCAACTCCGCATTTCCCCAGGGAATTCCTCCAAATTTCTCAGAATCCACCCAAGCAATGCCATGGTGCAGCTGCACTACATTATACCAACTGAACATGTGTCCCCACTGCTTTCCAGGTTCGTACACCTTTGAGTAAAGGATTACAGCAGCATTACTGAGCTGCTTTGGCTGAAGCGTGGGCCAATTTGATTGCATGCTCTTTTATTATGTAGATGAAAAAACATGGGCAGTTAGCTTTCTATAAAGTGAATGAGACACACACCCCCCCCCCCCCATAACACAGCCTGGAAATAAAAAGCCTTAAAGTTGCAGAAAATGTCAACTCCAAGAAATGTGGTGGGTGTAAAAACCACAAATTAAGCTTTACGTTCATATACAGCATCTTCGTTTGTTCTGAACAATGCTCAATGGTGAGAACCAGGAACCCCCCGTGAGGCTGCCTCCCACTGTGGACATGCCTCCCATTCCCAGGGCTGGGCAGCAGCCATATCT
The DNA here is from genome assembly GCF_034315485.1 of Pezoporus occidentalis. Lineage (NCBI taxonomy): Eukaryota > Metazoa > Chordata > Aves > Psittaciformes > Psittacidae > Pezoporus > Pezoporus occidentalis. The sequence goes on from NW_026915483.1 coordinate 2,449,569, forward strand.
TCCCACAGATGCCACTTCCCATGGTCATCCCTGCAAAGCCACAGCCTGTTCTGCATAGCACCAGGGAGGAGTTCTGCTTCCTCTTTGTAAAGCCCTTTCCAGCAGGATAGAGGTAGTCTTGCTCCAAAACCTGATGGTACATCACTAGGTAGTGTGTGAACAGGTACCAGACCAGGTCATAGGATATGCTTTTACCTTTGCACTGCAGAAATTTGTTGGGAGCTGTAGAAGCCAATGGCTCGCTCCAGATCTAGTAAAGGACTGAGGTTAGTTCATTAGTCTTCAGCCAGACTAAATGACATTCCCCCAGCTGAAGGGGTGAGACAATGATTAATCCTTGTTAACTTATCAGAAGCTGGAAGAGGACAGAAAATGTCAGCAGTGTTGCTAATATTTGCATAATGCCATTCATTAAAAATCCACTGAAATTTGACACTGAAATTCAACTTCCAGATGAAAAAAAGAAATCAAATTTGACCAACATAGATTTTTGGGTTGGGTTTTTTTTTGAGCAAAAGACTTTTGACAAACCTGAGGAACAAAAATACAGAATCTATTCAACATGAACATCCTCAGCTCTGCAAAGCCTCTGTAGCAGCTGAAGATATTGCAGATGTTATAATGTACAGAATGCATTACAAGGGGGGAAGTGCTTTTGGAACAGGCTGTGTTTTAATACATACAGTAGAAGCATTAGAAACTATTTCAAAAAGAAAGGCTTTATAAATATTTGTGTTTATGCAATTTTTGTACAACCTTATGAATCAAGTGAGTGGAAATGAAGATGACTATACAAACTATATGTTCTATGTCTTATGCTGTTTTGGAAGTTAACCTAGATGCTATTACACCTTGCAGAGATGACAACTATGCATTAGGACTTATAATCTTCAATCCTGTCAGATGACATTCTAAAAATCAGTTGCGCCATGGTATTTGTGAAAAGGAAATGCTTGCCCACCTACCTTCATGCCTTTCTCAGAGAGGCTGCATGGCAAATGCACTTAAATCTTTCAGCTGAGATTCAAACAGTTAGAAGGAGCTACTGAATTCCTGGCAACATGAGCTGTCGTTGAACTAATATGAACTTCATGCAGATTTCTGTGGTTGCCAGAATTGCCGGTTGGGGTGAATTTGTAGTAACAGGTTTGTCGGAGACCTGCCAAGGGAGTCTGCCTTTTCCTGGGCTTGCTCTGAAGTCAGGACACACTTGCACAGCTCAGCTATAAGCTTTCAGCTGGAGAGGAGGCAGAGAGGAACCCAACAGCAGCTGAATGTCAGGATAATCCCAGAGTAAGGTCAAAATGAAAGGCTGAAAGTGAAAAGTTTACTGAGGCCCAGACTGGGTCTAAGCCCATCTCATCTGGGTTGAGGAAGTTGTGGACTCAGGAGAGATGAAAGCATATGGCTTGCTTGTTTTAATGACCATCTGGCTGCCTGTAGCCAGAAAGGCATCTCCACCCCTAAATGAGAAGACCCACCTCCCTGGAGTCACACACGTGGAGCTCAGCTCCCACCAGGCAGCAGCTCAGTCCATCCCTCCATCCCTGCCTACTTGACCACCATCACAGCAGTGAGGAAAGTTTTAGAAGGAGAAACCACACCTTAATGGAGTTAAAAACCAAAGAAAAGCCCAGCAGGACAAACTTCATCAGATGCACAACTGAGTCCACAAAGCACATCACAGCTCTCGCAAACTTTGTCTCCGCAAAGACAGTATCTGGTCTTATCTCATTTTCAGCTGTCTCAAGTAAAGAAGCTGTCGCTGTTCCCTTAAGAAAGTTCACGGGAACAACTTTCACATTGTTCCCTTCCAGTTCACGATCAGGAAGATTTCCCTGATATTCCGCCAAGAGCTGGATAACAACTGGCTGATGAAACAAATAACAAGATCAGGCCAGAAAGAAGAGAGGAAATATTTAAAAGGAGGAAAGGGACAAATGAGTCTTCAGAGAATACTGAACTACAGAGAATGTGCTGAGCTTATGTCTGGTATATTTTGCTTCATTTCCAGGCATTCATGCCATGTATGATTTCTATAAAGAGAAAGATTCCAACTTAGGGTGAAAAAACCAAAAAGGATCAGTTTCTTCTGTCCCTGGTCTCTCTGGACAGAGGACTCCCTCCACTGCTTCTACCCTGCACTGGATGGTCCACAGACCTCAGCCAGCACCTTTGGGTCAAGATCTGTACTTCTCTTTAGGAGCTGAACAATGGTTACTGCATGGAGAGAACTGGCCAAACCTCCAAAGTCAAAGTCACCCAGCAGATGCTCTGAAGGCAGCAAGCCTTTCAGTGTCCCCAGCACAGGGTCTCACAGAGAGGTGGTGCCATCACTGTTGTCAGGCACTCCAAGAAAGCTAGCGTATTGCTGGCAGTGACCAGACAGTCCAGACTTGACAGTGGGGAGGACTCTGGAGGAGTTCAGCAAGAAAATCTAGCGGGAGCGAGGGGAAAAAAGACAAAGACAAGAAAAAAAATTATGGAAAACAGTGTACGACAAAAAAATTGACCCCATTCTGTGTAAAATTTGTATGTAAATAATAATAAAATAATGCTCATTTACAGAAACATTATGAACAACCAGTGGCTGCTTATTAGCAGCACCTTCCTAGGACCACTTCCCACATCTGTGTTTCCTATCAAGACTGAGTAACAGCCCCTGGAGTACACACTGTTCTGTGTGTATATACCCAGTGACTGGGAAAATCAGAACTGTTACACAAGTATTGGGAAACAATTCTCTAGATAAGCTGTGCATGTATTCACAAGTAAAACATGCAGCCATACGAGTCCACACACACAAAACACTCAATCTGTACGTGCAAAATAGGAGCTTGAGGCAGGTCAGCACTTAGAGACCAGGCTCTGAACTGACACCACCAATCCATCGGAGCTGTCCCTGCTAAATGACAGTGTAAGAACAGCCTTCCAAGAAAAGCCCTGTCTTAATTTCTGCTTGAGCTGGTTTCACCAGCCTTCCACAAGTCCCTCATCTGTGAATCCTGAACATAACTCAGATAAGAATGCTTTTATTCTGACCATCTAATGCTTCATTTAGGGAAGCTCAGGTGATAGTACGCCCTATAAACAGTCACATTTCTACCCCCTATTAACAAAAGTCACCTAGAAAGTTAAACACTTTATCAGCAGCAGAGTATTTTTCTGTTGCAGTGTTGGTAACAAGGGAAAGATTCAATCTCACACATATAAATGGAAACTTCAGGTCACAAATGCCAGCTGATTACCAGTTGTAGTTTTCTACAGTGCAAGCTGACAGTAAACACTGGCAAAATGCCATGGGTTTATAGCTTACTAAACATTTGTATTTTATTATATATATGATATATACAAATATAATATATATTAAACCATTATAGCTTATTAAACCAGTTCACTGTGATTCGCTGTTTCTGTGCCGTGATTTTTTTCCTGGGTTAACAATACCCATATCAATTTCATGGGTGTGGTTCAGATCAAGAACATGTGCTGCTAGCTGGAAAATTGCTTTTGACCTCCGGTTTTCCTTCTCTCTTTTCAGGTTTTGTTTTCTCTTAAGTTTAAAGGCACTTTCATTAAAGACATTATCTCCTTTCTCTGGCAGGCTCAATCAATAGCCTCTAAAAACCAGTGAGAGCCTTTCCATTAATTTAGTGGGGCTTTACGTTAGACTTGCAATTAGAAACAGTAAGTGTGGAAGTATAAAGAAACTGAAGATAAAGGAGGGGGAGCAGGAGGTAGAAAAGTTTCATGAACATTTACAAACCTCTAAGGTTTCATTTGGCCTTACGTTAAGTTTAGGTCAAAGGTTTGGGTCAGCTTTTGTTCTCCTCAATCCCCATTTTCCCTGATCTTCTTTTCCAGAGTGGGAATCCTGACAAATGCGCTGTGAAAAGGGAAAAATTGGTCTGAAAAGCTGGACTCGGGACCTGCTAGAAGCAGAATGATGAGGCAATGGCTTTGCAGTTTGTTTTTATGTCACAGAGCCTGCAATTCCCTCAGATAAAGTAGCACTGTTTGACTGAGCCCTGCACATATTTTAGAGAGACATAACTAGAGGTCCACATTACAATTAATGCTCTTGCTTGGTATCTGCCTCCTGCAACTCACCCCACTGGTGACAAACAACAATGCTGAGTTTCAGAACAGTGCCATGCTCTGAGGCAGAAGCAATGGATGGGTTTGCTACTTGTAAAACTGCTCACTTGAGGACAGTATTTTGTTGACCAGTGGCAAAACACAAGAGTCTCCCACAGGGAGATGGATCACTTGTCCTCCAAAGGTCACAGGGCTCCAGGATGGCAAAACCACCATCCCTGCCAGTTGCTTTGCATTGACAGGAGCAGGGTGAGGCAGCAAGGAGTTTGGCATTCCTGACAGAGATACAAGGAAGACAAATCCATGAGGAGAAATAGTATCTTCAGGTTAATTGATTTTAATTTTTCTTTAATTTCTAGATGACAGAGTGGGAAAATCAGAACAGCCTACTGGCGCATCTTGCAGCTAACTTTAAAGGTAAGTACAAGTTGAAAACAATTACTGAATTTAACTGTATTATATTAATCAGTTGGACAATTTGAGAGTTGGGAATAGAGGACAGCTGGTACCTGGAGAGGAAAGGAGGATGTTAGCAAGCAGAGGTGATAAAATCACTAGCCCTGGGGGACAGGAGGAGAAACAGACAGCTCTCAGCTCTGGAGCAGCCACAACACAGTGCCTTCTGCTTCATCCCTTGCTTCCTGCTTCAGCCTTACACCCCCGTTCATCCCCACCTCAGCGTGAGTGTTTGCAAGGCCACTCTGTAACCCAGCCCACAGAGAGCTGGGTTAACACCAAAACCTTCTGCACTGCTTGAATGCAGGCTTACAGGGTGGGGCTGGCACACTACACACACTTTGGCTCAAATTCATCCTGTAAAGTATTTAACCACAGACTAAGAATCCTTTTCCAGGAAGCAGAGAGAGATGGGCACCCCCAGGGAAATCCCTGCTGCTGGAGACATCATTTTCCTCATGCCACTGGCTATGGAGGGTGCCCGGGACAGGTCACCCTGCTCGGTACAGCAGTCTGGTCCCTCAGCCTCTGTTCAGAATCTTTCCTGACTCTGCACTGGGCGAGCGACCATGATGTGACCACAGAAGAATAAATAGAGACAAAAATGGGTTTCTGACCTACTTCTTGGCAGCAAGAAGCAGCAAGAGCGGCTGCCAGAGCCGAGAGGGAATAGATCAGAACCACAAACCGCACGGATGGGTTGGTGAGCTGGGAATGACATTGCTTCTTCAAGCTGGCTTTTGCAGCTTTCCTGTTTAAGCTCTTTCTCTCTTTCTTCATCCTTGATACACAGACCTGGATGACTTCCCCCCGTTAGTTTCTTTTTATGTCACATTTTCTCTGTGTTTATATGAAACAACATTATTTGCCATGGATTTGAAGGCAGCTCAGGATGTATTTGCTGTCTCGCGACATCTATTTTGGAAACAGCATTTAGGAAACATTTTCAGCCATGAATATTTGAAGATTATTATATTGAACTCACTTTCAAATGAGACTTTTTGCATCCCAAGGGAATTTACTGCAAACCTTTATATTAGCCTTTTCCCTTTCTGATTTCAGACATACCGTGGATTTATGTTATTACTTTTCATCAATAGCAAGTCGTTTTTAAGCTAGCAGGCGTGTTCAGTGATATCTGAGCAACAGAAAATACCTATTCCTTGAAGGAGTTTTCTCTAGATAATTTTTAATTTGTATTTCTAGATTATGTTTTTAATTATCAATATTCAGTAGTGATTCATCTTCCACAGAAACATTTAATATATTTTCTTTACAGAAACACAAATTATTTCCTCATGAGGACTAAGCTGGCTTTATGGGACAAGCAGCCCTAAATACAGTTTTTACTCTTGTTTTCTCCCATGAGATGGTTTATACCAGCTTGGCTGAAGCCGTGCTCGCACCAGAGGGACCGGATGCTGTACACTGCAAGCATCCAAGCAGCCTCCTTGTAATCAATTAGTAAGATGAGATAATTTAAAAGAAAATATTTCCTTTGTTCCATACAAATAACATTTTCATTACTCATTTCAATTGGCTAAACAGCAAAGCTAAAGCTTTTTCTTAATAAAAAGCGTACAGTCTTAAAGCAAACGTAAAGATGTTGGAGATATTCTTTCTGGTAAAGGATACAGCAGAACTAAAGGGGAGTTTTATCTTTGGGTCACAGATAATACTTAGGGCAAAATGGGGAACTCTTTTTGAAACTCCTCTAAGAAGAATAGCCTGTTATCTCTGCTGACTGACTCCAAAGAAAATCAACTGCAATTTTACCCAATATGTCCCGTTTGGTCCCTGTTCATGCCTGGGAAGGTACATTTCCCTCAAAGTCAGCCTGTTGCTACCACATCCTCCTGTCTTGGAGTAGCAGAAGTCCAAGAGGTTTCTCTCTGATGTGTTGCCAGGATGCTCCTTACATCCGTTCTTACGCAGGACAGGTCTCGGCAAACTCAGCAAGATACATTAAACTCCCTTTGCACAGAGCAATCTTTTTCCATTACAGAAAATCAGGGAAAGAGGAGGCAGCTCTCCTTTTGTTGAGGATCACAATTCTTGGGTGTCCTACAGACATGGCTGTTCAGGGTACACCTAAAAGACCCCAGTACATCCTCAAAACAATGGCTGGGCTTGCTTAGCTTTAAAAAGCATGACTGTTGTCACTGCCGTCAATGCCATTTGGGTTCAGATTTAGGAGAAAACAGATTTATTCTTTTTCGTTTCAATTAAATAAGCACATACTTATAGATATACTCACACTCCTGAAGTCTGGAGGAATTAGATGAAAATGGCTGATGATGAAACTCAAATGTTGTGTGCTGGAATTCAGAGCCAGCTTTCCAGGATTAGATGTCCCCGGCTAACCTCAGCTGTTAGGAATTATTTTGGAGCTTGGCCCTGGCAGGTGAGGGGGAACCACGAGGAGAAGAACAAAAGGGTTTCTCTTCTGCCCCTGCCTCCTCCCTTCGCAGAGCCGGGCAAATGTGGTTTTCATTCAGGAATACAAATGTCACCTTCAAAGTCACGCTGGGGAGGAAGGGGGGCAGAAGAAGAGTTAAACAAAAATTAATTAGATTGCAATTTATCAAGTTTTTTTTTACTGTGAAATTGAATCAGAGAGTCTTAACATCTGAGTGATGAGCAAATGAGGGAGCTAGCCTGCAATGTGCTTGCAACGCCGCAGACTTCCCCTCCGTCCTAAACAGCCTCTAATACTTTGTTTTCTTCAAGGCCAACCCTTTTCTGATGTAAATAAACCTGTGATCCCATGTCGCCAGGAGTCCAGGGAAAACAGCTCCACCTTACGTGCTGTTCTTGGAGCCCTTAGAGCAAAGCAGAAGCACCACTGAAAGCTGTTTGGGACTGCTCAGTGGTGAAGAACCATTTTTTTCCCTATGTTATCCCCCACCTTGTGCTTCTGGAAGTCTCCAGGCAGGGAGCTATTTTTGTTTCCTCCAGGTTATGACAGCCACGATCCAACGGCTGTGTACGTGCTACAGCTCTGACAGCAGACGTGAATAATGGAACAGGGCTATGAACACAAGAAGTCACTCTGAGTGCTTGCTGTACTTTCTTAATGTATGTGACATTGACATAATACGCCCTGGGGCATTTTGGATCAGATGGTGTTTGCCTGTTCCACGTGTTGGTTTTATGAACAGCAATCAAGTTGTGAAACACATGTAGGCAGCGTGTGTGGCGGGTGGCTTTCCATCCTGTGCATGGGTGGGGAGCACACAGCTGTAGGGAAGGCAAAGCTCCAAACAGAAACCCCTCTTTGCTATCAGAGGAGAGGGCTCCTGCTCTCCGGCACGGCTCACAGTGAGCTGCCTGGATGCTGCTGCAGGGTAATGGTGTTATACTGTCATTTTATCTGACTGTATAACACACATGGCACCTAGAAACAGCTTTCATGATACACAGAAGCTCAACCAGATACATCTCGCAGGAGCTGACATGTGAGTTGGATACGTGCCTCACCAATATAAGATATTAAAGCACTGTTTCCTAAGCACACAAGCTAGATAGGTGTGTTGCAGCTCAGTGAAGGGTGAGCCCAAGCCCCTCTTCCTTAGGCTGCAAGGCAGCGTCCCATCAATCAGGTAGAGTCCACAGAGCTGCATTCATGAATCATCAGCACTGCACACTATATCTCCTCCTCCCACAGCTCCCCATCCTCCAGCAGGAAAAAGTCCATTTCTGTAGGCACAGGAAGAGGGATTAATCCCTCTGATTTCCTCCTCCAATGCCTTTTCCTTTCTCCCTGATACCCCATTCCAGCTTTCATCCTCATATCTGGGCTATTTAGTCTAGAGGAGGGAAGGCGGAGAGGAGACATGATAACAGTCTACCAATTATGTAAAAGGTTTATGCAAAGAGGAAGGCAAGACATTGTTATCCACATCTGTGCGGAAAGCACAAAAAGCAATGGGTTTAAATGCATCAAGGGAGAGCTAAGTTCAGTGCTAGAATAACTTCTCTGATGAAAGGGTTTTTAGACACTGGATGAGGTCGCCTAGGGAGGCCGGGGGACCTCCACTGCTGGTGGGGTTAAAGAAACACGTTAGACAAACGTGTCAGGAGCAGTTTGTATAAGCATGGATGAGATGGCCTCCTTCTAGCCCTGTTTTCTTCTATACCATGGTGATAACTGTCCCAGCTTTGCTTCTTGGCAAACCACCACAGCAAAATTCCACTTCACCTGTGTTTTTTCTGTATATGAGTGACAATCCCATGGCAGCAACACACTTGGCACTTCTGAAGCCAGAATATAGAATGATCCCTCCAGTCATGACTCAATGAGCACAGCTATCAGGTCCTGCAGGACCTAGACGATTACTCTACCCGCTCCTAAATCATTTCATTGTCTCTTAGACAGTAGGCAAAAGAAATTCAAGCATCCTAAGAGCTCACTGCTGCTGCAGAGGACAAGGGCTCACACTCACAAACGCACTATGACTCTAAAGCAGGGGCGCAGCAACAGCTTCCCCAAAAGCATGGGGATCTCCCCACCAGCAAGACACTTGAAGAACATTACTTTGCCCAGTGCAAGAATACCAAGATATCTTGGACTGAGCTTGCATTTGTGACTGGTACCGCCTGGTCTTGCACAGCCCTTGCAAGAAGCAGCATCTCCTGAGATGCTTTACTCTGAAATGCACTTCTCACCAAATTACACTGAAAATAGGACTGATCGTATGTTTACACAAGGATATCCTTAAGTGCTTTGCTGGACTGGGGCCTTACCCAGCTACATTTCAGGCTCTTGGAGGTCAGAAGGGACTGATTAGCCTCTTAGCATGACCTGGGTGCTTAAAGCCTACACGTGTCAAAATGAGAGTATTTTACTAGATATTTATAATTTTTCTGTGTTCTACATATTCTAGGCAGAAGAGATTGTCAATAACAACAAAATCAGAAAACAGTCTTTCTAACCAGCAAAAAGGTATGTGTGAACCCTAACAGATATAATTTGTATCATTACTGCTGGTGAAGTTATAGTAATCTTTAGCAAGGAAATATGGATCAATAGCTACTTGAGAAAATGCAGCTGCAGGTATCTAAATGGGCATGAATGAGAAAGTGAGGTGTAAAAGGTAATAGCAGAATATTTAAACCAGATGAAAGCTATAAGGTAGATTAGTGACCCTGAAAGAACCAGATTAGTAAAAAAGTAGAGAAGGGCAACAATGATTTATATACTTGCCCTGCATAAATATTACAATGCTTATTGAAAGATGCAGTAAATTATGAACAAAGTAGAGCTTTATTAGATTAGTGACAATGGAATTTATATAGAAAGGCTGACATCTTTGGAAAGTAGGAAAGAGAAATTAGTTATATATTAAATCTCTACTCCATGGCAGAAAAAGAAATGCTCAAGCCTGGAACTAATCTGACTTAGTCTTGCTAATTACACATCTGTTTCCAGATCCTTGTGACATCAGTAGAACCAATGTATGGAAAGCAATGGAACACCAGGAAGGGGTACCCTCAGAGATGCTAAATGCTAGAAGCTGAGAGTGGGCTGTTTCTGTCACTGTGGAAACAGGTGGGAGTTTTGGGGTTGACCAAGAGGCTCCTAAACCTTTATCACAATTACTGCCATGATGTCGAGAGCCCCTGGTCTTGGGTCATACCATGCTGCTCTATAAAAAAGACAAAAGACAGCAGCCACCTCTCACAACCTTTAAATCTAACAAAGCAAGGCAAAGCCTGGTAGGACAACAAAGCAACTCCAAATCCTATTTCCCACCTGAATTCCTAATTTGTACTAGGGAGAAGGAAATTTCTGTCAGTAAGAGCAAACTTCTTCAACTAGCTTAAAGAGTTTTATTAAGTTAAAAATAAAAGGAAAAACAAATAAAGTCCAACCTAAACAGTTTTACAGTTTTCAGTTTATGCAGTTCTGATTGCAAAATACACATATTAATTCCAGCCTGTTTATATCAGTGGGAGGGACAAATTGGCCATCACAGTACTCATTATTACACATGGAAATATATTTATTATCAAATCAAGTCCCTGCAGTGACTCTAACAACTTTTTTGACCTTTGCCATCCATAAAAGAGCTAACTCTACAGAGAAAACATTCTGGGGCACTGTTTGCACCAGTTAAACAGGGCACAGTCAACTGCATTACTGGGACACAGCAAACTGCTGATCATTAAGGTCTGTGATTTTTTTTTTACTGCAGAAAGAGTGGCTTATGCTCTCCTCCAGCCCTGAAACTGCACTTAAGCCAAATTCTTACCTCCATCATCAAGGTAAGATCAGAGGAGCTGGCACTGTGTAGTGTGCTGCTCGTTATTCACCGCTTGCCATGTATGGGTGACCCGAAAACCTGACCTACAGCCTAGTGAGCCCCTTTGGATTTCTCTGCGCTCCAGATCAAGCCTTAAGAGAACAATTAGAGTGAACGAGCAAAGTAAAAATGAATTTTCGTGAGTATATTTCTGATCACTTCTGCATATTGCTTTTTGCTCCCTGTAAAAGACCTTGCCCAGGTACAATGCAGCCAAAGAATGTTTTAGCTAAGAGAGGACTGCAGGTTAATATCCATACTCAAAAGATCTATATACACGGGAATAACAGGATGGCTAAGAAATCAGAAATATTAAGTAGCATCAGCACCCACAGAGAATAAATTTCACAGGCAGGAGAGTTCAGATACAGCTATTATGAAACCATGAATCTTCAGCTCCTTTATGTTATTATATTTTTCAACAACTCTTACAAGGAAGGAAAAAGTAGAATATGCTAGTAATCCTCTTTAATTCACCTCCCTTAAAGTTCGGTGTGAGCAGAATAACCCATTCTGTTTGAACACTGTAATTCCTATGTAAATATTTTTAGTTATGCTGTTTAACCCTCTATGGGAAGCTCATGAATTTGAGAGACTGTATATACCTTGGATTGCCTATTGTAATTTCTCACCAGCATTAGCTTGAATTTAGCTGGCAGCTACCTTCTTTTAAAAATCGTCATTAAAACTCTTCCCAGCCCATGTCTGATCTGGACAGAGTTTTCCTCCAAGTCCTGCCTCCATGTTATTCAACATCTCATCCTACATTATTCAAGGCTTTAGTATCTAAAGACTGGAGTATTTCAACTCTTGCATCTATAAGTAGTGAAGGATAAATACATATTTATTGGTCCACAACAGCTGCTGTTCTGTAGTGAGCTAATTACATATATGCAGAGAAAGTAGTCCCATGGGACGTGGGGTGGCAACTTCAAATTAGGCTGGGAAGGCAAATGCTGGGATGGGGTCTGCTGCTTCTGCGCAGTGCTGACACTGTCTGCAAACACATTCTTTTGCCATAAGAAAGAGCAAAAAGGAAGCATGAGAAAAAGGAGGACCACCCCATTAATCCCACACTGCATCCTTCACCTACCACACCTTCATGAGGAATGGAAACCCAGCTTCACCCTCACACCTGCACAACCTTCCATTGGCCTCATTTCCTCTCTCCTCCGCATCCTCCCACAGAAATGGGTCTATCTGTTAAACAGAGGTTAGGAGACTGGCTTTTTTTTCGTGAAATATTTAAGATGGCCTGTGTCTGTATATGAAAACGGGGGATTAGTTTTCCTGCAGTATCTGCATTTGGTGAAGATTACAGGAAACTATTTTGTAAAGGAAATACATAATTCTTTTGGTCAATTATTGCCCTTACAGTCTCTTCTTCCTTGCAGGCAAGCCTTATCCAGATTTCTTCATGGGATATTCAATATGTGAATTCATTTTCTGATTTAAATAAGAAAAAGAACCATATATATTAATAAACACTGAAGATTTTTGTCCTGATGCTGCAAAAAACTGTCTTGATCACACAGCAGTGAAACATAGGGCTAAAAAAACACCAATACAGGAAAAAAACATTGTCGTTTGCATCCATCACAGTGAAACAAAACAGTCAATACCACCTTAACATGAAGCATAAGAATGTCAAAGTAACACCTGCTTGTGAAATGGTTGATTTTTATTAAATTGTTCCCTACTGAAAATGGTCCCATAGAAACTTTTAACTCTGCTTAATCAGTGCCAAAAAAAGGGGAAGGAGGAAACCTCAAAAAAGATGATTCTCATTTCCTTTTCTAAATGAAAAATGTCCATTTCATGAGGGAAAGGTCAGCTGTTAGGCAGAGTCTTGGTGCACTTTAGAGAACTTAAAACTTGCACCTGGAATTCCTCACATCCTAAATATTCACCTCCCTCAACCTGGCTGAGAATTGCTGTTTAATACTACATCTTTGTCCTTCCATTACTCAGACAGTTGTGTCTTTCTCACTCAGAATTTACTCTTCCTGTAACATTTTCTGGATTATATATGATAAATACTGTTTTATGTCATAATCCCAGCTAGACAGCTGGAGAAGCATTAAATAGATATTGTGACATGTCCAATAAATAGCCATCTAACTACATTATTAATAACCTAGAATTTAGTCCAATAAATATTGCAATAAATTTGGGTTTGTCAGTACATCTGTATAAATATCAGTAACAAGACAGACCAGAAATGACTATACCAAAGAGCTTTGATTTTGGAAAAAGTCCATGTGCAATACTTCATTCCCCTCGGGGAAAAAAAAAAACTATAATTATTCAGCAAGTAATAGAACATGGCGAAAGGGAGAGATTATTGAACAAATTGCAGTGTATTTAGGTGAGAAAAAATGAGGCAATGCAAAGCAAGGCATGTTGAAATAAATGTCTATGGGAGTTGTGCAATCTTTGCATGCATTAAAAGAGCAATAATTTTCCACCTATTAATTAGCTGCTATTGCCAATACCACTGAACAAAATAGACATCAAATACCTGTTTCTTCAAGAGTGCATCTTGTATTGTCTGCTAAAACTTCTGACAAATATTCCAAGCATTTGGCTCACCACACAGTAGCCTTATCAATACCTGCCACACCAGTATTTCTTCACCTTCCACCCACATTTACCATCCTTTGGATGACAGAAGCTAAGAGCAGCTTAGCATGAAGTAGCTACTGTGGCCCTGGCAGGAAGGAGAGGTCTGTCCCCACCTCACATGCCTGATGCCAATGCCTGTGAGTGCGCCACAAGGCCGACCACTGAACTTTGACTAGTGCCATCAGCCCCTGCTGCTCCATCAGGACCTAGGTTGCTCATCTATGCTCAACCACAGAGAAAAACGTTTTGCATTTCCGCTGCTCAAATTTGGACACCTTTAAGGAACCTCCCTGGTTTTGCTTTCCCGTTAGCCAAAATACCATTCACTCTCAATTATTGGTGATGACAATAGCTGCAACAGTTCTATGTTTATTCTAGTCTGTTTAGTTTAGCTTGGCTTAGTTTCATTTCTGTTTATAAACTTAGCAACAACAATAACAACAAAGTTTTCTGTTCAGAGGAGTCTTTTAATACCACTATGAGTTCCCTATTTATATCCTCCTGGAGCCCTGGGATCAGGAGATAATACTACCGGTTTCCCCCCATGTAAGTCCACTTACAAACAAGTTACGCAGTTGCTCCCTGTTAGACAAAGGATATGCATAGTCTAATACTTTCCACAGGGTCAGACTACTGGGTCATGTACTCCACCTTGGTTTCTGACTATTCAGTTCTGCTAAGTACTGTGGAAGCACTCAGTTAAGTTATGAGAAAAGGGGAACATTTCTTCTGCATTCTACTTCAGTCATCAGCAATACGCATTGAAGGCAATAAAGGTTGTCCAAAGGAACTGAAATTTTGGGCAAAGCACTGTAGATGTGAAAACAGCAATTTTCTGGGAGCCTACAGATCACAGCAGAAACGTATCATGCGTGCTTACACTGGCAGCACAGTTGCCTTATCTCCTGTTCCTTGGAACTACATCACAGTGAACTTGGAGATCTCATGGGCTACACTGATTGACAAGAGCGTTCCAAGAGTTGACATACCTGCAAGAGAAGAGACCAAAGCTGGTTGCTCTAATAGGTGATACCATTGCTCTTTCCATTCCCTCCATGGTTGTCGAGCCTTAGACTGCCCCACACTTTCCCCACACATCCCTCCATGAACGTCTGCAATATTTTCTTTCATTTGATAGTCTCCAATCTCTGTAGATGTCTAAGCATGGAAGGAACTGTCTCAGACTTGTTCAGATTTCATGTGGTGCCATCAAAATCCATTCAATCTTCTTCAGTTATGACCACTTTCCTGCCCAGGGAGGAGCATGACACATACACAGTGCTGATCACATCTGGCTGTTTTCTCCAGGTGGGATCTAGCTGTTAGTTTTACAAATAAACACAACGCAGACCATACTGACACACTGTCCTGTTCTATCCATGTGGTATTCCAAAGAGGGACAGCTTTCGGAAAAAGGCTGAGCTGCCTCTTGAGCAGTGAAACGTTCTCAGCAAAGTATGGGACAGGCAGATTTGAAGCATGTAGGTACAGAAGTTCCTCTTTCCATTGGCTGCTTTAAAGCACAGTCTCATCAAACACAGAGGGTAGATGCAGGGAAGCATGAGCCTCAATTAATAGGTCAGAGCCTGCACACGTCTAATTATAAACCCATTTGGCCCTAGCCTAAACATCCTAATCTTAGTACCCAAATACACAAGTCTGCCTGGAGCGACACAAAACAACAATAACCCATACAGTGATTTGCCAGCCTCAAACCATTCATGCTGTTCTTTCGGTTATCACAGTTTATTTTTTGGACATTGTGGCTCCAGAGGCTACTAGCAGAGCAGTAAAGCACCACAGAGGATACAGTGATTTGTGACAAACCACTTCAAGGACAAGAGAAACCTTTTCAAAGTTTTCACTGTCTGTCTCTGTGTGATGTGCTGCAAAGGTCAATTTGTTTTGAAATCCTCACTTTCAATTTGCATTACTGATCAACCTAGTAATTATAAATGTTAATCTATTCTTCAGTGGCCTTAAATTCAGAGATCGAGACTGCTCAGCTAAATAAAAATTCCACCTCTTCCTGTGATTTATTAAGACTTGAGTGATACCGAGAAGCCACTGAGTTAGAGCACTGATATAAGCATGCTTTCAAGGCACATCCTTAATTAGTTTTAAAGCAGGATGGACCAATTTATATCACTTTGATTTAAGTCAGTTTTCTTAATTGTGGTTTAAATCAGAACCAGGAAATAACAATTTAAGTAACTAATTTGCATTGCAATTTTGCCTTCTAACAGATATTCATAAGAAAGAGTTATTCTCAGAGACTGACAACTAATTAGAATGTTTAATTGCAAAGAAAGGTGGCTTTGAGGTTGCATTTAATATTTGTTTTTGTTAACTAAGAGAATACATCAAAACCATGCTTACGTCACCATATACCTCAGCATTTATTTTGGGGTTTTATTTTTACATTTGATTTGGGAGAAAACAGGACATAGCATTTTTAGTCACCCAATGAACCTCTTCAGTGGTGCTTTGTGTCATGCTGCTTCTGAACAACAATATCCAGAAGAACATAATTGTTTAAGTAGAACTACATTGTGTCTTGCATATTTTAGGAAATATTATCAAAATATTCCTTGGATTTCAAGGTAGTTGGTGCATCTAACAGTGCAAATATTATCAGCAAATAATCAGCTGTGCTATTTTTTCCTTGCTTCCATGTTCTCCGAGATCAGGATTAGTCAGACACACACCCCACCACACACACCTTTTGCTCATAATGTGGGAGAGGATAAACAAATTTTCCTGTTCTTTCAACTCTGAGTTCTTTTCCCAACTTGGAATATTCCAGTCATTAAGTGATGTAAACCAGATAAAATAGAAAGAAGAAAATGTTCTTTTTTGCACCTGCAAAAAAAGGCTACAGCTGTCAAAAGCTAGTTTATTACTCAAGAAGCTCCAATTCCAGGTGTCTAACTAGTAATTTCTCCAATTTAGTAATTTGACATTCTTCAGTTGAGTTATTCACTGCCAATATTCTGTTATTTTTATGTAAGGGTTCATTAATAAGAAAACATAATGGTGTGCTAGGCATTCAAAACAAATTCAGGCTGTCATCATCCCAGAATACGTGTGTTCAAGTTTAGTTTTAAGAGGAGAAAAATGTTAATTTGAAAATTAAAAAAAAACATGCATCTGTGTTGTAAAAATACACACAGGTTCTCACCACTAAGGAACAACTGACAAAAGGACAAGAACCTGAACAGATTAACTCACAGCTGCTTTAGAAGAAAGCACAACAAAAGCACTCCACAGCCTGAATGTTGCTATGCACAGGACAGAATTGCCTTACAGACAGAAGAAAGAATCGGAGAAGATCATGTTTTGTTGCATGATAAAGTATGATTTGTACCAGTTGCACATAACAGAGATTTGTCCCTTGTAACTATTTATACCAGCCCGGAAATAAACTCTCTTCTCTACACACCATTATTCTCAGATATGACAGAAAGGGCACAGCTCTAAAATCAAAATTCTTTATTAGCTCAAATACTTATTCTAAATTCTAACTCTCTACATGATTAGAAATTAGTCCACTAAATTAATGTGACTGCAATGAAAGGGAACTTTCCAACTCAATTACTTGGTACAAGTCTAGAGCATAGTTTCTGAAGCCAATGACTTTTTTTGGTAGTTTCTATCCCCACTGGCAGGAGCAGGACATCAACCCTCACTGCTCATAGAGGCTGCCAGGAGGGCAGGACTGGGGAGTACTCACCTCCACCTCTGAGCAATGGCACTGTAACTCCTCAAAACGAGCTTTGGAGCTGTTCTCAATGCTATTCTCAATATTGGCACTAGGAAATCCTGTTCCATGCACCAAAACTTTGCAGTGTAACAGAAGCCCAGCAAGGGAGCTCCACACTGCAGTCTTCGCTGTGGGTTCACACTAGATGTCCTTCATGCTACAAGCTCTGGGGGCTGGCTAAAACACTGCACTCATTTTCAAACTGTTTTCTGTAATACAAGACATTTGTTTTAATTTCTGCACTGAAGTGTTGAAGGTGATGTTGAAGACGCCACCTGGTACTCAGTTACCAGTGCTAAGCTGGTCCTTAGCTCCTGGAAAAGGATTAATTCCCCTGTAGGGCAGGGACTAGAAGCTAAATTAAACAAGCAAGTTAGCTTCTCACCAGTTCTGATTTTACAGCACAGGAACAGGCACATCAAAAAAGGACCAGGCAGGCACACGCCTGGGAGGGAGCAGGATGAAACATCCAGCTAACTTTCTGTAAGGCCCTAAAGAGAGGTGCCAGAAACAGTAACTGAGGAGCTGTGACCATGCTGCAGCTAAGGGTGTACGCCCACAAGTTCCCCTTACATCTCCCTTTCTGCTGAAAGCCACTGAACTTTACAATTCCTATACACAAGTACCAACCTACCTGGAAATGACAACTCAGATGTGCAGAACAGACAAAAGGGATCAGTAAATATTGCAGCCCTGTATTTGGACTGAGATATTAATTCCAATGAACATTCAAGACGAATTAAATACTTTAAAACCTTAGTGAGTACCTACATTAAGTTATGTCTGCTAAAGCCATCAAGTCTGCAAAACTTGCTTAGAAGAATCATAGCAGGGGAAGCTCTTGACACACTGATGTAATTTTTCATGTTTTGGAAAAAATAGGAAATTCCAGCAATCATTGAATCCAGTTTAAAAGCCTTTCTGAAAGATGTGCATTAGTCAAATATAAACCATTAAGTAAATACATGGAAAAACATAATGCCCTTGAAGAAATAAACAAGTGATATATACCATTTCAGACTAAACAAAATAGCTGTTCTCTCTTAGCCTTGCACTATGTTTGAAATCATTGGAAAGCAATTCTAAAGAAAAGATTGGATTATTGACTAAAATGGAAGAAAGTGTTCTTTCTCCCTACAACTCATGCCTGAATCAATGCAGAGTATCTTAAAGCCTGCCTACCATCTTGCTTTAATCCATTCCTGCTGATAGTGGAAAAGTGCTGTACAAAAGCCCGCGGTATCTGGTCACCAGGAAATCACTGCTCTGTACAAGGATCCCTCATTTGGATCACAAATCAGGCTGCCCCTCCCAGACAGCACTTGATGAGGCAGATGGGGAGATATCTGAGGATCCATGTACTCCCCCTGACCCTGGCAGTGAGGTGGATCCCCGTTGAAATAAGCTTGGCATGCACCAAGAGCCAATGCTCAAACAACACTGAATGTGGTACATTTCATCCCAACCTGACTCCAGATTCCAGTTGGCTCTCCTGCATTGTTGAGAAATCAGCTAAATGGTGGAGGCAATCAAAATGCCTTTGCTAGCTAGATACTTCACCTCCTGTGTGGGGAGGGAAAACAGCAGAGTAGAACTAGCTGACATCAGGAAAATTGAGAAGCTGTAATTCATACAGAATTGGCCCAGAAATAATCAGATTCCTAACCCCTTTATTTGTTCCTGGACTGGATCCATTCTGACCAGATAAACTCCTCCACAGTAGAATACACAGCTTTGCACATTGATGTAATGAAGTGATGGGTCACACTGGTGCTATCGTATCCAGGATTTATGAGGAGACATCATTGCCTGAGATCAGGAATTGGAGGGGGCAGAGATATTTCAGTTCAGCTCTGCAAACATGTCTGTAAGACATGTTTAAATGGGTGGGATGAAATCAGTCGAATTAAGGTGCTGTGCATGGGTGTATCTCCAGTGATCTCAGAGCGATTCCAGTGCACATCAGTACAGGATCTGACCGGTTAGGGATTAATGCATAAACTGGGTACGTCTATTATCAAAAGCAGGCACACCTCCTACAGGTAATTCAGAATATTTCCCCTCCTTTCCTCAATATAAAATGCTCAGTTCAACTACAAAAGCTGCCTTCCCTGCTGATCACCTCTTGTCTCTGTTCAGCATGTTACCTGCATTCTTCATTCAGCAGCAGCTGTGCAGAGTTGGTCAAACACTCCAAGTTGTTTGTCAAAGTTTGGCTAAGGCTTTTCATCTCCCTGCTTTCCTGTGAGGTGCCCAAACATAAGTCATCTCTGTTGGCTTTTGGAGCAGATTAATTCAGAGCACAGCTTCAGAACTGGCAGGTAATCAGTTAGCTGGAGTTTAAAGTGAAGTATTTTTCCCTAACAAGGGCAACCAAAAGGTGGCAAAGGTATTTCTGAATTAGCACATTTTAATATAGGTAATACATTTCCTAGAGCCACATCTCTAATGCCACCTCACGGGCATTCCTTCGCTAGGGGTGATCTGAAAAGCCACTGGAGGTGACAGAAAACTAATCAAAATGGAGGGTATGATTTATCACTTCTCAAATGCATGGGGGAATATTAAATTGTATCCTTAAGATTTCCATCCCTGAAGCACACTGCACCCTGGATCTATGGATACAGGAGAAAACCTCCCACTAACATCACTCCCGCTTATTCTCAACCTGTTAGATGTTACTGTAAGGGGTTGGCACCAAAGAGAAGCCATAGGCATCAAGAGCCAGGCCAGGGGTGCAGGGGCTCTTTGCAGCACTCCTCAGCCAACTGGTAGAGTAATACAGGAGAAAGGGCTGGTCTGACCACACACAGGTTTTGCCACACAGTGCAGGGGGAAAGAGAGCATACCTGCAACATCTTGGATCCCCGATCTATAGCCAGATAACAGGTAATAGGAGTCTTCCATAAAGATGAACTCCATGGAATTCTTTAACATTAATATCTGTCAAATAATTAGTTCTATACTGTGCTCCCAGGAAATAGGCTATTCATGTCAGCATAAAGAAGTACGAATGCCATTTGCAGATAGGAATGCCCGTTAACCCCCATCCTCAAAATGCTCATCTCTACAAGACAGGAGAGAGGGCAGCATGGGACCTGATCTCACTGCCAGTCAGTGGCAACCTGGGTCCTATTTTTCTTCAAGAGTTCTCACACCAAATTTATGCCCAATTATGCCCAAGTAGATGCACTGGTGGTTGAGTGAAATTAGATGGGTATGATCAGGATCGGTCTCCAGAGAAACAAAATGGTGTAGGCACAGTTATTTATCACAACTACTTTGTTTTTCTGGGAGGGGGGAAAAAAGGAAAGATTTGAGTTATAGCTATTTGATGGGTAACATTGCAGTAGACAGATTAGTCCCTGTAATCCACTGGCACCATCAGCAGAGAAGTAAATCAAACATGTTTTTATTCATCTTGTATATCTATTAATACAATCCATTGCAATGGTTATTCAATATTTATGTTGTCTGCTTGAATTAATGCATATTTCATTATCTTTTCAAAAGTAGGATAGTTGAAATAGTGCAGCATTGCTTTTTATTTGACAGAGCTTTAATCTTTTGCTCATCATGCTTTTACCTGAACTGTTGTTTGAAAAAAATGAATAAATGAGGTTTTTGCAAGATAAGGATTTCCCATATTAGAATTCAGCTGGTCATGGTATCATGATAGCTCTGACACTTCTAATAAATAATAAGAGTGTGAAGATCTGTTTTTTTTACTGCCTGTATTACTTTGAATGAATAGCATCCACCATACTGAACAACATTTAAAAGTGCTCATACTGTAGCCAAAAGAGTCAAATTCCACCCTTTCAGAAGATAATCAACTGCAGAGGTAAGGAAAGACTTTCCAGTCTACTTACAAGAGTAAACATCGTTTGTGGCTCATCTCAGCCAGTCATATCTACCATGGTACTCTCAATTTGGTACAAAACATCACAGAGAAAAATAGATCAGATTTCTCTAAATCATTAGAATATGCCTGCTGCCTCACTCCAGCCTTTTGTCGTTTGACTCACACTGAGTTTCCCAACCCAGCATCTTGTTCCATTTGGTAGGGAAGAACCAGCTGAAAGTTAGACTGGAGGAGAAAATCTGCAAACATAGACCTTGAGAGACAATCATCTGCCCCCTTGTAGGTGCCCACAACCTCCAGGGTGTGGGTGAAAAGAGGTTTGCAACTATGGTGGCTGAAAAACCTTGCTCCTGAAACAGCCTTGTCATATACTTAAGTCTGGATCCAGGTCTAGGAAGACAAAAGAGACATCAAGAAGACATCAGGAAGGTTCAGGAAGATATCATCATGATCCACAATGCGTGCTTCAGAATCAGTATGGATTTTGCACCACTCTTATTTCATGTAAGAGGTTTCAAATGAAGCACTTAGAATGAACTTAACTGAAAATAGAAACAGAAGACAGCTCTTATTGCTGTTGTGCCATAATCCATGCTACCCCAAACCATCCTCTGAGGCAAGAAACTGAAAAACCCCATCAAGGAAACAGCTCCATAAAACAGAAAAATAAAGTATAAACAGAAAAATAAAACCAGATGCCAACGTGTACCCAAAGGAACTATTAAAAGTAAAATGTCTGTCAGTATAGGATGCTCCATTGCACACATCTGGTGCTCTCAGCAATACAGAACATTTCTTTAATTGCTACACCTGAGACCAAGAAATAAACCTAGGGACTGATCTCAGTGTATATTGAGACAGGTGGAGATGAGTAGCAGCATGAGGATTTCATTTGTCAATAATCAAGCAGTTATACATTACTGCATTAAACAGATATGGTCAGGATACAGCCATGTGTCTATAATTTTATGTCTGTTTTGTAATTCCTTCTGGTGCCAGAATTTGAGAGATAACTGTGATAAGCCTCCCATTTGGTATATATCATCCAATATTTTTTGCACAATCCAAGATGTCAGTACAACAACGTTCAGTAGAAAAGGCAATGGACTAGAAGTCAAGGGAGCTGGGCTGACTCCAGACTGCCTGCCCTGATTTTGGCTGGGATGGAGTTACTTTTCTTTCTTAGTAGCTGGTACAGTGCTGTGTTTCAGATTTAGTATGAGAATAATGTTGATAACACACCAATGTTTTAGCTGTTGCTAAGTAGTGCTTACCCTAAGCCAAGGACTTTTCAGTTTTCCCATGCTCTGCCAATGAGGATGGGCACAAGAAACCAGGAGGGAGCACAGCCAGGAAAGTATCCCTCTGAACTGGCCAAAGGAGCTGGCCAGGAGCCACTGATCACTGTTTGGGAATGGGTTGGGCATCAGTCAGTGGGTGGTGAGCAACGGCATTGCGCATCTCTTGTCTTTCTTGCATTTTTTCCTCTCTCTTTTTCCTTTTACTGTGTTTTACTGACTTTGAATTATTAAACAGTTTCTCTCATCCTGTAGGTTTTGCCTCTTTCCAATTCTATTCCCTATCGCACTGGGAGGTGATAGGAGTGAGTGAGTGGCTGTATAGCCAGCTTTAATTGCTGGCTGGTGTTAAACCATGACAATGCCACTTCTTCTCATGGGGTTGTTGCACATAACTGAACTTTTCTGTTCCTTTTTTATTTAATCAGGATGTAAGTACCAGCTACATGTTTAAACAGCACCTTGCATAATGGATCCTTATTCTCTCCTGGGGCCTTAGAAATGTGCAACTTGTCCACTGAAATTCATAACAGATCTCTCTACACAGCAAATACAGTGAAGCCAATGTACTGATTGAGAGAAAAGGTTTCAAAACCAGGCACAAGGCAACAAAGGAGATAACTACCACTACTCTGAGAAGCTGCTTGATATTTCTAAACTGGAAAATGAATTATTGGTCCTCTTCTATCGCTCAGCATCTCTATTACCTTCACCTCTCAATAAGATCATAGAATCATAGAATAGTTAGGGCTGGAAAGGACCTTAAGATCATCTAGTTCCAACCCCCCTGCCATGGGCAGGGACACCTCACACTAAACCATATCACCCAAGGCCTCCTCCAACCTGGTCTTGAACACTGCCAGGGATAGAGCATTCACAGCCTCCCTGGGCAACCCATTCCAGTGCCTCATCACCCTAACAGGAAAGAATTTCCTCCTCATATCCAATCATCTAAACTTCTCTTGTTTAAGTTTTAACCCATTACCCCTTGGCCTATCACTCCAGTCCATAATGAAGAGTCCCTCCCAGCATCCCTATTGCCCCCCTTCAGATACTGGAAGGCTGCTATGAGGTCTCCATGCAGCCTTCTCTTCTCCAGGCTGAACAGCCCCAACTTTCTCAGCCTGTCTTCATACAGGAGGTGCTCCAGTCCCCTGATCATCCTCGTGGCCT
The DNA here is from genome assembly GCF_034315485.1 of Pezoporus occidentalis. Classification (NCBI taxonomy): domain Eukaryota; kingdom Metazoa; phylum Chordata; class Aves; order Psittaciformes; family Psittacidae; genus Pezoporus; species Pezoporus occidentalis. The sequence goes on from NW_026915483.1 coordinate 2,473,152, forward strand.
CCTCTGGACTTGTTCCCACAGTTCCATGTCCTTTTTATGTTGCGGACACCAGAACTGCACACAATACTCCAGGTGAGGTCTCACAAGAGCAGAGTAGAGGGGCAGGATCACCTCCTTTGACCTGCTGGTCACGTTCCTTTTGATGCAGCCCAGGATACCGTTGGCTTTCTGGGCTGCAAGCGCACACTGAAGCCGGCTCATGTTCATTTTCTCATCAACCAACACCCCCAAGTCTTTCTCTGCAGGGCTGCTCTGAATCTCTTCTCTGCCCAACCTGTAGCTGTGCCTGGGATTGCTCCGGCCCAGGTGTAGGACCTTGCACTTGTCATGGTTAAACTTCATGAGGTTGGCATCAGCCCACAAGTGTGTCGAGGTCCCTCTGGATGGCATTCCTTCCCTCCAGGGTATCAACCAAACCACACAGCTTGGTGTCATCGGCAAACTTGCTGAGGGCGCACTCAATCCCACTGTCCATGTCAGCAACAAAGATGTTGAACAAGACCGGTCCCAACACCAATCCCTGAGGGACACCACTCGTTACTGGTCTCCAGCCGGACATTGAGCCATTGACCACAACTCTTTGTGTGCGGCCATCCAGCCAGTTCTTTATCCACCGAGTGGTCCATCCATCAAATTGATGTCTCTCCAATTTAGAGACAAGGATGTCGTGTGGGACAGTGTCGAACACTCTGCACAAGTCCAGGTAGATGACATCAACTGCTCTACCCCTGTCCATCAGTTCTGTAGCCCCATCATAGAAGGCCACCAAATTGGTCAGGCAGGATTTCCCCTTAGTGAAGCCACGCTGGCTGTCACCAAGCACCTTGTTGATTTTCATGTGCCTTCCAGGAGAACCTGCTCCAAGATTCTGCCAGGCACAGAGGTGAGACTGACTGGTCTGATGGCAAGAGGTTCCTCAACTTTACCTTTTTTTAAGTGGTGTGAGTCCATACAAAAAGTACTTTAATATTACTGTTAAAATGTTCACATCCTCATTAGAAAAGATATGATTGGCTCTGAACCCAAGCTGAATATTCTGAAACAGATTTTAATAATTTCTCTGAGTAACACCAAGGTTCATCTTCTCATGACTCAATTTGCTATAGCTTGTCCTTTTGTGAACAATAGCACGTCATCTCCCATTGCCAGCTATTATTACCTATACATTTTTCAGCTGTATTTTGTGTTAACCTGGTGACCTACTACTCCATTTACCCCAATTTTGAGTTCTCATCTCTGTCATTACCCAAATCAAGAATGACATCTCTTGAACTATGGTGACTGCCTTAGAGTTCCCTCATCCTCTGCAAAATGAAAAATGTAGTCATTCATTGCCTTACAGCACATTTAAGGTCTGGAAAAGATATTAGGTTCCCAAGTCTCATCTTTCAGGTTGGTACTCAGGTACATGCTCAAAGGTAATCACATTCTTAGGGCATACCAATACTAAGCACATGATTCAGACATCTCCTTAAAAGAGTCACTAGGTTTGAGCAAACCTGAGGCAGTTCAAATAGTCTCTTTTCCACCCAATTTGCCCTGCTTTGATGTGAATTATTAAGAAGAAATACTTGAACTAAAAAGGAGACTGGACATTTATTTAAGTGGCAGATATATTCCCAGCTATGATGGCCCATTGCTCTGATTAATAGCAGTGCAGCCAGAGAAGAGAATTGTGGGAAGTGTTCAGCAATCAAAACCATCACTCCTGTCTGTTGTGATCTGACTGCAGTTTTTGGCAAGTGTGGGCATCAGTTTCCTGATTTCATTTTTTATAGAGCACAAGCAGAACAGAGGACCAACAGCTCAGTTCCTGAAGACCAGTGGCTCATTTTATCTACATCTGCTGGATGCCTATCCCTCTGGAGCAATGCTCTGCAGACCTTACCAGGTTTGTGTAAGCAATATCAAAAAATCTTACCTAAAGTTATAAAATCAGGGCCAAGCCCACGTCTTGCTGAGCACTCCCTTTTGACATTCACAGAAACTGAAGACATTTTGAATGCTGATCTGGTTTGCAAGGAGTGTAACGCTTTTTTAATACAGCTTCAATTTTCACCCTGAAAAAGACCCAATCATCTTAAAATGTGTTCTTCTGCTGACTGAGAATAAACAAATAAATAGATCAGGTTGGACGAGGCCTTGGGTGAGATGGTTTAGTGTGAGGTATCCCTGATCATGGCAGGGGGGTTGGAACTAGATGATCTTAAGGTGCTTTCCAACCCTAACTATTCTATGATTTGATTCTATGTTTCGATTCTATAATATCAGAATAGGCTAAAAAAACTAAACAACCCACCCACAACTCCCAAAACCCCAAACGGCTGCTATTCTGGTCCTGAAATATTTTCTTGTGATGCCATTCTTACACAACAATATAGTTTCATGCTGTATTATAGATGCATAGATAAAACATTGAGTATATATATACTATGCAATTAAACCAAAAGTTAATAAAGAATGCATATACATTGATGTTACCAAACAACAACTAAGTGAAATATTTCCTCTTTCCTTCTGAATTGTTTGACTTCCAGACAACATTTCTTTTTCTCCCTAATGAAAGAGTCCCCTATACAAAGTTTTGTGACAAGTTCAATGACACAGTAATTATTTCTTTCCTGTTTAGAAATATCTTGAGTAGCATGCAGTTGAATTTCAGGCTGCAAATGCCTCTTCATTGTGCAACAGCTTTTTTCCACAGTGTTACGTTAAACTTATTAAAGGCTTTGTTTTCAATTTCATTTAAAATTGATTTCCTGAAGCTGAAAAACCCTGGAGTTTTCTCTTGGCCTTCCTTTTGTTACCACTTCCCATGTAATGATCCAGTAATGATTCACAATTTTGTGTTTCCAGCTTCAGACTTCTTTATGTAATTGCCTAATTTCTTATGAGAAAGGCAGATAAAGAAATACTTGAAGAGGCTCGTACGTAACTGACAAGGACCACAAAACTGCAGTTATTTTTAATTTATATCTAAACTGTTTTGTTGTACTAGCAGAAAGAATGTGTTTGTATAGTCTTTTAGTGCAGTTTGGGCCAGTCATCACCCAGTATCCAGCATGAACTTGCATAGACCTCAAGTTGTTTTTCTGCTTACTATTACTGCAATGTATTGTATTCTTCTGGAGAACCTGCAATGGAGTAATAAATTGCATGACTTTGTGTACTCCCCCCTTTTTGATTTGACTCTAGCCAGTCTTACCAAGAAGGTCTTACAGATTATTGATTATTTGATCATTTGATTATAAAATCATTTGATTAAATAATAATTATTTGATTAAATAATAAATTGCATGACTTTGTATACTCCCCCCTTTTTGATTTGACTCTAGCCAGTCTTACCAAGAAGGTCTTACAGATTACATGGTTTCTTGGCTTCACTGTGCAAGATGAGCCAGAGTTCACTCTTCTCCAGATTTCAGCCACTTTGGGGTTTCACTTGAGAGATGGGGTTTTAGTTTTTTTTGTTTGGTTGGGGTTTTTTGTTTGTTTGGGTTTTTTTTTGGTTTGTTTCTTTTTTTTTTAATGCAGTCCTGAAAAATAGTTGAAGAAAAAAAGCTCTGAAAACATGAACTTGCAATATTTTTTCACCCCACCATCTAGCTCTGAGAGGTAATATGGGTTAGCTGATACACACTTCTCCCCGCACCATACTGCTAACACTATGAATGTTACAGCTGGTGGTGCTTATGCTAAGGCAGTTAATGAGGAAAGCCAATTGTAAAAATCAGAATAAAACCCTGCACTTGTCAACTGGGAAAAGACAAACATTAGAAAAGGTACAGGCAAAAAAAGGTATTCAAAAAAGGAGAATGAAGCTATCATAGCTAGAAATATCCACAAATAGTATCATACACTGACCTTGTGCAATGATGCCTTGTTTACATGGTTTGTATTGTATTGTTAGTTACCTCCCATATGAAGACAGGCTGAGAAAGTTGGGGCTGTTCACCCTGGAGAAGAGAAGGCTGCGTGGAGACCTCATAGCAGCCTTCCAGTATGTGAAGGGGTCCTATAGGGATGCTGGGGAGGGACTCTTCATTAGAGACTGTAGTGATAGGACAAGGGGTAACGGGTTAAAACTTAAACGGGGGAAGTTTAGATTGGATATAAGGAGGAAATTCTTTCCTGTTAGGGTGGTGAGGCACTGCAATGGATTGCCTACGGAGGTTGTGAATGCTCCATCCCTGGCAGTGCTCAAGACCAGGTTGGATGAAGCCTTGGGTGATATGGTTTAGTGTGAGGTGTCCCTGCCCATGGCAGGGGGGTTGGAACGAGATGATCTTAAGGTCCTTTCCAACCCTAACTATTCTTATGATTTCCTGAACAAAGGCTGAAGTAAAGATTTATGAGAATATTGAAAAATAAGGTGAGGAGGTTGAGAGAGGAAAGACCACAAGTACAGAATGAGTTCTGTTGAGTTTAGCTGGGTGGCTACAGACCTCTCGGGTTTGTTCTTTGGCTAAAACTTCAGACCTTGTGAAAGGAATTAAATTTCAAAAAAACCCACCAACATTTTGGTCACAGCAGCTGGGTAAATCTGGATGAGGTATCACACAAGTGGTAAGACTTGGGATTTTAGATTCAGCCCAGTCTTTGCTACTACATCTACAGAGCTTTGCTTTGCAAACAGTGATAACCACACAAAAATGAAGGATGTACTGGAGAGAATGGTCCTACCTATTACCTACACACACCTTTGCAGAGGTGAAGTGATGTGCACCTTTTCCAGCAGAACCCAATGGGTTATATGGCTCTGGGAGCATCCCCTTTGCTTCCTCACAGAAAGAAGAGGTACTGGAGCTATGGTTAAAATCCACCCTAACACCACAGAGATAGGGCTTGTTCTCATACATGTAGTGCCATGCTATTTATTTATTTGATTAAAACTAATTCTCAAGCACTTGACATTCCTCTCTGAGAATCACTGGTTTGGCAAAAGTTAAGTGAGAGATAAAAACCCAGAAGCTATTCCCCTCCCAGAAGCTATTCTAATCTGGAAACAAAAGAGGATGCTGAGCAAGTTAAAACATATGAATTAATAGGTGCTAATGTGAATTAGTACATATACAGAGAAGAGTAGAATAAAAGGAGAGGTGATAAGCATGAATCACTCTAAGAAAGGAGTTTACACACACTGCTTAGTTTTCTACTTAATCCTAAATTACCAGTGTTTTGCAAATACAGGCATGCCTACCCATATAATGCAGGGGTCTGCTGAAGATCCCCAAGCCAGACATAAGAGCCAATTAGTATATCTACACAGTGCAATGCTGCACCACAGAGACAAAGCAGTTCAGGTCCCAGAAACAGCATCACCTTATAGGAACGTCTTGCTTGGATACAGCAGTGGGCCCAGAGCCACAACACCTAAGCCAGAATTTACATCAGCTACCTTTACATGAAGCAGCACAGTATGGGATGGAGACCAGGTAACGGCTGTATGAAGAGCACAAGCACAATACATAGAAAAACATAGAAAAACATCATCACATTAGGCCACCTTGATGTTTCCAAAGCTGATTTACAAAGCAAAGCTTTTGGAGATCACATTTGTAATATCTGGATGGACTATTTTGTGCTGGCTCACAGCTTGGTATCGTCTCAAATGCTACCCTAGGGAATAGTAACCCCATGGAAGATGTGCCACTGGTCAACAGTTGGACCTTAGATTCACATTTGTCTTACAAAAAAAGTACAGCAGAAGCAAATTCAGAGTGTGTGGTTACAAATGGGCAGTGAGAGAGTATATAACACTGTAGATGTCAACAAAAGTCCAGATCAGACTAACTCCAAACATGCTGCCTCCCAGCCCAACAGCTTCACCATTCACCAGGACCGCACCAGTAACAGTCAGCAAATGCAAGTGAGGAGACCACAGACTCAGCAGAGCCAGTACCTGCCTTTCTATTCAGTAACAGTTTCTACTGCTCTCCTTGGGAATGTGGCAGAAGGAGGCTCAGGTAACATCAGGAGTTTCTGCCATGCTGTCCAGTAGTTCGGTTCGTGTGTATCTCATGAATAGCCTTGGCTTTAGTGTATGGTACTGAGTGAAGATACCGGCATGTGCCTCCCCAAAGGAGGGTCCCTGGGGCTGATCATACTGCAGCCTTCAGGAATCCCTAAAGGACACGAAGTCCCTGAGAAAAAGGAACAGAGCTCACAGCCTTTTCCACTTAAAAATAAATCAGTTAAATCAGAGGAAGCGGGGCAGGTGGCTCGTTTCCCAAGCACCGCTGATTGCAGGGCGAGCCCAAGCACTGATTCACCAGCAGACCCAGGCCATTGTCCCAGCCCGCCTGCGCACAGGAAGGAGTTTCTGGTCCCAGCATCCCGCCAGCCACCGCCCCAGCACATTATTGCACCCTGTTATGGAGCAAGGCACCCAAAACCTCGGCAGGACTTACAGATGCAAGCACAAAGCCAAGATTTTTCCCCACCTTGTTTTCCTCTCCTGATGTTTGACCACCTGCCTGCTACACTGGAAAAGCATTGTGTGCTGCTACTTTAAATAGGCTCCAAATACACACAGGAAGCAAAATATAAATAATTGTAACGTGCACTTAGTACACATGAGAAATCATTGATATTTTCCTCTTCTGTGGTTCTGGTTAAAAGAGCAAGCATCAAATCAGGCAGACAGACCACTTCACATCCCTGGAATGTGCTCATCTAGAAAGCCATGCCAGGGGACACTGTGAGCAGGAAAGCAGTGATTTACAAGTAAATCCCTCCTCCCAGTCTGAGAAACATTTTATGACCTCGTAGGTGTTTCTTCAAAAGACCTTTCCCCTTCCATCAGTCTTGCTCTCCCTGTTCTCTGTGACAGCAGCTAACGAATTGGGATGACAACATGGGTTGATGAGACTGAACCTCCCAGCCGGGCTTGCCTCTCTGTTTGACACTGCGATGAAACTACTGCCCCACTTCTGGCATCCCAATATGAGGCCAAGGAACAATCTGCATTGCCGTAAATCCAGGCTTTCCCAGCAAGATCAAGGAGGGCAGCTGTGGGAGGCCTCTATGGAGGCAGGGGAAGCTGTAACAAACGTGAAAATTAACAGGATTCATGTTTACATTTGGTATGTCTACACATATGGGCACAGGCATCCCACCAGATGTGAACTGCTTGCAGATGGGAAGTCCCCTTTTACTTGCATCACTGAATCGGAGTTAAGCTGCCACAGCTCCCAGCCTGGGCTGCTTCACATCCAGATGGAGGTGAAAAAGCAAGTGTTTGCACCTGTTCTTGTGGACATATAGCCAGAGATTTTGTTGACCGTGTCAAAAATGAAGCCTCTAACGTGGATTCAATGAAAAATATGACGGGCAAAACTCTGCCCCCACACGCTTGTAGAACTCAGTAGAATGAGATGTGTTCATCCTGTCAGTTCAGGATGTCACACGTCGTTTTCTAGTAGCTGGTCTAAATGCGGGATGAGCACTTCTTGCTCTTGCCTAATAGCATTACCTCCCCTGCCTGGAAAAGGCTCATCCTTGTGTACTGAGCACCATGCACCAAAACACCAGGGGAATGCTCGCTCAGATGCACTATTACTCCTTCTTTGGAGGGAAGCCATCGGTAGCAGTTTAACTGCTTTTTTACCACAGACCAAACAGTTTCCAAATGAGCCCTCCAGTGAAAAAGTGACATTTGTCAAATTGGTTCATAAACTGAGAAGAAAGATTGCAATTCCCCTTAGCTTTCTGGTACTCAATGTAACTATGCCAATTAAAGACACCAGCAGAATAGGGTTCCTTTTCCACTCTTTCTGGCTGACAACTGAGACTAGAATAATTTAAGCAACTACTCAAAGCTTGGAGCTTATGAGTGAAAACTGAGCACACTAGAACAGAAAAAATGTGGGTTTCCCCTTACTGTTTTTTCATAATATTCCCCAGAAAAATTCCTAAACTGATGACAGCACAATCTACTTTTTTAGTTATGGCCTTACATTTACTATCTGCTGTAAATGCAAAAGGGGAGGGAAAGGTTCAGATTTGTTTAATAGCCGTCAAAATTAAATACATCACTGGGCAGCCACACGCAGAAACAGTCCCAGGCTTTCATCAGTTTCTCTCTTGTGGAGGATTAATAATCTCTCATATAGGAGTTACTGTCTTTTTAGCTCTGTCTTATTAAGAAAAAAAGAAACATTGAACTTCTGTACTGTGTGCTTTGACAGCTCGGGCAGTGTGCAGAGCTTTTTATCTGGTTTTAAATAGTGGATATTCACCCTACATTCAGGGAAGAAATAATAAATCCTTACCTGGAAATCACCTTCTCTGCAATTACCTGATAAGATGTCAAATGAAGCAAGGCTTCATTACCTCTTTGAAGAAGATTTTCATGTGAAAATAGCTCTCCTCACAGGGGGTTGCCAACTTTGTTATTGATGGCTATTTCCTCACATTCTTTTCTTTTGACTGTTGCACAATTACTACTCCAGTGGAGCAAGTCTTGCCCAAGGGAGAAGAGCTGCTGGATAAAAGGAGGTGGCTGGGACAGCAGTGGTGTGCAGTCAGGCTATCCGTTACCCACCAGGTCTACCCAAGAACAATAACAGGAGAACTCGCAGAGTGCAATCAAGTGCATTCTTCTCCAGGGTGATTAAAGAAATATTCAATTTGATGCAACTGAGGTACAAAAGCTTTCTGTATCCTTCTTCTGCCAAGCATGGAAGAATGCCCAGCTTTAAATTATTTACAAGAACTCTCGTATGCCAAAGGCATATCATTTACTTGGAATCCAGGCAGCTTCATGCAATCACTGCTTACGCATAACTACAAAAGTAAGCGGAGGGAGAGAATCTAAATGGAGTCAGCTTATCAGACATCAAGTTTATTCTACTTCTCCCAGTAAAAACACCTATGGATGTTTGCTAGGAATCTCTTTTTCTCTACTAATATGACAGATCTGAAAAGTAATAACAATAATAAAGTCTTAATTCTGGCTTTGTAACTGCACCCATTTTAAAATCTGCAAATATGATAAAATCCATATAAAGGCACTTGTAACTAAACAAGACAAGGTAAAAGTAGCAATAGTTTAAGAAATTCAAGCAAGTTGTGAGTTTGCTTTCCTTTACTTGCTTCTCTCAGGCTTCTGCTCCCCAAAATCTCTAGTAATGGTATAAATCACATCTCTCTTCAAAGCATTGCTAAACATCCAAGAGGAGAAAATAATATTGCATATCACTTAACATCAGCTGTGCCCTAACATATTCAAAATCAATTATGTTTCACATCATGCAGTCTCAATTTTTAGCAGTTATTTGTGGTGCTAATTTGAGTTGCCCTAGATAATTAGAGGATCTGTATCTCCACCATTATAACAAAAATTACTTTTGTCGGACTTGCACAGAGGTAATAACGGCATTACAATCACAATGATTTTAACAAAGGCCAGATTGTGTCTAGCTCTAATACTCCAAATCTTTAATGACTTTATCCCACAATATCCACAGAAGATAATTAAGCACCTTTTTCCCCATTTTCTATCAGTGCGGAACTGAAGTTCAGCAGTGACACAGTTTAGACGCTCCAAGACATAAGCATCCTGCTTACCTCTACTTTTGACACAAATACTGGGATGATAAAAACAGAACAACATGGATGGGGACATAGAAAAGAGCTCAGACTCCTCCTGGAGGCCTGGGCTCCTGACACCATTATATCTGCGAGCCGGCCTCTCTCTTAATGGACTACAATGTTTCTAGAGCCAACCTAGCTTTATCAGGGAAGATTCACAGATACAAACCTTAACTAAGCTGTAAAACATGGCGATGGGGAAAAATAAAGAGACTACTGGAGATCTGCCTGCAGCAAGGGAAGGAAGTTGCCTGAGGAGAGTTATTGTTTCAGAATTGTTTGATGAAATAATAAACAAAATACTGCACTAGTAATTTCTGTAGATCCGTGATGCCTTGCAAAGCAGAGGAGTACGAGTACTCCCTGCCCAGAAAGGACTTCCTGCATAGTTTCAATCTGAAGAAACATGCACTCATTTATCAATGACAAAAAGTTAGAAGGCAATTTCTTAGCCTTAGTGCTTTCTCTTGAGCAGAAATCATCCCATCAACATTTAAGATGCGTAAGGGAGACTCAAATGATTTTAACACTCGGGCTTCTTTAAACTGAATTAAAACTGCTCTGAACCAATATTGCAAAGGACAAAGTTCAAGGCTTTATTCATATAATACAAGGATGTAATGCAATAACCGTCTGTTTGAGACACGTAAGTAACAGATCAGGGACAAAGCTGCAGACAGGATGTCAGCAGTACACACAGGGAATTAGCCATGCAACTCCTTCACATTAATTACAGATACGCACATCCGAATCACCATACAGCATGAGGAAAATGTACCAAGCAATAACTGTGATTCATACTTTACCATTAACAATGCAGCAAAAGGTTAAAGCGGATGGTGCTCTTCCGGCACCATTAGGCAACCACAGTTGCGTGTTCTTCCTATGTCCAATCTGAAATGAAACATCAGCCATGGAACAACATACTAGGAAGTAATTCTTATAACATCCTGAAAGTGCCTTTTTTTATAAAGTTGCTATATAAAAATAAGTATTCTCATATGAATTGTCAGGCACCAATATAGTATTTTTCTACAGAACTCTAACAAAAAGCAAATATTGTTATACCTTGCAAGATCCTGTTATACCTTGAAAGATACAAAAGCACATTCTGTATCATATCTGTCAGGGACAAAGAGCTATTTATATGATCAGAAAGACCTTGAAAAGTTCAATTTCTAAATCTTGTCTTTGTGCAAAGTACGTTATTGGCATGGGGCATGATCTGCAACTCTACTCCCAGTCAAGTATGTCTTGGAGCTCACCATACATGTTTTGGGTAGACAAGTACATCTTAGTTTTGTGCCAAACATTCTTTTTCTATGTTTTTGTCCAAAAAACTAAACACTGTTTCAGCAACAATAATGCAGAAAAAAAGAAAAATTTTTCACTTCCCTTATATATCAAAAAATACATAGAGAGAGAAAATTACTCATCCAGACTGATTGCACACTTAAATATTTTTGTGCAATTGTTCTTGACATCAGCAGGGCTGATTTGCACACCAAAGGCTGAACTTGAACACTGAAAACCCAAGCAACTGGATTCAGTCAGAGAACAAAGAGCTATTTCCAAGAGTCAACAACTCTTGTAAAGCTCCTTATGTGTATGAGGTCTGCATGATACTGGTTCTCTCAAAGCGAGATGTTCGTGAAGTAACAAAAATAATCATTCAAAGCATCAAAAAGGAGCACACATATTTGAAATTACACACATATGATTGAAATGTCACTGACAACATAGAAATGTAATTGGTTTGGTTGGGTCTGCTGTAAGTGCTGTATTTTCTTTTTTGACTTGCCAGTTTTGTGCAAGACTGTCCGAAAGACAAAAATACATCTTATTGTGACAGAACGCACCTAAGGCATTACTGCATTATTCTAAGAGCTTCTTGACATTTGGCTTTGTCCTCATGACATCTGTAGCTAATACAAAATTGAAGCCCTTATCAAGGGCTTTAAGGTAAAGTTTACCAGCATTAACTGCAAGGCAGCCTTTCTCAAATGTTTTCCATACACTTTCTGTACTAGATTTGGAAAATGAAGCTCTCCATGTAGTTTCTAACTAATGGAAAAGATCCACCAAAGCTCTTCTGGTAACCAGGTGTACCCTGTTTTTCCAGGAGTAGCGCTCCACTGGCAGAGAACAATGACTGATGTTCTTTACCTCAAATGAACTGGACCCTGTAGGCTAGGAGAAAAGTGAGCCAAGAATCTGCTCTTCAGCTGAATTGTTTTACAGGTGAAATCTCCAATTATGGCTCATGTTCAGCCATGGAGGCTTGAAGGAGGCTGTGCTTGGAATAAGAACTCTGACTATTTTTTTCTGCAGAAGGATACAGGTCAAATACACACTTTGTAGGCTTTGCCCAACTTGCAGCACAAGAGGGTCCTTCTCTCATACAGGTCCCCTCTCTCTATATCCAAAAGTGCTACAGCTACCTCTTGTCGGTACTGGTGATTCACAGCTAGTGATGATGGAAATGAGGGAAAGCTTTCTGCTCCCTTTTCTTGCCCTCATAACCAAAAACCAGAAAACAGTAAGGGTATCATTCACTCATGTCTCTATAGCATAGTATTTGATAAATAAATCTCAGTATATAAATTCAGATACTTTTTAAAAATGACTCTTGGAATTAAACACAAAGCTGATATCTTCGGAATTGAAAGATGCTGGTTTACCTTTTATGCTTTATCAGTTTTTGCTAAGCTGACAACACATCTCCAAGTTACCAAATGAACTATAAAGTTTTTGGTCACTGCTACTATTTCATTAGATTCACCTCAATGCAGCTTTGAGATGTAAAGGCCTTAAATTATGTCACAGAAGTTGATTAACACAGAAGTTGTAAAACTTCTGTGTTAAGAATAGTCATCATTTTAAACTACAGCTCAGCTCCTCAGGGTGGGAACATGTTCAGCTTACTGAGTTTTTGGAAGCTGAAGATGCAGAGCGTGCAGTAGAAGCTGACTAGCACCCAATAAGATTTGTCCCTTAACTTCTGTGGTCTTCTGTCTCAGCTTGCTTGAGACAGTCTCTCGAACACTAGTTCTACCCTTAAGTTACTATCTTTTACTCTCTGCTCATGTGGACTGAAGTTCTACAGTATAAAATGCTTTTGATTTAGTCTCTGCTGAGAATTAAGCAGCTTTTTGTAGAGGTAAAACTCGTAACTACAAACCATTCTTTAGGCAGCTTTTCCAGACCTCTGGAGGTCCAGGCTGCCCTGAGTCCTGCAATGCACTAACTCATGCTCAAGAAAAGCGCCCTACAGCGTAGAGTAACATAAAAGGTGAAGCCTTTCTAAAAGAGAACACACTGCTCTAAGTTTGGTTCCTCTAAATAAAATAGGGAGGTAAAGCACAGGTTTGTGACCATGCTTTGGAAGGCATTTCAGCCAGTTTTCCATCTGTAAATGTGAGCCATCACACAGATTTTAAACAAGCAAGTTTAATGAGCTTGGTGACATTGCTACACATGTAAATGATGCCTCAAGAGGCAAAAAATTAAATGTAATGGCTGGTCTGGGATTGGCGGACTTGCTGTGAGCCTGTGCTTAAGCAAAAAAAGGGAGATGAGAAGAAAGTGAATGCATGGAAACACACAGCCTCGAAGAGAAGGAGATATAAAAGGAAAAAGCAAAGTGAAAGGGTCTTTAATCATTGCTTAACACTAAAATAGCCAGACTTTTCACATATGACAGATTTAAACACAACATGGACAGAGAAAATCATTATTGCAGCTCCACAGAGTGAAACCCAGTCCCAAAATACAACTTGCCTAAGAAGTGGGAAACCTCAGTGACTGGACATTCCCTAACCCAATGCCCATCTTGTGCATTTTGATGTTTCCCAGTGTAGGACTTCTGCCTGCGTGATGGCAAGCACAAAGATCCTTGTGTTTGCTTTGGGCCTCTGGCTACTATTGTAATAGACAATAACAAATATTGCTCACATTCCTTCAGCAGTACACAGCAAATCTAAAATGAACTGCAACAATCTGGACTGAAGGCTCAACAATTACCCCATCCTCCTTGAACAGCCATTACAAAGGAAGAAACAGAAGTGAGAGCAGAAGGCAATGACAGAAGGAAGAAGGGAACAGACCATGTCACATGGACCAATCTCCACAGGAAGCCTGCTGTTGCCCCCAGGCTGAAACAGAAGGGAGGTCATAAGAAACAACCAACAAAGAACACAAATCAGACCACATTGAGAAGCTCATTCCTGGAGAATATGGACAGATGCAGTAAAATTAAGTAGAAAGTAAGTGACACCTTTTTTTCTACACAAGAAAATAGACACATCTTGCTTAAATGAACACATCAGCTGAACTTCTGGTTTTGTTACAATAGGAAATCTCATTGAATGCAATGTGCAAATAATACAAGAGTTTATTGGCAGGGAGGAGAAAAAGCCTCTGCATTCTATGGGTATTTTATCACTGCCTGCTTTTGAATTGCAAACCAGTGACCTCAAGGGTATTTAGAGCAAAACCATTGTAAGAGGCATTCATGTTATCCAATGCCTTAGAAGAACAGGGAAAACTCCTTCTGAAATGTCTCTAAGGAAGCTGCTGCAAGCAGGCACACGGCTGCTTGGAGGCCATCAGAAATGGGAGTAACATGTCCATGCTGAGACATTGAGAGATCATAGCCAGATACCCCAAAGCTGCATTTGCATTCTTCAGCTTCTAAGTGACAGATGTGGAGAAGAAACTTTTACTTGGAAGTATGGGATGTGCAATTGTACTCTCCTGGAGTAACCATTCATGAAACAAAGATTCTGCTCTTAACAAGGGCAAAATCCAGTTCTTTCTGAAACCAGATTCATAAATCCTATAGACTTTTCTTCAATTTCAGCAAGTAACACAACCCTACAGCATGAAAATCAGAGCTGTGTAGATATGGCGCATGAAGGGAGGAGAGCTGTTTTGAGTGTTGCCATTCTCTGAAGGACATGCTGATCTTTCTAGAACTGGAGTTTTTTTGAAGTTGTGCTAATTTAGACTTTTCTCGTTCCTGTTCCCAGCTCCTCTGAAACCTATTTAGCCATGATTTTGGTTAGAGCAATTATAGGTACTAGAGTGTTGCTCTTTCTCCTAAGGATGGGAGATCATCCCAGCTTTACTTCCACACAACCCGATTTTGCCCCTCCCCTTCCAACTTCTCACCTTCCCACATCCCTTTTTTGCTTGCATATGTATCCATCCCTTGGCCAACCCACCAAACTCCAAATATAGTCTGACTTGAACAAACACAACATGTACTAGAGCATCTACAAGGCTTTTGTGCATGTACTATATAAAAATCAAAAAACGATTGCTCCTTCATGCCGTAGTCATGTCAGAGGTTACAGTTTCATCTGGATCTGTCCTTGGACCACTCATTTCTATACAACACTGCTCCCTGTGAAGCAAAGATACGTATCAGGTTTGAGAAGAACATGGGTGCCAGTAGGGCCATTCAAAGCCTTGCAGACATCTCTGACCTTCCCTTGGGAAGACAGCCTCTGCTCACACAGAGCTTGGGGAGATGCAGAGCCATCGCTGTGCAGAAGCCAGCCAGGTTAGCTGTGACAGGGAGCAGCCACCACTGACGGGCAGCTCAGTGGCCTAATGAGGCGGTCGGCTCATTCCTGGGTGTCTGACCGTCACTGCAATTGGAAGTAATTGAAGGTCTTTTCACCAGGCTCAGCAGGGAAAAGCAAGGAGCAAAAGGGCACGGGGCTTGGCCAAGGTCCCGTTGGAGTTGGGGCAGGCTGGTGGCAGGGTGTGGAGGTTTGCAATGCCAAGGCTACCCCTCCAAGGCATGGTGCGAGCCCTGCCGCTGCCAATCAGCCATAACTACTAAGAGCCATTAAAATAAACCCCAGTAAAAGTGTCGTTGACATCCCAGATTATGTAAAGGGCCAGTTTTAGATGGCAGCATTGCTTCTGTGTTGTTATAGACTCCCTTCCACCCTTCTTACTCCATTTCTAATCAGTGGCAGTGGCTTAGGTCTCATAAAAGAAAGCCCCATACTTGTCCTGGTCTCCTCACCACACACAGAGAAGGAATTTGGAGCAGCATTGTTGTTTGGGTACTTCAGGACTCAATGTTCTCCTGAAGTGTTTTTGGTTTCTTTTAAAAGCATTATTATCTAACAGTTTGATTAAAAATAATACCAAAGTGTGAGAAGGGGCACTCATGGCACACCAACCTGAACTACTAATCCAAATTCCAAAATGCTCTAACACAGAGCCCCTGAAATGGAGGGCACATAATCACTGCATTTGCTAATAGCATGTGGAGGGATATTCTTCTTGGACCAAATCTTTTCCTTCTTTTGATATAGCTGAGAATCTTCAGAACATCCTCTTATCCCCATGCTGCCACACGGCTAAAGGTGCAAATCTCATCAGCTCCCAAAAGCCACAGATTAAGAGTGCTCTGAGTTTTTGCAGATACCAGACTTGCAATGCCAGGACAATGCACATCACTGAGGGCATGGGTGAGTCTCTTGAGCATTGTACTGCTTCTCCTGTGAGCAAAGAAGGGCAGAGAGGGCTGATCTGAGCCAGGATGCTCTCACCAGCAAACTGAAGCTGTTGGACAGGGCTATTGCCTTCACAGAAATGATGAAACCACCACTGAAGGCATTTTCCCAGGCTCAAGACATGGAGTAATCTCAAAGATCAGTTTCCTCTGAGCCCATAGCATGTTTTCCTGCTGTGGGTATCCAGCACTCCACAACATCAAAACAAACAAAAAAGAGCTCTTCCTGCCTTCCCTGTAATTGAAAGTTACACCACAAACCATTGGTGCACAGCACCTTTCTTATATGTTTATGTATTTCACCTGCTGAATATAACAGCCTTTTCACTGGGGACAGTATGACCTCCCTGTTGAGATTTTGGCTCAGAAATCATCACAACAAGAGGAGAAACTAGTCTCTTCTACCAACCCTTCTTCCTTCAGTAACTTTTACTGCAACTGATGTCTTGAGACATTTGTCAGTTTGGTCCCTATCTCAGAATTTTCTCTTAAGAGCTCAACGCATTTTGGGGTTGCTCCAGGGTGAAGGGAGAATTTGGACAACCTTGGTGATGGCAATAGGACAGCAGGAAGAGCAAGAATCCCAAAACAAGACAGGTAGACAACAGAGAAAAAGGAGCCTGCAGCTCAGCACCAGAGACTAAAGAGTGAGCAGAGACAGGCTCCACCATGCCCCTGGATTATTAAAAGGACAGAAAAAATCAGCAAAGATAAAACAGCATCTAAATTGGCCCTTGGGAAAATGGTGACAAGAAAAGTTTCTCTGAACACTGGAAAAGACAAAGCAACTATTTTACAATGTATGTACAATGAAGGCAACTGAACCCTGAAGCCAAAAGGACTAGCACAGAAAAACAGAAACTGTGGTCAGGAGGAAGGATGTGCAACAGAAAAATCTGATTAATCTTGAGGGTACAATGACTCAAATTTAGTCCATGGAGAGTTTGGAATAAAATCATCATCATTCTGTTTTAGAGAAAAGATTGGAAATTACAGCATTCTTTATAGGCAGAAAACAAGAAAAAAAAAACATCAAAACAATATTGAGTTTTTCCAAATTAGGCAACAGCTGAGATTCCCATTTCTTGGTCCCTCAGGGTGCCAGGCACTCTCCTTCCCACTAACCTGAGAGGGACCCAGGTGTCCCCAAGCCTGTTCCCAGGCTGTTGGGAGGGCACAGCAGAGGTTGCCAGACTGCTGGCTTCTTCACAGGGAAACCATGGAGCTGGGTACCCTCAGCCCAAGCAGCAGCTGGGACATGTGCTAAACCTGCAGACACCAGAGCCAGGAGCAGTCTGAATGGTTGGGAGGCTCTGAGCCAGCAGACCCAAAAACCCAAACTCCCTGACAGCTTGCCAAGCAGCTTGGCAGTTACCAGGCAAAGGGCCAGTGCTTCAGCAAAAGTCAGTAGTAAGCTCTTCTCTGCTTTGGTATCAGCTAATCGCTCTTCTCCCGAAGACAATTTTTACTATTCCTGCCACTGAGGTGGTCCTACGCTCTGCTTTCAGAGCGCACACTGGTGCAGCAGACAGCTGTCTAATTTGACAGCAGTGCAGCCAGCACATCTCCTTATGTCATATTTAGTCATACTTGACATTTATTTCCCATCCCCCCACAAAATTAAACACAGATTGAAGCAATTATAGTCCATCTTCCTGCTCTATGTTCATTGCTTGAGACTGCTTTGCCTCCATTATTAGGAGGCAAAGCAATTATTACAGTATTGTATTATATATAGTATGTTTTTCCAGTTCTTGTGCGCCCATGGACTGTTGTAGGGTATAACTGCTTCATGCTCAAAAATATTCTCAGGCAAAATAATCCAGTAGAACTAAACCTTCTGGAAAGCTTTATAGGATGCATGACCCCAGGTGAATCTTTGAGTATGTTTTATTGATTTGTTTTGCCTATATATGAATAAAGACCTGAGGATCTATCCTGCAGCTTTAATTTAGGTTGGTACTGTAGTACAGAAAAGGGGACTTGTGCCCCAGTCAGAATTGGGCCTTCAATCCTAAAGCCAATAACAACAGGCTTAAATATGACCTTTACATGGAGAACTGTATGAAGAATGAGCTATGCTAGGACTCAGCCTTGCATCTCCTCTAATAAGACACACACACTCCCACTCACCTTCTGGAGCTCTGCTCCTACCTTGCTCCTGGAAACTCAGAAAAGGCAACGAGAGAGACTTCACTGATTCTTTTCATGAGATAACCCTGCTTGCTTTTTATTTTGTTAAATCATAATCAATTTTCTTTTCCCTAGATTTCTCTAATCTTTTCCCTGCAGCGTGTCTGTTTCAGCCAGCCTTCACTCTTCCCCCTAGTACCCAACACCACTCTCTTTGTCAGGGAGTTCAGGTTATCCCCTCTCCATTTCTCTTTGGACCTGACACTAGCTCTGACCCCTGCTCAGCCTTTGCTTTGAAGTGCTTTTTCTGCTCTCTGCTTTCCCACTG
Source organism: Pezoporus occidentalis (assembly GCF_034315485.1). NCBI lineage: Eukaryota > Metazoa > Chordata > Aves > Psittaciformes > Psittacidae > Pezoporus > Pezoporus occidentalis. The sequence goes on from NW_026915483.1 coordinate 2,491,742, forward strand.
GATCGTGTTAACCCTCCTCCTTTCCCCACTCCATCAGTTGGCTTCAATAAGAGCTCACTGGAACCTCCTCTTTTGTCTTACCAGTGTGCTTTCACTTCTCATAAAACCCTACCCACCTTCCACATAAAACAGTTTGGCAAAAAGCAACCACTGCAAAGACTCAACACTGCACAGAGAACACCACTAGCTGTGTGAGACAAGCAAGTCTTGTGTTTGACCCATGCAACTTCACAGTAAAACTAAAAGCAAGAAGCCACACGCTTCCCACACCCCAAGGTGGCTGCATTTAAGTGTCCCTTTTGCCATGTGCTGAGGACAACATTACTGGAGGGCTCTGCATCTTTGCTCCTGTTTGATTGCAATTTTAATAGAAAAAGACCCAGAAATTTGGCATAAGTAGAGATGATAGATTTGATTCAGTTGCCTTGGTGCTACAACTCCCAGCTGATGGATGTTCAGGTCAAAGCAGAAATGGCATCAGCACAAAGAGAATGGTTTGGCTCTCACTTATTAAAGACTCCTGAAAGCTTTCCAGATCTATAAATATTCACATTATTCTCACAGAGGGGCAGAAAGAGAATGATTTGTATCCTTCTAGCTTGTTCTGTTAACACAATCCCATTTTTCAGTGTTTCCCAGTTGGATAAATACCATGATAAACAGAGGAAACCCCTGTGAGAGAAAATATATTTTAAAGTAAATTGCAGTGGTGTGTAGTGTATAAATATTTGCAATGGTATGGGGAAAATATCTCTATTCATTGCACTAACATATGCTGAATACAAAGATGACCAGTGTCCATTGATGCCTTTTAAGACATGAATAGAATTTCCACTATAGGAAAATAATCCCAATGACTTGTGTATGCTACATAAACATGCACACATAAACATACAGGCAACATACTTTCAAGTAGAAAACATTATTGTAATTACAATAGCAAAGCTTGATTTATTTTCTATACCTCTTTTGCCAGGAAGTTAAATATCTCACAGAATCCAGGTCATACTGCCTGAGGATTAAAACCAGAGCAAATTCAAAACTCAGTAAACATGATAACTTCTTAACCACTCCATTAGTGTGAACCGAGGATAACATTTTAATAAGAAGGCACAAACATTTTGCAGAAAAATTACATTGCAGAGATAAACTGTAAGAGCTTGGGAATACCCTGGTTAACGCATCAGGCTGAAGGACTTGCGCAGATGTATCTGCCAATCTCCTAAGCATTTTTCATTATTGCTTACTACATTATTATTTTTAAATTATTATGATAGTTACAAATTCCAGCTCAGCTTCTTCACTCACCACTTCAGAATACTGCAGCAAACAAGCATATTTTCACACGTGTATGTGACCTATGTGGCTTCATGGCATATGGGAGCCGAGTGGGGACACTGAGCCATAGCATTCAAACACATCTCCATGGGTAATGCTGGGTTTAAGTGATACCCTCCTTAATATTTCGAGATGAGTTAATTCCTCTGTGCCGTGCCGATGCAGCTGTAGAGACAGTAACAACCTTTCCCTGCTCCCACCTTTTAACTACCTTGGGCATTTCAAGTGTTTAAGGCAAGCTCTGCCTCTTAGCCCACAAAAGTCTTTTGCCTAACATAAAGGGTGCTTCTCATAGTTGCTCATTTTCTGGCTTCTATCATTATCATGCAATTAATATCTGATATCTGACACCAGTTATTAAAAACCCACCCCATGAAGCTGTCAAAACACAAACCAGTCAAAAAAAGGCACATGTGGAGTGTACAGCCCCTCATTTTACAGCTAGCTACAAACCTGCTAATGTGCAGTGATGGTTTCTCACTTTTGAAAACTTAAGGTAATAATCACAGACACACAGCACCCATTCAGCTGTCTTGCTGTCAAGCAGCCTGAATGAATCAAAACCAGGTTGGGGACAACCTATTTTGATCTCCCCATAGTCCCTATGAAAATTAAAGTAGCCTAGTGTGGTTTTCCACACATTCCTAGTGCTGCTCCTCTGCTCAAAGGCTGCAGGAGCCCGAGGTGGCCCTCAGCAGAACCTCCTCCTCGAGATACCTCAAGGATTTTAGCAAGGTGAATGCCCATGGTTATGGAGCTAGCTAATGGCCACCTCTCATTTTACACTGGCCACTAAGCAGCCTGCAGGCAATCAGCATGGATCCAAAGCTGTTGCATATGTTTACCTTAGCCTGGGAGAAAGTAAGGTAGGGGAAGGAAATGCTGGCAAAACCCATGCCTCAATTCTGTACACAAATACCACCCTCTCACTTTGGCTTCTTATTGTGTTACATCCTCGAGGTCTCAGCCTTGTTGCACTGGATGATGTAGAAAATGAATCAGCATCTCCCTATGCAGCCTGTTGGGCAGAACCAACCCTGGTAAGAACCACAACTAGTAAGTTCAGGGCTCCAGATGGAGGCAGAAAACCTGCAGCCCCCACCAAGACCAAAGGGAGCTGTAATGGCCTGTGTTCTAAGCCCTTCCACCACAGCATGCGAGAAATGGCTTTCAAGAACAACAAAGAATACGTACATTCTGTACCATGTTGAAGAGGGAAAATAGCAACAAGGACAAGAAAAACTTGGGTTGCGAAGGATGTTCCAGCAGAGGTGATTAATAGCGTTGAAAGAAACCCCAACTGCTGTTTCAAATTTCTTTACAATTAGCCACAAAGTTACACTCCCCCCTCTTTCCTTTTGTTTTTTAAGGTTTTTATTTTCTTCCTTTTACCTGTGTTTGATTTAGAATCAAGGTTGGTGATTTGTGTTATGACAGCAAAAATAAAGGATCTGAATACTGTAAGACTGGGGATTTAAAGCGTTGCCTTTGATGGCTCATTAGCTGCATGCGGCTACATGCAACGCTGCTCGACTGAGATATATTGCCCAGGATTTAATTCCACAATAATTTCTATAGCATTAAATTGAATGCTTGCCCTTTTCACCATGGTATTTAAATGGTACTTTGTATGCCAAGCTTAAAAAAATAGCAGAGGAAACACAGATGCAGTACTGCTGAAGCGTGTGCTGAACTTTGCTAAAATGTTAAACATTTATGAGAATTATTATACATTTTTTTTTAAACAAGAAAGTGTTAAACCAGTTGTTACTTCATTTGGCTTTCTTTGCTACAAAGAAAGAAAGGAATTGTGTTTTCTTGTTTTTTTTTACACTAACAAACAGCTCTCAGAACTAGCAAACAATATCTCATTTGTTCAGTAGGACTTAAAGATGAGAATGGTCTCAGGCTGGAAAAAAACAGATGTGCACATCTCTGTGCTGACAGAACAAAATACACCAGACAAAGATTCTCCCACAGTAGAGAGAGATCAAACCCCAGAGCTGAGCTGGAGGTCACGAGCCTTGCAGCTCTCCAGGCACAGCCCCAAGGCTGCTCCGGTATGCACCGGGGAAGCAGTCATGAGCGCCCAGCTTACAGCCTGGCAGGGAGGTCCAGGGAGGGGAGCGTGCCTCTGATGCATGAAAGCAAGCCAGTCCAAACCAGGCTGCACTCATTTGCTGCTCATCTACTAGCTCTCTTAAGGCAGAGCCCCCTCTGCCTCTATTTGCCTTGTTCCTGCTGTTTCAGGGATGCCTACTGGTAAGACAAGTTCACTTTATTCAGTTTACAGTCAAACATGCAATCCCCAAAGCACAGTTTTGCTTGGACATCTGTCTGTCTGACTCCCCTTCCCTGCAGTGGGTCACACTTCATGCAGTTGGTTGTGCAGGGGCAGCTGCCCAGCACTGTGCCTCCCTGCCTCATCCCTTTGATTTCCTGCCAGCCTTCATCAGCATCCCTGCATCACAAACACATCAAAATTTAAGTATTTGGTACAAGACTTTATAACCAGCAGAGCTACTTGCACCATTTTATTTTACATGTGGCTACAACTGGCTAGAGCTGGTGGCTCTGCTGGAGCCTGAAGGACAGCAGCATTACTAGAATTTGCACCTGGATTTGAAATTTAACAGCATTTGGGAAATGCATGTGATTACCTAGAACTGTTTGCATGGAAAAAAAAACCTCAGGAGTCTATGGCAGTAATGCTACAGACTGCAGCTCAGCTAGAGCTGCTATAGCTGCGCTTCAGCTGGAAACCACATTTTTATGCCTCAAACACGGAACTTTTGAGCAGTCAATGTCAAAAAAAAAATATTCAAGATGTGGAAGAATGTTTGTACTTCTGTGTCCATTTTAGAGCTCATCATCTCTTTTTAGGTCCAAAACAAAACAGCATTAACAGAGGCACCAAATCCCTTCCTGTGCATGAAAATACCCATGTGCACACACACAGATTGCTGTGTCAAAGGAAGAGCAAAGGAGCAAATCCATCCAAACACGTGGTCTGCATCTGGCTTTGGCTCTTTGTGGGACTGAGCAGTGAGGCAGAGGACAGTTTGTCCAAAGTTCTCTTTCTGGTTGACTTCCAGATACACATACACAATTTAATTGGGAATGTTGCACTACCTGTAACCACTGTATAACAGGAGTCATCTCCACTATTCAGTAAATAGTGGGGGCTTTTTACAAGTACACTATTTGATCATGTATTAAGGGTCTGAAAAGAAACCTCATTGCGCAAGAAGGTTGCAGCTTGCCACAAATTGAAGAACTGAGGCTGGAGCTTGGTTTGGTTTTCCACGGAGATTCAAGTTCAGCATAACATACACCTAACTTTTGGTGTATCCCAAATGCCGTATCAAAAGGTGTTTCCTCCCTTTCACCCCAACCACGGGATGTTTTGACTCACATTGAGGTACATCCTGTGCTATGTGATGACCCTACAGAGTTTTCCCAAGATCCCAAGTGTATTTTATGCACTTCAATAAGGCTTCAACTTCAAATACAGAGTATAAAGTTGTGCTCCTACACAATTTCATGGCATGTTGAGGAACGAAGTACAACTGTTTGGGGGCAAGTGATTTACTGACACCGGGTTACCCAGAGGTTTAATTTGTCATGCCTCTCACCCACATGCTTTGTCTCCCTCTTTCAATTCTTTCTTTGGAGTCAGCATGCTGCACACCACTGGCAGTGAAAGGGCCTCTCCCTTTGCACAGCAGCAATTAATTTTTCTCAGCTTCTCTCCAGTTAAATATCAATGATTCCTCAGGACCTGCAAAGCCTCTTACAGACCCTGTCAGAAATACAGATGCTTCCTTTATCCTACTGCTCAGTTCAACACAGTCTTTGCATTCAGATTACCCAGACTGATTTGTGCAGCAATATCATTCCTTCTCCATTGATAAAATATTGTATGTCAGCTTTAATCCAATGATCTGTCAGCCACGGACCCATTCATTTGCTAGGATGATGGCAGCCCCCCACAAGCAGGCTTAAAGTGGTGTCTGATCCATTGAAGCCTTTACTTTTGGAAGCTAGCTTATTCCAGTTCCTGAAAAACAACTCTTGTCCTGTACCTCACACCAGATAACACATCTGAGAGCAGGAGAAAAGACACCCAAGGGATGTGGAGCTGAAGCAATACCTCTAAAGGGTTTTCTTTTCACAGCACACTGATCAACTTCAAAGCATTTTGCCCAAACCTGGATCCTTCCAGGGCTGTACAATTACTTGATTGCAGGAGATGAAATTATCATAACATCCAGGAGGACAGTCAGTTCTGACATTTCCATGTTTACTCTGACTCACTCCTGTAGCCTGGAAACTTGCACTATGATGTCTCCATCCACTGTGAAAATCATCACATATCCCCCGCCTTGGTACAGGTATAAAACTTACACCCACACTCTTGCAAATACTGGCCATCAGACAGGATGTTTTTAAAGAGTTAAAGTTCCCAAAAGCGAGTCTTTTGCTCAAGGATGCTACTGGATCACAACCTGTGAATGACCAGCAGCTCCAGTTATTGCCCTTCACAGTTATTTCTGATCATGCAGAGCCTCCTGTCTCCCACCACAGCTCCTCTGCATTTCATGTAAGTCACTGAAAGACTGGAAATTCAAAGAAAACAACTGCAGGCAGAAATGACTATTTTATTGTATAAGAGTATGCTAGCAGTTAGGACAAACTATCACATTAGAAGTACGTGTTTGCATGCAGTAATGTGAACCACAAAAGAGATTAATTAACGATGCAAAACTAAAATAGATTAATTAAAGTACACTAAACTAGGCATCACTTCCTCCACAACCTGCTTGATTTCAATCTGACTCGCTCTATAAAAGTGCTTTACTTTGGGTTTATGGTTTGCCCTTTTGTGTCCTCCTCTAAAAGACACTATCACAGCGCAGCCCAAGAAACGCTATCTATACCAGCAAGGACTGGGCACTTTATGACAATATTTATTTAAAAGGAGAGAATAGCTGCATGCTTATTGATTTTGAGATGGGCTTTCAAAACACACGGAGGGGATTAGTGCTCAGCTCATCCTAATGCCTGAACTCATGTAGCTTCTTCAATTAACCTGCAGAAGTAATTTAGTGATGTGTCCCATGGATCCCAAAAGCAAATAGAGGGCACTTGCAATGGGCTCAGATGAGATTCGGGCAACAGAAACACATGCAGGCAGATGCCAGTGGCCAAACCCAAGAGAAAACAGCTACTGAGCCCTGAATCCTTTGCCGATTTGCCTACATTATGATGCTATCACAGTAACACCTCAAAGTCCCAGCTGAGATGCAGAGCTGACATGTTAAATACCAGAAAGATACAGAAAGAAGACTGTCTGGATGCCAAAGCGCTTGCTGCTGTCTAGAGAGAGGGGACAAACTGAAAGAAACCACCCTGATGGTTGGGGAGATAAAGGACCAAACCTGCCCTGTGGCCTTTAGCCACGGTTTTGCTCTCAACTTCAGCACAAGCTGCAGCAATGTCCGACGTGAAAAGGAATCTGAACACCAGGGAGAAATCTAAGTTGCTCTCTGGAGCTGCAGGCTGTAAATCTAGGGATGTGCCACACTTCTCAGATGTGGAGCATGACTACATTCACACTCTACTATCACTCTGGATGCTCTTTCAGACTGTATCGATTACCTTGGGATGCCCTCTGTTGCCTTGTGTGCCCTCAGGCCAGTGAATGGATAAAGAGGCAGAGAAATTGTTTCCACACTTTTTATTAGAAAGAGACTTTCTCTGCATTCATCTGCACTTTATAACCCATGGCACTCTGCCACAGATTTGTGATAAGCATAGAAGCTGCTCTTCCTTACAGTTTAGCTTCTTTAATGTGAAATAGGGATACAACAGTCCAGTTCCAGATCCAGCCAGAAGATTTTTCTTTCAAAAGCAATTTTAAGGCATTTCCTTGGGGCAGTGGAAATATGAAATACAGCAGTCTCCAACTTTAAAGTAGGCTTTGTTTTACTTTTTTACTGAGTGGTGTGACATATACCAGCCGCCATTATAGACTAGTAAAAGGGAAACTCAATTTTCTGTCACAATGAAGATGACCGATAAAATCTTACACATGGACAACACCCATACAGTTTTATAAAATCTGAGCGGATTCATAAAGCTCTCTTTAAAGGCAATCAGATCCTCATAAAGAACATTCTATAGAGGTATAAATTATCCAGCTTTATCATGGAACGGATATGCTGCACATCAGGACATGCTCTTCAGCGTTGCCTGAACTACCCCTCTTAAAAGGTTAGGGATTGCTCGTCAGTACCATTGGGCTGTTCGGCAATAGCAAGCTGCCTAGCAACACAAAATCTTCACAGCAGAACACAACACACCAAGAAAATGCTAATAGTTAATTAAATTAAAGCAAATATTACTCTGTATTACGCAGAAGCCTGTAAAGCTCAGTTGAAATCATGGTCCTCTCTGAAAAGAGAGAGATTGGATCTCTGCCCTGCAGCCTCAATAGAGAAGACAAAGTTGGAGGTGGGAGAAAAAACACTGCTTAGAAGAAGAGGCAACATGGCTATTGAGTGCAAATGCCATTAGTCCTGTGCATCTTGACATTCTTTTCTTGAATGCAAATGCATGCAAGCCTTAGGAGCAGATTAGCTAGAGAAGCAGACCAGGAAAGAGAATAAGAAGAAAGATGGTGAAGCAGAGCAGAGGCATGGGAGGGTCATACCCATGGGCAGCAACAAGCTAAACATGCTTAGCATTTGTTGGCAGTGAGAAATGACGACACCACACAAAGTCCACTAGAAACCGGCCTGGTACCAAATAAAAAGGAAGGTGCTGCAAAATAGGAGAGGGGTGGCTACTGGCCAATACAGGGATCACCACAGCAGTTAGGGCAGGCAGTGGGGCATAGCTGCTTACCCTGGAGCACTCTCAGTGAGAGCAGCAACTTCTGAGCCCTATCGAAAGGTCCTGACTGTACCTATCAGACCAGCTTTATTAGCAGCATGCTTAGAAGAGCCAAAATGCTTTCAAGAACTGGTAAGAGAGGTTTCTACAATGTATGCCAAGGAGGCAAAAATAATACCATGTTTTGCTTCTGTCTGGAAATGTGGAAACACTGTCCAAATCAGGGAGGAAAGGCCTCTGGGAATATTTGAATTAGAACTCCTGATTAAGGAAAACACTTTATCATGCTTAAAAAGCTTTGCTGCATTAAGGCCCAAATCAAGAAAGGTACAGATGTAAGGTAATTAAAGGAAGAGGATTAAAGGGTCAGATTCTTTCATCGTTAAGAAAAAAGGATGCACAGAGTTCACCATTTTGCAGCGTATGCAGAAGACAGAGGTCACTAGTCTGGGCGGCCCAATGATTTCTCTTCCCAGTTTTAATCCTCCCTGCTGTGTGGGGTTATCAGGGCTCTCTTGTGCTTGGTACTTGGAGGTCCACATCAGAGTAAAAGACACATTTGCTTCACAAGCAACTGCAGGATTTACTTAATATTTACTAAAAAAATATTACAAGTTTTATGCCATGGTTTTACTGTAGTCATCAGAAAACAAACCTACTGGTTTGGGGTTTTTTACCCACAGGCCACAGTTGGAATTAAAATAAAACTGCAACAAACAGGAAAATTATCTTACATAACAAAAGCAATACCGCAATTTAGGTTAGTCCATTTGCAAACTTGCGGTCTTAATAATAGGTAACAAAATGGTTCTCTTCTGGTGGCAGCAATAACTCGACGGAAAAGAAATCTGTACTTCTGCCATTTTTAAGCTATTTTTAGATACATGTTTTTTGAGGATCGGATGTATCAAATAAATGTCTTTCTAAAAGCCTACAAGCGTACATACTGTTCGCCTATAACACCAGCCAGTGCAGTCCTTGCTTGAGGGCAGTGGCAGTTCAGGCTACCTGCTCTGCATCTGCCTGCATCCTCTCGCCTCAGTACTGCACTACAGGCCACAGTGACAAGCAGGAGGACAGCAGTGCCATGGGCAAAACTTCAACCAGAAGCATGGCTTGTGTAACAGTGCTGTCTGCAGAGAGCACTTTTCTGCATTTCAGAACAAGACTAGCATTAATAGTGCTTAAAGGACTCACAAAGGTTCAGTCTCAGAACAGCAAAAGGCAGAGAGAGGCAGCACAGAACAGGTTTTCAGCCAAGCCTTGGCCTGACACAGGCAGCACTTTCCATCCTTCTCTGCTATCTACATGTTACTATACTTCAACTCTGATTGACTGAGATATGATTCTTGCAATAACAGAGTAGAACTGCATCATCGACAGGATGCTGATTCATTTGAAATGGCAAAGGAGGGACTGGAGAATAAGATAAGTTCTGAAATTCTTACCTTCCATGCAATCAAGAACTGCTACACCTAAATTCTACTCCTACCTACTCTTTTCCTTTAATGTCTTATTTTCTTGTCAGGGAAGATGTAACAGATATGAATTCAGGGATTTATGCCTAAAGTCACTATTGAAACACCCATGTTGACTCATTTTACATCTATCTCTAGGCATTGAATTTTCAGCAATAGGCCCGGCATTGGACAAAACTAAAAATTAACAATGAAAAAATATTCAAAAACATATGCAGGAGGGTAGCACTTGCATCAGAAATAGATTTGTTACAAAAAGGTTTAATCAGAGAAACAGAATAGGATACAATAAACATACAGAAACCACATTTCACAATGATGAAGTAGGCATGTGGCTTGCTGAACCCAGCTCCCTTAAGTACTGCTGCAAGCCACAGATGTGAGGTGGCAGGAAGATGCTGAAGTTGCCCTTATACAGCTTAAGGATTGCCCTGGAACTAATGTGTCATTACCGAGACAGATTACGGTTACAAGTCCAGCTCTGAGTACCAAAGAGATGCCACATCCAGGTCACCCAACCCAATACATTGATACAAAGCAGTTTCATCTCCAGGGTGCAACAAGTAGTCAGAAGCAGTGGCAACCACAGGTAAAAGATTCTGGCAAGAGAAAAATGAGGAAAAGCTCCCCTTTTTTATAGGTATTTGTACACCATTAGGAGAAAAGGAAAACAGAATACCAAAGTTTGCTGATAATTTAAAAGCTGAAGATTATAAGTTTGCTTTATCTGTGGCTGTGACACTAAAGAAAAATACTGATGAGTATTCAAAATATGCCTTTTAAATAGAATAAAAAATAAAAATGCAAGCCTGTTACAGAAGTATTTGCAAACAGTATTTGCCAAGAAAAACAGAACAAAATCAAACCCCACACCCAAGACGCAAGACTCCCTAACTGGAAATATCATAGGCCCCCGGGAATCCCCTCCTGGGAAGCTTTGTTGGTTATAGCTATCATGAAGTCCTCACAATTTCCCACTGTACATATGAATGCAAATAAGTCCAGCGGGTGCACTAACAAAGGACATCACACCAGCCCAAGCGATGCCGTCGCCTTACACAGCGCTGATGTGTGTGTGCCATTCCAACCGCCTTCCTTCAGAAGGCTGTTATTGAATGAGAACAAGAATTCTCAGCATGGGCTTTGCAAACCAGCATCGAGGAGCTGCATCTTTACTACTCAGGACAAAGTCTTCTTGGTAAAGCACAGCTGAAAGTTTCAATCAAAGCATGGGAAAAAGCTTCACTGTGCAAGAGGCTGGGATGTACTGAATAGAAAAGGCTGGGGAATAACAAATAACTAAACCAGCATAAACAAAAGGATGACTTCAGCTTCTGCAGACAGCGTTTCACCAGTTAGATAAGGCAAAATGACTGGGCTTTATTTTAACTTATTTGGTCTCTAACCAGAGAACTATAAATCTAAATCCCTAGCCAACATGAAATAAGTTGGTGTTTCCAAGTTTATTGTGCTTCTCACTAAAGAAAATTAAAACACCAGGAAGGACCGAGGCACTTGAGCAAAACTCCTCAAGATAATGAATGCAGTGTTCAGCACAGAAGGTAAGTTGCCAAATAAGGTTATCAAAACCAATGGATAAAGACAATTTTAAAGACACATCTGGACATAGTTATGACAGGAGCCGTTTGCAGCACATGCGGCTAAAGTTTTAACGAAATGTTCTTAAGAGAAACTTGCTATGCCTAGTCAGTACAGAAAAGGCCACAATTCCTTTACAAGTAATACATCACTGAAGCCAAAAGCGCCCCCTTAGGAAACACTTGGGCTAAGGAGGCACGGGAAGAGGATCAGGCAGCGACTGCGTGCTGCAGTTGCAAGCGCATCCCTTGGCATCAGGGAAAATAAAAGAATATTTCCCCCTTTATTAGGGAGGTATTTACTCACCCCAAGGAGTCTGTTTCTCTCAGACAAGGACTTAGCATCAACTGAGCGGGCAGGAGGGAGACAGAGTGAAGGACATATATACATATTCATCCTGACACCAACTCGCACGCCAAGGGAATGGAATTAAGAAGAAAGAGAAAGGAAGATCATATCAGAAAAACAAGTTGAAGGAAATTACTGGCCACCACCACTTATCAATGTGCAACAGCTCTTCCCACCCTCAAGGACTGAAATCCCAAACCATTTGCTCTGGGAGTCAGAAGCAAAGCTATCCCCAGAGTACAAATGCCATGATCCAGGTCTGAATTTCACATGTACCTGTTGAGGAGGGGAGCACAGTCTGCTCAGCCCCTTCAGGAGGGTCACAGCTTTTCCCAAGGGTTTTGTAGTGTTTGTGGGGTGCCTCTGTCAAGTTTTGCAGAACAAACCCATCTCTTTCTCAGATCTTCCCACAGGTACCCACAACTTAAGATTTTGGCCATGGTAGAGATGGTCTTGAATCTATCAGGCAGCTTGAGCTCCCCTTCCACTTTTTTTTCCCCCTTAAATGAGTGCTTGGGAAATCGTTGTTGTCTGAGTACCCTTATAAATCATGTATTACCATTTTTCACAGAGGACTGCAATAAATCAACCCCCTCTTTCAGAGGTAGAGAGCAGAGCAGCACTCCAAACCATACAAAAAGACCATAGATCCAAATATACCTGTGAACTGCAGCAGAAAATTTACATTCACCAGGAACATTTTTCACTTCGGGCAATGAGAAATCCATATGCCCTTTCCATGGGTGTCCTGGGGAACGGGATGTGTGAGTACAGCAGCCAGACTATTCTTTGGGGGAAATTCTAGGGGACATTTCTCATTAAAAAGACATTCCTGTAAATAAAGCAGACTACTGTATATCATCTCCCACCCAAGGCAGACGCTTTAACGCAAGCCTGAGAGGCAGGACTGCTCAGGCTCAGAATGTGAGTTAAGTCCTGGGAAGGGATCTGGAAAATGCCACCGCTGACAGCAAGAGGGGAGTGAGGGGAGGTGGAGGAAGCTGACTTTAAATCACAGAAACAGCAGACTACATGTAGACTACATCATGCTGCGGCAGGAGAAAGTGAGGGACATTGGTGGTCAATCTTCATCATCGTTAAATACTAGTTTAAGTCTCAAATGCATTCGTACCTGAAGCAGAGCTTTTCTCGACTTGTGGTGCCAGCTGCACACACAGAAGTTTGGAGTCAGTAACAGGGTACTCACAGTCCTACTTATTGCACATTTATTCAAGTTAACAATCTTTTCTCTCCACTTCAGGGCACCATTCCCCCCCCACAGACAGACATCCTCCTAGCTGGAAGGTGACCTCAGTAGGCTCAGCTGGAGTTAGCTGGTCTTAAAAAGAGAACATTACCTTATTAAAATCACCAGAAGTTTATCCCTGTGGCTTTCAATAATCAGTCCAGAAGACACTTTAGGCCCTAATGCTACCCTTCTTAATCCTGTTTAGCCACATTCTTCCTTTGCAATTGAAATCCTTCTTCCACACAGGAGCAGCAGAGCCAGAGATGAATCCCCCTACTTTCAGCCACTTAAATACAAGGCATTTAGTGTAAAATAGCAATCTGTGCTCCTGCTTTAGTCAGGCACTGCAGAAAGAAATCTTGCATCCATGGCTTTTAAAAGACAATGAATCCCACTATGGAAACACCTCTTTCCTGCCATTGCTTACAGAAGATGCAGGGAGTTTATCATTGCAGTACTGTAACACGTAGTTAAAATACCCCCCAAAATATTTATACGCCTACTAAAATTTAGCATTTACTCAGTTGCTTTGTTAATCCAAGTCCTAAAAAACAAAGATGTAAATCACTTCATCAGCACAACCCCCCAAAGGCCAAGTGACTCCATTTTATTCCAGAAGAACAGTTTGTACAAATCTAATTAGACAAGTCACGAGTTCTACAGCAAAGCCCTGATTCATCTGTGAAACAAATTCAGACCAGTGTCATCAAAAAAGTTGCAAAAGCTTCTGAATAAGGAGAACATAATGACAGCATCAGGGAACAAACTTCTTTGACTTACAAACCAGATTCTTTCATTAACTCCCATAAGGCGACCAGTGGAATCAGCCTGACCTCAAAAATCAAATTTTGCCTTGTAGATGCAAGTTAATAAAACAAAAGAATTCATCAATAGAAGCACTGAGAACAGGCATCCACAAAGCATTAGTGGCAGTATATAAACCATATGGTCACAAGCAAAAATATGACAGACAAGTGACACAAAACTAAGTGACACAAAGAGAAAGCCTGGAGAATCCTGATACCACATTTCAAGCTGAGACTACTCCATGCATGTTAGGAGGTCTGTACAGAAAAAGATGAACACTTGAAAGAAAGTAAAGCACTGCAGTTTTCCAATACTTCCTCTAGCAACCCCATAGATGGGGTTACTCAACACTTTGCATTATTTCATTCACACACAGGAACCAAGAAAATACCATTCTATTAAGTTAGCTTTCTGTCTGCTGCTGCAGCAGGAAGGGAGGAAACTTCAGTCTTCGATGCTCCAGTTGTTCAAAGATTTAATAGCTTCCATTAGCAGCACAGTGACTGCTTAAGTTCAAATGAACTTAATAAATAAATAAAAATTCGTGTAATATCAAAGGTTTCAGATTGGGAATTCAAATACATGGTTACTGCGCATGTTCCTAAGAGAAGAGTCACATAGCGGAAATCTGGCATGTCTCCAAACTGTTTGCTTCTCAAAGACCACAGGATTACTAGAACAGTCTGTGGTGTGTCCCTACAGCGCTTAAGGCATTCCTCAGGAGCAGTGAGTTAGGCTCAGGCTAGGCCAACCCAGGTCCAAAGAAAAGGCATTACCTTGTGCCATACAAACCCTGTTCTAGGTAAGCAACTGGCCTTTGCCTCCCTGCTTAACTCTGGACTGTCTCAACTACACTGCCTTCAGCATCTGAATCAGCAACCTTTTTTTCCACTGCTTTCCATTTATATTGTCATACTTAAGTCTAAAATTAAACATGCACTATTTACTTTCTGCGGTACCTCCAGCATTACTTAACAGTTATTACAAGTAGCAGAGAAAAAGAGATGTGCCTAAGGTGACCTAAGTAGAAAGCTTGGGTATGGCCTTCTGTTTATTCACTTTCACTAGTAACTAACTAAAAATAAAACTGCAGTGAAACAAATTTAAAATGCCTAGTACATGGGTGAGTTTAGCTTATGCACTGCCATCAAGTGCTTTGGGGGTTTGGGTTTTAAGTTTAAAACAACATCAACCATGGATTAGCATTAAAACATTTCCAAAATAACAATATGAGATAAAGTCTAACTGAAAAATATTAGTAATAAACACTAAGCTTTTGCTTAATTGCTCAACACAGCAGCTTCTTGCAGAGCTGTTTGCAGGCACTCCCTACCAACACCAGTCCGTAACCTCGAATATTAAGGTATTAAAACTTAGTCAGACTCAGTTCTTCCCCCAGTTTGGATCCCATTTGTGGACTCCCGGTGTCAGCACTGCTTCTTTTCCCACCACATACCATCAGCTCCACCAGGCTGGAAACCCCCTTTCCTCAAGTGAGCATCCACACTGCTCCAGAGGACAAATCTGGGCATTTGCTTCTGCTTAATGCTATGTGCAAGTGAACATTTCTATTGATTCACAGTTGGTTTTGTTCCCTTTATAGTCAGGAATCAGTTTTTAGATACAGCCTGAGGATGAGTTTGCAGTAAATATGTACTCTTATAGATACTTGGCTGGTAGGGTTATATTACACCAGAATAGTCCCAGCCTGCTCATGATCTAACCACCCTTTCACAATTAGTGGTAAGGTTTTAATGAAAGAAAAGGAAGGAGACTATGTCCATTCTTCTTAGAGGCACTAAGAATATTAAAGCATTAAAAATAACTACATAACACAACAACTTCTAGCAGCAATAGCTCTCTTGTAAAGGTAGCAGACATACCTGACAGCAAGCAAATCATATTCTCAAAACTGCTAAATGACTGTGCTTTTTGCCCCCATAACTGTATGATTACCAACTTCTATAGATCTTACAGCACCCACCCAGTTAAACTGAAACATAAGCACACATGGCCACTACAGAACAATAACCAGCAGTGGTTGGGTACAATTACAGGGAGTTTCCCAAGAGCACAGTTCACCTCAGGATAGAGTATTCAACCCAGCCCTGCATTGTGCTTCAGCCTTTTGAGACAAAGGAAAACTTCAGCTGAGAAAAGCAGAGTCTCTGCAGTCTTCATAACAAGTTACACAGAGATAATCATGTACTGCAGATAGCCTACAGTGACTTACGGCAATATCATGGCAACGACCCCCAGTCCATCCCACCTGTGAAGATTTAGAGTTGCATGCACTCAGATGGTTCACAAACACCTGTCCTGAACTATCTGGGTTTCTTTTAAGATCAGTGGAAAAGACTGTTCTTAGCTGATTTTCCTACCCTACCACTGTAATCTGCCTGTGTTTCACACCTTCAGTGTATTTAGCACTAACAAACCATTCAGATACCCTTCTGTTCAGCAGATAGACCAAGTTTTCTATCTGACTTCAAAGATTACTACCTTGCCTTCCAGAGATGTCACGTCATCTGCATTCCCCAGTGAACAGAGGGAATAATCCACACTTGCAGAAAGCAGCATTGAAAATACCTTTCACTCACTGCAAAAATTCAGTATGTAGCAGCTAACTTAATACCTAGCATAGTAACTGCTTAGAAACAAATCCCCAGCCCAGGCTTTTCCACTGCTAGGAGCTCTCCAAATAAATGGAAGTCCTCCTCCTCGCAGAGCTGGAACAGGAGGCAAGGTTCAATAAACCTCAGTCAGGGACTTCATACAAGATAATAGGCATAAAACAACATAGCTTTGCCTGGTAACACCTTGCCACAAGGTCATACAGCAGAAAAAGTGGAATAGATTCTAATCACAGTAGAGGAGATAGATTTATTTCTGTGAGATCTTGTGAAATGTGGTCATGAACAAAGCATATCAGCTTGGCCAAGTCGTTAGATTGAGCATTCACTACAAAATAATTGAGGTTTTACTTCAAAACTGCTCCTTTGAAGCAAATATAGCAAAAAAGTTCACACATTTGAGTGAGAACCAGATGAACAAGGAATAAAATATTTGTGTTGAAAGCTTTGGGTACAATATTGCAACAGAAATAAAAATATTTAGATTTTATATTGCAAACATCCAAAATTCTGGGGACAAAAGGGAGAGAGAAGCTAATTTCCAAAGGACACCACAACTGATGACTGAAGTGTCCATTGCAAAGTCATAAAACCCCAGCATGCGCTTGGCCAGAAGTGCCCAGCCATGCTCGTTTTTATTTGTCAAATATAGTCTGGAATTAACTACGGTTCTCAAGTTTCTGCCAAGGTTTATTCAAAACCTGAACTTCAAATGTAATGAAAGAAGGTTGAAAGAAGAGATCTGACAACGACCTTTCAGGTTTTATTCAAGTAGGGCTTTAATTATGGAGGAAAGTGGACCTGGACATCTCTCATCACTTTAATATGGTGTCTTCGAGTGTGACTACATTGTTTAATTCCTTTGAACCAAATTGAAATGTTTATTTTGTAACATCACTCAGAAGACTTAAACAGAATTGGTGTTTTGTCGCACAAAGAAAGGAACACATTAATCAGAAACCAAATCTAATCCAAAACAACTCAAGATCAATCCCCTCTTGAAATTTTGGCTTTTAAACAAAGAAATGGAGATCTTCCTTTAACAGGTCTTCTCTCTTATTAAGTGCCTTTTCCCCTTCTGTCCCTATAGACCTTTTCCATGTTCCACTATTTAAAACTTGCCCTTGTTAAGCATTTTGAAGTTAGCATCTTAGAGATACTTGGAACAAATACAGTAGAACACTTCTATTTGACCCAGAGTCACTGGTTTAATGCTGCATATGCCAATCTGCCTTACTCAAGACAGCCTCTTCAAATTATACAGAAAGACCCAAGGACTATGAACACTAGGAGAAAGCCTTCCAAAGCCCTCACTCTCTGAATACAGGAGAAATTATGTGTGAATGGAAGATTGGCAGGGGAGAAAACAGAGCTTTTAGCTTTCCTTTACCCATACTTGAACACTGTAACCTGCAAAACAACTAGAACTAAGTTTCACTACATGCAGTGCTTAGAAAAGAGCTTGGGTGAGCAGCAGAGCTCTTCCTCTTGGTTAAATGTTTCATACTGTGGTGGTGGCACCTTGAACCAGCCCACCAGTGCCTGCTCTTGGTGTCTTGACTCAGACTTGAGTGGTTCTCTAATTAATCTAATTGAGGCTTTCTTCTCCTGAATTATATGCCTTCCTGAAGACTTTTCCATGCACCTCTAGTGTCCGCTCTCCTAAGTATCCCTCCTATTCTTCACTCGCCTGGCTTCATCACTGGCACCTCTTCAGTCCTATATATGTTCTTCCCATCTCCCATTGAATTAATCACTCCCCTTATGTCTGAGAAGAGCTGTGCTTTCATTATTTCATTTTTAGTTGTTTCTTTCCTATAAAATTAGTACCTTATTCTTCTCCAATCCATTTTCCTCCTCCCCCATTGGCGGGAAAATAAAAATGAAGGCAAATCCCCAATGAAACTCATTTTCATTACCGTTGCACTTCTATAATGATTGCAGCTTTCACTCCATTGCTCTAATGAGAGAGGCAAGAATTCTTTAGCCAGCAGATGGGTTAGGTGATCCTCAGGTTTCCTCACTTTATTAGCAGGATTCTATAAAGGAAGAATGGAGTCCTTCTTGCTCATCTAATATTGCCCAGGACATTGAAATCAGTTTCTTTTCCCCTGTAGCAATTGCCCCCATAGGTTTTGGATGAGCCATCCTTGCAAGGTTGGATAGTACTGAGCATCCCTGAGCTGTGCAATCAAACATCCTCTCTGCTGCTGGAAAAATGACCATGATTCTCTGTGCATGGCCCAGACCACAGCCTGGATGCAGAAGAAACGGCAATGTCACCGAACGCTTTCTTGCTTCACAGAGCTGAGCTCCTTCACACCTCAGAGTTGTCCTGCTGGCTGGTCCCCTACTTTCACATTGGACCTGTGATAATGAAAATAAGGTATGTGTGTGGGAAGCCTGTTTTCACCATCTGGCAGGCTCAAATGATAATGTTTCCATGGTTATTTCTCACCACAGTTTCTCTATGAAATATCTTGTGCTTTCTCTCATTGACACCTCAGGTGGACACTCCAGCCAGCAATGTTCCCTCCAACATTCAATTATCAAAGTCATTTACACAAAGCCTCACCTGGGTTTTCTTTGTAAGAAAAATCATATGCTTGATTAAGTCAACAAATCCAAGGGATGCTGCAGCTCCTCATTCATCTAAGGCTCAGAACCAATACTGGTTATAAACCAGTAAGTGAAATTGGAGATATGTTCATGTCATTACACTGCTGGTGTCATCACCAACAGTGTAGAAGGCTCTGGACTAAGCTCTGGACCAAGCCTTCAAATGAGACAAACTGCTGTCATGATGCTCAAAACAACTAGATCCTCCATTTCATTGTGATCCAGTGCTAACTTCTCCAAAATATCTGCATTTTGCTTATTAAAAATATTGAACATAAGCAACCACTGCATGAAGAGCTTGTTCAGCTGTTGGAGAACCATTTTAGGACATGGGTGATTTCAGAGGAGTAGATTAGGAGTATGGGTACTTTGTGTTTAATGGGGAGGTGCATCTGCCCTAAGGGTTTCTTCACCTCAAACTCCAGGCAAAAACTCCTGTGCCCTCTAGCTGAACACTTCAACATAGGGCTGCTGCTTTGAAGAAGAGCAGGACAGCACACCAGAGAATCCACAGTGGATTCTTCTCAAATGTAAATCAGAGCAATTTAGAGCATAGTTTACATTTTTATTCGGTCATTTCTAACTATGACCATATTTCTTGTCATATGTTTTACTTTACGCAAATTGCATTTGTAACCTGGTCAGGTCAGTGCTTTTGTGGAGCAATGCAGACTGACCTCAAGCCCCATTCTGGGGGGATATGCAGAGTTGTGTGATTGATGATACTCCAGTACAGTTTATTGTCTGAAGAGACCTATCTGGAGCATGTGCTTCAACTATACAACATATAAATAGCTGTATCTGACAAGGTACAAGGGTCTTTTGTAGACCCTTTGCTCCTTAATTAACATTACAGAATATCAACATGATATTCTTTAAAACCACATGTCTTTACAACCCTAGTGTCAGGGAAGAAAGTGACTCGGAGACAATAACTTCACAGAAAAGTCAAAGTATTTGTTCTAAGCCAAAAGAAAATAAACATCCAAGATGGGATTAAAACTCCAGAGGATACTGCTCTCTCATGGGTGATATGCATATGTATATGATTTATTGGAAACATTTCATCAAATATTATAGAACACCTTGTTACTTTGAGATGTTATAATCATGTGCTTTTCAGTTTATGACAAATAGTTGTAGTTTCCACTGCACAAAGCCTGTAAACATGTAAGTTGTTATAACCAGGAAAAGACACCATTTTCTACATGGTTGGTTCCTTCTTTAAAAGAATAGGCCCTATGTTCAACACTATCCCCAGCCTGATCTCCAGTGTAACCGTCAGACCCTGGCACTACACTGCACTGATCAGTACTTTATTTTTTATGCACCCATATGATGCTCTTGAAGCACTTTTGTTTTTCAAGCAGTTCAAGAGATTACTTTTAATGGAGATGTTAATCACAGGCAGCATTTCACACTGATTGATGAAATAGCGAGATCATTTTGTGTTCTTCACTGAAGTATCTGAAAGCCTCTAAAAGCACATCTTGCATCATGAAATGCACTTGGAACAGCTACTTTATCTGTACAAATCACCAGGAAAATGTTAATGCATCTACTCTCCGAGGAAGAAAGGAAAACAGACTCAAATGTTTGCTCCGCTCTAAATAATTAAGCGTATCCAGCAGAATTGGGAGACTGGCATTGCAGATGTTTCTCAGTGTAGTTAGTGCAGCCAATGGGCTGCAGATTTCCCTGCTTTCATGGTTCTCCAGCTGCTTTCAGCAGCTTCACATTCCATTAATGGGGGACAGTCAATTCTGTCAACTGCACTGCCTTGAAACATGATGCAAAGGGAAAAAAACAACTTCTAACTGAACGTATTTCGCTGTGTGAATAACAGAAATTCTGCAGTGAGCAGTGGCAAGCCTTTCTCTGCTGAAAGCTCCTGCAAACCCACGCAGCAAAGCCAAAGCCTGACATCAGTCGTATCTCTCACTGGAGCTGAACCGGAGTATAAAATAGGACAGAATTTGATTAGATACACACACATTTCCTTTTTACATGGACAAGTCTTGCTTAAATTTGTATCAGCACAACCCAGCAACTGCACCAACAGAAGTATGTATCTCTTCTGGCATATGTACAGAGATTTATACATAAAGCTACACATAACTAAACAGGCTTATCACCAGAGGCACAAAAACAACACATGCAAGATCTACAGTGTATGTAACATTACATCCCAATTTGTTTTCTGAGCAGAGACATATTTTAAAAACATGTGCAAGGCACATTTAGAAGCACTTCAACTCCCTGTGCATTAAGGATCACACCACTTTGTCAACCACAGTATAGCATGCACACAGGCTACTAAGATTTTACCATTAAACTACTTGTACCGCATCTAATGACTCCACCTAAAAGCCATTGTTAGAGGCTACAAAAAAATCTCCATAGTACTCACAAGCCAGGAAGTACCCTTGGTTATTCTGCTGTGGCAACATTAGAACTCTTGACTACTGTGCACCAAGCTCTCCTGGGATGAATCCTGCCTAGGAAAAGCAAGCCCTTGTCACCAGTTCTGTTGGCTTTACTTCATTACTCGGAAAAACAGGTTTGCTAGCAGCAGGCAGTCCTTATCGGTGTGGACTGTCAAGGATAAAAAGCCCTTTGCTTCTTGCAACATAGCTGGATATAGAAGTGTAAACCAACTTCAGGGACCCAGTAAGAGCTTGTAGGAGGACCCAGAGTCTCTCAGAGCTTGCTAGAGTGACAGCAGATGCTTGCTGTTCCCCAGTGGCTGGCTATTCTGCATCTACTTCAACAGCAAAACACTGGAAAGAAGAGGACTGGACCAGACCCCAGTTCCAGATCCCTCAGTGCAGCCAAGATGAATTCTACAACTTATTTTACACTGAAGAACTCCTCTAATTCGTCTCAATAATACAAAGAAGCACAGATAGTTTGTAAGAAGTGAGGTATTCTAAATCTCATGCTTAAGTACAAAAGGATCAGAACAAATATCAACATATTATGGTATGTAAACATTTAGTACCTAGATCATATGCTGTTAAGTACAATCCTGGATAGAGTTACATAAATTGTATTTATCAAATTAACATGACACAAGTCAAATGAGCCATTACAATTTCACTGCCATTTGTCAATCTTAGCGTAGTGGAGTAGATTTAACTGTTGCATTATCAGATTTGAGTCAGGAAGAACCCCAGCCTGGTTAGGAAGACTATCATCTTTTTGCTCTGACTGAAAAAGCATTATTTGAGATATCTGCCCTACACTGAAGAGCATTCATCTAAAACCAATGTTAGAAAGATAGAGGGAAGTGTGCTATGGGAAAGTCACAATGAGATGCATTTGCCTCACAGCTCAGCCAGGGCCCTTCTAAGAAGGTAAAGAGACTACCAGAGTAAGTGTCCTGAATTATTTTGCCCTGAAGTCCACCAAGCTTTCTCCCCCACTATATATAGGTGAATAAGAAAGCAGTAGCATTTACAGTCAGGGTTATACATTGCACAGTTTGCTTCCTGCTTTCATGCAACTTTAGCTGGTAACTTAAGGAGATAGGACCCAGGATCTTGGAAAGGAGTCTGGCTTAGAAGGCTACTTCCTTACTTCATCTACCCTTTGTAAGACTTCCAGCCAACTTAGTTATGACCCTCACTGCAAGTCTCAGGAGGGAAAAGACAAACCAAACATAGGGGGAATGAACTGACAGCAATTTTATAGTCAAGGCCACTCCAAAAAAAAACCCCACAAAAATAAAAGAAGTAGCAATAAAAGAAACAAGCTGGGGTCAATGTGCCCTTGTTGCAAGTAACCCATGCTCCACCGTGCCCTGTAATATTGTTTAGATTCCCAGATGTGACTGTAACCAGAAACAGCCATGAACCATCCTCCCTGAAGTCATGACAAACCTCTTGATGTTCCGGATTTATTGGTGGGTGAGACCAAAGATGGCAAAATAAATACCAAAATCCACCTCCCTAAATAATTTGTTTTTCCACAAGTATGTGAAGAACATAAAAAAGGAAGCTCTTCAAGAAAATGAATCCTTGTCTCCTTATGCTGAGGGCCAAAACACAATACAAGTTTTTGCTGGGAGACGTACCATCACTTGCCCATAACTTGGTTTGATTTAAATGATACTCATTAAAGTAGCATGGTGGTTTAACTCTAAGAATCATGTTTTTGTTTTGGGATGTTTTCTTCCATGGACTAACACACATTTCTGCATCTTGAGAAGTAAGTATAAAATTATTGTGATGTTGGGAAATACATCTAGAAAATATTTCTCAGAATGCCTTATTAATAATATAGGAGCTGAAATGTCAACTATTTACAACAGCTCAGAAAAAAAAAACAAAACCTTTGGCATTTGATCCGTAGAAACCACAACACAGAAAAGGCACTTGATAAGCATTATTAATTACTAAACAGCAATTAGAGCCTAGCCCTGGCCAAGACTACCTACTCTGCTCCAAGGGGAACAGTTGAAGATAACAGACTTCAAGGCAAAAAGTAACTGAAAGAGTCAGAACTGACAACTCTCTGCTTTTCTCAATCATCAGCTCTTTTTCACTAAGAGGTGCTGTGACAGAAGGCAATCATTTCTGGCATCAGCTCTGAATGAACTAGCTCGTTATCAGCATTTTTACAACTTCCTGTGCTCAGGAACAAGGTGTCCCAAAAAAGAACTGCTGTGCTTGTTCTCTCTTGTCAAAAGTGCCACACAGGCTTGTCCAGCACAGTAAAAAGAGATGTTAGCAGCTTTATTTTGGACAGAAACAGTTCAGGTGGCAGTAGGGGTGAGAAGAACAACAGCAGAGGTGAAGACAGCCCCCAGTCCAAGAAAGGGGAAGGGAGCTCCCTTCTCACCTTCTGAATGCACTCTCAGCAGAGCCAGAGGTGCCTGATGTGCCAGTCCCACAGCAACCGAACCCTGAGGGCTTCAACACCAGTGGGAAATAAAGGTAACAGCAGATGTTCACACTATTTCTCATAGGCAGCATTATTTCCTGGCATCCACTACATTAACCCTGTTTAAACCAAAATATCCATGTGGAATGTCAACCTGGTCACGGGAACAGGGCATAGGAGTAGGAAACCACAGGAGATACTGCTTAGTGCTCAAGCACATCTCTAAGAATGATTCAGTCTACCCTGCTCAAGTTTTACTGTAAGTAAGACAACAGAAATATCCAGCTCTTCAGACCTGTGAATATTACACAGGAGAGAAGCCTTCACACACAAAATGCCTGCTATGCTAGGAACTTCAGCAGACTTCCTACCGGAGGCAGGTATTTCACAGCCTTGAAAGCAATGAGCCTACCTCACCTACATCCTAAAACAGCTTCATTCTCATCTTGGTATACATCTCCCATGAAGTTCACAAAAGAAGGATTCCCTCAGCTGTAATCAATGCAAGTGCACAGTTAATAAGCTTCTTTTTACAGTCCTCACTATTGGTTCCAGCTGTTAAGCTGCCTTTATAAGATGTCCCTCTTAATATCAGAAGGAGAGCACAGAAACAGAAGAGAGATCTTGAAGGGTATCGTGCTGCAGGAGTCCTGCATTAAAGCACATTATCTAAAGCCAGACATGGCTTGTAGAGATGAACTGGTCTCAAAATGCTCTCAACTAATCACTTTTACTGAGGCTATTCTGCAGCTGGAGGGACAGATGAGCAGATGGCTGAATTGCAGTGCAGCTGACCTGCAGTGAAGCAAAACATTGGAGCTTTCCAGCTCCAGTGTGATCTTCTGCAGATGGAGAAAAACATCCCTTGTTGCAGTGCGCTTTCATAGTGAGATGACACTGATTTCCAAGGAGCAAACCAGCCATTTCTGTCTAAACTCAGGAACCCCTTAAAAATCAAAATCCATGTTTCCATCATAAAAAAAAAAAGCCCTCTCTCAGGCTCAGCAACAGCACATATACAAAAACTCACAGAAGCCAGCTCAGAAACAGAGGGAAGGGAGCAGAAATTACATTTGCAGAGCAGGAAGCAGACACTTTCTGGCAATGGTTCTGCTCAGTCACCAGAGTGCCTCGAGGAGGATTACACAAGGAATAAACTCAGCTTAAAGTATGTAAACTGATAAAACAGCCTCGCTTTGATGCGGGCTCTGCAAGAAGCATTTCAGCTGAATCAGTAACCTGGTGCTGTTCTCTCACTGCAGTGACACTGCAACATCTGCAGAAATGTTTTCACATTTCAGCTGTAGTGTTTATTCAAGAAAGTGCAAAGTTTGTGATGCTTATATTCTGGAGATGCAATCTGTGCTGGGGCATTGCTGTAACCTCTCAGGCTTTATCATGGGATGGAGGACAGAGGATTTAGCCTTCTGTAATGAACAGCTTGCCAGATTTATGTGTGTATTGTATTTCTCCAGTAAGAATGCCTGACTTTTTATGGAAACCACAGATTGATCCACGTGGAGAAGTATTCAGGATATGACAACCCCTATTGCGGATTAGATCGGAAAGGGAAGCAGCAGCTGAGCTTAATATATGGAGAAAGAGTCAAGTTTAGTTTATGGTCTTTTCAGAGCATCCAAAAAAACAACCATCCATTTTGAAGAGTCCTAGTGTGTCACAGGTAGTTTTCCCACACCAAAGCTTTTGTACTTGGCAAAATGAAAACACCAGAGAACATATGGTGGATGAGTGACAGAACAGAGGACAAGCTGAATTTTTGAGTGCTCTGGGTTTTGAGCTGACCTAGATCCTGTTGAAGTTCATGTCGCGTGCAGCACATTTTTCCCAAATGTAAGTCCTTTGCTGTGACCCCTTTGCAGTACATCAGTAGTTATTCCAGAGGCAAACAAACATGTCTGATTTTATAATAGGTTTCATTAAAAACCAAACCAAAGAGTTTTACTTAAAGGAAAAGGTATCTCAAAACCTCTATCACAGTCAGTATTTGGATTTATTCATTCTCAAATGGGCTGTTGCCGATTGCCACAATGTCAATCGAGACAGAAAATACCTTACTTATTTTCCCGGGAGCCTTCTCTGTTTTTCTTTCTCTGCTCATATCAGCACAGCCAGGCCCTGCTGCTATACTCTCAGGTGATGTCAATTCCAAGGATTGCTTATTCAGCCAAATCCCTTTGAAACACTGTCACATTCTCCATAGCACCATGGCAAAAGCTTGTATTTTTTCTAAGCCTTAAGAGATGCGAGTATTTGGATGGCTCCCAAAACTAAATCAGGCTGCTGGATGAGATGTAGCCAACATCTTCAGGTGCTCTGAACCTACAACAGTGGCCATTATACTCTCAATATTTAAAGTATTTTTGTGATGGCTTCTGTGCCAACAGAGCTTGTGTGATTCTTAGAAGAGCAGCAGCAGCTCTCCCTTAAAAGAAACCTGCTTTGAGGACTAAGGGCAGTAGCTGCAAAAGCAGACTTCTCTTTGTGCAAGCTCTTATTTCCCTGTATCAAAACAAAGCCACAACAGGGTGCACAGCATTCCCATTTTGACTTTTGCAGAGATTCTCCACACTACGTATGCTCAAAAAAAGTCATTTGAAAGAAAAAGATTGAAGCATGATACTGTGACATTGTGTAGTGCTTTCTTTGGGGACCAGTGCGTGAAAGAAGTTTTAGCTACAAAATATTTCAATTGTTTCCATTTAAAGTTGTCTATAACTTTCTGCTGGGGAAAAAAATATGAAGAAAATTTCAGAAGTGCTTATTTTTGTGCTAATACGCAGAGCCAAAGTTCAGCTCTTCCTTTTTTTCCCCCTCCTCCTTACTCCGTTACCATCAGTGCTCCAGACTGATTGAGTGACAGTGCTGCAGGAATGAGATGGAGAGGCTAACGACAGTATAAGCAAGAAGTTTTCACATCTCTTGAGTCCTAGAGTTCTTTGAAAGCCTTTATTCTTTTGATGACAGCATCCCAGCTCCCCACTTCATTCATTACCTTTGTTCTCAAACACCTTGCTTTTAATTTCGATCTGAGCATCTAATGGGAAAAGGAGCATCTTGAATTTCTGTTTTTAATTTCTTTTTTGATCATGTTCTTCACTATTCTCTTTTGTCTTCTTTCCTGAGCAGTATTTCCTTCGTCCTTTCTGAAAACCTGATTTCCCATTATTTCTCGTTTCTGTATTTTTGTGATTTGATTTATTCTCTCTGCGGTTTTGATCTTTACATTTTGTAAGCCAACAGTTATAAATTCTACTTTCACCAACCAAACCCTTACTGATGTTGACACACTTCAAGAACACATGGTCTCTTCCCTTCTTTGTGCTGGTAGGAAACTGCTGTCAATGCTGGCCCATTTATTTACTCTAAAATGTGGCCTTTCTGATCCCAGATGAATTATTTAGGATGGCTTTTCATGGCAGGAGGTGGCATCTATTCCCTGTTCCATTTTGACCTCTTTGCCTTGCCTCTGTCATTGCTCCAGCTTGTGGAAACAAGTCACAGCGTCACGTGAGCTGTTGAAACAAGAGGCACAACTCAGCACTCTGATGCTGCTCAGTAAGTGCAGAGTCATGGTCTCTCTCTAAGGACTTTTGCCAATTTTTATTACGCAGGAGTAGGGTAAGTCAACACACGTGACTTCAGCAAGCTACCACAAAGTACATGGTCAAACTGGAACAGGGCTGTTGAATCCTGAGAGGGACTTTATTCCGGCTCTCAGCGAAGCAAGGGTCATCTCCCTTGGGGTGGGATGTAACTCAAGTACTGCCAAGACAACCATAGGAATTACATCAGTTGGGTGGGAATACAGCTCTTATAACTGATGATGACAAAAGCACTATGTAAAGACTCTGAACATCAGTTCTGTGGTGCCCTTTTGGCTTTAGATCATACAGTTACTGATCCATGTTCTGTGTGATTTCTCCAGTGGTTTCACAGTGCATTTGTTGCTGCTGTTAAATACCACTACTTTGAATGTCAGCTAGACAGCCTGTTTTCTGACATTGCTCATATATCAGTTTCCCTCTCCACTTCAGCTGGGGGCAGGAGCCCACTAAACTGATGGTTCTATTTGAACCAGCAGAAAGTTTATCCCAGCTGTGAAGGCTTTGCAGCCTGCACAGAGTTAACATGGGGAACACAAAGTGCTTATGTCCCATCCACATACAAAATACTCTTCCCTCCTTTGATGTACTGCCTTTCTACATGACCTGCCAGCTCCTCTCCCCCAAGGATCTACAACAGGTAGCTTCCCAAAAAGCAGGTCACCATATACGTGTGTGTATATATATACATATATATATTATGGAGTCCCACATCAGCTGCATTAGTTCCTTACAGTTCTTTGTGTTGCATTGCAGGTCAGCTCTAGAACTCACATCTGAGAAATAGGGAACCTAAAGCATGACCACACGCCCTCAAATACCCACTCCCCCTCCTGCACCGGCAATGCTACAAGGAGCTGTAATGCAATGTCTCCAAGGAAGCAGGTTCTGAGCTGTACTTCTGTTACACAAGAAGTACAGGTACTGAAAACCCAGGGCA
Organism: Pezoporus occidentalis; assembly: GCF_034315485.1. Taxonomy (NCBI): domain Eukaryota; kingdom Metazoa; phylum Chordata; class Aves; order Psittaciformes; family Psittacidae; genus Pezoporus; species Pezoporus occidentalis. The sequence continues at coordinate 2,520,157 of NW_026915483.1, forward strand.
GCTTATACTAGAACACGCTGTCAATTAAAATGGCTCCCTCTATAGCTCTGGCAAGGCTTTCATGCAGTCATTCCCGCATGCACAATCTGAATGCATCAGCCTTGCAGGAGACAGGAAAACAAGTTTAACTCACCTCCATGCAGCCAACATGGGCAGGGGGAAGAGGTGGCATCCTGCCTTGTACAGCTGCCTCCTGACAGCTGCAGGAGTTTCTTCTACTATTGTTGTAAGTAGCAGAAGAAATACATATCCTTTGTTGAAGGAGTTCTTCAGCAACCTGTTCCTATTTTAAGTAGTACAAACCTCACAAAGACTCTGAGAATTTGGGACCTCAAGGGAATTTGCTGCTTGCACATTACTGGCACAGCTGATACAGCTTTCCAAGTCCTGCAACAACCCCTCCTTCCAACATAATCTGTTTTGCCAAATATTTAGCCATCTCAAGGCCCTGCTTGAATCTCTGTGAATGTTTATCATGCTGCTACGTCACTCCTCCATGGTGCTGCCCAAGTGCTTGCCTAATGTCCGACTCCTGAAGAAGCATGGCTGTTTATAAGAGCTTTGAATGATGCACATAGTGATGAGACACACTGGATTCAGCACACTGTGTCCAAAGCTTTACTATTAAAAATAGCCTAGACTGCATCACTGCATTTGTTCTGATCTGGAGAATTCATGTACTCTCTCTGGTGCCATTAGTAAATATTTGACTCTTTAATATAATGAATGTAAGAATAATTTAATGTTTAAACTGCCTGGAGTTCTTGCTGGTTTTAACTCTGCTGTCTCAGGCTAGCTGCTTCTTTATAACAGACTAACAGAAGAGGTGGAGGGGAAGAGAATGGGGACTCCTGGTCATCTGGTGTCTCCCCATGCTCAGCACTGACTTGTTCCCATGATGACTTAGAGCCACAAAATGCTGCAGTAATGTTTCAAACCAGCACATCTTCTCCAACCCCCAGGGATCCTCAGGGAGCCCCAGCTGGGGACAACCCAGCTCTTGCTTCTTTCATCGTAAGGCTTTTTCTTTTGGCTTGTCATATTTCCAAAAATTTCTCATTGGCAGACTTCCTTTCCTCAGGTTATGCCATGAGACAACTAATTTTCTTTTATAAAGGATTTAGATAGTTTTTTACAGCTCTCCTAAGGACCTTCCACTCATACTTAAAAAAAACCCAACAGAACAATAAAACCCCTTTACATTGAACCTTCCCATGCAGAACACACTCACTGCAGATCTTGTTCTCCCCTTCCTTGTGCTCCATTTTAACTTACCCTCCCAAAACATCCTTTACTACCTTCTTCTCTCAAAAGCCTTCCTTTCTCCTGGCCCCTTTTTGTCTTCCTGCATCTCTTGGTGGGTGGTGGCACTGTGATGCTTTCAGAAAACCCTGTGCTCTTGCCATTGCTGGAGTTTTCACTATTTAATCAGACTCATCATCTAAAGTTGATGGGAATCCTGCTACAAAATTCAGAATCACATTATTGTTACTAGGTTATATCAGTAGCTGCATGAAAGGAATTGGTCCAAAATATCCATTTTGTATTCATGAGCTATATTAGCTTACTTTAGGGTTTACATAAGACTTAATCTCACTTATAGTCAACTAATACCTAGAAGATGTCCCTTAAATTCCTGCAGTTGTTTTCTCCGTGTCCCACATCATCCTCTAAGAAACTGTTGCACTTGAATGTCCACAATTTCTTTCTTCTTAGATTCCACCTATTCCAACTTCCTATTTGTTATCTAGCATCCTTCAGATCAAGGGGAAAAAACCTCACACAAGCCAAAAAACCCAGCTGCCTTCACAAGTGTTGTGCCAGAGTTCAGAAGTTCCAAGACCATTAGAGGTATTACACAGTACTAAGATAGTGGCCCTGTTTGAAAGCTGAACTCTTGCAGCCCCAAAACAGAGATTGTGCCCATTTTCTCCTCGCTAGGTGTCATTCATAATAAACCACTGTATGTATCGCATTGGCGGTACTAGGGGAACCTCAGCCACAAGCACACAACAGGTAGAGGTGCTGGTGGTGCAAAGCCAGGGAAGCCAAGGAACAGACACGAAGCTGAAGACAAGTAGGGCTTTAGCTGTAACACTGCAGTATCTTCATGATGCAAGAAGAAAAGAGCAAACACACACCTTCCCCCTCTTCAGAAACACCGTGCCATATTTGTGTGGTATTTGTTTGTTTTCCCAGACCATATGGAATTCCTCTCCTTATTTATGTATTTCAGATGAATCTGTTAGCAATAGCTATTCAATAGCTACAGGCTTAAGACAGCAGCCACATAATCTCATTTCCAGGTTTGTAGGAAACCAGCACAGATGTAGAAAGAGCAGATTTCAGTATTTATGAAGTGCTGCCTTTACATAAAGAGTGAGAACCTGGTTATCATCATAACTGCTCATCAAATCCAAAACACAGTTACAGGTGGAAAACAATCCAGAACAGTAAGGCTTTAAAAGTCTAGCATTTACAGGGTCAGGCCTAGGTCCTTGCACACTAATCTTAAGCACACCAGTGTGTGTGAAGAAGTGCTGCGAGACCCAAGATTACACCTGGACAGCACAGCAAGTGCAAGTCCTAGGGACATGCTGGAAATACACAGGTCACTGACAACACACACCACATTGGTTTGGTGAACTACCACTCTGTGAGTCATCACAGCATACACCACAAGGAACCTTATCCCTGTATCCCTCAAAGAGCTTCACACAATTGCTGCAAAACAGAGCTATCGCACCACCCTCATTATTAGCCCTAAGAATTCTTCAGGGAGAAATGAGTGTTTATCTCTTCGGTAGTATGAAAACACACATTTAGACCAAGTTACAATAGACTTGAATTCATTGACAGTATTTTGGACAGAGAGAAGAAAAAGGTGCGTGTCATGGACTAGCTAATGGAAAACTGACAACATGGGCTGTTTATTTCATAACTCTCTTGATGCATCTTCCATTTTTTTCTGATGCCTTCATCATCTCCTCTAGTATTGGTATCCCACATTCAAATGATGCTCAACCTTTGACTGACCTGGGAGAGCTACTGCTATATCCTCATTGTTCTTATTCCCTTTCTAAACCTAAGTTTTCCTTTCCAGCAGCCCTCCTACAGTCTTTCTATGAAAAATTCTTCAGAGAAGGCAAACTGCAATTTGTGCAGGAGGTGAGGTGACCTGTGAAACATGTCCTCAAGAACAACTTTAGGCTCCCCGAGACTGGTAGAGTTGCTCTTGCAGTGTTCAAACTGACAACAGCAGGAGATGACTGCAAAGCATCAGCCCTTCTTCTAGCTCAGGGCCCTGGCACAGGGGAGATGAAGAGTCTGGTGAAAAGCTGCGATTTTAAAGAATATTCTCTAATTAACCTTGATTTCTACACATCAAAGCATAGCCAGCTCTTCGCATTACAGGCTACAAGGTATCTATTACAGCTCAGAGCAAGGAGATAAAACCCACAGTGACTGAGGCGGGTGTGCCAATCCAGGGTAGCACCCAGATTTTCTGCTCCACCATTAAATCTGATCTGTAGAGGTTTTTTTATGCTTTGGGATTCCTGGAGAACTTTTGTGATGCAGTATCTCATCTCTCACATGCTATAAATTTTTTATCACTGATATGAATGAGGAGCACCAGAGCAAATAAAATCCTAGTATCCACACCTCCTGTTCCTCCACCCACTTCCTCTATAGCTTTGCCAATAGGACCAGTTTTATATGCCCTCCAGAAACCCTCATCATCCTGTCCTGTCTAATGGCCAAAGAACACTCAGTCAACTTTCTGCAGCCTAGAAAGCAAAATGTTATGGTACAGGTATAGAAGGGAAAAGAAACAGATCCAAGGGGTTCATTAGCAGAGCTGCAACACTACATTTAGCATTCTCAGAAGCCTCCTAGCCCTGGTGTTGCTGCTACTTCGGTGATTCTGATCTGCCTTCACAAGACAAAAGGAAGATAAAGTCCAAGAGCCGTTTCTCTTAGTAGGAAAAAGGCAGGCATGGAAGTAGTACAAGATCTTGAGATGTGACATAGCAGAGCGCAATCCAACTGGGAAACATACTCTAGTCCAGCTGAGGGATTCTGTAAAAGCATGTCTTTGTGCATGCAGACACAGAGGCAAAAGCCACATTTGCAGACATTTTAATTTTGCAAATATGCTGTTTTGTAGCCAACGTTTTCAATAGAGATTTTCAGAAAAGCCCAGCTCCCACAAGTACTTATCTAGCAGCTAATTTGTGCCTGTGAAAACTTCATGTTTCTCCTTTGTGCCCACAAAGCACCATTTTGCAAGAGAGTCCCCTACAGGACCAATTACCTTCTCTATGGCAGTAACACAGCTCTTACAAAAAGCCAGGGCTGTTTTGTCTCCTCGCTCTAGGTTCCTTCCACAGAGCTATTTCTTTAATACTAGTCTCAGTGCAATGCTTCCAGAACTTGTGCTTCTATAAAAACCTTCCTGCAAACCAGCTGACTCTTTATATCCCTCTCCCTAAATCTAAAAAAAAACCCCACTACTTTATGATATCTGGGGCTTATAATAGATGGGATGCATGCCAGGGTGAACAATAGGAGGAAATGAAAGATGAAATTATTAGCCAGGAGTTAAACAGGACATGAAATTGCTGTGAAGTGTTCTGGATATATAAGAAGGCCCTTATTTTTGGAAAAAGCAGGAAGATTCTCAAGACTTGAGTCTGGGTGGGGAAAAACTCTTACAGATAAAGACAACTGCTATCCTCTTCTAATCCTTGCTGTTCCACCCCCAACATATTTTAAGGACCATTTCTATTCTTGCACACCCACTACATTGTTCCGCTTCCCTCCCCTGCCCCACTGGCTATGATTCAACACAGTCTATAATAAAACCACTAGTTAGCAGCAGGACAGGCAAAATCATACTCAGTAAAACAAAAGAAGGCATAGTTGTTGGAACACAATCCAAAGCTGGCAGCCACAAACTGACCTGATTTAATCCCAAACTGGGTTTCACACAATTCAGGCTAGTTCAGCAATGAGATACAAAGTAAGAGCTGCAAAGCCAGAAGGCTTCACTCACTATCCTGCAGAGAAAATGATGCTGGCAGTGATGAATATGTCCTGTCCTCCTCCTCCTCCACATGTCATCTTCCTCAGACTGGGAGAAATACATACAAATCCTTTCTTTCTTCTTCCATTTAAAAACTACTCATCAGTCTGTAGAACACATGTGGTCATTAGGCACTCATAAGAACCTCCTGTGGCCCCTTTTTCTATCAGCACCTGATGGGTTTGGAAGAGGAATCAACTCAAGTAGCTTGGCTTCAGCTGAGGAACCCAGTTGACGTGAACTGCAGATACACACGATTTTAGAACAAAGACAGGAAACACAGGAGTTTGTCTATAAGGTTACTTACCCAGGGGGAAGGAAAACTGTCCCAAAAGTCTTCATAGGTATTTAGCTCTCACAGATGTTGGTGTGACCATCCACAATGGAGCTGTGTTTAGAAGGACCTGGAGCCATGTTTATAGCAGCAAAATGTTTTCTGAGGCACAGTGAGTTGATATGGCAGGGTGAGAGACCCCTAACTCCGCAGCAGAAATACCTGGGATCTCCTCTGGTTCATGGTTTTCCCTGGGATGCTTCCCCTTTCCTTCTTCAGCTGCATCTCTGGGAACACATCTATCCTGAGCCCCAGACTGGGCAGACATCAAGTCCTGAAAAAAGAAAAGTATTAAGACACAAAATCCAGCAGAATTCCATACAATCAGGTTCCCTGTGTTGTGTTGTGGCCTGTGGCACTCTCCACTGTCCCACCAAGCCCACTGATGACCCAGCACCACAAGTCTCACCTCAGTGCTTGTCTTCCAGAGTAGCATGAACAAAACCCATCAGGGAGGAGAGAGAAGAAACACTGAACTGGGTGACTTGAGTTCTTTTCAGTCAGGTTGGAGTTCATCAAAAAAATGAACACAAGTTTAGGTGAAAAACTTGGATTTCCCTTAGTTGAAATATCAGGTCAGCATGAAGTATTTCTAAATGAGCCAGGAGAGCAACTATTTTGCTTCTTATGCCATTTTTCATACTGTGTTATTGCTTTTGCTTGGGCACTGCAGGGTTTTTTGCACACTGAATTTTTAAGGATGCTTTTCCCCCTTCCTTATTCATGACATTACCTAACCAGAACACCAGTTGTACCAAAGTTTCGCTAGAACAAGTGGTGGTCAGAGTGACCTTCATTTGACACACAACATTCATTTCCCTTACAACCAGCTATAGAAATAATAAAATATAGCTATTACTATTAATCCTCTCAGCATTACTGCGGAATGATGAAGGTATTAGAATTTGAGGTTATTGTTCTTTTGCTGAAAGGCAGAATTCCAAGAAAATTGATATTATTCACTATTTGAAAGAAAATTTATCCCAAACAGAAATCTTCACCAGTGCTGAGAGGTGGGAACTGAGGATAGCAAGGCGTGCTCCATTACTGAATAATAAGTGTACAACCACTATATTAAAGGTGAATCTGTCATGCTGAGACACAGCACCAGCCCTGCTCCTTCTATGAGCTTATGAATCATAATCACTTTTCAGCTACCACCTTCTCATTCTTCTGGGGAGATTTTATATTGCTCTGGCAATGTGTACTTCAGGTACTATAGAGATGGATCTGTTAACTATTCAGTACCTTCCCATTTTCTGCTGGGCACTGTCGGTAGCAAGCAGAACCTCTGGGTATTGTCTGGCTTTTGGTGCCTTTGTAAAGCTAGCTCTGCGCCCAGCTCCCCTTCACAGACAGAGGATGAATCTGTTTTACAAAATTTCCAGGTAGTGTATCCTCAATGGGCTTCTGACCTAATGATATGCAAATCTTTCTCCCCTGGAGAGGATTTAGAGAAAATAAGCTGAAAAATATTCCAGGCAGGAATGTTACATGGAAAAGATATATTGGACTAGTTTAAGAGAATATATTAAGGATGAATTTGAAATAGAGCATTATTTTGCATTAGGTAAATAGACCATCTCTGATGATTATTTAATTTACCTGTTCGTGCTGGCAAGTGTATAGTCTTGCATTCCTGAGCATTGCTCCTGGTTGTATCACAGATGCAGCTTTAGCTCAGTGTCTGTGAAGAGTAAGTCCTGATACATGAATGGTCAATAAATAAACACAAGAGAAAAACTGGATAAACTCTCAATGACTGGGCCAGGGCTCGGTACAGTAGCTATCAGGACACTGCCACTTCCAATCTGCTTGAAAATACATACAGTGTTCAGTTCAGGCAACACAAGGGAGAATACCAGCTAAAACAGAGTAAAACTCTACCCCAGCAATGTTTCTTTTTCCAGATTTTGCATGTCCTTCTTGTACTCAGTAAAATCACAAACAGTGTCTGAGTTCCCCAGGTTTCTTCCTGTTGTCTGGGATTCTCTCTGCCTTTCTCCTGGTATAAATCTCCTGAATGCCATTGCAGGAAGGGTGTGAGAGCACTCCGTCAGCCCAGCATCGTCACCTATCATGTTTGGTAGATTAAGATGCAAGATACATGTGGTCTGAAATTTGATGCTGCCTGCAGGAGCAGGAAGACTTAACCGTATGCAGTATCTATGCACAATAAAACCTGAAAATCCATACCAATCACATTTCCTCCTGTCAACCTCAGCCACATCCCAGATTTATAAGCCACTTCGAAGTGATTTCATTCCTAGGAATGCATCCTGACGAACACTTCCTTCACATGCAGCATGCTGCTTTTGATTTAATCTTGATTAATTATTTTTGTCCAGCCATTCAAAGCCTACTCGTCAGGGGCACTGATTTATGATGCAGGGCATGAAACAGGCAGGTTCTATTAGAAAGATTTGCAGTTACAAGACTGAAGCATTATTTATTGGGGTTTCACTAGTAATTGCTAACCTTTCCCCCAGCATCTGTGAGTGGGCAACCAGATTCTATCATGCATTTTCTGTGATGCTTCCTTGTCTGTCTCAACAGCCTTGAGAGAATAATGATAGCTACAGGTATCTAACTACAGACATTTAGATAAGACCTAAACACTCTGAACAGTAAATGGAGGGGATATAAGACAGGTAATGTTTCCAGCACTGAGCACACCTAATACCTGGAACTCTAGGGAGAAAGAGGCAGGGCTTATTGACTTCTAATTTAATCAGTTAAATGCCCAGAAATAGAAGTGTTGAACACTGACTTTTGTACCTCACAAATCAGCTGAGAGCTTTCCACGTACACTTGAGCTTTTGTGCCAAGTTAAAAAATGCTGCTCCCGAAGTTTCACAACCAGTATTTTTGTTGGAGTTTAAAATATACATATATATGAACAAATATTGCTTCTCCTCCTCCCCTGCAGAGCTAATGATGCTTGTTTGCCTGCAGCAAGAGGGAAAGCAGGGGCAGTCCTGCGATGTGATGCTCACTCCATGCACCCCTACCTGGACCAGGCTTTGCTTCTCTGCTTTCCCTTTGTCCTCTTTCCTTCAAAAAACAGCTTCTGGCATATGAGATTTTTCTCTCTGATTCTGCTGGGGTGTAAATGCTCCAAGATAAAAGGCTCTGGTTATTTATCAGGTGAAGTTATTAAACAATGGGCAGGACTGTGTGTACAACTGAGAAACAGAAGAGGGCCTGAAGGGAGCTGGGCTCTGGAGGTCAAGGAACTCTCCGAAACTCAAAACAGTTCAGGAGAGCTCCTAACAGACATCACACAGATGAGGTTTAAGTCTTTTTTGTGTGCTGCAATGCTGCTCTTCACTGTGAGCCAGGATGTTGGAGACACTGACCTTGGCTTATTGCTTCCACTGAAATGTGGAATTTCTAATCCAAATTAAAAAGTATTTAGATATTCAGTCTAACTTGCATAAACTTGGTCAGGAAATGGCCCATTTCTGGCTTAAAGTACCGATGACCAAATTTAGACTGTGAAACCACGCTGCTATTTCAGCAGCTTACACTATAGAGCAGCAGCTGCCCTGGTTTGATGGCTCTGGATGGAGTCACGCACCTAGGAGCCCTTCATTTCCCTCTCTAGTACAAAGCCCTTTGCATCATGTTCAAACAGGAAGCTCTGGTCAGCGAGAATTAGTGGTTTTTCCTCTGCACCTTGCCCTGAGATCCCATCATTTTTCACAGCCTAAAAAGGACTGGCCTCTTTCAGTATGTGCCCAGGAGCCCAGTGAGTAACACATAGGAAATGAGGGGAAGGATGCTGGCAATTCTGTGGCATCTTTTGTAATAGATAGGGTCTTAACCCCAGTATCCTGGATAAACTCCAGTTCTGGTAATTGCATTCTGCATAGTTAAAATCCCCCTGCAGTTTCAAATGAATCCATTATTCTTCACTTCCTTTTCTAAATTGCTGTGCAGCTTTGCTTTGTGCTGCTGAAGAGTTGCTTTGTTTCACCTGAGGGATGATGGCATTTCATGGCTGTATGAAATAGGCCTGAGTGCACAGTTTGTACAAGTCAGTGAAACACTTTGGGATTATTCATAATTAAGTATCCGCTCGCTGTAAATGAATGGGTTTATAGTGCCGGGTAAAGCAGTACAACACAAAGCACTGCTTCTCTCTGTACTTGAAAGCTGGTAATAGAAAACTTATACAGGCAGTAAAAGACAGAAGTCTTCTAAAATTCCCCTTCTCCAGCTAAGCATGCAAGCTTTAAGTGACTGTCTCAGTCTTTACTTTCCCATACTGTTATTGATTAATTGCTCTAGTTCAATTTCCTTGTTCTAAATGGAAACATTACAATCCTAACTCCAGTCTCTGGCCCCAGTACAAACTGATTTTGAATCTCTAAATTGTGTCAGTGGGAGGAGGTGATGGAGGGGTAGAAGGAAAGCTTTTTATTTTTATTATTAATCTTCATGTGTTTCAGGACTGCCTAATCTCACCCAGATGGAGAGAAACCACAAGGTATTTCTGCTGTAGTCAAACCCAGGAGATGCCTCCGCATCATAAACTTGCTCTGGTATGATCCTGTCCCAGCAGTGTGTCCTGGTAGGAAACATGAGGATATTCCACAAACATCAAAACATACCACTCTTTCTGGAGCTGAGCCAGTGACCTTTTACAGCTCCAGCTGGTTGACTTCTAACTTTGTTCTCCTTCAAGATTTGTGCTTGTCCTTATTGTAGTCATTGCCTGCGGCTTTGCAAGAATGTTACAGGCATCTTCTGAATTTCCAGCTTGTCCTGGAAGGAGATGGTACCATCAAGCAGCACGGTGTCCCACGGGAGAGATACGCTTTCGAGGAGGCTTAGCAAGAAAGAAAATAGCCAGGACTCCCACCCCCTGGAAACAGTACTCCTTAGCTAATACTATTCCTTTTGCCCAAGCTTACTGCGTACAAAGCAGAAGGTCAATATAATGACATAAGTAGATTCTTCATGCCCATTCCTACTCTGCATGTTAGGTCACAGTCTGCTCCTCAATTGCTCCAGTGCTGTTTTGATGGAAGGCTAAGAATGAAATCAATAGAAAAGATTATAGAAAATTATGTATGATGTGGCATCTTGGAAAAACAAAATGTGCTTAATCTGAAACAGAGAAATGCCGGCTTAGGAGCCACATGTGCATCTCATTTAGAAAAACAATCTATACTGTTATTAAAGTAGCCACAAAGACAGTATTAGCTACAAATCAGGTATGTGTACCGGGAAGCAAGCTTTGTGTACTGTGCAGGAGATGGGGAGCTTACACTGTTAAGATCAAATAAGAAGCTAGAAGATCTGAGGGGGAGGCAGGGGTCAGCTCAGGACCCAACTGAGCCTCAGTGGTATTTTATGCATAAACAATATTTTGTACATAAACCACGGTATTTTAAGAAGAGTCCTTTAGCAAATAAAATGTCAGAGAGTAAATACCAAGTCTTTCCTTGAAGATTTGGAGGGGAAGGAAACCCAGAATGACTAACAAACCACAGCTGACAGCGTGTGCACCTCCAAATGCCAAGGAGCGCACTTATGCTACTGCTCCCATGGAGGAATCCAGCATCATTATGCAGCAGCTTTGTGGGAGGAAAGAGGACCCCAAACCCCAGCTATGGCAGACTGACTCCTCTCCCTGCCCAACCCATTGCCTTTTCTCTGCAGGCCCTGCAGCAGCTGGGGCTGTTGCAAGGATCCCCTCTTATTCCTTCATTCCCAACACCATGTTGCAGGATGGCTCCTCTGGAAGAGAGAATAAATGATTTGCTCCCCACATGCTCCTTTTACATGTCATCCAAGCTTGCTCCCCTTCCCCTTTCAGGAAGAAGGTGATATTGCATCTTTAGTTTCAACACTAACAGTCTTTTAAAATGGGTATTAGAACCGGCTGGAGTGAACTGCAGAGCTTCTCCCCCAAGCCCAAATACTGAGTTTGAAATAGGGCATTTTCACAAGCAGCGAAAGGGGTTTTGAAAGTTTTCCAGATTTTTTTTTTTTAACAAAACCGGGAAATGAGCAGTGTATTTTTTTCCATGTTCCTCCCTGCCCTTTTTTTTTTTGCAGTGAGAAAAGGAAACAGAAACATAAATGAGAAATTATTCTAAAATGGATTATTTCGATTCAAAACCCCGTCAGAGCTTCGATACAAGAATGCCCCATTGCCAACAGTGCAGTGGGGAAAGGAGTACGGAGGACAAATGAGAGGAATATTGCCTCTGCCTCCCATCCGAGCTAATGCTGTTAGTTAACTACCGTGAGAGCGGTATTTACATAACCACCCTCGGTGGGAACTGCACACAGAGCGCGGCTCCAGCGTCCCAGCTGAACCCCGGGCAGCGGCGGGCATTTGCGCAGTGATTTAATTCACAGGCGAAAAATCCTTCACAGGGCTGACCACAAACTGCCTGCACGGCTGGATTAGCCGGCTCGCTCCTCCTGGGACAGCTTGAGGGAAGCTCCTCTGCCTCTCCCGGGAATGCTGCCCCTCCAAGCTGAGCTCAGAGCACCCTCTGCTGTAACCCAGAGCTGGACCCAGGGCACACCAGGATGTGACCGTGCTCCGTGGACGGCTCACATGGGTGCTTGGATGTCCCTATGATGGAGACCCACGTCTGGTGGCTCTGCTGGAGAGGGACTGGCTGCTTGCATGCTTTCAAGAAACTCACTGCCGTTATCTTAGGCTTCAAAATGGAGCTATTTGGATGGGGCTTTGAGCAGCCTGGTCTGGTGAAAGGTGTCCCTATCTGTGGCAGGGGGGTTGGAACTGGATGAGCTTTAAGGTCCCTTCCAACCCAACCCATTCTGTGATTTTATGATTCTTTTGAGTTTTCTTCACTTTTCTTGGTGCCTAACCATGGCAACAGTGAAAATGTGTGTGCTATTTAAAACATAAATGGTTCTTAATTTAACTCTTGGACATTGGTTCTTGCTATGCCTGTAGGCACTGGATGGAATAGTACCTATAAACTCTATTCCTCATGAAGATACGTAAACCGCGTAACCAAATGAAAGCTAAAATCTGTCTGATAAACCAAACAGATTGAGCTCTGTAAATCTCACAACACAAGGCACATTTTCCTGCCCATGTATCTTTACTCTGGCTCTTTCCAGTTTCGCAACATCCTTTCTGAGATGTGAAAGGCAAAACTGTATTTGCTATTCCAGTCTCAACATGACAATGAAGTAGACAGAGATTAAACCATTCTCTCTCTGTTTTACTATGTCCCTGGTCTCAGCACAGGTATAGGTCAGCAACACTCATAATGCTTTATTTAATTCCATTTCCTTTAAGAAGAGAATACAATTTTCATGCAGAATATCACTAAAAGAAATATCTGTTGCTTTTAAGACCTGCACCTTTTATTCAGTTTCAGTGAAATAACAATCCCAGATCCTGGAAGTGAAATTGTTTTGAACCCAAATGAATTAACATGACCTTGTTTAGCAAGCATGTTTAAAAAGACATCTGGTATGCAACATTCACCCCTCATTTTCTTTAGAGAAAATCCTGTGTACGCATATGCCCCAGGAAAGAGCACAGTGGCATTTTGTACTACATGAGACAATGCTTGTACACTTGAAACTTTCGCCGGTGACAAGTAGGAGCTCTTCCTCCTTAAATAAAGTACTTGCCTTGCAGTCACAGCAGCTGTTCACATGATACGCATTAATATGTTGCTGAAAAGAGGTCACCTTTGCCTTCAAATGGAGGTTCTTCAGGAGTCTCTGTTCTGCCATCATCTCATTTCCTGGGAAACAAATGAAGATACAGCAATGTTAAGAGACGTATTTACAACCACCATTGATTCTGTTTCAAACTGTTAGTTCCTCAACACCCTAGCCATAAAAAAGCTGTAAAAGCAACTGCTTGTGAGAAGCCCTTGCACTGTCCCATGAGCACTCATAGCTATTTATTTATGATCAAGACCATGGAGGAAGAGCAGAGAAAATTTCACTTACACAGATTCCTTGGAGCAGTTTTTCTCTCCGTAAGAAATGAACATTAATTTATTGTGTAAATACAATTTAGGGTCACTCTTTAAAGCAGAGGCGATTACTCAAGGATGGAAGTATAAGTTATTATGTGCACTGAACAGATAAAATGATGTGTTCTCAGAATCAGATACAATCCATACTTTAATGCCCAAGTCAGGCACAGGGATCTCAGCAAATGCAATTTAAAAAGTAATTGAAATATCAATATATATCGTCACATTATTTTACTTGCAGTCAGACCATTATCTTAGCACACGTCAACTGAGCTGGACAAGACATCCTACGTGAGTGCATTGTACAATCCATCCTGACAAAACAGGTTCAGACTGCACATGCACAGCTCATGCCATGGCCAGAATGTCTCTTAAGCAGTCACTCCAGTAGTGACTGGAATTAATACAGAAAATGCACCCCCAAAACCCAAATATAAGGAACTTTAAGTGGAGTTACAGAAATAAAATAGGCAGTGAATGGAGGATGCATTATTTAGGATGTTTCCAGATTCCAGAATTCTCCCCAAAACCATGATGCTTCCATGGGGGTGTCTTGCAGGCAGCAAACTGAGATCACAGCAGCACCAACGATGTGCTTCACATTGGAATATAGATGGTTGGGAATATTGCCCAGGCAGGTTTGGGGTTCCTTTTTGTCTACAGAGGAAACTGTTTGGTGTCTTTTGTTAAAACTTGTCTACAATCAGACTGAAGAACAAAGCCTTGAAGAAAAACTTTACTTGCTGAAAGATATCTGTAGCTGACTCATACCTCGAGATACACACACTTACCCGCTGCCCTGACACAAACCACTTGTGCTTTGACACAAACCAATACGCTTTGATGATAAAGCACAGTAAACAGCTGAGCAAGTAGCAAAGAAAAGCCATATGTAACCCTCAGATTGCTTCTGTTGCTTCATGGTGCATTACTCCAGGGTTTGCTTCCAAAGTAGGCATGAGGAGCAGTGTCGAGCTCTCGTGCCTTGGTCAGCCATCATCCTCAGATGAAATGGCCTGTACAGACGATTGTGTGCTCTTCTTGCTGCTCCCATGGCCATCGGGGTGTTGCACAGGGAGACAGACATCCAGACACCTTTTTGTGACAGATTTGGACACCGAAGTGCCCTTGGAGTTAGCTGGACTTTTACCATAACCTGATCTGAGCATCCAGCAATTCAGCATGGGAAGCATGAGACCTTGGACTGATTCTTCTCAGCACCACTGCTGTACAACTATTAAGTGACAGTAAACAAGCTGAATTTCTAATGAGAGTACCTTTCTTTTTGAAGCATGTTTGTTGATGAAGACTCCATGACAGGAGAAAGATAAGATTAATTTATAAGTATTTATCATCGGTCATTCTTTCTATTCTCAAGAAAGAGAATACCCTGTTTACCAAGCAAATAGTCTCATTACACTCTGCACAAAGCAATTATGTGATGCTCATCATCTTTCAACTTTCATGGGATTTTAATTGCTGTGGGAGAAGCAGTTGTTGTTAAACAGCTATTTTTATATGATCCAGGTATTATAACTGTTCAGCCAGTAAAATGCACAGTATATTTGTGCTATTACTCTTAAACTTTTTAACTTCGTGGATTATAGACATGGCCCTTACAAACTGTCCACTTAGCAATTCAAGTAAAATGGGTGTGCTAATATGTTTACGTATATGTACTGCATACAAAAACCCTACATACATAGACAGCTCCCTTGTGCATCCTTTTCTCTCTTAGCTAAACCAGGGAAGATTCCAAAGGTGTGCTGCAGCTGAAAACTATAATTCTTCCCAATTGAATTGCTCCAGGCTCTAAAAATTCAGGAGTTTGTTAAAAATGTCGTGATATCTAAAAATAATAACTATAACTTTAAATGTGGCAGAGTTTGTGAATTTTGGCCCTCCAGCTTTATATGTTCAGCTTTCTCTTTAGAATTTCTTGGTGGACTAAATGTTTATTTCTTTCCTTTCCTTTAATGAAGCTGAGATAACCTTGAATGACCCCACCAATATTACGAGGAATCCTTCAGATCTTAAATTAGTGACTAACGAACTAGGAAGAGTCACTGGCAACTTACAAATAGGATGCACTAGAGTGGAGGTTATTCATCCAAACCCTGTGAGACATCTGTTGTTGTGAGGTTCTTAACAAAGAGCTAAGGAGGCCAGGCCATTCTGAACCACAAATACCCATTTGAAACATCCTGCTGATGGAGCTGCATGAACAGTGTTAGTTCTCTAGCCCCACAGGAACAACATACAGCTTTCTTCTAATACAGCTGAAGGTAAACGATCCTGAGTTTCCCCAAATAGAGCCACTAGTGATGCAATCTGGCTAATCAGAAATTGAACACATGGAATTAACATGCAAAAACAGGAGAAAAGAAAGAAGAACGGAGCCAAAATAACCCAAAGACTTCACTCAGCTGAGAGCATTTATCAGGTCCTTAAGGAAAAATCACTGCTCCCAGCAGGCAAACTTCACCTTGTCCTACCTGGACAAATGACATTCACCATCACAGTACATCAGAGAGGATGAGCTGGCAGAGAATGTGATGAATTGCTGTAATTAAAGGAAGAAAAAAAGCACCAAATTAGCTGTCAAAAAGCAGGATTGGAAGACTGCACCTGGGATGAGCTTATGCACAAAGTGCAGCTCCAAGATAGAGCTTCACTGGCTATTTGGGATGTTCTAGGCAGAAAACTCACAGACGATCCCTAAACATCCTCTGGGTACTTCTGTCACACCTGGGATATTAATCTAGCCCACAACATTCCCTATCCTCCTATTGCAGCCTTGTGGGGCAGTACTTCCCTTTGCTTTTCAGCTTATTGTGTAATGCTGCTGTCTAAATGGCACCTACAGCAAGACGAGTGATTTGATACCACTGAGTGTTTTGTAAAGCTCTGTGGGATGCACTGGGAAGCCAGTTGCAGCACACAAGTGAGTGTTTAATATTGCTGTACCACTGCCTGCAAATGGTGGTTGCTAGGAGGCAAATATCATACTGAGAAATCTGAAAGGAAGCAGCAATTTCAGTTCCAGTGTGGGGCTCATTGAAATCTTTCCATTGACCTTAAATAGGAGGTGATCCATCCTTTAGCAAAGGAAGTGGAATTTTTTTAAGAAGTAAAAAAGGGATGTCACACAAATGGCTCCAGGTAATAAGGATGGACAACAACAGGCCATTGGGAAGAAAGAATGACTGGGGAAAATGAAAAGTAACATCAAAAGGCTTTGGTGAATAAAACCCCAGCAGATAAAGAATCTGATTGGGAAAAGCTAACAATGAAAACTTGTATAAAACATGTATTATTCCTAGGCTCCCTCCATGCCAGGGTTAAATTTGTCAGAGCCACTGGGGTTTTTCCACTCCTTGAATTATGAGGCCATTTTCACCTAACCAATTCCTTCCACCTGTAAAGTTGAATAAAACTGTTGCTGCCCTTCACCCTTCCTTTTCAGCTGCTGTGGCACCTTGCAGTGATTTTAGATATTGATCTGGGCTATAGGAGATTTAAAGTTCACTGGGCAGGGCTGCATGAATCTGGTGGGAACCCATCCCAGCCCCAACCTGGACCCCTCTCCACTGTGCACACAAAAACACCCTGGGAGCCCTGAAACACCAGAGCTGTTTTGTAGGAGCACAAATGAGAATAAAGGAACTTTCAAAGTGGAATAAACCCTCTCAGACGTGGATGAAACACAGGCAAATAAACCCAATCTCTCCCTGCCTACTGTACCGTTGTAGGACAAGTCCTTTTGTTCAGCAACCCCTCACAGCTCCCTATTAACGAAGCCCCACGTGGGCTCTCTCTCCTTATCCCAACTGAGCTTTGGCAGGTTTTTGACTCCTTTCTGGCAACTCCAGTGCTGCTCATGCTACATAGTGGTTGGGAGCTGGGAGCATCGCCCAGCAAGGCACCTTTCTCATTCTGGAGAAGGACAGAGCTCCATCTCTCTGTTGGAGTGTCCTCAAGCAAGAGCAGCAGACAGGACACTGCAGCCAAACACCTTTAATTAGGAGTGATGTCTTCTGTCATCTGCTGCCATCCCAACTAACCCAGGTCTCAGGAGGGGTTAGCCTACCAGCCACATCCATGCTGGCACCTCCATTTTCTCTTTCATTTATCTGACTTCCCTCTCTGTGACACCCCAGGGCTGGGGACAGTGTGCCACACACCCAGCACAGGGTGCAACACACCCCCAAGCACCGCAGGTTTTGCAATCTCTGTTGGCATTTGTAAGCTGGTTTATTTTTTTCTTATTATTTTATTTATTTTCACTAAGAAGAGACAGAAAAATGAGTCTGCAGCAAGATGTGTTTTTGTGTGTGACTGTTTTGATAGGAGGTTCATGGGGATAAATGCACATTGCAAAACTGTTGAAAACAGTATTTTCATCACCTTCAGGAACTCCGTGGTGGGGTTTCACAGTCTTTGCTCACTGCTGAGAGATTCACACCCACTCTGTTCCTCTGGGGAGGAATAATTTCCTCAGGTTTTGATCGTGCTCAATAAAAAGGGCACCTCTCTTTTGCTGGTGAAAAAACCCAAACCTCCAAAGAGAGAAATTCATCAGAGGTCCTCAATCCCTGAGTGCTAATGTGGCTTTAGCAGTGTTACACCCACTGAGAACTGATCCTGGTTTACAGACACAGCAAGGTCTTCTCTTCAGTATCCACACAAATAGGCAAGGAGCGATTAAGGCTGACAGTCCATAAAGGCATTAAAATGCAATTCCTTCTCTCAGTAAAATCTGGTAACTGATTTTTAGCAGCCATGCGTGGTTCCTTGCTCACACACACACAAGTATTTGCCTCAAAGAGATAAAGTGAAACTCAGTTTGAAGTTAGCTCTCTGCAGTCATCTCATCTGCACACTGTCATTGATTGGCTGTGAAGCTCCCTCATGTGTTACCTGAAACTTCATCAGGTGTGACAATAAGCCAGGACAGCCTTTACCTTAGTAAATCAATCAAGCGACCAACAAGCTTACATCAAGCTATTATAAATATGAACAGATAATATTAAATTTTATGGATGGAAAAAATGAAAGTTAATTTTTAATGATCTCATATGCAAGGAATCTTATTAACTGCTGGAGACTTCTAATAATTCATGCTGGTGACAGCAGAGCCAAACCTCTGTTCCACCAATGCTACAGTCCCACTATCATGATCTTTATTTTCCTGTAGCTGAAGAATTGGGGAAGCTGAAAGGGAGCATTGTCTGTTCTCCCAGTTGGCCCTTCTGGGGCTCCAAATACCAAGCAAACCCTGTGGTCCACCAAACCCAACTGCTGCTGTCCTAAATAAAATTGTAAGTGTCAAAGCAGAAGCTCCTAAACAGGACTTAGATTTAGATTGATCAAGATAGCTATTGCATGTCAATTTATTTAAATATAAATGGATTATTTGGAACATGTTCAGTGAAGACTTAACAGCTCCTGAATGTAATATGGACACACAGCTAATTATAAAGTCAAGCAGTCATTATTACTATTTCTAATGATCAATTTATATTCCAACAACATAAAATCATCAACTTTAAAGCTCCAACAGACATGGTAATTGGGAGAAGAGACTGTGCTCTATGCAGAAAGTAATCACTGCCTAGTGCCTGACTGAAATAAGAGGTATAAAGCTGAGTTTACTGGAGCCTACAAAACCAACCTGTGAACTCAGAGTCTGAGGAGTCAGGAGGATGTTGAATGAAAAGGTCACAGGAAACTTGCTGCCACTGGGGTACAGACACATGTCTGTAAGGGTACATATTGTGAACACAGTGAGGGACCTTAATACAATCCCAGAGTGATAGAGGGGAAATAGGACAAGCAGTCCCTGTGCAGAGATAAGATTTACTCAGATCTACTTAAATGCAATAAATTTCCATGGAAAAACAGATCAGTTATAACTTCCATCCCGCATGTCAGACAAATGAGCAAATAATTTAATACACTGCACTTGCAATTCTGTGCGGTTGTCGTGTCGTGTTGCTGGGTCACTGCGAGAAAGAAAGTAAACACGCTCTTCTGAAGAGACAGTGCCTTGTAGTAAATTTGGATCAAATAAGATTTATCGAGCACTGGCACATATCAGGGCCTGGGGAGAGGAGAACTTCTGCCACCAGACGAAGGCGCATCTCCATAAGGCAGCTTGCTGAGGCTGCCAAGGTTGAGGCTCACACACAGGTGGTTGGGGTGCAGGTGGAAATCAAACACCCAAGTCATAGAATCATAGAATAGTTAGGGTTGGAAAGGACCTTAAGATCATCTAGTTCCATCCCCCTGCCTCACCGTCTGGCTGCTTTTCCCTTCTCACCCTGCTCCTGCATTGCCACCCTGGTGCAGGATGAGCCAGGCTCCCTAGGTTGGCTCTGGTGTGTGGGGACATGCATTGCCCTGTAGGGACCATGCACAGGGCACCCTAACATGGCCCTAGACCTGCTGGCTCCCCATCTCTTGGGGAACCACTGGGACCCCTGCATTGTGGTGGAGGAGAACAGGAGGTAGAAGCTCATGGGTGGGCTATGCCTCCCTGCATCCCACTGCTAGACACCACAGAGGGACCATCAGGAGTGAACCCCTCTGCGCAGCCATACAAAACTTCCCAGCAGTTTCTGCTGCTTTATTTTCAGCAAAAACTGATATTTCAACTGTATTGACACATTCTGTGCGAACTGCTCTTCTCCAGCTCACTGCTGTTATCTGGGAGCTAGCAAATCATTTTACTTCCATGTAACTGAAATGTGTCCTCTTGACTCTGGTTTGATTTTTACTCATTTGTGTATAAGTAACAGTTTCTGCAGTGGTTTTATTATGCAAAGCAGGGATTTTTTGTAATGCTTCATTTTTTTCATGTGGGATATTTTGAGCAGATCCAGGACAAGACAAAATCTGCAATCTCTAAACCCCTCAAGCTACAGAAGTTTTCTTTAGCTTACTGTACAAACAGCAGTTTGCAATAGCATACAGAATCCAGCACAAAGGCAAAGAAAGGCTCTTCATTCTGTTGGCAAATCTGTTCAACTTCTTCATCTAGAAGGAGCTGAATACATACTAAAAAAGCAGCTCTTTTTCCCAGCTAGCTAAGGGGGTTTATTGCTGTAAGCACCACAGATTTGTGATCTAGTGCCTTGTGAATAGTTTTGCAAGAAAAAGCTTTCCCTAAAAATTGACACCACTTTCAGTTTTATTCCAAATCAAGAACTGGCATACCCCCAACTCTAATTAACAGGGGTTATTTTTTGCCATCTCCAGTAGCAAACCCAACAACAACTGGCCCAGAAGCACAGCAGACACAGCTTCTGCCATGACCTGCTGGGCAGTCATCGTTCCCAGCATCACAGAGGAAGAAAAAAACCCCACACTAGCCTTAATATATTTCTTTTTCCAGTGAAAAGTAAATGTTGCACTAAATCACCTGCTTATCACTCACTAGGCATTTGCAAATAAATCCAGCCTTAGGTTTCTAGCACATCACAAATTTTCCACCAGAAAACATTGATTAGATGCAATATGCTCCATGAGAACATAATTGATTCTGTCTGGCCTTTGTGCAGAAACCTTGTCTGGCTTTTTTACATGTCTGTCTTCCTTCCTTTCCTATCTTCACCTCTGCCTACATGCTGAAGTGCGAGGGAAGTGACTCCTGGGATAGCCAGCAGCTCCTGACATCCCCAGCATTGCTCTGGCCTGGGACAGAGGAGTTTGCAGTGAATGCTCAATAAAGCAGTGATGATGAAAATGTGGATGGGGTGAGCCTAGTAAAACCTCTGCAAAACAGCTTTTGAGGCCATGAGGGACATGGCTTAGACCAAGTCCCATCACAAAATAGGGAGGAGATTATGGCTGGAGATTCACAGGAACCTCAGCTGAGCATTTTTGGACTCTAGCACACACTTGTCACAAGAATCAGCACCACTTTCACAATGTGCTTTAATCAGACATGTCTTAAAAGCCTTCCAAAGTCTATGATCCTTTGCAGGAGATCCTCAGGGTGCTTTGCCAACCTTTCCACCAGGATCCCTCTGACACCCAGCAAGACACAGCTGCAGTTCCCCTTCTGCTCTCCTTCCCCCATGCACTGCAACCTGGGAGGATGGACTTAGCCTGGCCCCATCCATGAGGGAAGCCTTCATCCCTCAATCTGCTTGCTTCCACAGCTACCTAACGCACAGGACTGGATGTCTGATTTGTCTTTGCTTTGTTTTGCCAGGACAGGGTTGAAGGAAACTACAGCCAGACCCCCCTTTAATCTTCAGCCAATACAGACTGTGTCACAGAGTCACCCAAACCTAGAAGGACAAGAGCATCACTCAGAGAAAAGCTGTATGGCAATTGCTTGATGTTTCGCTCATTCAGAAACTAAACCTCAACAAATATATATACCTTCTATTCTGGGGCACTGGCACATCCTACAGCAGGGCTGGACACTGCAATGACAACACAGCGCTCCAAGTATATTTTAGCCTTTAAGAAAATACACTCAGAGCTCAGAAAAAGACTTCAAAGCATTGTGACTGTTTAAAACCTCTCAGTGTTAACAGCTGGCTGGTTGGTGTCTGATCTCCAAGCCTCACAATGAGGTGCAATTGCTGTTGTCACTCCACTGTAAACCATTCCTGCTTTGTTGTTTGGGTTTGCAGGGGATCCCCAGTGCCCCCCCCCCCCCCAGCCCTGTCTGCATGTGTTAGCAACAAAACACCATGGTCCATTCACAGAACATGAGCTCACTGCAGAAAACTATTTCCTCTTCTTTTCTTATTCCTTCACAAGGCAGCAGGCTGTTCCTGCAGCTCTGCTGGGCTGGTTTCTTGCTCTGAGACCTTGGAATAGAGCTGTGTCATGGACAAGTACAAGGTGATGGATAGAGAGTGTTTGTGAGAGTCAGAGCTGGAGGAGCCATACAAAAGCTGCAGTGATTCCTTCATGTAGGAAAAGTCAGGACAGATAGCCAAAAGCACAGGACTACAGGGGACCACCTCACACTGGACTGGATAGCAAGGCATTTGATGTCTGATACACATGATAGGTACCCTGACTGCACTGCACACGCTGCACAGCACCACTTGACACCCAAAGCTCCTGGTTCAAGTGGAGCATTTTGAAAGGGAATGTGTTACGAACTGATAAGGTGTCACATAGTTCTGACGCTATCTCCAGAGATAGTATCAGGACTTGTATTCATGCTGCATCCCATTATGCAACAGCAAATCCCCAGCCAGCTGACACCCCGTGTAGCACCCTCAGCTCACAGTGGCTTGGGTCCAAGGAAGGTGCTGGCACCCCACGCACACCCAGCTTAGGTTGCACACCCATAAAACACCAAAACCTCTGGGTGATTACAGCCATTTGTCTGAACTTCATGGCACCTTCATCCCACCATGGCCACCTCTCCAGCCTGCAGAACTGGTTAGGCTTTGGTTATGAGAGGAATGGTTTGATGGTCTAGCTGTTCCTCCATGCAAATAAGCTTTCTGCTGTCCATATGGCCACTTCATCAGCAACTCCAATTTACCTGCATTTGCACTAGGGCCAATATTTTGCAGGCATAGTGGTGCAATTGTGAAGTGTAAATTCATACCTGTTTTAATTTCCTTGAGCTTTCTATCATTATACCAAAGAAAAGAATGGAAGATTTCACTGCCATGTTTATTTAAAGAAAAGTAATTAACCTCATGGCAGGACTGTGAATGTCAGATGAGTCAACATCTCATTGAGATGATAAGCACAGCCTTCCTTTCCTTGTCTGGCTATCCAGTGGAGTGATGATGATCACTGCATGGTGACATTCATGCAGCGTGTGCTGCGGCTCTGGGAGAGGAAGGCAATCACCTGGAGTTGCACCAGGGCTTGCTTCCCACTGCTCAGAGACTCTCAGGCGATGGTTATGAATGCTGAGGATGACAGCAAAGCAGGAGCTGAGACTCATCTCTCACAGCCACGCAGCCCAAAGCAGCTTGAATGCCTACAGAAAAAGCACACTTTACAAAATCAGACACATTCATACTGGTGTCACTTTGTAAAGGATAAGCAGATTCAGAACATTTTTAGAGCAGAAGAGCAGCAGCACATCAGATGTCAGAACAGCTTCCCAGCATCCTCATCATTTGCACACCCTCTTGAATACCATTTCCTTGAATCCCTGTGATAAACTGCACCAAAGGCTGCTTTGCTTGGCAGTACCAGAAGCACAGCACACACCTGTATCAGGGCAGGTACAGCAAAGCTGCCATACGCCTTCCAGCCAGTGCTCCCCATACTTGGCTTCCTATAGGCACAGCCCCATCCCAGGGGGCCAGACAAGCACTTTCTGTGATTTAAGTGGTGGGGGAGCTGATCAGCTTCCAAATTCAGAGTAGTTTGGATCAGCAGGCATCGCAGGAGGTCTCTGATCCAGCCCCTGCTCCAAGCAGAGCTCACTTCAAATGTGGATCAGGTTGCTCAGGACTTCATGCAGAGTATCTGAATATCTCCAGGATCCCACAGTCTCTTGTTCTAGCCTTTGACCACATCCCTCGTGAAGAAGTTTTCCCATATATCTACTAGCAATTTCTTTTGCTGCTATTTAATGCCTATCATCTTTCTAGACACACTCCTAGCCTCCACAGTATGTTCTGCTATTGAAAAAAAATGCTCCACCAGGAAGGGATGGTTTTTTTTCTTAAATGGTAGGAACCAGTCTCATTTTTCAAAAAGGAGGGAATATGGAACAGTGGCAAAGGACTCAATGGATTTTATGTGACTGCCCTCTCCTGCTATGCGTGACAGAGCAGCTTCCAGCAAAGCATCCCACACTGCAGCAAGTGTGGCCCGGGAAAGGCACACGCCATGCAGAGCACATGTGTCAGTGGAGAGCCAGCCCACGTCGCAAGCACTGGTTGTTGATGATGGGGTAACTCAGCATTACTTAACACTTTTACTGCTTCTACTAGCTGGCCACCTTGAGTTTTTGGTGAGTGTCACTAGATAAGGAAAACTGAGTTCCTGTCCCATTCAGTCACCCCACTTGTGAGGGCCTCCCAGATCTGCCAGGACTGCTATATCTATTGTAAAGCCATACCTGGGTTCACTGTGATTCATCTCACCTCAGCCCCTGCCCCAACTATCTGCTCACCCCATAGGAAGAGAAAATACCCCTTTACAAAATGTCTCCAAAATTAAAACCCCTAAAGAGCATGCAATGCTGCAGTACCATTTTGCAGTCATTCATATGCACTCTTCTTCCACATTATAATGCAGACCACCTGCCTCAGAAGATGCTTTGGCAGACAGGACTTCTGGCAACACACTTGAAGCTGCATTAGCTGCCTGTTTATTCAAGATACAAAGTTCCTAGAAATAGGTTAATTACTTTCCTTTAATTACACATTATTTTATTAAATACCAATAATAAAAGGAATGTCTGCCCTAGAGATAAGATTATGCCACATTCATAATTTGGCTTTTTGGGACAGCAGATAAATGTCTCAGCCATTCTAAAATACAAATTTGTCATTCATGAGAGCAATAAGTAATGCAAACAGGATGTGTGGTTACACTGACATTATCACCTTGTCATTGCTTAAAGGCACCTAGGGCATGAATATGTGACACTATAACCTCAGACTCTGATGAATTATTGCCCATCACAATCCTATCTAACACAGGGGAATGGATGAGCACTGCAAAGATTTTATGGTTGCAGTTGCAGTACTCTCTGGCTGTAATACAATTACTGGAGTTATTGCTGAAGCAGGGAGAGATGCTGGGAAGTAAGGGAAAGTCTATGTCCTCCTGGGAGGTAATGTGTAAAGAAACCTTAACGAGTATACCCTGTGGGGGATTTCCTACCATGCAAGTATTTAAACTGCTAATTAATTCCTATAAAAACAAGGTCTTTTGTGTACATCAAAAGATGGTGCCTGAGGCTTTGAGCCTGCAGTGGGATCTCCTAGGACTTTGTACCAGCTGAGTCTGGCAGGCTTGGCTGAGACACTGTGAAGCACCGATGAGTCGTTTAGTGGCCTCTATTTCAGAGTCAGAGCACTGTGATTATGTCAGTGGCTTAAATCCATTCCCAGGCATGACACAACCCCCAGAAAACTAGAGAGCACAAAGCAGCCAGCCTCCAGACACAAACAAATTGTGTTTGTGTGAGCTCAACCCTTAACTTTGGGTGTGCATGTTTCAAGATTAGCCACCACAGCTACACATAAAATGTTTGCTTTTAACACCACGCTCCTTGAAGAGATAACCCATACTCTCAGATCATTCATGAAAAGCCAGAGGCTGACAAAGGAGCTCCAGAGGCCACAGAACTGCCGGTAAAAGAGGACCACACTGTGAAAGATCAGGTTACTGGTATCCGGCTGGGGATGTGATCTGGTTACTGGTAACCTGCTTGTGTTGGGGAGAGGTTCCTCTCCCCATCACTCCTGTCTCTGGAAGGACACCTTTAGTGTGATACACTCACAGCTCTTTCCATACATAATATATACATATTTTTTAACTTCTTTTCTTTTATTGCCCCATAAAAGGCACTGACTGACAATGGACTTGGCTTTTACTGACATACTACATGGTTGCTAAGCCCCTGTGTTGGAACAGCTCGGTTTGTTCCTGTGGATGCTGGGTGATGTTACATGGCACAAATGCACCAGCAGCTCCATCAAGAGACAGCGGGAGCTGTGGTATCTCATCCCCGGCCATGCCAGGTATGGGGATCAAATCCCAGGAGGGATTTGATAAAGGATTGACATTCCTGCCCTTTTAAACCCAGATGGAGATAATGAAACAGCTGATCTCCTGAGCTTCCAGGTAAGTGCCACCAATGCAACCCTGTGCCGAAGGTAGGATTGGAAATCTCAGTGGGCAGAAACAGACACTGTAAGTCACACCGTGAGGGTCAGGGTGGCTGTTGGGACCCCAGAGCAAGACCTGTGCCCCAACATGCCCTGCCCAGCAGTGTCCACAGCAGCTGACACTGAACCAGATGAAGAAGGTGGTTTATGAGCTTGGCTACCTCTTCCACCAGGTAGGAGCTGGACTCTGTCTCTTCCCGAGCGGACGCCTCTTCGCAAATAGGCTAAATTAATCAGCCACCAAGTGTTCCCATGCTAATCGCACCCTTGTGCGACTCAATCCAACGTAACACTGCCCTCTTGTGCTGCAACACATAAGGGGCCTTTGCTGTTAAGGTGATTTTCCCCTTTTTTTTCCATTGGAGGGAAGGACAATCTCCAAAACCACTTTTCCCCAGTGGTTTGTAAAGCAATGCCTATGGTATTTTATCCAAAGAGGTCACGTCGTTTCCAGTTCTTGTCATTTCAAAGCATGGGTGTCTTGCACAGCCTTTGCCACCCATCCACTCTGGACAGGGGAATTAAAACGATTGGTAAAGGTAATGAAATCGAAAGGGATATAACAATATAACCACAACTCAAGGTGGAGGAACACTGGAAAATATAACAAATAGAAAACTGCACTATTATGAAAGCACTTTGCCTCATACAGTCTGTGTTAAATCTTTTTAAAACACTGGTTAATGGCAGGAATCAGCATTTCCTTAATAATATGTTAAAATTTAGCTCTTTAGATTCACATATCCCAAGCATTAAAAAAACAATTCATCACGATTAATGTTTTACCTAGAAATAACTACAACCAGCTTAGAAATTGTGAGCAACAGCATGTCTGGAGCTAGATGCTTTCCCTCCACACAGTCTCCAATAGATTATAGTGAGTAAGTTTTCAAGATACGCATTTATGAGGCCTGATGTATTAAGATAGATATCTACAAGGCCTGATGAGCAGCACAGCATTTCTGCTGGGGATAAAGATCTCAGTAATACTGCTATCATTTTGAGAAGACAACCTATCCCTCCCATCCCTGAAGTCATCCACTGCTTCACCCACTGAAGGATGCTGACCAATGCAATCTTGGCCCTTGGTCGTCCAGATACAGCTGCTGTGTACCTCACACAACCCACTGCCTGCCCTCCCAAGCTCCCGAAACAGAACTAGAATAGGTGGGACAGCCTAGAAACGCAAAGGAACAGGAGCCTACACAAGCACACAGTCTGCACTGCGGAATCTCACCCTGCGCTTTTACACCACAATTCAAATTGCTGCAAATATTACCTCTTTATTCTGCAGAAGGAACATAGATCAGGTCTGATTTTATTTCACTATTTATCAGACTTGCCTTGGACAGCACTTAATACCTGACAGAAGTGGGCATTAAAAAACAAACCACACTTATTTTCTAAAATCAGTAGAAGCAATGCAGTAACCATAGCACTCAAGCAGAAAGGCGTTAGGAGCTCACTGGGAGAGGAAGAAATGCTAAATGATGCTCACAGATGAGAAAGAAAAGAAAATTAATGGCACAAGGGAGAAGGTGCTTTTCTGACACAATACTGATTCTTTCTTGGGTATTGCTATTTAATGGATTACTTGCATAAGCAGAAGAGGGAAAAAAAAGGAAGGAAAATAAGATAGGTGCCAAGATACAGACATGGACATCCTGCATCATTTTATAATTAATTTTAGAACAGCCTGTTCCTATCCAGCTGCACACTCAGGTATGTACAGAACACTGCATGTTTTCATGCTGTAATCTCTAATGTGCTTAAGTACGTGCTTATCTGGCGTGCAGAGCAAACCTGTTTCTGTGGACCTGCACAAATGTTTTCTTAAGTTGAAACCTTTGTTCCTGGGTCCTTTGAAGAAGCCTTCAGGGGATAAACATTCATTCAGAAGGGGAAAGGACTGTAAGAGCACTTCAATCAATGGCCTATGAAATATGTAACCACTGAAGCCACACCAGCTTACACTGGCTGAAACAGGCTGAAGCTCATTTGCTGCAATACAAAGCTGCAGGGTGAAAAATAACCCTCTAAAGTGGATTCAAAACCCAGCTCTTTGCTCCACTCTCACTGTGATAGTGGATGATCACAAGGGCTGTCCTCCCTTGCCATCAAGGCAGGTCATTACTGCTGTTCGCCCTAGTGCTCGTGAGACCTGTTCACAATCTTTCAGTTGGCAAGAGAGGACAGCAGTCTTCCTTGGCATCATCTAAATTAAATATTGAAAATGTTTATGTTAGTGAGAGACATGCCTGAGGATTTGGGAAGCTCTTCAGACATTATTAAAATGCACTAAGTGGTTTGCTGGCAATTACCTACTATTGTCACCAGCTCAGGCTGGATCTGGCATGCCAGAAACTCCTGCATGCATCTTCCTAAATAAAAACTAGATAAGAGAAGGTGACACAAGATTTTTTTTGACCAGCAGCCTTGATACTTCAGTGTTGACATCTCCTACTAAGTATTCATAGTAAAATTTCCCAGGAAAGACAAGTTATGCTGCAAAGCTTTTACTGGGCAGAGTTTAAAGTGTCCTGATGTGAACTGATTTAAAACTTTTGCATTCTTCTTTCTCTACCAGTCAGAAGCAGAAATTCCTTCCAGAGTTACCAAAACTCTTACTATATTATAGAGATTGATTCTTCGGATAAACCAGTTAAAGCAAAATATAGCATTGAACGAGAATACAGCAGAGTGACCTACTTGAGATTCAGTCCAAATAAAACCAATGACATATTGAAGGGCTGTTGAAGCCCTGACTAATATTGTATTTTCTTTTCCAGTTGAAGGTGTCTAATGTCACAACCTGTACTATGGGGCTTTGTGGATTCTCAGCTGCTAGAAAGGGTTTTTCTACAGCAATGCCCTGAAATGCTTCCCATTACCTGCTGTACTATCCAGCCAAACTCTTAAGAGTTTGTTTCATATCTTGAACTTACTGCCGTAAGAGTAGTATTCATGAGCTCAGGACTTGAGTCCATAATGTATTTTTCCTGAGGTTACACCTTAAGGCAATCTAGAAATGGAAGGGAGTGAGGATACCTACTTATTAGGAGCAGTAGAAGTTTTTTACTCAATGAAGTTTATCAAAAATAAATCACTGGAAAGCTAACCTGTGCTCCATTGCGTATACCAAGGGCTTGCATTATTTCCAAGTGCGTGTGTGATCTTGGCCAACAGTGGGGACTGTGAGAAAACACTGACAAGCCAGTACAAAGGCCAAAAATCATTATTATTGCCCAGAGTGAATTTAATCTGGAAACGATGTTATAAACATCCTGGTCTGGACCCACGTTTGATTCAGCTTTGCAAATAGCTATAATGTAAAGACTGTTCCATTTATAAAGGGTTTTATGGTGTGCTTTCCTATAGCAGCAGGGGATGGGTTTTGCTGACCCCTGAGAGCCCTTGCTAGAGCAATGCTCTAAATTTCAACACTGTTCAAGTTTCCATGCTCACCTGGTAGTGAAGAAATACACAGTCCTTGCAAAGCATCCTGCAGCTCCATCTTCAGAGGTCCCAGACCTATCATCAGAACAGGATTGGTTTTGTGCTCAGGAGCCTGTGAGGTTTTCCTTGTTAATGTCTTGGTGGAGAGTGTGGGAGCCCTGTGGCTTTGCAGGAGCTGGGGATGCTGAGATGGGTTGTAGCTCCTGTGGGGATCAGCCCCTCACTGCACCATAGGGTGATGTCCACCATGTTGCTCTGGAGACCACAGCATCCAACAGCAGGGATCAGCCAGAGAGGATACATCACTTCTTTCCTTGGCACCTAAAGACACACAACAACAAAGCCAGGCAAGTAGTAAGTACAAAGGCATTTCTAAACTGAATTGTTCTTTGAGAAAAAAGGGAAAAGAAGAAAGAGAAAGGAGGTGTATACTGTCAGCCTTTGCCAAGAGCCATGAGGAATAACTAGCAAGAGAAATGCATTTGTAAAGCCTTGATGGCTAAGAAGAAAGATTTTTACACATGCCAACTCCACTGTGGCCACATTTACAGGAATTTAGTGTTACTACATGACAACAGAAATAGCTGTATATTGGCAGACCTTTTTTTAACGTGTTAAAGGGTCATTAATCATCTCCTAATGTTCCAGCAGTCAGTTGTACTTGATATCTTCATTTACTTATTCATACCAGCTCCTCAGCTGTCTTCATTTCCTTGGAAACAGCTGTATTGCCTGTTATGGAAAACAAGGTAATATATATATATAAAAAGATAAAGTGGAAATACAATAAAGGCAAACACAGAAACTTGAAGGTTCTCAGTAAATACAAACCTCTCGTACGTACATGCAATCAATAAGGTCACTTGTGTAGTAACTCGTAACAAAGTACAGTTGACAATGTGTTATTTTTCTGCTGGAGATTATAATGTGAGGCTGAGCATGTTAATGACTTTTGGAAATGGGCAACGACAAAGATTGATTAATATCAGTTGACAGCCTGTTCCACAGCTCCCAAGCAGGAATAGCAATGATTGATTTGCCAAAATGTGGGGCACAGGCTTTAGATAATAGAAAGGCTACATGTGGGCTCAGTCAGGTTTCAGAAACAGGATTTAAAGGCCAAATGTTTAACAGTAGTCAAAAGCTTTAAGGAAAAGACAAAAGTCTGGCAATATTTGCAAACCAGAAAAATTCTAATGAATTTTTTCAGAGTCTAAGAACATGCAAACTGTTGAGTTTAGGACCAAAAATGCAGAAACAAAAGAAAACAAGGTGGGGGAGAAGCCAGCAGAGTCTTTTCGTAACAAATTAAAGACAGCATCAGTATCTTTAAGCATCAGGTTTCAATGATGAAATCCTCACCTAATGTCAACTAGTGAAGAGTCACTTTCTGTGATGATGAGAAACAAGGCAAACAAAAAGCCACAGCAATTTGTACGGCTATGTGCTCACTACCCAGGCTGCTCTGGCAATGTAAGAGGAATACTGCATCTCAAACCAACAGGGATTCCCCATTTTTAGGGAATTGCATATTTGACTGAACATGTTCCCCCTGGGAATAATAGGGGAGAAGTGATCTCATCCTTATTTTGTGAGGACTGAGGAATGGGAAGTCTTGTTGAGAGCTTGACCCATCCTTCCCATTTCCTTTTACATTAAGGAACACAGCACAGCCTGAGTGCTCTGAGCCTTAAAGGCAGACCAATAAGAGACTATCTATACTTGCGCTCCATTTATAATGATTTTGTCCATTGCAGAATGTAAGAGAGAGCAGGAGAGAAGGATTGAGAATTTAATGACAGATGTCCACCAAAGGGCTAGTCTGCATTAGGGATGTGGTCATGCGTGAAGAGCTGAATTACCTGACACTATGCTAATCAAAGCAGAGCCTCTATAGGGATTCCATCACGCACCTCAGACTGCTGCAGCAACTGCCTTTGCCATGTAATGCACCATCTCAGTTGTATCTCACAACGTGACAGACTGAAAGCTGTATGGTACCGACCTAATTAGGAAAAGAAGGCGCTAAGATAACAACAAAAATGCAAGTGTTTTCACAGAGCACAGAATCTGTGAAAAAGTGGACAAGTGTTTGACTAGGGGAGCTTGGGGATTTCCTGGGCTTCATTCCAAAATGCATTTAAATACAAATGGTGTTATGTTATTATCTTCTTTTTCATAGCGAATTTCATATCCAGCAGGCTCCCAAGGAACTGAGAATAGGAGCATTCCTTTCCACTCAGGCCTTTCAGGCAGGGTCTGAGTTTGAGGATTTATGACCTTTTCAATTCCGTGACATTTATCAAGATGCTGCCAAAAAGAAAGGTAAGACCCTCCTCCTCTGAGGTTGGCTCACTTATAAATCAGTAGTATCTACAACTGACAGTTTTTCCTTAGTAAAATATAAAGTGTTTATGGTGTGCAATGATAAGCCAAACTCTGAAGATGATCAGCCACCCTTGACCAGTAAAGTCTACAAAGAAACCTCCATCCCTTAGATAGGGTCAACACTTAGATAGTGCTGATCGTACACTGAAGAACTGATGTGCCTGTCAGTTCCTGGGGCCAGGTTACTGACATGAAGAACTCCTTTGCAGCAATAACTGTGCCAGAAATAAGGATGGGGGGGAGACTGGCAGTGGTATAACATTTTTATTGGTTGGTTGGTACTCATCCTGCCTTCCTTTGGTCATCTCCAAGTCAGGTCTAAATGGGTTGTCTTTGACACTTATAAGGTTCCTTCTGCCACCTGTGGATAAAGGCAAGTATCCTCAAAGGGGCTTTGTTTTTCCTGCTATTGACACCTCATTTAATTGTGCTAGTGGACATAACATTTACAAAAGGAAGAATTTGAGAAAACCTATACAGTGAATTGTAGTTGTAACACTCATGCCAAAAAGCAGTCCTTTTATAAAACTGTATTTTATAAATCTGTAAGGCCAATTGTGGTTACCAGCTCCAAATACTCAAAACAGTGCAATTTAGAGACTGGGGGGGAAGGGGGCATGACCCACAAAGGACCCTGCAGGAGATGGTTCTCATCTCTCAGAGCCTGTCCTGAGGTCTCCCTAGCCCAAGTGCATGTGTTTGCAGGTGCATTTGCAATACAGAGCCTTCCCTTGTGTGCATCAGGAGTCTCTGGTATTACCCTGCTTGCATGGAAAAAATGTGTTGACATTTACTGTCTTCTTTGGGTTTTAATATCTTTCCTCACTATTAGAGGCTTTGGTGATTGAGCAGGCAGCAGTACTTCTGACCTGAATAATATGTCACAATTCAGACCCTTGGAAGTTATTTCATTTAAGGGGAAGTTGATGGGTCAGGTGGCTCCACTGCAGTGACAACCACATGAAGCCCAGGTTTTTTTAAGGAAAAAAAAAAAGGACCAGACCACTGAAACTTACCTCATGGCTCCAAAGCATTTTCTAAGCTGCCCTCAACTTTTCCAGGTTCAGCGCCTCTTTCTCTCTTTTGGAAATCCGCTATGCAAAAATACATCCACCGAAGCTTTGGGCTTTCGAAGTCCCAAACAGGACTCATTTGGCCTTTTTTAACTTGTTCCTTCTTTTAGAGGGTGTGGGGATGAAGATCAGGTGGACATCATTTCTTACAGCTGCACCTTTCAGGTGGCGGTCAAACCCATTATTCTTGATACGATTCAGCTCAAATCAGAGAAACATCATGCAGTGTGTTGCTGAGAAAAGAGCCCTGATCATAGAAATGTTTAGTACTGCAATCATGTTTTTTAGGCCTTTGTGAGCCATCCCTCAAGTGAACTTTCCCTTAGAAATCAATAGCATTGATTTTGTTTGTGCTGGACAGTTTTCATTTGGCTGCATTGCGGTTGCTAATTGACGGGTCAAAATCTGTACTGGAGTTTGATAGAGAATACCTTAAAAGTTTATGGGATGAAGTTAAGTGATTATAGTTGTCACTCTAATATTTAATATCAGAAGTAATCATAAACAATTTTTAATATTTGAGTTCACAGTGAAAAGCTACAGCACAAAGAACACTTACAGCCCACTGTCATAAAGCTCTTCAAGGCCCGGTTTCCCTGCTCTGAAATGAAAAGATGAGAAAGGTCATGGAGAGCATCAATTTAGTTGTTTCTCTTGACCAGCAACAAGTTTTAAGTCTTAGGAGAACTTTTGCTTTTATTACTTCTCATTGCGAGGGGCATTAGTATGTTTTTGCTAGAAGTGTTGACTAAATCAAAAAGTTTATCTTTACCACTAGTATCTGACCAAAGACTACAAACAGAAATCAGAGAGACCTTTCTGACTTCTAATCAAAAAGTGTGTTAGTTTCTACAAAATATACATGAGAACATTTTGTATGGTAGAAGCCAATTAAGATCTCATCTGAGAGTTGTGCTGTGGTTTGCTCTCATGAACAAAAGGGCATAAAGGTCCTGTTAATGGAGAAGTAAGGACAATTATCTTTGGAGTTATTCAAGTTTGAAATAACCTTTGAAAATAAGACATTAGTGAGCTTGGAATCTGGGTTTCAAAATAAAAAGGAAAGAGCTCATCTTTGACAGCCCCTGGTGATAGTATCCCTTATGAATGATTTAACTGTAAGATTAACCAATGTGATGAAGCATTTTAACTATCATTTAAGCTATACTTACTGTGATGTATGGTATGCTTTGCAAATGCTTTTGTGAATAATGTGTATCAGTTCTTCATGTAAGTGACAACTGTTGTTCTGCCCTATTGACCGAGAGGAGAAACTCTGGAAGTTCTTGAGGACAAGGAGAATGAGATTTTACCTCTGAGAGGCTGAGAAAGATCCAGCAGCCACTGCACACAAATGAAAGCAGAAGACCTGCAGGGAACCTCGGTGGTTTCAGAATGAACAAAGCCGATTGTTAATTTACTTGGTAAATTGTTAATTTACTTTGTGGTCAAGACACTCAACCTGACTCTTAAAAGCAACGCTTCAGGCTTAATGCTAAGGGAATGTTACCAACAGCACAAAACAAGTGTATAATGCTGCAGTAGAAGTTAGCCATGGTAGTTATCACCAACACAAGCTTTATGGTGCTGTATGGATGGGTCAGCCTTATAAATAGATCGTCCATTTATCAAACAAGCATTCCTGTAGCCCTATGGACTTCTAAGTCAGCAGTCAGAGGAGGTGTGAAGCATCACTGCACACTAACCTGTGATATACACTGAAAGACACACGCTGAAATTCAGTAGGCATTCAATTGCTCCTGTTGAATGGACCTTGGATAGACTCCTCCAGGAGAGAGCTTGACCTGCTGGGCAGGGGCTGAAAAGCTCTGATGGTGAGAGAAGTTATCATAAGGAATGAATAAATAAGACAACTCCCTTTAAAAAATAGCCACGTTTCTGTAGAACAGCATGGCACGCAGGTTCATGGGTTTATGTGTATGAATAGTCCCTGCCTAAGTTTGCTTTGGGCTCTGCTGCCTCATATGTATTTTTATGAAGTGTTTCTCAGTCTGGGAAAGTATAAAGGGTGGGGAGAAAAGGAGGGCCTTTCCTAGGAACCGCTAGAAGCACAGTCAAGGATATACCTGAATAAAGTCAAGGGAGTGAGGAGGGGTAACCAGCATAGTGCCGGGGTGGAAACATCTAAGAGGAGGGGAAAGGAGGGATAGACTGGGCAGAGACCATGGCTGCTGGGAGCTCCTGGGCCCTGCTACCCATTGCCCAAGACCCCTCTGGTTCTTTCTTTCTCCTCTCTTCCTTGCACTCTCACTCCATGTACTCTTGGTATTCCATTCCTCCTTTCTGCATCTTTGCTTGGTCCTCAAAGGCTCCTTCAGGGTACATGAGCTTCCAGTAACATCCCACTTAGATGCACACAGAAGGCACACACACATGTCAATTAAACAGCGCTGAGTCAGATCTGGAGGAAGCTTAAAGCAAAGAGTTCAAGAGGTGCATTAATATAGGGCCCAGGGCCTCCAAACCAGGGACCACAGGATGCCTTGGGGTGATAGGTTCTTGCAAACAGTTTATGATGACCCTTGTATTATTTAGGGTTCTTGAGCTCTTCAGTTGAGGTGATCTCAAGAAAAACCCGTAACTGTAAGAAAAGATGAAATTCCTGCTTCTTAGGGTGCCACAAGAAGCTTTACATTTAGATCTAGGAGTCCAAAATCCTCAGCAAACACGCTCAAAAGGAACACAAAGCTATCTGAATTTTATCTCAGGAAGTCAAAGCTTTTCATGATTTCCTGTGATTATGCTTCTGATTTTTGCAGCCTAGGACTGGGAGTTTATTTTCTCCCATTTCTTAGCCTCAGGGAATTGGTTAAATGAACTCTATGACTGCATTTCTATAATGGGGAACAGTCCGGGGCTAGTTAGGCTAAGCAGGTGTGCCTCCCCTTTTCCCTGCTATCTTCCACCTGGCTGAGTAATTACCATCCTGCACTGCCTCTTGTTCAGAGGATAACAAGGCAAAATCAACTTTCCTCACAAATCCCATTATCTCCCGGAAGATCCTCTCAGAATGCAAATCAACAAGTTTAGCAGAGACAGGAGCCCAACAGCAACCCACAGCCTCAATTTAAATTGCCTCTAAGCTGCATGATGAGACAACCTGGATTACTGAGAATTACAGGGGCAGAGCAGTGACTCTGCATCTTATGAGCTCTTGTTCCTCAGATCAAAGAGGGTTGATGGGCATTTAATTAAAAGATAAGGTAGCCAGCCATCAAACACCAGACTAACCTTTTGAGTATACAACTCAAGTTACAATAAAGAATGACTATAATTCAGATTTTTGGACCTCACCAGCAATACATTCCATCATTAAGGGATAAATTGACTGTTGGGAGCAGTGCCCACCTTCCTTTTTAATGCTGTCATAGGGCAACATAGGGCAAGCTGGTTCAGGTGGTAAGAGCTCACATGCAATGTTGGGGGTCTGTTGATCGCCAAATCCAGATGTAATCGTAGCTGCTCTTTTCTTCCTCCAGGGCTGAACCAGAAGCGTGCTGGTCCCAAAAGAAGCCATCCTCACTCTTACAGTACACATACTTTCTTGACAGGGCATTACACTCCCAGATGCCCTAGGGAAGAGCAGCCAAGGAGAAAAGCTCAGTCAGAAGATGTACGTACGAACACTGGCAGTGCTGTCAAAAGTGTGCTGTGAAACATAAGAAAGAACGTAACTTCAATATTATCTCCACTGAGTTTTCTTGTTCCCAGCACAGTGATGTAACTCATCACACACTCTGACTATCGATATTCAGTGGTTTACCCCAGTGCCTTGTCACAGCTACACGACAGGACAGCAAACTCCTGCAATTTAACACCCAGCAAACACACTTTTCTTAAAGAGAGACACTCTGCAGAGAGGAAGCAACTCCTATCAGAACAGCTGATGCAGTAGGAAAAAACAGATTGACTCTGGGATGCAGATCTGCTTCAGCAGTGAGGTCTTATCTGAAACAGCACAGCCTGGGAAGTGTTTCAAGCCAACATGGAAGCCAAAGCTAGCCTGCTGCCATCTCTCAGATGTGCATAGTCAGTGTCTTGGAGCTCAAGACTCCAAGATACCAAGCTCATGTAATACAGTGCAAAGCCAGAAACCCCCTTAAGCAGTGCCAGAGAAGGAGACCAATGGTCCTGTGCCCCCAGTCCAATGTGCCAAGTCCTCGCTCCAGCGTTTTTCTAATCACATCAATTGCATTTTTCACATATTTGGTGCTTAACTTCAGTGCATCCTCTTACTCCATCCCTGTGTATATTTACAGTCTGCACTGAGGATGATTTACATTAAACTTCCAGTGTTAACATAGTGAGACTTTTTGCATGGAAAAGTCCAGTGCCATAATACATTTACAACATAACATAAATGGTTTCCTAAATCTCTGGCTTACTTCAAGATACAGAAGAGGCTATTACTTTCACTTTGCCCTCTGGATCTGGTTTTTGAGCCCTTTTCTCTAGCTGGAGAAACAAGTCATTATCCAGCCTTGATAAGGGCAGAGCCTCTGCCTAAGCATGTAGAACTGAAGTCCCATTTGATACAGAAGCTGTGATACTCTTCATACATTTGTTTAAGTAATGAAAAGTTTCAAAAATATTAAAGGATCTAAAGATGTTCAAATGTCTGGATGATGGCAAGCTCTTTGATAAGTTAATTTTGCTTTCAAAACCAATGAGGCATTGGTCAGAGTGACACAGAGTTCGGATTTACCCTGGATAATTCCTTTGCTGTAAGACATTTAAATTAAATCAGTTAAACTCTGACTGCGCTTTGTCACTGGGATGTCAGTGCTAACACATCATTTTAGCTGAAGCATTTTGACTGTAACTTAGGAAAAGATGTATGAGCTGAGCTGTAACCAGTGAGCAACACGTTCACATTGCAAAAGTGAATTTAAAGGCTCATTCTGAAACATAATACTGGGTAACAAGAGCGTATGATTTAAAACAGCCACGGGGGAAATGAACCAGGAATCTGTGCAGAGGGGAGAGAAAGAGCAATAGGGAGAGAGTGTCTGCAGAGCTCCAGTTATTCACAGGGCTATCTTGCTGCTCTCAGACTCAAGGTGCTCCAGCCCCACTGAGGTATTCATGGTATGAACCCCTCTGAAGGTGGGATTTCCCTTGGTGAGTAACCAACCTGCAGGATGGCACCTGAGCTGCAGTGTGAAATGCATTGAATTTAGAGGAGAAAGAGATTAGACACTCCCCAGGCTACTGTGCAGTGAAGATATATCTGCTTTGAGCAGGCACTCGATTCAGAATGAAACTTAATGGGAGGCGAGAGATTTACTTGAAGTTTGTCACCAATTAAGTCATGTCATTTGAGCTACTGGAGCTATTTAAAAAGCAAGTAATCTTGTTTGGGAAGATACATGCAGCTCTATAAAGCTGCTTTATCTCCATTTTACTATTGCCATACAGAGGAGACTTACCCATATTAAAACTGTTCAAAAAGTTGCCAACAAATTGGTTACAACAACATCAATGCATTTTTTTTCCCCTTGAAAACTTCAGTATTTCTTGTCACTGAAAAGAACTGAGCATATTCCCTTCTCTCACAACATCACCAT
This sequence comes from Pezoporus occidentalis, assembly GCF_034315485.1. Lineage (NCBI taxonomy): Eukaryota > Metazoa > Chordata > Aves > Psittaciformes > Psittacidae > Pezoporus > Pezoporus occidentalis. Next base: position 2,558,921 of record NW_026915483.1, read on the forward strand.
CCTACAGGATGGCCAGGCAAGAAAGAAATTAGCCAGATTCTGTTTTCAGACCTTCAACAAAGTCTTCCAGAGATGTTCCTTCCCCTGAACATTTCCCTTTAATTTTGCAAAGTACTTCCAGCGTAATCATGCTATGCATAAGCCTGGCATAGCTGGGATAAAGCGCACAAACTGTGGTTTCATAGTGTTGTTAGTATTTCCTTCCCCAGTCAAATCTGACACCAGTTACACAAACATAAAACTACTCTTTCCCCTCTTTGTAGTGCTTATTCCAGATGAGGTTTGGCACAGATGTAGAAGGCAGCAGCAGAATAGCTGCAGATGTACATGAAAACAGCATCAGTAGCTTCCCTTCACATCAGCAAGCTATTCACTGGAGACAGCTTATGGATTGCATTCGAGAAGGTTGTTTTCATAAGCATCCTAGTACCAAAAAAATCATTTATTTTTAACTTTCTGAGTAGGATGAAAGGTGAGCAGGCCCAAACAGCAAATACGAATTTTTAGCCCATTTAAAGCCCTAAAGCCCTGAGGCCTGTTGGTACTGCAATCCTTAGCAGAGCTGGGAGTAATCAATTGCACCCTCTCTCTGTTTACTCAAGTGGAGTTGATTGATTACTCACTGCTAACATGATTGCCAACGCCTCAAACATTTTCCTCTGGACAGTTCTCCAGCGCAGGCAGGGCCTGAGGCTAACAAGCTGTCTGCCGACGGGAGGGTATAGAAGCAGGGCAGCAATTTTTAGGTTGCTTAGGTTAACATCACAACTGCATTATTCAAGTGGTCTGAGACTCCTGAAGCTCCCAGAGTCTTTGTATGGTGTAAGACACAACTGAGGCCAACACACCACACATTCAGTGGAGAGAAGCAAATCCTCCCTTCCTTCCACGTGACGTTCTCAGGGATGTTCTGTCCATATGTTTTGGGAGGAGGGAGAAAGGGTTTGCTATGTTATACTCATCCTACTTGAAGCAGCAGGAGGCAATTCCCCCTTCCCTCTTTGTTTAAACCATCACATCAAAAGCACTCCTCAGGAAATTGTTTATACTCTTTACTGGTCCTACAGAACCTAGGACCTCCGTATCCTCCATCAACTATTACCTCCTTATTTTATTTGCATAGAAAGGAATGCATCTCTTTCATTAACCTTTTTTGTAAATTCTATGCTTATTTACAGTGAGAGACAAGTTCACCTCCAGGCCATGCGATGGTTTGTATGAACTGACATCGTTTGTGACTATACCAAGACTTAGACTGAATGATGCAGAGGGATAGACTACAGCTCCCTCCCCAGTCAGAGATGCTTTCAGGCAGAGGTGAAGCCCAGGGGCTAGAGCATGCTCACTATTAAATCAATAAGCTGAGTGGTTTTTCCCCAGATGCTGCTTTTGGGAAATAGGGATCAACAAAAGCATCATTTTTCTCTAATCAAAAGCACCAAATAATTAAGAGAGCTTTTTTATGTCATTTTAATTTTTCACACTCTGTATTCCGAAACCCTGTCAAACAAGTAAAATAACCCAGAGTCCTTCTGGCAAACAGCACAGACAAAACAGTTGAACTATTCCCAAGTGCCACAAGCTTTCTACAAGCGTCTTTTACAGGACACTATTAATTGTGATTACGGAAATCGTGTTGGCAATTACTGATGATCAGAAGACTTGATTAATATGGATTCTTCTGCTAATTCAAGACCAATTCCATGCTTTTAAATTAAATCTCTATTTGCCTCTGCTGCCCTTTTTAGCACCTCACACAGCAAAACCAACAAAAGCTGTGAGGTACTAAACACAGATCTTGATTAAATGTGCACAAACAGGCAGAGCACAACTAACAACAGAAACTGTTTCTCCAACCAGATTCTTGTGTCAGCTATAGCACTTAAGCTTCCGCAGCTGCTTCCTAGATATATTCAAAGGGAAACTGAATTCTTGCAATCAGAATACATTTCTCAAGGAAGCAGCCCAATCCCCTTGAAAATGCCAAACAGATCGAGAAGACAGTGGATGAACTCCCACCACTCCCATAGGCTTCCGTTCACAGCTTGGATCTGTGATATTGTTACACCCACATTATCCAGCAGTGAGAACATGGGTCCTTTTTGTTACCTTTTGTCTTTTTCCCTTTGATATTTAGAGGAAAGGTTTTTAAGCATTAACTGTCTCTTATTATAAGCATGCACAAAAATAATTGCACCTTCTATCCCTTACAACGTTTGGAACAGTAAGGTGAAAAGTCCAAGTGCTTTCTAGCTGAAACAGAAGGCAATGTGTTAAGAAAGTTAATGGAGGCTGTGAATGTTCGAACTACTGCTCATAGACACCTCCAACTTTTGCCAAGCAGTTGAACATGACTGGTTCTTTGTTTCTTTCCTCCTTTCTTTTTCCGAACTTGACCTTTCTTGCCTCTGCTCTCCCAAACAGTGGCCATATTGAATCCAAGTGACATTTCCATTGCAGAGGTGAGTCTCATGCACAATACATTATTTAAAAAACCCCACTAAATCAGCTAATGCCGTAAAACTTCAATGACTGCAGTTCTGATGCCACTGATCAGGAAAAGAAAATCCCTGCCACAGACAGTCACACTGGCTGGGGATAGCTTGCTGAAGGATGCATAAGGAAGTAAGAGGGAAAGGGTTTTTCAAAGATGAAACGAATAAGCCAGAAAATTCAGCAAGTCAAGAGTTCAGCTGAAATTAATTTCCATTCCCTCAAAAAGAAAAAAAAAAAACATGTTTTTCCTTCCTGATACCTTCATGTGCCATTTCAGACTCTCATATTCCCCTACATAATTCTACAGACAATGAAAACACATGCACGGGTCATGCCAAGGCATCACTCTGTGAACTTATTTACAACTCAGCCCCACACTGACAGGATAGATCTCTTGCAGCTCTTTCGCTTTGGATGATACAGCTGAAAACTACAGTGTGGATGGGAATATACTGCAGTTTGTGTCAACGAGAGTGGCAATTACCATCATTGTTTTTGCTGTTCTGGAGATTGATGCAAAGCTTTGATTAATCATCTGCTTGGCTGTTTAGCAACAACATTCTCAATAACCCTTTAATTTAATAATCAATTTTTTAAATGAATACTTTAATTACATGTAGCTACTAACAATCAGTTGGTCTGAGTTTTAAAAAAGCAGATGAAAGAGTACTGGATATAAGAAGAGCCTTAGCAATTTATGTCACTAAATGGATTACTCCAAAACCAGCATGACACAGAATAGTCAGAGAGGGATTGAAGTCCCTGTGTTGAATTATAGCAAAGTCCTTAGAACACCAGAGAAAGGATCTGTAGACTATGGCATCAAACAAGATGCAAAACTCAGAAAGAAAATGATAGTACCAGTGTCCTTATTTTATTATATTACAGTAGCTTCTCAGATAGTGCTTGTGGCATCTTCAAACATCCTCTTGACTCTGTAAGCACACTCCTCGGATTTGAGCTGCATGGACACAAGGTTCCCGGCACTGTGGGCCCTAGCTGTTGGGGGAGATGCTAGTGCATGGCTCACAGGATCAGTAGGTGGATCAGCCCTAGAGCATCCTCCTTGGCAGTGAAAGGAAAGCAGCACCATCCTCCACCCTGGCCAGCTCACTCAGAGTCAAAGAAGAAATGCGTTCATGACAAACATGCAGCTGTGCCACAGCTGCCCCAGAAAAGCAACTCTGCAAGAGCACCTATTCTATGGCAGAACGACCTTAGCAACATTCAGCTGAGCAGCAAAAGCCCTCTGCTTGGTGCCAGCAGACCCCGCTGGCCAGCAGCAATGCCTAAGGACAATAGCGAGTCCTAGCACTCATCTCGATCCCTGCAGCGCAGCATCACAGACATGTGCCAGGCACATTTTCAAAACCCATGAACTTGGGGGCACTAATCCTAATCTCCTCCATAGGACTGGCTTTCTTCCTCAGGGTTGATTCCAATTCATCTACATTTCAGTAAAATACTGCTGATGTCAGTAGAGACCATCCTGATAAATGCCAGCATACACAGACACAGGAGCAAATCTTCCCTGCAATCACCCAGGGCATCTGAAACCAAGAGGCATCTTGGCAGGATACATGAATGGCCTGATTGTGTCCATTTTCAAGAAGGAATACATATGTATAGCGCTGCAATCCAGCTCAGCCTGTACAAGGTTCTGCTCTGCTTGATGAGCAATCAGACTTCTGAGAGAACAAACACATAATGACTGCTTTCAGCTGCTAATGCCACTGCTTTTTCTGGAACAATATAGAGGCTTGAACTGCAAATTCACATCCAGCCTTGCTGGAAATTAACTGGGAATCAAAGGGGTTTGCAATTAGCCTTTGGAAAAGTCTTCACTAATTCACAGCCACAAAAGGGGACACTGGAGCCTGCAATGACATTTCAGGGGGGTGTGGTGGTGTGCCTGTAATAGAAGGCTTTGTGTATTTATTTTAGGGAAAGAATCTCTCCTTTTTGGTTTTGGCCTATGAAAGAAATCAGGAACAGTGATATTCCAAACATACGGTGATACTTGCTTTCACAGCAAAATGCAATTCAGCTCCAGTTTCGCACTGTGTGCATTCAATTTCCATGAATGTTACTGGGATTAAAGATTTTTCATGGCTTTTTTTGTTGCTGTTTTCAGTGAAAACTGGCATTGATATTTGCACACTTGTGCTGTTCTTGAAGTTTTACAATATTTTATTCTGCTGAAACCCTGTCGTGGTTTAAACCCAGTCAGGCAACTCGTTCACCCACTCCCCCCCTTCTTTCCCTCCCCCTGCTCCCGGAGGGACGGAGAGGAGAATCGAAAAGAATGCAATTCCCATGCGTTGAGATAAGAACAGTTCAGTAACTAAGGTATAACACAAATCACTGCTGCTACCACCAATAATAACAATGATAAAGGAAATAACAAGGGAAGAGAATACAGCACCTCAGCACCAGCTGACCAATAAGTCCCCCCACCCCACCAGACCGAGCACTGACCAATACCTCCTCCAGCCCCTGCAGTCCTCCAGCCCTTCCGGGTAACTCAGTTGCATCCTGGGCATGCAGTGCTGTGGTATGGAATACCTTGTTGGTCAGTTTGGGTCAGGTGTCCTGCCTCTGCTTCCTCCCAGCTTCCCCTCCTCCCTGGCAGAGCATGAGGCTCACAAAGTCCTTGGCCAAACCAAAACATCGGTGTTATCAGTGCTGTTCCCAGGCCAAAAGTCAAAATCACAGCACTGCACCAGCTACCAAGAAGGAGAAAAATGACTGCTACTGCTGAACCCGGGACAAACCCCCAAACCTGCTTAAGGTTTATAAAATTCATCCCCCAAAATTGGATTCCAACATCTAGCTTGCTAGAATTTCTTAAAGGGATCTTTACTATTAAAATCATCAGTCAAATGAATTATTTTTTCACCCAATCTAACTACACTTCTGTCTGGTCCTCACACATCTGAGATTTGCCAAACCTCAGCTCTGGTCAAGCAAGAGTAAAATGTAACATCTTCCTACTTTTCCACCAAGCAAATAAATCAATATGAGGAGAAAAAGACCTAAACTGTCTAGTACTGCTAGGAATAGTATTATAATTTGTTGTTTATAAATACAAGCTGTAAATCACCATTCTTGGACAAAGGAAGGGAAATGTTTTGAGGCCATACTGCCTCTGGTCATCCAGGGGTTCAGCACCCACCATTCACTGCTCCTGCCTGAAGACTGCACTCCATGTCACAGCATGGCTCCTAATAACAACTGGGAATTATCTTCCTGATTCACCCAGTGCTTGAAAACCTCTGTGTCTGCTACTGATAATATCACTGGAGGGGCTCAGGGGAAAGGCACCAAAAAGAAAAGCCCTCTCATTCATGTTTCTACTAAGTATTTTGTATTGTTTGCTGACTCATTTTGCAGTTTAGCTTCTAGCAAACTCAAAATTAAGTTACTAGAGAATAATGACCATTAAGTGACTGAGATAGCTTTATTTCTCTGTGCCTTAGCAACAGTAATTTCACTTGCCTGTTGCCATAACAACTACAGCATGCACATCAAGGTCACTAAGCCCACTTTGCTTCTTGCCTGTAGCTATGTCTCTGATGGTTTATATGCCTCATTTTTATTGTAGATTCATACACAATGACTAGGAAGAAAAGGTACTTTTTCATCTTATGAGTAAACAAGCACATGAAGATGAGCAGTTCTCAAGGTAAGGGAAAACAGACAAAAGACAAAGAATTTATGAGAAATGTTCATTCTTAATGGGAAAACTATTGTGTATGTATGTGAGGTCCAAAATACCTAACATGCAATGAATCAAACTGGCAGTGAATTCTCCCTTATAAAAGTGAAGAAAGATTTCCTGAGCAGTATGTGGATATGAGTTCCTTGATTTCTAAGAGGACCTACCAGCCTGATCCCAGGACATTAGCACAGATACATCAAGGCGCCTTAAGTGCCACCTCAGATATTGAAGAATTCAGACCTTAGTGCTTAAATAAGTATAGTTTCAGTGGAAATACCTCATTTAGTGTTAAACTCAGAAGGTGCAGTGCACAGCCGTTCACTGAGGCATGCTGGTCTTAAATAAGCTGGAACTGGGAAGCAGGAGAAGACCACCAAGCTGGCTGGTTGATGAACTGCAAAGCCCCAGGTCAGGTGAGAAATAGCTTGCCATATCATTTTCCCTAGTTATTTCTTACACAGATTTTAATGGATGTAATTTTTACTCCAGAATATTCACACCTCACACATCATTTTCATTGTATAGAAGGGTTATGAAACTTTTTTAATGCAAGTGAACTGCATTCATTTGTCTCATAAGTCAACTAGAGGCACTTTCAAAGGAAATTCTAACCTCTTACATTACCAGAGCATTTTTTCTGCCATGTGAAAGGAGAGAAAATAATTATTCACTCTGAAAAATATAAATAACTTTACCCCTTCCTTTTATAGCTGGTTGATTACAGCACCCAGTGAATGAAGGCTTTAGCTGCTTATTTATCAGCTTTACACCAAAAACAACAGCAAAAAGGATGAAATGTCCAGAACTGATGGGGGATTTGTGAGTCACTAAATACTTCTGTGAATCAGGACTGATATATATGTGTGTAGTAGTTAGCTATAGGGCAAGATAGACAGACAAATACATGCATATGTATTGATAGACAGACAGATAGTCATACCAGAGCTGGACCACAAAACATCAAATTTCAGTTTTGGTTTATTATTTACACTAGGTCCAGCAAAGACTCTGGCCCAGCTCACCCAGAGCAGTAATTTCATTTTTCAGAAGAAAAGGAATTGCTACAGATTATAAAAGCCCACCAGGACAAGACAAAGACCATGTTCAGGGTCTCCCAAGTATGCAGTTGTGACACAGACATCCATTGTATTACCAAGTTCCTAGCTAAAGAGCAAGGGTTTTTTTCTGAGTTTACTCCAAAGAATGGCTGTGAAAGACCAGATTGCTTTTCTTGGTTGTTGTTCTACCCTGGCTGATATTCTCTATCAAGTTAGAAAGGTCTTGGTAATGACTACTGCCACGTGCGAGTTCAACACACACAAGGCAATGATTTACTGACTAGCTTAATCTAGGGCTTTCAGTAATAATCCCACTGCTTATGATGGGATCCATTGCCATCTTAAAAAGACTTGTGAAAGCTGTCATGCCTCAAGGTGATGCCTTAGGAGAAGGTGTGAGCTGCCTGCCAGGCACCCAGCCTGCTCCATAGAGAGCTGGGATGCTCTGCTCAGTATGGCAGGACCAGGCAGAGGGGTTGGACGTGGCAGGCAGGGTTGGGACAGCATGGGAAGTGGTGAGGAGCTGATGCCAGCCCCTTCCACAGGACTTGGTGGGAAGGACAGTGCGTCTGGGACCCAGAAGAATCTGCATGGAGCTGGCTGGAATCTCCAGGAAGACATTAGGCAAAGGATAACACAAGGGCAGTCTGTCCTGCTGAGGAGAGACTCAGGGTATCACTTAGTAGATCATTATCAGACTTAGGTATTTTGGACTCAGGGTATAAGACTGGGGATAAATTGGTTTCTGAGCCCTTTTATTCAATAATCAGATCAAAGTTTATCCTTTTCAAAAGTTCTTTTTCACTGTATGTTCTAGACACCCAGTGCTGAGCCTGTTTCATAATTCAAAGCCCCTTTGATGTCCTTAGTGTATTCAGTTCACAGGAAAGTCCCAGCACGTCCACCTCAGAGCCCTGCCTGACTCCAGGTCCCACCAGAGACAAAATAGTAAATAGCTAAAACAGAACCAAAGTCTCAGTGTAAACCTCCTTTGAAATCAAGGGAGCTTACCCAGTTTACGTTTGGTGAGAGGCAGCCCATAAAGCTCCAACTGATTACAGATATTAAGAGTGAGGTGTTTAATGCCTTTGCCAGAAAATAAGCTGAGATGTATTTTTGGGAGAGTAAACTGAAGTGTTGTGGATTCTATTGGTTTCCACAGGGTATCTCTTGTTGTTACTTTAATAACCAAAGAGGAAATCCTGTTAATCATAAGTTGCAGAGTTGTACGAGTTGACATCTGTGAAATCACAGCTGCTGATAGCTCTGCACAGGCACGATGAGGTAGCAGATAACGCATGTTGTGACTTTCAACAGGGAATTGAACTGGTTGCCTAATATTCATCACACCCCTTGCCCCCCAGAATGTCACACATCTTTCTTCTCCTAGCTATTATAACAAATGTATTGTTCCTTCAATCAGATGTTAACACACAATTAAGGACACACAAATGTCAAGCGTTGACCACCACTGCTTATGTTAGCAAAGGGTTAAACGGAAAGAAAATGAACCAATCAAGAAGGCAGACCAGGAAGAAAGTAAAACAAATAACTGAGTTAAATCCATCTCCGTTAGTGTGAACTTGGATAGCCTGATTTTTGCCATTTTAAAGAAAACCCAAAAGAGTTCCAGCAGCCTGAGCTTGCCCGCAACATCAATTGTTTAAAGAACACAGTTCATGTGCCAATGAAAATGCCAGTACAGCAAAATGAGTCTGGTTTTCAGACTCGTTTGTGGAATAAACTTCCTAAAATGGTGGCTATTAGGAGGCTTTTACATCCAAGTGCATATCCATTACCACACGTGAAAGAAAAAGTCACCCTGCAAACTGACTGAAGCCTGGCAAATATTTTAAACCCTTTATGATTTTAAATGACATGCAGTGATCTTCTGTTTTCACATCACTTATTGCCTCTGACACACACAATTTGTTAGCATGCTTTGGGTCACAAGTCAACAGAGCAACACTGAATTATAGCAGCCAGGAGGGTTCACCTCCTTCTCTCTTACCTGTCCTCTAAAGCCTTTAAACAGTGTATAGCGCCTATAGGTGTTATAGAAATAGAGGTGACTGCTGCTGCACGAAGATGCCGGCTAATGGACACAAACATGGCTCTATCCTTCTTCCTCCAAGCCCTGAAGGAAGCTGATGAAAAGTCCCATGGAAAATTAAAGGTCTTTGTTCAGCACAAAGAAATTCCTGGGCAGAAAGAGAAAAATCAAAATACTTGTGTCACACCAAATCTTGACCACTGTGGCCAATGTGTGAACCTTCCCGGGGGAAGGAAGAGAAAACAAACCACAAAAGCATAGCCCCAAAAGGCAGAGAGAGCTAATAAAACATCTGATTTTGGGGTACACTGCGGGGTCAGCAAATCACCCAAGGAGGGCTGGAAAACCCCACTGCGCTACACAGCGGCCAGTTTGGTGAGATGCCTCCTTAGGAAGGTCCCATGAGATGACTCTGTGCTGCCCAGATCAACGCAGAATCTCCAAAGAGGAAAAAGTTTCATTTTAATTAACTCAGATCCAACCTCACAGAAGTTATTGCAGTCCCAAACTTTATGTAATACTTCAAGATTAACAGTGAAATAAGAAGAGACTTGACCTGGAAAAAGTTCCAGCTCTGGCAAAGTTCATCTTTTTTTTTCCTCCTCATTTTTAGCAAATGTAGTGGTGACTGGATATTATAGGTACAGCTCTGCCCAGAAGCACTAGCTATTAGTCACGTCACCATGATTAGTCATTTAAGATACTGTTTTTTAAAGATCACAAATAGCTCCAGCTAGTTGCTACACCGAAGTCTTAAAGGGGGCCTTGGTGCAAGAGAATGGGCTCCAGCACTGCAGGGGACACAGGACAGAAGGCACAGTGAAATAACAGGGCAGAGTTGGTAGCTAAACAACCATTTTGGCTGCACACCCTAGTTCTCCTTTCTGTAGTTGGGAAGAAAAGACACCAGCTCCTTTTGCTAAGCGCTTCAAGTCCTAGGTAGCTAAAGGCACAATGTAGATAATATTGTTTTCACTCCTGACTGGCTGCTGCTGCAGACTTGTATCCCGGTGTCAAGCAGGGACCATGGAGCTCTGGGAGCATCACTGCAGGCCTAATGGTCCCTCATCTTCAGATCTGCTTTGTAGGAGTGCTATTTTCTGCATGGGGCAAAGGGCTGAGGAGCCCCACAGGGCTGGCAGTGGTAGCATCCATGAGCCACATGGATCTAGACCTTCCCTGGTACACTCTCCTCTGCATGCAGGAAAAAAGCAAAGTGGGTTCAGAAATTTTTGTGTCCCCTTCCCCCTTAAATTAAGCTTGTACAATTAATTGAAAGAGAGAATGAGTCTCTAAGACATTAATCTTATCAATTGTTTGAATAAGGTGGAAAGCAGTGACATCAGCAGCTAATGAAGTAAATCTAAATGTCTGAATATTATTATTTCACTTTTACAAAAGAGAGGCCATCTGGTGTTTGACAGCGAGACCAATCGAGTCTCCAGTTAATCTCTGAGAAGTGGCATACCTCCTCAGTTGTTCTGTATGCAGCCATTTCATCAGTCCTTACCACTGGTGTAGAAAACAGCACGTTGAATGAGCCGCTGCAGAAGTCTCCTTGTCATGAAGAACTCACTAGGTCAGCAACTGTCAAATACTTGAATTTCAGCGATCAGCTTCACTTGTACAACAGATTCAGTTGCAGTGCTTTGAGCAAAGGTTTACAAATTACCATATAATCTTGTAAACATGCTTCATCTACACCAGCCACCTTCTGACCAGTGAAGTGGAGACCAAGAAATACAATCCTTTCTGACCTCTATTAGATGCTGTCAGCCATCCAGGTGTGATGCAATGAGTGAAGCAGCTATTCATATTACTCCATGGCGATGAAAGGGAGTTCACATTCTGGAAGAGATGCTGAAAGCTTGACTGCACAAGCCTTCTCCCAGGCAGTCCTTTGCAGGAGCGGATGGTCTCTCGGTGTGTGGCATTGATCGGCTCAGTCTTACGCAGCACCTGACCTTATATAATCCAGCATGTGTCTGATGATATTTTTCAGTTCCCTCAGGTTCAAAACTGCCTTATCCCCATCCATCAGAGTTGTGTTTCTGTGCTAATCCCATTCTCCCGGCTGCCTGACCTGGGAAAGTGGAGAGGAAAAGGTGGGGAGGAAAAGGATAGTTTCTTAAAAAAGCCAAAACCCTTAAGTTTCCATGTTCTGGAACACAGGATCAAGTTCATCAGTTTTTTTCAGCCTATCACACATACAACTTGTATTTTTCCTTGCAAAACAAATTTAATTTTCTTAACTAAGTCACTTTTCAGGTGAGAGGAAAACCGACTGTTAAGTACAGCTTAAGAACAAGCCAAATACATGCCCACACACACATACTGTATTTAATTTCCCACTCTTTGCTCTGCCTCTGATCCTTTCCCACTACCAGCTGGGTCCTGATGTCTCTCGTGACCACCTTTCACTCTCTTCCACTAGTTTTTTTCCACTGGAATTCCTTTCCCTTCTGCCATCCTTCTCTCCCTGAGGATGTGAACTCAGTTACACCAGCATTGAATTTTCAGACCCATAATGTTCAAGCAGATTTAGAATTAATCAAAATAACTTCATCCATCAATAGCTTTCAAGGTCAGGAGCTCTGAGGGCAGGGGTGGGGGTGGAAGGCAGGGCCATGATGAATAAGCAGGCAACAATGAAAATGTTGTCAAAGAGCAATTAAGCGTGCTCCTGTGACAGGTTGGCACTGCACTTTTCCTAAGGTGAGAGAAGTCATCAGACATTTACAGTTCACCCAGCACCAGCAAGTGCCTTTCACATCCAGCCCGCATCCCCTTAGCAATCGGAGATGACCCAAACCTGCCTTGTGCCAAATGGTAATTTCATTTTAAATAACATTCATCACCTTTTATCACGGTGTTTCAATTTGCCAAGTCAAATGTCGTATTCTCTGCTGCTGGGCAGCCCTCTTTGCTGTGCCGGAAGCATAAATTAGACAGATGGAATTTGTTATTATATATTTGAGCCACAAATCATAAAAAAACCTTCTTTTTTATTAATATTAGTCTAAAATAATTTGTTCTTAGCCAAACCTTCATGAGGAATATGATAATAACACTATCTTTAAGAGTTCAATCAGGGCCAAGCCCCATTCTAGGCAGAAGAATCTGTTCTCCCCCCATATTCAAGGCTATTAAAGTTATGTCCATGTATACAGGATACAGCACTTTAATCTGGCAGGATATGGCTGCTCCAGTCCTACCTGGTATGAAAGTCAGGGGCTGAGTTTCTTCTAAGAAGAGATGAATTGAAAGAAAGCAGCTGAAAAGGCTGCTTGGCAAATAGCATGTATTTCCACTAAACCCTGAGCACACTGGGTAAGATTTCCATAAGGTGAAATGTATATGGCTGTAAGCCAGATATAAAACTGGAGAGAAAAAACAGCATAAAGAATTGAATACCTGAAGACTAACGACTGAGCTGATGCTCCCTGCATGGTTGAAAGGCCAAGTATGCTATTGACTGAGACAACAGAGTTTTTTGGACAATATGGGCAATCAAAGGGATGTGAAGGAGCTGGATATCCGGCATTATTCTGCATCCCTTCTTTTCCAAATGAGGGGAGTGAACCAGAAATTTAATAATAGAGAAATGCTCGTGCCTCCAGTGCTGGGAAAAATCCTTTTGTGTAAAAAAAGGGCTGTGGAAAAAACACACTGAGCCAAGGACTAACATCTGGTTTCTTAATGCAATGCCTACCTGTATCAGAACAGCTCCTGTTATTCCCCCGATTAGGCTACTCACACTATAGAGGAGAGACCGGCTGCAACCACACTACTCCTCACCAGCTTCTGAGTTTGCAATCAGAGAGCGGGATAGCAGCTGATCTTTCATGTCAAATAATGCAAGACAGATTAAGCAAAAGGCATTTTTTCCTCCATTGGTGGAAGGGGGATATCAAAGTCCAAGCTTGCTGAGCATTTGATTTGGTCCTTAGTCAGCCCAGGAGGTATCAACAGAGCACAGCTACACCCAATGCCCGCAGGTTATCAAAGAACATTTCTTATCAATGCCTTTCCAGAGCAGGAGGCAAGGGAATAATTTTGGTCTCACTTTATAGTGGCACAAGAGTTACTTGACTTCAGAAACAACCATCTCTGGCAGAGCTAGGTCTGGAAACCCCAGCTCCTGGGTCTTGCTTTAACAGCATAAACAAAGTGCTACCCTCAGGCTGAGCCCTAGCCTTGACCATCTGTCAATGCAGCAAAGCTAGAGACAGGACACCACATCTCACCTCCTCTCTTAATCTCTGCAGCAACTCTGTGAGTATCGATTAAGTCTGTGCCATTCACTCATATCTGATATGTCCTTCCAACAGCTCCTTATGAGAAATTTCAAACTGCTTTATTAAACCATCTCCTATACATTTACCTACTGGCAACCTAATAACGACGTTAAATTAAAAAGACATTACCTTTATCTGCAATTATCCCATTATAGAAGCAGGCGAGTGCTGCAGAGGCAGTAATCACATTTTTACAGCATAACTAGTTTGGATAAAAATTATAAGGTGACAGGTTTCCTCTCCATTGAGAGATGAAATAGATCCTTTCAGGGCTTTGGCCAGTTCATGACAGGAAGCGAAATGAAGATGTGAGAAGGCTGAAGTCAGTGCTTCCAGGTGACTTGCATTTTCCCTGCAAGAAGCTTCTCTTTTCCCTTATCACTGCAGCGTTGTCACCTGTAGAAGATTATTCAAAAGTGTTTTGTGGTTTTGTCTCTCAGCCAAGATCCATCTTTCTTCAGAACAAGCAGACAACCCCAGAAAATGAAAGGTCACCTGCTGGTCTCACCTCTTTGTGGAGGGGTTGTCCACCTCTTCTCTCCTCTCCAAATGGTAGCAATAAAAGAGCAGCTTTTATCCTGTAATACAAATGAGAAATGTACTCGTATCACATTTCTTGTGTCAAGCTGGTAGATCAAATTGGGAATGGGGAAGTCAAATGTAGGCGATGTAGACTGAAGAGCATTAGCTAGACAGATGAGTAAAGTGAGAAATCAAGTAAGAACTATCCAGTACATTCCCCTGCAGCCCCAGGCAAACGTGAAACCATTTAGTCCCAAAATCACTCCTAAATCTGTTTTGTGTGCCTGCTGCAAGCCATCCATTTCTCATACCACAGCAGGTGCTTCTAGGCACCGAACTGTAGGGAAAAGAGACTGGAAGATTTGCTTTTCATGAAGACTTCGGAACTTCCTGGCTGTCTTGCAGAGCTGGGAGTGCAGTGTTTAAAAGCCCTACTGTTTGTTCTAAGGGACACTGGATCCCAGCCCTTTGGAGCACCCAGAGCTGCAGATTTACTTCTTGCTTGGCCCTTCAGGTTCAGATTTGTTTCAGAAGTAACATTTGGGTTATTTCTACTGAACATTGTAAAGTTGTAAATTGGGATTTTATTTTGCAAAAAAAGAGGACAAAATATTTATTCCAGCCTTTCTCATGGAACAGAAGTTCTACTTCTCATAATCTCTACCAACAGAGCCTTTATCCAAAAGGAAGATGTCCTTGAATACCCTCCTTTTCTTGATGAGTACAGAGCTTTCCCCATCTGCTATCCGAGCATAGACTCAAGCCCAAGCCTTGTGTCAACATGTTCCCAGCCTCCTTTCGTAATATGGAAATGACAGCGGTTCCCACATGTGAAGCTGAAATCAAATGAATAAATGAATGTCAACAGACTGTGGGTAGAGGCACAGAGGTTGCATAACAGAATAACTACAAGTGCACAGATGCAGTGAAGCCAAATTGGGTGCTGAGTGGATTGTCAGGGCTTTTTTCTGAGGGATGCACCTCGTCATTTCACAGCACAGCTGTCAGCCGATGGATTCCCAGTGAATTAAGAAACAAAAAATAAAGTCCTCTATTCATCCACTACTCATTTAGAAGGAATATTTTGTGACATCTATAGGTAAACTAGATGGTGAATTATTATGGAATGGTTCCTTTTCCCTGCAGGAGCAAAGTCTGGAGATGCGCTACAAAGTCCTTACTATGTCAGTGTCAAACTTAGTAGTTATCTCAAAGAAATCATTATGAGCTGCACATTTGGTGTTAATGTCATATAAGGGCATGACCGCATGGATGGGGACTGACAGATTTATGCTCTGTGCCCCAGCTCTGAACTGGCCAGATGCAAATTAATTCTGTTCCAGAAGTGGATAGTCACGTTAGCAGAAAGACATCTTACTTGGGAAGCAAGGCCAAACTTTTTGCCACTATAGGGTTTTCTGAATGCCACTGTTTGCACCTATTTGGTCTGCCTTTCAGGTGTTCTTCTTGCCTGTGAGTCCTTTAACCTGAACTAGAATGTTTTCTTTTTATCCTCCTTTCTTAGAGAAGGAGATCTGGTCAAACCAATGCTACTTTAACAAACATGGCAACAGCTTCTTAAAGAAACAGCACACTTCTGTACCTCATTCCTCTCAAACAGAAACGCTACTTCAGCTTCTTTGTGCCACCTCCCCTCCAAAACTGCAGCAGCGGGAAAGCAGTCAATGAGAGTTTTAGGTAATATCACATGCAGCAGGCCTGTTTCATTCCAAACAAATGCGCAAATAACCTCCAGTTTGAGAAAGAGGAATGCACAAACACTTAGAAGCTAATTCCTAAACCCGGGAAGACAAAGGCAGAGTTAAAAGAATCAAAACACCTGAGCAAGCAAAACAGTCTCTTATACTTCACTAAAGCAAACACATAGACGAATCACATTCACTTTTCAACCTGGCAAACCAGCCATAATATATTAGCTGCCACAGCAATGATGATTGTTCTTGTGCTCTCCATCTCAGCCTCATACGCACTCAGCAGATTCATAACTCTTTCAAGCTCTCCCAGGTAAACACATGAGAGCTTGATAGAGAATGTGCAGCCAACACGCTGACCCCCACACCCAGCACAAAGGTGGATTTATCCCACCCATCGCAGGGATGTGGCCCGCAGGTCACGTCCAAAAATGTGGGAAGTTACTTGTACTTTCGGAAGCCTCCTTTCATCTGGGAAGATGGATCCCTTTCACTCACAACTGCCTATAGCATTCTCCAATTCTCCCACCTCCAGACCATAGGACTGTATGGTGCTGGCCACCAGTGTATGCAACAAGGACAGCTGAAGGTGTTGCTGCACACTGACCTCACAAGAGTTTTTGGCAGCACATCTGTCTTCTCCTTCTCTGTGCCAAGTGGCTGAGGAGCTCCTGCTCAGATTCCCTGTCTAACCCTGAGCAATCCTCTTCAAAGGCTGAACTGTTACAAATGATGTGGGAAAAACACCCTCACCCAAAGGAATCAAGCAGTTTAGAAAAGCCATCCCCCCCTTCACCCCTAAGCCACAGAGGACTTACAACCGGCTGTTACCAGAAGAGACTGCTGAGGTGGGGAGAGCACTCCGAAGTTCATAGCTGCTGATTTCAGCTACAGCTAAGGGCTACCCAGGGCCAGAAGTACAGACTGCATTTAGGTAAGGGCGGGTGATCTGATGAATTCAAATCTTGATTGAACAAACCCATTAGATTCACCTGTTTGATGGTGGAAAAAGCCTCTACAGTCTTTGGCTGTGCTTATCATGCAGGAAATCCTGAAGACACACACACTGAGGACTGTGTACATGTGTGCATGCATACATAATAAACTGCAGGTGTCTCATTTCTAAGACAGCAACCAGAACATTCAGAAGTGAGATTCTGCTCAGGGCTGTCACATCTATTGCTGCCAAACACATCTGCCTTTGTACAAAGCACAGCAAATGAGCAACTCGCCTCCAGCCTCTGTGCCAGCCATCTCGTTAGTCCTGATGTGAACCCTGCACTGCAGCTGGGTGGGAGTGCATTGAGCTTTGCATCCTCAGCTTTTGGATAGCCATTGCTTGGCCCTCAGCTGGAAGGTCTCTAAAAGCTCAGCTCGGCCCTGGCTGCTCTGCAGGACCCAGATTTGGAGAGGGGCAGCAGCTTCACCATCAGTTCTTCAAGTATGTGCCACCATCGGCAACAACCTCACCCTACCCTGATTGCCACAGTAAATGCACATACTGCAGGTCTTGATTCAGTGAGTTCTCCCTGACATGGTGTGTGTTTCCCTGCTGTACCCAGGGGCTTAGCAAGAGACCCTGCTCAGCACAGTTGGGCTGATCGGTTACTAAGCCCAAGAGCCCATTTTAACAACATCCTGCAGATCAGAGATGGCTCAAATATTCCTAGTGAAATATTCTGCCTTTCACAAAGGATAATAGCTCTGCAGCCTGTGAAGCACAACACATGCATCCTGCATCCTTTACACAAAAGTATCAGCTGACGTAGTGCCTTCATTTCAACACTCCGCCACAACCAAAGGAGGCACTTGGACTACTCTCCTCTGAAGTTTACTGCCACCTCTTCCTCCCTGTATCCTACTGTTGTCAGGATATTCTAGAATAAATCCACCATTTTGTTCTGGATGATAGGAATAAAAACAAACTAGAGTCTTCACACCAGTTAATTTTAGGTCCTTGAGATTAGAACGCAATGAATGTGGAGAAGGAAATTCTCCAGACAGTGAACACAGCAAGCTCCTGAGCAGCATGTCTGGAGTGAGGTACTGTGATTATCCTTCCTTCTGGAAACACAATCTCAATGTATTAATCACCAGTGAAAGGGCAAAATGGGCAAAATATGAATAAATACCCACCAAAAAACCAGCAGGTACATTCTCACTACCCAAGACCCAAAGTCTGTGTCCTCTCTAAGCTTTTCTTACAATAAGCAAGCATTATAGGGTGCATTTTTTGGGGGAGTTTCTCAGACACATGTTGGAGAATGGCCTCCTTCCCATTGACTTGTCTTTCTGAATAAGAAAAAAGAAAGAAATCTCTCACCTTGTCAGTATTGACCCTGATTTGTTAAAGGTCCATTTCTCAGAGCTAATAGACTGCTGCCGTGTTGGCATACTAAGATTTACGCTTCCTTGTAAAGATGGGTTCATTCCAGAAACCCAAGGAACTTTAGTCTGTCCTTTAAACTCTAATGTAGTATAAAAAAAGCTGTAATCAGGTTCAGGGAGTAACATGCCACAACATGGTGACACAGGGCAGTTTTCTATGAGGGGATGCTGGTAGTAAGACAAACCAGTAAGATGAGATGTCAGAAACCAAGGAGCAGCAAATGACAGTACTGCTACCAGCAGCCAGGCTCATGCTGTCTTTCCCCACCCCTTCAGAACCTTCCCCTTCCCACTGAAACTGGGCTGCCTCAGTCACTGGTGGCAACAGCCTTGAGGCTGACCCTTGGTACTACGATGGTGAATCTTACTGCTGGGAGCCAGACTTCCACAAGGAGTTGTGCTTCTTTAGCACAAAGTGTTTCACCGTCTCTAATGCTAACACACTTGCACAGAGCACCCAGCTCAGGGTTCAGTTCTTTGCCAGCAACAGTCTTTAACTCAAGCAAAAATGCCACTGAATGGTGGCAGGCAGCTCTGTGCTGATGTGTACATGATTTGATATGGAGCAGAGTAGCTGCTCTATTTTCTCTGCAGTAAGGGTAGATGAAGTGTCTGACTGGCAGACTCCTATTTAAACCAGTGCAAATGGCACTGCCCGCACATGTTGTCCCCCCATCTTTGCCCATGTCAATGAGAAAGTCTGCCTGCTTCTCCAGAAGTGTTAAATCCACCCTTGTCCAAAGCGATGACCTCTGCTGCAATCCAGGCCTCCTGCCCTAAAGGGAATACTATGCATACAACAGATCCTTCAGGTCCTTCATGGCCATGACTTCAACATCAGTCTCGGCTGGTTCTTTCAGTGTCCACAGGTACCTGGCACATGCTTTCTCCATCTCTTGCCATGCCTTGCTCCTCTGCCTCTGCAGAGTCACTCTGATTCACACCATGGTCTGCAAGAGGAAGATCAGGCTTGTTGACTCCACCAGAAATCTCATACCACCCTGAAAACTGACAGCAGCCAGAGGCGGCTCTGGGCTAATGTCACAGCCACAGCACATGGTGGGTAGAGTCTGACCCAGTTTTAACCCTGCTAAATATGCAAAGAAAGAAAACAAGAGTGTGTAGGAAAAGCAGTCTAGGCTTTCCTCTATTTCCTCAGTACTTCTCTGCTGATATATCTTTAATATTCAGGTTACATTGAAATATTTCCATTGCCAGGTCTTATGGGTGCACCAAGAGAGGAAAAGCACGGTAACATTTGAAGAGTGGGCTATTTGGGGTTTGAGGTGTTTTGTTTGTCTGGGTTTTGTACAAGCTTATAGGAAAGTGGAATTTTCCAAAGGTTAACATTTGGACAAAATATAAGAGGATTCAAAAAACTTCTTGCTGTCTTTTGAGCAGAAAATTCTCTTCAGCTGTTTACCTTTCAATTCTGCTTGGCTTTTGCAGTCTTTTTGTTCTTAACTTAGTCACTGAGAGCTAAATGCTACCCTGACTATCATTCTGACAGGCTGCCTTTTTTGCTGTTTTATTTTTAAGAAAATGGATTTTTGTGCACTTGGCTTTATCTTTGTTTCAACATCTGCCTTTGCCTTAGCATTTCTGCTTCACTTCCACCACAGAAAATACTCAAACTTCAGCTTCTCCTCTTGATTCTTTATTAACTCTAGACCGTTTGTGGAGTACACATCTACATTGCTATGGAAACACTATGTCATTTCAATCACTCCACAGTTCTGTATACCTGGGTTTTGGCACCTTCATTTCAATAAAAACTGTGCTCAGTGAAAGTACAGAGGTCTTTCTCAAGGGTACATGTGGCACAGTGCTCTGGTCTGCATTCTCCAATTAGTACTGAACCTCCTCTGTCAGGATCTGATGATGCTCATGATGTAAATGTGTCCTATGAGTCTGAATACACACCTGTGGTTGAGCTATGAAATACCATCATGGCAAGGCTGGGAATATTGCCCAACAAAGGGCCCATAAGAACCTGTGGCAAGAAGAAATATAAACCCTCTAAATACTTGCCATCAGCAATCACAAGAGAGAAGAAATGTTCTTCTCATCCAACAGTCCTAAACGAACGGATGTCCCTTGTGTAAGAGCCAGTTTCCATCCTGGAAAACACGAGCACTGCCGAGCAGAGCAAGAGAAGAAACTTAGAGAAAACATCACAGTGAGGAACCAGTAACAGAATACAAAGATACAACCAGGTTTTGAAGGCACTTAAACTGCACAAAGGGCACCGCCACTCGGTAGCGCATATGGAACAACTCTCAGGCATGGAGATCTTTGTCGGACTGGTTAAGAAAAGCTAAGGACAGGAAACCATGAAAACCATTAATCAGAAGACTGCAAGTGGTGTTGTTTCTGGCACAGGTTGAGACAATGCTGGTGGTTACAACTCCAGTGAACATTCCTGACCTTGCTCAGGAAGGTTCTTAATTAAATTATTACATCCCTCAACTTCTACAGGACTCACACACATGCTTGTGTGCTTTCCTCAGCAAAGCCTTTTTCTGAATCAGGATCTCCATGATTACAGTCAATTAATTATTTGAAAAGCATTTTCATCTGGGCTCCAAATAATGAAATTACATACAATTAATGTGGGTTTGGCAGGACTCCACACAAACAAAAGTTGCTCTGGTTTTGAGCACAACTGGAAAATCAGTTTTGGCCAATAGCCTGATGCACAAAATCTGCTGGTGCAGCTTTTCATGATTTTCCCCAACTTTTCCATTTTGCTATAAAACTGTTGATGCATTTCTCTTGTGATAAACGAAGCTCCAAATCTCACAACATCCTGCCTTTAGTACGAGACCTTGTAGGAACCAGACTGGGAAAGAATGAATTGCTATGGTTTGCAGTAAAAGTTGATAAAGACAAGTAGTGTGCTGAAAATAAAGGAATCAACTACATGCCACTTTATCAAAAGAGATACACCAAGACAATGATATAAATCATGAGGCTTTAGGAGCTATAGATTTCAGGTGGGAAGACAAACTGAATAACAGAGCAGAAAGATCATAGATACAAAAAAATACTGAAAACTAAACCTCATTTTGGACAGAATTGCAAACAAGCACATACACACTTTCTAACGAAGCCCACAGCAGGCTACTTGTCTCATTACTCAGTACTCTACTATGAATTTCACTTGACATTTCCCTCCAAACAGCTATCCTTAAGAACAGTCTTTCACAATGAAGCAGGGAGTAAAGTACATCTAAACCTGAAGGCAGTGTGTGTCTGGTTCAAATCAAGATTGATCTCTAAGATAGGCAGGATTGTAAGGTAAAATAGTTAATTCGGTGTCATACGGAATGGCAATGTTCATCACTCTGCTCTTCGCAAAATGAAGCAGCCCTCCTTACTTGGAGGTCCTCAGGAAGGAAAGCTCCCTTCGGGCTCTTTGATTCCCCCCGAGATGCACACAGGCACTCAGGAGTAACACAGAGCTGCGTGCCCACCAATTCAAGCCACTGAGTGCTGGGATAATGCAGCCCAGCTGCCCCCAAACCCCGATGCTCCAGCTCCATGGGCAGCTGGAAGGCATCAGCCAGCAGGGCAGCAATGCACCCTGCAGATACGGGGTCCCTCACACAGGCTTGCTCCAGGCTTTCAACATATGCTCTAGATAATCGCAATTGTGTGTGTTGTCTTGTTAAGCATTTCAGAGCTGTTTATAGTTTGCATATTCTTGCATTGTTATTGCACAATGAAGACTTCCAGACCAAACTGTCCCAAAAGCACAAGGAAATTCAGCAATAGTCAACTTTCCGTCCTATGAATGGGTCAGAGGAAATAGAAGAAACTGCTTGGGTCAGTGTGTGCTGTGCATGTTAGGAAGGTGCACTTAGCAGTTTTTCTGATTAAGAATTAAACCTTTTTCAGGGTAGCAGATGCTTATTGACATCAAGTACCATTTGTATAAAATGATAGTTTCAAAGGACCACTGAAGAACTGGTTTAGACTTTCTGAGGTTCCAGCAAGATTTCTTTCTGATATCCCCAGCATTTTGTCTAAAACCACCTGTCTCATCAAGTTATCCTATCAGAGAAGAGACTCGAGAAGGAAAACAGATGTCTGATTCATCCTCAAAAAGAATAGTGGAAAGCATGACAAGAAAACATGTGCCATGCATTTTTTTAATGGTCTTTTCTTTCTGCTTCTGTTATTAATACCATGCAAATAATGTGCACAGGGATCTTTAAACATCTTCTAGCCATTCAGTAAATCATTTCACAGAATAGTGAGCTCAGTACAGTGAATCAGCCACACAAATTTTACTACTTCTTTTAGTTTTTATGTCACATCTGGAAACCCAAAGGACATGGTGCTATGACGCACCTTCAGAAAGTGATGCTTGGCTTTGTCTCAGGATGCTCTGTCCTCAGCTCTTCATGCCTGTCATTAGGACTTCTGTTTCCACTGAGAAGGAGGACTGCTACATACTGACTGTGTCTGGTGCTGTTCTGTACAGCAGAGAAACTGCCTCACGTTCTTGGAAGTTAGCCCTGAGTTACACAACTGCAGTTCTAAGGTTATAAAGGCAAAAGCTCTGCCAGCAGACTCAACACTTCAAAGCAGAGGCAACAATTGTTGGATCAAACAGAGAGGGAAGAAGTTCCCTGTGGGTCCCCAAAGCAAACTGGAGTCTCAGAATCAAAAACAGGATCCAGAAGAGTATTACTGAGAAACAATGAAAAAAACCCTGCTCATTTATGAGGAACAAAAGCCTGAGTCCTCAAGAAACTCAAAGTTGCTTCCCCATCCAATCAATGTTTTCTCTAGCACATACAGAATGAGCCTCAGCCAACTTCCTCCCCCAGACATTCCTGTCTCTGACTATCCTTAGAAAGAAGCCAGACAGCTAATTCAGTGAATCTCATTCATACTAACGGGAGTCACCAGGCTTGGAGGGGCAGTCTCACCATCCAGTTTTCCTGACTCAACAAATTACTGCAGATAAGTCAGCCACAGATACATCAACACATATGCTCTTAGCTCACAGCAGATGCAAGGTAATGTCACACAAGCTCAGTCCTCTAATGACAGACAGGAAACGTGAAGACTGACATTTCTAACAAGTGCAAAGCAAAGAAAGGAAATGCAAGACTGGTCACAGATGACATGGGGGTGGAGATGAAGCCTGGTCTACAGAAGCCACACAAGCAAGGTGGAATTCCCACTGCATACAAGCCTGACTCCTTACAGTCAGCACCAAAGTCACATCAACTTAAGAATGGAACAAGTGACCTTGGTTGAGGCACAATGCCAGCAATTTGGATTTGCTTGAGTATGATTACAGTATATGCTCAGCTTAATTATTTCTGTGCAGACCGTTTTCTGCTCTTCTCTCCTTCCTGCTGCAGCAAACTTCCTCAATAGTTCTAGGAAATTATATGCTGCAAAATTAAAACTAATGAGACTCCTTGAAGAGATGAAACTACCTCCATTTCAACTTCAACATCTTGAGGCTCACAGTACTCTTTGAAACGGAGGATTTCCGATTCACATGCTGCCAAGGAAGATTTGCTGAGGATAACAGCCTCCTCGTCTGCCCAGTCAGCAACATAGATGGTAGATGTTCCTCTCTGCTGCTTCAGTGAAGGGCACATCATTCTAGCTCACATTATCATCAAAATGGGTTTATGCAAGGACATTTGAAGTGGAAGGGCTGGAGCATCTATTACTTTCTGCTGACTTGCCAGAGCAAGTTGGTGCCTCATCTGTTGGTGCCTCTAGGCCCAGATATGCAAAGTTCTGCTGAAATACAGGGGTAAATACTGCCCGAGCCTGAACTCATGCATAAACTTCACTTGCTTTTAATGGCATTTATATCTCAGCTGGTAGGATGTGCTCAGGGCCCTAGCCACTTATGAGTATTTAATTGAGATTCAGATACAATTCTGCAGACAACCTCCTGCATTTTGATATAATTTGATAGCTTGTTTTGGAAAAAAGTCCTGCAGTTAGCACAATTCCACCTGGGAAGGAGCATGTCTGCTCTCTCCGTCTCCCAGACCCTGGAAATACCAAGAAACATGATGATTTGAAATGTTTTAGAAACCCTGTGTTCCCAGCAATAACTGCACTTTAAAACTTTGATGACTACTTATTATTTACAAGAGCATTTTAAAGGGTAAGTTTCAGATCACAGCAACCTGTATGTTACTTGCCAAGAGTTCAGTTGGTTTGAAAACCTCTTACAAGAATCTGGAAGAGAACAGGATGCCCTCAAAAGAGAAACCAAGTTTCTCCCAGTGTGTTACAGGTACAACACTCTCTTGCTGTGAGATCATGTCAATAAAGGCAGTAAGGAAAAAGAAATACATATGCCTGAAGTTCTGAAAAGCAACCTATGACTTGAAGTTCATGATTCTGTGTCAGACTGTCATATCATGGTCAATCCCAAGCACTGAGCTTCCCCAGGCATTAAGCAGCAGCCCTTTTAGTAGCACATATTTCATACTCCCCTCTGTCTTGAAACCCCACAATTTTCCATTTGTATGACAGTTTGCTGCCTCTTCATTACATACCCAGGAAGGAATGCTGATGGATTAGCATCACATCCAAAACGGAAACTGGCATCATCTCAGCCTCACATGATTTACAACAATTGCTAAGTAAATTTGGATACTTTTTTAGCTCCTACTCTTCATTTTTTAAAAATAAATCCTAAGAAAACACAATCCCAAAGGCCTAACCAGCACACATTTACAGATGGCAGCAGTGGGTCAGAAATGACATCTTTTCCTGGTACTATTTATGAGAGCCAAATAAACTGAACACATTATGAGCCATTTATAATGTTCTTCAGCAGAACAGTCAGCCAAGAGACAGAGCTGAAAGCCTGTTGTAACAAAAGGTATCAAAGTGAGGAGGAGAACGGTATCTGTAATTACTGCTTTGGTAATAAAACAAGCACAGTACAGCAGATGGGTTTAACACAAGATCACTAATAAGTAAAACAGTGGCTCAAATGCCAAAAAATGAATATTCAAGAGGGAGTGAGCTGAATGAAATGCAAACATAGCCCAGCTAACCTAGAAGTTACTTGCTACTCTAACCAAAAAGATCAACCCCCACATAACTCTCCAAGCTCCCCTCTGCAGTCAAAAACTTTCACACCTGGGTATTAATCATCACTTCCACAAATGACAGGACTGAGCACACTGATGGCTCAAGATCCTGACCATGTAACACTGATAAAAAGATGCAGAACTCAAACCCCAAACAAACCCAAAACCTAACAACACCAATTTGCAAAGCTTTTTGACTTACCACTTCATAAACTTTTCAGTTCTTCATCAGAAACACACTTTAATTCATCTTTTTGGCAGTGCCATAATTGCAGAACATTGTTTGACAAAACATGAGCCAAGTTACAGTCTGAAAGAGGGTTTCTTTTCAGCTTTAGAAGTTTTGAAAAATATTTTATCATCAGAAGTAAGGCTGGAATTAATTAAAGTGGATAAGGCTGCACCGAGGAATATGAAGCTGCAATGCTCATGCTTTAGAGCATGGCTCCAGTTCTCAGTGGGTTTGGAAGCAGTAGAAAGGATGCCACCACTGAGAAGGCATCTTGAATAACTTTTTTTTTTTTTGTCAACTTGAAGTATTTTTTATATTAAACGTCTCTGTAAAATGTAATTTCAATATTAACTATGTAATATCCTCTTCAGCTTGAGACTCAGCACTTCAAAGGCACACTTCAAAAGCTGGAGACTCACCTAATCAGCTCTCTCAGATCATTTAAACTATCATTTAACATGAACAAGGAGAGTAAAATCAGTAGTAACAGTAGACGATAAAAATTCAGAACCAATGTATGGCATTACAGTATAATTTCAGAGTAAAACATCACATCTCATAAAAGATTCAAACTTACAATAACCAAACTCTTTCCTAGTGACCCATCCATACCTCTGGAGACTCAGACTGCATCAGACAAATCCCTCTGCAGATGCTGTGACTGGAGTTACAAACCGCTTACCAGCGACTCTCAAGCTGCCTGGATTCCCATGAGGTTTGCTGAAGTATCAGGAAAGCATGAGTGGAGCCTGATAAACTACACAATATTTAAAGTTATTTTAAAAACCTATGCAAACAAGTTTTGCATTCTTAAGTTATGGTCCTTACACATTTTAAGAACTAAGAGATGGGAGACATATAGTCTTGGTGATATGTATATATACGTATGTATAGGTATATACACACATATAAACCCATATATATGACACCAACAATCTCAACAACAGCAGTTGAGTAGCTTCACCTAAACCCTTAACTCCTGATTATTTTGAGGAAGACAATTTTATAATGGAAATCTGGGAACCTTTGCTTTAAGGTTTGTCAAATTATTACTATATATTAAATGGATGATTAATACATATTTAATGGATGGCCCTTAGAGACTGTAACTTAGTTTACTAATTTAGACAGGAATGAGTAAGTAACAAGTTGTGGTTCCTCCTTTATCTTATCACTACACTCATATGTGTGCTTTGTATGGAAAACTTTATTTGATAATAAAAATAGCATTCACAGACTTTCTCCTTCTTTGTTGCTACATCATATACATAGTGTCTGTTCCAAGGAAAGAAGCTCGTACTGGGTAAGTCCACATCTACTCATACTAGTGTTATGTATAAACCCAATAGGTCAAATAAAGCTATGAACAATGTAGTATTTATATATGCATAGTGTTTTATAAAAAAGATTGGCCCACATACTGCTTTTCATCAACACAGAAAAGAGTATTATGTCTATAGCACATTGCAGGAAATGATGACTGAAGAACATAGACTGCAAACAAGTGCTTAATAATACATAAGCAGGCCCACCATGAGGAAAGAAATGATATTCAAACCAATAAAAGCTTTAGAATTACTTATACAGTCTCCCATTTTAAAACAGCTTTACATACCTGATTCAGTTTACATTAAAATATATCCCCTGAATCAATTTGTTCCATTTTCAGAAATATAAACACTTAAATCACATTCCTCACAGCTAAATTTTGTCATAAATCCTCTTTTATACAAGAAAAAGGCAACAGTTTTGTTTTTTTTTCAACAGGCTCTATTAATTACAATTTAAACTGTACACACAATGATCGGCCATCTTCTTTCTTGGTTTTGTTTTTACAGTACCATGGCAACAACAGTGATAGACTTGCAATGGTTTTGTGTTCATATGGAAAATGTGAAACAGTATACATGTACACACCAATGCACTGTAAAAAGCAGCAGTTTACTTTAGTGGTCCAACAGTAACGGCAAACATTTTGGCTCAGCTAGGCAGTAATCCATTAAAATCTTATACCAGTACTACAGCAGACTTACCACACAACTTGCAAATTTAAAAATACAACTTAGAAACTTGCAGGTTTCCCTTCTGCTGCTGTTCTTGGATTCAAATTTACAGCATATAACCAGTGTGGATAGGCTTCTACAACCAGGTTGTCTCACTGATTGCCTCTTTTTGCCTGTGTTTTTTAACTTTGATACATGTTATTTTCTTTGATACATCTTTTTTTTCATATATTTTTTTCCCAGCAAGTGCACTCCTTTTGTCCCAGTAAAGGATGAAGCAGTAAAATAAAAAAATATACAGTGAGGAGAAGAGAAAGCTTTCGGAATTTGGCAAAGTAAGAAAAGCCCACTGGTTTTGCCTGAGCAGAAGGAATACACCTGCTCTGAGAGGGAGGACTTTGCTCCCACCGCATTGTGCCAAGTCCTAGGATCCTGATCCCTTCCCTTGCTTCAAAGCAGACAAACATTACCATGCATGCTCAAGCTGCTGTCCATATACATCTAGAAGATGAGTAGGGCTGCGACGGCTGCCTTAATGAAATATCATTACATGCTGCTGAGGCTAATGAGAGATCAACAGTTTACGTTAGTGGGTGACACAGGCATGGTGGTTACCAGTCCTTCTGCCTTCGTGCATCCTGCAGAGGGGGCCTGAAAGTATAAACTGTTCATGGAACAAACTAGAAATTCCTTATCGTAAATCATCTTGTGCTGTGTGGTTTATGTTTAATTTTTTTCTTATTTTATTATTTTTTATCATTATTATAAATATCCTTCATTGAAACAGTAGTCTCTTCAAACAGTTCTTGCAGTTTTAGGAACATTTGTCTCTCTCTTTTTAATTCCTTCAGCAGGAGCGCTCCATTCCTACTGAGATGAACAATTTTCTTCCTTCCCCACCCCCAAACCCTTAAAAAGTTTTCTACATACAGTGTAGCAGTGAGTCACTAGAGAACAGTCTGGATCAAATTATTCAAACTTGGTCATAAAATCCTTTTGCCTAGATTATATTACTGGCTACCCCCATTTACTAGATTGGGGAGGGGGGGAAAGTAGCCTGATAGAAGAATTATTCTTAAGAAATCTACAAAGAATGTAGAAACAAAATTTTATAATCCTTTAGGACCAACATTTGGCAAGTAATTAAAAAAAAAAGAAGAATACACTGAAAAATACTTTCTTTAATATTATACATCAGGCACAACACTTTTTTTCTTGCTATAAGATTTCATCTGCATAAAAGGTTTGTAGGATCATCAGGTGCCGGATGTCTCCTCGCCTGCGAAAGCCGGATGGTTTCACAGCTCCCGCACTCTCTGCTCGGCTCCCATGGCATGGGGAAGGCGATGGGGACCCCAGATGCTCCTCAGATGCTGAGGTCGGTGCTGCATTCCTTGTACGGCCGCCGGCGCTGCTCGGGCGGGTGCCTGCAGCTCGGCTCGTGCTTCCAGCCGGGGTCTTCCCTCTCCCGGTGGGTGACCCGCTCCTCCCTGAGCCGTCTGTCGGGTGACCGCTCCCTCCGCCGGTCAGACGACTTGGCGCGCCGGTCGAGGGAGTTCTCTCTTCTCCGATCCGGTGACCTCCTCGGCTCTGTGAGTCTCTCCAGCGACCGCCGCCGGCGGTTGGGCGACCGCTCTCTGCGCCTCTCTGGGGAGAGGTCTCTCCTCCTCTCGTGTCGCTCCCTCCTCTCCAAAGTGTTGTCAGCGCTCCTTGTCCCTTCCCTGCGCTTTTCGGGAGACCTCCTCTTCTGCCCGTTCACCACCGCCCTCTCCGGCTGCCTCTCGTGCCTCTTCTCCGGCGACCTCTCCGTCCTCCTGCCTGGCACATGGTCGTTGGTTTTAGAAGTCCCATTCCAAGTGTGGTGCTCATTGGGATGTCTGCTAAACTCTCTGCTGCCTTTTAGGTCTCTAACGTAAGTCCGCTTGTCCACATGTTGTGATGATTTGTGAAGGTCTGGTGGATAACTGGACTCCGATGATGGGTGCTGCCGTCGGTCGGATGGCACGGGTTTCATTTCCGATACATTTTGTGAACCTGTGGCGGGACTGTTCCTGTCACTGCTGGGGTCTGTAAGAAAATAACAGTAAAGCGTTTGGTACCGATGCCTTCCGTGGCACTGTGACACCACTTATCACTCTTCAGACTTCATTAGTGACAAAAACAAACAACTGTTAAAGCAGTCAGTGAAGGCTAACCGAAGCTTTTGTTAACTTTACTGCGAACAACGAGAGTTACAGGTTAGTACTGGTGCTGCTCTGTTCATTAGCCGTGTTTTGGTCGAAGCTGATATCATCTTTATGCTCTTCTGGTCATGGGGCATTTTACAATTTTTCCCAAGCCGAATTCATAATGTTTCAGCCACACTACTTTCTTTCCAGTGGGAAAAAAAACGTAATATTGTAGTTCAGGTTGTTGGTTGTTTTTTTTTTAACAGTTTCCAATAAAGAGGGCCTTTAGGAAATGATTTTTTTCTTTTAAGTCTTTTGAAAGAACTGCCTTCCAGGTGTGGGAGGCCTCGTTTCAAAGAGCAGAAAATGTGCAGAAAATAGAATTGATTATTAAGTTTTCACCTCATAAAATAAAACATTTTCAAGGTGTGAGAATTAGACTGTAATCATGTAATTTCCATTTCATTTAAGACATTACTTAATTTCGCTTAGTTCTACCGTGTTATAAAAGTCATAGGGTAGATTTTGGTTTTGCCACAATGATTCAAACAACGATGACAGAAGTTATGATTTTCTCATATTAAAGCAATGGAAAGATATTGTAATATGTAGGATGGCTTTGATTAAAACCTAGGCTCCGGTTCCTTATTTTTAATGTAGTGTTTCAGGTAAAATAAGGCTGAGCTACCTCTGCAAGACAAACTGCAAAGCAGAGTCAAAAAATCAACCCAGAGACTAAAAACCAGTCCTGTGCTGCAGCTAAGCTAGAATTACTCATGTTATTTGTAATGGTTGTTTACGAATGATTCATTATAGACACAGCAAATATTAAAGTAGCTGCGCAGACTTAACTGAGTGTTCCTTTTACTTGCTTATTATTGTTTTCTTTTTAACAGTAACCTCTGCACAGCAGCTTGCCTGGCTTTAGTCATGCTTCCTGCAGGCTTCCTGCTGCTGGCACCAAGACACCCACCTCGATGTGGACTGTCCTGGTGGCAAGTGGCAATAACTGAAAACCCTCACAAATACCTGTGGGGATTGATTGTTTCTTTTTCTCCTTTTTGCCTTCCCTCCCCCAAGCCAAACACACTACATGCTCATTTGACATCACGCAAAGCATCTCCCATCTGATGGCATTTCCATTCCTTTAGCTTGGGAGGGTTGGTGTGCGCATGGGCCATGGTTTTGGTGATTTCCAGGTGAAACGCGTGTTATGGCACACGTGTGTGAATTTTTGCTCATTAGCATTTCCAGGCAGCAGCTGGGGGACCACACTGCTTTTCCGTAGCTGTAAGCACATGGCTTGCAGCAACCTGGCTATTGCACAAGGTTTAAATGTGTCCTGTGGTGTACTTACAATTCAGGGGACGCAGGGTGCTCAGAATGAATTGCTGGATACATATAAAATATAGCGAAGCGGAAAGCAATGTGAGGGAATTAGGCCACAGCACAAAAACACCTAATATTGATTTTAGCTACAAACCGTAGTTTGATTATGGCCCATAAGGTAGAAGCAAGACTCCCCGAGCTTGTCATTTCTCATACATGCAGCGATATTAGGAGGTATCATCGCTGAGGAAGGAAGAGCCCAGCACCAAGAAAAGTAAGAGAAAGAGAAAGAGAAAAGTAGAAAATTTAGATTCCCTATAATACAGGTGAAAGAAAGAAAAATCTTCATATTTTATCTTAGAATAAAGAAAGTTTATTTTTCCAGTCAGATTGTCTAGGCTTCACCCAAATATAAGGCTGCAAAGACAGCAGTTGTTATTATTGTGACATAAAGAGACATCTAAGAGGTGATTCAATAACCCAGACAACGAGAGCATCCATTCTAAAAGACAGCTGGAACAGCGACACAGAATGTCATAGAAAAAACATTAACAATCAAACAACAACGAAAAATAAAGTCCACCAGAGACCACAACATTAAAAATAAGTACAAAACTCATTACAAAAATATACAGCCTCATAGAGAAGCACGTTCCAATCGAGTCAGAAAAATATTGGAACTTAACATTATTAGAGGAACCATTTGCGACTGCAGTGAACAGAATGAAGAGAGGAAGGAGTTCCAAACATTACAAGGATAGTCTTCACAGTAGTGCAACCCCTGTATATTAAATCCTTGCTTAGAGAATGAATGTTCAGTGGTTTAGCATTAGCCAAAAGAAAATTGGTGGTGGATTTCCATCCTCAGTGCAACAGACATATGCTTTGAGAAATGAAGCACTTAATTTACAGGGTATTTATGCAGTCTAGCATATGATACAGTACTGTACATCCAAAGGAGTATAGGAAAAGACAAAAGTAGAAAGAACATTACAGAATTTCAGTGCCATCATCAAACCTTCTGGTGTGCTATTTATATTACAGAAGTGTAAACCCATAACTTTCCTTCCATATTGTTAAACACTTCAGTTGTTTGTTGGTTATACTCTGAACTGGTCATTTAAAGTTAAATAATGAACAGAGTGAGCAGAAACTCTCCAACGTGGTACAGTAAATGAAAAGAAAATCTAGTTCATAGATAGAGCAGAAGGGTTTTGTTTCTGGTTTTAGGACATGGACTGAATGATAAACACAGAACTTACTGACACAGAAACAACCCAAATACGGGGAGAAAAGTATAAAGGACATCCCTTCAATCATCAGTTTCTATAGAAACCTCACAGACCTTTGGTTGGGAGTAGCCCTCCATCGAGGGCACAATATTTGACAATTATCTCAAACAAGTAAGACATAATTATAATATTAATAGTGTGCTAAGTTAAGCCACCCAGCAATCCAACCTCCGGGGGAAGAAAAGGAAATCTAATGCAATTTTTCGTAAGAAATGAGGACTGAATGTTTCCCCCGAGACAGACATGAGAGCACCTTTTCATAACCTCCTCACCTTTTCAGACCTTACAAATTAACTAGTTGAAACCAGCAAACAGTTTATTGGGGGAGAAAAGGGCTCAGGAGGCCAAATTAATATATTTTTGCAGTAAAGCTCTTTTTTTTTTTTCTTCTTTTTCTTAAATAACTTTATAAATATTTACATAAATACTAAGGGAAGGCAAAAAATCTCATAAGCCATCTTGGCATTCACGTCTATGGACACAGACAGGAACTAAGAGAAAAACCTAACAAAAAAAATAAGCACTGCTTCAGAATAATAACTCAGGATCCCAGTTTTTGCATTGATTAGAAGTAGAGATTTGAAACAACAATTCAGCCACTGAGAAACAGTTTGGCACAGTTCAATGACATTCCTTGTTTGGCTGGACAAGACAATAAGGTTTTTTTGTTTTGCTTTGTTTTCCTCTCTGATCACCAAAAACACTGCTATGATGATCTTGCCTTACACTGCGCCCCAAGTCCATGGAAGCAAGCAAAGGGTGAAATGTGTAGAAAATTCAGCACAAGCGAGGCAATTAATCATATGTTGCAAAGGTTGGTAAGACACTGGTGAGAAAGGAAAATAAAAAAGAATTCCCGCTTCAGATCTTGAGACAAATCATTCATGGAGTGATGCCAGGGAAGAAAGGAATGTTTTCATAGTTTGACCCACCATATTCTGGGACAGAGCCATCTCCACGTTTCAGAAACAGGCGGACCCTGCGCCCACCATTTTTAATCAGTTCAATGGCCCGAGCGTGCTTCATGTTCTTGGTAGTTTCTCCATTGATCTCTAAGATTTCATCTCCAATCTGTTAATGCAATAAAGGAGAAGAGTAAGATTAGAAACGAGCCCCCACGACGATTGCCACCAACACACCACAAAACATTGGCCACAGCAGAGGTGGAAGCTAAATGCGCCCAACTCTGCCCAGTCAGAGTCCACAATAAACAGTGTGCGGGGCCCTGAGAGACATAAAGACAAGTGGGGAATCTTGAAGTCTCGAAATATCCCTGTCAGTGTTCAAGGCCAGGCTGGAGAGGGCTTTGAGCAACCTGGTCTAGGGGCAGGCGTCCCTACCCATGGCAGGGGGTTGGAACTGGCTGAGCTTTAAGGTCCCTTCCTACCCAAAACATTCTGAGATTCTGTGATTTCGTTACTGTTTTGTAAAACCACACTTCATTACTGTATCGCTCAATAGCTGTGTTAAAACTGGTGCTATTTTATTTTGATTATTTACAAAGTCTTTGGTCTAGGTCATTGTTTGTTTTGCAGTCTGCTGTAACTGGGATGTTCAAATAGCTTTTTCAGGTCCATTTCTCACTTGGATATAGATACCTCCTGTGAACCAGCAAAGCTGCTTTTGTAAATATAATCGTTTATCAGGATAGGAAAACAGGGCTTGGAAGAGCTTGTCAAAGCACTGACTTCCACAGGGCAGCACTGATTTATTTTCATCAGCAGAAGTTCTGGGCCTACAGATCTACTCCTGGCAAAATAATTTTGAAAATGCCCTTTGCATGATACATCTGGAGAAGAAAAAGACACATGTGGTAAGATTATAATGCATTCTCTCTCAGAGCAGCAAGGAGCACATAAAACTTGGCAATTTGTTTTCCTGTAGGCATTTGATGACATATGCCCTTGTTATAACGTTTATAATTTAGCTGATATGCGAAGTTAACAGTTAATACTAATCAAAAAATTACATTACTCTCCACTCTGCCCATTAGCAGAGAAAGGATCAGGTGGGACGCACTACTCCAATACTCTACT
Organism: Pezoporus occidentalis; assembly: GCF_034315485.1. NCBI lineage: Eukaryota > Metazoa > Chordata > Aves > Psittaciformes > Psittacidae > Pezoporus > Pezoporus occidentalis. Next base: position 2,593,320 of record NW_026915483.1, read on the forward strand.
CAAGGCTGCTGTCAAGCTTTTAAAAGAGCTGATGAGACTGGCTATTCCATTTTCATTGCTACATGTATCTCTGTCAGGCTTTAAAAGCTAGATTATGTATTAGAATTTGGAAACCTGTATTAGAACAAAGGGGTGAAGTCTTCCAATGCACACATACTGCTATAGATGGCATGCAAAGAGTGACAGAAGCCACAGACAGAAGTAAATAGGAACCATTGCTCCTTTCAGTTAACGTTTAATTTTCTTCTTAGCTGGCACAGCAGAAGGTGTGCCTGTAAGGGACAGGCAGGGGAGTCAGTTTATTGCAAGGAAACATGGTTTTTAAATCTGTTTCTACATACCCTCATCTTCCCACATCTCTCAGCTGGACCATCCTCAGCTAGCCGCAGCACGTACAGATCCATATTATACTCCCGTCCACCTCGCAGGCTAAAGCCAAACCCTTTGGCTCCTCTTTCCAGCTCAACAGTGTAAAAATCTTGGTCCTGCTGGAGGGAAAACAACGTTTGAAAGTTAAATGCTGCTTTAATTTTGAAATTATTCAATTAACCAACATTGTTATTTTTGTTACTTATAATTGAAAATATAAAATCAGTCAAGTTTTCACACACAGACTAGGATTTCCTGCTTCCTCACATCCCACCGTGCAATTTGGAGTGCCGGTGGTGGTCTGCAAAGGGCTGTTTGACTGAATGGGCTTTGCCATGTCCAATGCATTTTTAGGCACCTAGGTTATATAAGGCTTTAGTTAAATGCCTGATGGTACCTGGGATGAGTCTACGTCATGGTGCTGGCTTTGCCTTTTCTACTCCTCTGCAAGAAGCCCAGGAGCATGTGCATTGTTCTTCACAAATGCTGTTAGGATAGGGATGTTCTGAAGTCTTTAATGGAAGATGTTACTACTGGGATGGCCAGTGGCAAGGTAAGTTAACAGTGAGATAGATAACCTCTCTAATAAGATGCTGTCTGCAAAAGCTGTAACACTCCAGCTATTGCTGCTTATTAAATTTTCCTCTTTTTTTTGTCCTCTGTATCTATCATGTGCACACAACAGTACTTTCTGGAGAGGCCCCTCACAATACCCAATTCACTAAACAAACATATAAATTATTACTGTTGTAAAAATGTCAGCTTATTTTTAACTCTCCCTAAAAGTCATGAGGAGAATGTGTTGGAAATGTTTCCCAGCTGAAAAAACAGCCACATGTATTAAGAAACCAATCAGCAAATTCCTCTTTTTTCAGCAAACAGGCTGAGGGAGAACAGCTTCCCAGAAGGAATTTTCAAGGGAAATATACGAACACAGCCCACAGGCAGATTGGAAGCAACAGTCTGTGGTAAACAAAACAATTAAAAAGGTAACTCTTTACCTGTGCTGCTTGGGGCGGTTTGAAATCAAACTGGGATTCCTGCTTTGGTTTGGTGTTGTTCCTGCTGTAACAAATGAAAGAGGGAGAGAGGAAAAATACAGCTCATGGGATGTGAAGATGATCAAGAAGTAACCAAAGAGAGAGCATGCCAACACGCTCTCTTCAAGGAAAACAATCTGACCTGGTCTCCTGTGGTATCTGCTGAGGAGTGTGTGTGGTTGTAATTGTAGCAATTTTTTCTGCATTGGTCAATAAAGTAGCATTGGAGGATTCTGCAAAATAAATTATTTTTCATTATGAGGGAAGACCACTGCCTACTCACTCAGAGGAGAAAAGTTTTGCAAAGGGATTTCACTGGAAAACATCATCACGTTGTTTTTAAATAACTTGAGATTGGCTCAAACGTCTTAAATCAAAAAATAAACAGGCTAAAGTCTAAGATAAGTCACACTAATTATGTCTAAGAAACTGTACACTTCATTGGAAAAAAATATAAATGGCAAATTGGAATTAGAAACACCTCTGACCATTAGACACAGAATACTGACTTGTGGAAGAAGAGTAGAAGAATATTTTGTCTGATGTCTAATGACATGAATTCCAATCATTAAAGTCCCCAAGTATGGTAGGTTGGGTAGATTAATTTTATAGTAGCAATAACTATTCCATGGATTATAAGCTTATGAGTGCTTCCTCCATCAGAAACTGCAGTCTTCAGGAGGATTGAGATGTGGCTTTTATCTAATACCTCACAAGGTGATATTGAATGTGGCTAAACCTCAAATGTACTGAAATTCATCTTTGAAATACAACCCACTGCTGCCTGAGCACTCAAAGCTGCACGCAGGGACATGGAACCACCTCTGCCAAATGCATCAACAGCTCTGGGAACCATTTACAAAAGGGCTCAATGAGAGAATACCGAGAGCAGGATTAACTTCAAACCTCAGTTTATGCCATTGTAAAGGGCTCTCAGCCCAACATCAGCCTGTGCAAATGCCATTATTTCTCTATGCATGGCAAGAGGTGCTTCCAGGAGAGGTACTCTCTCCTGTTTCACAAAACTGGGGTGAGAGTTGCTGTATACACAACTGAAAAGTGACTATCCGGGTGTCCCTCACAGCACATCATGGCAAAATGGTCCCAATATACTGGAGCTTTATCATAGCCTTCAATAAGACCAGAGTTAACCCAGAACTCATTTAAAATTCTGCCTAAAATTAAGGTTGTGTCAATGCCATTAGCCAAATATTAGCAACACAGTTTTGGAGGAAAGACCTGGAACTCCTGCACATTGAACTCAATCCATTTTCCAGAAATGGATATATTGTATCAATCTTGAACTAAAATTAATACTGAAGAGTTTCAAATACTGAATCGCTCCAGAAGTTAGCAGTTCCTGAAAACACCCTTCCCCTCACACAAGAGTTTGAATTCAGAGGGAGAGTCAGTGGCAAATGCTTAAGCCCTAAAAATGTTGAGCAGTTATATTGGTTACATATAGAGAATGATGGGCACAGTCAACAGAAAGACCATTCATTAGGCATGGTATTCCCAGTTAAAGTCACTGCAGTGGCAGGAACTCACTCCTTTGCGGAACAGTTCTTCCCATTGTGAAGACCCCACGTTGTGCCTATACCCATTCTATCCAGGAGAGGACCACAGATTACAGATAACTACAAAATACTGACCACAACCCACTATTCAAGATCAAAATCTAAACTGAATGCACAGTCACTGGCTAAAACGCTGCACCTTGATTCTTGACTGAATTTCTCTAGTTCCAATCCCACTTAAAGCAACCCCATCAGCAACAAAACCCAGGTGGAAACATCTGGCTCTCAAACATAAAATTACAAGGTCTTCTATCCTGCCTTTGCTTGCTTCTTAAGCAATCTGGTACTTCATTTTATTGACTATGGAGAAATCAGCTGTTATTAAAGAGGGTCCAGGAGTAACACAAAATAGGAGAAAAAGGAGGGCTTCTTTCCCAAATTAAGACGAGGTGATCATCATGGGCTTACTTGGATCCTGGGAACTTGTTTTATTTCATGGATTTATTTTAATTGCGGGGAAAGGTGAAGCGTTTTTCCTTTCTATAGCTAGCACATGTCAAGGGAAACTCAGGGAGAGGGAAAGAGAAAACTAAGAACTATTTAAACAGATGGGTGTAACGACAGCACAGCTCCTTTGCCTGCAGCACTGTGCCCAAGTTAACATGCCCAAACCCTCAGCATATGGAGCTGTAACATCTTCCAGACCAGAGCTGGCTTGTGCCCAGTGGCTCAGAGAGCAGGAGAGGCTCCTGGGTCTGCCTGCACCTCTCAGGGTTGCCATGACCAAAACATACCCTTGTGAGGATGTGCTGCTGACAGCTGGCTTGTGTGACCCTGTGTGTGGTTACACTGTTGATTTTAATAAGTAATTCTGTGAACTTTGTAATGACGCCTTGAGGCTAAAACCTGTCTCCATAAGACATTTGCTAAAACCTGTCTCCATAAAACCTCCTCCATAAGAAGGCCCCAAAATATGGTTAAGTGTTCTGCATTCATCTAGAACAAAAGCCTCTGAAATCCTCCACAAATATTTGGAGATCAGATGAAGCTAGGCTTCAAAGAGAATGCAAGATTCCTACCCTTTAGTAGGTCATACTAAGAATACCAAGTAAAGCAACAACACATCTTTGGTACAGATGTATCTTCACACCACTGTACTGCATCTATCTTTAGCCCACCCTATCCCATGAGTCAGGAGTTGTGCATAATTTTGCTAGCTTTTTAGACACTGGTTCAGGACGCAAAACTGGAACAGAACACAAATAGAGAAAATAGTATCTCTAGACGAATTACAACTGTACATTCTAAATCCTACTTATTTCATTGATTCTTTGCCCTGCATTGCCCTAAAACACCCAAACACCAATTAAATACCTAATCTGAGCTTGTGATTTTTCAGCTCTCTTTATCCTTGCATCAGCCGGTAGCACGTTAAAATATCTTAAACTTCACTGCTCACATAATCCTGCAATGAGTTCATTCAAGACCTGTTACAAAGCAAAACCCTTGGTGTTTTTAATAATGTTAGATAGATTAGCAGTGTGAGTTGGTTGTGAGTCTTGTGATAAGCCTTAGTTGCATATTTATCTGAGATGGATGGCTTCTGATTTAATCACACACACACACACACCTTGAAGTACAGTTAGACCAAAAAGCACCCGTAAGTCAACAAAATGAAAACAACAAATCAACAAAAGCACCCCAAGACAATAAAAGGAGAACAAAATTGAGACCAATTTCTTATATCTCATGGGGTTTAGAGCAAAACTCTCAGATTGCCTTGTCTTACTGGCTTTTGGAAATTAAATGCAGGTAATACTATGCGAAGTATGTAATCTCATCTGGAATTTCAAAGGGACAGTAAATAGAAAGATTTGAAGCCTGCACTCTATGACAGAAAAGAGTTGACTCTTTCCCTAAATTAAAGCTTTCCACCTTCTTTAGGAATATGTGATGCAAGTCACAGGTACAGGTTTCCACTCTGAACTAAGCAACTGAACATGGTATTCTGTACATGTATTTGTACCACAAGACTGGCTGAGTAATCATGTCAGCAAGCTATACTATTCTTAAAAAAGTCTTAAACCATTGAGAAATTATTTATTTCTTGGGTACTTTTGCCTTTAAAAACAAAATCACTTATTTATTCAAAGATTCACCTTCCTTCATTTTGATCAGATACAAAAAATACAGGCAATGACCAATTCCTCTGCCAGTTTACCTTTCAAAACTGGCACATGCAGGCCAGCTCAGATGATAGCCTGCTTCACAGCCACTTTATCATCATGAACACCCAATTGGATGGAAGCAGCAAAGGATCATACACCATTTGACCCGGTAGCTACTGAACAGTAGGAAAATAAAGTCTTTATGCAAAACAGACCATCCTAACCAGAGATAATTTATAATCAGATCATTTCTCATGCTGGCCTATTTTTATCCTATACTTAAACACAGCATAAGGCTCTGTGGGGTAACCAAATCCATGTTTTCAGACTAGAAAGCATGAGACTTAGCAACTACTGAATGCTTGTCACACAAATCACATTATTTAACTACTTCATTCTGCTTTAAAGGTACCAGGTTCAACTCAGCCACACCTTCTCAACCTTTCTTCCAAACTCAATCACACTTTCTCCACATTTAGATGAATGCAAATCATGTCCTGTACAGCTCTAAGAAATGCTCATTATCTGAGCCATCAAATCTTATACCCATGGATTCGGCTTAAAAAAAGAGCAATGTAAAAAGATTTCTGCCTAATGAATTCTCACTATAAATCATGACAGACGTTCCTGGTCTGTTCCTGTTTGGCATCACAGCTAGGAATCAATTTAATGAAACTGGTACATAAACCAGATCCATATTTTTATTAAATGCTTCAATGGCCTGAAACCAGTACCAAGTATCAGCACTGGGGATCCTGCACTTTCCCTCTGATCTGAAACAGTGAGATTCTATAACTCTTAGGGTAACTGTTATCCTAGGGTAACTCTTACAATGATCGGCTGCAAGCACACAGCAGCACCAGAGTTATCACATAACAAAGTCATTTAAAGATGTCCTGAGCTGGCTCTCAAAGCAACTTACCCAGAATAAAACCAAATGTTTTTTCAAGCAGCTTGAAACATGACAAAGTATCTATCCCTTTCCATGATCTCTTTAGTCTATAGCCTTCTTGTGTACTTCAGGAATCCCACATATTAACAAGTGATTCCCAAATATTCTAAATCTGCATTATTAACCTAAGAATCAAATCAAAGCGTACTGAAATATGCATCAAATTTACAGAATTGCGTGGAGGAACAAGACAGAATGAAATACTGTTTTTTAAACCTAGAATCAGCACCACCCTGTTTAAAAACAGAATTCCTATAAGTAGAAACAAAGCTATGGAAGACTGCAAAAAGCCAGGGGACAAAACCAGTGAAAGGAAACAGCAGGAAACATATACTTTACCATCTCCTGGAATGATGCGCAGGGTAACGGTGTTTCCTGCTTCCTTAATGAGGTTGACGATGTCTGAATGCGACTTGTTGGTGATGGAGCACCCATTCACGGCCAAGATCCGATCGCCTACTTTCAGCTTTCCACAGCGGTCTGCGGGACTCCCTTCAATTATCCGACCTATTTTGTGAGGCATGGCCACACATGCATTTCCCGCTTTTGTATTGGTTTTGGGGGTTGTTTTTGTTTTGGTTTGTTTTGGTTTTTTAATTGTTTACATACGTGGGAATATGGTGAAGGGGAAAAGGAGAAAAAGGGTTGAAAAGGGAAAGAGAAGGTTAAGGGTTAATTAATTAATGCATCAAGAAAAAGTTATTATAGGATAGCTTTGCTGCCAGTGTTCAAAACATTGGCAATCAACTAGTACGAGTGCACAACACTTCACTTTTTGGACAACGTGCTTTGTTAATCACTCAAAACTCCCCCCACCTTGATTTCTGCTAATATAAATGGTGATCTTTTTAAAGACTACCACTGCATTCAGCAGTGCCATCATAACCCAAATCCTAGTTTTATTTTTGAACAAAAGAAATAGAAACTGTAGGAAACACAACCTTCCTCCTTCAAGATTATGTTGGTGTTAGCCTCTCTGGTCCTTCTCTAAGTCAGCTGCAGTTCAAGCTTCTGCCAATGTTTTGTTCTTTCTCAATTTAGAAAGATGAAATTGTTCTAGGCCTAAGAGGGAGTGCAACTCCCTTTCTATCACAAAGATCCACTTTATCAGTGCTGCATGGGGAAGCAACAGTTTTCTTCTGTTGTGAATAAAGGTACTGCCAAGGAAGGTAAAGGACCACTACAGATGGGCCAAGACTGACAAAGACAACCTTTTTGATGCAGGCATCCACCTCAGGCTCTGTTAACCCTTTCCCTTTTATGATCTTAGATGGCACCAAGACAGGAGCAGGGAAGGAATAAGGACCTTCTCATTTAAATACCTCTAAAACCACACACAAAAACATTGAGATGTCTGACACACACACGGCAAGAGCACTTTAGGATGAATGTGTTTTGGAGACAAAATTCTACTTCTGTTCCATGCAGTTGTTTGTCCTAAAAACACAGCATTGTCCATAAAATGCAAAACTGGAACACAGGGGATACACAGCTCCACCCAGACAAACCCACTGAGCTTTTGTACTGCTTCTTTACATGGGTAAGAACCCCGCAGGCACACAGCATATCATTAAACCATAAAGTGTACAGTGGTCAACTCATACTTTGCATCCACAATACATTCACCCTCAAGATGCACTTTCCAATCTGTGCTGTAGTCTTTATTTGATTAGTAGTTTTAGAGATATACGTTGCTGCACACAGAACAACACCAGAAAGACCATAAAGAAGAAAAAGCTAAGAAAAGGAATGTGAGGTGAGAGAACAAGGTTGGAAAGATACAATGAAAACTGGCAGAAAGTGTTAATTTTAGTTGCAAATGATAGGGGGATTATTACCCTCCCCTCCCTCCCGCCTTCTGTTACTTCTCGTTCTGGTAATACATAGCCCCATTCAGTTTAAAAGCTACTTTGAGGGTATGAGTTCCTACTCTACCCAATCCACTGAACAGAGATGACAGAGCCCACACCAACGTGACCAAGGTGAATTTTAGAACCAGTTTGGCCCATCTCTAAATACTACCCATGAAAGAAAAAAACTACAAAGCAGGTCCAAAGCAAGCACCACGCAGCAGAGGGAACACATCTCATGCAGAGTATTAGGGAAAAGCTGAATACACTTGAAAAAAGTTAAAGGAAAAACAGTCACAGATCAACAGATCCCCATGAGGAGCCCCTGCACAGAAAACTTCCAGTTAGTGAATGTCTTGGGCTAAAGCAAACACAACTTTTTACAACCTCAGGTCAAGGCTTCTCTGTGGAAAAGAGTTAGAGCACAGTCTTTATACAGTAAAAGTTATTTACACAGATTTGCAAATACTTTTAGAAGATAAAATCCCTCTCTCTGGTTTAGACTGAGTTCAATCTATGTTACATTGCACCTTTGTGTTCTGGCACCAAAATACTGGACGATCAGTTTCCAGCAGCAAGGACAATGCAAGGTAGCCTAGCACCTGAGAACTGACAGAACTCAATGCACTCGGTCTAAACCAGATATTTCACCCTTGAATTCCCTGCTGCCATGACTGCTCTGAACTGTGTGAGAAATGGCCTGTTCTACATTAATTACAGAAAAGGAGGTGATGCTCCCTTGATGCATTAGTAAGGGCATTACTGATGGGCAATGACAGGAAATTTCAGGAAAAGAGCCTACAAAAAAGGGGGAAAGGCCACTTCTTGCCACATGTACCTGTGTGCACCAGGAACACTCCAGCTGTACAGGGAGATTGCAATGTATTTTGTCTGCAAACCACAACCCTGCTCTGAGAGGTAGTATGAAGATGGCAAAGGCACATGTTCTGCCATTCCTCCCCACCCCCCAGCCCCATGATATTGACATCCCCCTGCTCTGAAGAAATAGATTCAGGAAGAGGTGGAATATGTCAAAAACATCCTGTTTTTTTTAACAGTATTCTCCATTTTATGTCTCACCAGCAAGGACTATTAATTAAAACTTTCCAGCTATCAGCACGCTCACTCCATAATGAGGATCAGAGTAACACAGACTGCCAAAGAGAAGTTAATCAGTTTAAGCATTACTGCTTTAAAATCAACTGCTTCAATTCTACCATAGGGAGACATACTTCACTGCACCTGCCCCACTTCTGCACTGGCAAACAGCATCACTGGGGGCATCCCTGGATGCTCTTCTGAAAGCAAACCCCAGTAAGGTACCCAGCTAGCAGGGAGAACTGGATTTTCGGGGAGCATCAGGAACTGCCATTGGTGACATTTTTGCTCTTCAGGTTGGGATTTCTCATTTTGCTTTTCTCAATTCAGTGAACAAAACCCAAGAGGCAAACGCCTACCAAGTCTCAGCCTCCAATGAAGCTATTAATTATACAAATCAGGGCATGCTCACAACTTTTAATTAACCACATCCCCACTCCTCTCCTTGTGCTGCAGTGCTCGAGGCACTTGAGGCGCACAGGTAGAACCCCAAGACTCACCGAACGTCGTTCCGGCCTCTGGCCTGCTCACCGAAGAGACGATGACGAAGCCGAACCCCTCGTTCTCGCCACGGCGGATCTCCACATCGTAGGGCTGGACCACGGTGCTGACCACACCACTGCCCCCGCCACCACCACTGCCAATGCCGCTGGTGCTGCCGCTGCCCGAGCTAACTGTGTTGAGGGAGTTCTGGCTGCCCTGCGGTGTTCGCTTCTCCTCCGTCAGCGAGGCCGGCTGGTTGCTGCTGTGGTGGGAAGAGGCTGGGGATGGGACTTCATTCTCTGCCTTGGGAACTGGGGAGGGAAAAGAAAGACTGAGCAGGCTGGACTAGTTAATGCTTAAAAACTGCCGTCCATCCATCAAGGTAAAAAAATAACAACAAAATAACCCCCAAAAAGCAAATCACCTGCTTTAATCTATAAATCATGGCCACAATGAACCAAGAGCTCTGCCTCTTTCCAGATGTCACCACCACCAGCACTGTTCAGTGATGGCAATGACCACATACGCTCATTCCCTCCAGTGGTCAAGCAATCAAAGCCTTTCACTGCCAAATTACAGCAGCAGTACGGCTAAACCAGTGTAGTGCTGCATGCTTGGATGCTCTGTGGCATTTTAAATGTGGGTTGCATTAGTTCAGAGGTGCCTCCTTTAGATGTCACATCCCCACTTCAGTTATACAGTGCAACCATGTATGTGTGCACAACTATGACAAGTGACAGTAATACCAAATACCCAACACTCAACACTTGTATATTTTTTAACTCAATACCATCAGTTGGGTAGCACCGACTACCTTTGATTAATGTGACCTTAAGTAATAATAAACACCCATACTAAAGCAAAACAACTTGTGAACCAAGCTGTTCTGGATGGAAGAACCAGCAACTATCATCTGTACAGTCTGGCACAGCTGGGGGGAAACCATTAAACATTACTAACATTAATATTGAACAAGTGTCTAATATCAATTGAAAGTGGTATTAGTTTAAAATCTAATCAGCAACTACATGGCTTGAAGAAACCTCAAAAAATTGCTTAGTCCACACTCTGCTCAAGTAAGCGCCAACTATACTTACTGTCAGTCCTGACAGATGTTTGTCTAATCAGCTGTTAAATATCTCCCTAGGCAATCTATTGGTTGCAATATCTAACTTAAAACTCTCCTGCTGCAACATAAGGCTATTATTTCTAGTTCTATCTAGCAGGCATATGGAGAATATATTACTCCTTTCCTCTTTGCAGAAGCCTTTTATAATCTTGGGGAGTTCAACATCTCCTCCCCCTTCTCTGCTTTAGGCTAAAAAAAACCCAATTTGTTCAATATTTCCTTGCAGACCATGTTTTCTAGAGCTCTCCTTATTCTCACTGGTCCTCTGGACTCCCTCCAGTTGGGCCCTCTCCAACTCAAACATGTCTGTCTTGAAGTGCTGGACCATATTGCAGCTAAGCCATCATCTGCTGGGAAATCAGGAGAGTTTCCCCCTGCCTACATTCCAGCACAGTGTTTTTCTTCACCTGAGCCAACCTCAGGTTAAAGCTTGTGGCCCTCAATAGCTTCCACTTCTTGTTACTGAGCCAGTTCTCCACAGCCCGTTTGCGCAGCCGAGAGCAGCATATTGCACTTGTCTCTATTGAATGGCTGCCTCCGCTAATCAGGTCACTTCTCCAATTTGGTGAATCAAAGTTAAGTGAGAGATCTTAAAAGCAACAAGAAGAAAATGGGCACAAACCAAAATCTAAACCTGTAAACCCATGATCCACAGAAAAAGAACTTTCAAAAATTCTTGGATAGAAGTGCCTGTCTGCAGTTATATATTAAAAGTAAGTACAAAATATATAGTATTCTCCACATTAAGACTACAGGAGTATATACTTTCCCCTGTATGAATCTTAAGATTCATCATTTAGGTGAACGGTCTTTTTTCTACTGGCATACAGATGACAGGAGGAATACGGGATCAAAATTCAGGAACAGGCTTCTCTACAAAGTCATGCTGGAATTTAAAAGGCTGTAAATATAAGGTGAAAAAGAAGGGATCCTGAATAATTTATCCTAGAGTAAATGCCCACATTTGCAATGATTCAGAAATAGCTTGGTCTGGAGTAAAGACCCTGAATGAAATACCAAGAGACCTGTCATGCATCTAAATCTTTTATGATAATTTCCAGCCTAAAGGCTGTAAAACTGGAAAGAAAATCACACACAAAAGCAGTACCAAAATTCAGCTGCTCTTCCTCTTCCTCCCAAAGCTCATCTCCTAAAGCTTCTCTCGCATTAGCAGCCCTTAGTCCGGAATGAGAGAGAAGCTATTAGAGGAGAGACATAACCTTGGCATCACTTCATCCACAATGGAAAGAAGGAAAGAAATGAGGAGTGAACAGTTACTTAATATTGTGCAGAAGCAGCTCAGTCCTGGATAAGAATACAGAGCTATTTTACAGGTACTGTTCTAGTCCTAACTTCCACTGTGGGCCTAATTTTCAGCCTGAATGTTATTTTCATTATCTTTAGGATGAAGTACATCATTGCCTATTTTCCTTCTGATTCCTAAACTTGAAAAGCTATATAATACCCTTTATTTGGAATAAGTGAGCTAAAGCAAATCTCACATGTGAGCTTCCTAAAGCTCACGAGAAAAGGAAGCACTCCAGTATTACTCTCCAATATTAAGTATAAGGTCACATGTAATTTAGAAACTTGTGATCATTTCTTCATTTCCTTTGCTATTAGGACATTTTTCTGCCACTAATCTGGGTGTCACCATGCAATGGTGTCACTTCCATCTGCATCTTTGTCTTTCTGCCAGCTTCTTTTTCCCCTTTTGGACTTGTTCAGTGTATGCCCAATGCCTAGCATACAGAAATCACTCTAGTACAAAGAACACACAGACCCTGCACTATCAGAATCATGCAATCATAGAACGGTTTGGGTTGGAAGGGACGTTAAAGCTCATCCAGTTCCAACCCCCTGCCACAGACAGGGACACCTTCCCCTAGACTAGACTGCTCAAAGCCCCATGCAATCCGGCCTTGACACTTACAGTTTCACATCCTTGAGTTAGTCGGCTACATGCTGCAACCTCACTTGAAGCTTCTCCTGAGCCTGAGACATCAGCCACCACACACCAATGCCTTTACTCACTCTCTGCCCTTGCCTCCCCTCCTGTGGACTCTTCAGCATCTTTTCCCTCACTCCCAGTTTAAGAGTGGCTATCAGGCAGCACAGTTATTTTGGGAAGTAAACAGGAAATACAGGCATCCAGGCACAAGGCAAACTAAAATGGTTGAAACTGGACAGTTCCCCATCTTATTAGAAACCTTCACAAAGACTGGGGAAGGCAACTGAGACTGAGAGAATCCTGACTGGAAACAAAATATCTGACACATATTTGATCAAGAACAAAAAAGACTAAAAACAGGCAAAAGAGGAACAACAACAGCACATCCCCTGAGTCTTCCCAGTGTTACAATGAGGTTTTTTTCTTTAAACCATTCCTTGAACAGATGAGTCTGGCAGGACAATCCACCCCTGCAGAGCAGCACTGAAGCCTACCTGTGTAAACCACTTTGCGCCTGACGGTCAGATTGACATGACCTTGTTTGGCTGCCTGTTGCATAAGCTGGACAACAAGCTGGTGTGACTTCCCAACAACAGGCGTCCCATCCACACAGATCAGTTCATCACCCGATCTCAGGCGGCCGTCAGCATCAGCAGCACCCAGCGGTACAATATGACCGATGTAAATCTGTTGATGAATTAGCACAAATAGGGGATAGGAAAGAGAAAGAGAAATACAGTGACAAATAAGAACTAGCTCAACAGCCAGCTGGAAGCAAAGGGCACTGGTAGTTAGACCCAATTTAATAGGGAAAAGAAACTATTGACAGATGTCTGCAGGTCAGGAAAGTTGCTCCTGTGAAAGCAGCTCCACATGAATACAGTCACATTGTGAAATAGTAACAAATTGACATGTTTTTTCTTCAGGTGGTCTCTTCACCCTAATGACAGCCTCTGGAAATGTGTTCAACCAGACAGTGACCAGAAAGGAAGATGGTTCTGCACCGAAGGTCTTGTCAGGAAAGCAGAGATTGAGTTATCTTTTCAGTTGCCTCTAGGGTTTACAAACTCTGCACCACTCATCCGTCCACCAGCTCAGTGAGCTCTGTGGAGTTACTCTAACATGAGAGGACTTCACAGCCTCTCTTCCCATAAATGAGAAAAATAATTTGGCAGGGAAGTATGTGGAAATTTATGCTGCCTCTATCTAGCTTTGAGCTGTGCAGCACAAGAAAGCCTGACACCTTCCACAGGTACTGGATTTATGGTAAAGAAGTGAATTTAAGGAGGGAATTGAGCAAAGAAAATGTGACACACTAAGATAAAATACTTGCAGACCTGACCAAGACATCCTTTTCTCAGTGTCTCAGGCAATTTCAGACCTATGTGTATTCATTTGGGCTATAATAAAGACAGGGAATAGCAGGGGAAGCCAAACCCATCTCAGTTGTGGGAGGTTTAGTTTGGTTTTTGGAGGGAGAGTGGGGAGGAGGTGCAGGATGTAAATGCACTGCCCACTAGATATTCTAAAAGAGATACTGCAGCACAGTTCTGCATATCTGTTCATGCTACTGTCATGATTCTGGGAGATACCATGAGATAAAACATGACCACTTCTAGATATACTCACAGGCTCTCCAGGTTCATTTCCACCTAGAATCCTAAATCCAAAACCGGTTTCCTTTCTCCATAGAAAGATATCCTGCTCTTGGTAATCTGGAACTGAAGGGAAAGAAGGAAAACTGTAATTTTTAATCAAAACCACACACCTTTATACCTGAATCAGGACTATTCTGATGTACATGTAGAAGGATCTGCTACACAATTTTACTCTTGGTGACATAATTAAGAGCATTAACAGCTTTAAATACTAAAGGATTATTATTTAAATTACTACTAAAACCTATGTGGTGGTTTCTACTTTCTAGGTGTTTAATTGTGATTTGCCATTTGTTTATCACTACAATATTTTCCTTCATAAATATTAGCATCATTACCCAGTGCAAAAGGCTCTTCCAAATCTCCAATAAATAATGTGTACAACAGAGAATTACTCTGCCAGAAACAATACAGCTGCCTCTTCTTTCATGGGAGACAAAAAAGCCACTTGTTGTGACTTCTACTGTTTAATTAACTTTCACAAGCATAGTTTGCTATCTGTTTACTGACACTGCTTTATATAAGTATGGGACAGATCTCCAGCTGGTGTGAAACAGAAGAGCTCCACTGAAAACAATGCAGCTCTCTTGTCTCTCACTCACTCGTGTACAGGCTTTGTAAAACCACTTAACAGATAAAACCAGCTGGAAACTTAAAAAAGCCCAACCTTACTCATTAGTATGGAATACCAGCAAGGCTTTTACAATGAATATTACATATAGTGAAGTACTAACCTTGAAGTGCAGTTGAACAGTAATGTTTTATATTACCTTACTCATGCTTGCTTTCATCCCTTCTTTAAAAATACAAGATTAATTGCTAACATTAAATCATATCAGAAGACAATGTCAGGTTCATTATTGGTTAGGATCTGTAACATTCACTAATTTTGTAAAGATCCCCTCCCAACATTTATAATTAAAGCTGTTCCTTTACAAGTCAGCTGTCTACTGTTTTAGCAAAGAAACCAAAGTAGGAATGTAATTTAAGTAAGTGCAAACACAGATGTGGGATGCAACATGTTTAATGAAACATCATCTAGGTTTCTGTATACAGGAGACAATAAACTGGTTGTTTTTCACTGACATCAGTGAGCATCAGCCGGGGTCCTAACTGCATTTTACACTGCCGGTGCCTGTTGTGTAAAGGTTTGAGTCTAGTCATCTGGGGTTTTTGAGTGTTGAGATTTTGGTTAGCACCGACGCTCTCTATTCAGTGACTCAACAGGTGACTCAACAGGTTTAAACCATAATATGAATTTGAGACCTGGGAATACTAAAAATTTAAAGAACAGATGAATGCTAAGGCACAGATGTTTGCTTTGTATTTTCATTCAAACTGGGTTTATCTATATTTTCACACTGCATTCATAAACTAAGCTAGATCCATGCACATCACCTTACTGAACTAGAGGCTAATTTTTGTCCAGCTACAAGTACAGAACAATCAGGCAATGAACATGCTGGAAGCCTGCGTGGTTCATACAGACATGCGGCACAAAAGCAAAACTTAGACAACGAATTCACTGGTGTTTGTCACTGCCTTCAGCAAGTGGGAGTGTGAAGAGCAGACACATTCAAAGTGTCTCTCCAGCACTTTGAAGGATTTTTTTGGCAAAGGTTGGCCCCAACCAATTAATAGTGCGTGTTGGATCTGTCAGAGGTAAAACGGCTTCTGCAGAGAGCTTCGGCGTGGGCCCATTTCCTTGGCATCTCTCAAAACCTTCCCATTTGCCAACTCTCCAGTTTCACTGAATGATGCCTTATATTCCTGGTTTGGGTACCAGCTAGCCAATTAACAGCCGCTGGAGGGAATGGCAAGCCGAGGTGTAACGGCGGTGTCAAACCAGAGCAACAAAAACAAGGCAAGTCTATCCCAAAGAAGTGAGTTCATTAATGGAACGCTGCTTCCACCAGAAGGATTACAGAGAGGTGAAACACAGATACAACAAACATACAGACAGCACACATTTACACAGAGCGAGTACAAACCGAACAGAACTCCTTTCACCACCTTTTACGCCAGCTCTGCAGTAGTGATTCATCGACACAGCTCAGAAAACCCCATCTGCCTCCATGCTACTTAGAGCTGAGGTGGGACCCTGAGGCTCTCAACACTGGAGAATTAATTTAGGTTCTCCATTATTTGGTAACGGTTCAGAGAAGCCACATTTGTTACTTAAAGGGAAAACTTCATGGTGGTGCTAAAACTTTATTGAACGCAAATGAAAATATAGCCTCCAGGAGTCACTCATTGCATCTTTACACCTTGAACTGAGCTCAAGTATATCTGAGTCTCATGTGCATAGCCCAGATGAATAAAACTTGCCAGTCTGCTCATCCTGCATTAAACCAGACCATTTGGAGAATGTCGCAAAAGTGGTAAGAAGAGTTCTTCTGTGGCCATGAGGAGGAATGGAAGGAGAGGTGAGTGCCACAGCCCACTGGGAAAACTCATGGACAAAACAGGAACATGATAAGGAACACTGCTGCCTATGAAATCCACTGCTAGCCAGGACACAGTAAAGCAAGTACTTTGCACCTTCGTGGCTAACCTTGGTGTATGGCCCTGCCAGACTCCCTTGGTGATGAAGAGCCCCCCGCCACAGAGCAGCAATGACACCAGAACAAGACATCACAAGACACAGATACATTCTCGGCACAGTCTTACATTCTCCAAAACTTGTGGAATTGATTTCTCTCTCTCTCTCACCCTTGCTCAGTCCAGTTGCAGGCGAAGGTGACATAGCTGTAATATTAATTTTACAGTTTTGCAAAGCTTAATGTATCTGCTTTCTTGTTAGTTCATTCAATTCATTTTGATTGTATGGCTCATGCTAGACTTTCATGCATAAATTGCTAAGGTTATAGATCTTCAGGATTACGACATACTAACTCACATCTATTTGCACATGGCTGCGCGCATGAGGCTATGTAATACACACACACATATGTATTTATACATTTATGCACATACATGCAGGTATATTGGAAAACCTTTTTTCTTCTCAGAAGAGAACACCTTAAAATATTTTTCTACAAAAGAAAATTTTCACCATCATGACACAATTTTCCAATTGAAATCTTTTTCTAATGTTAATTCTAAATACATGTGATGAACACTAAACACAGTGCTTAATTAGAGGTCATTTTAATCAAACTTTCATATACAAACCTTAACAACTATCTTACATGCTATATAAAAGAAATCATCTGCCCAGTGCAACATCAATTTCAACACAAGATGGATTCAAAAATAACCAGTATGAGTTTGCTTCAGTCCCTAGCTCACTTGAGGCAGCAGCACTTTCAGTGACTCACAGCTTGGCAAAATATAAAAGTTTTAAGGCCCAGACTCAGCAAAGTATATAAGGACAAATCTGAAATTAGGCATGAGAAGTCCCACTGAAGCCGATGGCGAGTTTCAGTGTTGAAAAGCCCTGTGACTTAGCCACAAATGCGATGAGGTTCTGTATTTGCAGGAAAGCCATTTTCTAAACTACCCCACTGCAGGAGAATTCAGTTTTTTCTGTCTTTTCCTTTTGTCCTTTTCCTAATCTACCCTTCCGGTGGCATGGAAGACTTTCAAAAGATGTCTTCAGCATGTTCTCAACAAGACAGCCAAGTTCTGCTGCTGAGGTTTGGGGAAGGCACAATGCCTCGGCTGAGCCATAGACCAGTCTGTCCATTACCAGCTCCACAGCAACTCCACAGCCTCTGCTGCTCATGGAACATGCTGCAAGTCCTGTGGCCCTTTTTAACAAGACATCCTCCAAGGGAATGGACACATCTGTGTGCCCAAGTGCATGACTGTAACTGTTTGTCTCCTATTAATACAACAAAAGGACATAACCCTACCAAGGGGCTTTTACAATCATCTTTTAAGTCAGCCTGATCTGAAGGCGGATGCAATTTCCTGAGAGTATTTTTCTCTTCTATTTTAGGGAGAAAGTATCTGATGTTTGATATCATTGTGCAAATATTTTTAATTCTATGGAGTTGCTGGTGAGTGAGTGCTACACACTGGGGTCAAGACTTTTTTGTATTATTTTAATTAGATCTGGGGAGAGAAAATCCTAGCAAATAAATTATGTGCCTGAAAATAAAGTTCAAATATTAATGATAACTTAGAATATTTTAAAAGCTTTAAAAATTATCTCTCATGTTCTGCTTTACTTTTAATTAAATACTTAAGCCCTTCAAAGGGATTCATTAACACATCTGCAATTCAGATTAATTCATTTTGTTACTGCTGTTTTGACAGATGGCCATATGCAGGATACGGTATTTTGCAAAGCAATCAGGCCACATGCGAAAAATTTGACAACAGATTGTGTTAATCTTTAAGGAAGTTTAATAATACATTGAAAAATAAAAAACGTATTATAGAAATACATTTTCAATAACACAGTGTGAGATTGCAGAACTGTGGTTCTCAGCTAAACTATTCAATAGCTGTTTCTCTCACTGAATGCTCTTTATGTATGTCATTCCTGGCTCTTGGAACAGCTTCTGTTTTTAAACCTTTGTCCTTCTCTCTGATTCATGTACACAACTACCACCAGCAGCAATGCCTTACTCATAAAGAGGAGCTCAGGAAGCTAAAACTCAGCACCAGCAAAGACTGCATTTGTTATCGCTATCAAATGATCTGTTTTCAGATTTACTTAACCCAAAGCTGTATTCTCAAAAGTCTTAATCCAGCAAAGAACTGCGACTCTGGGCCAGATTGCAGCAGAGCATTTGAGCTCAGCCTCAGCCTTAAAGCACCCAAGTCCTTCTGGGTTTACAGCTTGAAAATCAGCTTCCTTGGACAGGAGCCCAAGCACTCAGCACCTTGCAGGCTGGATCCCCTCATCCAGGGGAGCTGCATGTGAAGGAACTTTAGCCTGCATTTGTTGAACAAAGCTGCAGTTCTCATCTGCTGCCACTCAACCAGAGTCTAGACACAGCTATGGAGCCATTGCTTAGTTCTGCATTATTAATTCTAGCTTAATTTTTCTTCTATTTTTTTCCTCTTCCCCTGAGCAGGCAATGTCTGTGGTTCTCCTTTGCGGAATGGGAATACTTCCTGACATTAAGATACTTCTGGTAAATAAAAAATACACGCTTTTAGAAAATTATGGGTTATCTGGTGCTTTTGAACCAAATTCTGCTCTACCAATGGCTTCAGTGAGACAAGTCACCTAAGTCAAATATAGCTACTTTTATGAAGTACTGATCCAAAGAATATTCAAAGAAAAGAATTTACCAATTCTAAAAAAATGAAAATGTTGCCTGTGCTTTCCATGTCTATATTATTATTATTATTATTACTGTTAATGAATGATATTAATTAAAGGCAATGGCTGTTCATTATAGATTCAGTACTTCTTAAGAAACATCCTGCAGAAGATGTATTCATATATTGAAAAAAACCTCTTTATAATATTATTTTTAGATGAATATAAAAAAAGCTGTCTGGGCTGGGGCTAATGAATTCATCTCCTTGTGTCAACTGCACTTGAAAAATTGCAGCCTGTTCTCTTTATACTCAACAATTTCACCAAAAAATGGAACAAAATAAAACACTTAAGATGATCTAATGCTCTAAAATTCTGTCTTTTTTTTTTTTTTAATTCCATCATATATTTCAACACAAAGGGTTCTTGCTGGTTTTCATTTCATTTGGGGATTCAAAACCCTGCCTCTCATAAGAATGTTTTATAATCCTTTTCAGGTTTAAAATTGAAAGCCATGAATCAATGGAGAGCAAGCCCTGGACTGGGCAGCAGAGAGAGCTGGAAGACCTGAGCTAGGGTTCCTCAGGCAGTGGGGGCTTCTAGGACGCATCAAAAGCTTCATCTACTGGATGAACCAGCCATTTTCAACACTGGCACTAGGGTGGCATCCTCCTGCTGTACATTAAATACTCCTTTAATTCTGCTCACATAGAACTAAAAGCTATGGATCTCATGGGAGAGGAGATGCTAACTTTAGTCCCAAAGCCAAAAGGAACGGGTGCTCAAGTAAAGAAGAAAGCAGTGATATGACTGTATCACCACCAGCCAAAGAAGGCACTGGAGTTGAACTGAACTGCAGCTGAGTGAAACACGAAGAACAGAACATGTGGAGCATACAGTGAAACTGGAAGTCCAGAAAATGTTTTTTTTTCATCCCACACCCTCTGACACTTCATGTCAGCAGACCTCCCTACAAGTGGTCCGAGAGCCACAGAGCCAGTGCTTGGGCAAGCCTCAATGGGATGATTTACGTTTGTAACGGAGCAGCCACCAATTGCCCAATTTTCATGCAGACCAAACACAGGGAAAGAAACATGGTGGCTCCCCCCAAGCTCCCAGGGCAGAAAAGGTGCCAGGTCTCAGCTGTGATCCAGTCTCCATTTATAAGACTGGTGAGAGGGATTAAAGGCGACGAAGGAGAAACTGACCACCGACCTCTAAATAAAACCACTAGTCACACTTCGTGATCAGACTGTGACAGGAAACAGTAAATCCAATTGCTTTTTTCACTTATGTGAGGTCTTTCCTGGTTTTCTTCACCTTTCATTAGGCACAGCAAAGCCATGTCACTAAGTAAGAGTGCAGGTTAATCCTCAGAAAATGTGTTTCACTCCAGTTTAGGATCAGAAATTTATAGGCTTTTGGACACTTCTAGTGCACACACTTAACAAGGATACATGGCCATACCATACTCCAAAACATAGTCTGTGAAACCAAGAAATCTCAGAAAACACCTTACTGGCAAGGAAATGGCAATGTGATGAAAAGGGGACAGAAAAGCACTGATGCTCCAACAGGTGTCATCTGCAGAACAGGCAGGAGATAAGAACTGAAAGGATTGTGAGGATCAACTCCAGAGATGGTGGATCATAGAAAGGGAAATTGAAGGGGTGTAGCAGATCCCAGTGTAGCAAAAGGCCCAAGCAGTAGGATTGTGGCAGAGGGAGAGATGGGGTGTAGGAAACCAGCAGGTCAAGAGACAGTGAAAAGGCCTCTGGAAGGGCTCTGGTCACAGACAAGGATAAAGCCTCTACAAAACACCTGCAGCCATTGAGGAAAGACGAAGGACTTAGCACATGGTATTGGAGGTGGACACAGAAGGGCAGTTACCTGCCTGTACACTTCAGGATTTCTCCTGCTCAGTCTCAGGTTTATTGGGAAAGACAGGCAGGAGTTAAGGCTACTAAGCTGATATTAATGACTAATTAGTATGAGATAAACAGCCAATTAGAAATTAGCTAAGGAGCTGCAGGGGGTCAGAGGCAATGCCTATGAGAACCACGTGAGCTGTGCAGCAGTAATGCTGGTACCATGGGACAGCTTCAGCCTCGTCCACCTGGGCAGATGGAGAAGGAGCTCTGCCCACAGCTCTGCAGGGCTGAAGAGTCACCACCCCTCAGCTCTTGCCCCCTTTTTCCTATTTCAATGAGATGCAGGTGAAACTTCCATCACTGCACTTCTCTGCAGATCAGCACAACTTGGCCCAAGAGCCACAGGGTCAGTACACCTAATCCCTGCGAAGGGAAGTAAAGCAGCACACAGAAGCCGAGACACCTACAAACTGCATTGCTGAGACATTCAATCCAAAGAGATGCATCTTCAGCCAAGAAACTGTGATTCATGATTTGATTTTTTCCAGGACATAAGATAACAAAATGATTCATTTGGTCAGAAAAAAACCCACAGCCCTAACATTTTTCATTCTGGGGTAATTTCATACTGGTTTTGCCAATTTCCAGTTAGCACAATAAAGTCAATCTCCAGGTGATTCTTACAGCCCCAAGACTCTGAAGCTCCTTTTTCTGTAACTAAAGTAGCTATTGTTTTTGAAAATGAACCTAATACTCTCTTTCTTTAAGAGGCTTTTACAGATGTGATCATCTTCAGGAACACAATTAAAGCAAAGCCAGTGTGTTTATTTTGTTTGCAGAGAAGAAACTGATTGAAAACATAGTCTTGGAGCAGAGTCAAAGCCCTGCTGAACTATTAGACAAGTGTGCTGATTATTAATTGCCATAAAAGCCACTTACAATATGCATTTGATATCTGTTCTGTTAAAGTGTCTGCTCTGGTCAAAGTAAAATGGCTCAGCTGGATTTTCTCCTCCCCTGGGTAAGGCTGGAAAGCATCTGATATGAATTTCAGCAAACTAATTACTTCCTCTCCTTACTGAAATTCCTAAGCATATCAAACAACTACTCTTAACTTCAAACTGGAATTCAGGATCTGGATAACAAACTTGGAAATTCTCCTTCAGCCTAATTTAAAGACAAAATAGAAAAGAATACGGGAAAAGATGGTCTTTAATTTTAAAGGGCTTTTTCGTATTCATCTTTCCTAGAGACGGTTTGAATTCATTCCTCATCAGAGAGGAAACTGCCCCTCTATCAAGTTGCTATCACAGACAAGATACCAAATTAACAAACTGAAGCCTTCTCTTTCCAACGTAAACCTAAAGGATTCAGTTCTTCGAAAACAAAATATACAGAGAGCGGCTGCCAGAGCCGTAGCCTTAGCAACCACACCTGCTTCATACTCACGTCGGCTTTCATACATGCTCCTGGACTGGGCCCAGATTTTGAATGGATCTGGCTTTTTCTGCCCAGCACCGTCGGGTTGGTCCGCAGCCGGCGCCTCGGCAGCGGTGTAGTCCGGCAGCACCTGTGTGCTGTGCGCTGGGGAAGCGGTGTGCCCGCTGCGGTGGCTGGAGACACTGTGCTGAGAACTGTTTTGGCTGTCTTTCCTTTCAAGTGGTTGCTGTAAGGGAGAAAGCGAGTGGAGAGAGAGGGAACAGACAGTTATTGGTCCTTGAGTGGGTGTTTGCCATCAATTTTTCTCCCTTCTTTGATCAGGGTTTCTTGCATGCACATAAGTAAATACCTAAATCGCAGTTTTGCTGCCACCAGCTAATGCTGGGTGAAGTAACAGATTCTGATTCGTCAGACTGACAGAAAGAGATATGCAAAACAAAGTCATTTGTCATAAAAAAATATGCAGCTCCCTATCTCACACATAAAACAAATCTAAATCTCATTATAGGTTACTAGTCTCAGTGCACTTATTCTTTTCCTACATTAAGGCAGAAAAATTCAACAACCTTTGGGGCTTGGAACTAGATGATCTTAAGATCCTTTCCAACCCTAACCATTCTATGATTCTACTCAGGTAACATTAGGGTCTAACTTGAGCCTGCAAAAAACTACCAGATTCCACCATGAAAACTCCAACAGTCTCTCCAAAAGAGATTCAAGCCCAGCCATTACCATGCAAGATCACTTTCCCTCTGTGGTCCTTGCAACCTCCACATCACAAGTGAGTGAAAAACAGAGTACCACTTCCATGTCTCTGCTTCCCAGAGCACCCACAGGATTACAGCACACCTTCACAAACGTGGAAACATCTATTTCCAGTTTGATTTCCTTGTTTTAATTGAGCATATTAAAACAGGAAAAAATAAACCCGCTCAAACTCAAAAGCAGTATGTCAAGAGCTCTGCCTGCTCAATATTTAGCTAAGCAGGGTACACAATTCTTAACTCAAGTTCACAACAGTGTGCTCAGATGAAGTGCAAGCCACATTTGTGTTGCCAGGATTTGTACTACTCAATATGCAGCCAAATCCTTCCTCAATAAGAGCTCCCCAAACTGTACACTAAATGCTCTTTAATGCTCTTTTGAGATGACCTTGGGTCAGCACTAAGGTTGAGTCCAGTCTCCCACCTGCTCTGGCACAGGGAACTGGCACGTCCCCAGGCTACTGTGATGAAAAGGATGGCTGGAAAAGTACCATCCTACAGGTTGCTTTTATAACATCCACAATTTCCTGGTTAAAAGGGGTCAGCCACTTGTACCAAGAAACCTCTCACAAAAATATAAAGCCTTTTGCTGTCAGGGGGTACCCCAAACCATTGCAACAGGAGTCTCTGCTTCCAGGGACTTCTCCATAGAAATCCAAGCAGAGGTAGGGAGAAAAGACAACAGCAAACACACAGCAGATCTGCACACGAGGGCTGAAGCACACCCTCCTCTATTCTGAACACAAAACCTCAGGTGGCCAGCGCTCCACCACAGCAGGGCTGAATTAACTACAGAGGAGAAAGTCATCCTAAAGAAGTGCCACTTTTTGAGTATTAACAGTAATCGTTTCTGGTTTAAGTTGCTCATATTCTTAGGTTTAAACAGAACAGCCCAAACAACTTCGACCTTGCAAACCCTTCGAGCTGTTGATCCACTAAACAGCAGTTTTTTAAATGACACCTCAATCGACTAGAATGTGAAATTGCTTTTGTCCTTTCAAGCAATTCTGAACAAAGCATACCTGCTGTGATTACTCAACTGCAGACTTTCAACTACAAATATCTGAACCAATTTCAAACATCTTTAACTTTTTAAGTGGTAAAAGAAGCTAATTCACAGGCGGCCCTTCAGTTTTTAAATGAAGCCATTTTAAAACATCTCTGCTGTGGATAATCACTCCTTTGTAACTTAAAAATAGAGGAAAATAAAAGAAAGAAAGAAAAACAAAACACCTTACAACTCTCAGTCCAGCCATCTGGATTGTTCCGTTTGTTTGGCCAAACTACTAAAATAACTACAAGTATCCTGTGAAACTTCAGGCCAATCTCACTGGAAATAGCTGGTTTACAGAAGGGACTAAAATGTGAAGCTTTATTCAGCCCTTAGGGAAATGTTGAGAACTCTCTGAAAACTTTGATTTAAAAAGAAGCAAAGTTTGAACTTTAAAAAGTGCTCTCACTTTATGACATGAAAGATCTAAATTTTGGACAAACTATGCGCTCTGATTTGTATTTGGGTTGCAAACGGAAGCGTCAGCGTATCTCAAGCAAAACCACCTCTAATTAAACTAGAGTTGCCATTGCAAATATGCAGACCTTTTGCAAGAAACTGGGGAAAACTTCTTCAAAGGGACAGTTGTTTTTATAAATAACAATGCCTTCAGAAAGCCTGAAACATCTCTGTTTAGGAGTTGAAGAGGGGAACAGAGAAAGCAAAACACAGTTATGGAAATAATGACTATATGTACTTAAATTAATTCAAGAGAATATTAATCAACTTTCACATCACCAGATGATTCCAAAAAAGTTTGGGCCAAACTTATTTTCATGGGATGTAGCAGCTTCAACACATCATCTTCATCACCAGGACCTTCTGGGGTCCGACTGCCCTGCCCTCTGTGGCAGGGACTGCCTGGATGAAGAGGTTTGTGCCTTGGTGGAAAGGTGGCACTGTCCCAGGAGATGAACTGAGCAGATGCCAATGAAATGATGGTTTCTCCATCTCCTGCCCTGTTCCTAGCTTTGGGGCTGATGCTCCTGGATCCGCATCTGACTGCTCAGCGTACTTGGCTCACACACTGGCAGGAATGCAGCTAAATCAGGGCAAGAAGAACAGGGGGCCGTTTGGTGACAGATAACTGCAAAGCCAGCAGTTCAGACCTCATCCAGAGATGCTGATCATACTTTTCAGTGCAAAGGAAAGCAAGATCAGTGGAAGCAGTTTGACTTCTGACAGTAGCTACAAAAGCATGGGGCAGTGAACTACTCAAGCCAGCAAAAACACCCCTGACCCTCCAGATTCTTATGGTCTTCTCCAGAGATGTTAATAAGACTAAATAGCTTTCCAGAAAGACTCTTAACCAAAAGCAGCTAGAAATAAAGACCATGATGACTAATTTGAGTCCATTTAAGCAGACTGCATGCTTAGATAGAGGTGATGGGTTAAAACCAGTCATCTTGATATTGTATTACAGCCATGACAAAATAAATATAGAATCACAGAATGGTTAAAGTTCATCTAGCTCTAACCACCTTGCCAGGTGGGACACCTTTCACTAGACCAGGCTGTTCAAGACCCATCCAACCTGGCCTTGAGGAATATAGGGAAAACTGGACCTTCTCATGCCCTACTCTAGCCCCAGGTCTGAGATGCATGCCCTGTGCCAGCTTCCTTACATTGTTGGTGAAACTTCACAGTGCTCATCCTGCAAAACCTAAGATGAAAAAATGCAGTACTGGGAACGTGTTTTTTTCCTGCTGCCCTTTCCCCACTGGCTAGTAGGAACATCAGTGTGGCTCTCCAACATCTCCAACATCAGCCACAGGGGCAAATGCTGCAGGAGAGGGGGTAGCAGCAGTCAGGGTTTGAGCACACCTCACCCTCCCAGGATTTCTTCCCCTCCACTGTGCACTCCCATTTTCAGTCATAGGCACTGCATTTGTCCACCTGAAGGGCAGCTTCTCCCTCAGCAGAGAGGTTGAGTGAGCCCACACTGAGCACTACATTGTTCTCTGATTACAGGAAGGGAAGAAAACAGCAAAGGTATGGTGAGCCAGAGAGCTTGAAGCTGTTATGTTTCAAAAGGAGACAGGAGGAAAACTGCTTATAAAAGTCTCCAAGTGTCTGGAAAATGCTACAGATACCCCACATAGTGGAGATCAGTTGTTGTAGATGCTAAATGAAAGAGTAATTGGATGTTACATTGTACAGTGACTGCTAAAACAGTCGAGGCCCATGACACAGCTAAGAGGTGGCTGCAGGCAGAGATGGGACGCTAATCATTAGCAGCAGCTGTGTATGTCTGTGTCAGGCAGAAAGAAACTGCCATGGAAGAGGCGATGGTGGCAGGGACCGTGTCCTGAGGCACAGACAGACACCAAAGCTTTTTGGCACGGGATTCTCCAGGCATAAAACTGCAAGAGGGAACAGTTGCTGTGGTTTCCTCCCACTGCATTTCAAGGTAGGGGGAAAAACGGTCTTGGGATGAAAAGGGATGTGTTGTAGACTCATGCTGTGGAAGCAGCTTCTCCTCCTGACAAAAATAAGACATCGGCAGAGCCCCAAGTGCTGCCTATTTACCCAAAATATGTGACAAGTCTCTTGTCAGGGACAGGCTGTGCACAAGAATTACATTTTTGGCCACAATTCAGTTATGCTGACAATGTATTTATTTACACCCAAAAGAAAAGATCAAATATTTGGAAGAGCTTGGCACTTTCTTCCCCCTGCAGTGATCCCATTTTCTGATGATCTAGCTGCAGATTTTGTACTCTAAAGTGTTTTGGAGAAACTGGTCCTGGCAGGGACAACAAAAGGAGCTGGAAATGGGAATCTTTGCCCCCTTGTGGAGTGTTTTGATGCAAGCAACTAGATAAAAAAGTTTGTTTTCATCCATGTTGTATCGAGGATAACTGCAGGGGAAATAGCTGTACCAGAGCATTTGCACACTGAAAATGTATATCCCCAGATGGGCAGTGCAAAAACATCATCCGTTTTCATCTGAAACAGAATCAATAAGAAACAGAAAACAAGCAGCACAGAGAGCTGCTGTGAACATGTCCTTGGTGGGGAAGAAGGAACTTTTAAGTGCCCAGTCCCAAGTATGGCTGCAAACTTTATTTACTAATTTGGCTCTTTCACCAAGGTTGAAGAACTCTCCTTAAAAACTAAGAAAAAGAGCAAAACTCATCAGAAGATACACACAGGCTGAAAATACAGCCCAGGAAAAGAGCTCAAGGCAGAAAATGTATTCCCAGACTGTGTCACAGCCCCAGCACTAACAAACCTCTCCAAGGGGCTAAAACACCTCCCCTCAGCTGGGAGGAATCCAACAGCCTAAGGTTGTCCTTTTGGGAATACAGGATTGAGACTGATAGCTAAAAATAGGGCTTGTCTGAGAAAGAGACAGCTGCTGGCAGTAAATCGGGAATATGTCCGCTCTTTGGGAAAGGAGATGAGGTAACAACAGAGCTTATCACTGTGCTGAGTAAAGCAGAAGAGGATGGAGACCTGAGCTTGCATCTTCCCTGATGCAGCAGAAGAAACAAAGAATAAGCACAAGTTAAGACTGGGCCAACTGCTCCTGGCCTGGATGTACACTGTCCTCTAACTGCAGCAAACTGATTAATCAAAGACTACTGGAAAACAGTACCCCTGCACTGGGCAAAGGGAGTGGGGGAAATGGGCAGCACGTTCATCCTAAATCCCATAGCAGATTGTTCCCATGCAGCCCTGGGGACAGCTCAGCCATCTTCATGGAGTCTTCATGGCCAAGAGAGTCAGGCTCCCCTTGCCCCAGAGCCAAGTAGCAGCCCTTCAACTACACTGAGGAGGGTAGGTTTTGGCAATACCACTGCTTTCATGCTTTTGACCATCGCCTTGCCCACACAAGCGCTAGTGTTAAATCCATCCTAGGCAGCCCCAAGGACAGCCTCCTCCTCTGCAAACAAGTGCCCCAAGGTGCTTTGCTCCAGGTTTCCACGTTCAACCTGTGCCTATCACTGATGCCTGGAAATGAAGATGTGGCTGTAAGGACTCTACCACACTCTGCCCCTCTGAAGAGTAGCTGGCCATTAAAGCTGCCGCACAATGCGGCAGTGTAAAACATCACTGCTAATTGCCAATGCAAATGATCCGGTGTGCAAGCAAGGGGAGTAAGAAGCTCTGCATTTTTGTGAATCCTGCACTTTAGAGGCAACAGCACGGCCCAA
This sequence comes from Pezoporus occidentalis, assembly GCF_034315485.1. NCBI lineage: Eukaryota > Metazoa > Chordata > Aves > Psittaciformes > Psittacidae > Pezoporus > Pezoporus occidentalis. Next base: position 2,622,042 of record NW_026915483.1, read on the forward strand.
GGTGGTAGTAAAAATTACTGGTGGGACCCTAGAGCAAGGTGAGGGGGGTTGAGGAGAGGCATGCAAGGGAATAGGACTGCTTTCCCAAGGCTGACTAGCTCCTCAAAGTAAATAGTAGGGGAGAAATCTGCTGTTGCAAGGCTACACCTGTTTGCAAGCAGCCCCTTTGTTCACCAAGACAGGATTATCCCTACATGGACTTAGATGCTGCTCAGATTTTCATGGTGCATTGCTGACAAGCAGGAGGTGTGACATGCAGGATCCCGCTTCACCCGATGCCGAGTGTGAGCGTGGCAAAGCAGGAGCCTCCACGCTTTGAAACAGACCGAGACTCATTGATCGGGGCTGGTTTAATGACAGAAGTCAGAGTGTGGATGGGGTGCTCCAACCAGGGAAAAAGTGAAGGCAGAGAAAAGAAAGGTGCCAGACACGTATGGGTTTTACACACTCGCTTCTGTTTTACCAAAGGCTGAAATAATCCCCACGTATGACAGAAGCGAATGCGCAGGGTCTGACATGTCTGTGATTTGTGAAGGGAGCACACCCCGCGCTTCTGCCTCTCAACATTAATGCAAGCTGACAATGGTAGAGGCCTGGGCTCACATGAATTTTATCAGCGCTGCCCTAAGCCATCAGAATCACATTAATTATTTCAGGGCTTTCTTATGGATGAGCAGAGAACTCGTATTAAAAGCAGGAGCCGTCTGCTCAGTCCCTGCATAAACCTCTCGCCCAGGTTTGCAGCGAAGTGGGTTGTGCCCAGCTGCAGTTTTTGGCACCCAAAAGGGACTGTCAGTGAAGTTTCACACTTGCAGCACAGCAAGGATCTCACTCTGCTTCCCCAAAGCTTCTCGGAGAGAATTCTCTTCCCCCCCCCCCCCCCCCCCCGATAACTGGAAACTTTCAGGCTTTAAGTATTCCATTTCCTTTAAAAATAAACCATTTCCTTTTTTTGCATACAAATAGCACATTAATTTCTTCTACAATATCATGCACAGAGCTTTAATGATACCTTAGATCACAGCTTCCATGCTATTAGCTAACATATCATCCAGGTAACAGCTCTACATGGAAATAGTGTCAGAGGGATGAGAATACACTGTTCTGCTGGTTTGGGGCTTTTTTAAATAAGGAATCTCACATCTGCAGCACAATCCTGCTCACTATCAAAATGCCTCCAGAGCAAGCATCCGGACACCTAACTGTATTCCCCAGGAACCATAACCATGCTCTGTCCATGCTTTGTCTCTCTTGACAAGGGACATGCTTTCCCATTCTGTTAATGATTCAACCAAGGGTACTTGAGAAAACTCAGGGAATTAATGGGAAAGGTTGGTGCCTATAAGCACCCGGCGGGAATTGCTATTTGGCAAGAAGGTGGAGCCTCCCCATCTTTCCAAGAGGAAACAATAGCTTTTTTTTTCTTCTGGGGGTAAGTTAAATGACAGACAAGCTCATCTGTCAAGAAAGAGGATCTGTAAACCTGAGGCTTTATGTACAAGTCCCCCTTCCGCGCTGCCTTCCTCTTTCCTCTCCCCATGCAGCAGGAGCCGTGCAAGGTAATCATGGTTGCAACAGAAAGACAACTTAAAACAATCTAGACCCAAAAAGAAAACAAGCCCAACTCATGCCTTTCTCCTTCAAAGCAGACAAGCAGACAACAATAGTAGCTGAAAAGTGCTTACCGACTTTGGGCTCTTCTTTGGGACCGGCAGTCCTGAAAAATGGCAACAAGGGAAAAATAAACATTAGCATCTAAACGTTACCTTCCCTGAAAGAAAAATCCCTAGGTGTATCATCCGAACGTAGCCATCTGCAGAGTTATGTCAGCTTTCGCTCTCGCATTGGAGTTACCAGTCTGTTCATATCGAATCAAAGCACAGGCAGAGCAAGTGAGAGAGACAGGAGCAGTGGGGGAGAGAGCTCTATCTGCATTAGCTATGCTGACTTGTGCTGCAGCAGCCGGAAGGCTAGGAGAGAAACCCACAGCCCTCAGCGGCCGCCGAAACCCAGCGCTTGGGCAGAATCTCAAATGCTCCCCTGGATTACGGGAGACTTTAGCTTACAATTAAGCCCAGGCTATTTCCTTTTGACGCGAGGGCTTGGCGACTGTATCGGACCAATCGCCGTGGTGCAGAGGAAACAGGTTGATATTTAAAAAGTATGTCTCTAGAAAATTGATTTTTTTGAAAGGGAAGTGTGCCTTGGCTTGAGCCAGGAGGTGCAGGCTGAGCGAAGGGAAACAAATGCATGAGGAGGAATAAGCTCTTACCCCTAAAAACATGACTGTTACTGATAAAACATGCTGTTTTCCTTCCTGTCCATCCTAAGTGTAAATCTTTGAAGCCAGAGATTTTATCTATTAGTTACAATTTCAGAGAGCTGAGAGGCTTGAAAGCAGCACTGCAAACGCCTTGACCCTTAGGGGGGGATGCTAGGGAGGTTGGAGAAGGGGGGCTTGCACAGGTTGCAGTTGATGCAAAGGAAGAAACACCAGTGTTTTTTTCAAGGGCAATTTTTCAAGAGCAGGCTCTTAACTGGCTCTGTGATGAGCAAAAGAACTCAAGTAGGATTTCTATTGACTACTTCTGCATACAGTCCAATTCCCAGCAGCAACGGACACACTTGTCCAGGGGATTTACCTACAACACAGGGAAAGCTCTTTCCTGGGAATCTTGCAAATGCCCCTTTTTTTTCCACAGTTGGAGGCAAGGGAATTCCCCATATTTAGCTCTGTGTGACACTCCAGAAAACAAACATAAACCAAATCACAGATTACACTCCACATTAAGTGCTCTAATTCAGACATTTGAAATTTGCTTTTGTCTTTAGGATGTGATTTATGTGGCATTTATGACGCATTATGTTTTCTACCTTATGCGTTTTGGTGTGCTAAAACCCATGCCCTCATCTAACTTTTGCACAGAGACTAAAATAAGTGATGCAAGTGAATTGCAAATCTGCCTAGGAAGTAGCTCATTTTAAGGTAATATGGGAGATGTTAGCTCTGAATAGGGAAGATCCACAATTAAAAATGATAAACAGAGCTCACTTTGCTGCCTGCTCACAGACTGGGATGCAAACTGTGATGAGTATTTTAAATGAAGTATTTTCAGCTTTTAAGGAATATCTGTGCTCTGCATTCCCAGCCTGCAGCCGATACCCCTCCAGGCACTGACTGATCGAGGGACAATGAAACATCAAAACTGTTTGAACTACACAATAAAGACCGCATCTTCATTTCTGCTGACGGTGACTGTGTTTGTATAATACATTTAAAGAGGAAAGCACTAAAAACACTCATGGCAAGTCCCATTTTTAACAGGCATCATTTATCACAGAGATAAACACACAGATAGAGAGTCTCCCCCCCTTTATCTCCTCCATTCCACATGCATGCACACACGTTTACTCTCCCTTTGCAAGAGATGCTCTTTCCTATTAAATCAATAGGTAGAAGAGATCCCCATACACACACGCACCCTTAACAGACCACCATGAGCCAGAAAGCATTTTACAGCAATCTGAATGTTCTCTGCAAATCATAAAGGAGAGCTGCAGCTGGGTTCTTGGTTCAAATTGTACCAGAATTCAGTTTTCTGCATCACAAGCTTTAAATGTTAAAATTGACTAAGTACAAACCACTGAATAAACCTTTCCTGCAAAGCTTGTCATTAATTTTGTCTGTTCCAATGCAAAAGAGATGGAAAACGGTTGAAAAGTAATGGAAAACACATCAAGGCCATTGTTTGGCGGGTCCTTCAGAGGCCAATGAATCTTACAGTGTCACTGCTCTGTGCCAGACCTTGCTGCAGAACAAGCAGTAATTGACTTTTTACCAAAGTAAGTGACTGCAGAACATGTTAACAAATGTTAGTAACTTGTCATGGGACTGGCTTACAGTCAGGGGAACCACCTGCTTGTATTCCTATTGAAATGTTAGTTATTCAACTAATAAGGGTCTCATTTTAAAACTCCAGTTCCTTGACGCCGCAGGCCAAGAGACCAAATGATAGGTATAATGTGTAGTTTTCATGCTCAGGTGATGGAATGGATGTAGTATTTAACACTCATGAACATGAAGTGCTTGAATAACCCCCAAATCCTCGGAGCACCACTAGCAATAAAATACTGAGTTTTTCCAGAAAGCTTCTGGCAAAACCAAAAATTACTGAGCTTTTCCAAAAAGCTTCTGGCAAAACCAATTGCCCAAACCTATGAATTTGTGATGGTGATGACTATGAATTACAACATTCAGGTTTTGATCACATTAACATGTCCTGCCTACGCCATCACTTGTGCCATGTCGTGTTTGGTACCCTCAGCCTCCTGGCTGCCCTCTTTTCTCCTAAAGCTTCACTGCAAGTTTTTTAGTGGCCAAACATGGACTTAACACCCAGTTTGCATCTCTTTAGCATTGTCTAATTGTTTAGTGGTCACACTAATGGCATTCACATCCCTGGCTAAGAGAAGCCAAAAGGCTTCTCTGCTGCTCTCCCCTCAAATCCAATAATGGAAGAGTAACAGTTTATATTGACACCATTTGCAATATAATTCCTCTGTGATTTAATGCTTATGGATATCTCTCACTAGTATTTGAAATGCCTCTTCTAATTTTAGGGGGTTTGGGAGGTGCAAAAGTCAAGCAACCAAATGGGGCTGTTGTCATCACAGAGTTAACAGTGCTTTAAAACAAATGAGCGCATCTGGTAAACAATGTCAATATGACCTAAAACCCCCTTGAATGGACCCATTGTAGCTACTTGCTAAATGTGCCTGGAATTAAATTAATTAGAAAACACAAATTACTCCCCTCTAAATAACAATGTAATAAAACAACTGCTTAATGAAAAATATCAGTGATCAGTGAGCGATCCACAAGGGTAAAAAAAAGGGACTGTAATCAAACTAAATTCACAGACTCCTCAGCAAGGAAAGAAAGGCTTCATACAAGGATAGTAAAAAATGAATCAGACGCAGGGATCTAAATTAAACTAATTATCACAGAGATTATTACATTTATCTTAACAAAACCCCTCTCTTTCTTCTCTCCAGTACTCCCTCAAGCTCTATGTACAGCTGGCTGCATCCATCTGCTCAACTACGTTTTGTAACACGGGGGAAAAAATGCAAATCATTAAGCAAGTTTTGTACCATGACTTCAGCACTCTTAACGCCATTACCCATCAGCAGCTGTATTTCTGTTGTGTGACACTATAATGTTGTAAGCAATGTGGTCCATGAAGCAAGGCCACAAGCCAGCTTATTTCATATTATCTGGCCCGTGCTAATTTTGCAGTCCTGTGTGGTAAAACTTCTGGGGCTGGGAAGCTGTAAGATCCCTAAACCTACCTATGATGAGCTCATGGAAGAACCCATGGACAAAACTGTGACCACAAGTGTTGCTGTTTCGAAATGTGTGGTGGTCCTCAATTTTTACAGGAGCAGTTTCTCAAATCTTTTTGTCTTTATTCACCCAAAGTAACATGGGAAAATCACAACACAAATTCTGGTTTACTGAGCATATAAAGAAGGCGACATGTGACTATAAATCCATCCCATAGCCGGGGCCTGATTGTGGTGAGAGCTCGGAAGGCCACAAATGCTCAGAAATTACCTAGACTGACACCAGACACATCATGTCCTATTCCACAGCCCTGCATTTAAAACACAGTGGATCAAAATGATCAAAAGTTGAGTCTTAAGGAAGACCTGTTTCTAGGTGCCACAGGAGTCATCCAGGCAACCCATCTGAAGAGCTTGGTTACATGGAGGCCAGTTGACATGAACACTCTTCACTTTACCACCAAAGAAAAAAGAGGAGTATATATTTCAGTGGGATTTCAACTGAAGTTGGAATAATTCAGTACCAGTTTGCACAACTCGGAGGACAAAGGCACTTGAAATTGTTAAGAGCCAGCCTAGAAGCCAGACTGTCACCTTATCTGTTGCTTATAACACCTGTGGCTCTTGCTTAAGATTTTTCAGTTTTGGAGTGGTTTTGCACATGAAGGAAAAGAACAACTGTGTCTTTGTTGGACACTTTTGTGGACCATAGGCCACCCTAAGTGAAAAGGTCACCCATTTGGTTTAGCCATTATGTTGTCTGCAGCCCAGAATGCACAAGTTGAAAATCAGCGGGAGATGAATTAAAACACAAGTAAAGAAATATTTCAGGCTGTGTCACAAGGTTAACATTTACAGAGAAAATGTTCCTGCCTGGACAAAAAAACACAGCACCAAGCTTTCTAAATAGCACTGCTTAAACCCTGCTGCATAAAATCTAAAGACTGTCCCAAAGGAAAGAGACAGCTGGAAAGACGAGGGGTAAAGTACTGGAGTCAGGGAGTACACAATCATATACCTAGCACTGCACATTGATCATTGCTTTCTGTGTGCAAAACAAGGAACTTTAAATAATTAATGCTAATGGCCATTAGTGCTGCTGGTGGGGCAGGGGATGGGAGGATGGTGGTGACAAAGCAATCCCCTTGATTCTGCATGATCCATTGGCACAGAATTTCTAATAAAGGGCAAATTCTATCTAAAAAAAACAGACAGAACCTGATCTTTTCCAGAATGGAGAATGAACAAGAAAACACACCAGAATAATTTGCAGCAAGAGAGGCAAGCCTACAAAGGCATAAGGAGCACCATCAAAGAGAAAACCCCTACCTTTTCCCTGCCTAACTTTTCTGCTCATCATTGTGATTTGCATAACAAGAGTGTCACCGCAATAGCAAAAAAATTAGCTTTATGCGACAGAATAATTTACACTGCAGGAATACAGCCTTGCTATAAATCAAGTTTGGTAACTACCAAATACAGTGAAAATTGCCACATTTCTAATGCTAATGTTCAGTGCTAATGTTAAGAAAGCAATGTTTTCAAGAGACCATCTCAGGCATTATTAACCCACTGGCACTGGCAAAAAACATAATGAGGCATAGTATATTATTGTCATTAACAAGAATTTCAGTTCTAGATGCTCTAAAGATGTTAAATTGTATTAGCCTCAATTACCCACTTTTGGTCAGGATGCTAAATAATTCCTCGGTAATTGCAGCCTTGGTCTATTTTCAGCATCTCAAATGAGAATTGATTTTAGAAGTGATAAACAAGATATAGGCTAATAAAATGCTATTTAATTACTACAAAAAATACAAATTTAACTATGTAGTAAGATACATATGGCAATGCCAAAACAGTACGATAATAAAGAGATTGAGAATTAGTGTGACAAGTACCCATCTAACTTGTAGTTGAAATCATGTCAACAGTCCTTATATTTTTATTTCGAATCTCATTAAAAGGATATTTCCTACAGCTCGAGCTGCTGGAGTCATATGCTTCGATGAAAAATTTCTGTTAGTATTTAAACAAGTATGTACACAGACATCAAGTTTCTGAAGCTTCACGAATTTGAGAAGGTAAACACCAGAACTGGAAAGTAATTAAAAGATTCCATGCTCTTTTCCCATAGATATATGTGTGTGCGTACACATGTATTACATGCATTTTCTTCACATTCATCAGCATACGTGTGGATATGCATGAAGGTACCTACCCTTTTCCACAAGCCCACTAAATCCATGACTTGCCAGCTTTACTTCTAGGGCACCCCCCACAATCTTTCGGGATGCTGCAGTTTTGAGTATGTCCAGTCCCAGCCCACCTGTCCTCAATCCAGCTGTCCCATGGCATGGCCATGTGGGTACCATAGGGCAGCAGCACCTCAAGACCTCGTGCTACTGGTAGAGGAAAAACCTATTTTGCTATTGTCACATCATTATTTACCGTGCTTGGCAAGAGTGCTTGTCTTCAGACCTACCACAGCACTGTTACAAGGTGTAAATCCACATGCTCAAACCTGTGTGGCTTATGGCAGTATTTCATATTCGGAGGGCAGACTGCAGAGAGGACACGTGCAAATAAAGCCCTCCTGGCAACAGTCTGATGATGCTATTAGCAAATAACATCTCTTAATAATAAAGTAATATTTATAGAATGCTTAGCCAGATTTAGACCTGAAGGGTGCATATGCACACATGGCACACCAAGACAGAAAATCTTTACTAGAGGACAGTGGTTTTGCTGATGTTTTCACAAAACACCAATTTATTAAATTTAAAATACCGTTATCTATTAAAACAAATCAGTAACTCTACATACTTTCAGGTATTTAACCGTACATCTCAGAAACTTACCCTTAAGGATAAGGATGGAGTCAAAATCTCTGGGGACCCATATTCGTTACCTTCACATGCCCCCCAGTCCCAGCATCCTCAGCCACTTGCGTCATCTCCCAGGAACTGGGAGTCCTCTACCAAATCTGTCCAGTCTACAAGTACTGCCAACTCCTTACATCCAACTCATGGTACATTGCAGGTCTTCTGGCACAAAAGACACAGCTTTAACGGGGTCTTAAAGCTGGTATAGTCCTACTTGCTATCACTATCACAAAAATAAGTCTATTTGAACAAGAGCAAATAAACATGAAAATGAATAAACATAAAATCCCACAGCTGAATGGGAAAAAAAAATTAAATTCAGAGTAGAGAAACTCAGAGACATGAGGATGGATATTTAAAAACAACCCCTCTCAGAACAAAGCCATTGACTAGTCCATTACAAAGCCATCCTTCTTTGTTTTGCCCAACTGCTATTGCTTTTAAAGACTCCCCACATGCATTTAATTACAGTGATAAACAAAGACCTTTCTTGGATTTCTGATACCTCATTAATTCTGTTATGACTAATAATGCCAAATCAGAGCAACAGCCAATGCACCTACCTGCAACATGGTTGATAAAAACACACTATTTACAAGTACATGCACACCAAAATGCCACACAGGCAGTATGTAATGGTAGGAGAAAAAACTGGGTGGAATAAAACCCTCCTTTCACAGCTCTAAGTCTTCTCCATTTCCTGCTGTGCAAATCCCGATGAAGATGTGGGAGGCACATCTCTAGCTATATCTGCCTTATCTAATGCATAGTATGAGGTTCTGCTGTGCCACCTTGTGTTACATCACATTTCATATAAAACAACACTGTGTGGGTTCGAGTTGCTCCACTTATACCACTTCACGTTTAATATCAAAACATAAGGGGGTAAAAAAGCACCAACTTTTGAAACATCAAGCTAGGGAGGAAAACACAAAGCCTTTGGGAAGAATTTCAGAGCTCTCATCTTTCATTTGCTAAGCAACCTCCTGTGTTGTACTCCTCTAAGAGCCTACTGCTTTCTGCGAGATAAAGTGGTTCGTGCAATAAAACATCCTGATGGGAAGATTTCAGCCATTTTTTTCCCTTCCACCATTCAGCAAATGCTTTAGTTTTTCTTGCTGATTTTCAAGCAGCTCTAGATTCCCTGTCACAGAAAGGCAGCCACGCGTAATGCGCATAGCACCCCTATTGTGCTGTCAGCATGTGAGATAATGCAAAACAGACATTACTTTGGTATTCCAAATATGTTAATTCTTTACCTCCTTAATAATTACAGTACAGATTTCCTCCTGGCCTTAAAGTATGTGTCGTGAAATACCTCACAACTTTAGGAAATTATCTCAGCCCTTGAAATCAATGCAAAATGTGTAACAAAATGCCAAACTGTGAATCAACAACTGTTCTATCCTGTGCTACCCTTCTGAGACTCTGGGGCTCAGATGACATATACCTGGGGGACAAAAGTTACAGCATAGATAGGTGATACTGCCACAAAAACGCAGGGTGACTGATGTAAAATTAATGCTCACCCCCAAAGCAGCTTTCTTGGGCATCTCTTCATTTGCTTACTCATTTTTAGAAGAGAATCAGCGCAAATGGAGTTAATGAAGGGTAGCTGAGAAGAAAACACTTGTGCCTCAAATGACTAACAGATTAGTGTTAGCACTTCACACGTATCACGCCAGCAAGAGCTGGAAATCCTGCAGGCAATTAAAATGTCCCTGTACCAGCGATGCCCATTCTCCTTTATTATCAGCATTATAATATTACGAAGCTATTGGTTTTGGAATCAGGTGCTCACATGATAATGTGCTTTGTTTGGAGTTTCTTAGTCTCCCATGGTTTAGAAAAGGCAATTAGATATGAATACTAGAGGCTTGAAATAAAAAGACAGAACTCTGATGTGGTATTTTTATATCCAGAAATTGGGGAACTTAATGTAGGATTTTTAAGCACTTGGGCTTTGTGAGGTTGATATTTGAATTTGTGGCTTACTGTTTCAACTGGATGCATTGCATTGTGAAGCTCCAGCACAACCTGGTAATGCTAATTCATTAGCTGCTGCAAATTCACTATTTGTATGAACATTAGTAATGCACATCAAACTATTTGGTGTCTGAGCAAGCTACCTACTATTACCCTTCGAGGCTGCAGGCATTTGTAAGCATCCAAAACCTTGGTGAAACCCTGCTGCCTCCTGGAGTCTAATGGGAGCCTTGCCATGGACTTCAGCAGCACTGAAATTTCTCCCTTTGTGTCTTGGTAAGCAGTTATCCCAAAACCTTGCAAATTCAGATCAACAACAGCTAACACCACTAAGATTAACACCTGTAAAGCACTTTGAAGGAGAAAAACACTGTGTAATCTCCAAATATTCCATTATTTATAAGACGACCTGATTTTGAATGTTAAGTTCGGCTTATTTTTATCACAAAGAGAAAACAAGTTCCTTCTAGCTTGCTTTACAGAACCAATTACCAGTGATCAGTGTATGGTGCTGCATAACAATACACAGCGTTGTCCCAAAAAGGTATACCTAACACCCTGAAGCTATTTAGAGGAAAATTAACTTGCACAGTAGATTGAAGCACATGCACATAAGCAGTTCTAATACAGGGTGTGAACTTCGAACTTCTTATTAAAAACACCAAAATGTGTAACATTTCCCTTATTTCATCTTTTCCTGGCTTCAACTGGGTTTTGTATCTGCTCCTTGATAGACTAGTCTCTAATCAGAGTAAGGCTGTAGGAGAATAGCAAATGTGACATCAAACTTGCTTTAAAGTCTCATCAGCTTTTTTTTTTTTGTCTTGTTACAATATAATTCCACTTAACAGAGAGAATAAGTGACTTGGTGGTGGTTTGGTGAAAAAAAAGATGCAGCTACCCCCAACTAAAGGTTTTCCCCTAGACCTGCTCCTTCCTGCACCTAAGTCCTAAGTTTTAGCACTGTATTTATGTTAGGATTGTCTATTTTCAGAAAATGGAAAAGCAACATTGCAAAACCTTTTGAAAACATTTAATTTCTAATGCAGCTTGTAGGCCAACTTACAAACTTTACTGATCCGATTCCTTTCTTCCCAGGCAAATCTCTCTGAAGGAAATAGCAACAAAAACAATCAAGAGTAAGCAATAGGAAACAGATTTTTAAATGCTGAACGAGGTTCCAAATTTAATCAGGAAATGCGTAACTCTGGAATTACAAAGTAATAACCCTGGAACACAAAGTAATGAACTTGAAAAATAAATCTTGGCATTAGAAATGAACATGTATTTCTTTCAGCATACTATGACTCTGTTTAAATATAATTTATTAACTAGTGAGGGGTGTCTATGGGCTATCAAAATATCCCCCCCAGCTGTTATTTCTGGATGGTATTATTTGTACCATAATACCAGATATTTTTCAGTGTACAGCTCAAAATAACCTACACTGAGTGACAAATTGCTGAGAGATTCAATAAACAAGTTTGATGGGAGGTACCTGAGTAGAATGGAGCTTTGGTAGCTGGTAGTAGTTGACAGAAGGTAAGGCAAGGAAAAAAGAAGTGACTTAAAATGGGATTTTCAAATAATGTAGAGGTCATTTGAGAGCATCAGATGGCAGAAAGCAATAAGATTTGCTCCTGCTGTGGGTGAGGGAAGAAGATGCCACAATTTGGTAGGCTGCGGAGTAGAGTAAGAAAACCAGCCATAAAGGTGGCATGATGATTGGCACCAGCAGCTCTGTGCTTAACGGGATGAGGTTCAGGGGTTCCTACAGATCCAAACATGGGACAAAGACCTCAGTCTAATGCTCTGCTCCCTTTGAACTGAAAACACTGCTGGAAATCATGAACTTTTCTTCTCTTTCCAGAAGTTTTGGCAAAGGCAAACACGCTCTGTGGTAACGGTCAGATGATTCCCAGGTTGTGATTTTTGTCCTAACTGAAGTTTGGACTCGCTTTTTCTCTAATTCAGCAGCTGCTGAGACAGTTCAGAATCTTCTGGCAGCTAGATGCTTAAGTGGCATGACTTTCAACTCGCTCTTCACTGCAAGCCTAAAGGGCAAACAGAAGCGAGTGGCTTGTTCAAAGGAGTTCAAGTCTGTACTGAATAGCTCAGTGCAGCCCTAATTACCATGGGTTTACATCATTAGGGATAGCAACTGAAAAGCAGCTCTAATTCCCAAACTGTGAGATACTGCCTTCTTTTTTTTCTTTCCTGGCTCTTACTACTAAATGATCTATTTCCACCACTTCTAGTAAGGAACAGAAAACTTCAATTCCACAGGGGAAGAGTATCTCAATAAAGAAGTAGAAATACAGTATTTTTGCTTATAAAATTCAGACTATAGATGTTTATGGTGGGGCAGAGAGGTGAGGAGACATCCTCTGAAACTTGCAGCAGTAACAGACTTCACTCAGATACTTAATGCTCAACACCACTGCTCATTTATGCCCGAGCATTGTATTTTTATACTCTGTATCACAAAAAGCTATCTGATTATCAATTATACTGTTATATGCTTGTGATTATAAAATGTTATGATATATTGTTCATAAAATTTTCCCACTGTGTCTAAAAGTTCTTGTAGGTCTCTCTACCATGGCTGGGGGAGCCTGAAGCTGCAGCAAGCAGCCTAAAGAAAAGGACACAAAACTTTATATTGCTATGTGATGTTTCAATGGCATGGACGCAAGATAAATAGAGAAGAAAGATAAATAGAGAAGCCTATGAAGACAGGCTGAGGAAGTTGGGGCTGTTCAGCCTGGAGAAGAGAAGGCTGCGTGGAGACCTCATAGCAGCCTTCCAGTATCTGAAGGGGGCCTACAGGGATGCTGGGGAGGGACTCTTCATTAGGGACTGTAGTGATAGGATAATGGGTAATAGGGGGTAATAGGAAGGGGTAATGGGTTAAAACTTAAACAGGGGAAGTTTAGATTGGATATAAGGAGGAAATTCTTTACTGTGAGGGTGGTGAGGCACTGGAATGGGTTGCCCAGGGAGGTTGGGAATGTTCCATCCCTGGTGGTGTTCAAGACCAGGTTGGAAGAGGCCTCGGGTGATATGGTTTAGCATAAGGTGTCCCTGCCCATGTCAGGGGGGTTGGAACTAGATGATCTTAAGGTCCTTTCCAACCCTAACTATTCTCCAATTCTATGATTTTATGTCCTCTCATTTTAGGCTACAGAAAGAGCTTTCAGGTCCAGGGTAGCTGACTCTAACATGCACTTTCAGCAGAAGGATTTAACTCCTCCCTATGGGAAGTGTCAGAGGTTCCATACCAAAAGCATCACCGGAACAGCAAAGGAAGGACCATTTAGCTAAGGAGACTTGATAGATTTATTGCTTTAGAGCTTTGTAATTTTGTTCCAATGCTGCAAGTCTTTCTCATATATATCAGAAAGACCTTCTTAAGACCACTGAGTCAAGGACCAAATGAGCAGGACAATTGGCACAGACCTCTCCCTACTTCCACCTTACTGCTCCCCGCAAACACCTTCTGCCCAATTGAACCATGAGCAGGGAATTTATTATGGACTTTACCTTTATATAGGGGTAATACTCAGGTGCCCACTCATGGGCATTTAGACAGGTAGCTGTTGCCTTGGTTCTTCTTCCCATAAAATACATTTAATTTTGAAACTCTAGCTTATATTTTATCATATATTTTTCAGAAGATGGATTTCCATTCCCCAGTTTCATGTGAATTTGGCCCTAGGGAAGCTGTTAGAAACTCCACTGATTTGAATATGACACATGAGTGACATTTCACCTGCATGCTTTTACTTTGATCTGAAGCAAAGTGGGAACACATCTTCAAGGGGATTACATAGATCAGGCTCAAGGTTTATGCTATTTTCAACCTTCCACTGAATAAAGACGCTAACTGTGAAAGCTCTGAAGGGAAACTGTCCATTCAAACCTGAATGAAAACTGTTCAGCTTAGTTCTTGGAACTGAACACAAACTTATCACAGTGTTTTTGGATGACCTGAAGGCTGATCTAAACACAAAAAAAAGGGATAAAAAAGGAAAGAAATAATCCCTTTAATCTGAGGTAATTCACAATATACATCAATAAGACACATAAAGGTTCTCACTGAAACAAATGTGAGATCTTATCTTGTTGACTCCGAAACAGCACAGTAGTTTTGCAGAATAACTTGTTCTGAAACAGCCCTTGTCCCAGCATAAACCCAGTTCCCAGAATAAAAGCCCCGTGGGAAGCAGGGAAATTATTCTGACATAATGTTGCTTTTATTACAAATAGAATCTGTGCAGAATGAACAGGTATCTGAGGATTGCTTATTTCAGTCCATTATTGTGCGTAGACAAGACCTCAATGACAAATGGATTTCAAGTGGCAAATACTATTACCTTCTTTTGTAGCTTTGGGTTTGGTTTTTTATTGAGATAAGCACTTTATGTACTTGGTAGGTACAAGGTTACAATAACCTTTTCAGCTACAAATAATCAAAATAAAGGTATGCCTTTAGTGGCCTTATTAATAGTAATTCTTTAAAATAACTGAAATGTGTAATCACATCGCGTAGTGCAGAAACAACAACATATGCTTCATTCTGCATTTTGCAACCACTAGCACTGGTTTACTTTCCAGTACAACACCCCTTGAATGGTCCTTCTGGGTTATGAAGCATCTCCTCTGCAGTTGCAAGCACCATGGTATATTGCTGTCAAACATGCTGAGATTCACCTTCAAACAGAAAAGTCCTTTTGCCCCCTGCAGTTTAACTTAAGAGACCCTAATGGGTTGGCACTTTCTTCTTATGTCCAGTTTAAATTACTCACAATTGAACAACCCAGTTTTATTTCAGCCAACTCTGAGGATAGCATCTTCCACCTCTCCTACCTAACATTAGAGACAGTAATTTTGTCTCCTCTGCCCCTTCATTTTGCTAAGCAAAAGCAGCTTTTCTGATATGCTCATGCATGCAACCCTATTAGCTCCTCTGCACCCTGCCTCTGCTCAGAGTTCATCCTTTCTGAACCCTTTAAGTGTTGAAGTCCAAGCCATGATACAGCACTCAGGGATTTTTATCCAGCATTAAGTATAGGTGAAACAGGAAAACAACAGCAGTAATAGAATTAAGCCTTACAAGAGGAAGGGGGAAAAAGAAAGTATTAGAACACAGATAAGGCAAGTTTTTTATGGAGCCTCTGGAACACAAAATCTCACTGACTGGACACTGTCCTTCTCTTAATGTATCTATCCCCCTGCCCCAATCCTGTATAAGTCCTGCAGATGGCTTTCAGATGATATGTGAGCAGCCGAGCACACAGAGGGGGCACTTCAGCTTTATCCTCCCCGAAACCACCCTTCTGCTCCTCACTCAAAGGCAAAGGCAGGATTTACCTGCTCCCATAAGCCAGTACTTCAGCTAAATCCACTGTACAGTAAATATTTTACTGGCTGCTCTCAGCGACTGTGGGTTTGCTTTTAACAATTAAACTCTGTTGTTGGGAGTGCACCAGCAGCTTGCAGCAGGCAGAGCTCTTCCCCTATATTACACATCTCCTTCTGATACTTTTTCTGCCTGATTAGTAATCACTTCTGACAAATCCTTTTGACAGCTCTGAACACCAGCCTTAGCGTTGCAGGGATGCTTCATGCAAAGCCTGAGTGAATGCAAATATTAGGCTAATGCGAGGATGCTTGACAGCATCTAAGCATTTTCTTCACTGGACACCAGAGGGAGGAGGAGGAAAGGACAACTGACAGGGAAACTAAAGAAGAGCTGTTTCAAGAGCCCTGAAGGAGCTTATCAGACACTGGAGCCAAATGCATTTCTGTAATTGGACCAAAATAAATAGCGGCACCTTGTCTGGGGATGGTATTTCTGACAGGAGACTTGGCAGGAGTTACACAAGGTAAAGTAACAGGAGAAAGGAGCTGAGTACAGCAGCACTGAGTGCTGGGTGCGTTTTAGCCAGCTCCGTCTCCAAAGCTTTAAACAAACCTGACTGCTCTTGGCTGTGGGGAACTGCTGTGTGTACCCTGCAGCTTCAGTGCCACAACCTGAGTGCCTTTTGGTCCAGCCTTCTTCCAGGTGTAAAGAAAAACATGTTTCAATGATTAAGTGTGGATCCAGGGCCACCACAGTTCCTGCATCCTGCACCACGAGAGTGTGAAATGTGGAACTGCAAGTGCTCTGTGCTGAGACAGAAATGTCAAGACCTTGAAGGAGGGAGGGAGGCAGTTTAAGGAGATTGATATGGTGTCTATCCAGGAAGGTGATAGCAAACGCTCAACATGTGGTATCTCGATTAAATTTAATAAAAAAGAAAAAAAGAGAGAGATATATTCAGCAAGATAACCAGGGAACTATTTACTATCTTATTAAAACTATGCTTTTCTTTCCTCATCAAATCTTTTCATTATGCCTTCAAGGCATAAGGAGGATTATTAAATGTCAGCCACAATTCAAATAATTAATGTATGGTGTTACCAGATATATATGTGCTCTCCAGGAGGATTAATAATAGCTGCTATTTTTCTTCCAACCATATTTTCTCCATAATACATATATTAATCATGAGAACCCTGTGCACTTTTTAAACCTCTCCAGCACTGAAAGTCTTTCAGGAACTCACACTTTGAAAATTGGAAAACTCTTAATATATTCTGTTCTCTACTTTTTCATTTACTACCAAATTACAAAAACACAGTAAGCACTTGGAAAGGAAGAAGTAAAAGAAAGGCAGTGCTTTCTCCAGAGCTGCTAATTGCAGAATCAATGTCCTCAATTCCTTGAAATAGGTCTTTAAAAACAAGTTGTAAATTCAGGAAGCAACTCGTCCCCTATTAAAGCAGACTGGCTTTGTTGCTAACTTACTACACTCAAAATACTTTAGAAAAGGCATCAGAAAAGTACTTTTTACATCAAACACTCCTCCCAGGGCTGGCTGGGGGCTGCGTTCAGCACCTACTTGTCAGCTCATCTGCCTCTGTGCTGGCCCCTGCAAGGTGCTGAGCACCAATGTGCACATAAAAATCACTGCATGGGCCATTAAAATCACTGCTGGGGCTTTGCCCCTCAGATCTGCTGCCAGATGAAGGGCTGACCCCTCTGCTCTTGGGCTTTGTACTCAATATCTGACCTGGACCTTCCCTGCGAGCTTGACACTAACTCTTCCAGTAATTTTAGCCCACAGCCTGAGTGTGCAAAGTGAGGTGGGGCGTGTTACTGCAGATCACTTTACACTTACTGTGCACAGGGAAAGAGCTCCTGTGGAAGGACTGACCTCACTGACAGGTTACCCACCATCCATGCTCTCATGCGGGCTGCAGACATACTGCTTGGAGTATGGGTTTTGTACCTACTGGTTGCCTTTCAGCAACACAACCAAAAATGAGCTTGGCTCCCCACTGCACAGCAAATAAGCACGTCCAGAAGTAACATTTAATTTTCTTACAACTGAGAGAAGTTTGAATTCTCCCCTCCACTCCCAGCTGTACCCCAGGTGTAACCCTTCTTCCACAGTGAAGAGCCACTGGATAGCTGATTTTGAACACTGCAAAGTACAGAATGTATCACCCGCCTTTTCCATTTCCAAAACAGCTCAAGAAATGTCCATGTCCTATTTTAAATAATTTTTTATGAACATGAGATCAGGGTTTGCTATGTATGTAAAGGTGTAACCATATGTGTAACCATACCACCGTTTTGTGCATTCTGGTAATGTTCATGCATTATCAGAACGCAGAATGGACAAATGCACATTACCATGCACATTCCCCCAGTGCAGCATCAAACAATAACTGTAACCATGTATGTGACCTGACAATTGCCAGCTTGGAGCAGTTCCTACATCTCAGGACATTAACCATTTCTACAGAGACACTTAGGAGAGCATGTCTTCCATGGCATGCATTTCTTTTTTAAACGTCAAGGAGAACTATTACAAAGCAGTTCTGAAGACTTACCTCCTCGCTGCACCAGCAATGTGACTTCGCTTCCCTTAGGACATTCAATCAGCATATCCACCACCTGGTTGTGAGTGAGGCTCTGCACATTCTTCTTGTTGACTTCGACTATAAGGTCACCCTCCTTTAGGCCGCGGCACCTTGGGCTGTCCACGATCTGCTTCACTCTTTGGCCACCCCCACCAGGACTGTCTGCTATAGTAAACCCAAAGCCCATAGGCCCTTTCACTATATGCACAGTTATGAGTTCAGGTTGTGTTGCTATCGAAGACGCCAAAGAGACCGTGTCGTTGGGGTAACCAT
Source organism: Pezoporus occidentalis (assembly GCF_034315485.1). Classification (NCBI taxonomy): domain Eukaryota; kingdom Metazoa; phylum Chordata; class Aves; order Psittaciformes; family Psittacidae; genus Pezoporus; species Pezoporus occidentalis. Next base: position 2,640,506 of record NW_026915483.1, read on the forward strand.
GGGGTCCATTGGAGGAGACCTCAGCCGGGCTGCTGGGTCTCGCTTCCTTTGTGCCATTTACTTTCCCTGTTTTACTACTGTGGCTTGCTGGGGAGTCATAATTCTCCTGTCCGTTCACAATGATGGGCTCTTTGTCCAAAATCGCCACGGACGTAACCAGGCTTGTGTTGGGATCATCGGGATCGAAGGGCAGGGGGTAGCCTCGGCACAGTTCGAGGTCCACACTGGCACCGATAGGGATGGACTGGAAGATTTTCACCACTTGAGCATGAGTGTGCCCCAGCACACAAGTTTCGTTCACGCTGACTATGACATCCCCTGCAGAGGACACAGACATATACCAAACACATGTTTTGTGCACCCTGGGAATGTAGGACTAGACCCCATGAGCTGATGCACAGTACCCATAGGCAAATAGCAGCATTTAAGTATCTCGGCAAGGAAAGGGAGTGGTGATACTTGGGTAAGCAAGAATTCTCTGTACACAATGGGGGATTCACTGCATAAAGCCTTTATGTACATAAATGTTTATGAAAGTGAAATTGGAACTGGCTCATGCAAAAAATTAGTACATTCAAATAATGGTATATGGCCCATTTAACAACTATTTCAAAGTCCAGCCCTCACTGTTATGCACTGTGCTGCACTGACATGTGACAGAAACAAAACTGTGACACACGAGAGCTGTAACAGACGGCTCTCAAATACCAACTGCTCAAATATAGTGTTACGTGTCATGCCTCAGACATACTTCAGCCTGAGATCTAGGTATTGATTAAGTTATGATTTACTTCTTAACACGGAGGCTGCAACACAGGCATGTTTAATGCAGCCACCGCAACAGTGGGGAGCAGTAACCTGCAGCCTGATGTGGGACTCCACAACTGATGGCTCCTCTCTGCAGCTCAACATGGGGAGAGCAGGAGCTGGAAGAGCTCCAGCTGGATATTTTGACACCCGAGGTGAAATTCCAGCACATGAAGTGCCTTGCTATAAGATTCTGAACATGCCCCCCAAGGTATCTCACTTCCCTGCTTGCAGACGGGACAGCTGGATCCTTTCCCTTGGAAAAGGTTTAAACCACGACACCCCCAAAAGAGAACAAGGAACACAGTCACTTATGAATTGCACATACAACCAGCCATAAAAACATAAAGCAGAGCAGTGGTGGCAATTTTGATTTAAAGCACTGGTACCTGTTTCCATTTTGCCATCCAGCGCTGCAGGGCCATCAAGCACCAAACTTTTGATTTGGAGAAATTCATCCGGCTCATCCCCTCCAACGACGGTGAAGCCAAAACCCCTGCTGCTTTTCCTTAGCTTGGTGTGGATGAACTTCCCTTTCAGCTCGGAGGGGTTCCGTGTAAAAAAAGGCTTTCCTGCATAGGAAGTTTGGAAAATCTATAAACAGGCACGCAATAGTGTTTGATCTGGTTTTCCTCTGCCCCTCCCTGTTCTAACAGGTACATGGACAAACACAGGGGTGTGTTGGGATGGGACTGCGCTTCAGCATCCTCTCATCTCATCACGCTCCACCCACCTCCTTGGATCCCATCACATAGTAAACGAAGTGAGCAAAAACCCCTCAAGTAACTGGCACTTTGTTACCTGTGGCTGTGCACACCAAAGCCACAAGGCTACAAAGGAGAAAACATACTGCTTTAAAGGATGGACTATATTAAAGCTGGCAACGCTGGCTTAGATATGTGTCTTATCTCTGTCTTGAAGTGGTTATATCCATCCCAGGAAGGCTGGGAAAGGGGCAGCACAAATGCCTCCTACAGGAGTCTGCAGCAAGTTTCTGCAGACAGGAATATCATTATGTTCTTCATCACTCAGCCTTCTCCCAGCCCACCAAGCAAAAAGCAACTTCTGAGCTCTGGCAAGACACTCCGTAACCCTTTAGTGTAACTCCCACCACCACTATCACCCTGTGACCTGCTCCCATGAAAAAGGGGAGGACGTTGATGTTCTTCTTCAGACACTGAAGTCTGTCCTCTTTCCTTTCTGCTCCTTGCCTGTGGTGGATGAAACACTGATGTTGTGAAGTACGTACGGATCAAAGAGTGGATTGGGACCTGAGCAGCTGTGCTGGAGGGCTCTCAGTGTTCTCTGGGAGCACAATTAAGAGGGAATGAGGTGCTCCAACGACAAAAGTGCATCCTTGCAAAGCATGTTACACAGACTCAGAAAAGTAATCCTGGTTGCTGTACTTCACAGTGCCAACACTACAAACACCTTTGCACTTTTAATTGTTGTTAATGCTTAGAGGGGAAAAGACTGTGCCACTAAGCCCTCTGGTGACAGCTTCAGGATCAGCAGTGTGTATCTCAAAAGCCTCGGCAGCACTGTCATGGGCCTCTGTTCAGAGAGGAGAGCTTGAAGGAGAGTGAGGGGATTTGAGACTCGTAAGCCTTTGAGGAAATAAGAAGTATTTTTGAAGATTATTCATGAGAGGGCAGAGTAAGGACTTGCAGTCTTCTGCCTTTGAAAGGTAGTGCAGGAACACAGCAATCCTGCACATCATGGGCAGATCTTTGCTCAGACCCCAGGCTGCAAAAGGACCTTGACTATCAAAACACAACCCAACATCTTCAGTAACAAGCACGCCTGAGAGGCAGCGTGCAGTAGGGCTTAGTCCTGATTTCTGGTTCAAAAGGCAAATGGAACAAGCACAGTTTGCTGGTGTCTGCCTACAAACACAGGGTGAACTTGCCCTGCAGTAACAGGGCAACAGCACCATAGGCTACATCCCACTTACAGCACCTGGGAGGGGATCATGTTTTAAATGAGTATATCTACAAAATCCCAGAGAGCAGGGGCACAAGGAGGGGTACTCATGCCCACATTCCCACCAGCAGTACCATCAGTGAGAGAGATGGAAACCCCTGGGCATAGAGCAGGGGGACAGGGAAGGTGGAAACAGTTGCTGCAAATGGGGAGTGAGAGAAAAGGAAGCAGCACTGAGAAGGGAAGGAATGAAAGAGAGCAGGAGACATCAGTGGGTACCAGGACAAGTCACTCAGAGTGGTGCTGGGACAGGCTAATGCTGTCCTGAAATGCCACTTGCACCATTTCAGTGGCTGTCAGTTGCGAGTGGGTAGAGAGCAGAGTGATGCTTCTAACATAAACCCCTGCACGACAGCTCCTTTGCACTGCCATGCACAGATGCTTTGGCAGCCCTTGCTTCAGCCTGGCAGTGTAAAAGGCAGAGGTGGCATTCACAGATGTCTCCGTAAGGAAGACCAGTGTCTGCCTAGGACCACAGCATCCCTGCTGAGCTCACCTTTGGAGACCATGGCTGACCTGCAGAGCACGGTAGTATTTTCCAGCTCCAAGGGACAACCTCCCTATGGCTGTTCCAAGCTCTGACAGGATGATGCCCTCTACCCAGGCTCCCCCTCTCTTACCTTCCCCAGCTTCTGGTTCCTACCTACCAGGGCAATGGCATTCGCTTGCTATGCAATCTAGATGTAGACAAAGGTGAAGCCAACTTACAACCACATGTAACCAGAGAGCACTTGTACTGCAACAGGTACAAGTGAAACTCTGCCCTTGCTGGCAACCTGATCTTGCAATGTTTCAGCTCATGCTTCAAATTTGGGGTGATTCATGTCCTGTCAGATAAGTTATTTAAGACAAGCAACTGGTATGTGAGCCGCTAGCTATACCCAGACCACTGACATTAATAAATACGGCTGTACTAGCCCAAAGTACTTGTACAAATGTACAACTTCAAAGCAGGTCTGCAGTATTTGCCCTGGCATGTGACACCAGTCATAGAAATACTTCTTTTGCTGGTGGCCGAGGGAATTTCATTCCAAGGAGAAAAACCTTGTTGCACTTCTACAGTTGGTTTAAATTGGTTGAACAAGGTTGTTACCTTGCACTGGTGCTTCCCGAACTGCCTCTTGGTTGTTTGAAACATGGTTTGGAGCAGCGGGTGCTGGGAGAGATGGACACTCCTCTGTCCATTCTAGAGAGGGCAGAGAGGGAAATGTTACTTGTTTCATGACAGCACTATGAGCTCCTGTACGTACACACACTGGGAGCGTGGGCTTCAAGCAGAGGAGGTGTGAGAAGCATGATAAGAGAGAAACCAGAGTCATGGACAGAGGGAATAAAATGAATGGGATGTCTAAAAGCCAGTTTTGAAGGAGTCTCTATGTCCAGGTCAACTGATTCATCCGCTGGGACACCCTACCTCACACTCAAACTTGGGACATGATTTGCTTCTAAGTTGTTGTGACTTCATATGAAATCTACTCTCCATGGCATTCACAGCATCGAAGAGCTGTTGTTGTGCTAAATGGTGCTGCAAGTGGAATATTGAAGCCTAAATTATTTTCCCCTTGGAAACTGTTGTTAAATAACTTGGTGTGAAAGCTACGAAGGTACCAAAACAAACCAAAATGCCACAAGCCCCTCACTGCTGTTGGGCTGCATTTCAATAAAATAAACTAAAATAAAAAATAATTAAAAAAAAGATAAAAATGGGGCAAAGAAAAAAAGTGTTTTAAAATAATGAAACTAATTCAGATTTACAACTTGATCTCATCCAAGTATCTTGTGTTAAGAAGTCTCTTGTGCAGAGGGATTTCTCTAGTGTACATGTAAATGCTCACTCCTCGTCCCTTCAATAGCCTATGAGTCCCAGTGCAGACTGGAACAATACCAAGTACAGTGACTAACTTGATGGAACAGATTAAAGAGGAAAATGTGGTATTTAATTGCTTCTGGGAAGCCCAGAAACTTTCCAGAAATAAAGGACATGAAAACAAAAATGTCTCCCCTTTAACAGGGGTGAAAGCTGCTCTGTTTAAGTGGTTCAGATTTTCTCCTTTGCCACATCTTATGTGAAGGGCTTTTGTTACCTTTCCTACACACTTTGTTTTGCCTTTAAATGCTTAAGGCCACGGAGGGAAGTACAAATACATTGGCACTGTGCTGCCAAGGGGAGGGAGGGCACATTCCCTCCTGAAAACCCCAACCATCACGCCCTCTGTGGTGCCAACCTTCAGGTGGCTGTTGCTGCTGCTCAAGCTGTTTCTTCCTCTTTGCTTCAAGAACTGGGTTTTCATACTGCGTCTTCCGGTTGATGTGGCTGGAGAAGAAAGAGAGCAATAAATTAGGAAACCCTTTATGTGACAAGCAGGAACGATGGACAAGCATGAAACTCCTCTGAGGAAAGGAGTAAAACACCAAACAAATCCAGCAGCAGCATATGTGGAGTAAGGCTCGCCTACTTGCACCAAAAAGTGTATTTAGGCAAAGAAGCAGATTCCAGTACTGATATGATGTATTGAGTAGGAATGGCTAATTCCTTCAAATACATTAAAGTAGTGATCTATCTGTGGAAAATGAGATTGCAGCAGAAAAGGCGCTCTGTCTCATTTCATTTTAAAAGACAGGCCTATATCATCCTTGCTTTAATCAGATTCTCAGAGGTGCTGTCATTCCCTGGCTTACTGAAGTTACCCCAAAAAACCCTCAACAGAAAACCCCAATATCTGGTAACATCTAGCAGCTATTTCATCAATGAACATTATTAATAGGGGTTCTTAAAAATATCCATGGCAATGCAGGCTATAGCTGAAAAGCTGGGCTCCAAATGGGTCAAAATCTATTCAGAATCAGCCATCAGCAAACACTTTCAGTAGAAACCAGCATGTGGTGACACTCCAGCTGTCCCCCTTGGAGGGCCTTTAGGCTGCTTTTGACCTGTATGAGACGTTTAAAGCCAAAACTAAGAGGAAAAGGAAAAAAGCAGCAGCCCAGCTGCAAATATGGCAGACAAGCAATACACTGTGCAGAGGATAAACCATCCTATGAAACCACATTGCCACAGATGCCAAGGTGGTAGGGAAGATCTGGGGACTCTGTAGCTGAGATGCTCATCAGCTGTTTAAGAGCAACTTTTCAATAGTGATTTCACTATAGCAAAGGAGCAAACAAAATTATACTAAGGCCCATCTTTCTATTCAAAGTTTACCAATAAGAACTTGCTATTTATTGTCTCTTGTCCCACATTTTTATATAAAAACACATAATAATGTCCCGTTATTTTTATATTAAAAAATAAAAGCCCTGAATGAACAACCAACCACTTCTTCAAGTAATTACGGTAAAAGCACTCTAGACAGTTATGTGCAGAAATTTTTCGGGTAAAGATCAATATTAAAGCCCTGGAAAATATTTAACTAATCAAAGAAAAACAAATTAGTGAGTCCTGTAAAAGATTTCCCATTTCAAGTTATGTTCAGAAAATTAAGGAAAAAAGAGAAGTACTTTAAAAATTGCACAAACTTTTTCATGACAGAGTTATTTCTCAATAAAAATTATTATGCAATAATAGAGTGCCTGAACTGGGACAGAGACAAATGCTCAAATTATAATCATTTTGCTAGCTTATAGATAGTAAGTAAAATAAATTTATGTCTCATTGCTGTTACTTTCTGTTTAATTTTAGCACTACGGAGTGCCACAAAACTAATGGGCATATATATATATAAAGTGACAGGAAAAAATGCTGTAAAGACCTCTTGGCATGGCACTTAATAGCCGAAAAATATTCTTGATGTCTTTGGTAAATAAATGTCAAGCCTTAATTACACAGTTTGCTAACCTTGTTTCCCTAGGCACAGATGGTAGGGTCAGAAATGAGCCAAAGCAGACAGAAACTGTATTCCATGTCTATTCTGAGGGCTATCATAAGCCATCCTACTAGACAGGAGTATACACATAATTAAAAATTCATTTTATGGGGTCAGTGATGAAACAAAACTCAGATCTCTGGTTTCCCAAGGGAGCGATCTGACATCTAGATAAAAAAGAAGCTGCTCTAATTCCAGACAGAGTCCCATTAAACCTGTAATTCTATTCACAACAACACAGCCCGATGCAAGAACCTCTGCCGTGGCTGTTTGGTCACACAGGCTCATCCATTTGAGTACCTTTTGACTCATAACTGAATTGGTGGCCTGCTCTGCACAGTCACATCTTGATCACAGCACTATACCAAGGGGACAAAGCTCAGTTAATTGCATGCTTGCTAATGTTCTCTGGATAAAAGCATTTTGTGAGGTGCTGGGGCTCCTGCATGCCCCAACCCCAGGGTGCTCCTGTCATTCTTGAGCTCACCCCTAGAGCTCAAACCCCTTCTCCCAGTGTGCTCCTGCATCCCCTGAGCCTATTCCCATGCCAGGGTACAGGTGCCAGAGCCCACCAGAGGATAGGAATAGCAAGGCAGGGCTGCCCTCTCTCAGCCCCTATAGCATGCCCCAGGCTGTAAGAGGTCAGGGTCTCCTCCTCAATATGAGATGTTACCAACCAAGCACACAGACTGCTGCAGAGGAAAGCACTTACTCTACATAGTAGACACCATATACAGGATCCTCAATTTTCTCCCAACCAGCAGGCAGCTCTGGAAGTAGAAAAAGCATTACTGAAGCCTCCAATGTATTTCTTTCTGACAGTGTGAAAAACCCATAGGTAGCTCAGACTTCAAACACTTTTCAGAACGATCACAACCTCCTTTCAAAGGCTGGCGCAACACAGCACCACCTGTGCTACCAGTGCTGGGTTAGCAAATCAGTGGGAAGATGCTCATGACAATCGATTTGCTTTTTGCATTAAAGGAACAAATAATCAATAAAATTCCTCTCTGGGAGTGCCTCAAATGTCCTCCTGGTTTCACCACCAGAGCACTGCAGTGAAAGTCGATGCAGGCAACCAGCCAGAGGCATTTTAACACCAGTCTATGGCAATGGGAGAGATGATGGCAGCAACAGAGACCACTTTCATCCCCTGTACCAGGGCTGAGCCATTTATGCTCACCACTGCTGAAAGAGTGGCTTTTTGACTCTTATCTCAGGGGTTTACACTGCACTGCTCAGCCATGACCCCAACACAAAAGTGCATCCTGAAACAGGACAAACCGAATTTAACATAAACGCCTGGCACATGGAATTTACCCAAGTGGGGCTGGTACACAGATGTATTTCACAGCACAGCACTTAATGTAAAAACACATATTGCCATAATCACATGTAGCAGATTTCATTTTTCAATTAGCATAATTAACAAAAAAACAGTTCTGAAGATGAAATTAACATTTGGAAATGTATCCACTTTTGTTCTTGTTGATTTTCTAGACTGCACATAGTACTTTAACTATAATTAGTGAATGTAATAAAATCACTTCAGCATCCAACTGAGGGTTATTAAAGCTGCATGTATTACTGAAGGGCCTGATCCTTGTCCCACTCGTTTAAACACAATGTTCCCGTTGCCTGTGGGTACTGAAATAATCATTCTATTAACAATGCAGTGTGGTGTCTTTGTGCAGTACTGTGAGTCAACTTGAAAGAAGGCTCCACCATGCTTGGACTATGCAAATGTGGTCCCACCGACTCCGCACATCCATTTAAAGATGATTTAAAAAAAGCCACTGCCAGATAACACAAGTTCAAATATCCCAAATAATTCTCCAAATTTAACACTAAATTATCAAGACATAGTAAATAATCTATGGGTTTTTTTTGTTATTAAAGATTTATTTTCATTAATGGCATATATTACTGGGCCAATACAATCAACAATGGCCCGTTAATTAGAATAAATGCAAGAATTCATAGTCTTTGACTATAACGCCATAAGGATAGAAACAGCTCCAGACTGGAGATGAACTGAATCTACACAAACACACATGGATTAATTACTCAGAGTTTATGTTTTTGTTCAGAATTGGCTGGAGATCAGCTGAAATCAATTTTCACGGGTTTTGCTCCACATGTCCCTTATTCGCAGATATAAGGTACGTTTGCCATTCTTCTCATTATTTTAACCTTACTGGGTTTAATATCTTTGGATTCCTTGAGACATAAACAATTAAATGCAAGCCAGTGCTAACTCTTGGGCATGAAAATACTCCTCAATTTTATCAGCACATCAATCTGAAATAAATGCTTCAGAAACACATATTCCTTTACCCCGCACAAGTCTATGTGAGAAGTCAGAAAGATAGAGGTTGAACCTGAGAGTCTTTTTGCAAAGGGAACTCTCAGGTTTGCAGAGGAGTCCCATGTGTTGAGAACACTGTGGGACTGGCTTAAAGAGTTTCAGTGCAGTTAAATGAAGACCTGGCATGTAATCAGGAAAAGCAGAAGTTGAGGCAGCCCTTAAATTTGTTGCACTATGTTGAAAGTAAAATGGTAAGGAGACCAAGCTAGGGGCAGAAACAAAATAAAAGTGAATGAGGGAAGGGAGAGGGAATGCACAGATGTCTTAACAGTAAAAACTGTGTGAAACTCATATTTAAGTATCTTTTGCTATTTTGGACTATAACTTGTTTTCTATTTTTAAAGTTTAAACAGCTTATTTCTTTTTTTGGTTTTATCCTGTTTATTGTGCCAAAATCTTTTCAGTTTTATATCATTGCAGCTTTCCGTTTATGGAACACATCTCTGTTTTCAGAAGTAACAATAAAGAAAACTGCAGCTTTGAACACATTACTGGTCGATTACATAGATGCACTTTCTGACTTCTAAAAGCCTCTGACAGTTCTCTAAAGCAAAGGGTGGTATTCTCCATAGCCATGTTGCATAGTCTAGCTTCTTGGCAGCTCAGAGCATTTGTCAGCAGGCAAATTCAATGGACAAATCTCCAATTTTACACTTGTAAGCTGGGGTAAATATGTGGATCCCTACTGAGATGCTCTTGTTTAATATCCTACCTCCTACCCTACAGAAGGGATGGACTGATTCTTATAAAACAACTTCTCCAACCACCAGGTATTTTAGCTGTCATATAGTTGCACTATAATGGAGATGGAGATGACCTCCGTATATCAGCTCTTACTGCTCCCTGTGAGGACAGGAGGATCTGTCCAAGTGTATGTCAAATCCTATTCTAAAGGTCAAATTTTTGTGTCCTTTTGTACAAGCTTCTGTTAAACAGAGGTGACCCATTACTCCATATTCAACAAACCTCCTTGGAAAACAAGAAGTTGTGTAAATGCTCAAAGTTTTAATTTTCTTATATTTAGAACTGTTGATAATCCCAGGAGCTGAATATCTGCTGCCAACAAGATTATACTAACCATGAGTACAGTTAGTGAATAGGCCATATGTTTTCATGCCCTGCTCCTAATGCTGCAGTAACCCGGTGAGCCATTTGAAAATGTCTTTCTTTGCACTGCAACATTTGCAAATCTCAACAGTGTATCAATGGGCTGTGAGCTCAATAAAGCTTATCTGCATTAAAACAAAGGGAACATCTCATGATGTTCAAGCAGAACACTTGTGTACGTAAGTCTGTACAGAACTGGGGTCAGGCTTATCAAATAATGAGTTCCCCTGCACCTATTTTTTCAGCTCTTCCTTTGCACTACATCCTGATATCGGACTGAAAGAATGGAACATTTCCATTTCATTACTGCCTCTAAATTTGCTTTTTAAAAACCTCTCCCTTATTAAGTCACCCTTTGTGAAGACCTTCATGACAAATTTTTCAGGTTGTTGGTGTGCATCCACCTACTTCTGATGTTACTTGAGCTGCTGCTTATTCATATTGAGCTGTGCATAATGCTAATGTACCATGAAAATGACCACATTCTTCTTCACGTTGTTATTTCTTTCAGATTCTTGCACTGAAAGAACTTAGGCCTCCAGCATTATTCCAGGCATATTATCCAAAAGAACATTTCCTGTAGCAGTGTTACAAGTCCACTCAATAGCTGCTGGCCGCTGATGCTGTATCAATCACACAGAAGCCCGAAGCAGAATACACACACTTGCATGTCATTACAGAAACCAGAGGTTAATTCTCTAGTAATACAATCCTCCAGTACGCAGAACTATAAACTGTAAATATAGTCCCTTTTTAAAAGCAATAATAGACTGAGTGGAAATAAAATCCTACGCAACCTCTTCTGCCTTTCAGCTTTCCAAGTGCACCAGAGCATAGCTGAACAGAAATAACAACTGCCTCTACCATCAGTACAAACAGAATGAGCACCACTGAGATTAGACATCAAGACAGCATTCTCCACTAAAAGATGCAGCAAATAAAAGTGCAGCACATCATCGGAAATGATCTGTTTATAAAATCACCTACTGAGGCAAAATCTTCAGCTGTTTCATTCACAAGCTCAGCAGAAGCATCCCATGTAATACTTAAACTTTCTAAATCACACTTTGATGCTCTCGCCTGGGAAATGTTTGTGGCCACCATAAAAAGACATCATTAACAGCTTGATTTCAATGCTAGCATCTATAAGCTTTCTCCTGGAGCTTTTGATGCCAATGGAAAAGCCTCTGACTTCTGCAGGGCCCAGGAAGAATCAACCTTGGACAAATGGGAAGATTAAGGCCCTCCAGCTTTCTTCAAACTCTGAATCAATAACAAAAACAGTGCAGATCTGAAGCTAAGGGAAGATCAATGTTTGGGTGGTAGGGGAGTTTTGCTGATAAATTAGGCTTGTTGAAATAAAAAAAACTGAAAGATGCAAAATGATACAAAGGAGAAAGTAAGCAATTAAAGCTTAAAACAGTGCAGTTGGAGTCAAACATCGAAACAAAAGATGGATGATTTACCTAGTTCACTGTCCAGTTCCTCCGTGTGTACCCCTTCTTCTCCAAGGGAAGAGCAGTAAATGAGACAGAAAAAATTAAAAGAAAATTTCAGACAACTTCAGCACCAAGCAAAAAATTCCCTACAGCAAACAGCAGAACCGGCACTCGTTTTCTACAGCCCAAGCCCAAGCTTTTCATTTATTGCACTTTACTGATCAGAATATTGATGGATCTGATGTAGATAATGAAAGAACTGGTTTTGTATTCTCAAAATCTGTACCAGTTGACTGTTTCCACACCACATTTTGATATGGCAAAGTAATACATATGTGGTTTTTGCATTGTAGTGAAGCTTCCCCCCCAGTCCTGAGGTCTGACCTTCACAATCCGTTCTGTAGACACATGGATCTATCAGAAAGCCAGACCGGAATACCAATGAAGACACCTGAGAGGAAAACCTTGCACCTAAATAAGAACTAATATAGCAAGGTTTTAAAGAAAGTGCCTAAATTTATGCGTGTACAAGGACTTCAGTGTAACTACTCGGATGATTTAAGATAGGCATGAAGCAAAGCTCCACGTTTAACTGGAGGCACAGGCTCACACCAAAGTCCAGATGCACTGGTGAGGCATATACAGGAATGGGCCAGTTTGAGCGGGGTACCTGGGACACAGATCACATAATTTTTCAAAGACACAAAGCCATCAATATTCCCTGTTGCTTCATTTATCATTATCTGCTCCATATTCATAAGTTAACAGTGACACAGATGATTAAAGTATTGCTTAGTCTATAAATAATAATAATGCGGTCTGAAAATGAAAGATGGTGACAAAAACAGAACAAAGATGGTAAAAACAATTTTGGACCTAATACAGAAAAGTATCAGCCACATAAATGAATGATAGAAGCAAACAGAAGATGCAGTGCCACAGCATTGCTTTGGAAAATTTGGACACCTAAAAACGCCACTTCCATGACCTGTTTGCTATATGTTCTACCAAAACAGTTGTTTAGGGGCCGTTAGTGTAAAATATGAATTACAATTTCCTTTGATAGCCTGAGATGACTGGAAACGACCAAAAACTTGTTAGGGACACGTATCCTGATGAAGAAAAACACACAAGGCAACTGCACCCAAACAAACCTGAAACAACATCTAACATTTATAGAAACCACAAACAGGATGGGATCAAGCCTGTAAGTTCACACACACACACACCAAACAAAACAGAGGAGGACTCCCACAGACATCAGTGGAAATACACCCAACAGCGACCCTTGCCAAAAAATGACAGCTTCCATGATGCAGTAAAATTAACCTTTGCTCTTCTTTGTGCTCACAGCTTCTGAAGTATAATCATTCTTACGTGCAAAGCAAGAACAGAGAAGCCAGGTAAAAGTCCAGAGCACTGCTACACCTATGAAGCAACTGGTTTAACTACTGAATGTTGAAAATATTAATTAAAGAGCAACTTAGTGAATGAAGTGAAAGGGTGTGGGGGGAAGATGAAATTAACTGATTTTAAGGACCTGATAAACAAAAATGCCACTACTCTGCAAAGTTATGAACTGAATTAAACACAAAAATACCAGCTGTATGTTTCTAATCCCAATAAAATTAATAATTCCGATGTTTGTTTTATAATTGCTAAAGAGGACAAGAGAAACTTTCCCTTCCGTGAGGAGACTTGAAAATGTTAGACAGAGGAGCTACCGCTTGCTCCTTGCCCTGGCTGGCGGCACAGCATGGGGCATGCTGACCCACAGCAGCATGTGCTGCTTGTTGGCATCACTGGGTCTATCAGCATTGTGGGAGTCTTGCTGGTGAAGAAAGCTGGGACGGAAGCTGTGCTCCAGGGAAAACTACCCCCTGAGAAAGGAAAGCTTATGCTGAGATTTAGCAACCTCCTCTTTACACTGCCAGCAATGCTTACTGCAAGGAGGAGGGAGCTTTGCCTCCATATGCTGTTATTTAATTTTGCTCCTGTTCTGATTACCCACTGACATATCCATTTTTAGGCACAGAGCAAGGCCTTCATTAACCCAGCTCCCTCAGCTTGCTCCTCGACAGAAGATGCCAGTTGCTAAGAATCTGAAGCAGGAGTCAGCTTGGTGTGCTGGGTTTTTGCCTGGGCTTTGCACATCCTTCTGGTTTGGGGATACGCTGCACTGCGCACTAGGATGTTGGTGACCTGCTTCATCACAGCAGCAAAGGCTGCAGAGGCAAATTCTCACCTCCTGCAAAACCTCACGTGTGAAAGGATGCAGAGGATTCAAAAGTGCACATGTAAAAATAGTAACAGCAGTTCTGGAGGCCAAATTTGAACCTAAATCAAAAGGGATTGAGCTGTTTCTTTTCCAAAATAAAATCATGATTCTTGTTGAGCTGACTCACACAGATTAGGTTAATCATATTATGAAAACTAATTTTATAAGGACATCACCAGCAGCGATAAAGGAAACCCTTCCATTTTTAAGATATGTCTACCATCATAGCATTGTGTTAGCCAAAATTACACGTTAGAATAGGTCTCCTTTCCTGGTCAGAGACCAAAATTTCCACACAGGCTTTCCCAAACACTTAAGATATTTTCATCATGATGAACTGCCTTTTTGTTCTAGCATCTCCTAAAGTATGCACCTCCTTTAACAGTCCTGCTTTTGGCTGCTCTAAACGGGACAGTGGCTTGCATTTTCAACATCTCAAGGAATACAAAACAGTATCAGTGTAAATTTCCAGTGCCAAAATCTACACCTTCAAATAGAATTTGTTTTCAGCAGTCATAACACTAAGTGGACTGTCAGAATTTAGCAGCAGAAGTGAGGCAATTGAGTTATTTCTGCTCAAAAACAACAACATAACTCTTTCAATTCATGTAAAGCAGGTAGTTAAAGCACAACACAATAGAGCATGCAGAGACTCAGTCACTTTCCTCCTACACAGCGATCCAAGGAGCAAACATGTTAGAAAGCTTTGAGCCTTGTTCAGCATCAGTGACTATTCAAATGCCTTTGCAAAAACAGCCTCTTACTTGTAGCACCCCTCTGATTTTTCCGAAGTCATCTACCACCTAAACAGCTATTTTACATATACAGACAGTGACCTTAAAACAAAATGGACATTGTCTCTATGCACCTAACACATAAACCTTTTTTTTTTTTTTAAAGTATTTCTGAACACAGGTTATTGGAAAGGGGAAAAAGGAAGAAAGCCATCTAGAAATGGACCAAATACATTATTATTTCACTATTTTCAGTCTCTTACCATCATCTTCACATTCTTCTAGAGGCTTCTGCTGTTTGTTCAGGCACCGTGGATCTAGCCAAGATGTTGTTTTTGTGTTATGGCTGGAAACCAAAAATGGAAATATGACCTTTGTTAAGATTACAGAGCTCAAGTATCAGTGACATAGAAGTATATATCCTCTTTATTATTCAACAGGCCTGAAGGCATACTTTTGCTTCAGAAGAAACAGAATTACAATTCGATGCTTTACAAACCAGTCAACCAATCACAAGAATCTTGGTATTGAAAACACAAAGATGAAAAGTGAAAATACACGAATCAGCATTCCTCACTGGGAGGATGCACATGAAAGCTGCAATACTAGAATATTAATTTCCAAACTTTTGGAGGTTTGTCTCTTAATTCCAGGAGCTGTCTCTGAGCTATTTGCCTCCTGATGACAAGTTTCCCTTCTTCCCTAATCCATGCAGTGATCTTTGTTCCTACGAACGACCTCTGACATTTGTCTGGATTTGACCCAAGCATCAGTCGAAAACGTAATTTCCAGTTAAAACTTTTTAACTACACTAATAAAAATCTTCTGTCAAAGCCTTTGATGGAAGTTGAACAGCTTTATTTTCAACTCTTCCTTTCTACAAGACCCCGACTGTACTGTGATGCCTGTCCCAATGGTGAACGCTGCATAGTAAACAGGCTTAAAATACATGTTTCTAGAAACTATTTTTTCCAATCATTTCACTTGCATACGCAGACAATCTCGTAACACAATGCCTCTTCTACACCCTTGATATCATTGTAGACATAACCTGCAAATATATCCCTCCAGTCCCTGAGGTATCATTTATCTAGCTTAGCCTTTAACACTGCTTAACAGTTTTAAGTTTCAATATTGTAGTAATGCTATTTACTTCTCCTTCAAGGTCTCAGAGGCTTACAAACTTAACCTTAGCCTCACAACAGTCTTGTGATGCTGGAAATGCTGTAATGAGGGCTATGATCCCTGAGGAACTAATAACCAACCAGCACACTTGCGTTTGACTGCAAGAAGAGGGGGTTTACCCCCTCCTACTACTCAGCCCTCCTTGAGGCAGGATGAGCTAATGTGTCTAATCCTTTTGTAAGCTTCAGAGCAATCGACTGCCGACTAGAAAAGTGAATGGCAGAATTCAGCAAGCCAAGCAGAACCAAGGGATTCTGCCAACTTATACGTAAGAAAGTCTTTACCCTAGCTGAGAAAGAGGATGGTGTGAGGAGAACAGTAGAATATTTGCGTATTTCTTGTAACTTTGCCTTGCTAACCAAAGGCCCTCCACAGTGTGGTTTGCTGACGCACAGAAAGTTTAGCTAGACACCTTTCAGATCAAGCACTCAAGAGGGACAAGTTTATGTTAGACCTGTTAACATGCCCAGATCTACATGCAGGGTAATGAGGGATGGGGATACTTTGGGTAATGAAAATCCCAATTAAAGCAGCATGGAAACATCTCAGGAGACAAACTGCTCCAGCTACAAGCCATAGGTTATCCAACACACAATTGGCCCCACAGGACCTGCGCTGGTTCTGTGTAAGCAGCTCAGATGTCTCCACACCGTTCCCTTCAGCACCCAGACTCGATAACCCGAAGTGCTCTAGATGACAGTACAGGCATCTGAACCAGCTTAGGTCCACACAGCCCATTAGCTTGTTCTCTTGATACAAATCAGACTAAATAGTTTCTAGGCTCAGGGTGTCCTTAGAATGAGCAGAACTGCAGTCATTCAGTGCTACATCCACTAACACAAAAACCTGCACAAAATCACCCCTTCTGCGTCTTCATCCTCAAAATGGTCAATTTGTGCTTCAGGGAAGGAAGCAGCTGGTGATCTACCAGATTTTCATGTCAGACAGACAGTTACGTATGCAGGCTACATTCTTCCACCACATATATGATTCTCCTGCAAAAGGTCTAACAAATTCTTTAAGGTGCTAGTCTTGCATTGGTAAGAGAACACACATGCACAGAGAATATAGCAGCTGTGAGGCTGGGTTTGGGGGAAATTGCTGTCAGCAGCAGCTGAACCCTTGGCTGAAGTATGACAGCAGGGGCACACATAGGTACAAAAAGGGAAGCAACCGGCTGCTTGGGCAGCATTTAGTGCTCATCATCCATCCTCCTTCAGAGGAGAAAACAGCAGGCTCGATGGGCTATTACTCAGGCTGTTTTATATACATTAAAGCCAGAAAGCACATCAAAGGATGAGGCACCCCGAGGAATAATGAGGGGCAGAATACCGTGTTTGGGATAATAAGCACATTTCAGTTTCACCTGATAGGCAGCTGAGGAGAATTTGCATTGTGCCTTCTAGACTTTGGCTTGCATTAGGGGGTCGGTGGAGCCTCTTCAGGTAATTGAGGGTACTGTGGAAAATGGCCTTTTTTGCAGCAGCCCTTTCCCAGCTGGCGGAAGAGCATCTGCAGTGCTCTTCATGCCCCCCAGACCTTCTCTGATGTGTTCTTGTGCCATTGCAGCCAAGGGAAGACCTGCTCTGGTGAACTTTTCCTGGGCCCGGTCCAAAAGTCTCCTCTCCTGATGATGAAGCAGGACTGCTCCCCTTAGTGCCCTTACCCAGCATAATTCTCTGGAGTGCCTGAAGGAGCATTAGCAGAGGAGGTTCTTCTGTACTAACTGGCTACTGGCTCCTGGTACACAGACAGAGGATCTCAGTTCCCAAGACTGCATTAAACAGACCACCAAATCCAAAATCAATTCCTCACCCTCCTCCTCTACTTAGGCAGCCAAGGACTCGAGAGTTTCAAAAGCTAATTGAATTTTAATGTCTAGCTAAACTCTGTGCAAGAAAACCCTTCCACTAACAGGTCCCATTTGTAAGTTACCCCTATCTCAATAAATCTAGACAAGTATAATTAGAGACTATTATTTATGGCCTAAAAAATCAATATCATCATAGAGCTGCTGACAGCACTCAGCTCTTCAGCAAAGACTGCAGAGCACGAGGTATTTCTTTTCCAAACTTCCTGTGCCTACTCTGCACTGAGCTATTCCTCCTGCAAACTGCTGGAGCATGTTAACACACTTGGCCCATTTGCTCTGATGAGAGGACAACATACAAAGTCCATTCCCCAGCTCTGCTTCATGTGACCTGAGAAATTCTCTCTGTTGCATTTTGCACAGAGGCAGGCTTCAGAAATGTTTCAGCCCTTTCAATTAGGAGCTTTCACTCCACACGTGAAAACAACTGGCCCATATTTTACAAGTGTCTGTCGCTTTTTTAACCACCCTCATAAAACAAGCAATTCCCTCTGACTTTGAACTCAGGAGTAATTTGGTTGTTAATCCAATCAGGAAATGCAAAATCCCTTCAGAAGCAGGAAAGAACTTAGAGCTCTGCAGCATAACCGTATACACTAAATATTTAATACACACACAAAATGCATCCATGGAGATTTACTTATGCCCAGAGAGAGAGGGAGAGAGATGGAATTAGAACAATAAAAATGTGCTTTACTCTATAAAATAGACTTCTCCGCTCTCGGTGTAGGCCATCTCCCAGTTTTCTGGCAGAGGACCTAGGTTATCCTCGGCAGAAGGAGGTAGGTATTGAGGGAGGTTCTGAGACGGTTCCGTGGTGGGAACGTTGGTGTGGCTCTCAATCACAGACGGTGGGGCTGTCTCTCTTACGATATGCGGATTATGCTCGTCTTGGTCACCAGACGCTGCTGTGGAATAAACAAGCACAAATAAAATTGAAAAAAATAAGTCTTTTTCTCCTCCCATTTGCTTCTCTGGGTTTTTCCTTATGGTTTTCCCCTCCTTGCTTTTATAATTCACAACGCAGAGCAACAGATGAACCGAGGGCAGAGCCTTTGCAGTCTTTTTGCCAGCAGGGATGAGCTTGCTTTACCCACGCATACTCTGCCAGCCAGACCCTCACCAGCACAAATCAGAAGCTGTGATCAGCTACTGTGTTCGCTTTAATAGGCACCAAAGTCTTCCAAGCTGTCTGAGGCCAGGCCTCACTGATGTAGAGGAGTTCAATGGGTTTCTGAGCAAGCTTACAGGTTCACTCCTGCAGTGCCAATTGTGGGACAGGGATTAGGAGAATAAAATGTCCTCTTTGAAGAATGATCAAAAGGGGAGTTTTTTATAAGTGCAGAAGGTGGCCAGAAGCTCAGAATCAACAAGCTAATGGTGAAAGTCCTTAGTGCAGGGAATCTTCTTTAAATTAAAAATTAAAATGAATGCCAGGACTACACTGCATGTCCACATGTTTGCTGCTCACTACTGCCTGATCTTGCTGTCTGAAGAGGTTTATGCCACAGCTTATCACTGTATCCTTCCAGTCAAAGTCACTCAGGAGTATTTTATAGTGTATCTGGCCCTTCTCCCTCTAAGGAAATATCCCTGATGCTTATATCTGTGCAGTTTTGAGCTGTATCCATAAAATAGTGCTGCTCATTCCCTTCACCCCAATCACAGTAAATGCTCTCCAAAAACCAGGTCTGTGCCCATAATTCCTTCACAGAGAAGTTTTGGCAATAACAAACAAATTCTAAAACTACCCCGTGGGTACCAAATGGATTTTCTATGTTTGGCTTTTGACGGTGATGAAAATTTATGGCAGTACTTCCAAATCACCTGAGACCACCAGCCCCGGTACCTGCAGCAGGCAACACACTGAGCAAAACACAGAGACATCAGTGTCACGCTCAATCCCAAACTAATGGGACTGAAAAGGCTTCACAGCCAAGACCTCATCTCCGCTTTCCAGACCAGGGACCACTGACTTCCTCAACTCACAGCCTTGGTTTTTGGGGGTCGTTAACTGTAGCTCCTGCACCACTGTAGTCTGTGTGCCGCTACTGCAAAAAGACAAGCTAATGAAAATAACAAAGGAGAAGAAGTGGGGGAAGAAACATCTAGACTATACCAACACCCTCAGCTGCCTGTTTTCTATCCTTCCTGGTGTTCAATATTTTTAGGTAGAAGATGACAAGATAAAGAAGCATAAATGAATCATCGCCAGCTGACGACTGAGAGCGTAAACATGCCAAAGTTTGAAAAGCACAAGTCACCGAGAGGTCTTCTAAGGAAGCAGGAGCATTTTAATATGGCTAGCACACTATCGTGTGAATTAAGCATAAGGAATCACTTTGGTATATGAGACTTTTTCTTGACTTTGTGCCCATTTAATGGAGGCAAGGGGCCAGGGTTTGATAACGCTGTGACAAATGAGCTGCATCTTTCAGTATTACATCTTGCGAAGGAAAACAGGAAGAGAAATGATGCTCAAGTTAGTTCAGGGGCACCAAACTGACTCGGGAAGCAAGAAGGTCAAACAGAATCTCCCACCAGTTTCCTCCCAAAAACAGATCCTGTGACAAGGACTGAGGTTGCTGGAGTGTCATGACATGTGAGAAAATACCCTCAGTGCAAAACTTTGTAGAAGAGATGGTAAACAGACAGAGACTCCAGTCTGGGAGGAATTAGACTGCTCAGGAATGACTCGGGTTGGAAGCATGCATATATGTAACAGGCAGTAGCCAAACAGAGCACAACCCTCAAAGCCATTTGACAGTTTGGTCAGAAAGAGCCAAAACTAAATCTCAGCCTAAATCCTTTTAAAGCTCTACAGATGTTAGGACTTTGGCAGGTAGCAACCAGCATGACAGCTAACTATGACCCATTAGAGGCTGGGAAGGAAAACTGTCATGGTGGGAGGAACTGAGAGAAAGAAAAAGAACCTAGTGCCAGTGACGGTGGGCACCCACAGCAAACAGCTGTGAAAGGCTCAGAGGGATGGATAAAGCTGTTTGCTAAGTGCTACCTTCAAAGGGAGCTAGGAAGATGAATTTAGTGCTTGAAACTGAGCTGAGGAAATGACGCTCTAAGCAGTAACAAATACCAGGATTGCAGACATGGGGAAAAGCTCTTGCTCCTCAGAGCTAAACAAACTTCCAGTTGATACCTCTGGAAATGCAGCTGATCTCCAACAGCATTTTGCACTGAATCTGGCTGCACAGCACTTGGCTTTAAACTGCAAAAGTTTCCAGTGATCTTTCAGTCAGTGCTCAATGGCAGCCACAATGGGAGTCAGATCTCTGTTCAGCAAGACACAGAGCCTTCACAAAATAAAAAGCTTGCACTTAATGATTCAAACCTCATTCCTGCAGCAAGCAACCCCCAGCTTGCTGGAAGGTACCTCGTAATTGTATGTGACCGGCTATCTCTAGATGCAAGGAAGGGGAAATGACAGAGATGTATTTAGGAAGGACCAATATTAACTTCAAATGTATTCCTGGTCTGAGTCACTTCTTATTATTTGTAACTGTCAACCACAGCTCAACTCACCCTTGAGCTTTGTAATGGATTTGAACTTTTGGATCTGAACTTTCCCTCAGTTTTGTCTCCTGCAGCTCAACCCCACAAGGTGTTTTTAGAAGACACGACTGTGCATGTGATACCTGGACATCAGCCATTCAGGTGGTGTTGGCTGTGACTGACAGCTTTGCAGGAAACCAAACCTCCCAAAAATCCCCCTCCAAAACCTTTCCCCATGTATCCTAGCTGACAGACCATGATAGTTTTGTTTTACCTGTGAAGCTACTGCTCATTTCAGGTACATCATCCTCTTCCTCATTCTCTGTATGCACTATGCCAGCATTTTGCATATCATTGTAAGACTTGGTTCGCTTTGGAGTCGACTGCTTGGAGCCAGACTGCAGGTTTTGCAAAGCATCGGTGGAAGTCACTTTCCCACTGAGGGGCTGGCTGGGAGGCTTGGGCGTTCCATAATAGTTACCTAGGAAGTAGAAACACATTTGCATCTTCAAAAGGGAGCAGTTTATAGCAGCAAGATTTCGACTGTATTTTATTTTCAGTTCCATTAAAATCTGTCTCTCCCCACCCGTAAGGGAATAAATAAACTGACACATTATTCCCATTTGGGGGGGGGGCACATATTTCATCTTGAAAGCAGACACAGAAATATTTCTTGCCTTTAAAGTTACTCTTGTTGAATCTAAAAGTAGAAGCAATGGTTGCATTGTTTAGGTGCACTGAGCATACAAGGGCTAAAACAAAAGGCAGTCATGGTGAATAGCAAAACTTCATCTTGTTACATCTGAATTTCAACTAGTAGCCTTTTTACATGCGTGCACCCACACAATGCTGTGGCAGATCTGGAGTAAGCCCTGCAGCAAATAAAAAATTCATGACTGCTATCACCCAAAGAAGTGATGAAAGGCTCAGTGGCCTGCTTTAATACACAGGTTCTTTTAGGGTAGATGTTGCATTTAAAGAGAAAAACCTAAAAGAAAACTTTGTCAAAGGAGAGAAAAGGGAAGACACCACACAGCATGGCTTTCTTCGAACAGGAAACTCCAGTTGGGTCAATCTGGGTAGAACTGAACAAGCAGACCTCGGAGCAAAACTTGAAGGGACAAAGATGCACCCACGGTTACACAAATCTCAGCAGCATCACCAGATGTGATGGAAACAGTGCAAAGTGCTTGTGATGCTTTGCTGTCACTTTAAGTGATCATGGAAGAAACACAGGATAAGCATAGGTTCGCTGATACAAGAAGACTGTTTTAACATCTTTGCTGGTGGCATGGACAGTGGGATTGAGTGCACCCTCAGGAAGTTTGTTGACAACACCAATCTGTGTAGTGCCGATGACATGCAGGAGGGAAAGGATGATAAAGAAAAGCAAACTCTGGAGGGAAGGGAAGTTAAGTTCTTCCCTATGAGGGTGGTGAGGCACTGGCACAGTTTGCCCAGAAAAGCTGTGGCTGGCCCATCCCTGGCAGTGTTCAAGGCCAGACTGGGCAAGGCTTGGAGCAACTGGGTCTTGTGGAAGGTGTCCCTGCCTGTAGCAGACAGATGTGAACTACATTCTTTTCTGTAATAATTAAGTTGCATATTTAATATTAATTCTCCAGAAAGTGTACATACCCCTTTATTAACTCTTACACTAAATGGAAACCACATGCCAAAGGCAGATTTTGCAAAGGCACTTTGAAACCTCATCTGTGCTAAAAAAGATTCTTTAATTTACTTATATACACATGCATGTATATTTATGTTGCAGAAGCCATCAATGTCGCTCATACGTTGGAATATGACACTGAATTTAAAAGTCAGCCAAGCACTTTATGCAGTATTGCCACTCACGCAACACACTGCTCACCATCACACACTCAAGGCTCACAATGACATATCCTTATTTCAGTTTGGAAGTACTAGCTGCTAACCTCAACACCTCTTTAGCTGACTCAGCTGCCATTAGAGCATCTAGTTCCCTTACAGCCTCAGAGCTATGTGGTTTGTTAGCTTTAGGATAAGACCAGAGAGATCATGCATGTCTCAGCACTCACAGAACTCCACCTGTGACTTCAGAAGGTCTTCAGACACATCAGGAGCAAGGGAGACCACCCGAGAAAACCACTTCAGACACAATTTGATGTCTTTCCCACTCACATCCTCCCAGGAAGAGGAGAAGTCTTCTTATGGAGCTGAGGATGGAGAAGTCAGAGGAGGTCCTTTCTCCACGCTTTTACAGCTGGAGTACTAGGACAGCAACATGTGCAGGTTTGTCTTAACAAGGTGTGTTTGAGCCTGTATACAATGTCGTGGATTCAGCTCCATAGGAGCAGCAACACTCTGCAATGCTTTCATCTTCTGTTCATCATTTCAGAATCTTAAATGTGCATTGATGCATAATTTATAGGGAGAAGGAAATTACTTCTGGAAAGAGCCTCTAATGGGGATGGAGGCTTCTCATGCAGGTTGCAGTCTCTGCTAGAGAAATGATTCTTATGCTCTACATACTGCAGGAGTACTTTATGCAAAAAGAGGAGGAATGGGGGAGAGCGCAAAGGGAAAATGCAAGGTAGGTGGGCAGAAAACCCTTCCTCCCATCCTCTTTGGCATTTCTCCTGAAGAATGCTGCCACGCTGGGGTTTTCTGAGCTGTTTTTTTTTGTTGTTTTCTTCCCCCAGATAAAATGTGTGTTTTCTAAGGATGTTAACTGCTAAGCAGAAAGCACCACGTGTGTGCCATATATGCAAGAACAGCTTTTATTTATGGCACTGCACATCCCTCCTTTGTGGGGAATTTATTTCAGATCTGTTGTAAACGGTTAAATCTTTTTGTGATGGGTGCAACAAAGTGAATGAAGGGGACATACAGATGTTGCTAGTGTGGATTTTCATCTGTCCTGGACAAGAACATAGCACAGATGTTACCACCCCTCCTTCAATTACAGAGAAATGCATGATTTTGAGTTTTGCTCCTTTTCAGTTCCTTTAGCAACAAGCAAGGCTGGAGCTCCTAACAGTTCACAGCGAGCTGTTCCTCAGCAGAAAACCAGGCTTCTCTAAAGCATTTCAGATTTGCTTACACCAAAACCATTAATCACATCTCAAACCAGCCATGGTTGTTGGTACTGCTATTAGTGAATAATTACTTTCTACCAACACAGTGTGCTGTCTTAGAGGATCCCTGCAAGTGCGTATGAACACAGAGCAAATATGAGTTTGAACCTGAACATGGCTCTGTATGTGTGGATTTTGTTTTGCAGAATATAGGAAACGCAGCCATGGGGGCTGAACTTTCCTTTTTCCTCCACAGGAAGCAGATTCAACCCAAGTCAATATTCCAAAAAAACCACATCTTTTCCATCAGATTCACACAAGGACATTCAGGTTTGGGAAACAACTGAGCTCATGATGAAAAACTGCAAAAGAAAGCTACAACCCAGCTTCCAGGTGGCATGGAGAATAAGAGAAAATGGGAATACTTTTTCTTCACATTTGCTAGATGCAAGCAGACCTATTTCTCTTCTCTAAGTAGTTCTTTTTGAAGACAAAGCACGTGGGCCCAGACGTGGGGGCAGACACAACAGTAGGAAGGACTAGCACTTGAAAATCATCAAAACTCATGTCTAATGCTATAAATTGGAAAGATATTTACCTTATGACTCAGAAATGCAGACATGCACCATTAACAACTGATACAGTGAACAGATCAGCAAGCGTTTTAAAACACTCAGACTTGACATTATTTATTCAAATTGATCAATGTTTAGAAAAAGCATACATTTAAAAATATGCTTTAACAGTGTTTTGTGAAACACCTGTAAAGCCTAAAAGAAGGGGCTAACTTCATAGCCAGTGTAATTTGTACTGAATATCCAATCAGCTCTAATTATTAACAGCATGTTACATGTGCATACATGAGCATCTGCCATCCCAGAGGATCTCAAAACGCTTATTAAACTCAGCACAGCAGTTATGGCAGGACTCCCTGGGTTGCTGAACTCAGGTGAAGCTCTGCAGAACTTCTAAGGACTGTGCCCTTAACATGCTGTCTCAAAGACAGAACAGAGCAGCCTGTATCCTAAATAACGGAGATTTCTAGATCAAGACAATGGGAAAACCTCTACTTTCCTGTGGAAATGCCAATCTGAAGCAGCCAGGACTGCTTCAGAAATGGCACTTTCCCATGTCTGATTCCTATGGGAACCGGGCTTCCAAGCTTCACCTTCCTCTCATTCACAATTGAATCCTGCCTACAGCAACTGAATTAATAGCTAATAACAATGCATTCACTCAGCAGATGCACATGCCATTAACTGAATTCCGTGTCATCACCTTTCATTAACCCTTATTTTATTCAGTCCCTTGGTGCTTACAACTTATTTAACCACAACCAGAGTCTGATGGCAGCTTTTGCAGCCAAAGCCATGACTCACTCCAGGCACTGTAAAGCACCACTTGGGAGAGTGCATAAAAATAACAATAATAATGAAAAAAAACAGAATAGCTATTGGGAGTAAATCGGTTTCTTTTCATCTCCTTATCTCTGAGTGTCAGCATCTTACACATTTTAGCATCACGTGCAGTAATTAGACTTTAGTAACAGCTAATCACAATAATAAGACAAGTTCTCATCATCGTAACACCTCTTCCTCTGCCAATTCAAGCAGTGATCACAATCAATGAAAGCAATCTACAGTAGCTTCTACCCTGTCCTGCAGCTTATGAATTCAAGCAATGCTGTCAGCCAAGAGAACTTCCTTTTTGTATTTTAGAAACCTAGTGTTAATGGAAAATTTGCCTTGTATTTCAAAATAACAAAACATTCCTATTAAACATTCCCCTGACAGGCAGAAAATTCACAAACTTGTTTATGTGACCTGGAATTTGAAATGTAATTCACGAAAATACACCAATTAGCTACCCTTAAGTAAATAACTATGAATCTAATCCATAAAAACTTGCTAAGCAGCATGCAATTCAATCCAAGCTGAAAGGACTCCATCCATCAAAGATGCTGTTTCTGGAACAGGCAGAACTGAACAACAGCAAAGACACAGTCTAAAAGGGTCTAAAGTGGAATGGATACAAAAGTAGATGTTTCACCTTGCAGAGAGGGAAGATGAGACCACAGAGGCTGCTGGGGTTGGGACAGGGTAGCAGACCTGACATGGAGAGGTGTGAGAAGGCAGAGAAGCTGTGTGCAAGAGAAGTCTGAGCCTGAGCATTAGTCCTAATGGTATAACATCACTTGAAGAATGCGGTCCCAAAATGTATATTTTAGTTACTCTAATTTGTAGGCGTTGGCTCTGCAGGAGCTGTTCTGTTTTTCTGGGGGAGGAGAACTTGTGTTGCACTTCTGGTGTGATGAGATTTAGGCCTGGGAGTGCATTTGTTTCTCAGGAAAGGACCAAGCTGAGTTCTCCCTCTTTACTGACACCTACTGTGAGGCATAATTTTGCAATTATAAAACTCCCAAGAAACTCAAAAGCCTCTGTGTAGTGCAGAGAACCCTGCATCCATGAGAACTGCATCTGATCTTCAGAGCTACCACTCTGTGTTAACAAGGGCTCCATTAAAAGCTCGTGCTTTAAAAAGCAGTTCATAGCGTAGTCTTAATACAAGTGGGTATTTTGGGAAAGAGACTCAGAGATAAGCAGCAAAATTAAGCAAGGCCTTGACAAAGAAGACTTTAAATGTAATTATTAATGTAATTGTTTTCCAAGATGCAGCTCTTCTGTGCACTGTACAAGAACCAAAATAATTGACCCTTAATTTTTGCAAAGAGCTTCTGCTCATCTAATCCAGCACGAGTGCTCGTGTCTGATTAGCACAGGATGAATAGATTCCTGGGAGCAGAGCTCCTGCTACAGTGTTTTGTCTGTTCTCTTCCCAGATCGCATTCTGCTACAGATTTCTACATTTAGATGACAGATCTGGCTGCTGTCTGTGGGATTCACCTTGCTGCAACTGCACATTGATTAGCAATTGCCTTGAGGAAATTCAGAGTATCCAGGCAACCAGGAGGAGGCCGCAGATACAGCATCTGGATCGGAAGCAACACACAGGCAATGAAAGAGATCTCCAAGAAATTAACCTACAATATATGCAAATACAATTTGCTTTAAGTAGTGGATTCTCTGTCAACTTTTGCAGTTATTAATGGTGAGGTTAACTGAAAGATTGGACTGGCTTTCTTGTTAGATTAGTCAAAATGTCACAATATGCATATGTCCTGGGTTCAGCAGTAGCAATCGTTTTTCTCCTTCTTAGTAGCTGGTGCAGTGCTGTGATTTTGACTTTCAGCCTGGGAACAGCACTGATAACACCAATGTTTTTAGTTACTGCTTAGTAATGTTTACTCTGACCAAGGACTTTGTGAGTCTCATGCTCTGTCAGGGAGGAGGGGAAGCCAGGAGGAAGCAGAGACAGGACACCTGACCCAAACTGACCAAAGAGGTGTTCCATACCACAGCACATCATGCCCACTATATAAACTGGGGGCAGTTACCCGGAAGGGTTAGATCACTGCTCAGGTCAGGCTGGGTATCGGTCGGAGGGTGGTGAGCAGTTGTATTCTCTTCCCTTGTTATTTCCCTTATCATTATTATTATTGGTGGCAGCAGCAGTGGTTTGTGTTATACCTTAGTTACTGAACTGTTCTTACCTCAACCCGTGGGAGTTACGTTCTTTCAATTCTCACCATCCCTCCAGGAGCGGGGGGAGAAAGGGAGGGAGTGAGTGAGCAGGCTGCATGGTATTGAGTTACCCACTGGACTTAAACCATGACAGCATATTGCATTTTCTGTCTGAAATTTAGCATAGACTGATTACTGTCCTCATAGGCAATTGCCAAAATAGCAGAAAGACACCTACAGATCAAATCAGTCTCATTTATCCTGATTTTTCCTATGTTGAGATATCACAAGGTACTGCCACATGCTACTGTTAACGCTCATGTACAGCTGCATCTAAGCACATTTAATGCATGGAAAAATCTCTAAAACAAAGCAAAGACATACAGAAGCAGTAAGACCTTGTTAGCATGGCAGGGGGGTTGAAACTAGATGATCTTAAGGTCCTTTCAACCCAAACCATTCTATGATTCTATGAGGCATGAGATGACTGTGGAAGCTCCGGGTGTTTCCTGAGCCCAGCTGTATTACAGGAACAGCTATATCCACTTGCAAACAGATAAAAAATATTAGTGAACATAAATAAGCATGTGCTTGTGCATGATTTATACAGAGAAGTAGAAGGTTCCTTCAGCTTTATGCAGAGGGGAGAAGTAGCTGGAAAACACCCTAGCTAAGCACAAGGCTGCTAGAATCAATACCACGTTAAGCCATTGCAATATACAACTCTTCTTCTTGCAGGTACTTAAAATATTTATATATATACTTCCACCTCGAGGATGTGTCACACTAACACCTTGCCTTTCCAGAAGGTAGCCAGCTCTGCAGCAGCAGGGAAATACCACAGCTGGAAGAGGCCAGATGCCTCCTGGTACAGAAAGGATGCACAGCCGTGTCACAGCTGGGTAACACCAGTGAGGAGTAGCCACTTCTAGAGAGTCCTGAGAACATTCAGTACTAAGAAACAACGCCAAAATGTGCCTGGCTGCCACCCATCAAGGGACTGGTATGAACAGCCTTCAGCACTTCATCAGACTGTGGTTAGAGACTAAATAATCCCTTAATACCCCCTGAAAACTAACTTAGGAGAAAAACAACTAGTTCACTGTAGATTTTTTTTTTTGCCAGAGGTGTTTGGGAACAACCTTTTCCCCCAACATTTTTGTTTTTAAATGCATCCAAAACAATGAGAAGCGGGACTGCTAATGAACAATTTCAGACAGAGCTCACACTGAGAAAGTGCACAGAGAGAAGCTGATCAGGAATGTCACTGGAAATTCTAAAGCACTCTAAAACCATATCACATATTTGAGTATTTGCTTTTAGAGAAAGACAGTTACTCAGTTACCACTTTAGCTGCTTGTAGAATGCAGCACTGCCATCAGATGACACCTTAGTATAGCAACACTCATGCTTAACACTGATCATTGTGTGCATGCTCAAGAAAGTGTCTTTTCTTACC
Source organism: Pezoporus occidentalis (assembly GCF_034315485.1). NCBI lineage: Eukaryota > Metazoa > Chordata > Aves > Psittaciformes > Psittacidae > Pezoporus > Pezoporus occidentalis. Next base: position 2,669,746 of record NW_026915483.1, read on the forward strand.
GGTGGTTTAAAAAACCATGACAACAACAACAAAAAAGCAAAGTATAAAAGCCAAAGATAGAACAGGAATCTTTCTGCAGTGCACAGATTTTAATAAGTGGATATTCGACATGATACATTGCAATGGTACTAAAGGAGCCGCTATGATTTATTGAGTCAATCTGTGTGTGGAGACAATAATAAGCGGATCTTATCTCATTAAGCGGAACACGTTGTTCTGCTGCACGGACATCCCCAGCATCTGCCACCCTTTCTCACCCCATCTTCCTATCATGTTTTGCATGTCACAGACACAGATTTCGTATCACGGTTGTACCAAGTTGGTGAGACCCACAGGCTGCAAAGACACCAGAAGACCAGCAAAGAAAAAAATAGCCATTTTGCTAAAGCAGCTGGGGGGAGCAGGGCTGCTGCAGAGAAACACAAGGAGACCTAGCACATCAGAAATTAGGCTAAAGGCATCTTAATTTGAAGCATGTTGCTGAATACACCTCTCTACTTCAGCTGAAATTCTAACTGCACTCTTAAGATAATTTATTACACTCATTAAGTCCCACAATCAAAGACCCCGTCTACAGTAGCTAGTTTTATACACTTTAAAAATGTTGGCAGGTCACCCCATTACATCTTAGTCATGAGACTAATGCAGATTACTTATTACTTCTCTTGGCAATCACATAACACTTGTCCTAAGAATGAAAGATGATGCCTTGACAATAATACTCTATAATGTAATAACCCTTCACATGTTATAAAGTGCACCACTTTTTCTTCTGAGGATCACTAAGTGCTGGGCAGGAATTCATTAATACAGCCTTGCCAGACCCCAGCGACACAGCTACCCCCCCATTCAAAATTCAGACACGACACTAATGTCTCTATGTGTCTCCGCACAGCACCCATCTCCACGTCTGCATTCAGCACAACCCTCTGAAATACCATCACTTCCACTCTCTCCCTCCTATTTGTAATAGCAGATAACTGCAGGCACCAGATATCTGATGAAATATTAAAGAAGAGAGCAATAAGTGTTGTTTTAATATTCTCCAGGCCAGTAACATGCAGTATAAGAGCAGTTACCTGATCTGTCCAGAGCCACTGAGCAGATGGGGAAGAAATGGGAATAAGATCTAGAAGCTGTGGTCCTGCTCTTCCTTGGGGTCCCTGTGAGAGTTCACAACTCAAATGCAGGAGTAATTGCTAAATAATTAGTAACCCACACAATTACTTCCATGCATCCATCAGTACTTTATGCCCTGACGGAGCAGTCAATAAATGGCTGAAATTACAATTATCATGATTTCCTACCCATCAAAGACTTAAACAATCTACAGTCCAGAAAGATTTTTCCCTTCCTAATTGTCAATGGTAATTACTAACTGGCTTGAGCACCTTGGGTGAAGCTTTACCAGCACATGTGGTGCCAAAAGCACCAACACTGGGGCAGCATCACAGCTTTGGGCAGGTCTTCCAGGATTTCAGCTCCAGCTCCTGGATTCATGTCATCAACATGAAGTTTTCATTAGGGGAAAACCCCAGAAGTTTCTAAGTGTTATGTTTAAAGTCACCATGTTAAAATTGGAACTGAAAACCTCAGGAATTAAGGATTTCAAATGTCCTGTGCTATCTGTGACAATTTTTGGTGCAGAACACACCAAGGAGGTCACAGATGACCAGAAAAGCAACTGCATTCACCAGGATATCAATCAAAAACTGCCCAGAGGAACCAATTTGCTGTGCACCAGAACAAATAATACTGACATTGTGCAGCCCAGTAGGTAGGCAACACCTTTTTGTCCTATTCAGCTTCCAATTTCTCTCTTTGCAATTAGAGCATTTTCAAAACCCAGGTTATTCTTTCAAAACCTGATACAGTCTCCTACTCTTTCATGGTTTCCAACTGTTCTCTTCTGCCTGATTTTTTTTCCCCAAATCAATAGCATCCATATCAGCGTCAGTCCTGTGTATTACTTCTCTTCTGATGGCTCCCTGTTTTCTAATCTTTCTCCCCAGAAGCTCTCTTCAGTAACTGTTACTAAACAGATGCTTGTGCTGTGTCTTCTCCCACAAGGTTTTCCCCAGGGACAGTGCCAGTATCCAGGTGGCTTTATGCCTTCAAAAGGCAAACAAATGTCATCCAGTAGCACCAAAACTTTACCTTGATCATTTGGCTCAGACTTCCTCTCCAGCTGCTGAAACAGAGCACACAAGTACAGGGCATGCCTCCATCGCCTGCACCACCACATGCAGACCCTTACAAGTTAAGGGCCAGAAGGGACCTTGGGACCATCCTGACCCCAAACCACCAGCCTGCTTAAGCCACGTGAGTTGTGGCTGCTGGGCACACGAGAACTTCCCCATTCATCATCTCCATGCTCCATTTCATAGCATTCCCCTTCCTTCAACTCTAAATTACCTAATCTAAACATAAATCAACCCAAACCATTCCATGAGTCTATGAATTATGTTATAATCAAAAGCAACCCTGTCTTTGTTTCCTACTCAAAACAGTAGGTAGCATTATCAATAATAAAAGCCATGCATTAAGGCTATTATTTCCTTGTTCTTCAAGAGAGATAGAGAAGATTATTTCCTTTTGGGGGGGTTCCATTCCTCTGGTTCAGAATAAGCCATCACTGGCAGGTCAAAAATACAATCAACAATGGTGGCGCACTGAAAATCTAAACAAAAAACAAAAAAGATGGCAGCAAAATGCAGCATAAACTAAATTATAATTAAAGGAATCTAAGACTATAAAGCTGGGCAATAAATTTAAGATTTGGATATTAGAAGTCTAACTTACTTTGTGGTCTTTATAGACAAAATTGCTGCATTAGGACTGAATCACACCATCTCCCAAGGGCTAACCAAGACTAACACCGTCTTGATCAATACAGTTGTAAAATAAGATTTCCAAAAAAGTACAACAAAGCCATTAAAGAAATCTCAGAAGGCAGCAAAATAATTTCTTGAAGCTCTAAGTGAAAAATGATCTTTATTTATTTCACATTACAATCAAATAGTAATGTGTCTCGATGCATATGTGTACACATGCATCATCATTATTTGCTGTATTCTTATTGATTTTCCTTCCATGGGCCAGCTCTCCAGAACCACTGTGCACCAGCATCACCAATGTCAAGAAAGGAAAGATGCTTCTCAGCACTTCTGACAAATTATTCCTTTAAAGTTCAGACACTTCTATCACCCACAGAAATGAAATACGCATTAGACTTCTGAGAAATCAACCTCATCTTCAGCAGCTCAGAAGAGCAACAACACATGAAATCTAAACAGTTTAGCTGCTGCGGCATGTAATCACATAAGCAATGAAACAACCATGTTATAACTATCCCAGATGGGTACAGCACTTCCTGAAAACCAATTCCCAGCATGTCCCAGGAGCCAGCTTACAGACAGTTACCCATTTTGCCTTTCCAAGTGGAAAGGTCACCAGAACAAATACTATCAGGATCAGGAAGCAATGGCAAGGCCCTTTTTGCTGATCTATTTCAAGCACCGTAACAAAGAAAACTAATTTAGTGTTATAATTAGAAACACAGAGAGGAAAAAGCTCATTTTGGAGAAGTGCTGCTGCTGGAACGTTAACATTGGTGCTGATGTTGCTAATCAGCTCGAAGGGGTGGAGGAGTGAAACCAAGTTATACATTTAGCATCCTTATGCAAACCAGGTTTCACACTACAACTGTGAATAAGTGCAAGCTTTAAAGGTGACCCTACAAGGGAGTTTTTAAACAAATAGTGTTTGGAGACATTTTTCGAGCTAGAAAACCAAACCCACATGTCACAATCTTTTTTGTTCATATTTGATGACTGCTTTTCAAAGACCACTGGCTATTTGTGTGTAATTCATATTTTGAAATGTATTTCATGTTTCTTATTAATGACTACAAGAATAAGTTGCTTTCAACTTCTAAGTAGTATGGAAAGACCCAATGAACTTCTTGCAAATGAAAATATGACCTGAAGGAGTTGGTGTATACTGGAAAAACTTTCAAACCTGTAACATTTCATTGTCTTCTCAAAAGGTACATTTGAAGGGAATAAAATTCATTCAGGGAATAAAATAATATGAAAAAAAGATAAAATGATAAATAAAATAAAAATGCAACAAAAAGCAAACAAACAAAAAACCCAAGCAAAAAAACAAAAGGAGTTTTCAGTGTAAAGGGGATACAGATTGCAGATGTGGTTACACAAATCTGGCCAATTTGCCTTGCATTTCTCTGAAAGTAAAAGCTCTCTTTTTTCCTGCTCTCACCCTGGTGACATTTCAGTGCCCCTTGGCTGTCTCAATGCTGCTGTTTGTAAAGCTGTGCTGTAAAGAGAATCAACACAATGACTGAAGTTAGAAGCAATTATCCAAGAAAAAAAGAAGACAAAAAAGGCCAAAAGCAGTGCATCAAGTAGCTGCATAGTGAGAGACAACTGGGTGATGAAGGATGTGTACTTAGGGAAAATGAAGGGAAAGAGAGACAGCAGGAGGGCAGAACAAGTGAACAGGAGATGAGCCATAGTGCATACAAAGAACAGATGCATCTTCCCTCACTGCCTCTCTGTGTTTCCTCAGTATTTCATTACTGGATTTCATATCAGATATCCCTGCCCTACTGAAGTTAGTCTTTTGAGGTAGTCAACTTGAAAGGAAAAGGCAAAAGCACAGCAATACTGGGATTCCCTCTCAGGTTACACAGAGAGCGCACTAGGAAAGAAAGTGAGGTCCTCACTTCAGCTGGTTAACTCAAGGGAGGGTGATGTATGTCTGGTGTGCTACCACCACAGTTATTTGAAGTGCTTTTTCACTGCCTGTGGTTCCATACCTTCATAAGTTCCTACTTCCAGAAGGGTCCCACTTCGCTCCAACTCCAGAAACTCCTCCACAGTCAGAAAGTTATAGTCCACACCAGGCACTTCTCCTTCTCTTGGAGGGCGGGTTGTGCCTGAAAGATAAAATTAGCACCTCAGTATAGTTGCTTTCTTATCAAGAGTTAAAAGGGGCAGTAAAAAATGATCATAAAGATACAACAGTGTCTGTAAAATACAGCTCTGTGAGCCAGACGGAGCAGTGTCAAAAGAGTTCAGTTAGAAGTTAGGAGCCCATGTGAGAACAAGACAAGACAGATCTTGAGCTGTCGAAACCAGTTGTTTCCCCCAAATCCAATGTTTTTTACATTCTCGGAAAGGCTGCCTGGCAAAGAAATCTCCCATTTCACATGCAGGAGCACAGCTGGGAGAGGTTGGTATCTGGGAATATGCCAACAATTACCTTCCTGCTATTAGCACAATCTCTCATACTTGAGCTTCACTAAAATTGCAGACTGTATTTTCAGAGAAAAAAAAATTGCTTTCTAGTGTCCATTATTTCTGATATTACTTAATCTCACAAAATATTCTTAAAATATTAAGAAGAACCAAGATCTTTCCTCCCTTATTTCTTCTTAATATTTTATCTCTATTTATGTACCCTGAGAGTTTTGATGCGCCATTCACACATGCTCACTAAGGAGACAACCTGCGAACTCTTCTCACAGAAGTTCACCTCCAAGTTCATTTCAGTTCAAGAAACTCCTTTTCTTTTGAGCAATAATTCACACTGCATCTCTCTCTAGCACTCGACCATTTAACCAGCATCCATGGAGAGCAGGGCTCTGATCACTTCTACCCTGCCAATTTACAGCCCTCTGAAGCATGGTATAAGATGAGTCATTGCATGACTTTTTGCTAAGGTGGCTTGGGCCACTGCATTTTAGGTCACTGAGCACAGCTTAATTGATAAGGATCAATATCTGTTCAATAGCCTTTATTTTCCATGACTCTGGGGATAGGAGATGGCTGGATTCTGTGCATCCAAGAATAAACATAAATGACAGATTTACAGATGGTACAAGAAACTGAACTTTGAAAGAAACAGCAGTGTTAGAGAGTTGGAAGTGTCCAAGTGCTGTGGCTGCAACCAATCTGCTGGCTTGGGAGTAACTTTACAGATGTAGAAACCATGCTTAACATTTAATGAAGCATGATTTCTCACTTCTGTGGGACTCCTCCGGCCCCTGGGCTGTGCCTTATCAGTGCATACAATTTATGGAGCCCTCTATAAAAGGACTGAAGAAAGTATGAAGAAGTTGAACTTCTGGAAACTAATTGGGAAGATTCCAGCTCTCAGAAGTTGAAAGAGCATAAATTTACCATGCCTGCATCTGGCAAGTGTTTTCCTCAAGTGCCAGGGAAGCGGAAAGTCTGCTTATGCCCTATTCATCTGAGAGACTGTTCAAGAGGTCAGTCATGACAGCGTGACACCCTTGAAAGACTATCACTAGATTAATTTCCTTGACAGACATCCACTTTCTCTAACATCCTCCATTCCTTGATTCAAAATAGAAATTCACTCTTCTTAAATTATTTACCATCAGCCTTCTATGGTCTATAAGCTCCTGCGCTTTTTCTGCCATTCCTTCACTTGGAGTTGGATGAATGGGCAAAGGCAGGAGGAGGAAAGGCAAAAAAGGAGATGGAAATGGTCATGGGTATCTTCACCCTACTAGCAGAATTACTCATCACTAATTGAAAAGATTTGATTTCTCAGCGTTTGTATTCTTGAATCTTTACAGTAAGACTGCAGCGATTTTTACTGAGTGGTTTGTAACGGAGGATGGATGTATTTCACAGATCTAGATCAAGGAAAGACTGGAACTGCACTGCATGTCCTTCTCTTCCCAAGTTCCTGTGTTTTCATTTAAAGGCAGGCAGCAAAGCCGGGCAGGCAATGCCCACATAGATCCCTCCCTGGCATAGCAAGGAGTGTGCATGCACCCAGAACGTGGGATGAAGGGTCACAGCATCTCCTCCCTGAGCACCAACACTGTTCAGGCAGTGAGGACCCTCACTGGAGCATCATAGCTGTAACCACGGAAAGGTTCCCCTAAACCAGACCCACATGAGAGGGAAGGAAGAAGAATGAAAAGCCTCAGCAATAAGTATATCCAATGATGTGCTGTAGCTGTCCCATGCCTGGAGCACAATGGAAGTGAGAATGAGTCTCTGCAGTGCTCCTCATCCAATGAATGCACCAGTCAAATGTCACCCCGAGCCACGCTGCACACAAGGCGAATGACAAAGATCGGGACATACTTTTTCGTAGTAACTGACAACACACATTCAGGAGACACAAAGGTCAGGGAACTTGGACTCATTTATCTTTTAAAACCCTTCTTTTCTTTATCATTCCACAGAGAATTTTTATTAATAATTTTTTTTCCTTCTGATTTTTTATAGCGATGAAATTGCAGTCAGCAGTTTACTAGCGCTGGCTGCCTATCTGACATGACAATTATATCTCTGCCATAATTCCTCTGAGCCATTTAAATGGATCTATTTGTTTCATTTCAGTGTTCTTAATTTCCTGAATATGTTCAAGTCGAAAAATCGCAGATGTGCTCGCTATCAGCGCGATTGCCTGCAACACAGGCTGAATGCATTAGAAACGCCAAGTCGCCGCATAAAAGGAAAACATTACATCACAGAGATAACATTTGTCACCTCGCGTGGGTCCTCAGCAACAAAACCAGACAGCAAATAGAGGGGAAAATAAAACCTGCGTTGGTTAGGATATCTTATCTGGGCAAAGGCAAAAAACCCAACAACTTCCCATGTTGCTGTCTAGAGCAAAGATTGCTTGCAGATGCTCGGGCTGTTATCCTGCTTCACATCTGAGCAAGTGTTACTGAATGCGATTCAGAAAGGCAGGGGGAAGGGAAAACCCGCCTCCGTTTTTCTTGTAGCAGAATGACAGGCTGCCGGCTGGACACACGCCTGGCAGATGGCATTTCAAAGAGTTTTCATGAACCATCTGGGATGTGTACAATGATTACAAACCACACTTACAACAAACCAGAAGGGTTGCTTCACAAGGAGGGTGGGGGGAGAGGGCAGGCAGAAAGAAAGGGTGAAAGAAAAGAAAACCAAAAGGGGCATAAACAAAACTTGATGACTTTTCCCAGGCTCAGGACACTACAAATGATCAGAATCTTCTTTCACCGGGAGCCCTTCCACAGCCTGAAACAACTGCTCAACTACTGCACAGTATGTGTGTGCACAGCCCAACACCATTGCAGGCTGCTGATAAACTCCAAATTGTAATTAAGTCTTCCATCATTAATGTGACTTAATTACGTAAAGAGCATAGTCTGTGTGTGTCCTCCCTTTAAACTGCATTTCAGCATCCTTACTGTGGAATGGTCATCACTAAAAGAGACAGCTACGGAGATGACTGCACATTTTATCAGAGCTAATGGCAGGTCAGACTGCTGCTAATGGCAGAATTAATTGAGCACAGTGAGTGCTGTAGATGGCCCAAACAAGAGTTAAGATACTCCACTAGAAAAGGCAAGCCAATCATATTTCAACACGTTAACCTGCCTGCCACGTTTGCACTGAAATATTAAGTGGCATCAAATCTTATTGCCATTAGGTAGCAATTTAGCTAATTAATTTGAGCTATGTCCCACTGCGTGACTAGCTCTGAATTGCTAATGCTACAAGAAGAAGGAACTGGAGGAGAAACCAAGTGGTTACCAGCTCCTTCTGCACATTTAATGGTTCATAAAATTTCACTCTTATTTGGCTAGAATGCCCCACAACATATAAAACTAGCTACAGACATTAAATTGACAGAGGAATTGCTCAAATCTGCTGCAACCACAGCAGACTTGAGAAAATAAATAAAAACCCCCAAAGCTACTGATTAGCATTGCAGGTTTTACCTTCTCTTGTGGTCTGAGGAGGTACTACAACATATAACACGGGCGGCTCATATAACAGGTGTTGGTTTGGTTATTACATCCAAGCTAGCTGCATCCCAGTTTACTGATGCACCACTAACACTTGGGCCACAGAAGAGGGATTTCATCATGGGCTGAAGACCAAACTTGAGAAACTGCTTTCAGGCACAGATAAATTTGCTCAAGCAGAGCCCAGTGTTGTACTTAAGTTAACTAAATTAAATCTTGTCATCCATGCCTACAAAAACTGAGCTGTGGCTCAGATGTACTGATGACTATCAACTAGTATTCTGAATAATTTAAGTGCCAATTTAAAAGACAAATAACTGCTGCTGTTGTGTTGCCTATCAACCACACTGACAATTACCCAACATGAGCCTCAATTATATAGTCTGGACAGTCTGTTAATATGTGATTCAGGGGCTGTTCAGCTACTTATCAATCTACGAGGGTCTCATGTTAAGCTGTTAATAGCCACTGATGCCATGCTGCTAAATTAATCAAAATCTTGCTTATTGTAATCTAAAAATAAGACTTCAAAGGGGTCGTAGTCGTTTCAATTACTTTCTTGTTAAAACTATAACAGTTCTTGAGCAGTAATTCTGTTACCATACACCAAAATAGCCCCTAGCAAGGCATTTAGAAGTTGACCTCTCCAGTGCAGAATACCTACATCTCCCAGTTGCAAAACAATGATTTCTACAAACTCCTTATCCAGTTCCACTGGCTGGCAGTGATAATCTAATGAGCCACCAAAATATAGCCGATCAAAACCAAGTCATTTGCTTCTCATCTCTCAATGACCACCTCCATTTGACAACAAATGTGTGAGCTGTACACCCAAAGTAATGATATAGTTGCTACAAGCATATTTTATACAAACTCAAGGCACTGATGATTACTAACAGGGAACAGAAGTGTAGTAAATAAGGTTTTAATGTGAAGAGTGCAGAGATATTACTGACTCATGAAGCTGCATTGCCAAGCTGTTGTGGGGCTTTGCCAAGAGGCTGTTTGCAGGTGGCTTAGAAGTAAGGATGCTTTTCTTGTAATTGCTCGCAAAAACTAGTATTTCAGTCCTTGAGTCTTCATTCAGCAAGAGTCAGATTTTCATTCAGCAAGAAGAGTCTGCTTTTATCACCTACAATGAAGAAAATCTCCCTCTACCGAGGAAGAAACATAGCAAAAAAAACAGCCCCCTTCCTTCTACATAGTGTTTAGAGGTCACCTTCTTCCCTCATGTCACAGGATAATTTGCAGAGCCTGCTTTGGCTCTCCTGCATCTGTCACCTATGGTGCCAGATAACTGCAAGGCAGGACAAACCTCACAGATCTGCTAATGGCAAGCAGAGAAGGGAAAAGACAGAGACAACCTGGTCTGTCTCCAGAAGAGGGAAAGTGATTAGCAGCCAAGCTTAAGTCAGAGCTTATCTGCAGCACAGTATTAGAAGCAGCCTTATCTACATGAACAAAAAATAAAGTGTAACCTGTCTTTAAGAAAACATCGCACACAGAACTACTTCATCTCATTGACTTCCAGAGTTATCCAAACTATGGCTACTGGGTTTTTTCCAACAGCAGTAAAAGGAACCGTATTTGGACACTGCTATACTATATGCTGTACACACGTGTGATCCCACTTACCTATAGGAATAGGTAATTCATAGTTATAACTACATGAAAATAGGAAGGTTTCAGAGAGGTGTGGTCTGTCACAAACCAAAACATGCTTCACTTACAAATGCAATTTCCTCCTGAAACTCCAAACTTGGGAAGCTTATTCTGGGATTTTCAATGTCTGTCCCTTCACTAGCCAGTGACTTGATACCTATAAACCACAAGAACATGACAAGCATTCAGAATGTCTCGGCAGCTGAGTAGAAATTCAGTCCAAAGGAGAATGTGGTCTGTCATGAGAAATTAATTCACAGCTCTGTTAATGATGCATGCACAGGAACAGATGCTGATTGACTCTTCCTGGCCACACAGATAACTGCAGCTCTAAAAGCAACTTTCTGTCATGATGGTCAGCAAGAATGACTGATTAAACCCAGAAAACAGCTGACCAAGGCAAACCTGTCTTTCTACAGACACATTTCAGAGGAATGCATTCTGTGGCTGTGGTCTAAAGTAATTTTCCTTCTACAGGGGGAGGTGGAAGGGATTTGTACAAAGAGCTTGCTATCTCCTCGGACCAGCCTTTCCAGCTACACTAAGGTCCCAAAGCTGGGTCCCCCAGGAGCAGCCTGTGAGGATCCCCTCTTGCTCAAAGGGCTGTGCCAGCCACGCAGACAAGTAATAGCAGGTCAACCCTCAGTGCATGTGAAAGCCACTCTCACCCTTTCTGAGGCACCACATCCAATTGCATCTCCTTGGCTGTTTCTCTCAAAGAAGTACTGACTGCCTGGAGTCTCCCTGGGGAAATGATTCAGCCAAGCCACACAGCAACAGCTCAGAGTTTGTATACCCTCCAGGCACCAAGTTATTTTTGTCCCTTTTAAATCTATTTTGGGTATTTCTGTGGCCTTAACTGCCACTGAGTAAGAACACTGATAATCTTCAACACATTTATCCTTACAGCGTTTTGAGGTAGGGAAAGCCAGTTTGTTTCCATTTTATAGCACAAGATCAACCAGACCCAGGCTATCAAAGGTTTTCAGGAGCCTAATTCTAGAGAAATCAATGGGATTTAGGAAACCCTACAGATCAGCATCAGGCCCTAAAAGATCAAAAGGGGCAAACGTAACTTGCTGCTGCATTGGGGCTTTGCAAGCTTGCCTGTATGTGTCACCAAACATTATGCCATGACTACATATAGCCAATTCAGCATGAGGCAGTTTGCTTTTGACTGTAATACCAGTTTAAAGATGCTGACAGTTACCTGATGACTAGAAGAAGTAAAGGTAAAAAACCCTTCCACGTTCCCCAAGAAAGCCACTTTAAAAGGACCTAAGGACCAATGCCAAGTATTCAGATTCAGCAGCACCTCTATGACCTGGGAAAGTACCACTGATGGTGCTACTGCAGCGTGACAGTTGCTAATGCAGCTACAACCTCTCCATGTGTCCTTCAGAGCATTTATTTGCTTGATTCTAAGGGAAAAAAGAGCATTCTGTCATCAAATAAAACATAAGAAATAAATGCTCTTGGGTTTGCAATAGCAGCAGCTCACCTGGATCCCTCTCTCTTTGAGTGATTGCTGTTACCTCACCAGACACCTGCAGCCAAATCCCTCTCATTTCCCAAGAGGTGGGACACCCACCAAGAAGATTAAACTTCATGAACTAATGAGTTCACCATTAATCTTGTGTTCATGGAGTCCAACAGCATGACATCCACTAATTTAAATGGTGAACTACTGATGAAAAAGCAAACTATGTACCTCCTTGGTGAGAAGACCTTAGCTGTAATGACACACAATTTTATCCTAATATATGGATTAGTGTAATAAAGTGCAATTTGATAAATCAATAAAGCTGTAGTAATGAGATTGCACTGTAATGTTCTGCTTTTAAATACTGGCACAGAAGTGAATGAAAATTGCCATTTGTGTGTGTATGTGACTTATGGGAAGTTGAATTAGTTAAAAGTAAATTAGCATGGTGATTAGATACTTGCATTTACATTCAGTTTTTCTCTCATGTATACATTTTTAGAAGTCTAGATGACGCTCAGTGATGACACACACCTTTATTTCAAAAGGACCACTTTTCTTCTATGTAAAAATTGTCCTAGCTACATTCAGTAGAAATTCTGTTTCTCTTTGAAAAGGCTAAAGCTGAGGAGGGTAAATGAAATACACACACTGGCTAATTACAGAGCACCCTTAGCTGGTTATTTTTAATCTCATAGAACATTCATTCCAGATGATCTCAACCCAAGCCTAACCTGATCGCTGCTGTTCTCGCTCAGGGGCTGCCCCACATCAGTCATCTCAAGCCCTACCACACAAAGGCACAGCAGTGCTCTACGCTGCCTGCCCAGAACAGCAATGGAAAAGCACAGTGTGGATTAAGATGACTATTGCATATGAATGTGCACATCCATATTAAATACCACAAGCCAAAGGTATTAAAATCTACTTTGGAATAAGTCATAGGAGATGTGGGATGCAGGGTCGCTCCCACACAAACAGCACTTTTAATCAAGTACCTCATTGTCTTACTCGTACTTTCACATCATAGCAAGTAGTTTGGCTGAGGTACAACCCATCTTGTTTTATACCTGCTTTTTCCATGGCTACCTGCAAAGGTATCTGATTTTAGAAACTGCCAAAGAGAAGACGTAGCCCATTCTGAGAGTTTCGTAAGTCAAGGGCTAGCATCAAAATCAACCTGTGAACTGGTCAGTGGAGGCACTTAGCTGCTGAGAAACAGAACACCCATCAGAACACCCTGTCATGCCTGGGTGAATGGCTGAGCTTAAGACAGTATAGCATTAAAAACTGGTTTTCATGAGCTATTGGACCTTCATGTGGCTTGGTACAAGTTTTGAGTACGGCGTATTTAAGTAGAATAATAGAACAGGTAAAAACCAAACTGCATTTAAACCTTTTGCTTAATGTTGGAGACAGAAGACTGGGAGGAGAGGGCTTTAGGAAGGATGAGGGGCTGAGACAGCAGTCAGGCCTGCACATACTAGAAACTCTTGCAAGATGAATTTCCAAGTCACAGAGCAAAGCCAGATACAAAACCATCAAGTCAGATAAGCTGAGGTCACTGGCTTTCCAGGAAAACTTTTGGGAACATTGCACACAGTCCACCTCACCCACCATGAAGTACTGGAGCAATTTCCCAATTTGGTGGAGGAAGTGGAATCTTATAGCAGAAACACAGTGGACAAGAACACATTGGATTCTTATGATAAAATATTGAAAACTTGTTTGGGCAACATATGTGACTATTGTAACCAAAGAAAGAACAAAAAAAAAAAACACATCAGAAACTACTGTTATCTATGTATGTGTAAATCTCTCTCACAGTGAGATTAACAGTAGATTTTCTCAAGAACAAGACCACTTGTTTGTTCCCCACAACAGCGCTACTACACAAGCTGCCACCAACTATTAGAAGGAAAAACTCACCTCTTTTCTTTAAAACCTGGATACCAAAAAATGTTCATCTCCCAAACCCAAGATAGTCCAATTTCTATTTTACTGCAAGGGTTCAGATGTGTTCTATGAACAGATATTGTAATTAAGCTCATAACAAATGGAGTATCCAACCCAGACTGGACACCTGCAGCATTTCAGTTCAGGTTTTATTCAAAGACAATGTTTGCTTTTGACAGCTGCACACGTATGTGCACATATATCCACGAAAAGGTATTCTGCACTTTAAAGCCATAGTAATAAGAGATTATTTGATGTCTAATAGCTCAGCTGCTTCAACAAAGACTGCTTACCTCCCTTGCTGTTTGCCTTCCGAGGCTGTTTGTACTGCTAATTACAACACAATGTGGGTCATCCCTGGTTGGGTGCGATATAAAACTTTCTGTTGACTTTAACTGCCCTTCTAGCAGACCTTTAATTTGCAGTTAAGTGTCTCAGTAAAACACCTCATCTAACAGCATGTGCCTAAAACTAGATTAGTTAATTAGTTTAATCTCTATAAAATGTTACCATAGAAAGAGTCACATAAAGCACACACAATTTTCTGAGGCATTGCCCAAAATGTGTTTCAGTGACCCCATCCAGTCTACTGGAAAGAGAAACTCTGAGAGACTTTTTCCTTGTAAAAACCAAAACAACAAAACACCATTCCACACCACTTTACAGGACATCAATATAGTTATTTAAACCCGTGTTTTTCCCTGAACAGTGTATGCAGGAGATACTGTCTCCATGGTATACTTTTTCCCCTAGCCTAGAGCTCCAAAATGCTATAAACCTAATGGACTTCCAGCTGTGATAACCTCATCACACTCTTGGAAAGCCATGAGTCTCCTGTGGCTCTTCAATTTCTAGCTCTGCCCACTCACAAGCCCTTGGTTCAGATGGGTCTTGTTCCCTGACTAATCCTCTTGATCTTTGCTTAGCAGTTTTCCAGCTTCCTATTTGATACTGACCAAGAAATGCAAATGCCTCAGTAATAGCAAGAAGCATGCAGATTATAGGAACACGCAGTTATGTAGCCATATGGATTCACTTACTGCAAAACTCAAGGGAAAGACTAGAACAGACAGCAAATCTACCCAACAATACGAGCATTTAGGCACTCTTCCCTACAGATCCTGTCCCTTAATTTTATCTGTTCTTAACTGCTACCAACTTCTGTATTTTTTTCCAGTAGCTCTGTATGCACAGCATGCTTTAATCCTTCATGATTGCTATCATTTTAGCTGGTTGAAAACATTCTCCTGGTTTACTTTCTATAACGTTGTGATTAAGTAACTGCTCAGGATGCTGAAAAATGCCAAACATTGAGAAGTCGATTGCTGTTTGAGCTTCAGATTCACCCCTATTGATAACAGCAAGCATTAAAATGAGGAAGAAAACAAATACATTAATTTTCATTCCTTACTTACCTCACTAAAGCTATTACAATGTTTTATTATTTACAATTCCTCTGCTGTAAATTTCATATCTACCAACTCTAACGCAGAAAGAGCTTATTAATCCTGGTAGTTTTGCAAGTGCAATAAAATACTAAAGAAAATCTAAGTTACAATACATTTTCCTCACTTTTAATTAAAGCATTCCCTGGTACAGTAAGCCTGCTGGTCAGGTAGCACATAACTCTGCATCTTTGCAGTGCAAAGTTAACTGTCATGCTATTGATAATGTATACAGGCTTCTCCACTTATTTTATTGCTTTTTGAGTCATACACAAATAATAAAAACCTTGCCTCTCAATCTTGTCATCAGTTATGAATTTCATAGGATATACACCCACAGGGTGCTTTACTCTGCCTTTCTGAAGCCAAGCACCAATCCTATAAAATACTCCAGTGCTTAAACTGGGGGAAATGACATAGTGTTTGGTTTAAATGATTTTTGCTTCCTTTCATCTGATTACTTCTAGTTACACCTTGTCTCTGTTAAACGTTCCTGTGTAGGTGTTTATAGCTCTGCATTCACACGAAACAATCAGTCTGTTACATTACATACCCTGTCATTTTATTAGCTTCTTGCAAATCATTTTCTGCAAGTGCCCCAATATTAAATGCCATTTAAAACTCATCTGCTGGTTTACCAATGCCCTTCTGGTATTGTCTGGCCAACAGACAATACAAGATGCCACATGGAGCCATAGCACCAGCAGCTCCTGCTTTCACTGTATTGAGTAATTCCAGAGTATCTCCAGGTCCCCACTATCACTGGTTTGAATCCAACATAAATAAAAAACACACAGAAATTATCCTCCTGCAACTGTCTGGCAGCCCAAGCAAAATGAGCTGTTCCTTGTCTCACCTCCAACTCCTAGCAAACAAAATAAAAACAACACCAGGTTTTATCTTGTACCTGTGTTGGCATCACATTGAGGATTAGGAAGTGATCCTCAACATCACAGTTTCTCCTCAGCTTAGAGAGGGTTTGGTGGAGGACGCTGTGATCTGTTCAGAAGTTTCTCCAGAAATCTGCTTTTTCATGCTACTAGATCATTACATGCCTGGAAACACACGATCAGATCTAGGCTGTAGAAAATCACTGAGATGAAATTCTATCGAGGTATCTATATGGCATTTGGCTTAGAGGACAGTCAAGTGATTATCGGAGAGAAGGAGCGTTTTTCTTTGGGACAAGAATGTCATATAGAAGGGAACACCTTAGTAAATAATAATAAAAAAAGGTTTAAACCTAAACTCCAGCACTGATTTTCAAAGCTTGAAGCATTTATCCTTCAACAACTGTGCTGAATCCTCCAGATCTGATGTAGGTGAAACCACTTTGCCGGACAGATGCTAGTACAGAACTGGCAATGACACTTGCTGAAAACCCCCTGATCAGTTCAAAGCACACAATTATCCCAGTTGCTTCAAGACCAATTTCTATGTTTTCTGTTGAACAAGTGCTGAAGTTTTCACAAGATAACAGCCTAGAGGATAGCCTTTCTAGAGGAATAAAATACATTATTATTTTATTGTATTTTCTCTCTGGCTGTTAAACCAAATTAGGCTACTTCCAGAATTGAAGAGGAAAATTCAATTGTTAATGCTTCCAAACACCCATTTGGCAGAAAGACAGGTTGAAGTTAAGACATTACCGTGAGTTGTGACAAAGTATTTTACCTATGACATAAAAACACCATTCTCTCCTCTTACTGTTGTAGCTCTTTCACCTGCAAGAATTTTCTTGAGAGAGGTCAACACTATAAACAAGTGTGTTTCAAAATCACAGCTCCAAGATATTCTTCTAAACACATAAGAAGTCATTAGCACTCATATTTCCCTGGAGCCAGCTCCACCAGGTTAGAATTCCAAGACCTGAAGCTCAGAAAGATTCATCTCTCCTCCAACTCTATCAGTTCTTCCCAGCCCTCCATTAGAGGCCACACAACTGCTACTCAAGAGAGCTGAAGGTGATCTCCTGGATCATTTTACTCAATGGGAATCTCATTTATTATTGAAAATAACAGAAACTTGACCTTCCCTGGAGACTTTTACAGAAGTTCAGGCTGTAGGTGAATTTGTCCAACCTGCATAACACAAGTCAATTCCTCCCAGGGTAAAGCAGCATTCAAAGTGAGCAAGGCTGGCAGAACTGAGCCTTTTGTTCATAATTAATGCAACCACTGATCAGTGAGAGCTCGAATTTAGATTTTTTTCTGCAAGATAAATGCATGAGGATGAACTTACACACATTTAAAAAGTCTAAGACTGAGAAAGCTTCTTTGACTAATGAGAGTCTCTTGCTATCGCAAACCCAAGTGGGTATTTTCCCATGGGGCGCACATCAACATCATTCATAGTAAACAGTGCTAGTTGTGACTCTTGCTTGTCACAGATCTAGACACAGTGCTTCTCAAGAGCAGTGTCTGTCAAAGACAAGTAAGTGATCTCGTGGTCTATTCCCCACTTTGTGTGTGAAAGCAATTCCCATTAGCACCAGGGGGAGTTACGCATGTGGCCATGAGAAAACACCAGCAAAAGCTCAAGTGCTGAAAATATCTGCAGGCTCTTTAGCTTACACTCCCAATCTTTTTAGAAACCATGACTATGGAGCTACCACAACGTGTGAATTTACAAATAATAATGAATTAATCCAGAACAGTATAGACACTAGTCCCCTAGTAATGCTCACAATCTTTATACAGCAGCTTATTCTCAGCCACCCAGCACTTGCTGTCCTTCTTCCCAGGCCTAACAGTAGTGCAAAGAAAAATGGGCTGCTAACAGGAAGTTTGGTTTGTACGCTCTGCATTACAGACACAGATCAGTAATCTCACAGACTGGCTGATGGGACATCTCTGCCTGATGACATCCTATTTTTCCATACACCGTACCCATGCAAAGGACTTGGGTGACACATACATGCCTATGTAAAAACTAGGTTTTGCAAAGTCCTATATGTTACAGAACACTTACAGGTAGATTTTAAGGGAGTTCAACATCAAAACACACAAGCTTGGAGGATATAGCAGGCATAACCTCAAAACACACACTAGCTGGGAGAAAGCAGAAGGTGAGGTTACTGGAGGAGAGAAAGTGGGCTCACACACAAGCTTGGAGGAGGGCTGCCTCCACAGTAGCAGGCATAACCTCAACCTAGCTATTTGCTTTGTTGATGCCATAACAGTGTAAAACTAGTTTGTGTTTGGGCTGGGAGAAAGCAGAAGGTGAGGTTACTGGAGGAGAGAAAGTGGGCTCATTATAGGCACATTGGTAGCATCAGCAATCCAAGCATCCAGCACAGCTTTCCAAACCAGCTCATTCCTTCCCTTCCTTAAAATCAAGATAGACTCAAAAGAAAACGCAAAACCATCTTAAAAAAAATAATTCTGTAATGTTCCATATAAACAGCTACTCTGATTTTTTTTTTTTTTTTTTTAATTTTCAGGGCAACACTTGTCCCAGTCTCCACTACAAAAAAGGCAAGCTCTGAACTACACAGGTGGTCCACCAATAGCACCTACCACCATTGTTCACCACTATCAATGAAGAATCCCTTCTAGCAACTAAGAGGTGCTAACGGTCACTCTCTTTGAAACCATGAAGGCCAAAAAAACAACTCTTGCTATCACATCTTTCAGGCGTGATGCCATGGCATAGTCACTCTTGACTTGTGGTAGAGGAATGGACTAAATGACCTCCTTCAAGGTCTCTTAAGCCTGCAAATCACAAGAGCTGGCAACACTGTAATCATGTGGTAGAAATTTCAGGAGGGCAGAGTTCTAAATTATGTCACAGTTGTAGTAAAGTGTGCAGGAAGAACAGGATTTTTTTTAAGGGTATCCAATTCAACTCATTCATCTGTTTAGAACATGCCTCTTTTAAATGAGTTTTTACAAAGCTCACGTCGACAACTGCAGTCACTCGAGGACAGAGCTCAGCAGCCAAGTATTTATGGATTTGTTAGGGCAGGTGCTGCAGCTTGCCAAGGGCAAGAGGTTGTACAACTCGATTATGAGCAACACTCAAATTCAAACCCAACCAAGGACATTTACAAACCTGTGATCAACACGCACCAATGCAGACAGCCACACACTCACCCCCACATGCAGGCTTAGATTCACGTTGCAGATGAAAGGCTGAGAAGCTTGTGAGACACTGAGTTTCCACACAGGCAAGCTTGATGCCACATGCTCAGCCAGCTTCCACCCACTCCTCACCCCCAAAAGCCCCCTGGCCTCCCAGATAGACTTGTACATCACCACCTCCCACCTCACAGCATCCCTTCGAGCAGCACAGCCTGGCAGAACTCAGTAGTTGCATTTGGATTTAAACAATACCAACTAATTTTAAATTATATTCTGATACCCATGGAACAGCTGTGTGTGATGATCATGGTCCAGGCAGATAAAAGCTGGTAACAGATGACTGAAAGAATACATTTAGAAACACAGATAGATGGAGGAACCAAAACGCCTGTACTCTTCAGCATTCTGTTTTGTGCAGGGTTGCAGTTTCCTGGCTTATAGCAGCAGGAGACTATAGAAGAGTCTGGTGGTTGGGGTTAGGAATTCCCCCGTGCCTCACAAGCACAGAATTTCTGTCCCTCTCCTGGAGGGACAGGTGAGATCAGAAGGAAAAAAACTCCTGTTTTTTGTATAACTTGAGTTATGCCAGATTTTCCCCCAAAACATACTAGAAGTTTTGCAGAGTATGTTAGTTGTTAAACCTCTGCTAAATTAGATTTCTCCCTTCCTCAGCTCCTTCTAGCCTAGAGCAAAAGGCAACCTCTGTGAATTTCCTCCTGGAAACTGAAATTGCACAGCTACAGGTATTTCTGGTAGAAAAGTATCCTTGGCCCACATGCAATGCATCCATATGAGTTAATCTATCTATCAAATGCATAACTTGGGCCTTGGGATAAAGTCTCAACCTCCTCATCAGCAGGGACAAGAACTTCAGGTGGGAACACTACTCCCACACAGGTTGCAGCAGCACTGGATCATTATGCCACTTCTACTTACTTACTTGCTTCACTGAGTATTAGTGGCTAGAGAAGATGCCAGTTCCTGCACCCTCATGCTCTTGTCACCACCAAAGCAAATGGAAGACTGGATCTGTCACATGGACTGCACTAATTTATCTGCATTAAGAAGCAGGTCTACTTAAACTTGTCAAGCCACCCACACATAAAGATGTTCTTACTGATTAAATCCTGGTTATTTTTTCTCAGAGAAGGGCAAAGTTGCTTACCTCCCTTTCTCAGAGCTAGTTTGGTTCACATGGGAAGATTAAGGAGCAGAACACATCAAGGTCTGCATGATGTTTCATACCTCAGCTAGGAAAGCATCAGAGAATACCAGGGTTATGCTCATCACCTCTGGAAAAAAGGGGCCTTCATCTTTCACCAAGAGCAGCCTAGGGCAAGTTTCTAGCCCATCTCCATCCCTCCCTGGCTTTGCACACCTCCACATGTTCCACATCCTGATTTTGTAAATGCTCAATTTGTGCAATATAAATAAGGCTATTTTACAGGGGTCACTTACTTCCAACAGCCCAAACTCAGAAGCAGAGTTTGTCATCAGACATCAGAGTGCTAAGGACCTGTCATCACTTTGTAGGTAACAAGTTTGATGAAGGCCTATAAGCACAGCTTCCTGCCCTTGTCTCTCTCCTTGTGCATCTCCCAAAAGAAAAACAAATAGTGCCCAATTACTTTGACAAAATTCCTCATCTCCGCTGTTCATCATGTTTCACTTCTTGGCTCCATGAAAATAAGCAAGACATGCATGATTGCATGAGTTTAGGTCCCCACAAACATACAAATAAGGACCAGTAGTGCAGAACAGGAATGCATTACCCCTTCAAAGCTCTGCTGACACATGGTTCCAGGCTTCATTATCACCTCTGAGTTTACAGCACTGTATGCTATAATTAGAAGCGTGAGAAAACTCAGGCAGAGCACTGCAACCATTGCTGCTCACTCCGCTGGCATGAATACGATAACCTGCAGAACATGGAGCAGAACTCTTATCCGAGTTCTTAAACAGAGACCAAGTCTCATCCTTTTCACCTGTTTGAAAAGGACCATATTGCATTTCTGATGATCATCAGGCTGGTTCATACTGCAAGTACCCAGGCTAATACCCGTCTCCTGCCTTTAATTCGTGGTCTTGCACATGGGGTTGTGGGTAACAGGAGGAAGAGACTGCACAGCAAGGAAAAGGGTTAAAAATGCTATTAAAAACTTAAAAAACAACCATGAAAAGCTGATCTTTGTAAAACAGACTCATATATGAAGTACCATTTTCATAACTGATTAAACATATATAAAAGTTTTTATGCAACTGTAATATTACATTGTTAAATATGTATACTCAAATGCTTCCTGGAGTAGAACAGCTCTGCAGGAGCCATTCCTCACCCTCAGTAAATACTTGTGATATTTTGGCACACTTGCTATAGTTTTAAAACTGGAACCCATATCTGTTTTTTTTCCTTCCTTGCACCAACCTTCCAATCCTTCAGTGTTTGTGCATGACTGAATTTTTCAGTAACTTTAGATGCTTAATGCTTTGGCAAAAATACAGTCATAGAATGGCCCCAGTTAGCAACAAGCTTTCTAAACAGGAGATAAATGTTTATTGCTCCAAATCTGCAAACTGCTGCACATTCTCCAGCAAAGCTCAAGTTAAACAATGCATTTACACAACCAACTTCCCAAGGAGGAATTTTTTGTTCTGGGTTTCTCTACCTGTTTAAAGGCTGATTGCACACACTTTATCTCTCACCACTGGAAAGACTATAAAGCTAGGGTGAGTTTTTGTATCCGTATTTCAGGACACTGAAAATATGGGGCTGTAATATGGATGCTGACATTATCCAGTTATGGTGGTGCAACCTCTCTACCATAATTATGTACAGTTGGAGATAATAAGCACTGCTGATGCAGGAGTAACCTCTGATTGGGCTGGAAATCAGAGAAGTGCTGGATAATCTGTTTCCTGAGTGGCAACAGCAGGCCTAAAGGAGCAGAGCTGGTAAGAAAACAACAACAAAGTCCAATCATGAATCCTTAGAGATGCTCTTACTCGTTTCATTGTTCATGTGATTGCAAGTGATCTAAAAGACTAATTCAGGACTTGTGCTAAAAGGACACCTGAGTTACCTAGCAGAGCATGCGGCACAGATGGCAAGGAAAGGTTTGATTACTGAGACACTGGGCACCCAGTCGAGAGAGCACAGAACACTGATTTTCAGAAGACTGTGTCCCTTCTCAACCCCTTAAAAATCAAAAACCTTTAAGGTATCTCAAGTTCAGCACCAGAAGTGAAAAAAAATCACAACACTTTTGTGACCCTGCTTTAAAACTAACTGAATAACCTGAAAAAAATTGCCCTGAAATTGCTGATATTATATGGAAAAAAAGCCTAATAAAACTGCTTCAATTACTAATTTTTGTTTAAAGAGGGATAAGGCTCTTTTCTTCCTTCCTCCTCTTTTTACTTTGCTTTGTGAGGTGGGGGAATGGAAGGAAGACTTTTGATGAAAACTGTTCATTAGATTTAGCATTTTCCTGTACCTCTTCTTTTACCAGATCTAATTTTTTAAATATTTACATACTATATTTCCCATTTAATGATAATTTTCTCAAAAATATGCTTGTTTGATTGATACAAAAAGTTCCAAATGCGACACTGTGATTGGCTCTAATTACTATTAATAAATGCATAATGGATGTTGATAAGATTAACAAACCATTCCAAAAATTTGTTACTAAATTCACTCTACAGCATAAACTGCAAATCAGCAGTAATGCCAGCAGGCTATTAATATTCCGAGATTAACAAAACGCAAGCAGATCATATGAGGATGCGCTTGAATTTTGCAAAACAAAATACCTGGGTAAATATTTAGCATAAAAGAAAAAAGGGGTGTAAGTTAATATTTGTGTAGCACAGTGTATTACAAAATAGATACAGGGGCTATGTAACATTTACCCTGAAGGAGTGAATGTATTAAGACAGTGGAGCACAACATCCTTACCCATAGCATGGGATAAAAGAGGTAAGTGGCTCACTCAGTGGTCCTCAATGCCGACAGCCCCATGCCAGCTTGCTGTGGGTTAGAGAAGCACAGTGGCTGCTGGTAGGTGAAGATACACAGAACAAGGTCCCTCCTGGTGTAACAGTCAGGCTCTGCTGAGTTAGGGATAAAATTCCCAGGAAGCTGGATTGAACGGACTGTCACAGTACCTCTTTGAGCATCATCCTCACTCTGAAACAACACAGTCCCTCACTGCCATGTCACCAGTAGAGCAGGGAAAAGGGTGCTCCCTTTGGCTGTTCCCAGCAAGATGCCCCATGCACCCCAGCAGCACAACTTCTTCCCTCCCTGATGGCTGAGAATGCGTAGCAGCCCCGATTCCTGGGTATAAACCTATCCCTGTCTTCTTCCCATCCTCCTCTCCAAAACTATCCCGTTCCCTGTGGCACAACCATCCATCCGCCCAGCTACCTGGCATCACCTACTGCACCACAGGAGAGGTTAGGGAGGGAATGCACATTTTCTGGTTGGCTTCCCATCTGTCTGATGCCCCAAGGCACTTCCAACTTCATATGTATTTCTTTCTAAAGTTACTGGAATTGAAATAAACCTGTACTGTTCATCAATTTCTGGCTTATGCAGTCAAAGTCAACTGTGCATTCACAAATTCCTCCCTTCTCTGCAAGGCAATCTGATGGTAGTGGGGGGGAAACGTAATGGGGGAAAATAATCTCCTGTGACACTGTCTTGATTTCCCTGGCAAAATAAAATGTCTTCAGTTTATAATGGCCTAGTAATGAATTAAGCCTTTTGAAATCCATAAAGGAACCTCAGTAATAAGACCTTTAAAAACTGCAGACACAGTGAAAGCAAAGAAAAAATAAAAGGAGCCTAAATATGCTTGAAATTAAGTGGAGACAAATCACTGAGGCACAGATATGGTGAGGCAAAGCAATAGGCACACCAGGGAGAGGAGAGAAAAACCATTCACCCGTCTAAGTTCGCACATTCAGCATCTGCTTTCATCACATACTAAACAAAACAAAGTTACTGCAGCTACAGTTCTGTTCTCTTAGCAGAAGGACCTAACTGGAGCTTTAATATACAGAAATACCAGAGTTTTAAAACCTTTTGTTTGAAGGCTGATACAGGCTCCCTGGTTAAATAAAAGTCTATCACTCCACTACTCGGGAGGTGCCGAGATCCAGGCATTTGCATGGCTTAAAATGGCTGCAGTGGTTCAAGGCTTCTATAACTTACTGTACACAACACCACAGGAGAGGGGTCTCTTTCCTGGCTATACACTGCTTTAAATTTAACAAAGCCAACATAATTAGTCCCATGAGCACCCGTCCAGGAACAGGTTCAGCTCCCAGCACCAGCGAGCTGTATGCTATGCAGTAATTATGCTACCAAGCTGTCAAAGCCTCCTTATCTGCATGCAAATTGGTTCATATGCTATACATCTGCTATAATGACAGTATTATAACAAGAATTTTATAATGAAGCCATCCTCTTTATAGCAACATAGCACAATTACTTTATTAACATATTGCACACCCATGTCTGTAACTGCTCCTAGTCAAATAGCCAAATTTTCCATTCCCCCATACAGAAAGATCTTCTTCACTTCTTTCCTCATATCTGTAAATAAATACAAAGAACAAGAACAGGATTTCTAAACTACCTCTGTACAATACCACTCTTTCACTGTTCCTGGGGAAATACTGCACCAAATGCCATTAAGTGTGGCCAGGTGAATAAATATTCCCATAATGCTCCAAAAGGTTAGGAGATGAAACAGTAATAATCAAATCAGCAGCTGTTTGCTCCCAACCTGGACATCAATCATCAGCTGCTGTCAACTAGGGGCTGTCAGCACCACAGCTAAATGAACGGCAGCAGGAGGGGGACCGCATCTCTGCCACCGCCCCCAACACACGGATGCAAGAAGAGATGTCAAGCCAAGAAGGAAGCAAGTGAAACCTTCCCGAGCAAGGAGTGGACAACGCAGACCTGGCGCCTGGGAGGGATTCCGCCTGGGACAGGCATGCCGGTGGCAGCCCCACCACGGCAAGGGGCTCGGAAGCAGAGAACGATGCGAAGGAGAGATTGCCAAAGCTCAGCTGCTGCCCGCACCTCTGCCTCCGCCCCTTGCAGCGTCTGCGGCGTGTCGGTGCTCCGGAGAAGCATCCTCGCCCCTCCAGAACACACAGCTGTGCTTCACAGCACATCAGCATCAGCTCTCGGCCCCAGCTCTCTTCCAAACATCAGTGTTGGGGAAGTTTCCTGGACGAGGAGTTTTGTTCCAATCTGGTTTTGGGAAGATCCTCAATTCTCCACAAAGGTTATGTACAGTAACTACCCTCAAAGAAATAAAATTCTTAAAGGAATTGAATAAATTTCCTTGTGGGTATTTTATGAGTTCTTCCCTTGTTACACTGTGTGCAATTGCTCCATTCTTTTACAGTTTAAAAAAAAAAAATATACAGAAAACTATGATCAGCCCTAAACCTCCAACAGATCTTTACACCTACTTCTCAATTTAGGTCTATTTTTAACCATCCATCTTTATTACCACAAGCCACTTTGCAGTATATGCCAGAAACTTGCACTCCAGCCTTCTTGCAAGGACATGCCTGAACACAGCTAGCCACCTCTCCAAGGTAATGAGGAAAGGTGATTTCTAATAATAAGGAATATCAATTCTAGGACCTCATTTCACTTAGTTTGATACAGTTTATTTCTGCTTCTGACCAACTGATTACTTTTCAAAGTCTACTTGGGAACTGAGCAATTCTACTTCATAAGCATCCTCCATGAGCAGGAATAAAGGCAAATGGAGGAAAAAAACCAACAAAACCCCTTTTCCCCTTTTCATGTTAAACTTCCGCAAGCACCAGAAAGGTGTGGATAGGTCTCAGCCACAGTTTCAGCACTACTTTGTTCTTTATGCAAATCATCTCTTTCATCAATTATCTTTAAGCCATTTACAAACATGACTGTCATTTCAAAGCCAGGAGGAGATTGGTGAGAATTACCACAGACAGCACAAAGATCTTCAAATACTAAAGAAATCCAAATCTTAAAACCTATATTTACAGCTTCAGTAGAGCCCTGAGTACTGACACCACAATGCAGAAAACAACAAACAAAAGACGTAGTGAAAGGCATAGAGTAATGCTGCTTTCTCCCCTGCAAGATCCTGTTTTATTCTTGTCAGCATAGGCTGTAGTTTGCTGGGTTTCTGTGAGATCAAATATTTGATCAGTTTATGAAAGGGATGATATTATGTGTTTGCCTGAGGACACAGGGCCACTGGATTTCATGACCCTGGACTTCATTTCAGCACTTGGCTCCCAAGAGAAAAATACTAAATTACCCTTTTCCTCTGGGAGAAGGGAAAACAAAATCGGAATATATCATAGTCTTCCCGCAGCTACTAACACGATCTTCTGTAGCCTTTGACACCACCTCATGAAATAATGCAACACGAGCCATCTTATTAACCATGTGCACCTAACCGAATGGAGAGCAGCCAGACATATCTGCTGGAAACCTCTACTGCTGTTCTGCCACTTGAATCTTTTTCATGCCACTGCTTTTAAGGGTGAATTCTATTGTTCCTTGATGTTCCCCCAATAAAAGTTGTCTGCAGCTAGGCTTGGGTTATCTCCTCACCTAGCTTTCAAGGCTGACAAGGTAGACAAATCAAACTGAACTCATTCTTCAGACTCCTTTTGCTCTCACTGGTGAGCCACAAACACATTCACCCAGAGCACCGCTCAGGCCAACAGCCACATTTTCATGAGATCAGTTTCTCCTCATTGGCCTTAAATGGCTTCTAGAAAGGTAGCTCAGGCATAGATATCTGCAGCCAGGTGAGATGACTGCTACCTCAGGAGCATAACCAGCCCAGTGTCACTAGCCCAGCTTCCTCAATGGCACTGAATTTTGGTGTCAACCCCTCCTTGATGCTCTTATCACCATAACCCTCTCTGTACTTACTAACAGCCTCAGCTTCTTCATCCTAATCTAAGGATTGCCCATCCACCCTCCTCTTCCATCTCTTCTCCCACGCCTCTGCACTCTCCTTCAACACTACATTTCCGTTGCATTATTAAAGAAGAAATTCTGCCATCAGCACAGTAACCTGCTAGAAGATAAACCCACATGGAACTCACCTACAAGGTGTGCTATTTTTGGTGGGACTGCTCATGTAGGTCAAGTTTTATTTTAAAGAATCTCAGCAATATAATTTGGAATGAAAAGTTCTCCTCTGGGTCGCATCTGTGTTTATTAAGAAGCCTCTTATGAATTTTGAATTTGGAATTTATCCACTCTTGTTTTTAACGGAAAATCATGTAAGCATACACAACTCTTGTTCCCTATTTCAGCAAACCAACTCTGTGCTTAGAGTTCACACATTTTAAGTGATATTCATGAAAATGGAAATTATTCTTTCACATCTCAAAAAAAATCAAATTTAAAAGTGGAAAAACATGCAAAGCGTTCAAGAATCACCCTAGATCACTTCTTGATCCCGTTACAATTCTGGCCAGCCAGTTCATTGAGATAAACATCATAAAGCCTCCTCTTGGAAGCAAATCTTCCCAAAGCCCATTCTACTCTGGCAGCCAATCCTTGAAGAATTGCACAGTTTTCAATGCAGCTTTGGCATTTTCTCTCCCTCATGGTAGCAATACTGGCCCAGTTGGGAAATTGCAGTAGCACAACCAGACTGCAGAAATACTGCAGAGCCACCCAAAATATTGAAATACTAACGTGACCTTGTTTTTAACATATTATAATATACTTAGATTGTACATGACCCACATTAAATCTTAGGATATGGACTTCCCCCCTCCCCCCCCTTTTTTTTTCTTTCTCTTTTTGGTTAAACAATTATGATTTCCATTGCTCCTGAGCAGAGTTTAATCATTGTGGTATTTTACTTTTGTAATTAAAACCCTACAGAACCAATCCCAAACTGGGAGTACAGTGGCTGCACTCCACAAAGGAGAGATCTGACAAGGGATAAAGTAATTTATTCATTCCTTCCATCATCTCGAAATTAAATACTTCACTAAAGATCATCAGCAACGTACTCAATTTGCAGACACCAACAACCTTGGCAGTGTCCTCTGCAGAGCAGAACAGATGTCTAGTTGATGGGCCCCTTGTCCCAATAGGGACAGTTACAGCCTTCTCCATGGTTTCCGCTTTCCATGCACTCCTGCTTTATGCCTAGCTTGCAAGAGAACCCTATATAGAAATATTGCCACCAACATTGCAAAGACTGTTAACCTGAAAAATTGCTCTGTTCTGGCATTTGTTTTGTCTTAAGTGCATTTAAATTCCTGCAAGTATTTACACTGCAAGCAACCTTTGTTGCTTTTAAAAATTAAAGGAAATAACAAAATGTAAGCTATTCTGAGATTTTAAAGTGCTTAGATCCAGCTACCACCATTTAACATCAACCATAGCCCAGCTGTATTGAGGCACCTCATTGCAGGGTCCCACTTAGACCAGCTACTCTATTGCAAGCATGGCGAAATACATGAGGAAAACTCACTTCACCTTACCTTTGTTCTGGGCTGAATGCATTCAAATGATCACTTTCTGCAGCTCACCTGACTGCTTCTAACTGTAACATCTTCCTGACAGAGACTTTACATTTTAAAGTAGAAAAAGCAAAATAAGGAGTGTAACGCCTTCCTCTGGCACGCTGGGGAGCTCACCAGCCTACAGCCTTTATGTGGGGTCTCTGAAATCTTTGTTCTTGAAGTGCTTTCCCAGCCTGATGTTTACAAGTGTGTGTAGGGAAAGTAAAAGCAGTGTCAATCTTAAAAGATCAAAAAACTGTGACTTTGGAAAACTGGTTTGGGCCTCTGATTTCCAAACTCCCTTTATCTGCTGTGGTGTGTGCGCAACACTTTGTACTGCTGGCAAAATAAGCAACGTCGAGAAGGGGAATTTTGAAGGGCTTCTCACATCCCACCTCTAACCATCCCAAATGGGTAATCCTCACACGGTTTTCCTTTTAATCTTGCTGGAGAAGAAAGGTAGCTTGCATCTAGCAGCATTTCACAAAAAGCCATATGGCTCAGGATGCAAGCAGAGCAAAGTGACTGCTCTTTTTCCCACACCTAAATGAGACTTTACTAGGTACATGAGACACAAAGTCTGTCTGCAACCTTGCCTCCAAGTAAGACCACATTTTACGAATTACACTGTAAATGAGATTTATTTTCAGTATCTCAAATGGTGCAATGTCACCCAGAAGATGATAGGAAAGGCACAGACTTAAATCCACTTCCAGGATCCCACTTCTAAGGTCTTCAGGAAGTTGGACTATTTAGTAGAAATCCGAGAGGTAAAAGCAACAGTCCTGCTATTGTTTATTACCTTGTGTGAAGTGATTAATACAGCAGTTTATTGCCTCAGTTGCACAAAAGAAGTACGTGCCAACTCTTCAGGCGGAGGGAAAAGCACCACATTGCTTTGCAATTAAAAACAACATGGAAGAGTGCCAAGGGTGAAAGGTGGAGAAAATCCTAATCTCCCTCAAGCAGAAGCAATGAAAAAGCAGAGCTAAGGCACCAAATCTCTTTCTACCTTTGCTTCTGCTGCTTCTGTGTTTATAGACAGTTGCAGCCAGCTTACTGGGAGTCCATGAGATGGTGAGAAAACCAACCTGGAATCTGTGTACTCCTCTTTCCAGACCAGAGGGACCATTAAACACTGGTTAATAGGAGGCCTTACTAAGTCAGTAAATGCTTTTCTCTCTTACATATTGCTGTTTCATGTTCCACTGACAACTTATCCCATCCATCTGCCCATAGCAGTGTTTCCTTCATCCTCACACTATTCTCTTCTGCTTATACTAACACTGATACACAGTTGTGGTGAGAAGCCATCAGTACTACACATTCCTTTCCCAGTCTTCTTCCTCTACAACACTCTAAAACCAGAAGACAGTGACTCGCTTGTTGGGGCACCAGGACCACCAAATACTGTCCAAGAAGTTGTTTCAGAGTTATTTCCTTTCTACATCAAGTTTGCATAACTTATTGTGAGTAATCTTGCACACTGACTTCATGCTGAGTGTCTACAGCACCCAGCACAGCTCTGAGCCATGACTAAGGTGCCCTTCCTGAGCTTCTTCACACTATACCAAGAACAAAAAACAGTGAGAGATTTAAATCTGCTGTCTGGTGCGCACAAGCTGTCTTCGTTAGCTTTAAGTTTAAGCCATACTAAACCCAAAATGAATGGGACTCATCAGCCGTTACAAATAATCCTTATCCACTACAGCCAGTCTGGAGATACACTGGCCATTCTCAGCAGTGGTCTGTTGAAGCCCTCTGCAGATTTTCCTTCTTCTGCAGTGGCGCAGAGAAGAATTAGAAAGACTGGTTTAATAAAAATACATGCACTATACTGGAACAGATATTTGCATTGATATAGAAACTCAGCAGGAAATAATAAAGCACTAAAAGGAAAAAAGAGAGCTTTTAAGTGTGACAGCTTTCAAGTCTGATCGCATAGTTCTTTCACAAGTCCAAACGTGGGCTTCTCATAGGGTAGGTAAAAATTTCCACACTTCAGTAACATATAGCTCTTGTTTTTCAAGCTTTCTAGGAAACCTTTTTAAACACGCAACATCTCTGCATCTAGAAAAGCTGTGCTTGGTGCAAGGTAAATCCACTCCCATCCTGTCCTCAGCTCTGGGAGGCTGAATTTTGTAGGGGGAGGATTTCCCAGCTATCTGTGTGCCATTAAAAGTGTGTCATGTAAAAGACTAATTTTCAAGTAAAAGAAAGCAGGAAAGAAGAATTTGTTTTTGCCAGAGACCATTTTTTTTGTTTCCCTTTCCTTCAAAGTCCAGCTGAGATGGTGATTTCAAGTATGTACGATAAATGTATCTCGGTTACCATGACCACATACTTGCTATACAATTCACACCCCAACACATATTTTTACACCACCAAAGCATACTTCACATAGAAAGGCCACTCTTCCTCTGAAGTCTAAGATTAATTTATATAGTGAACCTTTAAAATCCCCTTTTTACATGTTCATTCCTGTTAATAAAGAGACATTGCAAGCACATGTTTCAGCTTGGTACATGCTGCAGTGCTCCCCCAAAAAAGGATGCAGCAGAACCCCCATTAAAAAAAAGTCATTTAGGAGCAGTGTGGCTGCTTCTTTCTAATCTGGAGTCAATATGGAAGCAACCTGTGGATCATGCATAATTCACTATTCATGTGCTCCTGTAAAGATGAAGACCAGGAAGAAAATAAAAGGATTTTATGACAAATGTGTAGCAAAGCCAATTGCAGAGCAGAGCTTTGGAAGCCATCTCAAAGGCTGCCCTAAGGTGCCCACCTCCCACTGTACCCAGCTGCTCCTGAAATTCAGCAGCAGTCAGGCACCGCAGCAGAAACCTTGGCACCTTGTCCTCTGCTTTTACTTCTTCCACATATGTTCTCTTCAAAAGGCGTTTTAAGACCAAAGGACAAGCCAAAAACCTGGGGGGACTTTTGATCATTCCCAGCATGGACAGTCTTATGTGGCATTCCAGTTTCTGCAATAGCAGCAAACACAGCAGTACCATTGCCATTGTATCTCTTGCTATAAACTAAAGAAAGCTATGATCAGAATTCAAATGAGAGAATACATAGGCTGGGTTTTCTTTCATGTTTTTGCTTTCTTCTGACCTCTCTTCTTGAGGTTTAAAGTAAGCCCTCCTTGAAGCAATCTTGTACAGGATACAACTCAATTCTAAAAACTTTATTATATGTCATAACTTTGTATATCAAGTTGCTAAAACTCTGGAAAAATTTTAAAAGAAACTGGTGCTGTTGTTGATCAAGGCTATAACCTACGCTCACTAGATAATGACTTATGGACTACAAAAACTACTCTATCCTCCATGTTTCTCAATTATTCCCAATACACAGTCCGCACAGTTAGACTAACATAAAACCCAAGCAACATCAGAAAGCTATAAATGTTCACAATAAATCAACCACTTCCCCTTCATTAGGCTTTGCACAGTTCATATTATTTCCTTTCTGGAGAAAATCATGACTAGTTACTGTCTGCCTTCAGAAACTAAACAATCAGTAACATTTCCAGAGGGATCATCAGAAATGGATTTCTAATAATGTACAGGTTAAAAGTTTTTCTTGTTCTCCCCTTTCTGCATCCAGCATTTAAACTTTACGGTCCCAGTGAAAGGCACATGTGCTTAGTAACAAAACTTGTAAAGAAGTACGTCTTAAAACATATAACTGAGTTTTTAAACACAGAACAGACGTGAACTTGGGCAGTCACTTAATGCAGGGGAACAGGTTCTATTTATTCCTCCAGCAGCCAGCCTTAGCACAGGAATAACTGACGCACCAGATAAAGGCTCTTATCCTGGGCTGGCTGTATGTAGCACTTCATCAGTACACTCAAAGGCACTTTACTAAAACAGGGAAGTATTGTTAGTTTTACAGAAAAGGAAATGCATCCCAAGGTTACAAAAGGTCAGAAACACGTATCTATGACCACCACCTATGTACCTTAATTCCCATGCTTTGCCCATTAAGCCACACTGCAAGAGCTCCACAGATTGAAGTTTTATGTAAACATTTAACTCATTTCTCAACAAACCTATGAGCATTCACAGTATTTTATCTTCTAAGATGGATTCATTCAGGCCATCCTCCGCTGTGCCCAAGTACACAACACTAATTGCCCATTTTTCTAGCTCCAGAAATGCAGAGAGTGGTGATGTTACTTTGCTTAAGCTTTGGAGGAAATACAGATGGTCCTGATAGATCTCACTTAAATGGGAAGATCAAGAAATATTTCCAGTCTTGACAATACAAACACAGGTAATGCTTAGTAAATCTCCAGGCGGAGATCACAAGAACCACAGTCCTGAGTTAATACATTGACACCAGTTTAAATCCACCCTTGTCTTGAAGGCATAGCACAAACCACCATGATACAAGTTAGGGTGACACATACAGCAAAACCAGTCATGGAGGCTGAGACATCCTATTGTTCCCTGTAAGGGAGGTGACACCCAGAAGATGTCATCCTGTCTGGACCATAACTCCCCCCCATACCTTCATGCACCACAAAACATGGTTTGCAAGGCATGTTACCCTCCGTCACATTGATTTTGGCCAGACTAGCTGCAGTTGGCAGCCCCTTATGACCTCCAAAGGCAAAGGGAAGCCTCAGAACACTTCTCATTAGAAGAGTCCAGCTGAAATGTTCTTTTTAGTGACTGTTTTCTTTGGTATCCCCTGGCAGCCAGAGGCATGCTTACCTTTACTGCCTTCCCTGCTTCTTTAGCAGGGCATCACCCTGGGAGAACAAGCTCAGCCCAGACTCAGGAAGGCTCCACAGTTTTGCAGCTGCCTGTCTGCTTTGCTTTCTGCACTCTGCCTCAGTTTGCTGTCTTGTTTTATATGGCAAAGACTAAAGAGTTCATTTTTATAAAGTGCTCGAACAGGCTATTTGATATAAGCCCCATTTTTCAGAGGTGTCAAATACCTCTGCTCCCGCTGTGCGCAAATGCATCATTGATGCTGAACGTTGGGGAAGCGGGACTCCACACGGTCCCAAAGTAAGAATGGAGCCAGGCTGTCCCATGGCACGCGGCTGCTGGCAGGCAACACACACTGCTTGCCCCATCAGCTTTCACTGCATTACACGGAGGTAGGTTAAAAACCACCAATATCACATTTTAGACGAGGCAACTCAAGCCAATGCAGTCAGTGCCTTGCTAGAAGTGATAGACTGAGTGAAAACGCTGAGATGCTTGTGAAAGACTACAGTCCAAAGATAACTGCAGCCTTTATTTACAACCCTCCGTTTCACAGCTCTGTCACTGAGGTCAGCCTCAAAACTTAACACAATTATCACTTGGAGGTCTGTTTTTATTTTGAAATGCAGCAGAGAGACAAATGAAATGAATAAGCAACAGCTTTCATGGGGAAGGCAACTGAGAACCAATTGTGCTAGACATTGCTGCCCAGACTGTCTTGCCTGGTTCAGTTGTGACAATGTGGAAACAAAAATATAACTGCATTCCACACAAACTCACATCTTCGCATGCAAAAACTCACGCTGACACCACCGTGGCACTCAGAGGAAGTGCCTGAAATGTTAGCATTCACCAGGAATAATTCCAGATATAATGGAGCTACTGTTCCCATTCCCAGTCAGGAGAAGTGCATGGCCCACAGGCACCTACACTGAAAGGGCTGCACTAACAAAGGCAGATCCAGCACATAAAGATTTAGAGTTTTGTAATGGGAAGTAGTGGGGAAATAGGACACTCTGGGCTCTCCAGAGATCGGTTTCTATTTTCATGCTTTTTTTTTGCAAGCCAAGAGACTACGGAAAGGTGTTTAAACTACTACACCCAAGCAGTACCTGAGGTTTACATTGCTTACTGAAATCAGAGACAATTGTCTCACCCATTTTTACAGCCTGCGAACAACTCAACTCTAAAAATATCTGAGTAACTGTCATGGCAGGTAACCAAACACTAATATTTTCTCCTATACAAAATTGCTTGTGACATACTTCTCTTTGTCTGAGAGCCAGAACACTGTTTCAAAAGCAAAATTGCTATGTCTTGACAAAACAGGAGAATGAAAGCAAACACCTTGTGCGATCACCTTCATTTGATGGGGGACTAGGAGAGGTGGAACAACTCCTCCCCATCACACACAAGGAATTTCAAGTTGACAACCATGCTTTGGAGAAGGCTGGGCAAGAGCAGAAGGTCAGAACCTGCTTGCAAGAGAAAACTGGTTCTCAATCTTGATTACAAGTTGCTGCTAAGATGCCATAACACACCCTTGAAGCAGCTCATTACCAATTTATTAAAACATGAGGGCTTCTTTGAGACTGCTGGAGATTATTGTTTAAACTGCTATTTAAAAACGTAGTGGTTCACAGCATGGATAACTTATGTCAATACAGATAACACGTATGGTATATGTGTGTGTATAGCTATATTACAAAAACCCAATGATTCTGCGTGCAAAGTAAATGTGTATTTTCACATGTGAACCGTGAACTAGATAAGATCATTTCCAAATAATGAACCATTACTTACCAGAGCACTAAGTGGTACTTCTAAATAAACATAAATATTACCCTGACACTTGAATACCTTATACAGCAATAAACAAGGCCATTAATAAAGACAAGTAGGCATGTCTCCAGGGCTCCAGGACATGCCAGACCATCACCTTTCTGAAAGGGTCGGGTGGCTTTAAAGAGAGGTAACAACCTCATTAAAGCCTTTAGTCTGTCTGGAGATGTTCTCATTTGTTCAGCCTGAGAGACTGCTCACTTTTTTCCCAAGGATTAACAAACACAAGAGGAGCAGTGCTTCCTTGTCCAAGTTATTATTTTCAATAACAAAAACAAATGCTAATTAGAATACAAACCAAGAGCAGTCCTGATGAGGTGGAAATGTTTTTCTCCCCTACCAATCAACAACTGAACCACAGAGACCGGATACACATACAGTAGGTCTCATTTAATTGACTGATATACTAGAAACCTTTGACAGAAAGTGGTCAGCTTGAACTCTGAGCACAGTAACGAGCTCTCGAGGTCCCTCTTAGACAGAACAGACCACAGCAGTGCTGCATGACTTCATTTAGTTTCATTTTATAACTAGAAGCCTGTTCTTTACTATTTTTCACCAGCTTAAATACCACTTTTTCAAAGCGATGCTAGCGAAAAAGAAAGATATGAAACCAATTCTAATGAACTCATGCAAATATAAGCCTGGTGAAATGAAACCACAGACCTAAGCAGAATACTGCATTGAACACATTTGTATGTTTTATGCAAAGCTCATCTAAATTTGAGTAATTGGACCTCATTTGGCAATCTGCACAATCAGTTTGCAAACTTCAAGCACTGAATTTTAAGTATAAGCCAGGAAAATCATTAACATGTGTATTTATCACAGTGGCCCCAATCCAGCACAGTACTAAAACCTGCGTTCAAGTGTTCTGAATGAGGTCTTAGTGTATGTGCAGCATCCAAGAGAGTATCAGGAGCTGTAATTACAGAGAAAAGTCATTGATATGTTTAGATCACACAATTTTAATCTCAAATCAATCTCTAACCAAATCTCAAATCTCTGAAGCTTAAGGCTCGGAGCCTTCCTCCTTTTTGTCTTTATTTGTCACACCCAAAAAATGTTCCCCAGATCATAGCCATTACTCTATCTCTTTTCACCTCCACCCTGTCCTCCTCTCCAAGAGTCCCTGTTGCCTACTGTTTCCCACCTCCTGCAGATGTTAACCTGGTCCTTTTCCTTTCTGTACACACCTGGTCTCCACTGAGCAATGCAGGAACTGGATGTGCTTTCCATGCTCCAGAGCATAGCGAGGCACCAAACCAGTTTATTAAAGGGCAGTTCTCCCATGCGCTCCCCAACATGTGTTTTGGCTGCAAGGAGAGTTATTTTTCATTTGTGTCTCATCTTTCTTCAACAAAAACTGCAATGGGTCTTGAACTTACAAAACCATTCTTGCTCCAGACATCTTAAACTCCTTTGTAGGAAAGATGACTGTTTCCCATTCAACTCTATTCATTGTGGTTGGTTATTTTTTTGTTTCCTAAAAGCATCTCCTTAAAGAGAAGCTGAAGCACATTTTTCAAGGTGAAAACTGCCACTCTGAATTTGAATCAAAGTCTGAACCCATTTCAATGGGAAGCTTCACAGCATCCCAGCAACTTAGTTGAATACAGGAGGGTAAGCAGCCTGCGCTTGGCTCTACACAACCAGATCTCCACCAGAGTTTAAACATGGCTGTGTGTCAGGAAAACCATTTTAAATCATAGGCATAGCCAAGATTTATTAAGGCAGAACTGCGCTAGATCACATGCAAGTTCAGTTTCTCTCTATGCATCCTCAGGAAATGTGTTAATTGCTCACAGCTCTAACTTAGATTTTCAATACATCTGCAAGACACAACACCACACACACTAGTTGGGGGGAAGGAGAAAATCAGATTCTTTTCAGTGTAGAATCTAGGAATATTTGTCACATTTCAGCATCATGGCTTTATCCCTTCTTAAGCTTCCTTTTACTACCCATCATTTACTACTGGCTGGTACCCCACCAAATCCTGGGTACCCACCAACCACAAAGGTGGTGGGATGCAGCTTGCTCACAGACTTGGCCACAAAGCTCAACTGCCCTCCAGACTCCTCATGGGGACACTTGCACCAGGACAGGGTACTACAGGAAGGACAGGAAAAACATTGCGTGGTGATAACCAAACACTGCAGCCCAGCATCTCGAATCTCAATGAGTCCTGCCTCCTCTTACGGTATCTCCAATCACTGCCTTGTACACTGTATCACAAATTGCTGTCACGAATTAGATTTCATATTTTGGTAGGTCATCTTAGGAACCATGACTTGAAGCAATGTGATTTAGGCAAGAATTCAGAGGAGCATTTCCCCACATCAGGACTGCTCTGCAAAGGATTTGTGCCTTTCCTGCAACTTGCACAATGTAGCCACTTACAGGTACCTGCTTTCTCTTTCACCACTATCATGATACTGCTGTAGTGAGCTCCAGCTGTAGGCACACAAGCCATGCACAGCAGCATCCCACAGACTTAAGTATCTCTTTATATGGAATAAAATATCCAGCTGAACCATACTGCAGGTTCAGGACACGCTGCTTTTCCAACCAGGAACTAGCATACCCTCAGTAGATAGGCGAATGAGAAACTACCAGCTGCTCTGACAAGACCAAATCCTAGAAACATTGTGTATCTACTACACTTCTTTCTTTCCCTTCTACACATCTATCTTACCCTGTGACTGCATGGCAAGCAAAGTTTCTACATCTTGACGACTCATTCATCGCTGTCATCTTGTAGAGAATGAGCTGTGGTGGTATTAAATTGGTTTGAAATGGGAAATGTCATCAGAACTGAAGTCCCAAAATGTACCCGAGCAACACCGCTCTTTTCACTGCTGAAAAAAAGAGAAATGGGAAGAAATTGCTAAAAGATAACTCAGGAAAAACACTTTTCAAGTCACAATCCAAGAGAACTGAATTTCACCAGCTTCAACCGAATATGCTGTACTCTCTCCAGTACTCCGTGTACGCTTGTGCTTATCAAGCTCTAAAGTCTGATCATTAAACCTGATCCAAAATGCCGAGAGACTCTTCCTGTCACCAAGGGCTTAGTCAGGTGCCTTTATTAATCACAGCTAACAAATATTTTAATGCTGGGACCTTTGGGAGGAAGGGGCGGACTGGGGCCATGTGCCTTGTTTCATATGAGGAGATGACAACTCAGATCTGCAGTGCCTGATTAATATTTCATGATTGTGATCCACTGGGTATGCGGTGTAATTCTGGTGCCCTGTTTCACTCTACATTCACTGCATCTCCAATGTTATTTGCCACAGCTTCGTGGAACAACAACAAAAAGAGGTTTCATTCCCGCAGGACAGCATTGGCTGACCTCTCTCATTGCTCCATGTAATTCATAGGGAGCAATCATTAAACAGGAACTGAAAGTGCTTTTCAACTTTTAAAGGGAAAAAAATGGCACCACAGATTTACATATAGATAGCATTTCAGAAAAAAAGGATGCCGATTCCTCCTGCCTTGCTTCATTTACCAAGTCATCCTAACAGAGTGGCCAGAAGACGAGCCTGCAACAGGGCACTGCTGAACACACATCTCTGTGTCTACACCAACAATTCAGCATGCTAGCATGAAAATGACATTAAAAACTCGTGTGACTGATGAAAAGAGACAATGAAAGCAAAATGCATAACTTCGAGCACAACTTCACAACAGAGGTACATCCTCAGGGATGTCCATAGGACTTCGCAGAGGTCCCTAATCTAACTGTATAGTGAGAAGAGGACAGTAACTTAAAATTTGACAGTCACCAAGGACAGGCACAGTGGGGGTCTGTCCCACATCCAGGCAATCACTGCATTCCAGTTCCCATACCAACACTGGCATACAGCAGGCCTATTGCATTCAGGGATTGCAATAGCAAAGACGGCTGTTATGAATCAACATCATCTTAACATATCTCAGAAAGCTTTTTGGTTTCATTGCAATGTATGGATGATGTGGGTTTTAATTCCTCCCTTCTTCTCTCTCCCCCCTCTCCCCCCCACTATTCAGTCATTTATAGCATATTGCTCAAAAACTCCATTCTCTCTTAGGAATACGAGTGATGCTTGTAATGAACTCTGTCTTAAGAAGGTATGTGTCAGTGAAAGACTGGGATATTTCTGGATCTCCAGTCTCTTTATGCAGCTTAATGCTAATGAAAGGAAACCATTTTTTGCACACAGTGAAAGGGAACAGATGGTGTCACAGTTCTGCTGTGGAATTTAAGCAGAGTGACAACCTATACAGCAGATCATCACGATGGGTGAAACTCTTTTTAGGCAGTAGCATGGAGGGTTTATTTGTTTTTTATTTACTTATTACTATGAAATATCTTGAAAAGCTTTTTCTTTCCTTTTCTGCAATGAAACCTAAGAAAACAATATGACATTCTCACCATCCAACAAAACCTCAGAAGAACATGAACCAGTTCTTTACATACACTGTGAAGGCACAGCTGAAAACCAGCACCTCATATTGCAAACTGTGGCCTTCCAATCATGTATCTATCCAGACACCAGTCACTGCCGAGCAAACCAATGAGGGCTTGAAAGGGACAGTGTTGAGCTTGAAACCACTCTGTCTGAAATCTGGTCCCTAGTTCTAATTATGCCTTCAAGGCAGATGAGGTCTTTCTTCATTCTTAATAATTTTATATTTTACATGCTGGTTGACAATAGTCAATGCTTCCTTTCTAGGTTCACCTGCTTTCATCCTGGAGAAAAACAAAGGTTTAAAA
Source organism: Pezoporus occidentalis (assembly GCF_034315485.1). NCBI lineage: Eukaryota > Metazoa > Chordata > Aves > Psittaciformes > Psittacidae > Pezoporus > Pezoporus occidentalis. The sequence goes on from NW_026915483.1 coordinate 2,710,078, forward strand.
AGAAAAGGCAGATAAAAAATCATGGTTGGAAAATTACCCAGAAATAAGGAATTTTAAAGGGTTGTTCTAGCCAATACGTTTGCTGCTGGTGGTGTTTACTAAATTGTTAGCTGAATTTTTCTGGCCCTAGTGACAACTGAGTCAGACATGTTTGCATGTGCTGATCTTACTAGACGCATCTGCATCCTAACAAAGCATCCCCCTCTGGTGAGACAGCCCATATGCAACTTGAAGTTTCACAATTTTTACTGTTTTCATTCCTTCAGATTTATCTTCTTTCAGCTTATTTGAACTGCCTGTATAAGCATTTTATAGCACATACCACTAAAAGCAACAGATGACATGCTCATCCACTCAATAATTCACATTGACAATAGCCAATCTCTGCTCAGCCCATATCCCACAAGGGATTAATCTGGCAGCAACATCCTGGGAGAACAACAAAGCTCAGGCTGCTGGGATGGGATTCAGAGCTCTGTAGGAACAGTCTGGACCCATGTCACTGTCTGAAACTTTGGGAAGCATTTGCATGATTACAATTGCATTTTTGCACAGGGGTGGATGATATGTGTCCAGAGCTACCCAGTTGCAAGCCTCATTAGAGTTTTTACAGTAAGATAGAACAAATCAGCTCTTAGATACAGCTATAAACTCAAACAGTCCTATTGGCACATTGAAATATGCTCAATTCTGACTGCGGGGGACAACAGCAATCAGCCTGTAAGATACTGTAGGGCCAAATTTACATATTCAGCTGCGTTTGCATAGATGAGGTGCTTCAGATCCAGGGGAAGCACAGCAATACAAGCACTACTGTGCTAAGTGCTCTGCTGTTCAGTGGATGAGCATGCTCAAGGTATTGTGGTCCCCTAGGTTTGTAAAACAGCAAAGTCTAAAACTAGGTCTAATATTAAAGAGAAGTTCCACTCTCCAATGCAGGCAAGGACCAGCTTAAAACCCCTCATTTAGGCAGGGTATCTGTCTAGCTATATGTATATGTGCAGATAAATAAGCACTTTCTCATGCAAAAGGAGATGCCAGGGCTCAGAAAGCAGCAATACTTACAGGAATAATAGTGCAAAGACACACAGCGAATGGCAGCACTTTAAGTGTGGAAAAGTGGCAAAATATTCACAGTGAGTGAATTCTAAACTCACTGGCAGGAGTTCACAAAGATATAACCTGCTGATTAAGCCATCTTGCAGGGAGGGACAACACCACCTTCCAATGCTTCCTTCGAGGACAAGTGAAACACTGAGGTTTTAAAGGCATTTACAGGGTATTTTTTAACTGTGTCAGGTAAAATCACTACTGTGCTCCAAAGCACCCAGGCTTTTGCTGCAGAAACTCCACAGCTATTACACAGCAAGCATGAAGAAGCAGAAAGAGAAGAGATTGTCAGTAAATAGGGTTAATCCCTGCAGGTAATACCCTTTCCGTTAAATTGTGCAGCATTTTCCAGTCTGCAGATTCTCAATCCCATTTAACATCTCTCTCACACTGCAAGCAGACACATCTGAGCTCCCACTCTCCCTCCCATCCCACCACCCCCCCAAATTCTGCAAGGCTGTTTTTGCAGGCAGCAGCCAGTTAAACTAAAGGCTGCTGGTACTACCCCGGGAAGCTGTAGGGGGGTGGGTGAGCCGCACAAAAGAGCTCAACACAAAAGGCCATCCTTTTCATCCTTTTTTCTTCTTCATTTTCTCCAGCTGAGCCACAGCTTCATTTAATCAACACGTTACAAAATAGATGCAAATGTGGGAGGGGGCAGGGGGAAAATATGGGACAACATCTATTTTAACACAAACAATCAAATTGGTGGGTGAAGAGATGTGGGGAGCCTTCAGCTCGCATCATCTCCCTGCTTCCAAACGAGCCCTTTAGCCTGCTGCTTCCCCAAAAACCTATGCCGCATGTCACAGATATATTCCCGTTATTCCCCCCCCCCCCCCCCGCCCCCAGGAGAAGATGTAAAGGACCTGACACCAAAAGGACAGCGAACGTCTTTGCTGTTCCCAGCAAGACCCACACAGCGCACATAATCATATGAAAAACATGGCTGGCTGGTGCATCGACAGATGCAAACGAGAAATACCAGACTTAGCCTTATTTAGATCACAGCAAAATTAAATGGGGAGGAGAAGGGGGAGGAAGGGAAATAATTGTGGCTGTGTAACATGGCTGCACAATTTTCAAAGCCTCACGACTGCCAGCTTGCAGGGAGCAGTGAAAATGTGTGCCTGCTCTAAAGGGAGCTGTTCCTGCCACCCTTGCAGCACAGCCCCGATCATTCAGCTCCCATCCCGCAAGGCAGGCACGCTGGCCAGCGAGCACGAAAGGCAGGGAAGAACTAAAACAGTTTTACCTGATCAATGTAACTTCACGGGAGCCGGAGGAAGGGATTCCAGGAGAAAGGCAGCAAGGAGGAAAATCAAAACCTGCTTGGATCCTTCTGGCAGTCCACAGTCTCATCTACATGCATCTGAGCAAGCCCTCTCCAGCAGCTGCTTCTTTTATCAAGCCCACAGGCACAGCAAATTAGTCCGGTTAGACAGTTCACTCAATGTGGGCTATTCACAGCGTGGCTGTTGTGCGAGCCCGGCTTCTCCTGTCCCCCTGTCCCCGGGTAGGCACCCGCCCACCTCCACATGGCCCTGGATAAACACAGGCTCACAGCACCCACGGACCAAACCACATGATCCCGGACATCACCAGCATGGGCACACGCTGCTGGACCCCTCACTTCACCCCAGCAAGGCAATGAGATCTGGGGGAAAAGGCAAATCCCAAGAATGGGTTTACTTTAAAGGGAAAAGCCTCCTTCCCCTCCCCCCCCGAAAAAAAAAGGGGGAAATAATAAATTAAAAACCAAACGCAAAGATCTGAAGACGGGTAATATCCTCCAAATCAACTTAGTTCTGACAATGAAGTGTCACTCTGAAACTGTCATTCAGGCTTCTAATAGGCACAAAGCATCAGGCAGAGACCATGGATGAAGCCTGGTACAATCCAGCAGAGAGATGCTGACCACAGCCAGCGCATCCTCGGTCTGTGTAAAGCCATGGATTTCCAATTTTGTTGTTTTATTAAAGAAGATGTGACAAGCCCCTTTTTTCCTCCTCCTTTCCCCACAATAAACCATCTTAAAATATACATACAGAAATAAACACACACACACAGAAATAAAGCTCTAACGAGGTGTCAGTCAGCACTCAACAGTCTGCCATCCTTGGGAGCAGGGAGCAAACCTGGTGGACACAGCACACGCCTCTTACATACACTTATGAGTGCGATTCACTGGGTTAAACACAAAGAAAACATTTATAAAAGCCATTCTATCTGTCTGCCATTGCACAAAGGAGAGCAGCGTTAAGCCCTTCTCTCTCCTCCCTGCTCCCCAGTCTATCTTTAGGAATAACAGTGCCCTTTTTCCTCTTCCCCCCACCTCCCCACCCCCGCCAACATAGGAAGCAAATATGTATAGGAAGGGATGCTATAAATACACAGACACACATATATATCCTACAAACACAGTTTCCATTGGTTATCTAAACTCTCCCTTCACAAAGTAGCACAGTTAATTTGGAAGAGTTCTCCAAACAATTTGGCTGATGGCTGACAGCTGCCTACTGCATGTCAGCATTTGCACTCAACTAGAGTGTAAGCCATCCACATACACCAAAGGGAAACACTCATAAGGTATTTGATGCTTAAATAAAAGCAGCTTTACCCAAAAAAGGGTTAACAGATACACATCATGGGATAAGATCAGCCAGTTGTGTAGATGGCTTAAAACCGTGGCTCCTGGAGCCATCGCACACAAACCACATACAAAACTCCATAAAACCTTCTTCCTAATCTAAAACGGGAAAGGAGCTCAGTGTTTTTATGGCACTGAAAAGTTTGAACTTACTCCCGAAATTCCTCAGAGGCTTAAGAAAAGAGAGAATAAAAGGCAGAGGGAGTAAAGAGTAATAAATAAACAAAGCTCATCCTATGCCATTCCCTGCTTCATATGTTGTAGGGCTGGTGATACCCAGAACAAAAAAGGTTTAATCAGGACCACTGTCTACATGTGACTGTAGGCAGTAAGAAACATCTCAAAAAAGGTAAGACTGTAGTATGGAAAGCTCTTGGAATGGTTTATAAATTCATTTTAAACTTTGGGAGAGAAATGAAGCACAAAAACACGAACAGAAGGGGCAGGGAGAGAGCAGGGCCTCCGTCAATCCTGAAAGGCAAAGCTGTTCCTCTCTCTGCCAGCAATTTCCAGTCTCAGCAATAAGCTGTTATCTTTAATTTGCTCTCATCTGAGTGGGGAGGTTTGGTACTACCCCTTTGCTCATCTCTGCTCACTCATTACCTCTCCTGCCTCAAAGGTGAGAGGAAGCAGGAGGCAGGATTGAGGTCACTCTAGGATTGCATTAGAGTATTTATTAAGCTCAGTGCATTGCTGTCCCTCATCCCACACTGGAAGTATGATCCATGATCATGGGTAAGGGCAGTCTATGCTGCATATGCAAGCAAGCAGCTGGGATAGTGGGGAGTACACGGCCTGGGGTACAGCTTTAGTCCGGAGGATAGGACAGGAAGACTTTCCCGTTTGCTTTGTTCAGCAAATACAAGCACAATCAACCTGACTGCGGGGAGGTGAAGGATGCTGCACCCTCAGTGACTCTCCTGTCGATCAGCTTACCAGAGGGAGCATCCTCATCTTCCCTACCTTTTGAGCAAGACCCACTGCTCAGTATCTCAGACTCCAGACGATCGGGGCACAGGGAAAAAGCTAGTGAAAATTCAAGCAGGAACCAAACACTGAGTATGCACAATGCAAAGATATGCAGGCCAGGTGTGATACCCAGGGTAAAGTACAGTTAGCCAAAGACCTATTTTTCAGGCTTAATTAGATTTTAGCCTTGACAAAAGGCCAAACTGCTCTCCCATTTTAGTCAATAGGAGTTTTTCACTGTCCTTGATGGCAACGGGACATGGGGCATTAGGGTAAAAAGGGTCCAATTCATCACTTTGAATAGGTGAAAATGGAAGTCCATTCTTTACTGTCCCATTTGAATCCTAAAAGACAGCTTAGAGCATTGCTAGGATTTAACTTAATATTTCTTTAAAATAATTTGAGGATAAAGTGATTTATAAGTCATTTTTCTCCCTGAGTATTTGATCACTTAAGGCAACTATAAAATCCCTCAAGATCTTTCTCTCCAGGGATTTCAGAAGCCCTGCTGCTCAGCATTCCTGAAGCACCCCCCTCAGAGCGGCGATGGCTGCAGTGCTGCCCTGGTGCAGATAACCCATGTGCCTCTGCATTCACAGCCTCCTGCCGAAATGCTAATGCCCACCAGGTAGTCCTGAAGTTGGCCAAGACTCTGTAGAAAGGAAAGAAGGGAGGAGAAAAATAGAAGCAATCATAAAGCAGCCTGAAAATATGACTTCAGGGAAAAAACAGTTGGAGCCCGTATCTACAAGATAACGTGTTGCAGAAGGAGGAAAAAAACCACCCTCACCCTTTGAAGCTGGCTGACAGTGCAACTGGTTGGTTCCCAACTTCTCTCAGACTCTTAATTCAACACTTCACTGTATTTACTTGTTTCAGGCAGGATAGGAGAGGAAGGAAGAAGGTAAAAGCCTGATCAATGTAGTGCAAACAAACACCTCAAAGAGAGGAAGATCTCAGTTCATTGTGTCATCCGTAAATTGGTCCTTCACATCTGTACTCTTGCTAAACAAGGGATACATATGTGTGTCCTTGGAGAGCATATCTGGCTTATTTCAGGATACTACATGAAGGTGCCTGAATGAGGCATGATTCTGAAAAGCAATATTCACCATCATCTGGAAACTCTCATCAACTACATGCATTGTTATCCACTGCTTTTTTTCTTCATATTCATTGACATTAGGAACAGATCATTTAATCTGCACTGAATAAACCAGGCCTAAAATTTCAATGAGTTCTTCTGGTACTGAGCCCAGGCAGATAAGGTTGCAGAACTATTATCAGACTAAAAAAAACCCCAAAAAAACAACAAAACCCCCAAATCCACAATGTTTTGATCTTCCTTCTTGCTTTTATCCAGAATGGCTGGAAGCACGTATTATAGTGACCATCTCTGAACAGCAATATTTTCACTGATAAATGGAAGTAAGCTGAATATAGATCTTGAAAATGTCTAGTTTTGAGAAAGTCCAACATGGAAATTTTCCTTGGACTCTTAGTGCACCTGCACATTTCAGTGGGAAGTTTTTGTTTGTTTTGCAAGAACAGAAGCATGATAATCCTTAAAGTGTTACAAAATCAAAACTTCCCATTTTTAAACTTCTCCATGGATTTGTATAATAAAAATGATCTTTAAAAGGAATCCCCCATACCATACAGTATGACAGTTAAGCAGATTCTAGTTGATAGATAGTAAATAACACTTTTAGTAATTACAAAACAGCAAGAAGAAACTTCCTTCCAAATAAAGCTTTCTATTAAAGGAAACAGAACTTGCTGTACTGAATCAGGGAAGTGTTTTACCCAAGTGGCCAACAACTAGTATTTTACCGGTGCACAATCCACAAGCAAATTATGAGACGCTGTATTTACCTACACCTGAAAAATCCCTTTCTCACCCTTAGGAGACACACAGCCCCCAGAGCACCACACAGAGAGCACCTAATTCTGATTTTTATAGATGTAAGTAGAATGAGTGATGCTAAAAGGATCTTTTACAGTTTCATCACAGTGTTTATTGCTGTATCCCAGCCTCGCTCAGGCTGCAGAGATGCTCTGCAAAGTATCATTTCAGGTTTATTTCCCTGCCATGGAGTGCCTCTCTTTCTGCCATTAGGAATAAGCAAAAAAAGGACTGATCATTTTTCCAGTGCTTAACAGATTCTGGCACAACCTGGCCTCTGCTATAAACAAATAGCCTCAGCACACGAAACCCCTGAAGACTGATTAAAAGTAAGCCTGATTTCATCTGCACTGGTTGCATGCAGCCATTAATATTGTTAACACACAACCTTTTGTTCTGCGTAGCTGGAGGGCAGCTCACATTGCACTCAGCTGAGGCACCTCGGAAGGTGTGTTCACTGCCAGTGACATGTATGATTATGGTAATGGTGTTTAATGTTTCTTTAACATAAGGAAAACTGACACCAGTAATACAGAAATTGATACTTGCAGTAAAGTGATGCCATTAAGTTCAGGGGTGGAAGTGGATTTGCTGTCAATGCAGCCACACAGATTTTTACAAGCACAAGGGATGAAAAGATCTGGGCTGAGATGGCCACAGGTGAGGGACCATAAGCAACTGGGTTTTCCTTTGAAAGAGCTGAGTCGTAAGCACAATGCTGGTTTTGGATGGAAGATGGAAACACTGGAAATGTTCAAGGAGAATATGAGAGCAAATGGGGACCAAGCAAGGAGACCGTTCCCTGGGGTCCTCAAGAGCAAAAGGGAACTCTTACAAATGCCTGTGGCCAGAGAGAGGCTTGTACTTCTCTGGGCCTTACATCATTTTCCTAGCATTGATTCAGTGTTCTAGAATTGGAAAATGATGTCTGGCTTTACAGTCTGGCAGGACACGGGTACATGCACACCATCCACACTAACAACCCAGCGCCTGGCTGCTCCCTGCCGAGGGAGCTGTACAGATTTACCGTAGTTGTAATTCTGGTCCTTCCTATTTCTTTACAGGCCTAAGAAAAGGATCATTTTAAATCAAAATTAGGTGATGCAAACTCTAGGGAAAACCCTGCAGGCAAAATGATCAGGATAAATTTTAACGTTCCAATATTGCAGGAAAAATTGTAAGTCTGACATTTTCAGAAAGACGTGAGCTGACAAAAATAGGAGGAATACAAAATACAAAGCTGCCCTCCCTCCTCCCCATCTTCATGTCTTCTTTAAAAATAAACAAACAGAAGAATAAAACAAGCATTTTAGAAAGTGACAACCACAGCCACAACTCATTTCATTACACACTAGAAGCTCCTCCTTTCACGGGCCCATGGAATGCCGCCTTCCTCATGTCTGCTCCTCCTGGCTCTAGCTTGTTAAAGTGAGCCAGGCTCAGACACGCAGCTGATGACATCAAAAGATCTACTTTATGCAATTTACTTCATTTTCAACTCTTTCATTTTAATGACCACTGCAAAGTTGTGCTGTAGACTTAAACCTAAACCCCAAGCAATTCAGATCACAGCTTCCAGTCTGCCAAGGTGAGCTATCCATTCAGACCAGCTCTAAAATGTCATTAATTTTAAACTAGCATGAAGCTTCTCCTAAGAAAATAAAGGACATTTGGTAGCAATCTACTCTGCACAGAGCTCAGTCAACAACAACAATAAAATGATAATAAGAAAAGCTTGCAAGCCAGGTGATTGAGACGCCGCATACTCTGCCCTTTTGGACCTATGTGATTGCAAAACACCCTGAGCTTGGCTCATTCCTGTAAGGTGAGAGCATTCTCCTTCCATAAACACTGTACTGTTCAACACCACGTCAGCTTCCCCAGCCAGGGAGAATATCTCCTTCCTGGTGGGATTTTAAGATCCTTCACACATGAGCAGGAATATTTCCCTAAGCAAAGATGAATCAGGGAGCTAGTTTGCATTCCCAGCTCCCTCACTGCCCCAACTCCTAAGCTCCTCATTTCCAACTGGTGCCTGTAACTTCATACCTTGCTCATAAGGTCCACATAAAGGCAGTGATTTCCAGTGCACATTGTCTCGATACAACACAACTAGACTTTTTACATGTCACTACCAACAACTAAGCTTTGCTAATGTGTGAACTACGTACCAAATGACATATGTCACGAGACACGTCCCATCAGCAGCTCAGAGGCATGGTGTGTCCTGCTCCTTTGTGCCGCAGCCAGCCTCAAACATCAACCCCACTGCTAATACCCCTCTCCTCCTAGCTGGGGATTTGGGCTCCTCCCTGCACTCATGCCCACTCAACCGATCTGGCCATCGTACACTGCAGTTCAGCATGCCTGAACCTGAACTCAGGAGCTGAAAACTGCTCAGAAGGCAGAGGCTGACCACCCAGCCTGTGTTACTGCAGACTGACTGATGACGCACCTGCAACTGGTTCTTTTAATTCCATCTTAAAATAGTATGCTGGGGTATGTCTGTTCTTACTAATTGAAACACAGGAGAGATCAGGCTGAGGATTAGAAAACACGTCTAATTTTTATTACCTAGGAACATGCAATACACATTTATTCTTTCTTTTATTGTTTCAACCTAAAGGCAATTTTCCTCAGTTTGCTACCAAACATCAAATAACTCATTCTTTTTGTTTACACTCTGGTGAAATAGCAAGTCATAGCAAGCCCTTAAGTAAAGCATGGACTCTTTGGAATTCAATACACTTTATACAAGAACCAAACAGCAGCCTTCCTACTTATTAAAAAAGAGAAGTGCAAGGGGACTCAGAAAAACGAAGGTTATATTCCTAAACCCAAAAAAGCTAAGCAAGGACAGCACTGAGATTTGAACCAGTGGCTCCTGATCTGTCAAACATGACACCTTGGCCATGCTCTCCAGGCCAGTGACTCCAGGAGCTGAGGGGAATGCACAAGTGCGATGTGGGTAGGAGGCATGTATGCATGGCCAGATGTTTCAATGCGGGTTGAATCAGCTGCAAATCTCCCCCTGCACCTAGAAATCCTCTGTCTGAATACAAATGCACCCCAGCTTCACTGCAGAAAACTGCAGTTATGCATGCCATAGACCAGCCCCTTACACACCTTCCATTAAACTGTATCCAAAGAGAGAAGTGAATTGATTTTGAATTTTATTTAAAAGTTAATCAAATAGGTGTGCACTTTTCAAGAAAATAATTTCCTTATCAGACACCAAACACACCCCCCGGAAAGGCCACAAATCACAGCACTTTGTATCAGCAGCTGTGCCCAAAACAGTTATTAGAAGTGAGAACAAGAGAAGGCTGGTAGCTGCTATGGGTGTCCAGCCAGATTACATCACCAGCAAACGTCCCAAGAAAGGCTGGGGACAATACCATCAGGCATTTGTAACACAAGATTGGTTCAAATAAACGTGAAGTTTCAAAAGATGCAAAAGAGGACGATTTCTGGCACCAAAGCCAGGCTCTTCCCATTACCTCATTTTCAAAGCAAAAGCATGTCTATGCCTTTGTCTCTCCTCTGGTGCAGTTGTAGCTCTGCAGACAGTTGCATGTACCCGCAAGGAAGCGAGTAGAGAGTAGTGAGAGCCTGCAGTAGGACTTGTTTTATAGCAAACTACAGACCAGGTCTGCTTTCTGGAAGATGCTGTACTAACAAAGAATAATGAGACTGGTTCTTGCTCCAAGGAACCTACAGTTAAGTAATAACAATCCTTCACCCATGACCCATCCTGATACACTGATGTCAGTCATTCGAGTCAGGAAAACATGCATCTGATGCATCCAATAACTGACCCACCCATTGTGAATTACAAGGCAAGGCTTGTCTCGCTGAGAATGGACCAGCAGATTGCCAAAGGCTTCTCAGCAGAAGGAAAAGAGCTCACACTTCTGCAAAATAAACCTCCTGCTACTTTTCCAATGTGATTAAATTAGGTCAGATCTATGCCCATTGTATAGTATTTTGTGCCAGATTTATAAGCACAGAGCATTTACATTTAGAAACCAAACTCTAACAAACCTTGACTAACAGCCTGAACACCAGAGATACAGCAATGAACTCAGAGAAGTTCACACAGCATTTTAAATCCAAATGCTGTGGTCTTTTAATGCATGATAACTGGGAAGTAAAATATATACCAAAGCATGAAACTAGTAAGCCTTGTATCTGAACTGAGAAAAAGCAACCCAGTGACATCAACTACATAAATCCACCCAAACACAGAAAAAATAGTATTTAGAATTTTAAGTGTTATCAGTGCAAATAGAGGTGAATTATTTATCTCGGCATGACTTTTAAGCTGACTCAACATCCTTTTATAACTATGTGCCTGCTTAAAACTGAAATGTCTTCATGCTTGAGAGGAAAGCCAGATGAAGCACAGCGTGAGCCCCTCTGTGTGTGATGACTCTGGTGTGGCAGCTCTGTCCCCAGCCCTGGGATTGCACATCACCTTTCTCTGCCTCATTTTCCTTTCCAGACAAGCACCACTTTATGGACTTCACCTGGTATCGAGCTCAGTTCAAACACCACAACTTACTGGTGGAAAGCACCAACGCAGTTTATTATTCATTCTTTCCTTCTTCCTCCAAGTATCCCATCGCTAATTACAAGGCAAAAGGATATGTCTTCACAACTGTAAAAGCATCAATCTCACAGTTTATCAGAGCGAAGAAGAAACTACACACAATGAAACCCCAGAAGAGAACCTGCAAGTAGGATGGGCTGTCCCATTCCCATCCCTGTGACCACCCCAAAGGGCAGCCTGGCCTGACCTCACTCTAAAACTAATCCTACCAGTTTTGGACACCTTGGGTGTGCTGGTACCCACCTATTAGTCCATGAACCCTCATTCCCGTAGCCTTTACCGACCACCTCAGACTTAGTTAACTGCATCTTTTTGAAATATGGAAATGTGTGGGAAGAAGCAGTGAGAACTTTTAAAAATTGCAGCACTTTGATCCTAATTAACAGAGTTGACTGAAAGCAAAATGTGTAGAGCTAATTTTCACAGTATTTTTCCACAATCCCTAGACAGAACCTTTTTCCTGGCACTGTTTAAATTTAATGAAGTAAATATGTTTGCATATTTATCCTTTCATTACATGGAAACAACAACAAGGAAAACAGATTGAACTGTTAGCAGAAGTCTTCTATTCCAAAGCAGCCTGGATGTGGTTTTTGTTTCAGTTTATACAATACAACTTGAATCAAGCAAGCGATGCAAGTTCACTGGCCATGCAAGTAATCAGTTTTATCCATGAGCCACTAGAGAATAACTGGTGTAGGAACTGACCCCTTCACTTTATTTTTGTCTCTATGGAGAGATACTGGAATGGTTTTCAAGGAAGACAACATCCTTCTAACGTCTGAAAAACAAATCACTTGCCAGTTGTCCCACATCACTAGCAATGTATATACAGCAAATAATGCTACCATATGGCTAATACACTCAGGGAATGGAAAAATCAGAAAGGACATACAGGTTCATTAGGACTCTTGCATTAATTTCCAAATAGGCATTTTCATTTTTTGGAACCTGTAGCCCAGAATTTGCAAACCAAAGTGCCCGAGTGGTCAGTGGTCCCTACAACACCTTGCAAACCAGCGTCTGGATTTTACATATGTGGGATGGGAGGAGCAGAGGATCCAACCTATAGAACTGAGCTGCAGCTTCAGCAAATGCCATGCAGAGGAGACAGCCAGCTTGCACAAGTCCTGCTCAAAGCTGCAGGCAGGTCCCAGAGTCAATGCCTATAGGATGTACATGATTAATATGTGTGCAGATAAAAGCAAGAGCAGGAGCTCAGCCTTTCAAGTATGATAAGCAGAGGCAGAAGGTAAGAGATTGTTCTTTGAGCCTGAAAACTGACAGCTTGCCCCCAGGTCTCAACATCCCCCTGGCCAGGAAGATCCTACTCATTCTCATGACATAGCACATGGAGGGAGGAAGACTTTCTTCTCATCAAGTCCCTTCAACTTAAATATAGCCCATACAACACCCATGATATTGCTGGCTAGGTATCTTCTGTCCTGGCAGACTGGGTGAAAGAATATTGCATCTAGCATCGGAAGTTGCCACGTCTTTACCCAGTTTTACCTTAATTACCATGGATACAATAATTCAGTAAAAAACGGGTGTGTTCTTTTTCCCAAGGGTCATAAGAGCTAAGTAAACATGATGGATTTTGTGCTACTCAATAATTCCTAGTTATGCCTTGATTAATCTATCAATTGCCGTTACAAATGCTGAGTATGCATGATTGAAGTGATAATTAAAAAGGCAAGTCACATTTGGCAGTTGTTCCTCTATTATTACAAAGGTCTTGGACTAGGCTGTTTGCAGCATTGATTACATTTGCACATACACAAAACCCAACAGAAACTTGGATTTCAGAAACTACAGGAGAAAAAATAAAGAGGAAAGAACTATTATCTTGTCTTCATCACCACATATTAGAGAATTAATGAGCATGCAGTTCTTAGCATTTGGTCTACCTGGAAGAAAAGAACAGAGGACACTTTCAACCCTGATGATGGCATTTCAACCATGAAATTTTGCTCTGTTTTCAAGTCTCTGACGCCCTAGGAGAGATCTTGATTTTGTGAAACTTCATCCCCTGTACAGCTTTCGTTACAGCTTTGACATTTAGAGATGAAACTACAGACGGGCCATTTCTTACTTCCCTCTTAAATAGCACCATGCAGATGTCAGCTACACCATCAAGCACAAAAAAAGAAAACGCAAACCAACCCCTTTCATGCTTCTCAGTTTGTTTCTGATCCATCAGTTAGGAAGCTTGGGCTTTTTTGACACAGTAGTTTTGTTTTCAGAATGTGAATAAGCAAGATCATTCAAGTGACACTGCGGTAAATGGCATGGGAACTACAAAATCCTTTGTTATCTTTTTGCCAAAATGGTCTAGGAAACAGCGATGGATCTCAAAAGTAAATGTTGTCTATGTGCATAGAAAGGTTTGCTCTCTGAACTTCACTGAGATCACACAGTCATTACTACATGAAAGTGTGAGCTTTTTCCTATATTTTGCAACAACTGTCAAGCAAGTGAAAGCTTTATTTGGTTTTCATTCGTATGTGAAGACATGATTTAGTACTCTACTGGAACAGACAATGTCATAAGGGTTTTAAATTGTAATGCTATCACTTTAACATCTTTAAGGCACTTTTCAAAAGATAAACTCATCTGCTTATAATGACTAAATGACACAGTAATGGAGAAGAGCTAAAGATTTTCTTATGGTAATAAAAGGGAATACTTCAGCCAGAGAAAGAAAAGCAGAGAGCTGTGCAGTTCCTAGAAACACTTTCAAGAATCTTTCAAAATAATGGAAAAAATAAATACATATATCATATTTATACACACACACTCAGACTAAACTAGGACTGATGTAGGTCTAGATGTCTGACAGCAACTATCACTTCAGAGAGGCAAGATGTAAAAAAACCTAAAACACTCAGGAGAGTACTTGATGCAGAAACACAATTCCAGGAAGGAATTGGCAGGTCCTAGGACTGTTGAGAGCTTTGGCCAATGCTAGCACTCCATCAATTTCCAAAAATACTTAAATAATAAAGCATAAGTATCACATATATGAGGCATAGAAAAAGCTGTCTCAGCTGAAAGCCCCCAGTAACATGCACTAAAACCCTGCTGTTTTCATTAATCCTATGGAGCACCTTGGCTCTATACAATCTAGTTAGCCTACATATTTCATTCTCTCCTACATATCTATAAAAGAAAGTACTGAACAAAGTTGTGCCACTGTTTTGCAAACATGAATGGCATAATTTGAAAGAAAGGATTTTGTGGGTGCAAACCACAGTGATGTAAGTTTCCCTGGCTGCAGAATTTGTGAAACTACTGTCATTAGAAAAACTGCTCATCGTAGTCCTATGTGCTGCAACAAACACACAATAAAATGTACTTCCAGGCGTGATTTGCTACTGAAAGCCAATCAAAAAGCAATGAATACACTCCAACAGAACTACATGAAGTAGCACGGCTCTGTCAGCCAGCACGTGAACCAAGAGATTATACTTTACATCTGGTGGTCTGTAAAAAGGTGGTGAACTACAGCTCCCAAAGTAGTTTGCAGAATATTGATATGAGGTAAGTCAGAAAGTAACTGCAGATGGACCACCAGGAGAATGTAAAAGAAAATGTGTTCCTTTAGGTGAGGCAGGACAGCAATCCCAATACTGACTGTGTAAGATTGTCTTTGGCCTTTGGTTAGATTCTTCATTTCTTTTTGCATTTTTCTATTTAAATTCATTGCAGTAGCTGATCACTTAGTCAATACTTCCCAAAAGCAGAGCTCTGTTTTGCATATGCAGTAATGCCAAACAAATTTCTCCATTATAAATAAACAGTTGCAATCCTTCCTTCCCAGCTGAGTGCTAGAACATAAATATGCCCATCTAATGAGAATGTAGGACCATTAGTGTTTATTAAAGCACATAAGACATCAAACCAACAGCAGAAGCCAAAATATACATTATGATTTTGGTCTTTTTGACAATACTTGCATGTGAAAAGAATTAGGAGAATTCATACTTTCAGTAATTTCCATTTAAAAATTGTCACAATCCTGTTTTCCAGTTAAAAAAAATAATCACATATATCTTCCATAAAAGATTCACTTAGATTTTATATTCTATGAAGGACAATTCCTTTAATATTGTCATGTCAGGTCATGTTTAGCAACACTTTTGGATACAAAAGCACAGCCTTAAACCAAACACAAATTCAGAGGACAAAAAAAAACCCTTACCCATACATCTTACGAAACACCTGCAGCTTTGGGGTACTGGAAGATACGCTCTTAAATTCCTGGCTGTCTTAGGAGGCTGGTAATTGCTGTTGCTCCCTTGCACTGAGAACAAGATCACTGTCTCTGTCCTGAAATGCTGACCATCCTACAGTGACAATATGGTCTTTCTGCTTTCTTCATTGTGGACATTTCAGAAAGTCCTACTAAGGCAAAGCTGGGTCACAGCCACTTGGTGTTACAGCAAGCCGTGCTACAGCCACCGGCTGTCATACAGGTACCTTCATTTACACATGTAACTAAAAAAGATGACAAAAATCAACGTCTTTTTACTCCCTGGATATGAGATGGGACCTTGGCTTGGAGGCAAGAAATCGCTGGAGGTGTCTGAGTTTTGTGGGGGAGAGGAGGAAGAGAACAGTGGTACAGCGGTGGTGTCAAATGTTACTGGTACTTCAGCATTTGTGTGTGGCTGCGTTTCACAAAACAAAGCAGGTATACCGAATTAATGATGGCATGGGACAATCAGATTAATTTATCCTGCTAGGACATCTAATAAACCCAGCAAATGCTACATTCTGGGGACAGAAAGCCTTTGCTGATAGAAGACTTACAGGACAAGCAAGCTTCTCCTAAGGATTCATTGCAAATAGGGATTTTCAGACCCACTGGATGCTGGCTTTTCTGTTCACCCTGAAACTAATGCTGAAACTCCTCTTTCCATTGACTGGTGAAGAATCAGCCCAAGCAATACAGCTCAAAATTATAACTCTTGCCTTAAAGTTAAATAATAAACTGATGTTTCTTGCTAAAAACTACAGTAACTGCCACTGCAAGGGCATAAATTGCAGTGAGTACAGCTGCAGTACAGAAAGTTCTCAAGTTTAACCATTCAGGAGGTCATAGAGAGTGGGAAAATGCCACTTCCACATTCTTCTTCAAGAAACACAAGGTCAAAATCAATACAATGCAGTGAAGAGCGTGACTCAATTTATGTCACCCCTCTCTTGTGCTTGCATGCTTCTCAAACCTGAAAAGACCTTGTTCCATGCAAATACAATCCATTGTATCAGCGCAATTAAACTTAAGAGTATCATAAAGTCAGTGAGCATCTGGAAGTATTGATAAGGTTTCAGTTTATGGACACTTTGGTAAGGAAATGATGCAGCTATTATGGATTTGGGGAGGGTGAATTTTGGGGCTTTCAGTTTAACAGTTTGCTACACCTTCATTCAAGTATATATGCAAGATCAGTGGAACTGAATTCCTTCCAGTTTTAATCTTGAAACATGGTGTGTGTGTGTGTGTGTATATATATAAAGAAGCTTTCTCATCGGTTCAACAGCTTGTCTTATCCTGATGCATTGGAATAAAGAGACAGCTGACTTTGGCCATATGTTTCAGTTGTTCCTCTCACTCCCCCGCTGTCTTTCCACACATACCATGACCGTGGACAACCTCTCCTTAAGTGGGCAAACAAATGGTTTAACTCAGATTTGCACAGTGTTTGCTGACTTGTGTGGGCTCCAGGATCCAACTCAGCTTTATCATTGTAGGCAAACATATTCTGAAAGACACCGTGTAATTAGAACAGCTCAATTTTATGAGATTGATGACAGATTGATGACAGATTAAAGGCCAGGATCTCAACCAGCAGAAATTGGTGTTGCTACTCTGAAATCCATGGTGCTACGCTCATCTATGCCAGCTGTGAGCATGGCCCTGAGTCTTCTACATTGCTTTGTGCCCCCTTAACATAATGAGATTGTAAAAGTTAAATGTTTTCAAGCCTGTGTGTGAGGTCCATAAGCTACTTGTCCAGTGCAGGAGTCAATGACATTCTTGCATTCAGTTTCCACTTCAAATTGTCTGCCTCACAAAATGGTTTTAATTTCAACTTAAGAGGAACCTTTTGATCCCTATACGTACTTCATAGGTGCCAGTGGCTCTGGATTGCCTGTCCCTCACATTCATCTGAAGCTGCTCAGTATGTCTTCTTTATATCTTGCATCCCAACCACGTGAGCTACCTATAGTTTAAATTAGTGCTAACTTGTATTAAGAAAAACCCAGAACCAACAGGCTCAGATCCAAGATCCATTAGCACAAGCCTTGTTCAAGCACCATCCCAATACAGGCACCAAATTCTCAAGGACCGAAAGTCCAGGGACAGGGATCCTCAAAACAACATGAGCTCAGTAGACAAATGTAATTCTTAATCCTAGGGAAGATCCTTAACTAAAGGGGAGCCTCATCTAAGAAGCTTTCTACACTAGGTCTTGTGGCCCCGCACTTAGCCTTTATTAGATGTTTTAGAGGTTTCATATGCAGGTAGCAGGTACCTGCATATGAAACCTCACTATATAGTCAATAGTGATTCCCACTATGTGTCAAAGAGCCCAAAGACTGGCCTGGACTGTCCCCACATGGGGCGACCCAAGTGTGCAGGGGTGAGTGAAAAGGAGGCCTTTTACATCAGGTGGGTCCATGTCTGTTATGATAACCATGGGCATTAGCAAATCTCATCAAGCACTTGTGTGACCTCATACCAGAGCTGAGCTGCATTTGTTTTGATTGGGGAAGAAAAGAGGATAAAAATCCATTAAAATGAACCAACTGTAAGAGGAAACTGAAACTATCCCACTTATTTGAAGTCAACATGATATCACAAGACATTTCAAGAGCTTTCCAATGTTTGGTCTATTTTTTAAAGACTTTCAGTTAGTCATAGATGAACCTCAAAACATTCAGGGTTTTTATATGAATAAATATGTTTATCCAAGCCTGTGACCTGACATAAAAAAGCTGCAGTGATTTATGCCAGCTGAGGAGGTTAAACTAAGAGACAGGCCTCTCTTGTCACGCTTCAGGATTTTTTGCTGTTACAACTCAAGTTTAGAATAAACCAAAGGAAAGAATCTCTTCTACAAGAAAACACCACTATTACAATCTAGTTTGATTTCTCAAGACAAGCAAAGAATGTTTCACCCAATGATTCCTCCATCACAACTATAACTTCAACTTTAACAACACAGTACCTTTTAAGATCATATTTAAAGTATTTGGATGTCTCCAAGACTGGAAGAATCCAACCCATCCCTTCAGAAGTTTGTCGGGACCTATTTTGTATATAGTAAAGCAACAAAATAAAGCCCAGATACTTAATCAGTTCAAGAGGACTCTTTCTTTGTTCTTTTAAATCTCTAGCTAGTGTTAATGCAAATTCCCCATTTACACGGCTGAGGTATTTCCAGAGTGAGAAGTGCTGTCCTGAGGGGTCACTGCTGTCAGCTACCAGGATCAGAGCAGTAGTTCTTTATCCAAATAACCACATGCATACATTAAAGAAACATTTCCCATCAAATTAGTAACACAGCAAATAAACAAATTAAAGCCCAATTAATGAGCATGCATTAAAAAATGAACTGACTCGGTATCCCCCAAGTCAGAGGACGCTCATCCTCTGGAGTTACTCGGGAAACCTTGTAGCAAGTGGCCTGAACCAAATGATAATACTGGTGAGGGGCCACTGTACAGCAGCATTTGTGGTGAAAACCCTCCTCCTCCTTATTCCAAAAGCATCATGCACAGCCCCAGTAAAGCAACAAAGCCCTGATCCAACACTCACCTGAAATCTATGAGACCAGGTCAATCGCAAGTGCCCTGTCTCTGTCGTACCCACAAAACAAAACTGTTCTCTCTGAAATTCCAAGAAGTGAATTAAAACAATTTATAGTTGGAAAACTCATACTTGGAATGCATCATGGCTGTAAAGGCAACATTTTCCCCTCGTTTCTTCACACAAAGCTGCTTGTAGGCGCACCAAAGAAATACGAAGTGCTAAAATTGCAGGTCTGTTCATTCCAAAACAAGTTTCCACAAGCTCTCTGTAGCTGTTCCATTTTCCACTATCTCTTGCCCAATAAAAGGCAGGTTTTAAACACCAAGGCACCTGTCTGCATTAAAAATTAACTACCTGTACAATTACATTTTTTTTTTAAATTAAGTATTTTTTTGGCAGAAGCAGGACTTTCCTTTTGGCCACAGTTCTGCAATTTGCAAATGCTGTACCTGACTGGGGTCCTATTTAGCAGAGCATTTTTGTCTGGGCATCCGAATAAATAACACAAATTTCACAGGAACTTCTAAACGTTTCCATAGCAAAATAACTCCAAAAGTTTGTCAACATGTAAGCCTAACAAATACCTTCTTTAAAAATTATTTACTGTTAAATAATTTTTACTGTTACTATTCTGTTCTGTAAAAAGAATGGCTTTAGGATCATTTAAATCATTATCATGTAGGCTAACCGTATGAATACTAGCTGAGCTGTATAACACAGTGCATCAGTTTTTCCACCTGGGTGATGGACAGAGTTTTCTGTTTGTTTTAGACACATCTGGTATTAGAGAGAAAAAGATAAATAGTGAGCATGAACAACCTGGCCCAATGCATAGGAAAGCAGACTTTTCCCCTGAAATACTTCGCTTTCACTGTTTCTGAGACTAAAAGAATTGATTTCCACAGCTTTTTCTTTCCATGATTTGAATGATCCCATCATGATGACAGTGTCACAAGTTTTTCCTCCTTTAGTCCAAAAATGTGCACACAGGTAGGCTTTAAGCGAAATTAAGGTCTGAGTATTGATAACACGCTCTGCTATTTTAAGCAAGAATGTCACCTTGCAGTTTGGATGTTGCTACAAAAAAAAAAAAGCATATATTTTATGTTATGCATATATTCTTTTCTTTTTAGATTTTCAATAAATTAGTCAAATCCCTCAAACTTTACAGCATTCTGGGGATCGATAAATCCATGTGCTCAGCAAGGTTGAGTGTATTTGGTCAGTCAAATGTGACATTACTTTCTGTCTTCTTTTTAACGTCAGTATTACAGTCTTGACTTAATGCAGCACCATTTTTGCTTCTTATTTTCCAGATAAACCATTAAGCTACCTAATATGGCATGGTATTTAGGAAAGCCAATTTAGGTGATGATTAGCTACTGAACCTATTGCAAAAACATAAAAAGCACATAGGCATGATTTAAATGGGATTTAAATTAGCCTTTATCTATAGTTGTATGCATGCATTTACAGGAAAATAAATATTTTGAAAGATTTTCTGTGAAAACAATCTTGAGACAAAACAATGAATGAAGCATTCAGATCAGCCTCTGCCCTGTTCAAAGTACTTCTACAACTTTGGTATTTTGAGGTATACTTCCCAGGCAAATCACATGCAGCACAGCTTCTTTGGAATTTACAAGATTCTTTTTTAGGAGTGAGCTCTCATTTCTTTCATCTCAGTGAACAGACAAGCATTTGAACTTAATGGCCATGAAAACAATGTGGCCAGAAGCGTATGCAGTGCTAAGAACTCGATATTACACTGGGACTCAGAGATGCTTAGGCAAACACAGACAAGTGGCACTTGCAGGCACCACTGGTTTACTTCATTTTATTTTTGACCAGCCCTTCTTTTGTTTCAGTTTGCTCTCCCTTTTTTCCTTTTAGACGTTTCCAGTGGTGCAGAAAGCTTTTATGCAGCCTCAACACAGGCCTGCTTTTGGTATGAGAATACACAGCAGAACCATCCTTTTTAATTTTAGCTTTTACAATGAAAGTCAGATTTCCAAAGCTCCACCTACAACACAATATTTTGCCAAGTGAATATATTTTTCCCTTCCGAAGGCAGCACCATAAAAGCTGCACTTTAATAATTACATAGTGCTTTTCATCCACCGATCCCAAAGAGCTTTAGAAAAGGAGCATATCATTAGCCTCAACTTACAATGGGAGAAAATAAGGCAAAAAGGAATGAATTCTCACCATTATTTCTATTTCGGGGGGCATGAGGCACTCTAATGAAACTAGGACCCTACAAGTACCATGTCTTCCACATAGTGATGCATAATGGAGGGTTTTGCCCCAAAGAGCAGTCAATAAGGGTGCAGCTCAACAGCAGCACAAGCAAAACCAAGCCCCAAATCTCCCATCTCCTGGCTGTTCCCTTTTGCTCTGTTCCTTACAGCAGCTAGGCCATTCCAGCAAAAAAGCCAGCAAAAAAGGACATCTCCATTGTGGTCTTAGCCAGGTTTTATAGGCTGGCCTGCCACCCTGTGCCTTTCTCATTGCCCAGGGGACAGAGCTGCCCTGTCAATCATCACAACCTGACGCACTGAAAACTCAAAAAGTCTTCTAGAGAACGGACTGATAGGAGCTGGGCAAAAACCTGCTTAGCTATAGCGCTGCCTTTCTTCTTCACTCCTGTCTTTTGAGGAAGGTAACAGATCAGCAATTAAAGCAGCCGAGCAGTGCCTGTGCACTAGGCACCACCTATACAGAAACTGCCATGGCCATTGTTACTGTGGGTCAGCTGGAGAACGATGAAAAAGACTGGTGAATTTAGCATCAGGTGGCATTTAAGCTGCTGACAGCCTATGAAGCCCACTGTGCTCTAGGATGCCAGCGCTTAATTACTAAGATGGTATTGGACCTCACAGTCAGCGTAGGGTGGTACGTACTGGTTTGCAAGGAGAGCTCAACAAACAAGTTTTAATAAAACCTTAAGCCAGAGAAACTTTGAATACACCAGCTGGTTTGGCCCTACTGCTGCACACAGTCTGGGCAGTCTGTAGGCTGTGTCAAGCAGCAGCAGAGACCAAGGGAGCAGCCACATCAATTCCTACAGCATTTTTCCAGAAAGCAGGATTACTCTTTGCTGTTGCTTCATGTAATGTTTTGAAATTTATCCCTTTTTTTACCCCTTTTTATCTTGAAACACAGCCAACACCTGACAAAACAGGTCTTCAGAGAGCAAAAAAGTACTCTCAGGATTGAGATAAACTGCAGAAGGATCAATCGCTGCACCCAGCCAGAACACTCTCCTATTAACAGAGCTTGCTGTATCCGATGCCAGAGCAGAAGCCACTGCCACAGGTCTCAATGCATAAAGATGGGATTTGGTGAACCTGACTGGTACAAATCACAGAACCAGAGCTGGTAGACTCCAAGAACCTCTGTGCCTTATTCCCTATATATACATCAGAATAAAACCAAACATAGTCAAACCAGGAGAAGGCAAGGGAGTCAAGGGAGAAAAAGAGAAGGTTTTAACCCAATCATACTTTCTACTTCTGTGACAAGGGCAGACCACAGGTTCTTGAAATACACTGAAGACTCCCCGTAGGAAGAGATTCAAGTACCAAGAGGGTGGTCAGCAATGTAAACTAACTAGCCTACAAAATATAATAGCATCAGGCTCATTTGAATGTGTATTTGTAAAATGCATATAAAATAAGGAACTGCTGAGGGAAAGCTATCAAAAAATAATGTAATTAGGTATGAGGTCATGAAAGACATCAAAGGAGTTTTAGATTTCCTTCACTCCACCCAAGAATATCCAAGGAATATAGTTTCAAAGCCCAAGGCATAAGCGCAATTGTTTGTTCAGGTGCTGGTCACATCCCTGTTATTGCTGTTGCTGTAACAGTATTGCCAACCTCAAGCAGCACCAGCCAGGGCAGCTGCCTACCACCATATGATGAATAGGAATATTTGCTTTAAAAACTCTTCTCAAGTTATAGACAGATGACCAAAAGAAATCAAGTTATCACTGGCCATGCATCAGCACAGGAATGCCCAGTACTCAAGCAGAGTTTGAGACTTCCAAATAGCAAAAGTTTAAGGTTTTAAACTAACTAATTTCATCTTACATTTGCTCATGGCAAGGAGCACGTACCCAGCCAGCTACAGCAGCTCAGCTGATGAGCAGCAGCTCATTAAGCTACACCAGCCCAAGCAATTGTGCTATGCAAAGATAGCCTCATTTTATGCCACCCTTTGTTTTGGTAAACTCATTCTGTATCAGAAGTGATGGTGTCTGCAATACTGGAGGAGTTGCAGGAGCGAATTTGTTAAGCCCTATGAATATGGAGATAAACTGACTAAATTTGATACCCTGGTAAAAGGAGAAAAGGGATCAGAGAACAGTTACCATAAAACCTCATTATGAAAGCACCCGTGAGAGCCATCGGTTTGCACTACTACTATATAAAGACTTTTTGTTATAATGGGGATATCTGAAATAGCGCTTAGTGCAGTGGGACACGCTTTTAACTTCACAAAGAATGTTACAACAGCAACTGTTTAATAAGGCTGCTGCAGGATCAGGCCAGCAGGTAATTCACCAGGAGTGAGCCACTTTTAAATATTTTACTAAAGGAACACACTGAGATAATAGTATTTCATTTACCAGCTTGCCCTTCAAGATGATAAAACGCTAGTACCTCCTTTACAGTGAAGCAGACCTTTTATTACAGAAAGGTCCTTCAATTTAAAGATCTCCCCATGGTGACAGTGTGCCATTTTGCAGCTAGAGATGCAAAGAGTTCTACATAGAAAGCAACATTTGGGCGGCATTAAAATCTCCCCTTGCATAGAAACGTAAGCCGTGTGTGTGTGTGTGTGTGAGAGGCAGACACCTGAAAAGCCCATTTCACACACTCCATTACATGCTTCTACTTTCAGTAACTCCCATTTCAAAGTTCCCCAAACTCTGAATAAATACTATGGGTGAACTCTTCCTCCTTAACAGCTTGCTGTCAACTTTGGGAGGGAGGTAGGACTTTGAAACTCTGGGGTGTTTCGTTGCTCCCTTCTGCCTTTAAAAAAAGCCTACAACATTTTAGGGAAAAAAATAAGTCTGCTAATACACAGTCTTCCAGTTTAAGCTCTTCTGAGCTACCAGAGGCCACAGCCCAGGTTGCTTGAACAGTTTTTGTTCCTCTTTGTGCAGGTATTTCTTGATTATTCCATCCTGATGTTGGACATTCTTATTTCACTTCTAAAACATGTTTCTCACTTCACTTAGCGTGAAGCAGAGAATAACAAGCGAGGCTGAGGGTTACCAGAAGAAGCAAGCAAGTTCGAGCAAGAAAGCTCTATTTGACAGGACTTGCCCAGATAATGGCAAAGTATAATATCTAAAATAGTCAAATTATGGCAGCATCAACTCTGAGATTTCCCAACCTTGGTACCCGAAATTCTTCTCAGACCCCTGTTAATTCAGCTCTGACCAAGAGGTAGAGTCTGGGCTAGAGAAATGCCTTACAGGTGGTGCCCAAGAAGGAATGCCCCCACAAAATAAGCCTACCAATACAAGGCTGAATTGTGCAAAAAGACTTCTGTGGGTACAACACGCTCCCTAATGAATTCATGATAACTCTTCTATTTCCTCTTATATAATTTGGAAATTTAAATCAATCAGGCTTAGCTTGTTAGTCTTTTTTAGGGCTCTCCTGAATCCAACAGTATAGTTTCAATTGTGTAACAGTACATTTCTTTATTGTAGTTCGGCTGGTGAAGCTCCACAGGCTGGTTTCTCTCCACCTCTTTTGCAGGAATCCCATTTACCCAAACCCTGAAGCAGAAATGCAGCAACACGATCTATTGAGGTGCCTTCCTCTACAGGGAGGAAATGGGGTTTGCCTCACCATGTGATGAACTCACTGTTACTGTAGCATAGTGCAGCTCAAAATCAGACTGCACTGCCTTGGAGAAGCACAAGGAAGATGAATAGAGGTCACTAACACTTAGTCACCAAAACCTTTATAAAAGTCAAACTACTTGGACTGCAGTGACCCAGAAAGGCCACTGAACTAATAAAACAATAGAATGCATGAAGTATGAGAAAGAGAAAAATGGGGGGAAAAAATGAAAAAGATCCATCCAAGCAATGACTAAAGGATCTGATAAGAGGAATTAAACGCTCTGTGTTGTACCTTATTAACACAAAGAAAATCTGAAACTTCAAATAATGAGAACAGCAGGGCTCAACCTTCATGTCCCCCAAACCACGTACTACTAAAGATGAGTTCTCTCTAATGGGTAAGCAGCTGCTTCTCATAGTGATGATTAAACCAGCTCGAGTACTCACATTCCAGCCTTGCTGTGGCTTTCTAGACCCTTCCCAGTTTCCCAGTGGCTTGGCACTATGAGAATACTTTCTGGGGCATTCATCTCCTTGACAAAAAAAGATCTCATCAGCAGGTAATGTGCAACATCCTCACTGGCAGTCCCAGGAGTAAAGGGAAGGATTTAATGAGCACAGACTCTGAATCACTTCCTGATTAGGACTCAAAATGAGTTGACTTCATCTTCACCAAAAATAAAAGAAGTTAAAGTCTTTCTACAGAAAAAGGAAAGGACAGTTTTTGCTCATGCATCTGCGTGTGGTAAACCCTTGATTTCCCTTCAGCGTTTAGGCTGACAGATTATCACATGTTGAAATACTGCCTTGTTAACACCAGGATGCTAGCACTTGTCAACTAAACTACATTCAAAGCACACCTTTAACCAGCCATTGATGTTACATCACCACACAAGTAGTTTGTACCGCTATAGCCCATTTCCTCAGCCCAAGTCTCAGGATGCCTCAAGCCTCAGGTGCTTATTGTGGTCCATGTAAGAAAGAGAGGAAGAGAAGACTTTTTCTTCTTCCGGACACTTCCCCACCTTTATCAAGGGCTCGTATTCTGGTGCCAAATTGTTAGTGCACCATAAAAGACATGACACACTATTAATCACCAAAGCAGCACTGACAAAACATGTGTTCCCAATAGCACCTTCTACATGACTATTATTAAACTGTTCCCCACCATTCATTTAAATTAACAAAAAAAAATCAACACCAGGTTGTTCTCAGTGCTAGCAATAAACCTACCAAAGGTAAAACCTGTAACCAGAGAGGGTGCAAACAAGGGAAGAGAGAGGAACAATTATACTTTTTTCCCCAATATATCCTGATTTCAGTAACACTGCTCTTTCAGAGCTTTGATTTTTGTTTGCCTGATTCTCATCTGATCTTCAATGAACTAAAAGTCAGTGTTGTGCCCTAATGAAAACAAAACAGAATAAACCCCCCAAACAGATGGAAATTTCCAATCCACAATGGATCAAAAGCTTCCTCAGGCAAATGAAGAAAGCATTAACACTGCTGATTCCAGGTGGGACACTGCCTCTGGGTAGGGAAAAAAACAAGCTACTTTTTAATGCAGTAAGTGATACCCACAGGCACATCCCACTTGCTGACAGGACTACATTATTCATCTAGCAGTTTTTTCCCTGTTTCAGTATTGAATATTTTCAGAAACTATATCACAAAGTCATTCAGACACAGCTCACTTAGGGATGACTGCATGATTATGTTGGGAATTTTGCCTTGTTGGCCTTAAAGTGCTGGGGTCAACTCTTTTTCTTCTTGAATTTTCTTAATGAATTCTTTGAAAGCCTATTTAAAAGAAAATAAAATATTCAATCTCTTCCCAGGAAAGATGTGGGCGTTTCTGACATTTTACATCAACTAAATATGATACATCTTTTAAGAAAAAGTTTTACTTAAGTTACCACAGGCTCTCTAGTTCATGACATTTTGATCTTAAATGCAAATGTGATGCAAATTTATATTACAAAATGAGACCATTTGTATTACACACACATGCCAAATATATACATCCTATGCAACCATGATAATAGAGGGCATATTCATCGAATCATAGAATGGTTTGGGTTGGAAGGGACCTTAAAGCTTGTCCAGTTCCAAACCTTTGAGCAGGTTGCTCAAAGCCCTAATCTTACTATACAGAGATACAATGTCTGTCCCATGGATGAAATCAGTGGCAGTAAGGAGAATTAACTCATGATTAAACTATTGCCCTTTCTTCCATAAGCTTTTCTAACAAATCTATAATGTGATCAAGTAGTAATTTAGAGTTGGTACTAACTGTCCTAAAGGAAAAGGATTTTTTCCACTAGAAAGGGATAGATTTTGCCAAAGCACATCTCCCACAGGTAGAATCAACTTAAAAGACAAAATCTAGGAAAATCCAATAACTTTATATTAGGGAAACAATATTAACTACAGCCATCACTATCAGCTTCATCTCTAATTAATGAGAAGTTCTGATAGAAAATCTATCAAACCTATGTGAATTCAGAAACTTGATTTGCACATGCCTTTTCTTCCAGATTTATCTACAGCTGAGATTCCCAAAGCCATCCTGCAGAGTCTGAGCTAGTGCACACCTTCAGACAGAGCACAACAGATCAAGGATACTTCTCCAGCGTTTGTTTTTCAAGTAGAAGAAACTCAGCTCTCATACTTGAGGAGAAAAAAGGAAGAGTAGGATATTTGATCTGTTATCTTCTAGTAGTCAGCTGCAATTCTACCGTTATCTTCTAGTAGTCAGCTGCAATTCTACTGGATATCATCAAGGGGAGGGGGAGAAAGGCTCTTACTCATGTATGCAGAACAGCAACAGCTCAGGATTAGCTGCAGACAGAAAGACCATATAGGATTAACACAGTGAACCAGTCAGCATGCTTACCAGAATATTCAAGAGCACAATATTCAGGACAGGATTTAGCAGAATTTGACTGAAAATAGCACCACATTTTGAATAAGCTTTATTGAACATCACAGCACCCAGCACCCCTTCACCAAAACGACTTAATGTGCATTCATTTCAGAAGCATTTCTTGCATAACCATTTAAAGACTCAGTGCACTGGAAGGGATGGAAAGCTGTCAGGTGTCGATACACAAGCTTCAAACTGCAGCAAGAGCCTTACCTGCAGCATATGAACTTTTAAACGACTGAAATGCAGGGTAAGTATTATTACTGTCAGATACAGAGTCAAGAGCCCAGCACCATCTAATCAGCTTCTGGTGCTGAATTAATGGCTTTCATTACTGCTTTTTTCTTTCTGCAACACTCTGACTGCTATGACAGCCTCACTTGTGCTAGGGCTTGTCAATAATGACAAAAGGGACACTCTAAGCTTCAAATTGCAGGTTGGATTACCTGCATTAGCAGACTGTATAAAAGAAGAAATTCAGCTGGAGCTGAAGTGCTCCTGGAGCAGCTGCCTGTGCTCTTTCTTGCCAGTTCTGCAGCAGTTTCCCAGAAGGAAGCAAAGCATCATTCTTGGATCTATGTGGATCCATCATTGCTTCTATCTGACAGGAGCTAGCAGTCGGCAATGACAAGTGGAAACAAGCTGGCAAGGGAGAAAACGCTCCCTGCTCTTCTGCCCCAGTGGGCGAATCCTTGGCTTTCTCCTGAGCAAAGTTACTCCTTGATGTAATTTTCCACATTGCACAGGAGCCACACATCAACAAGCAACAGGTTCACAATGTCGCCCTTCACCGAGCCAGACCCTCTAACAGAAAAGCCATTCACATCAGCCCCTCCTGAGCCTGGCTTTGCATTTTCCCCATTTCCCCCTGTGCACTGCAGAGTAGAAAATAAGCAGAATTAACAACATAAAGCTCAAGCTGCTGAACTTGGTAGTTCAATTTAAAATGAGCCCCATACATTCACGCAATGTTTTAGAATAAGTCTTATTAATCATCTGGGCAAGCACTGCCTTAAATTTGGATCCTTTTTGGCTGTTAATTCCAGCAGCTACACTTATAAACCATTCCCATTCACATGCACACAGACTGATACCCAAGTAGCTAGAGCATGAAAAGGACAGCAAATATATAGCAACTGATAAGGCTGTTGATGTTAGATGATAATGTAACCTAACCCAGCACCAGTGGCTGGAAAGCACTCCACAAGTGCTACTAGCATCCCCAAACAGCCACTTTCATAACCGGCCATTCAGTTACTGCCTTTATTACTCTGTGGTTTTGGCCAACCTTTCACTAGGCACAGAAGCTCATCAGTATTACAGACTCTTGGTTTATCTCTCTGAACACTTGTTGGCAGTTTACACAGCAGTAAATAGTCAAAGGTACACAAGGACTAAATCCTAGCTCCTGGTCCACTTGGCCATGCATCCCCAGACAAGGAATACATAGAAAGGCAGCTGTAATACGCAAAGCTGCCTCAGCCACTGGCCATGCTTTACCTGTCCCATGAGCAAATGAAGCTGATGACTCTTCATCCCTGTTAACACACCACTACGTAAAAATAAACAAAGAAACAATATAAGCCTTGCCTGTGAATTCCACAAACTCCTGGGAAAAAAACAGAAACCCTTCCCAGGTGATCTTCCCAGCAGGCACAGATCACCAGCTAAGTTAGCTCGAAAGGCAAATATCCTATTTTCACTGAGAGATGCAGCGTGCCATAATACGAACAAGGAACAAAGACCCCTTTCATTCTGCTGACAAATACAGTATAGCATGTCACAAATCACAAGGGGAGCAGACAACACAATGGCAGCAATTAAATGGGTGTCTTTTTATTAAGAAATACATACAATAATGACAGACTACATACACTCCCCCACCACCACCTCCAAAGCCTGCAAGAATTATGCTGGCTAACATGGCTGTAAATATTTAGGGATGTGAGTTCTGTTAACACAGGAATCTATCTTAAGGAGGGGTATAGGAGGATACGTGCAAATGCAAAAATAGACATTTTGTTTGTTTTTACACATGTTGTATGCCTTGTTTGTTGCAATTCACACACAGCCTCTGCGACTCATTCACAGTTGATGTATTTCTGGAGAAGCTGAAAAAAATCTATGCCCCTTTTAACTCCTTCACTGCTGAGTTTTAACTGAGACACCATCCCTGCATCCTCACTCCTTGCCTCTACCCTGCTGACCCAACCTGCTCTCTGGAGATTCACTTCCCAGCCTTCAAACCTGCTGAGTTTTGGGGGTGTTTTGCAGAAAACAGGACCCTCCTGGCCCTGCTATGCCTTTAAGATGTGATCAGCCTCTCCAAGCCTGGTCCCCTCATTGCCTGTCAGAGCCAGCACAGGGGATCACTGCCCAGTTCAGCACACAGGCCAGCACCTTGCCCCATGCCGTGACTCCAGGAGCAGGAACACGGCCGGTTCTCGTCTCCTGCTTCACTTCCAGCATCATGGGAGCAGCTCCTTCTCTATCCCAGATGAGTGTATCCCTCTTGAGGTCTCCTTCCTGCCCCCTCCTCAGCAGAGCCATCAGAGAACAATGCAGGAACAGACATCTAGCAACACCTGCTGTATCGCATTAATATGCACAGGGATGTATTGATGGGTTTTCCCATCCAACACTAAGACTGCATTGTTCCGGGCGATCCATCAGTGTGGATCACTCCCCCCGGCACGCCAGCCCCACAAGCTCCCTTCTGACATGTCCCCTTGTCTCCCAGCCCAGGCTGACGACCACGTTCAGGAATGCACTTCATTAAATCGGAGCTGCCCCATTCCAACCTGCAATGCGGAGGCTGTACAAAGCAAGCGCCACGCTTCCTCCCGCATTTCTTTCAAAAGCCCCATTGTTCGGCAGGCATCTGGTCCTGATCTCAGCCTATTCGTGCCCACTGACCCCGCTTCTCGCAGCACACCCGCTCGCCAACGGGCCTCACGTAAAGCCTGCTTGATGAATTAAAAAGCAGCACCAGCCATCTGTCCTCCCAGGCTGGGCTAAGGCTGCGCGGCTCCACTCCGCAGCTCCCTTCCCAAGCCTCCCGTTACAACCCACTCCCTCCTTACGCGCACAACCTGCGGCTGAGGAACCTCTGGGTTCGCTCGGGAAGCACAGCCCTCGCTTATCACATTTGCTGCTTTTCGTTTCTCTAGCGTCTAGGAAAGAAAGAGAATACAACAGAACATTCTCACTTGCCTGAGTCCTTCGAAATTCAAGCACAAATACAAGATTAATCCTTCCTTTGTGAGGTCTTGTCTTTAAGTCGTGGTATGTAATGATCCTCAGCACTGCAGCAGAGGGGAATAAAAAATGCAGGGATCATAAGCAGGGGGAGGACAGGGCTTACTTACATCAGGGTTTCTGCCACATGACAATAGGTTTGAGAGGGAAGAATAAGCTGGCAGCAGCAGCTGACAGTGCAAAAGGGAGAATGCAGAAGCCTGCCTTTTATATTATTGGTGACATTTCTAACACATGACAACAATTTCCATCTGTATTTAAGCTGGGAGTGTGAGGAAAAGAGCATTACATCACAACTCCTCTGTTCCTAGGGGCTGTGGAATATGTAGGCCAGAGGGATTAAAAAGCACCTGTGTATGCTGGAGATCTGAGGAGGTGGATTCCAACCCTCCCCCCCCAATTCTTTCTCCCTCACCCTTTTTATTTCTCTGTCACCTTCAGAGTTGTTATTTGAGAATATGCCCAGGGAAGTGCAAAATGGTATTGTCCTAGTTTGCAAGGCACAAGAATGGGGGGGACTATGTGAATATGTATTTCTACCTCTGTCTCTCCCTCCATAGGAGATACAGCACTCATTTTTGCAAACAATCAGATGGAATATAGAGCATCTTTCTGTTTTCTGCAGTGCTTGTCCCAAGAGCTTCAAGTTTCTCCTAAACTACCAACTTTCCCGTTTTAAACCTGCAGGGATTTCAGTGACAGTAGCAATGATTTTGTTTCTTTTCTCCTCCTCCTTTCTCTTACAGCCAACACATGCCTGTATCTCCTTAAAAGTAAACATCAACAACAGGGGCCAAAGATATTTTGAAGAAAGCACTTGACTGATTCAGAGCCAGCAGGTGTCCGTCTTGGATGCTTTCCACATACCTCACACAACAGGATTGCTTAGATGCAGTACTGAAATTGCAGGGGACTCCAGCCATGCAAGGAAACCTGCTCTGGCTGCTTCACTGGGGCTTGTGCAGCTCTGCTGAGATAGGCAGAGATGTAAAGAGCCTGAGGACTGCATGGCAGGTGCTGGTGGGGTGGGCACAGGGTGCTGTGGTGCCAGCCCGGTCACCTGCTCCACGGACCATGGCATGGTGCGGACAGCACCCGCTGCTGCTGCTCTAACAAGCAGAGGTTTTGAACCACAGCAGGTGACAGCCATCACCTGCAAAGCAGCTCAGTGCAGGTGTGGATGAACACGACAGCTCACAAGTTTATAGCATACATGTGTGACAGGCAACATAAGGAAAAAAACATGATCTCTATTCTACTACCAAACCCAACAGCACAAAAGCTGCTCTTACTGAAGTACCCAGCTCCCAAAAGTGTTTGACCTGGGTGGGAGCAAAACACCACCACCAGACAGTAAACCTCTATTACCTTTATGAGAGAAATGGCCACACATGAACAGGAGACTAGCCTGATTATAAATATATAAAACAGCCTCAATTTTACAGCACATAAATGTTTTCATGCAAATCCTATCTGGCCAAGGTTCTGGACCATTATATGTCTCTTGCTTAAAAAGAAGAGATGAAAACTCTTTGCTCAAGATTCACATTATCAATCTTTCGACAACAGCCTCATTAAGTCTTAGGCTGTTTTTTTGGGTATGTGTCTGATCAGCTCATGGTCCCCCTGGGAAGCCCAAAGCCTTTGATAGTGATGGGTTTAGGGTATTGTATACAGCAAGTCTGAAGACTGCAATACAAAAATAAATGACTCTTAATTCCTCATCTCTCATCCTCATGCCCACAAAATAACATGAGTCTGCACAAGCCACACTGAAACTCGATCACTGCTTGATACTTCAATGAGGCAACACCTAAATGGGACATTCCAGAAAAAAAAGCCTCTTCTTTAAAAATATAAACGGAGCATTTTATTTTACATTTATTAAAAGATGCATCTCCTCCATCATTTATGAAACTCTTTCATAAGATTTATAAGGAGGGGGAAGGAAACAACGAAATGACTTATTTTTAATCTGGGGTTTAAAGGCTTTTTCTCTTTCCAAAATAAAGTCCCACACACAAAGAAGGAAATTCAATGCAAACCTCTGTTTCTGTATCATGAATGCCCCTTCAAGCACCAGAGTAATCAATTTCTCAGAGCTTGTGTGGTCTACAGCAAAACCCAAAGAAGGTATTTAAGTTTATACAGCCTTCAGCATTTGAATGGCTTGCTTTTGAAATATGACATGTTTAAGTTTTACATCTTTTTTTACAGTTATGTCTTAAGAAAATGGTTGCTTCGGTAGGCAAAAAACTGAAACAAATGAGAACACATGAAATTCAACCTGGTTTTGAGCTGTTTGTCTATTTGAAAATGAGAGCAATTCAAAGTTGCACCATGAAAACTGTTACAACTGTAATTACAGCTCCCTCCGTTATATTATACCCAGTCTTATTTTAACATCCGAACACTTTAACGAAGAAAACATACTCAATAAAGGTGGTGCTCCAATGCCAAGCAGCACCGGAGAAGCATCCACACAAATTCACTGGAACAGTAAAGCAAACACTCTTTAGAACTCTCTGCCTTTTCTTGAGCAGAAAGAAGCGAACCATAAAGTACTTCAGGATGGGGAAAGAAGTCTTTGTCCTTACAGTAGCCCCAACTTCCCACCATGAAAAAACATCATCTCGAGACATGATTTTACAGCTGGGATTTACCTCACAGGGTGGAAGAAGTGTAAGATAGAGCACTCTTGTAGGTAAGAACAAACTTCTCCAACAGACTTCTCAATCTTTTCATCAGTACGTTTTGGATCCAATTCACTTACCATGTGGGAACAGCAAATGGGGAACAAACTGTGAATTCAAATAACTGTAAACTCAGCAAGATGTGGAAATAAAACACAGATGGTGCACTTCAGATTAAGGGTCAGTGTTTTAGCGTCGCTTCCCACTTTTACATTATGATAGGTAATGCATAAGAACCACCTTCTTTCTCCTTGAGACAGCGCTCTAATTAAGCCATGACTCACTTAGGAAAACAAGGAGGCAAGTGATACCTCCATGGAAGCCTCTCTGCCAGTGGAGATGAGCTAAGGTTACTTGGTTAAGGTGAGGCTCATGGCTTTGCTGCTTGCGGATCAAATTTTAAGAGCGGAGCTGTCTCTGCTGGACAGACACAGCCAAGAAAAAAACATTTCTTTATCTTTTCCAGCTCCCGCACATGCGGCAGCAGGGCTCTGCCCAACACCCATCACAGCCCCTTGCCACAAGCATCCACTTGGTCCCCTCTTCATCCCCCACATCCCCAGTAAGATTTGCAGAGACTGCTCTGATTACCTGTTGGCAAAAGCCAAGAACACAACCACTGCTACCAGCATTACCCTGTTCCAACCCTTTAAAAGTGCCCAGCACTAAAACACTGTTGGAGGTCTGCATCGTGCTTTCATGAACATTTGGTCCATTTTATTCTTTAAAACTGATTTTGTCCTAAGTCTCAGAAATTGAATTTAGGATGTCCTTATTCTTGCTGAGAAGTGTTAATTGCACATCCAGGGCCCTCCAGGAAAGGGTCTGCTTGTAAGCACAAATTCAAAGAAAAAAAATAAAGGAGTAAGCACAGATTAGATGACAAAAGAACTATAAATCTAGAGAAGCGTGAAATGCCAGATAGAGTAGCAGTAGTGATTGTAAGGTGACTATTACCTTCAAAATATGCCAGAGGTTGTTTATCAGATCAGAGTTAATGAAGGAGAAATCTAATAGTGCTATAATATTAACTTTACCACTTTAATGGTATCATCAATGTTCTATTATGTGGGCAATTCACAGAATGTCTGTCAACGTGATGCTCCTAACTGTGTGGTTAGTTACACAGGAGCAGCACTACCGCATCTCATCAGCTGCTCCCTTCCAGAAACACTGGGTGTTTGCAGAAGATTGCAGAAGGTGAAGTGAGACAGGAAAATAAACATGTAAAATTATGGGAATGCAAAAATGGGAAAGATACTTATGAACATTATGGGATGATGTTTACATTCCTGGAAGAACTGGCTCTAGCTCTGTTCCATGTTCAGCCTTCCTCCTTCTGCACTGCCATGTAGTGTCCTGCCGGCTTCACCTCAAATCTCTTGCATGTCTTGCAACACATATCTGGATTTAGGAGAGCTGAAAACCTGCTCAATGTTCAGGCACATTTTCAACTCTCGTGTATTTGCCCCCTCTGAACAAAAATGCAAAACCCCTATACCTTAATGTAACAGGAACAAAGACAGCATTAAGGGCTCAGAATCTAACAGGTAAATGAAAAGTCAAAATACCCAGTTTCAAGGTTTTGATTGCTAATTCAAGACCTATGAACAGCAGGAGATGGTAATGCTGCATTTATAAATATCCATCTCCTCATTTATTCAAGGAAGAGTTTGCTAAAAGCAGCTGTTTCTTAATTTGGAGTTCCTCCTTTCCCCATCACCTGCCCCAGCCGCTCAGTTCTGAGGTTTGCCACTTCAAATCCCTAATATAGCAATGGTTACCTGCACATTTTTAGCATATGACAGTCTCCCATTAAGTAGCTTTAAATTTGGTAGAAAAATCCATACCGCAGTGGCAGCTGCCATGAAGGTCTGGAATAAGAATGAGATATCAATTTATGTAATAAGCAATACTACTTCTTCATATAGACCTCCTTTTACCAACATTTGTTTATTGTTTTTTCTCCTGGTAAATGAAATGTTAAACCTAAAGTTTAAAGAAGTGCAGGTAGTGAATGAATGATGAAGCATGAAAAACAATTCACTGACAGGTGAAGCTTTCACGGGTCTTTGATGCGTTCCTCCATCTTCATCTCCAAAAAGACCCTGCAAGTAGAACTGCTAGATCACCATCCACCTGATTACTCCGTGATGCACGTCTCATTTTGAAGATACATTAGCCTTTCAAAGAGCCATTAATTAAAATAAAGCCTGAGACAGGACAAAGACCTTTAAAAGAAATTCAAGGAACCAGTGTCCCCCTTAAACAAATCTGTTCTGGCAATGACCCAGGAATCTTGACTTCATAACTCAAAGCTCTAATTATCCAAGAGCACATTATAAGAAAAGGATACATCTAGGCCGTTATGACTAATAGGAAAGATTTATTTTTCCTTCCAACAGGGGCAGAACTAGAAATATTTATTCTTTTTTTTTTTTTTTTCCTACCTTCTTATTCACTGAGGGTGGGGGAGGAAGGAAATCAGTGAAGATTAATTTACAGAGTTACTCCTAGTAAAGGTACCGGGTATGGCTTTCCTCAAAGAAAACCAGCTAGCAGAATCTAAACAGCTTTATAAATGATTATATGGCTAATCTCCCCTCTGCTGAAATAAAAAGAGAAAGGATTTAGAGGACAAATACAGTATGCTTTATGTGAAGAAGCATGGTAATGTTAAAAAAAGGATAATGGTCTGAAGATGAAATGCAGCAAGTCTGCATCCTCATCAAACCATCAGGAGGTTGCATCTGCCATTGAATTCCTGGGCTCAGAGACTATGAAGGCAGCAAGATACATGAGCGGGAATCATCTGCAATGCCACTGGTTTTGCCTGCAGTACACTGCAGGTACTGCACTGGACAAGAATACTATCAATTAAATGGGATTTTTAGGTGTTCTCTTTTAAGTCCTGGCTTCTTTGATGACAGAAGCATAGGGCTTTTGTAACTGTGAAACCACCACACATGTCAACACATCCAAGCACAAACACACCTATACAGAGTGATGGGTGCTTTCTAGAGGGAGTTAGTCATGAAACATCAAATGTGAATCACGAATGCAAGTATGAGTGGAAAAACAGGTCAAAGAACAGCTACACATTTAACTTCTCCTCAATTTAAACCGTTCCCTTTGCCTGGAACACTCATTCTCTTGGCTGGTAGCATAATCAATACACTGTAAACCTTGAACAGATACATGATGGTAGTTGAAAAGACATCAAACTGCCTCAATAAAATCAAATGTTGGGACATCACAAAAGCTCTAATCAGGACCCTGAGACATCATATGAAAAACTATGGCATGACAGAGCCAGTTTTGAAGTACACAATGTGGGGCAATTCACCTCCACCCCTTCAACCTCCCAACAGCAGTACCTGTTCTCAGCTTTGATTTATTCTCAGCTTTCCCAGAGACTCACAACCTTAGAAACCTTTACATTTTAAAACATACGCACATTGTTTGCACTAACTAAATACCCACTTGCAGATGCTTTGCCATAGTACAAAGCAACTGCAATGAAAAAAAAACCCCACAAAATTAAGTACACTGGGGACTAACAAAGAAAACAAAGAAAACTAGCCATGTAATCTCTTCCCACACTTCTTACCCAAATCTCCTTTGGAAAGTGGCATGGGAGAGCCTATGAGGCTGAGCTCTTCTGCTTTGTAGTGTTCTCTGGTGCCCCATGCAATTTCAACTGGGTGTACAGTGAAACACAAAAAAGCTATTCCTCACAAATGGGTAAGCAGATGGAGAGGTATTTGCTATTGTAAGTGTATTTATTTCCAAATGGAAAAAAAAAAAAATGATACCCAACAGCTCCAGTGGCACAAAATGCACTATTGATCTGAAAGGACAGGCCAGATGGAAGAAAAGGTCCGAAGTCTCCTAGATTAAACACAAATGAGTGTCTATAGAAAGGAACTAAACTACAGAAATATTGGCCCTGTTATCCCAAACAAGGCATTTATTTCTCTCTCAAAAGAGAAATCACATCTGGTTCACTAATATGTGAAATAATTATATCCCTGATAACTGCAGGGGACACTCCTGCAATTCTGTAGCACTCCCTGGAACACAGCTACAAGGGGTTTCTAAACCCACTGGTTGTGCTCAGAATACAGTCCCTGCTGCAAATATAGGAAAAATTAAGTATAGAAAGTATTAAAGTACAAAACTACCTGGCATGGAAAATATACCTCATTCGTCAGAGTTAGGTTAAATCACAAGCAAAGAATCTTAAAAAAAAATTACAGTTACATACTGCTGGTACCTTTATGTGGCACCCTACTGATAAGGACGCTACTTAAAATATACTTAAATTTTTTTCCTACCATCAATCTTGTAAAACAATTATTTTTCATGTGTTAGGAAAAAAAAGATCAGTCTGCTCTTCATCACCTTATCGGTGTGGCTTTCCGATGAATATTTCATGGACAATGTAACTTTTTCTCATTACAAAAGCAGAATTACACCTCTAGGAAAGGAGCTGCAACAAAAGGTACTTGGATAATAAAGGTGGCTGCAGGTCTGAAAAGCTTTTGAGAATTCTGAGAACATTTGTGTACATAAACTGATGATTTATTGCCTGTGAACAAAAATAATGTGCACTGTCAGTGATTCTGTTTATCCTTAATAAAAATTAGTAACTAAAAATAACCTCGAAACTGTGACTCAAATATCCCCACATGTAAAAACACATGCATTTGCAGCATAAAGGTCTTTTTGCTTCACTCCAACAATTTCCCAGTACACTGATACAGTATTAAGCTCAATATTCTAAAGAAAAGAACCTTCTGTAAGCAGGTTTGCATATCCCTTCTACCAATTCATTTTGAGGTTCAGAATGCTTACAGGGAGCCCGGCGCTACAGGGCTTTAAAAGCTATCCTGGGAAATCACCTAAGTCTGCATGTTTGACAGCAGTTCCATCACACCTCAGCCTACTCAGTCTCTCTAGTCCTCCATTAGCTGCAGATGATGGTGGTTATGCAGGTAGCAGCTTATCTGACTCTTGGAGCAACTAACCTACCCTTTGGTAGTTCAATTATTTATTAAAACATTGAATTAGATAGTAAGGTCTAATGTGCTCATCTACATCCACTTACTAAAGATTGTCCCATAAATACTGCAGTTTCCTTGTTCAGCATTATTGGTTTTCCTTAAGGAGACTTTTCTTTTGCACCAGCAGATTGCTTGGAATAAAAAACTTATTCTTACATTTCCCACTGAAATGTGGGGTAGCTGATGCCAGCCAGGAGCCTGGGTGTCCTTGTCTTTTTCCAAGTCCCCTTACAGATCACTCAACACTTACACTATAGGTTTTTATCCATTTCTTTCTCTTTTGCTCCTCAATCCCCTGTAAGACTAACCACAACACTTGGAGCTGCTGTTCTGTAATTGAAGACAGAGGAACAGATCAAACTCTGGGAAGGTGAGAGAAAAGACAGCAGAAATTAAAGTGGTAAATCTCTAACGTTGAAATCTCCAGCCAATTAATCTCAGGGCATGTACTTGTTTTGGGAAAGTGAACCAACTGTTGAACGATGACCTCCTGAGGTTTTAAAATCCAGAAGAGGAGGTAAAAAGAAGAGATTGACACACAGCCTCTAGGCTGACATCTAAGACTTAACTCTAGTCTAGCCATTACATTGGCCCTGTTCCATCTACCATCAAACAGACCTTGTACTTTCCAGAGTTTTGCTTCTGAAGACTACAGCCTGGCAAAGACAGGAGTTGCACAGTACTGAAATAAGACAAATAAAGACTATAGGTGAATAGTGAGGGGACCATTGATCTGTTATTTCAGTCATGCCTGCACCAGGTATACTGTTTT
Source organism: Pezoporus occidentalis (assembly GCF_034315485.1). Classification (NCBI taxonomy): domain Eukaryota; kingdom Metazoa; phylum Chordata; class Aves; order Psittaciformes; family Psittacidae; genus Pezoporus; species Pezoporus occidentalis. The sequence goes on from NW_026915483.1 coordinate 2,749,731, forward strand.
GGCAAGTAAAGGTACGGATGCCAGACTGTGCATAGCTGCCTCTGTGTCTCACATGGGACTGAAACGAGTGGAGAATCAAGTAAGCGTGCTCAGAAGAAAGAAATTAAAAAACACATCAAAACCAACCAACTAAACCACCAAATCCAAACCAACATGCTGAGATAAGCGTTTATGGAAATAATATCTCCTCTCTGATTCTATTCAATACACTTTAAAAAGAGAACTGCTGTCAGGTTGTTGAGAATAAGCAGTAAAGACAAATGGCTAGTACTGCTTGTTTGTTTTAAACAGATGCCCTCTACCATCACTTCAAAATGAGGAAGATAATCCTGTCTGTTCAGCCTTCCATGAACAGTGGTTTAGACACGCTGCTGCACTCACTTAAAGTAAGTTGCTATCGCATATCTTTCTCAATTAACACTACTGCACAGAGATATTCTTACATGGATTTCCAACTAATCACATTTTACATTAAGTAAATCTTCACATATACAAGTCCTGTTTTGGGGAGATCTGCTCCTAAAGTACTCTCTGAAACCTAAAGGCAGGATGTCAACACATGCTACATCACGGACTTTCAGTCTCCCCCCAGATAAGATGTAATGCAAGTCCCATCAACTTCAGTTAACAAAGGTGGACTCAGACATGAGTGCCCCAGCAAGATGCCTTACACAGTTGGTAAACCTGCTTTTTGGCTTTTAAGTGTTTAGGCTGGCAAAACTGAGCTGGAATAAGTGAAATTCACACTAAAAATAAGCTTTGGGCAAAGTCTCTGCATCAGTCAAAGCACTTTTGGTACAGTCATGGCCAATCAGTAATCATGAAATGGTTGCCAATTCTCAGTCCACTCCAAGCTCAATGGAGCCATTAACCAGCCCACAAATAGAGCATTATTTCTGATGATCTTCATTAGGCACATCAGAAATCAGGAAAAATGTGGTGCTTCAAAAGAAAACAAGGCAAAGGGGATAGATAGAGACTGGACCAACATCCTGCTAATCTGGATGATGCACTTGAGTTTTTTGTCTAGTTTTGACAGTGGATCGTACATGCTAGGAATGCACTTATTTATCTGAACACATAAGGAGAATAACCCTGCTCAAGTTTAAGATGTTGTGTTTTTCCTAAGCAGAAAAAAGAAGTCTAAAAGGTCTCTGACCCAGCCTACGAAGTTAACAGTGAAATGATAGCATCAGGAAGAAAGTGAAGGAAATCAGACATAGTTGGTTCAGCTGAAATAAAAGCTAGTTCAGCAGCTGAACTCCACTAATTCTTTCAAAGATTTGCACACTGTAAATGCATGGTTTCATAAGCATTTCCAAATGCCTAACTAAGGTGTCCTGCCTCTCCTCCTTACTTTGGCTCAGTCCTAGATGATGATGCTGAAGTTGTAAATTCCAGAGGAGAATGCTTTTATTCTGTAAATAAACCCATGGGTTTGGTGTGACAGTAACAGCAGAGCACTCATGACAGCACACAACAAAACTTGGAGGACACCTGGAAGCTTGTCACTGCTGTTGTTCACCACAGACCTTTGCAGAAAATGGAGAGGATACAGCTGAGAGTATGAAGACTCAGAGGAAGCCCACTGGAGGGGTAGAGACCACTGAGGAGCAGGGGAAGACTTCAGCTTGCAAACATAACTGTGTGGTTCACCTGCTTCTTTCAATAATACTTCACTTCTGGATCCATTTCAAGGTTTCATTTCTTTATGATGGCTCCCAAGTTTAGGGATGAAGTCCTCTGGCCTCTTGGAAAACCATCCCTGTGTCCACCCATTTAGGCAACACTCATATCCCCTTTGGGACCAGACATCATCCCACTCTCTTACCCATGACTGCTCATGAGAAAATAAAGCAAAACCTCAACCAACTCGCCTAAAGTAAAAATCTAAATGATGCTTAAGCAGTGTGTCATTGCAATTTGAAACAAAGAGGTTGAGTCAAACGTTCTGCATCTTTCCTCCCCTCTACTTGACTTTTATCTTCTACAAAAACTAAAACTGTGTCTTTACTCAGTGCTCAAGTCAGCCAAGCACACAACCGGCACATGGCTGTGTGGGGAACAGAAGCCCCCTGGGTTTTCTCACCCCCTGTAACAAACTAGTCAGAGCTGAGCCACATGGCTCTTACTGGAATTTCTGGGGATGAACTGGTTAACATTGTCTTCCTCCACTTTGTATTTACTAATTATCACTTCATTTAGCCTTTATATTAGTGCAACAAAAAGCAGCTGTCAAGCCAAGCATGCTCAGTCCAAGTGACCTTGTGCTCTTGTTCGCGTTTACCGCATAATCAGCAGGGAATTCCATTTTTAAAATACAAGACTTCATAATCCATTAGCACTTGAGATTGGTCCAGGGCTCTGGATTTACTGGTCACGTGTACCAAGGAATAAAAAAAACATGAGTGTACAGCTAGATTAATCTCCAGACCTGTAAAGCATCCCAACCCACCATACATATGAATTATTAGCATCATTCTTAAAAGCTACCACTGATACCATCATCACAGTACATGAAGAGAAAATTAAATGCTACTGCTTTAAAACTCCAAGTATGGAAACACACAGTAACTAACTCCGCTTCCTAGATTTTCCATTTGTTTAATAAATGGAACATAAGTACTGATGTTCTTATTAATACATCGACAACGTTTCCTCCAGCTATTTCTAAAAGGCAGGAATCACTTTCATTGCTCTTAATTTTATACCAAAAGTCTTTAGCGAGTCCAAGCAGTTTAGCTCACCTTTAAGTTCAATAAATCAGAGAAAAGAATCACAGGAAAGCATTTCAAAATGTAACCTTGGTAATGCCCAAAATGTTTCCACAGAACTTACATTCATTTGCTTTACTTCCTGCTTTAGAAATTGGAACAGAACACACAAGCAGAAGGACATTAGCATCACAACATTGCATCTTCCAACCCAAACATTGCATGTGTTCTCCTAGAAGGCACTTTTCACAGTACGCCTTAAAAACCCTGCAGCCTGGCAAGTTAGGTGATTGAAAAGTAATCATATTTCACATTGACAAAATGGAAAATGGAAGTGTTCAATAGCAAATAATAATTTATATTTACTCTTTATGTCCATGCACAACACTTTAAATGTAATTGGTCCATGCTTTCCACTGATAAAATGACAATAAACTCAATGATGATATACAGCATCTGCCATTTGAAGAATCAACATTTGTCAGTGTTACCACAGTTTTAACTGTGGTCCAACACAGTTCTCCTGCATGCAACACTTAGATTGAAAATGGCTATTGCTCTACATACCGCTATATGATATTTGTTGGCAAATACTGATTTTTGAGTGGCATCATCATTATTCAACACTTATAGAAGTCTACCAGGATCAAGAACCTCTGATTCATGTTGAGATAGAAAACTTCAAAATAGTTGGCTGCTCATCTCAGTATCCTGTAACTAAGATGTTTATCAGTTCTTATCCCAGCCTGATCTGAAAGGCATGACATTACTCCCACAGCTCATCCTAGTTAAGCAGAAAAAACAGTTCTTTAGAACTGTTCTGTATCCTGGCAGCTGGAGAATGCCAAACAGCAGTGCTTTCTGAAGCAGGATCATTCTTCACTCTTTGTATATCTTCCCAAAATTGCAAGGACAGTCTCATTTTGAGTAAAGATTCTGAAATTCTAAAGATTAACACCTTCCAAAACATCTCCATTTTCCTTCTGGTTGCTTGTGGGGTTTTTGAGTGAAAAAGAGCATTTCTTTCTCAGCTTCACTACCTCTTGCTGCTTATCTCCTTACATGAATTGAGGATGACCTCCCCACAGTGGCAGTTGCCTGCTACAATGGCACACAGCCATAAAAGGCTGTTAAATTTCACAAGTTAAATAAGCATTAGAAATAAAGTTCTGCTAAGGAAATCAAAATACAAGCAGGGTTTTTTTATTCCTAGGTTTCAAACCAATAAAAGAACACTCACCATAATGGCGTTCATGAAGACTATTTCTAAGGCAAGCAGTTAATTAATGGCTGGTTTAAAAGGTTTTTTTCTCCAAAGTAACCATCACCATCAACTGATCCCAAAAAGTTAATCATAAAAGCAGAGTTCAGGGATGAACTGTTTTCTGTATCAACCCTACCTGAACCCGATGTGCACACCACCACGTGAAGACTGCCTCAAAAAAACCCAGAAGTGAAGCATGTAATCCACTGGGTCAATGTTTTGTTACTTACAAGGCACAGCATGGCGATAAAGGTTATCTCTAATAGTTTGCTGCAGATCGTGATCCGGCGATCCTTTCTGAAACCTCTGGTTAAGATAGTGTCTCAGGTCTTTGTTCAGTCTGCTTCCTGCAAAGAGAAAAACAGCCCTTTATTTATTTCTAAATGCACACAATTAACATTTCCAATCCAGGCAAATGTTAGAGTTCCATTCCAAGTCCCCTAAATTATGGCACGCTGACTTTAGGAGTGGAGGCTCATCTTCCTCTACAAATGGCTAATTACCAAAAAAAACCTCGCTGTAAACAAGAGGTCTCTCTTGTCTCATAACACATCTTTCTTCCTGTGGTGTTAAACAGCTCATCATTCCCTTTTATCACTTCTTTGTCTGAGCAAATGGAGAGAGACAGATAATGTGAAAAAGAAGAAAAATAATAAAGGCAGAGTACTGCTTTTGCAGCTCATTGGAGGGTGAGTGGGGCAGACAGACAGAAGGCAAAGGCTGCTGCCACTGGAGGTACTAATGTAACTGAACATGACACAAAATCAAACAAGTGCCATACTTTGCATTGGTATCTACCCAAGCACACAGCAGGGGTTAGAAAATAATTGATTGAAGGAATTAAGAGCACCCAAAGTCCTTAAAACCAACAGAATAATATGCAACACTTTTGACTTGGATCTCTTTGTTACTTTATTCGGTTTTTAACACTTTCAGAAGTGTGTGGGAATAAAGATGAGTTGAAAACAAATGAGAAAAAAAAAGAAGAAAAACAAAGAAAAATTAACATAGTTATTAATGAACATTACTACTGGCTGAATAGCAAAGCCTTTCTTGTAGCAGAACTTATGAACTGGAGCAATTCACTGAAGTCTTTTCCCAGAAATGTAGTATTTCCAAGTCTGGAATAACATTAATTTGACTGAAGAGCAAAAACAACCAGGCAAGCACACACAGAGAACAGGGGCAGAAACAATTATGCTCTAAAAAATAAAAGGAAAATACCACTGGAAAAGCTTCAGAGAAACACACCCAGGATGATCAAAGTTTGGAGCAGTTGCTGTACAAAGACTAAGAGAGCTGGTTGGGATGCTGCAGCCTGTTGTGGACTTTGGTCCTCAACACACCCAAAGAGCAGATGGGGACTGGCTCTCCCAACACAAGGACCAGGAGACACCATGGAAAGCTGAAGGGAGCTTGGCTGAAACCCACACACATCAGCAGTAGTTCACACAGGCTTTGGCAGATCTTTTTGCTGAAGAGCACTGAGGGTCCAAGAAGCTTATTGAGGAGCTTTAATGGGAGACTGGAAAAGCACTTGGAGATGGACCTCCTGGGGGCTGCAGAAAGGGGTGTAGTTGAAAACAAATTGGTGGCTGGGAGCCATAGGAAAAAAAAATAAGGGAATATCAAATATTTTGCTCTTTTCCTTTCCTTTGCTAAGCATCTTATTTATGGCCAGAGCTGTAGTCAGAATGGTGGGCTACATGGACTTCAGGCTGAACCACTGCAGCTGTTTCTATGGTCTGTTATAATTTGCATTATGATTTTTTGGACTGTGAATATGTAATGAAGAGATCATCTCAATACTGGTTGACACTGAATATAGCATCACAGTTGCAGATTCCTGACTGGAGCCTCTAGGAATCACTGCAGAGCAAATCAAGAATAATAATACCACAACAGAGCACAGTTGGACATAGGTCTGGGAAGCAGAAGCGGTTCCAGACAAATGAGAGTGCAGCCCATTAAATGACCATGGGCAGGAACAGCCTACCTGCCTAATGCAGTCCTGCAACATTTTAACTGAAATGTTAATTAAAAGCCAAAACTAAACACAAAAAACCCTAATCTGAAATACTACATCAACTTCCAGAAAATAAATAGGGGATTTGTATTTATGTTCTTTTTTTTTTGTTTTAAACTAAATTTCTTGTTGATGAATAGAAAGCTCAGGCAGTAAGCTCAGCTATTAAAAGAAGGAAGATTTTTAAGGACAAAAATGCATACTACAGAAATGGCTCAAAACCTGAAATTAAGGCAAATAAAACTGGCTCTACACACTTCCCTGACTTACCCCAGCAATGTCTCTCACCCCAAGAGCAGATTAGCCACTCATCTGCTAACAAACGATCTCTGGTTGTTGCACTATAAAAATGGTTTTTCACATAGGAAGCACTCGAGGGCTTGGTAGACCTGTGGGTTACAGTTTTCCAGTATCCGAGCTGACCTTCTGAACTTTAGATGTTTGGTTTTATAACACATCCTTATATTTCAAAGGAAGACTGGGGACCAAAAATAGAGCATCTCCTGAAATAATAAGGCATCTCTTTATCTTTTAACTAAACAGTCCGTGTTTTTCTTTGCACAAGAGATAGTAAGACAAGGAGGTTTCTCACAGCAAAAAGAGCAAAGACGACAAATAGTTCGGACCTAATGCAAGAGCTTATTAGAGTGAAAAAATGAATGCACTGAGCTGCATGTATCACACAACATCGGCTTTCTCCTGAAATACCGTGATTCGTAATTCAATGGATTTATGTCATCGTAATGTCTAGAGGTGAGAAAGCTCTGCTGGGCTAAGGCTTGTTTGACCACACAAAATATGCAATTTACTGATGATACCTGCTTTTAGCTCCCCTCTGTGCCCATTCCATCTAACATCTCAGTCTATTACAGCCCCCACTGGAAAGTTTGGTTATTTGGTTTATGCAGTAGCTGGGATTTCCCAGCTGAGTCACTGATGCACTAGTCAAGATGGCAGTTACAAAAATAGGGGCTATAGCAATGCTTACACTCACATGATTGTCCCCTCAGGGAGCTCACAGTGATGCTCATTTCTATTACATTTACTTTAAATGGAGATAAAAAAAGAATAGAGGGGAAAAAAAAAAGAAACCAACCACACAACAAAAAGCGCTTGTTAAGCCACATTTTTGTTGCTAAATTCCAGCAAATTCTTGATGAAAATGAAGGCTTCTTGCAGCCCTGACAATCTCAGCTTTAGGCAAAAGCAGGCTCACCTGATGCAATCCGCTCCAGAGCACAGAAGACAAAAATGAGCTGAACACAGAGACCAGCTCCATGTAGGAAGCTGCCAGAAGGATACAGCCTGGACCATGCTGGATTCTCTACCATTTGATTATCTACCACTCTGATTATCTTTTCCAAAAATCTCCTCAGAATTGAGAGGACACGTGCTTGGTATTGACATGATTTAATAGATTCCAGTGCTAGACACAAGTTTGTAAGCTCTGACAAATTCTTTTGGAGCCCAAAACACAGGCACTTGCAATTCCTGGGAATCTGAAGGATGTGGCAGTGGTATTTCAGCAACCTCCTGTGTGCAAATTGTAGCGGTAAAATTAATTCAGACCCTTGCTCGTGCACCCTCCCTCTGAAAAGAAGTCTCACCCTCTGATGGCTTCTGTTCATACACCAACAACCATCAGGCTGGGTGGAAGGGCCACACAGAAGCCATCCCTTTGAAAAGTCTAATTCCATACATAAATTGTGCTCAAGAAAATACCTGGCTCCAGTTTCCTTAGAGATGAGCTGCCTTAACTAGAAGTATGCTACTACCCTTCAAAATGCTCCTCTGTTCTCAAGGAGATTAGATCTTACATTTACTCTTTCTGAGATCCTTTCTTCTCTGCTGAAAGCATGCAAGGAGATCCTACACTGATAACAGTGGAGGAACAAAAGATGCAACCCAGGAACAGCTGTTTCTAAATGAGAAGATATAGTTCTTAAGACTCAGTGCTCAGCTCTCCCTTCCTGCTGGTTTTGATATGTTGGACATGCATTTATTTGTACACAAAAAAAAAATCACTTTTATTTCTGTAATAAAAATAAGGCTGATAAATTTAGCTCTAGAAAATCAGATATAAGAAAATGCAAACAGAAATTCTTCCCTGCTAAACTCACCAAAATTCATATTTTAAAGGTTTTAGAAGTAAAACATGTTCAAAGAAGTTTTTCTCTTGTTGCAACAGTTTCCTTCCCTTTTTCCCCCACTAATGAAATGTGAATACAGAGTCAGAGAATCAACTTTCCACTGCTTCTCTCCATGCAGTACCACTCCAAATCTGAGAGGTTTCCATGCTATTATCTGAATCCTTCTTTACCTTTGAATGAAACAAAGGGCAACTCACTGAATGGCTGAATTCTCAATTATTCTTAATTATTATACAGCATTTTAGAGCACATTAATGATCTTTCAAACCATTATATCACAACAATACTTTCGTAGCAAAAACAAACCCAAAGGGAGAAGCAAAACATCTCCTAGGGGAAAAAAGGTACTGACATACAGTTTTCTGAGAAACAATAAACTGTGCTTGTTGGTTTTGTGTTGATAAATATGTAGCCTAGATGTTTTTGTGACTAATGAAAAATATTGACTGTTTCTAACCGCACTTCTTTCAAACCCACAACCCTCTGTCACACATTTGTCCTCCAGAACATTAAAGCCACTAGAGAAACTATGCTTTGAGTTATGCTCTGATGCTTATTGCTGTGATTTCCAGCTTCTGCAAGGAAGAAAGCTGTATACCAGATCATCTAACACTGTCTTTACTGCATAAGAACATCCATCTCTTCCAAAGCATTACCACCAGCAAGCAGCAGTGCAGACCTGGGTGGGGCGAAAGCCTTTTGGCCTTATTGACATATGGGTTTTCAATAGGGAAAGCAAACTGCATAAATGACCAAGCAAAATCTGATTTTTTTCAAGAGAAAGCTGAGTGCGAACATTGCAGGGCTGACAGGACCTTCCTGCCAGCTGGTAGGTAGTCTGTGCCAGAACTGTGCAATATGTACATTCTGAAGATGGATTTTGAACTCATGTTTTATGCAATCAGAAATGAGCATTTTAGAGTTTATGTTTATATTAATTACTGCAGCTAGTTTATCCCATTTATGTCTTGAGATGGTCATAGATAATCCTAATAAATAGCAGTACGCTGGCAGAGCCCACAGATGCTTGTGCAAAGACAAGTCACAGTCAGGCCTGGGACAAAGTGGTATCTGACCTATATTACACTCCTAATAAGCAGGTTTACACTAGCATATATTTTTGGTTTACCCTTCTTCGGAAAGAACTGCTATATTGACAGTGACCGATAGCATCTGAACTGGAAAAATCTGTTTTCCATTCCTGAATTGCCACAGAATTCCCCTTTTCTCTTATTGGGATCTCAGTTTAAAGGCATCTTTAGCAGACGGGTTCACTGCAGGCAGACAAATACCATTTCAAAACAACAGGGCCATGAAGCAATGAAAGGTTAAAGGCCTCGCTAAAGGGATAAAAGTGCAATAGAGTCATCTGGATTAAGACCCTCTCTCTCAGCCTTGATATCTACATGGAGAGGGAAGGATTCATTTTTTTAAAGACACAAAGATTGCACATGCCGGATTTGCAGTATAAACCCCTGATTATAACACACTGTCTTTCATCTGAAGATCTCTATCTGAAGGTATTTAACAGACACTAATAAGTTGTCACGGTTGGCAGGGGTTTATTTCTGTGCTACAAAAGGCAGAACCGCAGCTAAGCAAAAAAAGCAAACATCAAAAAACTACCAACAAAAAAAAACCAAAACAAACACCCTCCTCCCCCACCCCAAAAACCCACTGCCTCACTTAGAGGCATGAGCAGAGAACCTGAAGCTCACATTTTCTAAAGCACCTTGTAGATCTGCAGTCTCAGTTGACTGGCCTCCCAGCCTGGATGACTTCACACTCCTTTCTCCAAGGCTGCTGCTCTATCCAGCAGAAAGGACCCAGTGCAAACTCAGCTACAATGAGAGCCAAAACAGCTCCCCTTAATTACATAGTGTATTAAATTAAGCTGGTTATAAAACCATCATCTCCCTTATAGAAAAAACAAACAACACAAAAAAGAGCAAAAAACAAAAAACCTCAATGTATTTTTTTTTTAATAAAAGTGAAAATATTAATAAAGTAACTAAAGACAACTTCTCTATCTGTTGTATAATTCCCAATAAAAAGTGGGGTGTAGACAGGGCTCCTGAGAATCAGAAGCCACTTATTCAAACCTTTCCGTGCAGCACTTGGCACAACAGTAGTGCCAGGGCATCACCACTATACCTTACAAATACTTGCAATGGATTTTTCCTCAAGTCCTCACATAAAAGTGGCCCTGACACTCACTATAAATTTTATTAATGTCTGCAGAGATTGTATTCTATTTCTGGATCAATTAACATCATAATTTTTATGGCAAGGTCCAGTAGGCAGCAGCCCATCTTAGAAGACAAAATGAAGGCTGAGTGGATATTTATCATTTAACAAGACTGCGCTGGTAACCACATCTTCATCAAATATTCTTCATCCCAGCAGTTGTTAGACAAATGCTAATAGTTTGTGCTATATCATTTCATTCTGTCCCATCCTTGTCTTCCAGCTGCTGTCCAAAAGTGATTATAAATAATGGGGCTATAAAAGCCATTCAATAATTAGAAGATTCATTGGCCATATGCCAGCAGTGACAAAAGAGAGTGATTTATGTAAGATGAGTCTGTCACATCTGCCAGATCACAGTTTCATTATGCTTGTGGCTTTAAGGTCACAGTTTAACGCTGTTCCAACAGCCATTTGTCAAGAGGGTGCTGGGAAGAAGAGGTGAAATAGATCATGGTTTTGTTTGCTTTCTTGTTTTAACTACTAGGTAAATAAGTAAATAAAGTCCAGTACCTATGTTTGTTATTTCAGGTCTCTTGTGAGGTCAAAGAGACAAGAATATAGAGTAAGACAGAAAACATTCATCATTGTTGGCCAGAGTTCAAATAAGATCACAAAGCAAAAACATCCAGTTTAAAAGCTTTGAGAATTCAGGTGGCTTCTTAAATGCAATATAATCTAGGCATGCTCTATCTTCCAGCCACCCATGAAATGAAGGCTCCTTGTAAACCCGTAACATGTCAGTAAATTAATTGCTTCCACATTTTCCTAACACAAGTAAACTTAGAATCTTTTTATGGCTCAGTGTACTAAAAAGATATTTAAACATTGCCATGGGAGTTCATCTTAACAATTAACATGGCTCAGCAGACACCTGATTTGACTCCAATTCTGTTTTCTTCTCTTATTTTCCCTCTATCAAAAAACAAACAAACAAAAAGAAACAATGAACTTTTATCGCTGGATACAAACCAGCCCCATAGAGTTCAGATGTTTTGGATGGTCCCCATAAATGCTTCAATAGCCTCAACTGTATTGTTAATGATTGTTTCCATACTAATTTGGACAGTCTCTGTTGACGAAAACTACTGGTCTGAGGCTACAAACTGGATCTCTGTTGTAAATACCACATCCAGTCCCAATCAGTATATTAATTCATACCAGCCTGCTATAGCCAGACTCCAGTAAGATGAGCTGTTCAAATCACAGCCTGTATGTTTCTGTTATTTTAACAAATCCATACCGTAAGCAAAGCAAAATGACTGCCCATCCTTCCCTACCTTCCTGAAGTCAAACATACTTGCTGAATTTTATGCTTTAAAAGCCACTCAGAACAACAAAGCCACATCCATTTGCAAAATCCTTCCAGTAGAAGGAAATTATGTTAAGCTGGAGGGTTATGCTATAAAGAATTGCACAAAGTTACAGGATAAACCACCTACACAGCAATAAAACTCAACTTTGATGGAGCATGGTGAAGATTCCAGCACCAGCCCTAGCTGCTGAGTCAGCAGCGAGCACTTCAGGGCTGCTAGTAATTCCTGTCAGGAGAATGAATTAACACTTGTTACTTTATTACTAACAGGACTTCTTCAAATATTATTTTAGGTGGAAGCCATGAATCTGAAGGAGATGTATTCACTCAAACCTTTCAGGTTGCGCTCAGAATCATGAGCGGGAAAGAGTTTTCTTGGCACACTACCTTTTGGTATCCCTCTCAATTTGCATGGGTGAATGAACCAGCACTGAAGTGGTAATTCAGCATTTGCTCCTACAGAAATACACTTAACAGGTCATAAATCACCAGTGAAACTATTCTGCGAGTACCTAACCTAATCTACTGTATTTGCAAGGCATCCCACCTTATATTCTGTGCATTAATAGTGATTCATATTTCTACTGCAAATTTAAACAAATAGTGTTTTGGCTGAAAAGTTCCAAAAACCCACAGAGCTCAAGCGTGGAGGCTGAAGAGCAGAAATATTATCATTTATACACCAGGCCTGAAAATGTTGAGTGCTTGTGACAAATAAGCTTCTGTTGCCCACAGCTAAATTCAGACCAGCAACGCCAGCACGTGCAGCTGAAAGCCCAGCATTTCTCTCCCTTTGGCCTCTTCAAGCTTCTGGTGCCCTCGAGCTTCAGCCTTGAATTTCTCAAAGCTCCTACAGAAAATATCTTCCCTCATTTTCTGACATTTCTGCAGCCCAGGATAACCATTAGCCTGAAAAGAGAGAGGTCATGCAGCCATGACAGCATCCCAAGAAGGGAAACATGGTCTGGCATGGATGATGCCTGCTGGATAGATAACCGATTATTGCCATATCCTAGATGAAGCTTGATAGCAGGATGTCCTATAGGTCTGTCTAACATTGACAACTCAATAGCTTTCAAAGAACAAGGAAAAAAAAGGAAGAGTCTCACAGCATCATATTAAACAAATATATCTTGAAACTTTAAACCACTACAATATTAAAGCATGTGCCAACTCAAACTCTCTTTCTGTGGAGATTTAAAGGAGAGCCTTGATAGGCATAGTTCAGTCATTCGAAAGCTACTGCATGAATGATGGCAGAAATCAGATCTTTCTACGTCAAGAAAAACCTATTTTATTATTTTCTTCCTCAAAATACTGAGGTTTGAGTTTATTTTTTCCAAGAGCATAGTTTAAATATATCTACAGCCCTGGATTCCTTCTTTGAGCAGGTCAAGCATCTACAGTGCTGGTGGGTGACATGAATGCATGCTGCTAAAGCTGTGTCCACATGAAGGAAAAAACCCATTCTGTTGATCTTTGCTGCAGGCTACAACAGTTTTCCATGCAGTGGGGTCCTACCTTATAGTAAAGGCATAAAGAAGAATATGAGGACATTTTCTGCTCCTCTCTTCAAACATGCAATGTCTTTTGTGTCCATATGGAGCCTGTAGCACCATGACACTGAAGAAAGGACGCCGCTTTTCCAGAGAAAGTGGCAACTGTACCTGCTCCAGAGAGGTCCAGGAGGGAAAAATCTAACAAATGTGAAGACAAAAATACTTTGAAAAATCCACAGACATACAACAAGGAGAGAGCCCAGATCTCAGATGGTCTCTGACAATGGCAGCAGAGAACAAAGTGAGCCAAGGTGAGAGAAGGGACCTGCTGGCATGACAAATACAGAATATATCCCTACTAAAATGACAAATCTCCAAGATAAACCATTAACACTGATTACTAATCACACACACCATAAGGTTGAACGGGAGATAGGGGAGGTTCTTGTGCAAAGAACAGAGTAATGAAACATCCTCTAGACCCGTCTTCAATGAATTCTGGATTAGCATCATGCTAAATACTTAAGACAGTTCTGTGGCCGTACCAGTGCTGAACTAGAGGCTTAGGTTAACTGGCTGACAATCAAGCTGTAACATTAAAGCCATGTCCATAAATGCTTCCTCTTGGCAGTGACCTTAAATCAAGTGCCAAGAGCAAAGCCTTAGCTCTGAAAAACTTTACAGAAAGCCAGACCCAGAGGTGAACTAAGGGAAGCAGAGACATTCCTCCAAGAAGGCATTTTGTCTTTCACACAAAGACACTGCTGTATTGGGGCTTTCATACTGAGTGCTCCAGTAAGGAAGAGCAAAGAGGAGTATTAAGCGGTCACTACTGGCAAGAATCGTTGATGCTGCCATGTAGGCTTTTTATTAATAAAAAGAAAGACAGAAAAGAAAAAAACCTCCTACGCATCCAGAGTGAATGGAGAATGAAATCATTGTAGGAGAGCAGCATGGGATGCAGCCTCTTGAAGTGAGCCGCTCTGACAGATTCAGGCTGAGTGGCTCACACTCCATCTACACTAAGCCTTTCCCTCAATGAACACAGGCCAGGCTATGTGAGCAACCCAATCTTCCCATAATACTCCATCAGGAAAGCACAGCCTGTGTCAGAACCACATAACAGCATTTGTTACCAACACCTACTCAGTACAACTGTGTTGCTCGAAGCAACCTGGATAAGGGAGCATTGTTTCTTCGCTCTGAAAGCTGGCAGCAAGCTTTTCCTTTCCTGGGATGCAGGGAAGGCTTATGGTAGGCAGCAGAAGGTGAAGTGGGGTGGAGAAAGAGGTCTAGACAGAATAGCAAGAACAGGAAAATCAAGATGGAAAGCACTTGCGGTCTTTTATGCAAAGGCAACAATCCATTTCTGGAAATTAGATGCATCTCTCTGTATGTCTCCTGAAAGGAGTTACCATATGTTCTAAAAGTAAGATATAATATTTGAGCTGTAAAAGCCAAATCAGCTTGAGAAACAGACGGCACTACAATGCTTTAGCAGAACAAGCCCCACATAACAATATGCCAACAAACTCATTTTCTAGAATGGCACTAGGAAAATATTTGCAAAGTCTGAAACTCATTACCTAAATACAGCATTGGATTCTTCCAGAAAAATGGAAAAAAAAAGTGACATCTATGCCAGCACTGAGGAATTCTGAGTAGCTATTCCTATTCTTTGATTTTTTTGCTTGTTCTTCTTTGTACTTTAAGCATGAGTAGTGTTTTCTTAGTGTTTTATTTTAAATCTGACCTCAAACTCCTTCAGCAATCAAGCTTTTCACGTTCTTCCTTGATTGCTGGAGGGACAAGCTTCCATTGCCCAGCCAGGTCACCTCTGAATACTAATCACAGTGCCGCAGTTTTTTGCTGTGCCCTCGAAGGCTCCTGTGTGTGTCAGTATTAACAGCCTGATTTCTGGAGGCAGTGAATGTATAAAATCTAATACTAAGAACCTGGGATGGTCAGGCCGTAAACACACGCTAAATGCAGCCATTGTCAGAACATTAAGAGTTTTGATGCTATTTTCTTTATTTTTAACTCACAAATAGATATTTCCTCTATTTTCTCTATCAGATAGAAAATGCTGGCTAAAAACCACAATGTGTCCGTTTGAAGCCCTGTCCAAAGCAAGTGCCAACTGTCAGTCCATCCTCTGGTATGGCTCGATGATGCACACCCAGGTGCACCAGTGTTTAATCACAGAAGAAAGTTACATTCCCCATGCCTCCCAATATATTCATTTACACAGGGCTACAGGTTCATTTTCCAGCCTGCTCCAGCAATATCTTAACAGACGAGATTTGCCAAGAAACGGAACCAGAAACAAGATTTGCTGTGGTCCTGCCATATCAAGTAAAGGTTCTGTTCCTACTACATTATTTTCTAAGAGTGCACAACTAAGCTTAACTTGAGATGGACCCCTTTTTTGGTTTAATATATAGTTACACATTTGTGGATATATGGAAGAGACACCAAACCACTAACATACAGTACATAAAGGAGTCACGCAGGCTTTATGATTTAGAAAGTCAGTCTCTCAAAGCTGAAAATAATTATGAGCTAAATCTGTTGGGGTAAAAACATCTAAACAGAAAAACGTGTCTTAACAGTTGGGAGCTGTTGAAGCACACTTCGCAAGAGGCACAAGAAGCCACAGAACTGGAGTAAGAAGGTCACATTGGTTAAAAAACCAACCTGGCTTATAGGGAAAATGACTGCAGCTTTTTTTAATTTCATGTTGTTGACAAAGGGAAGAGTAGATCTAAGGAAATGGATGAGCTCTGGTTAATTATTCTAGCTGCAAATATTTCTGGTTTATTTTTAGTCTGCCATTGGAAGTGTTTGCTGATGGTTGGAAGATATTCTCCATCCCTGGAAAATGTTACATCAAGACTGAATGTTTTTCTTGAAAAAAAACATGTTTGAGTTTAAAGAGAAATTGACTCCATCTAGTTCCCTAACGTCCTGAGCTATTCCTTGGAAATCTAATTTAGAAAGACAGTGTTGAACAGGCAGGTAAAGGATCTGGAAGAATAGGAGATCCAACAGCAGTTTAAAAGAGTTCAAAGCAAAATGGTGCAACAAGCTAAATCTTTTCAATTGCTCAGCTGACCAAGAATTTACACAAGTTCAGAAAGCCTCACTGGTAAAAGGAAAGTGTTAACGTGCTGATTCTGCTGTAAAATCAGTTCAATACACAGCATTGTGGGCCTCCCTTTTGTGCAGGAAATGGAAATTCAATTCTAAAATAAGATTTTAAAGCACTGACAGAATAAATGAGTTGGCTGGAGCAAGCAAGAACTATGGCAGGGCAGTTTGTTATGAGTTCTAATAAAGCACTACACCATATCTTATTAGGAAAACTCAAATTGACAGCTAAAGAAAAGTGAACGAGGGCAATGTTGCTGTTAACTATTCCACATACAGACACATACACACAGTCACATAAAACAAAAACGCTCTGATTGTTCAGTCTGTCTCTTCCACATACAGCAACCCTTTGCTTCTGTAGCCACATTAAAGGCTGGTCAGGGACAGCAGCGAGAATGTCAAAAAACTCACATTCAACAACAAAAACCACATATATTTGAATGCCTTTGGTCTCCAACATAAATCTAATACCTCATAGAAAGCAAGTTTGGCAATAAAAGAAAAAAGCACATGCAAAAACTTACTAGACTCTGTAACAAACATCTTTGCCTTGGCTACAAGGTCTTGTTTTCTTAATGTGTTCAGGAGGGCCTGTATCATGTTTCTGTCACCCTAACTTTCCCCCCAGGAAACAAATATGAATATTACAGATGGCAAAATCCATATATTCTCAAGCAGGAAATAAATGTTTATATGGGGCATACAGCAAAACATATATTTCCAGAGACAACAGCTACAAGATTTAGACTTCTTAGTGCGGGACAGAAATTTTTAATGGAAAACATATTTTGGGGGGATAAGAATTTGTAATTATAAAGAAACAACACACAAATGGGTCCTTTAGATTTAAAGCAGAACAGCTCTGCAACTGAATTAAAAGGACATGGTCTCTTCTGGTGAAAAATAGAATACTAGAATAAAAAAGAGAAAAGCTCAACTCAAGCGTATGGTGGGTTAGAGATTTTCCATGGAATGCTTTTGATCACAAAATGGCATTTGTCAAAGTGAAGACATTCTGCAGGAACATGACATTTCTGCAGAAATCAGACATAGCTCTAAGGGTGCCTTTTCAGATCATGCCTTAGCTTACCAGGCTACCATGGTCCTGAGCACTGGCTCATTAGTTTCCAAGCTCAGCCCAGTCAAGCTTTCTGCCCACATGTTTCATATCTGTCCCCTTCTTATAATCCTTAGAATAATCATACTGCTGGAATAAGAATTAACACACTAATCTCAAAGTGGGGTTTATGGAAGGCTGCAGTTAGATCTTTACATGGCAAACAAAAAGGGAGCCAAAGCACCAGTTCAGTTCTGAAAACACCAAAAATTGGCACCTCTGGAATGAAGTTTCATACATCCTGATTTGGTAAAAAAGGAAGTATAGGGTTTTTTTGTAAGGAAGGCCTCCCCTGTGTAAGCACATCTACTTAGCTACAGGCATCTCACAACTAAATACAATTAACTAGGATACATAAGATCAGAAATGGTCAACACAACACTTTCCCAAAATTGAAACTGGAAAAAACCCACTAGTTGCATTCCTGTTACATTACTGTTCCCAGCAGCAGTCCTGGTGGCTTTCACATATATCCACAGTGAAGGGCTTTGCAGAAAGGTTATCAGGAAAAGGAGAGATGACATTTTTAATCAGGCTTTGCTGCTGGCTTTGGCTTCATGGGCTTTTTCCCATTTTGCAGGATGCAAGTAGACCTCACCATGCTTTATGCCCATTCTTGTCCAGTAAGTGTCAGCTCTCCAGACTCACATGGTTCTCACTGATTTGCAGTTCTGGCAGGCAATCTCAATGCTCAAGGACCAGTTTTAGTGTCATTGCCAATAAAACCAACAGCCACTTTATTTTTTACATTATTTTGGTAAGTGTTCTGATCACTCAGCTAAAGACAGGAGATGGCACAGAAAGCAATAAAAAGTCAGCACTGTCTAAATACTAATTCTTCCTCCTTTTTATTCTTATTACTTTGAAGAGCTCTCTTTATACTTTCTCAGTTGGTTTGCTAACAAACATTTTCCAGCCCCACTTAATCAAATGCATTTGGATGGAGATCTCACGCCGATTCTGAAATGGAAAGCCCTAATCAGCTTAGCCTCAAATTCAGTTTACACTTCTCTCACTTTTGGAGGTGCACAATCAAAGCTCTAGAAGTCCTGCAAAGCTGAAAGACTATTTAAGCAACACAGGTACACTGGAGCTCCATCTGCTCCTGGAGGAGAAAACCACTTTGGTCAGCTCTAAAATGATCTAGCAAGAGATGCAAGGAAGCACAGTATGGGCCTTGTATTTCTGCTGAGTGAATGTCACTGCAGTTTCTGCTCCTATGTTACTTTGGGATTTTTGGGAAGCTACCTCACTAAGTCATTGGGAGTTTTTTCTGCTGACTTAAAAGGACTTTGGGTCAGCACCACCCAGCTTGGCAAGAGAATGTGTCAGACAAACAGCATGAAAAGGAATAGCTATTTATCAAAGGAGCAATCCAGAATAATGCACTGTTCCCACTTGAACAGTCCTGCTTTTAGAGTCTGAATCATGGTAGGTTAACAAAGGAGGAACTTGGGAAGACAGCGGAACTGGAGTTTCTTTTATAACATCAGTTTTAAGCATAATGCACAATAGGCATGCAGGAGCCACAGACGAACAATTCACACAGGGAACCCAAAGTCCCCTCCAGGGATGAGCTGAGCTGTTGTCCACAGCTTTGTGCCAGTCACACTCCCCTGCTAAAAGCCCGATGGTGAGGTCCTTGGGCTCCTAGAAGTAAACTCTGCTTCTGTTTCTGGGCGAGTGCAGCCAGTCTGGCCTGATAAACCTACTGTCTTTGACAGGCTGTGGTTTTGCACATGTCGAGTTTAAAAATTATATGTATAAATATTAATCCATTGGTTAAATTTTACATTTATTTGTATTTGGTCTTTCCTTTAAGATACAGCCTGTTTGATAGTTATGTTTTTTTAAAGAAGTTTCGAAGATTTGCACCTTCATGATACTTGTTGCTGCCTTTCCACCTCTGCCCAGACCCATAAGCTTCATTCAAACAAGGTACATGCAAAGTTGGGACAAAAATACCACGTACATACATACAAGCCTACATGGCCAGCACATAAGCAGCAGATGTGTCTACACAGGCTGACAATTGATTTACTCATAATTTGCAACCTCTTCCAAAGGAACTAGACTTCCTAGCAATCAATGAGAAAATAACCTTGTTGGCAAATAAGCCAAGGTTCTTTTAAATTAATCAGTTCTTTTTCATCCAAACAGTACAGATAATGAAAGAGATGATGACATTTTACATGACCTATAAAGAGTGGGGATTCTATTTTAGGCTCTCCTTCGTAAGGGTGCCAGGATGATTATGTTTTGTTTACTGGACGGAATAATCTCTTATTTGTTAAGGCTTGAATGCAATTTTATACAGCACAAAATTTTATCTTCTATTGTCTTAATTATCTGGAGGGTTGAAACATGAGACGATGGCACAAAACAAAATGAATATTAATGTGTTCTATCTACAATTTAAAGAGAAAAGACTTGGAGCTTTCTTTTGCTCATGTGCTTAACGGGCTGCATCAGACTAGTGAATTATAACCCATTTAGCTGTTATTGTTTCTCCAAGTAGCATGAAGGCAACAGACATCAACCTTTTGCAGACTCCCTGCATTTCCAGCGTTCAAAAAATACACAACCTTTTCTTCTAACTTCCCTTTACATCGTTTGCTGACAAGTTTTTAAATGCCTCCTGCTTAGAACAGTGTGCAAGGCTACACCACTGGTTTTAAAGCTCTTTATAAGACGCCTTTATCACCTACAGCATGTTCTCATGTCTGTGTGAAGGCACAGGCAGCAGGTGCTTGCCTTTCCTCTCATTTAATTCATCTGCATCCTAATAGCTAGTGAATTCAGCTATGAATTCTGTGTCTACAAGGAAAAGGTGCATGTATCCCAGGAGGAGGTGGTGAACAGCACACAGTGGTTTTCTACCATTCTAGGGAAAAATCAAAGGGAGCTTAGTATTGCTGATCTTTAATTAAAACTAACATAATGCATGGCCTGACCAGTTCAGAGAGATTTCAAGAGTACCAATAGGGATTGAAAAAGACAGTGCTTACACATAATGCTACATGGTTTAATTCTTCTGCAGTTTCATTCCGCTGTGTCAATGCTGACATTTCTAGGTCCAAAAAAAGGAAGGTTTATTTTCCTTTTTTCTGAAGAGGAGGCATTGGGTTGGGTTTTGTTTCAGGGGCTTTTTCAGCTCCATACACAGTGTTAGAAATCTAAAATAATTAACAAAGATCAAAAGAGAGAAATATCAACTACTTGAAGGTTGGTTTCTGATTTTGAACCAATATGACAGTCAAGCTACAATGATGATGAAAAAACTCACAAACATCTAATGTTTCAGGGAGAGAAATGCAAGTTGACTGAAAACATGGGAAAAAAGTTTCCATGGCTTGTCAAGGTAATTCCTTGTAATTTAGTTCCAGTGCAAAAGGAAAACTAGCTGCACTAAGGCAAATGTGCATCTAGAGCATCCTGTACCTATTGAGAAAGTGAAGCAAGTGTCTCGGTTTTGACTTTGCTCTCATGGACTCAAGGGGTAATTGCAACCACAGCAATGTCAATATAAAAAAGATCCCTTTCCCCTTATGCTGTTCCACATCACACCTACTTTAAGGCCCAGCTTGTATGTGCCTAAACATCAACTGCATCATAGGTTTTTCTCTTCGGGGTTCTTTTGGTTCGCTTTTACTACTCTGCAAAATGCATAACTCTGCTTTAGCAGCTCCAAATTCAGCCAGGTGAGTTAACCTTATACCCACCTAAGCAGTATTCAGAATATGAAAACACTCATTATCAAGGCATTTTTGGGGCAAGCCTAGATACACTGAAAGACAAGACAAACAGCACTGTACATACCATTAAGTATCACCATTAGGACAGTCCACCTGGGGCAGGAACACTCGCTGTCTGAAAACTAGCAGACCCCGTAAAGCCAAGAGGTCAAAGCCTTATCTGACCATCAGACTACTCTCCAACTTATCTACTGTGTAGAATTAAAGGGATTAAAAAAGTAAGAAGTGGGTTTTAAAGGTATTAACAGTTTGAGGAAACCACTCCAGTAAACCACAGAGGAGTGTGAATCAGGTGCTAATCAACCCCAGTCACTGCAGTTCATGGGTGTGGAAGCTGGAGGGTGCTTAGGGTGTGCAACAATCTGCCCCAGAGCCAGCCACCCCTTTGACTCGAGCACTTCACTCCCAGGGAGCAAAGCCCTGAGCCTTTCTCCTTCCACGGAACTCCAGGTCACCATCACCTGTGAAAGAGATCGTATACAAAAGTCCTACTACTATATTTACAAAGTGTTTAAACACACAACAGCATGTGCGGAAAAATGAGTATCTTTTGCATACTGGATGATGCAGGACATCCATACCTGAGCATCTAAAAATAACAATGACACTTGTTATAATCAAAGAATAAAGCCACTCAAAAACACCCATCTAAAATTTATATATATATATAAATAATATAATAAATAAATAATTTTAAAAAAACAAACAACAAAAACCAAAGAAAAAGGCAAAAAAGAATGAAATTAACAGCCAAACAAAATAAAATTGAGAATGCAGTTAAGCTGGCTGTGGTAAACCAAGAGCAAAACATATCTGATAAATGATCGAATCATACTGTCTAGCAGATTAGTGTCTACTGAACAGAAGGGCTGAAGAATACAAACACTCCAGAGTAATAGCTATAAATCAGAGTTTAATGAAATGATAAGCTATTTATGCAAAGCATTCATGGATATGACAATTCATTTGCACAAAGTGAAAATACAGTGGAAATTTGTCAAAAATGCAAACACAATAGACAAAGCCAAAATGCAAAGCGGAGAATCAAGCTCAGGACACAAGGGCTACAATTACTGCAGCATTCTTATAATAACATTTCTCTCCTTACATTCCATCAAAAGATGGATCTAAGGAACTCATTAACGTGAAGAAAAACGAATCAGACATTGAAAAGGAAGCAAGAAATATGCATCTTATAATCTGAATAAGATTTCCTGCTGGAGAACACCTTTATCTTTCCAGGCAAAGCAGCCAAGCAATTTTGCAGGCAAATTTAATTGAGAAATACAGAACACAAAAGGGCTGCTTATATGCATATCTCAGTGGAAGACACAGAGTAGAAAGTCCTCTGGACAAAACTGAGTATTGCACATCAAACAGTGTTGCCAAGCGTCACAGCTTATCTATGAAATATCACATTTAAATCTGTTTCTAAGGAAAGTCACATTGCTTTCCCAATACAAAAGCAGTTACTTTCAAGTTACTGCAGTTATGACACACTAAACATAAATACATCCATGCCAAAGCAACAGCAAGGACTTGCATTTCGTTTTGAAAGTCACTGATCTGGTTACAGCATGGTATTTTGACCACCAGGTTTAATTCTGACAGGATTTGAGCAGCTTTACTGCCCAGCAGCCATAAATCATTCTGTGCTTGAACACTTTTTACAGAAGTACAGGAAGTAAAGCACCACTGCAACACCCAAAGCACAGGCCATTACTCTCATCAGCTTCATTACATGGACAAACCAATGCAAGCTAAGGAACTATCCACTTCTCTCAACCCATCTGACTTTCTTTTTTTGCTTTACATGTATATCCACACTTCCTTCCTCCCCACCCAAACCCAGTTCATTTCCCAAAAGAAACACAACAATTAGCTTTGGTCTTCTTATGAACAAGACAAATGGATTAGGTATTCTCTCTAGGCCCAACAACATACATGCAACAGAAGCTTTTGAACACTTCTGCATCCCTTCAACAACCTGTTTTAACAAGAATTCACCTTTTACTACAGCCTGACTGCTTTAAGAAAAACCTGTTCAATACTACAAGCACTACAGCTCATACAACAGAAAGAATTCCTAAGATCAGGAGAAGGTTGACTTGACTTGGGCAATAGCAAAGAACTAACCTGGGACTGTTAAACACACATGCAAACATAAAACTATTAACTTTAATTTAGAATCATTTTGTTCCCTTATTAGAACATAAAAAAAAGAAAGAGGACTACAGATGTTCAAGGGGAAGCCAGATACCTGATATGTTTCAGTTCAGGTCTTCCATCACCTATTCCAGGAACTTACTAATGTCAAAGGAGTTATGTCTGCATAAGCTAGAGGAGAATCAGAGCAACAGTGTAAGCTGCCTGCATTAAAGACAGCGGCCTGCTGCAGTTGTCAGCACAAGGAAATCATATGTCTCTGGATGGTGTCTTCTACACCCTTTTTTCTTGTAATTCCTCACAATGGATTTTCTCTTCTTTTGCATTTTACAGCTTAAAACTCTGTGAAGCTTGCCAGCTCCACCTTGTTTTTTCCCTCCTGGTAAATCATTAGAAATGACTGAAATAGTTCTGTACAAATGGACTCGTTGCCATCCTTTCAGCTCCCATTAAGTGCTATTCTGAGTATTATGTGCCCTGAAAATGAAAATCATACCCAACACCTTCCTCTTCCAAGTCCTTCACCTAACCTTCACCTAAGCAGCATGCTTAACAAATTCCTGAGTTCAGACTGAATTCTCAATTAAATATCACAGGAAACATTTTTGCAGTTATACTTCAAATATGGTATGTGTCACAATGTTGTGGGGGAACTGAAAAGAGAAAGGATGAAAACAGCATGGCTTGTCATCACTTCCAGAATTTCATTGAGAAAATAGTTCAGAAATATAAAACCAAATAGATGTTTTAGGAAGACAAGGTTCTTTTTATCCAGTACTTACAGTTTAGACAGAGCAGAGTGGCAAGAAAGGCTAATGGATAGACTCCTTAACTACACTGAGGTCCATCAGTGGTTCAGATTTGCCCTTTAGCCTGCTGCTTTTTAGAAAGCTCCAGACTGCCAAGTGAGTGATTGCTATTCTTATGGACCCTTCCAGGACCACGCTTCAAATGTCATGTTCCTCTTGCTAATGCATGATAAAATGGTTGAAACGTCAGGAAAAATAGTTCTTGCTGTGTAAGTACCAAGTGACTACAGAAGTAAATGACAGAAGGTGTGAGACATACAAGTACGTGATGCTGTGGAAAGACAATCTTACATAGAAAGAATACTTTTTTTTAACTACTTTTTTTCTTTTTTCTTCTATTTTTTTTTGTCTAAAAGAGACTGGATATTTTTTAAATACCCCAAATAAAGTTATCTTGCCTTTTAACTTACTGTGCCTTTCTTTTCTTCATCAAACCCTCCCGCCTGCTCAGATAAGAGGTTCAATGAACTACCAGCCGTCTTCCAACATTATCCATGCAGAACCAAGTACCTTGAGCCTCACATTATTCCAGTAGCAATAGCCACAACACAGATATATAGATACATGTGCTACATGGACATAGTTACACCCTTTTCCTCTATGCAAAGATACAAACTTATTCTGGGGACTGATTTGTATTTGTTCTAACTTCCCCAATACGGACTCAGACATTTCAGGAATAGCAAGGATACTGAGAAACCCACATAACCACTGCCATGCATCCTCAGGTGACTGAGCATAAACAGTTTAATTGCTCCACTACAGACCAGTACCAGACCCAACAGCCTGTTTGCTTTGCTGTACAGAACCTAAAATAACCACAAAGAAGAGCAAATGTCAAGAGTTACTGTTATTACCATATGTAAAGTGCAGAACAAAATTATCTCCCACCAGTTCTGCTATGAAGAGAGCACAATTCTAGGGTAACAGCTTTCATGCTGAATAGCATCACTGAAATGAAAGGCAATTCAAAGCATTAAAAGTTTCATAGAACAACGAAGAGAAAGCAAAAAAAGTCTGCTGTAGCAACACAAATGAGCAGACCATACAAACTGGCTGATACACAAAAGGCATGTGTTCCAGTTGTAACACTGAAGAAGGTTGTTAAAATGGCTGAAAACTCTATACCTTCTTCACTGCAACTTACTCAAGGTTTCAGAACATCCCGACTTCCTTATTAGCTGCAGTAAAAGTGCTGCTAATGAAAAGCTGTAGAAAATTACTAATATGAGTTTGAAGCCTTTTCCACATTGTAGGATTCAAGTAACATGTGGGTTTTGATAAAAAAAAAACACAACAAAAAACCCACAACACCACAATGTTAAGAACCTATTTTTAAATACATATATATAGATACACATGTATATCTTACCATACACTGTGGTTATAACCTGCTATTCGGTCATATCTGTAATGTACATTGTGGATATTAACACAATGTATTCTATATAAAGGGCAGGGAAGGACTCATACAAGGAAAACCTGATTTAAAAGGAATATGGAATGCACGCAGACAGAAGAGGAGGAAAAAACAGCCCACTTGAAGCCACCCAATTGCCCAACCCGAGCTCTATTTCCGCTCTTGGCCTTGGAAGAGACATTGCAGAGAGCAATAGGACTGACTACCAGTGGTCATACAGAGCACTTGGTTAGAAACTACTGGGGAACAGGTCAGTTCTAAAACACTTCATGAACACATTCCTTCATTTCAATTCCCTCTTCTCGGTATGGTTTTATCACACAGCACTATAATGATTCATTATGCTATAAATTATTTCAAGACCAAAGACCAGGACTGTGCATTAAAATGCACAGGGCAACCATGAAAATCTCAAAATCTGTCAACAAATGAAGCTCACTTGGAAGAAATCGAATACAAAGGGCAGCTATGAAACCACACAGTGTAGAGCAGCAGGGAATTGGTGCTATGGCACGAACTTGAAAGTAACTGTCAGTTTAGCATTTTGCATGATTGAAAGCCATGCAAACCCTGAGGTCTTGAGGCCAAACAGAGCTGTCTGCCTGAGACAGGAATCCCAACCACATTGTTACCAGGTTCAGTCTGTGCCTAACTGGGAAAATGTTCAGAGAGGCACCGGAACCCTACGTCTGCTAAGGCAAGGGAACAAATTAAGGTAGAGATTAAGTCTTCTCTTTCTCACACAGCCCAAGGTTTTGCTTGGCTAAAGAGCTAATAAAAGAAACCAGTGACAAAGTAAAACACTAGAAAATTCATCATTCTAAGGGAAGCATACTAAAATACCCACCCACCCCCCCCCAACAGCACATTTAAATTGTCATTTTTCCCTTCCACATGGCTGGGAAGGAATCACTTTTCATCTGCCTCTATGATTAAGAGGGGATGATGGCATCACACAGAATATACTGCTAGAGACATTCATTGCTATTTTAAAGTAGTATTTCTGCCCATTTATCTTTCCTAGCACGCAGATGTGAAGTTCTAGGTGGTTCAGCTGCCTGTTTTGGTCACCCAAAAACTTGTAAGAGTTATCAAGACGTCGTATTTATACATTGGCATTGCTGTTAACATAAGTAATTGTATAACTCTACATTATCTGAACATAAAGCAGCAGAAATGCATGGCATTTTTAAAGACAAGCCACCCATCCCCTCTCCCTTGCTAGAAGAGATTCAGCCACTTCTCAAAGTAACAACAGGCCAAGACAGATCCAAGCTCTTTGAAGATATTGATTCACAGCCTACAGCCTCAAGGACATTTTTACTTGGAACAACCTTCAATAAAACTTGCACCAATTTTTTTTCTGTAATGCAAACTGTCAGCCTCTAGATTGCAAATGTTCAGTTTCCCACATTTCATTCACTTTATTGTAGGCAAGGGGCTTTGTCCTACCAAAGCACGGCTGGGAATGCTTTGGTTGTCATTCTAATTCAATACCAGCTGCAAGAAGAGAAACACTGTTTTTCCAAAATAAAAGGTAAAAAATACTTTATAATTTCTGGGTAAGAAGGTTAAATTTAGACTATAAAAGTTTTACTGCAATGGCATCCACTTACACCAGCAAAAGTATCATCGATTTGAATCTAGGCTGCCTTTACACATGCACTGGTATTCTGTTTAATATTCATTTCATGACACTTCGAAGTACATTTGATCCCTTTGATAGCTTCTTGGCAATACTTTTTCATTAGTGTTATTATCTAAAAATCATTTAATTTTCATTTTAATACACGTAAACTCATTGTGAAGCCCACTTAAATACTGCTAAAGCCACTTGGAATAAGTACTTCAAATGTACTAATCTTTACAAATTTTACCTTCTGAATACACCTTTCTGAACTGCAGACCGACTGAAATAAAGATGACTAGGAGCACATAGATATTCTTGAGCAGTACTGGAAAGTTAGTTTTCCCCTTCCCTCGTAAAGATTTCACCTTCAAAAAACCAACAGGGATCTTAAGTCTGCATTTAATAATTACTTTTCTTTAGATGTTCATTTCACAGGAGAATCACAGGCTCTGAATGAATAATTTTCCAAGCTGAATGGCAATGTTTTGCTCAACAGTGACTTTTCTCAATCTCAGATCCAGAATGTTCATCACATACCTAACGTGATGAAAATTTGCTAAAGCAGAAAATCACAGCATACCCCAGAAAATGCAAAGGGTTTAATGTGACAGATGCATAATACAGAACATCTCCTTCTGAAAGGATTTACTCTCTGCAACCTGGAAAAATTAGAAGAAACGAAGTTTCTGGGAAAACAAGATTAGAATCACACCCAGGTCATTGGACTAACTACGATACGACTCATTTTAAATTGTTTCCACATAGCGCCATGCTTGGGTTTTGCTACGAAAAACACCACTTTTTGATATTTGGTACCCACTGTTGATTCAAGTTAGATTAAATAATAACAAAGTCTGGGACACCCTGTCTAGAAAGACTTAAAAAAATCTATTACTTGATATACTTGAAAAATAAAGAATACTCTGCTGCTTTGGAGAAGCCCAGGATGGGAAGAACAGAGCTGTCATCTGCCAGGACAGAGATAAATTAACATGCCTCTGTCAGAGACCCCAGTATAGGGCATTGCATTATGTACGGTTTCAGGATGTCTTAATAGCTTCTTGCTCTCCTAGAAGCTTACAGCTCAGCCTAAATTCCACACACATAATTCTTCATCCTAACATAACAAGGTTGTTGCTTCATTGACAAATGCAGAATGAAAAATTCAGGCTTTGGTTATGGAATATGTTAACCAAGAATCAAAAATGATTAAACCCAAGCAACATGAGAGAAGTGATTTACTTTGCATTCATGAAATGTTAAGTCATTTACATAGCAAGTGCAGAAACATCTCTAACAACTATGCTAACTTCTTGCCTTAGAGATCTCCAAACCTGTCCTTGGTATCCCTACCCAGATGCTCTCTTGTGAAAAGTATTGAGGCTGGAGTTAAAGTACTGGTTGAGTGGAAAAGGTGAAATGTATGAAGGAGAAAGTAAGACCTGACATCACATAGCATCAGGAGTTTAACAAAGAACATTGCTGTTGCATAGTGATCTATTGGTAATACCTTTTTACTAAATAAACTCCAGACTTAAAGAAATACCTCTTTGTCACTTTAGTGATTTTCATTGTTGTGAAGAACTAGAGCTTAATGTCAGAGGATACTTGCAGCTGGCTACACTGCTGGTAAGTTTTAAATTTATATAGAAAAAAAACAACACTAATATTCTTCAGTGTGACATGAAATCTTCTTTTCAGCAAAAGCAGCAGGGTCATTCCGGGACCCCCTCTGCAATAAAGCAACCCTATTTGTACTCTGCCTTAAAAGCACTGGCAAGTTAATTTAGCAGCTGTACCTGTATTCCAGCTGTGCCCAGACCTACAGCACAGCAGTGTCTAGGGCTGCTCCTGTGCCACAACTGTTTATACTATTAAGCTGTTATAAGGGTCCGTGGCACAACTTTGGCCTCTGCCAATGATTATTTCCCATGCAAACCTAGGCACAGCTTGAGAGCTGGCACCGTTTCCAGTCCTATGGGAGTGTTTTATAGGTTAAGAGACTTCCAATGGTACGGATGTGGGTCATTCTGTACCAGCTGGCCTTATTGGCCAGAAAACTCACAGGCATGTTTACTAGCACAGAGATAACCTCTAATATGTTATTAATTGCAAAGTAAGCATTGTTGTGCTTCCCCCCACACCCCCTTTTTTCCCCACAAAAGTTCTCAGTACACTCCACAACACTGAAAACTAGTGTTTTATCATAAATTCTGTGTTCAATGACAGTCATTTACAGTATTTAGCTCTCAGAATGTCTTAGAAAGTCAATCTAAATAAGCAAAAGCTTGTATCATTCGAAGTGCTCTGATAAATAGCTGCTGAAAACTTAAATGCTTCTGATTCAGAAAACTTAGAGAAGCAAATGCATTTATATTCTGAAGCTACATTTGTAAATTGTTCAAGCATCACACCATGACAACAATCTTACAGGATAAAATAATCTTTAATAACAGCGAGAGTAAGTCTAAATTCATGCTTCTTGCTTCTAACAAGCATCAAAGCTGACTGGCCATATGACTCAGTAGCAGTCTCTAAGTACCAGATTTAGAGCAGTAATGCTGCAATCCCTTACATATGTGAGCAACTTGGCACAGACAAGCTGCCTCACATAACCACTTCTTATGCATATCCTACATGGCAGTCCTTTGTGATGCTCCTTATGGCCATATCTTATCTCTTAATAGACCCTATTATTGTCAGTAGCGCTCCCTGCAGAAATCTGCCCAGGAGTAATTTGCAGGATCACAGCATATTCAGCCACATTAAACTGAGCAAAACTACTCTAGATGGAAAGAATTTCCAACTCCGGCATTCTGCAGATGGACTCCACTACAGCTCGGGAGAATAATGAAGGAATACCTCTGAGCATACGTGAGCAACACAGATAACGTGTATGCGGACTGTCATTACGTTCACTTTAGACTGGGTAAGGAGTGGCAGAGGAGTGACACGATGTGAGCTAAAACATTTGGTGGCTTTAGCAGAACCTGCCTCTAAAGCGTCCTGTTGTCTCAGCCATGCAGCTTCCTAGGGTGCCTCCCTCCTCAGCACCCTCTTCCAGGACACAGTCTCCTCCAGACCACAGCCCACACACAACACTGGGTTCAACCTCGTCCGAAACGAGATCTATATCTCCCCTCAGAACCTGGAAACTAGGCTCGTGCAGGGCTCTGGGTAGCACTGTTGCTCCTGGAGAACAGAAACATCTCCTTACAATAGAGGCAGCTACAGAAAAATCAAATGGCTTTTTCTTTTTTTTTTTTTTTCCAGCCCATGAAAAGAATTGAACCACAGCAACAAAGAAGAACTTATTACCATGGTTATTGCTGCTATTTCTAGACAACGTGAATGGGCTTTTTAGGCTTTCATGAGAGAATTTACAGACTCTAGGGCAAGCACACTATTAGTAATTGCAGTTGCATTCTGCCACTTGAGTATTTTTGGCATCTGAACTGTCAGAAAGCATTTGATAGAAAAATGTCTCCACATCATCTGTGCCAGCAAGGAGGACGTTATGTGCTGAAGTACGGTGTGAGAAGTACTTCCACCTTTACAAGTGAATCTTCTGCAGCACACTCACCCCAAACCTCTTCCTGGCTTTGTGCAGGACTAAGCGCTGAGGGTGTCACATAGGCTATCAGGTCCTTCAAGGAGCTTTTAGGTTCTACACAGCAAAATATCAGCGTTCAAATCCAACTGCTGCCTTATCTGCCTTCCACCCAAAATGTACGGTATTTCTTACACACCACAGCCTTTCTCAGCAGATCACTGCAGTGTCTTTTCTTTCTTGTTTAGATCTCTTCCTATCTCTAACACTTCAGTTATCAAAACTGTGGCTCTCAGCAAAGCAAACAGGAGCTGCAGGATTTTCAACGCATTTGAAAATTGGATTGCTAAAAAAAGAGGCTCTGATAACACACTGGAAAATTCTTGGCTGCAAATTAGAAACCAAGTAAAACCAGATTAATATTGTAGTTCTCCAGGATTCTTTTTGGATTTCAGAGTTTGTCTTTTTTCCTACGATCCTCATTACAATACATTATTTACTATTTGGTTTTTTAACTTAAAAGACAATTATTCCAACTGTCTGAAGTTTCTTCAGCTTGACCATTCAAGGTGTCCCTCAGCATTAA
The DNA here is from genome assembly GCF_034315485.1 of Pezoporus occidentalis. Lineage (NCBI taxonomy): Eukaryota > Metazoa > Chordata > Aves > Psittaciformes > Psittacidae > Pezoporus > Pezoporus occidentalis. The sequence continues at coordinate 2,781,132 of NW_026915483.1, forward strand.
GGTACCATCTCCTTCCAATGCAGAAGCTTCTAATCACATTGGACCCGTAAGCACATTTGTCAAGATTTATGAATCAACGTATCTTCGCTCCAAGAGACTGGTTCTAATCACAAAGAAACCGCCCATCTTCATTTTATCTCCTGTTTGTTCAGTTCTTTTACCTCGGTCTTGCCTAATTTCTCACCTGCAGCAGAGCCTGTGAACTAACAATTTCCTTTTAATGAGTGTGCATTCAGCGGTGAGTTGCAGGCGCTGTAATCAACCAGAAACTCACCCATTTCCATGTTTACTCTTGAAAGGTTGCAGAAAGGGGAAATAGGTGTTGCAGTGGGTTGCTTATGCTACTCATATTATGTCTAATGAAAATTGTACCAGGGAAAAAGAGCAGTTTACCCACTTAAAATTAAAGTGCATATATTATTAAATCAATTATACATTAAATAAAATACCACTAAACCTTTGAATAATACAGAGTAAACAATAACTGATTTTGCACCTGCACACCTTAGGAATTTGGGAAAGCAAGTAATACTAATGGAAAACGGTAAGATATGCAAGAATTAAATGCTTCCAAGAAAGGAAATCTAACCACCAGTGATTACACCTGCCACTGAACTGCACATTACGACTTCCATTCTCTGCTGACAGTGACTGAACACAAAGTCTCTGGCAGTAACTTTCTAAGCCAAGGAACTTTAGCAGTTTCTGTAAGTATATTTTAAACCAGAAAGATTTTATACTGTCTTTACTGATCACTGAGGAATCACAGTTCTTCCAAAGGAAAGATGCGGTCTTGTTGCCAGTGGGATGAACAACTCTACTGTTTTGCCTTATCAGAGAGTAACTTTTGCTAAAAGGACTGGATAGATGAACCAGGACATCTAGGTTTTATAGGCAGCTCTGCCTCAGACTTCTCATATGAAGCTCTAGATTGTGGCTGAGCTGGTGAACTTTCAGAGGCAGACCTGCTCGCTACTGGTGCCCTGTGCGTTCAACACAGTCGCGCTCCAGCCCTGCCAGGTGGTGAAGCACAACCAGGATGGACCATGGTGCTGCCTCCACCACTAACAGCTAATTCCCCATCCTCACTCCTGCCTAAAAAGCAGCTACATTTGCTTGAGAGCTCTGCCTCAACATCTCTTACAGATGCTTTCAATGTACAAAGAACTTCATCCACCAACTCCAAGGTAAGGAATGATGCTGATTTTGCCTGGCCACCACTGCAGCATTTGCAGCCTGCTCTCATTTAGCTGTGTGGTCAAAAGTAGAGTGTGGTACTTCGATGAAAGTTTAAAGCAGCCTGAGAAACTTAAGTGGAATTAAATATACAAATAATCTAAATAAGATGGTTAAACCTTTAAAGGTGTATACAAAAAGATGCAACAGACATACAGTCCATGTGTACGTGGATACAGTTAATTTTGGGTTCTGGAAAACTAAAGATACAATATTAAAATGCACAGTACTAAGTGCAGACTCTACCAAGATTATATTTTAAGCATCAGTGGATTGAATCAAAATACATAATTCACAGTTTCTTCCTAATCCATTTCAAAGTGAAATATTAATCAACGGAAATATTTCATTCCCCATTTATTTCTGTTTCTTAAAAAGAAAAATAATACACTTTGTACCTCTCTATTGCTTTGCAGAACTGTAGGGCTCAAAGGCCCTCACTGCCACCTTACAGAGTTTGTTCCAGCCTACCCTAAGCACATTCAAAATCAGACTATAAATGAGTTTAAAACTGGAATAGAAATGAATTTGCCTATAAAAGCAGGGTATCTTCTGACCTTAAACTGCAATTCAGGATATTGCACTGGAATTTTTCTAGCTCAGCTGAGATTGTGTCTTTGTTACAAAATCTGATCTTTTCCTAATTTGGTTTTATTAACTCAAAGGCCAACATATGCAAAGTAGTTCAGGATAAACTTTAGGCTTCTTCCTCATCCTTAAAAAAAAACTCTTAATTCACTTGTAAACAGCAGAGTCCAGTTTGTTACCTCAGAAAACACAGAGCCAAAGAGCACTGGACATATGGAGGGCAATATCTCACTTAAAAGCAGGATTATCTTGTCAGTAGCTCCCACTGAAATTCTCTTCTTTATGCATTATGGTTCCTTCCTGACCACTTGTAAACATTGTTCAAAGCATTCCCAACTTTGCCGAAATCTTTGCATAAATTCTCTATAAACCAAATAACAATTAAGCCCCATTAAAATCCCCCCAATTCTCTTTCATTGTCTGCTTACTGTAAGATGCACAGAAATCGTCAAGTTATGTTTTATGATGTCCTGAAAAGAATGCCGTGCATATTCAATGATTTTATCAGGAGTTCCACAGACTGATACACAGTCAGATTCTCTCCTTTGTCAAAATAAGATATGCTATTTGGTGTTACCAACCTCAGAAAAATGCTGGGTGAGACAGAATTGCTACTATTCTATGCTTGCAGATTGCTCACAGGGCTCATGCTGTGCAACCCGAGGCACGCTGGAAAGATAAACTGCAATTTTTAATGTACTGCCATCAGTTTTCACTGAATACCCTCCTCAGCCTCTGGAAACAAATGGCTCTTTGTTTGGGAGCCTTGTGATCAACTGGGATGGCTCTTCTGTGGCTATTTCAGCTATGCTGGCTGTGTGCTTTGCTGAGTACATAGCTTTGAAGAAAAGGCATCTGTAACTAAGGAGAAATAGCTGAAGTGCCCTCTCCCAAACTAACATGCTATTATTTATCTTGATCAACAGCCTCTCCAAGGAGGGAGAAAAGCCAGCCATGGTTCGAGCTCACAGCTCTCAAGGGCTAGGCTCAGGGCTGTGCCTGCACCTCTGGACCACGCTCCTGGCTCTCATCTCATACTGCTCCTCACTCACAGCCACTGACAATGAAACCCAGAGCTGACACAGCCCATTGGGTCAGGCCACCTCTGCATCCTGCCACCATAGCTAGGTGCAAGAAGAGAGGTTACAGATTGTCCGTACTACACCAACTTGTTTACAGGCTAAGCGCGATTAAGACGAAGCCCAAGATCTGATGAAGAACACATACACCTTATCTGAAAGTGTAATTTCTGCATCTCGGCTTGTCTTTCTGGCCAGACACCTGGAAATTCTCCTCTAAAGGGCATGCAGCTACCACCAGTGGGGCTGCCTAACATTTCTGGCAGCAGTGATAGGAGTGAAACAAACCAAAGGCAATGGTCCTGGAAACTTCAAGCAGCAGTACCCTCACTTACCAGTTTTGTGCTGCTGCTCTTCCCAGCCTTGGTGCAAAACATAACCATGCACATGTAAAGAGGTACAGACCAGCAGCATTGCCTCAGGGTCATGACAACTCTATCACTCTACTACTAGAAATGCTGTTACAGTGGAAGAGACCCCACTTAAAAGAGAATTGCTGTGATGTACAAATCACACCATTTAGGTGGAGCTGCAGCCCACAGGGACAGAACCCTACGTATTCCCTATGTGGGGCATAAGCAATATCTTTGCCATTTTGAGCCGTCAGTGAGGATGCGCTACACACTGTGCTCTGCCTGGGGACTGCTGTGTCCAGCACAGCAGAAGAGTGCGAATGATACTTATTTAATGACATCCTCTTCCTCCTCCAAGTTATTTATCTTGTCGGTCTCGATGCCAGTTACTAACAAAATCTTTGACATGACAAACGTACCACAGACTTCCATCACTCCTTCAGTTAGAGCTGGAAGTGGCAAACTAGCATGTGAGGACAGGGCATTCAGCAGGAAAAAGCAGCCCCTGCTCTCAGCTCTGTGCTGTCAAGGAAAGGAACAGGCTCCCTCTTAAAAATCACATTACAACAGTTGGTTTCCAGACAGCCTACTAAAGCCAGCTCAAGTTAACAGGGAAACTACCTCTTTTGATGACCAATTAATTTCTAAGCTGAACTGCTCAGCAAAGAGGCCTGATTTGGTGCACAAGAAACCACCAGTAAAAAAAAACTAAATCAGTAAGTTCCAATATATTCCAGTACCTCAAGCATAAATTGTGACTTCTAAGTCACACAACTAGGTGTGAAAAGACAACTGTTGACAGAAATAACCGGGTTTAACTTCCCACCCTGTCCACTGCAAATGACAGCAGATGAAATTACCAAAAGCTGCATACCGAGACAGCTACCACAGCTCAGCTGTTGAGCCACAGTCACAGATTTAAGGCTAGTATCAAGCCAGACAGATGACACCCATTAAATGTTTAGTTCCTGGCATTAGGGGAGAAAGCAAGATATAGGGCTTTTTGAAAATTGAGACCAATGTTGTGCTCAACAGAAGCAGCACAGGGACAGAGGTGAGTGCTTTGGAGAAGTCCCATGCTTTACTTATGCAGTATTAGATCAAAGCTTCCAGTCCATATTCCATGTAGGCCCACAGAAGAAAACCAGCTCACTGCTACTGAGCTCGTCTGCTATGCAGGATTTGTATTTCCATCAGAAACTTTCAGGCATTCATAAATCAAGAGAGATTGGGAGAAAAATATCCCTGAATTCAACCAGTCCTCTAGCGTTTGTTAATTTAACTTCCAGTTTTTCAGCCACTGCCTGATTCAGAGACTACATCAAAACCACTATTTCACTTATCTGTGTCTTGCTTCACATTTTCTTAATGTACTTAACTGTACACAGAGTGTGGTTTGGATAAATCCTGTGATCTAATCAATCAGCTAATTCCCCTACAAGCCAAAAGGCGGCAGTGAGGGAAAGTAAATCCTAAAACTTATCATTACATATTTCTCTCAAAAATAAATCATCACCTAATGGATTGCTAAATTCATGCACAAGTAAATTACCAGCAGATAATTAAGAATTAATAGCCTTCTGCGATCCGAGGTTGCTATTCATAATGAGCTGACTGAAAGATTATGAAAGAAGGCTTTTTCTAAGAAATAAATCGAAATACAAATGCTTCTATACCAGACTCGGTATGAAAACTAATAAAGAACATCAGAAATGAAATCATATTTACTCATTCTCTCTATGGTATTTGAGAATTTCGAGTAAAGTGTAGCCTTGATTCCATATTTGTTTCCACTGCAACAGTACAACCCTTCTGGTTTTTGCCTCTGCCACGAACACTGAATGAATCTCTAATACCAAAGAATGGCTTCATCTGTTTGCCATTATAAACCTGTTCTCTAGGATATCCTAGATGAGTTTGCACATGAAAAAAAGTGCAAGGCTTACTTATACACACCATGCAAAATCCCATCTGATAGGTTTAAAGACAAACATGTAGATACACACAAAACACACAGCATAGCTAGTACCATTTCATATGAAACGATAATGAAGTTCACTAATGCACCCGAAAAGCTAGCTGTATCAGGATACCTCTGCAGACCAAGATAATATATCCAAGACCTTCATGCCAGACAGCAATGCTGATCAAGGCCTCCGGTACCCAGGCAGCTGTTCTGCATCAGCAACTACTGGTAACACTGCCAACACCTCTATGCACTGCTTTTGCTCATCCAGGTGGAAGTATGTTCAGCAAGGTACTGCATCCTTTTAACAGGTAGGAAACAAGGCTACCACATCCAAACACATCAGTAGTTATGCTTCTGGGTGCCAACATTCTCTAATGCAAAAGTGATCTAAAACAGCCTTGAAGATAATTTCATAGACTACAGTATTACATTGATTTACAATATACAGCAGTGCACTCAGAAAAAGGCTTATTCCTCATAAGGCTGCAAGTCAGAGAAAACATGAGTTTGCATTTACAGAAGACAGAACATAGATCTTTAATGCTTTGTTTTACCCTGCTAAGGCTTCAGACTCATGACCTTTCAGACCAAGATCAGGGAACAAAAGCAGCAGTTAAAAAATATGAGCTTTAAGAAGGAAGATTATTTTTTTTCCTCCTGATTTTACTGGAAGACCATCAATATTGGATGAACTCCTTTAGATGTTCTGTGCCCAGAGCCACTGAATACCAAATGCTACAGTAGCTATGCTTCAAAGAGAATATTCTGTCATAAACTGAGTTTTAGCAAGGCCAGCTCCCCATCAGACTGCTGCCAATAATCTTGCCAAGAAAAAACATCATTATTTTATGATGAATACTCCACAAGCCAGCGTTCAAAAGTACACCATAGCATTAAATGCCACAGGACATGGCAAAGAGAAAAAGAGTAACAGAGAAAAAACAGTCACTTGGTGTTACCAGTGGTAAGGGATGGTTTTTATCCACAATTTGGAGTTCCTCTCAGAATATGCTTGTGTGTGTCTTTGTAAAGCCCAGCAGAATAGTTTACAAAGATAAAAACCCATGTAATATTGACTTCTGCTCTCTGTTGGTATCCACTGGACCATAAGCTTGTGGAGAAGTAGGAGGCACATGCAACCGATACAACAATGCTTTCTCAATTCGGTAATCAGATCCAGAACCAGAATTAGAAAGGTCATTCTTATTAATAGACCAGTACAAATCTTTCTATCCTACAGCATTTTGGGGGGTGAAAGCAGAAGGGATTGAAAAATTTCCCCTTTTCTGTGTAATCTGAGATTTCTAGTTTCTGCCCTTGTAAAATAGGCTTATGTGCACATCAATGCACTGCTGCTCTGGCAAATCAGCCTTAAAGGAAACTCTCTCCAAACAAAGAGCAGCAAAGAAAAAACACTACCCAGTCTCAGTAACCACAAAGCATGCTCAGTCTGCCCCAGCCCTCCTAAATGTTAAGGACATTGAGAGAGATGTGTACTGCCCTGGATGACTTTGCTCACCTCTACCTATTTACCTGAAACAGATTACTTTATTGATCCACTTTAGGAATGGGTCTTTAAATCACTATTTATCCACGGAAATTAAGATTCCCTTTGTCACTGCAATTTAACTCCAGTTTAGAGAACAGCTGAGTTACTGCAGCCCACTACACCAATCACTATGAGGTTTACAACCACATCTATGACCAGCATAGGTGTGGCTGTAAAGCTCATAGCCAGTCCTGGCAGTTTTCTTCTCTCTTTTACAGCAGATGGCCAGAGATGTTCTTCCACAAGAAAATTCTAAGATTATTTTCCAAGACACTTAGTTGAGCCAAACAGTTTCACTATTCTTCCTGTAAAGTCATGTCTCCTCCTGCCTAGTTAGATGAAGCAGTCAATTGTTCGCACCCTCCTTCCCATCCATCTCCCACTACAGTACAACAAAACTGTCAAATAAGATTTATTGCCATAAGAGCAATTCTAATCAATTCTTACTACAGAAATGTTAAAAGTGCAATTATAGACTTTCCCTTTTCTTTAGCATGGTGGTCCAGTGAGCAGCAGGTAAGAGCAGACCTCTGCAGAGCAAGCCTTTGCTCCAAGCAGTGCCCTGGCCACCTGGATGATGCCCAGGAAGTTACTGCATTGCTACATCCTCAGTATCCTTCTCTGGAACAAGAAGACTCTTTCCAGAGCACACCATTACTGATTATTTGTTGGGTATATTTTCCTTTTCATTCTATTATTTCAGTGATGAACTAAACACAAGGCATGCAGAATGAGTCAGAGAAACCCCTCTTCCTCACCTCCTTCATGCCTCCAAATCTCTAACAAATGCCACCAAGGATTTCTGTGGTGGGGGGCTGTTGAAGACTTTTTTATGCAATTAGAAGCCTGCCACACCTGCATAGGAAGTTTACAATCAACTCATAGACTGGCATTTTAGTGATGTTACAAACTTGCTTCTGTGGCTTCAACTGTCAAACTGCTATGAAACTGAATTACCTATAAGACAGTTGTGAATTAATTGTGTACGAGACATCCCGTGGTGTCTGTCTATGCATATACTTCTAATTTGGAACAGCTTCTTGATGTGCCATAAATCTAAACTCCAGTTTTCTAGCAATATTTTTAAATATCTACCAGTACATAAACACTCTTAAGTAATCTATTAGGAAAAGATGAAAAACTAATGGCAGCAATACTAACAGAAATTAAAGTATTCATATACCAAGGACTTCCGCAAAGCTTTCCTAGTAACAGATCTCATGCCAGCACTACATCCTCCATCCCGGTGCCCTGAACACATAATCCCCTCGTTGGAACTACACATGTCACACCGGTGAGATAGAAGATCATGGCCCATGAACACACAGCCAAATGCACAGCAGTGGAAGTGCTGTGATGAAATCACAATATCAGTGAAGACTGTCTTAAGACCTTTAAAAGAAGCCTGTCATGTGAATTTAATGGCTTGAATTTTCCCGAGTCTAAAGTAAATGATCAGTTGTATTTCCCAGCCATACCAGTGTTTCCCATGAGGTCACATATAAGATAACCAGTAAGGGTAAAATGCTTTCATGCCCTGCAGCCCCTGGTAAGCCGTTTCTATGAATCCACCTCCAGAACAAGAAGTCAATATGCAGTTGGTTTTCTGCCCACTGCACCCCTCATCACTCATTTGATATTTATTTTTAATTAAAAAGACATATAGTCCCTTCACGGGCACTAAAACAGAGCAAGTGTTCAGAAAAATCAATATAGGCAGGGTTGTGGCTCCCTGTAGAAAGCTTAATTGTTGACAGCAGATCTGCAGCAAAAGAGACAAGAGTATGAAGAGATTCCCAGTGCTCCAGCACAACGCACTCCCAGCACCCCAGCAACAACTGCATCCAGTTGCACTGTTTCCAGGAGCCTTTACTCCAGGCCCTGTGAGCTCTCCTGTTGAAGAGCCCAGACAGAATAAGTTACAAGGATGTAGTGGTCACCAAATAGTAGTGACAGGAAACTGAAATACCACTCTAAGCAGCGAGAAATACAGAGAACTGTGTTGATTCTAAACCTGGCTGGCCACAGCATCCAGCTAGAGATGGAGAAAGTAGAGGAGGGAAGCAACAAGTAAACATCATTATTAACTGTGGGCTCCTCTGAAGAGTTCAATAGTGCCTTCTTACTAGGAATGAAAATTTGGCTGGTTCAGGGAAAAAGGAATGGCTAATAAAGTCCCTCTTATTCGCTATACAGATGTGAAAAAGACACTTATTTTGCTGGAATGGCTAGCTTGATCCATTTAGCCTAACATAAAGCTTTCACTCCTAAATGAAGAAGACCTTAGGGCTGTTTTTTGGTATCTAACTTCAGGGAAAACATGCAGCTAAGCCTCAAAATTCAGTCAAGGGTATTCACTTTTTCCTGCTTCTTGTTTAGACTCAGAACAAGTCTCTCTCTCAGATTTGCTAGCCTCAATAGACGGCCAATAACTCATCTAATGTGCAATGCAGTTCAATAGCTGGCCTAGGTGAAAGGAGCAGTGAGATCACAACACGCCTGGTAGGACACAATCTCAATTCTATCTCCTTAGGCAGCTCCTGTTAAACTGCACTGATGGCTAGAGATTGAACATTCCAGTATTTCTCTTCTAGAACCCTTATCTTTAGTTACCCAGAGTAACTTTAATTATTTTCTGCAATTAACAGAGAAAAATGCATCTAGAAAGTAGAACTTGGAACACATTTGTAAATAAGCTGAATTAGAGTAAAATACATCTGACTTCATCACCAATTTGCTTTCATGGCTGTGATGAGTTGCAAGACCCTGAATTTTGTCTAGCTACTCACGCAGTTGAAAGGAGTAACACTATATTTATTTTGGTGGTTTCCTTGTTCACCTATATATTAAAAAAAACCACCCAAGTCTGACATAACTGTAGTGCAAGGATAACACTGAATTTTAAATTCAGACACTTGGCATTGGCTCAAGAAATGAGTGAGACATGGAGAAAAACATTTAATTTTAACCCAAATGTCTCTCTTCTGCAATCAAAAACTATTCTAACTATATTTCCCTGGCTTATTAATTACACAGTTATCTGTACAAGTCTTCTTCCCACATACTTTTTGTTTCTGAGTATGCCTTCAAGCATCTGGATACAGATTACAATTTTCTTTATTATCATGAATTTGAAGGGTTGGAAGGGGTGCCCTGATTTCACTTGCCTGTACTGGCTGGATGTGAGGTATTTATGCCTTGAAAAATGAGTACTTAGGCAGTAAATAAATAGTGCATGTCATGAATATGGTAGTACATCCTTCCAAGTACTGTCTGCAGTTAAGCACCAGCTTCTCAGCACTAAAGAGAAGTCTCTGAAATTATGCACATACCCAAAAGCACTAAATATATGCACAATGGGGCTGCAACATAATAGGTATCCTGACACTACTGAACTATTTTAAATGACATAGCAAAATTAAATTTCATTGCAACTCACTTGATTAATCAAGTGGAAATAGCAATACTTTTAATGTTTGCAAAACCCATCAGCAGACTGCAAGCAAAATGTCTTAGCATTTGTCTTGCCTACATAAAGAGATCTTTTTTTTTTAACTGCAAACATAGGAAGCCTTTATATGAAATCTCCAAAATGTTTATTCCTAAGACAGTGTAGCTCTTGTTTCTAGCAATTGCTGACCCCAATAAGAAAGGCCTTCAAAGAATGCTAACAACTCTGTCTACTGAAACACCGAAGAAACCGAGTCATTTTTTCCAGACATGTAAAATTAAATAAACTGTCTTGCTGAGAAATGTTCACATAGGAAACTGTAATGAGATACAGCAGCAAATCTTGCTGCAATGGTAATTACATTGGTCACAACTGAAAAACAATGACCACCAGGACACAGCAAGTGCAGTAGCCTTGAAAGGACTATAAGCAAGGGCCAAGTCAAGTCCTTACAGCACAACTTAACTTCCTCACCTAGATGAGACACAAAAACATTGTGTTGGTCCCCAAAACAGACCATGAAGGCCACCATGACCGTTGGTACATCCTCGACACAGCTGCCAGCCCCAGCCCATGAGAAAGGCATCCCTGTTGTGGTGTTGCTCTGTTAATCCTGCACCCTGTATGACAAGTATGGAGCTGCTCATGCTGGGTATCACCATAAGCCTGGAAGGACAAGGTGGGGAAAGCCACAAAGACATCACTCCTGATCCCTGTGCCTGGATGCGCTACAGAAATTAGTGCTCCAGGAACTAAGTCACATTTGTACAGTGCCACATCCATATGCTTTATATATTCATACATGAAGTAATAAAAATAAGGCATAATTAAAACAGGGGAGAGTCCAGTGTAAGTTTTTAAAGCACAACGAACTTATACTGTTTCTTGCCAAACCAAACTCCTGAGGTTCATCACTTCCCCCCCCCCCCCCTTCAAGCTGTCCTTCCTTTCACCTTGCCTTTTATGAGGCCCTATTTGGAAAGGTGATCCCTGAACTCACAGACTTAGTCTTTCACAAAGCCCAGAGACAGAGCAGTTCACTCGAGTGTAGGCCATCAATTCTGGAGAGAGATCTCTGTGTCTGGATTCAAAAGGAAAGCTGCTAAACATCTTTCCAAAACCAACACACTTCTAAATGTGTGCTTAATGTGTGGATTAAAGGGAGCTGGCCTGTGCTGCCAGCTCAAGGGGAAAATAACAGCTCTGACTTAGCAGTTTAGAGCACATTAATGTAAAAGCCATGAGGAAATCTTTCGCTTGCATGCGTAGCCAGGACATGAGCATAGCTATGGTTTGTGCTTTTTCACTTGCGGTTAGCAGGCTTGTGGCACTAAAATAGCCAGCTGTTACTTTATATAGCTGGACTTCAGTACTGCTGCCAATCCGTTGTTTGGGTGGCTTCAGGTTGATGCCATACCAAAGAACATAAGAGCAGTGCCTGGTAAATAATTCAAACATGCAGCCGCCAAGGTGGCCACATGCCTACCCAGAGGGAAACTCATATTCAGCCTGCAATGGGAGAAAATCCTTGTTGACCAAGAGCTATTTGAAATTTCTTGCAGTTTTTATTCTGGTCAGCAGACTGGGAAACCTGCTTAGATGCACATTTCATTTACATTCGCACGTGCTTTTATTGCAGAAAATCGAGTAGATTGGATGTTGACATTTAGAGCTAACACATAAGATTTGCCCTTTTGAATTTTCTAAAAGTCATGGATAGGTCATTTTGGCTAAGCAGTCTGTGCTTAGGAGTTCCGCCTAAATTGCAAGTGACTGGGAAGTGTTACATCCAAACCATGGAAGAATCTGGAAGGGACATTCAGAGATCTGAATCTGAGACTGTGCGAATTACCTGAACCCCTTAAACTGGCATCTCCTGAAATACTGGACCACATAGTCACATCATTTGCATTCCTTCTGAACCACCAACTTAAGCGGCATGACAATTTACTCACGTTTGACTGAGAAGCAAACCAAGAGCGGTGTTAAAAGCCATTCTTAACACATTTCAAGTTTCAGCCATTCACTCCTAGAGTATGGTATGGTCATTATTTTCTTAAAGTCTTTCTGCTATAATCACAGCTCATAAAATAGTCCTAACCACAAGTCACGGAGATAGAAGCTTTATTTTGATTTATTTTGAATGTGATTTGATACCACAGACACAGAATATACATCAGCAATTACTAGAGCTGAGAGAAAATAACACTTGTAATCCCAGACCATTAGACTGCAAGTCAAGATAGCCACATCTTCACATAATCATTTGAGGAACATCATGCTCAAGGCCCCCATCTACGTCAAATCCAGTCTCCTGAAATTGCAGGTAACCATGAAATAAGGCATTTTGCCTGCAAGAGCCCACAAAATATATTCTCTCTCCACTATTACCCACCACAGCAAAACCTCTAGCAAATGTCATGCATTTAGTGGCACAAGACTGGCCACAAACTGCTTAATGTGCCAGATGAAGAACATGGAAAGGTCAAATGCAGTGTCAGGATTGGGTTCCTATATTTTCAGGGAAGCTGAGTTGGTTAAGTATCCAAACAAATTTTAAAGCTCCTAGAAAAGGCAGGCTCTCATTACCTGCTACAGAAACATGCATAGGGCAGTCTCAGTTCAGGAAGAAATTCAAGAACTGAGACAAGGTCTCCTTAAATCTTAAAAGACACAACTAAAGCTTATTCATAATTCATTGCAACCTTTCAGAAATCAAGTATTTGCTGTTATTTAATGTATATTCTTTTTCATGTGTCTGACTAACCAAAAAAAAAAAAAACCCAAATCTTACACAAATCTTTCTTAACACTCCCTTTATACAACACGTACATTACACATTGCCCTGCTTCAGCTACATGCAGCCAAACTCTACCATCAACCACCAAAAAGTGCACCAAACACCAATTGCTGTGGTACCTTCTGTTACACAAATACACAACAAACAAGATGGGCCGAACAATCATAATATGACAAGAACTTAAAGAGGTTTTTGTCCCCAGTTTGGAAACCTGATCATAACCCTGGACATCTGAGCTCTCTTTCCTTTACTACCAAATGCCTGAACTTACTGAACTCTTCTGGTATTTTTAATTTCAAATATTAAGTGTTCCTTGCCAAGACTGAAAAATAAGACTTCTTGCTGAAACTTAGCATTTGAGATTGGTATGCATTTCTTAGCTTATTTAACAGGCTAGAACCAAACTGATTGCACCCTTCAGCCTTTGGGAAAAATGGACCTATGGGGAGGACGAACGCTGCAAATCTGAAAGACTTTGTTCAACTACTAATCCTGCATTTCGAAAGCCAAGAAACTAAACATTGTTAACTTGCCAAAACTCTAAATGCATCATAGTAACCTGAAAATGGGATCATAACATTCATAAAATGGTGAGAATTATTTTGATCTGCAAACATGGGAGGCAACAATTCAAAAAAGAATGCCATGTTTGAGTTTCTAAGTGATGATCCCTTTAAAGTAAGACTCAGTCATTTAAAATTAAGGCTCAAATATAGTTCAGTAACCAGAGTGCCAGGATTTTGATTCTGCAGGGACAACACTGATGGTGTTTTAATTAAGCCCTCTGCTAATCCTCAAGTCCTGAGTCTCGGTCTAATTTGTTTGGAGAAGGGTGATGTATTTCAACAGGGGAAGTCGTGCCAATTTCAGATACTGGTAGGGTTACATAGCTTTAATTTTACTTGAAAGCAGGTTATATTTTTGCTGACTTACATTAAATTATTTTAGTCAGGATTGTTACCATACCCTGAGAAACACAGAAAAACAGGTTTTGCCAAACTAACAGTATTTTTTTCTGTTGCTGAAAAAGCAATGAAATTACAAAGTTGCCATTAGAAATTTGGCAGTTACCATCCTTGTCAGCTTTACTTGGTGGAATTATATTTAACATCCCTCTAACAGCTTGCAAAAACCTGTAGAAGTCCAGAAATCAAATCCTCTGAGAGCTGATTTTCCACAATGACAATGAAGGTTTCATGCCCATGAAGTCAATTTGACCAAGTCACCTTCTCGAAATACAACTTGACTCTACAGAGGAAAAATCTCCTCAGATATTCTATATTAAATGCAGAGGGAATTTTTCTTTAATCGTGTCTGGTCACCCTTTGATATAAAGATCAGTTGTTTAAGGGTCAGCAATGCCCAAACATCACCCATTCTAGAAGAGCTGCTTTGAGGACTGGGAAGCACATGACTAACGCAACTGATCATCTTTCTTTAAAGAAATGTGCCTATTGAGAATGAGAGAGAAATGTACATCCAGAGACAGAGCAACCACAGGAAAGAAAAAGAAGATCCATCAATCTCTTGGATTACTTTCTTTCAATTTCTTGCTCAAACCTGCCCTTTACCGGGACTCTAGCATACCTCCTGTGCATCCTCATGCACTCAGAGCTGCCCAAAGGCTGATTTTCCTCCTGTTTTATCCTTTACAAAACCACTCTGAACACTGAAAAACACTAACACACACAGCAATTTCTGCGAACAAGGTTTGTCATCCATGTTGCCCCTCCAGCAGTCAGACAGGCAACTGCCTGTCTTTCCAACAATGGTTTTGCAACTTGTACTACATGTATCTATACCTGTAACCAACATCAGACATGAAGCTTGAAAGCCAGTCGCCACAGAAGTGAGAGAGAGGTATGCTGCACCATCTGAGGTTGCCTATCAAGCAGGATTTGGAGGAAATGCAGACAGTTGCATATCTGTTGTAAGAGGCAGGAGTCTGCAGGTGAGCTTAGCAGTATGAGGGAAGAATCACTTCAGGGGCTGGCGAGATCCTCAGTGAGGCTGAAGCAAACTGGATGTAGGGAGACTTCTGCTGGTGTCTGGGACTTCTGTCTGGGTGCTAGTCAAGGAGCCTAAGGTGGTAAGAGATAATGGAGGAAGACAAAAACGAGGAAAACATAGGGCATCACCAATGATGAATTAGGGATACAGTTTTACTGAAAGCCTAGGGAAGGTTTGTGAAAGACCACCCTGATCCATATGCACAAGCTGCACTGTGAACATCCCCCCTTGTGTTTCCCTCTTACAGAAACACCAAACCAGAACACTGATACACAGGTAATCGCAAGCAAATAGCATGGTTTCAGAGCTCCAGATGGTTCAGCATGTTAGGACTTCAGCTTCTGCCCCCTCGCAAGAGCCAGCAGACTCCTCTCCATCTGACAGGTTCTTCCTCAAGTAGGACAAGTTGATTACAAGCAGCGAGGAAGAGGCAGGTCTGAGAAACAGACCTGTAGTACTCCTTGATCAGCAGCTTTTACACAGACCTGGATCAATCTGCACTGATAAGCTGTAGACTGTGGGCATTAAATTCAGCCACGTCTCATAGCAGTCACAAACAATCATGGTGCAAAGTCAACAGTATCGACAATTACTGCAGTGCATGAATTCCAAGACCTCTGCTGTGTGATTTGGAGGTTACTGCTGCAAAGGAGGCGCAATGTGTACTAAAAAGCATTTTAGATATAATTTAACCAATCCAAATTTCAAGCCTGGCAACATTTTTACCAGGAAATAAAACTGATTCAATACAAAGCTTGAATGAGGTTCCTAAAAACCAGTGCTTCTCTGACCTGGCATTGGGTGGCATGGTTTAGTGTGAGGTGTCCCTGCCCATGGCAGGGGGGTTGGAACTAGATGATCTTAAGGTCCTTTCCAACCCTAACTATTCTACGATTCTAATATAATATAGATGTAGCACTTTAAACTATTGGCATGAGGATCCATGTTCAATTTTACTGGTTTTTATTGTTATTTTTTTATCACAACTTTATCCATATAATGCAAAAAATCTGAAAACTCCATCAGAGAGTTTAGTTCAGCTAATGTAAATACATGAATAACTTGCCCTGATCTCCTGCCACCCCTTTCAAGTTTATTGCTGCGTTAGACCACACTCCATCGAAACAGCTTCATGGAAGCTGCTTTTCGGGCATCCATGATTTCTGTGTCGACGACCTTCTTATTGGCAGAACTTGCCATTTGCTGTGACCACTGTGACTTCCGCGGGTTACTCCACTCCTAGTTTAATGCAATATCGCCCTCTTATTCCTCTTTCTCTCGTCACTTTTGCACAGGCATCAAAGCTGCAGTCATCACCATGGAAACTAGCTGGAGAATTAACGGGGAAAAAAACAGAACAAGCCTCATCCGAAGCTAGTGCAGTGCCACCCACTGGGTACTTGCGTTAGGCATACAAAATCCTGTGAGCAAATAACCACTCATTGCAGCAGCCTGCATTCGGACCCACATATATACCTTTTTGGAGACAATTACTCTCTCATCACATGACAGTATTTGCTCTTAGTGCCATGATCACCCTGGTGAAATTCAGCCCCTCTTTGCTACCTTTACAACATAGGGATCTCTTGTTTTCATGCAAGTTTAATACGCAATGTTCTCATGCACGATGCATTGCTTCATCCTCTGCAATGATTTACTTATTCCCACAGTGCAGACACGGGCATCCTGGAAAAACAGACCCATGCAAAACCAGAGGGAGCTGCAGGGTTGGGTTTTACCAGGGAGCAGACCATGAACTTGCATCTTCCCTCTACGAAGTATGAAATACCCAAGGGGATTTGGGATTCCAGGGAGCTGGCTTTTGTTGATCCATAATGCTTTGTTACTGGCCAATAGTAACCAACATCAGACTTTACTTTAGGAAGATCTCCATGGTGATCTGAGCCTGCTGACATCAGCTGTTTTTTGGTGTGGATGCAAGAACAAAACAAAGATAGCCTAATTAAAGGGAAAAAAGACCTTAAAAATTTGGAAAAGGGATGAAGAACTCATATACGTGCTGCAGTTCAGTCCTCCAGACAGAAGCAAAACACTGAAGAAATCTCTCTGATGTAGTTTATGTCATTAAAATCATTAAGAGAAAACTTGGCTTTCTGGCATGCTCCATAATTTACTGAAAAAATAAAGGAAATTAGCTGGTGGGGGAAAAAAAGGCAAATACAAATTGTAAAAAAAAAAAAAAATTAAAAAATCCATAAATCCCTAAATCCCAAAGAATCACTGTAATTTTGACAGGGATTTAAGAGAGATTTTTCAGACCTGCTGCAGTATTACGTACCACCTCTCTAGCACAAATCTTTAAAACAACACAGGAGGGGAAAAAAAAAAAAAGGGAAAAGTATTCAGACCTGATCTGCTCTTTTCTGGAAGTTCCAACAACTTCCATTTCAAAACACCTTTTTAATCAAGTAAAACGCTGAGATTTTCACAGATCTGGAAGGGGTTTTTTTTAATTCCATCTCATGTTGATGAAAATGACTGGATGCTCATTTCCTGCATGGCTTTATTTTTTTCCTCCTCTTTCTTTTAATAGGTTTCACAAACACATCCACACACTTATTTCAAACTGACACTCCAGAAATGAATTAGATTTCGTATTTTTATCAGGTGCAAGCCAAGCAAGAAAATAATTTAAAGTAGCAGGTGATCACACCAATGAAATATTTATGGAAATTGATGGCACCAAAACCACTCATTTTTATCTCAGGATATTTGTGGTTTATATAACTATGCAAAAAAAAAAAGAAAAAAGAAAACCAAGTTTTGGAGTGATACAAAGTTACGGTTCACTCCTTTTACAAATGAGAACACAGGCAATGATTTTCAGAAAGCGGGCTGAGCACAACCTGCTGTCTGCAGTAATATTTATACTGGGGAGGTACAGCTGTGAAAGAGCTGTCTTCACCAGTGCTGAGACAGCCCTGGAGAAATAGCAATATTGAAAGTCATCCCTTCTCCAGTGTCAGCACAGAGGCTGTGGTGTGAGGGATGATGCACAGACAGAGGTTGGGCTGGTGCTGAGGCGCTGCTGGACGATGCGATCGCTCACTTCTTCCTGCCAGCCTGAGTGTGGTCTTGTATTTGTTGGCCTTCTCTTAGTCTGAGACAAAACTCTGTGGGACACACGTTGCCTTTTCATTTCCTGATTCTACTGTGCAGAGTCCTGGGCTCAGGAGAGATCCCAAGCACTTCTACAATGCAAAAATTATCAGTAAGTTCAGAGCCCACCATGCTCCAGCTCCCACGTAACCACAACTCCCAGATTAGCTTGTGAGCAGCTTTCCTAAAGAGGAGAGAGGAAAGAAGGGCTGGCAGAGATCTGATAGGAAGCCTCCCCTTAACACAAGTTTTACTCTCAATACCACCAGATGAAATTAAGCAATAATTTGGTCTACAGATGTTAACTTCAGAGTGAGCAATACAAACGCTTCTCTATTGACACTTCTGTAATGGCTGACATCTGCCTTCCTATTATTTCCAATCATGAAGAAGTTATCTGGGAGCTACGTCATTCCAGACCTCCCCAAAGTATTCAAAATTATATTGATTTGGCTTGGGTGAGAATGAATGCACTTTGTATTGGAATGCAGATCTTCAGGATGCTGAATGCTGGATTTTTGTGCCATTGTACCCCCAGCTTCTGTAAATACGTCAGTATTATGGGAATAAGTTTAAGGTCTTTAGAAAGTCTATATATTTAAATATAGCACAGATTTTTGCATAAACGCTAAAAATGGAAAGCAATGCCTATGGGATCAGCAAACAGTTATCCATAAACACAATATAGAGCCTGGAGTGGAGTCATATTTTAATCTGTGCCAGACCTAAACCACCATTTATGTGACAAGCTGCAGTGTCAAAAAGCAGTTTTCATGCCAAATAGAGTCCGTGTGTTGGTGCCAAGGCCAAAAGAGCAAGAGCAAATGGAGAACTTGCAATACTTCCCGTGGGGGCCTTTCACAACAGCCTGCAGACAGCAGATGGGAAAACACTGAGTCCAGGCACAGCTCCTGTGCCCTCCAGCAACCCTAGCAAAAACTCAGGTGCTGCTGCTTGTACTACCAGGTTAATCCCATCTTTCCTGTACACATTCCAGGGGGAAAGCTTGTCTGGCTTTGTCTCCTGCTGTCCTTCTGCTCTGGCCTCCAGCAAGGGTCGCCTTGGACTGCCTGAACCACCTAAATGCCACATATTGGACAGCAGCTACAGGGTTTTTTCTGAATGCAAGATGTGTAAGAAGTCACTGGACAAACACTGAATACATATTTGGAGGGTAGGACAGATTATTAACAAGCAGGAGAGCTTTAAAAATACCTCATGGTCTTGCATGGAATCAGCAAAATGAAGGCTATGTGACTTCTGCCACCTTGATTTAGAGAAAAGAAATTGCCTGCTAAAGGTCCCAGGAGGGAAGACTTCAGGCAGAAGGAAAGGTGATTAGTTCACATACTTGCCAGCTTGCCATTAAACAGCAGTTGATGACAGCATTAGAGATAGGAGCAAGGAATTAAGGGATAAGAAGCACTGCTAAAGTCACAGGATAAACTCTGCATGGAAAAGGACAGAAAACTTGATGTCAAAATATATAAAGCAGTTTATCTTAGAGGCAGAGACAAGAATGCCAGCTTTCTATCTCACATTGTAATGGCAAGCTCTGCAAAGAAACATTGCGTGTGTGTGCGTATTTCCTTAGCCAATATGGGGAACAAAGGTAAGTGCCCTTCTGAGCATCCTCTTCACTGCTGACAGTTATTACAGTTTCCCTCTAGATGTATCAGGATGGAAATAAATGTAAAAGATACAGTCACTCTAGAAAAGTACATGCAGTGAAAACTACTCACAGCAGTTAGAGTAGCCCCTCAGTCCTATAGACTGGAGTGGTTATGGTAGTACTTCCCAGAACTACTGCTGAAAGTAGCAACATCCAAAAGCTGAAATTAACTTTACTTATTATTGCCACATAGAAGGCATGTTTCTAATTCAAACCAAATTAAAAGTGTGTTCCAAATTAGGGCAAAATGAATAATGAAGATATGGAAATCAAAGGATTTGAAACAGAACTTAAACTTTAACAGTTCCAGAGAAGGACAGATGCCAGTACACACATTAGACATGGAGACACTTCCCTAGAGGATTACAGTTAATACTTCACCCTTAAATAACACACTCAAAGCACTTCACAGACATTAACTAATTAATTTTCAATACTCATGTGGCTGCAAAAATTACACAGTAGGGAAATAAGGTCAGGTCTTCAGGGGAGATCAAGCTGAGATTAAACAGTCTGCCCTAAGGCTACACACTGACTTGACAGCAGAGGCAGGGTTACAGCTCCCATGTCCAACAGCCCCGCCACCACCAGAAAGCCTTTGGAAGGAGACAGACAGCCCCAGACATCTCCAGCAGCTGCCCAAACACAGCAAAAGGCTTAGGCAAGCTCAGATGCCTCTCCATGCTCAAAGACAAATCCATAAACACATGTCTCAAGGAAAGAGGTGTTAATGGTGCACCCATAGATCTCCCCACCTCCCTAGGTTTATGGCTCTGCAAACCAGCAGTGCTGTGGGACTTTCACACCTCCTTGCTTTCACACCTCCTTGCTGGTACCTCCCCAAGACTTTCTCCTCCCAGATCCAGATTTGTGCATACCAGGCACCAGCATCACTCTGGCTTCATGGGAGGCCTCAAATACCTGGGGCACATTTTACAAATACTGTATAGAACAAGCTGCAAACTGGTCCTGGTCAAGTCCTATCTACCAGTGCCCTGACAGCCCCATATATTAAGATGAATGGAGAAAAGGTGACTCAGAAATGCTAAAAGCACTGGAGCAGGCCACAGCAGAGGATGTGCTGGCCCTCTCGGTCTCCTGGGAATCAAGTAATTCCCAGAACATGAAGAACAGGTCTCCAAGCACAGAAAATGATCAACTCATGCATCCTGCAGCAAAACACAACCTATGCACAGGAAAAGCATGTGGCAACAGCTCTGTGCTGTCACCCCCTGTGAACCAAAACAGGCTGTGATGCTTGCAGCAACAAAACCAAACCTATCGCCTGTCTGAAGTGCCTCACAAGCCGTCAGTCAGACTGAAATTAGGCTTTATCCTAATGCAGGCCACACTGAGAAGGAGCAGGGTAATAAGAGCACTCCCATCAGTAAAAGACCCCAAAGGAGGCACTAGCACAATCCCAAACGACATCCCTGCTCAGAGAGGCGCTGTGACGGTTTCAAGTGCTTTCAGAGCAAGAAAGCTCTACAAACAGAATAGCTACAGCAAGTCTTTCCTGCATGCTCTGAAAACAAAGAAATAAAACAAGGAGAGTGTGCTGGTGGTCTGGCCAGGACACTTCCTCCAAAAAAAAAAACCCAAGTTCTGCCATTTGTTATGGCATTTAAACAGCTGCTGACATTAAAAGCCATCAATTTTGCCTGCAGCCGCGATGCCAAGCAGTATCGCCTCTCAGCTATTTTAGAAAGCGCTTTAGAGTGCTTTGAAAGTAGTAAGGCACTATTAAAAGGTTCAGTTCTCATTGCAGCACTGTCAGAAGATTAATAAATTAAAAGCTTGGCTACTGCAAGCAGCAGTATGTCTGCCAATCCTGGGCTGCCTTTGTGTGAAGATCTGGAGTTTGGTTGTGTGAAGTAAATGTGTGTCTAAACTTCTAATTATATTAAGAAAAGGCAAGTGCTAGAAAACAGCTGGACCTTACAGCTCTAGCAGGAATTTATTTAAAAAGCCAAGGGTGGGAATAGCACCACTTTTTTCTCCTCCTACGGATACTGCTGTGGGATGGGAGGGGCAATAGGCTGCTGTGTCAGGCTGCATCAGTTCCAGCCCTTGTGCAGAGATTTCCATGCAAACGATCTGTTAAATGTCAAGATTTACTTCGGAACTAAAACCAGTGGTAATAACTCTGTGTTGCCTCAGCAAAACCAAAAAGGATTAAAGAGCTAAAGCTAGGAAAAAAAAGACATTGGCTCGATGTCATATCCCACATGACAGGGCGGCTAACAGAACATGTTTCCATACACTGAATAATCTCGAGAATAAAACTGTTCAACACTTCACAGACCAGAGAGAAAGCACGGTAGTGCCATACAACCAACTATCAGCCACAGCAAAATAAAATGCCAATTGATAAAAGAGTGGGGAATCAGAGAAAAAGCATTATTTTGACCCAGAAAAATGTGTATCAAACATTTTACTTGGAAAATGTACAGTTGGACCAAGGCCTTGAAATTCAGCAGAACTAGATGGAGATGACTTATTGTCCTTATGCTGTGGGTCATGCAGTTTTGGGAGTTTCCAACAGTTGCAGCTTACACTCACCAGGCAGCACTGTGGAATAGCAGGATCCTTCCCACATTGCTCTACAGTGCAATGCACAGGAACCTTCCTCATTCAGACATGAAAAAACTGCTCGTGGGACCTGCATGGGACCTCCCTGCAACCACTGGGCAATTCCTCATGCAGTCACAGCTGGGAACAGGACAGGAGAGGGGTCAGCCTGAGGATAACAGCACCAGCTCCAACACACAACAAAACCAGCCAGAGCAATGAGCCAAAAAAGAGAGGAGGATGCATGATGGAAGGGGTGACGGAGGCAAAGAGCTCAGAATTAAGTTGTGCCCAAAGGGGTAGAGAAATGGTGCCTGGTGTCCAGCGCCTGGCTTGGCAGGAAAGGCTATGCAGATTGGGAATAGGAGAGAACAGAGAGAAGGATCCCACCAACATCAGTGGTAGAAAACTTGGCATTAACTGAGGAATGTGACTTGGATGAAAATCAATATAGTCAACAAGTGAAGGCAAGTGACTTGCTAGACAAAGATAGCAAGGAGCTGTGAGGAAGGGCATAGGGGCAGTGGGCTCTATGAAGAGGAAAAAAGCACACACAGAAAGACATAAGCAAAATTTCAGCTTGAAGGAACTGGCAGTTCCTCTGTCACTGGCATTTACATTGCATTTCCTCCAGCCTTTATAAAACCTGGCTCCTCTAATTCATTCTAATTCACTCTGTAATGCCTCCACATGGCTCTTTCAGTGTGTGTGCGGCAGTCTAGAAAGCAATCGTTGGACAGCTTCTGACTGGAAGGAAATGTTTTAGGCACAGCTCAAAGCCTGTAGGAGTCAGGAGAAAGGGTTGAATTTGGCCTTTAAAAGAAACAGGATGCCAGGAAAGTCACATGAATGCTTAAAACAATTTTTCTGCCTAAACAGAAGATGCATATGCCTGAGTTCGGTCTTAGCTACTAGCTGGAGCAGGCTGGTTTTAATTAACAGCAGGTGGTGGTTCACTCTTTTGGCAAGAGAGCAGATGTGAGTCAAAGTTTTAAGATATTAATGCAGTGTTTGCCTTTCTCAGTAAAAACACAGCATTCTGTGAACTGCTGTCTAGAACCACATCCATACAAACACTGCATGGGGACTTTGGGTCTGGGTGGACAGGTGGGAGCATGGAAGCCCTAGCATCAGTGAAGGCTACCAGGATCCAAGGCTGTAGCAACAAGGGCATAAGCCAGTAGGATCAAGGGAAGTGACCAATCCCCTTTACTCAGCATTCAGGCCACAGCTGGAACACTGCCTTCAATATTGGGGCCCCCTAATACAAGCAAGATGTTGATCAGCTTGCACAAGTCCAGCTGAGACCACCAAGACAGTCAGTGGCTGGAGCACGCAAGCTGTTAGGAGAGGCTGAGTTAGTTTAACCTGGAAAGGAGAAGGCTTAGAAGGATCTACAGAGGCCAAAAAGTACCTATGCAGGGCTTACAAAGAATACAGCCACACTCTTCACTGAGGTACATGGTGGGAGCAAAGCCCTGAGCAATCTGGTCTGAATTCAGTGCTGTCCAAGCTTTGAGCAAGAGGTTGGCCTACAGAATCTCCCAGGAATCTTTCCAACACAAGTGACTTGATGATACTCATCAAAAGTTCAATTAATACATAGTGCATTTGTTTATGAAGGCAGTATGTTCCTAAAACCCTGAATTACAACACAATTGTTTAAAAATCATACCCAAAATCCCACCAAAACCAAAAAACCCCCCAAACCAACCCATGACAATAACCAACAACAGTACAGACCATAGCTACAAAAGCTCAAATCTTTTCTCATCGGCTTCTGTAAACCAGTAATTGCCTTGGCAAAGACAACAGGCAAGGACTGTGGAAACCAAAGCCATCTATTCAATTTAAGAGACTGACCAGCTGAGTATTCATCCAACAGACTTCCAGCTGTACAGAAGTGTGACAGATAAACAAAAATCAGGTGCCTTGTGCAAGTCAGCTCAGGTGCCATGACTTGCTCCATAGAAGAACACAAAACAATGAAAGAAAAGTTACTTTTAAAATAAGGTTGATCTGAAAACGAATGAGATGAAGTTATTGACTGCAAAGTGTCTTTCATTTTAAACAGAGAGTACAGGCTCTGCACTCGTCTTCCATTCAATTTAGGTTTCCACTTTGGTCAGTTTAGGTTTTATCACTGTAAGAATAATATCACTCTGCCTTTCACATTAACTCAGGGGTTGGGTTTTTTTCATATAATGTTTCTCACAACTAGATACCCCACAGTTTAATTAAATTAAGGCTGAAATAATATTGTAAGAATATAGACCATTTAGTACCTGAGACACTAAGCATTTATTCTGTTTCATAAAGAAATTAATTATGTGAGAGTCATTAACAACAACTGTAATTCCATACAGATTTAAATTATATTTGGAATTGGAAGACTAAAGTTCCCAATTTAAATTCTTCAAGATGGTAAAAATGAATTAATGATGTCAATATTCAACAAATCTGAAAATTGACACAGGAATTAAATTCTCTGTTAAATCTAAAGGTAGCGGCATGGACAGTGAAAGCAGAATAACCTATTTCTATCCTACTTTTTTTATCATACAAAAGCCCACAGGTTTCTTTGGATGAGTTACAGTCCAAGGGTTCAAATGGGGTACTGGTAAAATCAATGGGGCCTTGGAAGTAGTTTCAAGAAGGGCAGGACTAGGCTCTGGCTTCTCCAGATCATACCTTCTCACTTTGCTGCAGGAAAACCTCAGCTCTGTCTTGAAGAAATTTTTCCCAGCCTGACGAAAATTGAGACTGATAAAAAAAGAACTGTAAGGAATGATAAATACAGTATTTCAGAATTGGGCACCCTGCTGTTAATGATCATCACTGCCTCCGCAGTTTATGCACATTAAAATGATGCTGGCACTTCTCCTGGGGAAATAGTTTGAAAGGGGACAGGCTAAAGGAACCTTTATTGCACAGCATGTAGTCTGATAATTCACACACTGCATAAGCTGGGCAGGAGAGCCAATTTCCCAGATTTGGGTTTAACTTCTGCAAGAAAAACATCCACTCCCATCCCCTTTATCATACTAAAGGGACATCTCTGTTGGCTGATGGCATTGTGTACGGAAGCAAAATGAAGATGCAGGACAAATTCCAAATCCGCATTACACCCATATAACCTTCTTTGCCCACGTCCAGGGCTGTACTTTGGATCTAAATGGTAAAACAAGAGCTCTGCTAGGACATTGCTTTCCACTGTCAAAGCCAACCAAGCACATAGGGTTCATTTTGTTTCCAGGAAAAAGACGCTGATTAATTAAAATGCAAAGGCATCTTGCTGCCAAGATATTTTCCAGCCTTATGTTCAGCTAAGAATAATTAAGGTTTGCCCATATCATCCAAAAGACTGGTAGCCATTCTCAACACGCCATCATCTATCACCCAACACAAGTCCATGTTTGCCGAGGAACAGATTGCAACCAAGTACATGGGCAGCACTAGTCAAGAGTTTTACTTGTGTCTAACTCTCACAGCTTCTTCACTATAAAAGGCCAATAGCTGCTCTCTTGCTCATCTCTAACTATACCCATGCCTGGTTAGCCTATAAACACTATCACTGAGAGCTTTAAATAGCTGCTACTTCTTGTCCTTACCTGCTATTCATTGAAATGCTCTGGAGATGAAGGGGCAATTCTCAGGACAGTGGGATGCAGACCCAAGTGTTGTCCAAGGCTATCTGTGCTCCCAGATCACACTGAGCCATAGGAGCTTCTATGACACCAGCTTAAATCCCATTTGACTTGATCTACTTCCAGAATTAAAATGGTGACCTCCGTGTCTTACCAAATCAACTATTTTGGAAGGAAATATGTCTCACTGTAAAAGTCTCTTGATATAAAAAATGCAACCCTCAAGCAGCTGCAATGAAGAAAATCAATTTTAGACTCCTGGTGGCTACCTTCCTGCAAAGCTTTATTATTTTTCATCAAGTATCTACAAGAACCAGATCACGTTTCTAGCTTTCTGTTCCTCTCCTGTGTAATGAAGGAGAATCATGTATATTGCTTTCATTTAATTTACGCTAGAAATTCAGAGTTATTGATTGCAGTTGGCAGACTCCCTAGCTATAAGAGACTGGAAACAACATTTTAATGCCTTTTGTATTACTTAGCACAGAGAGCGACCCCAAAAAAAGGAGGGAGGGCGTGTGCAAAATGAAGCTTTGAGGCAGAGGGAGAATATATCACCGTGGAGATGAAATACTGGGTGGCAGTACTTAAATATACAACACAACTAGAGCTGCAACAACTAGAGCCTTTTGTAACATTTAGTTAAAGAAATATCTGTCCAACTTACTATCTTAGAGATATCAGAAAGTTCTAGAGTAATCAGGCAATATTTGTATATAAAATTCACTGAAAACCTTCTATGGAAGGACCAGAAACTATTCTTGCATTTGGATAGTACTGAGTAAACAGTTTTGCAAAGAGAAGGAATGGAACAACAGAATTTGGAGGAAATGTTTTGCTTAGATATTTCAAAAGCAATAATTCAATTCAGAAAGCTGCCAAAATATCAAACAGGATTAATACCAGAATACTTTGCATGATTTGGTAGCTTACAAATGAATGCACAGAGCCAGCATCTGTCAACTCCCTTAGGCAGCCTTGCTTAACGGAATGCAATTTCTTACCTGAAAAACATAAATAAGCAACATGCATTTACAATCTGCTCTGCATAACTTAATATGTTATTTAGTACCCTAAATCACACATGAATCCAGCTTCTCCTCTTAAGCATGCAAAGACACTGCATCACTTGTGTAGAATGTTTTTTAAATCAACAGTACTTTGCAATTAAAACAGTTCAGATGTAAATATTTATACCAAATACAGAGACGTGATTAACATTCTTACCAGATACAAGCTCAGTGGAGTACAAAGGTTTCCATAACTACACCATCCCCTCCCAAGCCCCTCCAGTTACGGACCAAAGGTCTTTGATCGCACCCCCAGGCAGCCAGGGAAAGGAAGGCTGTTCTGAGCAGCCTAGAGGCTACCCATTTAAACCACAGCAACCTCAGCCTCCTAAAGATCCTCCTTCCCACAGGGAAAGCCCTCTGGGACATAAGCCACAGCATGGCACACCTTCCTTGGAGCATCCTCATCTGCTCTGGGGTTTCACAAACTGATCCAAACACTAAGACACAGCCCTGGCAGGAGGGGACAGGTAGGAGACAAGTCTCAAGTAGTGCATGAAGCTTGGTGCTGCTCCAAATCACAGACCAGCACTCAGGGGAAACTTCAGGTAGCATTTTCATTTTCCCTCATGTCCCACTCATATCTAATCTCCAGTTCCTATCCACCAGGATCAATTGGTATTGAACGTGAACTGCATCCCTCAGGCTCTGCTCAGATATTAAATGGTTTTGGTGCAAGTCTCAGCAGTAAATAGGAACAAACCTGTAAGCCTAGTATTATCTGAATCCACAGGGGTCTAAACAGAATCCGTTTGGTTGCCATGAAGTCCTTGGCTGCCGTCACAGATTGATTATACTCATTTGTAAAAACAGTTATTAATGTATAAAGCTTCCACAAGGGACAAACCCTGCAACACTAAAAGAAAGCATCCATAAAACACTACAGCTTTTCGTTAACATTGTCAGGAAGCAACGTAAACCCAAGTCAAATAGCCAAAGTGCAAATGCCTGCAAAGCTACAAGAACAAGGTGTGGCAAAGTGGTGCCTCATGTGGGTCCCTAAAACCATGCCTGTTTTTCCCCTCTTCCTCCTCAAAATACCTTACACTTCTGCTATTGGAGGCAATGGAAGAAAACTTCAGAGCCTGGAATTCAGCTTTTGGTGCATATATGAAATCCTCCAAAAGACTAGGAAAAATACCTGATTTTCTACTAGCTCCAAACAAGCCATCCTAGCTCGCTGGGTCACTCAGGTAGAATTATGGGAATGATTTCTAACCCTCCCTCACTCCACATCAGCTCTGGGCAGCTTTTTCTCCAGAATGTTTTCAATTGTGCTTTAATTATGCAAACACGCTGTGGGCTTTCGGGATAGAGCACTGGCTTAAGTTGAAAGGAACAGGTATCCATCAATCTAATCAAAGTATTTGTAAAGCACTCATTTCTGCTCCTCCTGTGAGGAAAACATCCTGCATTTATTAATCTGACAAAAGTACAACCTCGCTACAAAGGAAATCTGGGACAGCTCCCTGCACCCCATATGTTTAAATGCTCCATCCCTGGCAGTGTTCAAGACCAGGCTGGACAGAACCTTGGGCAATCTGGTCTAGTGTCAGGCATCTCTGCCCATGGCAGGGGGTTGGAACTGGATGATCTTAAATTTCTTTCCAACCCAAACCATTCTATGATTCTATGAAATGCAAATTTCTGGAAGTACCAAAATCTGTATCTGTAAGCAAGGCACTATAAAAACAACTCTCCCTGCTGTGTTTAAGAATAACCCAGTAGTTTTTTAGGGATGCCTGAACCCACATTACCCAGTGCACAAAGGAACCTTTTCAGAAGTTACTGCAAAAAATTGCCAAAAAGGATTCGATCAAGGATGAGAGAAAGCAGCCCTGCTCCCTGGTGGGCAGTGGGAGCAGTAGCGGGTGGAAGAAGGAGTAATCTTGCCAGTTCTGACCATGCTCAATCCAGCCCTGGATGAGGGGACCGGACCAGAGAATGATGCTCCCTCTGAGCTGGTTTGATGTGCTTGACACAAAGCACAAAGGAAACATACAACAGATGGAGGGATGACCCTCTCTCAAAACTGTCTTATCTAGCAAACCCAACCATTCAGGGAAGGACTGGACAGGCAATACACTCCTGAGCTGTATCTCAGGAGCAAGATGACCTCGAGTACTAGTATAGGTAGGGATGGAGAGAGAACGGATTTTTACATGCAGGCAGAGATGTAAAGCATGAATCAGAGGGGACTGACCACAGTGACCTGCTCCCTGTCACTCAGAGCTGTGCACTGTAACAGCAGTGTGAACAGGCAAGAGACCATCTGCATTAGGGTTTTCTGAATGCACATGGCTTCTTCCCTCCCCTCCTAATCTCATAATTCGCAATTACTGTATTTAATACGCATAAATGTTGAGTGTTCCCCAGGAACTATCATAGGCCACTGTGGGAGAGCAGGGCTATGCCAGGCAGTTGTTGCATATAATTGCATCAACAACTGTCAATGTTCTTCAAGCTAATAAGAAGAAAACAGAGAGGAGCTCTCATGTGTTTGCTGGCTGCCCTCAAACACCTGCACATCAGTCACTCACAGGACATCATCCAGCCCCACAACGACAAGCAAAATGATTATCAGCTATAGATCCAGATATAGCACTGCCACAGAGCATGAGAAGCACAAAGTCTCTCCTTTACCCAGCACGTTTAAGCATAATGACATATCATGCTGCTTGCCTGGCTCAGTTAGGCTCAAATGCTGGTTTCTGTTACAGATGTTTTATGCAGGAGGGCTCAAAACTGACAGGTTTTAACCATGTTTGATGGAAATTGACATTGCTGGCTCAGCTCAACGTTGCATGGAAAGAAAAGCAAAATTTATTTCAACTCTATAGGCTCTGATGTTGCGCTAGGAAATGCCCCAAGCCTAGTTGTTAATTCTCAGCATCATTTCTTGGTTCCCCTGCAGAGGGGAGATTTTGCCTCGTCCCCCTTTAAATATAGGGGATCGTTCCTTCCTGCAGAGCACTGCTAACAGACATGCTGAGCCACTGCAACCAAGGTTGTCACACACAGTGAGAGGTGACATTAACACATGTCAGTGACATGTGGCTCTATTTGCACAGCACCATTTCAGTGTCACAGGAAACCTGATACAGTCTGGGGACTTCTATAGGAGGTGTGACATTCCCATTTAAAATGCATACATCTGGGACAAGGAGCAGAGGGACTTGATACTGAGTTGGCAGAGTTGCTCACAGCCATAAAGGAATTATCAGAATGTTTTCAATAGAAAACTACAAATAAACCTTGCACCTGCACTTCCTTCTTATTTGCCACTGCTTGTGCAAAGAGCCTTTCAGAGAGATGTTTAAAGGTTGTATTTTCCCAATCTTGCTGCTGGCATGGGACCATAAGGAGATCTTCAGGGGCCCCCACCCCAGGGGGGTCCCAGGAGCTTGGTGAAGACACAACAGTCCTCGTGACATCAGCCCCACAAACTGTACTCCTTGGATGTACACCATACTCACATCAGTACATCATCAGAGAGGAGAACTGGTGACAACTCCTGACTTTGTCACCAAGGTCAACCCGAGCAACTCACTCCACACCTCAATGCTCCCTCTGTACCCTCCATCTGACCTAGAGAGACCCATCTCTTTGAGGATGGGACTTGCAGTGAACAGAGCAGACCCCCTATCCCACCTGCGGCACTTGCAGCATATAAAGAAGTAATAACAAAGATGACTAACTATTAAATGGTGGATCTTTAAAAATACTTCCCTTTCCTGCTCATTTCAGAGCAAACCAAACGTTTAGACAGGGAATAGACACAAGCCTGGCATTGTTACACTGCAAAATACAAAGGAATTGAAAGGTACAAGTCTGAATATTTAACTGATCTTTCCACACACTTTTAATTTCTTTGGTGACTTCTTGTATGAGAATATCCTGGTGGTTAATGCACTGCTTATACCAGAAATCCAGTAATAAAACCAATGTTCTTAAAAGAAAACTGAAATTATTCTGATATGCCTTTATGAATGCGACATAGGGATTTAGGGAAACTAGTATCAGCCATTGAAATGGATAGAAAACTAAAATATGAAACGATTAGACTGGCTTGCATCAAACAGGTTGGAGGAGTACAGCTGCTGCAGGTTCTCCGTTGCAGCCATGTTACCTTAACAGTTAGCCAGATGACTACGGCCATAGCCAAACAAGTTCATATGTCTCTATGATTTCATGGCACGCAAGTTACAGAAGATAAAACAGGTTCTTTACATTATTTCAAAACTTTAAAAGAACACCATGTTGTTAATAACAGTATGAAGAAGTTGCCTTTTTGTTATTTTAAATACTCCATGTTATTTTAGCAGCAACAGCTTTCGCTAGCAGCTTCCCGAACACAGCCGTGCTGGGAGGAAATCATTTTCCTAACATTTACTTCTTCCAAAGGCTAAAAAATGTCATGGCTAAAATAGTCATGACTGTAACCTTAGGTACAGCCTCACAACTTATCTGAACATGACGCCTTAGCTAAGGCTGCCAAAACCGTAGGCAAGTTAAGAGTTTACTGGTAGGAAACGAAGAAATGCCAAAGGGAAACAGCAACAGTTAACATATCTGCAGTCGAATTAATATTCCAGCAGCCTGGAGAGCAAGTAGTTTCTTAGCTGTTTGAGTAAATATTGACAGCAAAGGAGGTCAGTTACCTGAATTTCTGATGAAATCTGGAAAAGCTGGGAATTGAAACCTTCCTGTGTTAAACAGGGCCAAACGTTTTCTGAAACCGTAACTGCAGCTCCTACACTGGTTGACAAATTCCTGCTTTGGGAGATGAGTCTCCAGCCCTGCATATTGCAGAGGACCAGGTGGACAGATGGATGGGAAAATTGCTGCATACAACAGGTAGCACTAAACACAGCTAGAAGCGCTGCTCTTAAGGATTCAAGGCAAGGTAATGAGATGAATCAGATTCAGACCAAAGATTCATTTCTGTTTCTACGCTGAAGCTCAATAGAGGACACAGTGAAAGGTACTTAAGAGAATTCATTATTACCCAGCTCACTGCAGTGCAGATGCTGTTACTCATAGGCAGCTGCTAACAGATCCATTGTTCTGCTGCAAAGGGCCCCCTACTCCTGGCCTTAACACAACCAAATGGGTCCTCAGACAAAGGTCATTCAGCCCTCATAATTAACAATAAATGCAGCCTTCCCTGGCAGAGAAAGCAACTTGCCACATATCTTTCTGCACTTAAGAGGAAGGAGATGGGAAACACTGCTCTGGTGTATGCCTGGTTAGCCACAGAGGGCTGCTATCTCCCTTTTAGAGGGGAAGAGCAACTACATTAAGGTGGTGGGATGGGGTGACTCCCACAGGGTCTAACCTAACTAAGTTTTGGCAAAGTGACTAAAAGCTGTTGGAAATGTATAACCAACTAATGAGAAACATTAAGCACCAAAAAATTGCAGCTCTAGAGCTTCAGGTTGACTTCTCCCCAGCATAGAGTCACCTACAGCACAGCTCCAAGACCTCCAGCTGCTGAATTACCAATTTGTGCCAATGCAGCAATGAATTCTCAGGTGTTGGCAAGAGACACCAAGCCATTTTGTTAATGAATCCTTCAGTCCCTTCTGAACTGTTCTGAATTTTCACTACCAGCTCCTAAGAGTTTCTGTTATCATCATCCTAAAACCCCAGAATTGCCATCCCTACATCCCAATGCTGTCAATAAGTTACCTTTAAAGTTCAGGGCAACAGAATGAAACACGGACAAGCTGATGCCCAGAGATCCATTGCTAAGGAAATAAATTCTCCTTTACTATATAAAATTATAGGAATGTGCTGTTAAAGTGATCAAAAGCTTAGTATTGGTGCCACTAAATCTCTGAGGGTTGCCATTTTGGGTGCCTATTAAGGGTTTATATTTATGTTATAAATCACCATCTCACATTCCACAGAGAGCAATTTTAGCACTAGGATCATACCCCTTAACTAGTTTCTATACGAAAAGTACTGAAGAACAGTAATGGTACTATTAAAGACACCTACTTTTGGCTTCCTGAAAATAATGGCATGTTACAGAGCCATGAAACGAGAAAATGATAGCAGTGCTAACCTGTAATAATTACACTAATAAAGAGAATATAGCACTGAAGAAATTATGGGGCAAAAGACACTAACATTTCTGTGTCTAGCTAAAGCACTAACCTTTCAGAGAATATATTTGCAAAGTATATAAAAAGTTCCAGTTATTTCAAAGGTTACGATTATCATGTTCCCTTATTTAAATTGACACCAGTTATTACTATACTTTCTTGGTCTGGAGGCTTAAAAATACAAGCAACATAAATTGTAGATATAAAATGATACTGTTATTTGTTATTACACTGTTATTAAAGTGATATTTACGGAGTTCAGGCTGCGGTTCCCCCTCTGTAGTGTAAGATTC
Source organism: Pezoporus occidentalis (assembly GCF_034315485.1). Taxonomy (NCBI): domain Eukaryota; kingdom Metazoa; phylum Chordata; class Aves; order Psittaciformes; family Psittacidae; genus Pezoporus; species Pezoporus occidentalis. The sequence continues at coordinate 2,814,650 of NW_026915483.1, forward strand.
ACCAAGGAACAGTAAAACTCTGACTTTACGACAGATTCAGCTAATGGATTTTAAACTTCTCACACTTTCAGTGAGATGGAGTGAACAGAAATAGAAGAATCCCATGAGCAGAGGCACCCAGACACCGAGCTTTGGTGATGAGATGACAGACAGTGGTCTTCCTGCCACCCTAGGGAAGCTGCTGTTGGTCCTCCTGCCCTAGCAGCTCCTCAACCTCCCTGCTTCCATCTGTAACCACCTCCCTTGCAGACCATAGAATTACCCTCTTGATACAAGCTCCTCTCTGCAATGTGTATCTCCATGGAGGTCCCAGCCTTCAGGTGAAGACAGACAGTATTAAACTTAGTCTGAATGAGCAGCTCCTCCTGGGTTATGTGGAGAGTTGAAGGAGCACCTCCCAAGCCTCAGAGTGCTACACACAGCAAAGAACAAGATGTGTCTAAGGCAAAGTGAAGGGTCTAAGTCTTCTTGCCAGACATCTCTCTGGTGCACACATGACCCTTCAGATATTCCATAGCAGCAACACAGAGACCCTGAGGTAGCACTACTACCAGCACACTACCACACATACATAGTGCCCACAGGGCATTTCAACACCAGGGATATTGTTCCATTTATAACCATGGGTAACATGCATGGAATTATGGCAGTGCTATTATTACTAAATCACTGCATCTTGTAATGTAATACCAGAAATGTAATTATTTTCACACTGCCAAAAATCACTAAAATTGTTGATATCTCACAGTTGTAATCTACTACTTCATGTCAATAACAGCCCAAGATAGTTTACACAAAGCCTCTACCATTTGGCCGATTTGTTAGCATTTCAACATAAGGAGGAACAACATTATCTGTTCATAAACAAACAGCACCTTCTGCCTCTCAGTATATTAATTGTAAAGCTATGCAGTGCTTGCACCTTCACTTCCTACGACAATCATCAAGAGCTGCCAGCAAAACACAAAAAATAAGAGGGAGAATAACACACAATTTGATGAGCGCAACCAAATTTAAAGAGTTTATGTGCTGCTGCCTTCAGCTCTGTATCACACATCATTATTCACCCCGGGAGCATCAGTGGATGCATTAGCAGAAACCGGTTCCCCAAGACACAGCTGAACACGTGACAGATGAAAACGCAAAGTTTTTCTGCACTTGCTTCAGCTGATTTAACAGAATTTTAGGAAGAAGAATCTGAGCATAACCTACCCATCCGTAGGACTTACTCCCCCCTTAAGCAACAGCAAACATGGTTCAGAAGAAAGCCAGCACAAAACCATGTAATTAAATGCAAAAGAAAGGACCCATGGGTAAAATGCAACACTAGTTCAAACCAAAGTCTGAACAATACATAAACAGGCACAATAAGGAGGGTAGACAGTGCGCATCCTGAATTCCATGGAAGTGCCAGCCCTAATCTTAAAATCATATACACATATGTATACACACACACATATATATATATATATATATATATAAAGATAAGCAGTTTGAAGAGGTTCACTTAAAGTCTGACAAGTAGTACCTGCTCCCTCTTACTAATATGGTGGGAAATGTATTCATTTTTAGAACGGTCCAGCTCATGAAAGGGTCAGTAAAATCTTAAACACCAGAGGAAAATCTGCTACCAGCCGTCACATCTCCTGGAAGACAGTGCCAATGGCCCATCTCTGCATTAAATATCTATTGTCAGGAGCAACTGGTACCATTTGAGGGAAGAGACAAAAAAAAAGAGACAAATGCTTCTTTGCAGCACTGGACAAATCCACAAGGTCCACAACAGAGAGGATGCTATTTCAGGAGGACTTCTGTGGCTCTGATGTCTCCAAAACTTACCTCACCTGACCACGAAGGGCTCATGACTTTCTGTGAGAGACTGTCTTTGCCGAGACACTGATTTCTTGTGATCTCTCAGACACAAACTGAAGTTGCAATGTATTAAGCAGAGGAAACGGTCCTTCAGCAAAGGAGGGTGGGAATAATTGCCTCATCAGTCAGGGGCCCTCCTTGGTAGGTCATTCTCTGGAGACTGAAATGACTACGGAGATAAACTTTCTTCTGACTTTAATAGTCACAAACTAATTTTCAACCTTACACTGCGAGTCCATCTAAAAGAACGTACTATAAGCTAGGAGAGGTTATTGAGCATCTCCACACCAGCTACCTGAGAATGAAAAAATACTCAAGACAGTGGCAACAGCCAAATCTTCAATTTCCTTTTACTTTTCTGCTTATTTGGGAAGGGTATGATCAAGAAGAGAGCAGGAACAAACACCAACCCTTTGGTTAAACCAGGTAAAGAGCACATGGGCAGATGCAGCTTGGGGATCAAGCAGCTGTTCTGTTCCTACAGCTGCTGTAAAGTCTTCTTTTCCTTCTCTTTTTTCCTTTATCTTCTTTGGATTTGAAATTCACAATAGCTACTAAACAAAACTGAAGGAAACAACTACTCAACAAATGACCCCAGTAATATTCATTTCATTGCCTGCTAACTAACCTTACTCACAAATCTCACTAGGGCTCTGCTAAGTGGAAAGGCTGCACAAAAGAGAGGTGAAAATGATAATAAGGTAGATAAAAGTGCTGAAAACCTAGGCAGATGTCATTAAAAAATACAAAAGCATTTTAAAACCTAAATGTAGGGTAAAAATTAAACTATTTCAAATATAACAAGATCTGAAATATTCCAGCTTATTTTGTTCAATGTGCCGCAGGGATAGAGTTAAAGAGGGGTGCAGTGGCCCAACGATAATGCCGAGTTCAATGGCGTGTATAGCAGATGGCTGCCTCCTCCAAAATGAGAAGTCTTCTGACTTAAAGGGACACATGCACTAGGTACACAGCCAGTCTGACTCCAAAAGGCAGTTCACTGCAACGAACCCACCGTACAGCAGTTCTTGCAGGACTGCAGCATGTAGGAATAGCTGAGGAGGAAGGAATGGCTGACCACAGCCCTGTTCTCACTGCAGTGCTGGGGGCACGGGGCACAGAGGAGTTGAGAATGATGGAGTGAAGCTGAGCCTGGAAAAAAGGGCTTGCTAGGGTAAAGGTGTTTACATTCTCTTTGATTCTCACTCTCTGAACCTGGTTTAATTTGGTATAAATTAATTTTTCAGCAAGTTGAGTCTGATTTGCCTGTGACAGTAACCGGTGAGCAATCCCCCTGCCATTTGCTAAACCCACAAGCTTTTTGTGGTGTTCCAACAAACCGTTAACTGTCCAGCTCCTGCTACAGCCATCATCACAGCACAGACTCCATTAAGTGACTTTCTGCCACACAAGTCAGAGGTGAGAGCTGAGGTGACCTCATCCATGTAAAGAGAAACCTCTAAAACAAGGGGCAAACTAGTTAGGACCATCACCTACCTCCATGACCAGATTTCCCTTGTGTGCAGACAGAGCAACACCCTATCACCTCCATTCACTGAACAATCTCTGGAAAACAGGGCTCGCACCTGGAGTTATGAACAATGAATCTGCCAGAAAAGGCTTTATTTTTCCCCCATAAAACATTACTGAGAAGTATAACTCCCAATTCAGCAAGGAATAGGCCTAATTTTACGTGTGTGAGCAATGCTCCAGAAGGCAATCACCCGCAGTATGTTCATGGCCTCCTCTGATTTACAACAGAAAACGAAACAGAAACCCTTGTAATTTGTTTTACCAGGGTTTCTGGTTCTGTTGAAAATCAAGGGAAGTGGTGCTCGTCCTTCTCTATGCACTGCAATGATGATGTGATTTGATGAGTGCACCCATAAAAGACAGACTCCCAAAGCAAGCAGAAAGAGGCAAGAAAAGTAAATGGGCATTTCCACATGTTAGTATGTTCTTAGCCACTGCTGTTTGTGGGAGTTTGATGGATTTGCTATTTCCACCAGGCATCAGCAGACCTCCATTCTGGCATACAGGGCTACTGAATCAGAAGACGGTATCAGCAAAATGAATAAACATCAGTTCCCACTATTTTGAAGCTTTTCATAGACTATGGGACTTGTGGCCCTGCCACTATAGCCACTCCATTTGCAGGGAGAAATATTCCCTGCAGTGTGGAGGGAGTCTATGTAAGTGAACGGCAACTTCACGTCTTGCACAATTCGGATACTCCATTGCTGAGTGAAGTGCCCAGAGAAGGCATGATGGCCGTATACATATAGACCTTATACACAGACCACTTGTAAGCTGCTGGGCTGTCACCTGAGTTTTCCTTCTCTTTACAATCACCAGAGCTTGCAACACATTAACCTGTTTTGACTCCTTCCCTCCTCCCCCGTTCAGCTTCTTTCAAGCATGTTGCTGCAAAGAGAGACCCCAAACCACAACAAAGATGCTGCTTAAAGCCTCATCTCCTGAAGAAGGTCTTCCCACTCCACACGATGCACAACTTACACAAAGCAGTAACACGCATGTATGAAGGCAGAGTGAAGTTGAGCACTCCCACTCCTGCACACACTCACTTGACCAGATGTGCTACTAAAAAGGCACATTTAGAAGGGGGCACTGATAATGGTCACACTCACCCTCACCATCGTGAAAAGGAACAAAACACACTTCTCTGCAAAGGCAGCCTTGATCCTTGTCCAGGTAAAAGATCCTGCCCGTGTTTTAACTCTCATGTGCAGAAGGACCAAAGTAGCGAGCAGATTTAATCATAGACCAAAGGATGACAGAGGCATGACACAAAGTTATTACCATGCCATCCTGTTTTGACAGCAGCAGTGTTGCAATCTTGAGTTTTATTTTGTTGCTGTGAAAGCAATGGCTTTCACCCAGCTCCAGACAGCTGGTCCCTTGGGGTTCTCAAACTTTATGGCTTAAAAAGCAGCAGCAGACTAAAGTTCATGACCAGAGCTAGAAACCACAATGTGGCGGTGCTCTGAAGGGTTAAATCACAGCTGGCTAAAAAAGAAATCCAAAACACAGATTCAGATTTCGCACAGCTGCTTTCAAAGTCCCCTCCCCTCCTCTATTTAAGACTTTGTTTCACTAGTTTTTAACCATAACAAAGATGAAGTACAACGCTTAGTTTTAAGAAATACCTCGATTTAAAGGCCACCATACACCACCATCTAATTATACCAGAGGGAGGGACGATTTTAATGTGTTGGTTTTTAAATCAGTGACATTGCACTAGTTATAACCCTAATATAAACACTGGGATAGTGGCAGAAAGATATTTTACAGTGCTGGTAGCTCATTCCTCTTCTCATCCGAGAGCAGCTGGACTGCTGCAAGGCCACATTACCACACTAAAGCTACTCCTGTATCAGGGTATTGCATGGGTGTATTTATAACAACTGTTATACCATTAACCCAGATGAAGCCAAAGCCAGGCAACATTCTACTTTGCCTTTTACTCCTCATCAAGGCAGCAAACCATCTGCCAGACCAACACCAGGAAAACCTCTGGTGTCACCACAGCTCTGGGCTGGGGTTCAGGGTTTCAGGGTGCTGCCTGAAGCCTTTTGTCAAGCCACAGTGGTGCTGGTCCAGCTCCATTCCCATTACAGGATTGTGTTTCACCAAACCACAAGGGATAAAGAGCCAGAAAAAAACCCATACTGACAAACAGCTGTTTTGGCAGCACAGAGAAGCCTTCAAGGGCAGACTACAGAGCATGGATGTGTTGGCAAGGGGCTGCTTTTACACACCTGGCTTCTCACATCATGCCTGCATGCCCAAAATGGAAAACACAGATGGGCCTCGCAATCTCCATCCAGCAACCTTTTGCTGTTCAAGCAGGGCATTTCGACATGTGTCTAATGTTAAGCCTGTACTTAAATTCCACCTTTAGATAGGGCTTAAATTACATGCTTGAGTGCTTTTCTCAGCCCAGAGAAGTGTAAATACATAATGATATATGTAATTATATATATAATATATATATACACATAATAATAATATCGTATGATAAACTGGCATCCAAGGCAAGTAAGACCTATTCTGCTGAGCTAATGTTGGGACTCGATCATGTAAAATAACACAAGTTAAGGAAAGATTTCTACCATCACACGTGGAAGTCTTTTCCTTCAGCAGATATGCACATATTTCAAGCTAGACTTGCAAACATGTCTACCTTGTAATTTGTGTTGTGCTCGAGTAGAAAACTGTAGGTGTCCCACAAGAGATGAGGGAAGAAAAGCGCAAGACTGAGAGTATATCCAGGAACACCACACACTGCACCGACTGGTGTCTCCAACACCGAGATCCTCACTGGGCTACAGCTACATCCCTGGGATGCAATAATCAACCACAGATTTTAGTATCTAATCTGGCTGAGTACTCCATAGGATTATGTTGTCCATTAAAATCAGGTGCTCCCTTCCTTTGGTTGCAAACAGTACTGCTAAAGCAAGAAGTCTGAGAGCAAAATTACAGAACAAACTATTACAGCTGAAATTAAACCACTAGGAAAGGAAATCAAAATATTATTTAGGTTTGTCATTTTATTCATGGGGCATCAAAATAAAAAGGTAAAAAACTCAATACCATATGACAGAAATATGCATTATTGCATTGCTCATATGATAGTAATAAAAGTAATAAAAGAACATGAAGCTGACTAATCTGCAGAAAAGCTTTAAATATAACTGAGATTACTCATTTTATTGGCCAATATCATCTTCATTTAGAACTAATAAATATACCACCAAGAAAGTGCAAATAAAGCAGTTCTGTAAAACTTAAATTTATCTTTTTTTTTTTTTAAGTTAGAAATAAAGCTTTGTTAAGAAAACAACCAATAAATAAACACCCACATCTGTTGCAATTGTATAAATCTGCACAGAGATTTAATTTTGTTGGCAGGGACGTAAGAACTTTGGGCATGCACAGCACTAAAATAATGAAATCCAGCTTCATCCATCAGACTGAAAACAGAAAGAGTAAAAAAGATGATAACAATGAAAGCTGGTGCCCCTCAGTGGAACCACGGATTTAATAGAAACCATGTTTCTGTGTTGCCTACAGCCATGAGCAGATGAAAGACACTTGTGTGATTAGTTAACAAGTGGTCATTTAATCTCCCCTGACAAACCCTCCTTTTCAATTTCAGGTTCTCCTGTTACCACTCGATGTTTGAAAGCCTTGTCCCAATGTGGACCTGGCTCTGCACTGATCACACACGTGTGCATTCCTAGGAAGAATGCAGATACCTTCACTTTTCCCAGTAAAGCTAGCAAGTACTTTACTGACTCTCAACAGTATTTTCTTCTTTTCTTCAGCAGTTTAATACCAGCGTGATATTACATTGATGCTTTAGTAAATAGTAATAAATGAAGCTTCCAGTACATGGGAGGCGCACGATCCGCAGCACCCAAATCCACTACCTGAGTGGCTCCAGGATACAGATGCTAGAAAATGTTGCTATAAGATAGAAGTTCACCAGAAATCTGCTACTCCATGTGACTTGCTCCATGCCTTTACACAGTAAATGTCAGGAAACTCATCTGTTTTCAAAGATCAAGAAGTTACGCTGATTTACCTCCTATTTACCTAAAGTAAGAGCCTAAACATGGACAGCTTTTCAAGAGCACAGCACACAGGATGTAAGCATATGCTTAAAATACAAATAGGCTAAGAGAGGCAAAACTATGTTCATCAGGTTTATGCTATGCAACATTCTCTTCAACGTTTATGGTTGGCATTAACTCTGAGCTTGCAACACAGGTTTTAACTTGCAAAGCATCCTTTATGGCCACAGCCTTGTCAGAATTAAAATAGGCAGTGCGTGATCTCCAAGTTGAGCCTCCAAATAGGTCTGGCTCTTAGTCCTGCCCTATTCTTAACTTCTGAGAGAAGCCCTCATTATAGCAATGTATAATCTGTAATACATTTAAACTACAACCTACGAAAAGGGAACGTCTGGTTGTGTTATGCCTTGCAAGTAGAATTCATGAGATAAAGCAAGGAAAAAAACCCGGCCATCTCTTGCCCCCCTTCCCTTACCTAATCACTTCATGAAAAATTACTCAAAGGTTCCTTTAAGGCCAAGGAGCACATCAGCCATTTGGTTTCCAGCCGCCACTGACTTCTAAATGGATTGCTAAGAGCAGTGCAAAATTGTTAAATTCCACAACAGTAGCAAGTTACTCAGCCTCCCTTTCACCTCATCTACTCAATTTATGCTCCAGCACACATTACTGCAGATACGACCTCCTCCATCACCAACTGGTGACGTTGCTTGTATTAATGCAAACAGCCTTGCTCTACAGCTACACGTGACCAAATTGATTCAACTCATCTTGAGTTGGCACTGGAGGTCTCAATTAGCCTCTAGAAAGCTTCAGAGGAAGTATTTTTAGCTGTCCTAGACTGCAGAAAACATTTCTCCTGTGTAGCATTCGCGTTTCAAGTTTGATAGCTCAAATAGTGATGATTCACCCCTCGGTCTGCTGAATCAGAAACAGTCATATTTTCGATGACTCTCTTCTCTGATAAGTCAGTCAAGTTATTGATACAGGTTTGGTGCACAAGTTGATAAGATAAAGGAGAAGTTTGAGTAGTTCAAACACTTCCTTTAGTATAGCTCTTCAGGACAAATCTGCACTGCAGAAGTCACTCTTGTGTTTTGTTCAACAGGAGCTTTTAAGAATAAGACTTACTTTATAATTCAGGATTTTTCATTTGAGTATTACTCAAAAATAATACATTAAAGTCACGCTGCTGCTCCTTTGCCCCAAAAATCCTATTTGGTATGCATATCTCTAACTGAATGAGTGTCTTTCATGCAAAGCAATAAAGATCTATGAAGATGCAACTTGTCTTTCATAAAGAAAGATGTTCACGTTTCCTAAAAGCTGATGTCCAAGATGTTACCGAGCACTATCAGTCACAGGTTCAGAAGCGGTGCAGTCGCTCTGCCTGCAGCACAAAAAACTCATGCAGCATGCTGCTCTTCTCGCTTTCCAATGTAAATTGATGCTTCTTTGCAACACAATTAATGGATTTGCAAATTCAGTTTTCACCTGACTGTACCTGAGGTGAACAACCAACACAAGCCACTGTCGAGGTCCTGCAGTATTTACACACTATATATCCCACAAAAACAAGGTGAATGACCAAAGGCTACCACTTTCAAAGCTGGTGGCATCTCTCACCTCAACGTATCAAATCCCTGAGGGTTCCCCACCATCCCTTGGGGATTAAGGGTTATATCTTACAGCCTAAGGAAAACCAACCCTGTAATGAAATGAGTCAAAGAGGAATATTTATCTGTACGGACATAAAACATTTATGTACAGGACTACGAGACTTCCATGGCACCTGTATTCTGTAAGAGGATGGTCACAAATGTATTAATAAATAAAACCAGCGTGCAGAAACTGCCGCTCACCACAAGAGGGCACGTTTTAAAAACCTAAAGCAGAAAACTCTGACTCGAGAGCAGATGCTGCTCCAGCGAGGGAAGAGAGGTTGGGGGGATGAGGGAGGGAAGCGCACAGGGAGCCAGCACAGAAGATTCTATAACGTGAAATGTCAATAAGGGCACTCAAGCCTGAGACAGGACAAGCATTCATGTGACAGACTGATCATTTCTTCACTGGCACCAGGGCTGTGCAGACACTAAAGGTACTTCACTTGTCTGCTGTCACCTGGAAACGTCAGCTGCAATTTAAAAACACTCACAAAGTCAACTCTATTTCTGCCAAGGATTTATGCAGTTAAACTGCACTCAGAAACACCAATATTAAAGTATTCTAGGAAAATAAGCATTCACCTTCCCCTTAAACTCCGGAATGACAGACGCTACCCTGCCAGCTTTATTTCTGCACTGCATTTGTCAAGAACACGCTGGAAACCTGCTGCAGACAGGGCAAGTGCTTTTCTGTTCCAAATGCTGCACATTAGCTGAGAAAGCACATCTGCAGAAAGGTCATTATTTCATATTAGAGGTCTGTAAAACTGACTTGCATAGATTCAGACCTCTTTTGGTACAATTCCTTTAAGCACAGAAGACAGCCCATTACCTACTTTAATAAACACTGGATTATAATGCAGCCACTACAAGGGTATATTTTTCCCCTATTCACAATATATATCACTAATACAAATATTGCATTTCCTCAACATTTTATGAAAAGCATTACAAATAAAAGTATCCCTTTACAACACAATATAAAATTACATGTTATTCTAAGAAGTTGCTGGAGAATACATCAAGTCATTTCAACCTAAAAGGAAACAGTGCATTTCAATCATGTTAAAAGCACACATGATACACTCACAGGTCCAGTTATTATCCTTTTCTGATTAGAAGGGGAAAAGTGATTCTTCTCCCTGGCAAACATTTGTTCAAATAAGCAGCAGCCAATACTGGCTCCAGTATCTTATTCTTTATTCCATGTCATCCCATTCAGGAGTTTCCATATCAGTTTGCCTGCTAATAAACCTTTTGAAACCATTTCAAAGGAAACTTGCTCTCCTCAGCCACTCTCCGATTTCTACAATCCTGACATCAGGACCGTGTACAGTGAAACAATTAACAATGACTCTTTTCTACTCCTTGCCACCACAAAGGCTGTTGATAATAAAAACCCTGTTGATAATAAAACCTCAGCATTTGTGTCAGACTGTCTTTATATTGAAATATTGCTGCATACAACACTAAAGAAACCAGCCATTATCATTCAGCTTGCAAAGAAATCTGATGAATTCCGTGGGACTTCCCACACCAGAGCAGTCATTCAAACACATACTGGCAGAACAATGAGCATAAGCCAAAATATATAACAGTCCTATTAACGCTAAAATTATCTAGCAGCAAGGGGTTATGAGAAGCAATATCTGGCTGGCAAAGATATTAGGCTGATGCTCAGTTATTCCTTAAACTGAGGCTGCCAGAGAACAATCTTCCACACCAAACCTAGAGGCACAGTGCAAACTGTCACTATAGAACCAGGGAACTCAAACACTATCTGCTACAATCTGCACTTCTCTGTGGGTTATTCATATATCAAGATACCTGAAGAAAGCACTTAGCAGCAAAGGAAAGCTCTTCAGGAGCTAATATGCATCAAGATTAGTGGATCCTACACCACAAAAGGAAGGATGAGTGTTTTCCTTTGGTTTATGAGGTCAGAAAGTAAACGAATTGAAATATTGAATAGTTTTGCTTCTAAAAGAAAACAAACAGAACAATTGAGCAAAGTTCCCTCATCATGATTACAGAGCTTATTCACCATCTCCAGAAGATGGTGCCATAGTTTAGAGATTGCTGTCCACCCTGTCTCTTCTGGAGCTCACCATTTTCCTGGCGCATAGCAGCACACAGCTGACATCTGAAGTGACACTTCAGAGACCAGCTCATTAGAAGGAGAACAATGGTTGAATACAGGACGGTCCATAGCAGACCTCTGCCCCATCTGCTCCATGAACATCTTGGGCAGGGGGATATCCACCAGGATGACCGCAACTCCTCCCAGCATGGACTATGAGCCGGAGACCCAGCTATCACCCAGCAAGCCTAGATGTGAGACTTAACCTACACACTCCAAACATCCCAGACACCTCCCTCCTTCCCCAGCCATCACTGTCTTCCCCAGCTTCTTGTCAGTCTTTCCCCTTTCCTTACAAGCTTAACTGACCACAAACTATTTTACCATTAAGCCTACAGACTTCAGGTCTGCAGCAGAAGCACCGCTTCACTGCACCTAGAAAAACCTGAGCTTTCAAATCAGACTCATTACAGCCCTCAACTGGCAGTGGCTGATGTCAGTCACCTCCTTTGGTGAGCACTCTCTAAGCCAGCTTTTGCTCACAAATTACCTTGACATTAGGACCCCAGTTCAGGTCCCTAAGTGGTACAGCAACACCTAGCTATGCTGAATTCAAAGTGTCCAGCCCTGTATAATTGCTCACCCTTCTTTCCTGCAAGGGATACAAGGACTTCCTGGCACACAATTTTGGTACTTTACCTAAATAACGAATAAAAAAAACCCTCCAAATGGTTCAAATGCTACTCACTGTTTGGGACCATCACCTCAACACATCACTTCAACAGTAAAAACAGCACTACTCTCATTGCAGACTGGCTGCTGTACTAGTCTACCCCAACAAAAGGTATTTCCAGTTAGAGGCAGGCAAATTCAGTGACATTCATCCATAGAAATACTGCACTAGATATTGTCTAAAAGATATGATCTTATGTGAATTTCTACAGAAACTTCTGGGATGGAAGGTGATAAATGCAGAGTATCAAGCCCATGTCCCTGTTTGTACAACTTTTGAGTTAATTCATGTTTTTTTAAGTATACCACATGCAGACTGAGCAGGCAACACCATCCTTCGTGCTAAAAGAAAGAAAAAAACACTTCAGTTAAACTATTTAGCTGAAAATCATGAGAGATTCAGCAAGAGGCAGTCCCTGGAGTCACAGTGGTGCTGGCTCCAGAGGGAGCCACTGTCTTGCTTTTGCTAGCAAGAGGCCAGCACACAGAAAACCAGCAACCACCAAAAAACCTTCCAATGAAAAAGCAGAGAGGATAACAAGGGGAGTCTCTTCTGCACTACCTGTTGAACACTGTAATTACAGCTACTTTCCTAGCGATAAGTGACAGCAATCTTATGCGTTCTACTATTGTGATCAACACAAAATAGCTTGCTTTATAATGAACATAAACGGTTGAGTGTTGCCAGAAGAGAGCGAGTGGGTGCATGCACCCATGTGTGTAGCAAAAAAGCAGTTTACATTCAAAAAACAGGCTATGGGGTTGAAATGCCCCTTACTGAAGGAGCCTAGAGGAGAACAAACCAAACACATACAGCAAAATGACAATTGAGAAGAAAAGCAGTCCATTTTAAAGACCTGCAAAATAAAGACCTAAAGAGCATCTTCTACTCAGTTCCTGCCAAACACCTGTACGTGTTGTTATTTGTTAAACAACAGAACAAAGCCTCCTTTTGTAACTGCTTGAACTATGCTGAACTTAGACCAGGCTCAGCTGAACAACCTCTGATCGTTTTGGTCACACAAAGCAGATGAGAAATGAGCAGACTGGGAGGCTCAGAAAGGTGGGTCTGCACACCTTGACGTGGACAGCACATACAGCCAAGAACAAAGACACAACTTCATTGTTTCCCAGCGGAACAAGTCCCAAAGCAGCAAACACATCCTCACTGCAGTGAGGAATGAGATCAATCCTTGGGCGATATATCCAGCATAGTTGAAAAACAGCTTGCTCAAAGAGCCACCAAGACCCCTGGGGTGTGCCATTGCCGGCACTAAGCTCTATAGCCAGGTGTTTATCAGCACCCAAACTTCAAAGACCACCAATTTCACCTCCATGAGTTACCATAAGAACTCAGTTGTGTTGCAGATGCATTCAGGGTCATATACCATTCCAAAGCTTCCCTAGATTCACTGCCCCATCTTGGTAGAGGGGAATGGTCCATCTCAAAGCTGTATCAGCTTTAATCTACAGCAGAACATTTGCCTTGATCTCTTCTCAGAAGTCAAAGTGTGGAGGGGTGGGCAAGTTATGGGCAGACACAGTCCAAATACATTTTCTCTTTTACAGTGGTCCAAGTACAGCTGCCAACTAAAATCAAAGTTTTGTGGTTTTCTGTCTGCATAGCAGCACTCAGCCTTTGTGAGTGGAAACTAAATCCCAGCGATGCACAACAGCCTGGCTGGCAAACGCTCTGGCTTCCAGCAAAGCAAGACAGTGCGTTTTGCAGATGATAAAGCAACATGACACAAGTTAGAGACGCTGGTTTAACTCTACCTGCTGCATACCATTAAAAACATAAGATGTGTGTCTCTGCTACAGCTCATTCACTGGAAGCCTAATGGACTTAAGTTTAGCATATCGCTAACCAGGACTTAGCAGACAAGCACACTGATTTTCTCACAGGAGACTGCCAAAGGAGTGCTCCTACTATATAACATACCCAGGCTGCACAGAGCAGCAGCAGCAGCGGCACCCAGGTTCTCACTTCCAGCAAACGTGGTGCATGCCATAACTCAGCCTTCTCCATTTCTGTTTATATCAGCCCCTCAAACACCACCAGGGAGCAGGACGTCTATCACTAGCCAGTTATGGTATCTGCCCATTCAGGTGAAACTGGCCAAGCAAAGCACAGAGGTAACAGACCACACAGAGATGGTAATGCAAGAGGTGGTGGCTGCCAGCTCTGCTCTGCCTTTGAGCAAGTTCAGAGCTTTGCTCTCCACCAGCTACTTTATACCCAGAAAGGAACATGACAGGGCATGTGCCAGCTTACCAACCATGAAGATGTTCACTCCTTCCCAAGGGAAACCTTGCAGAGCAAACAAAGCTCACTACCATCTTCACAAGTTCTTCTTTAGTGTCTGTCTCTTACCACTAGCTTAGACAGGCAAATTGGAAGTGAAGCAAAACTGGACCACTTAGCGTCCTGACATACAGCCACCACCTGAAAAAGGCTTTGCTTCACCCTCTTCGCCAGCTCTCTTCCGACCACAACAATAGCCCTTCTAAATGCAGGAAGGAGCTGAAACACCTCACCAGCAGATGTGCTCTGTGAAGGGAGTGGTGGCTGACCACAGGCACTCCTCAAGTGCAGCAACCCAGTTTTGTGTTCTACAGTGAAAATGCTTCCAAGGGGTAAATCATGTTCCAGTGTTGATAATTGCTTGCTCACAGGTGAAGATCTACTCTCTAAGGAGAAACCAGCAAAAAGCACCCTGAGAGCTACAGCTCCCTTCACTGCAGCCTTCCTAAGACCCCTCTCCCAGATAATGAGGTGGGAGACTACAGCCCCAAACATATCACGTTGCTCTGGAGCAGATCCATAACTTCATTTTTTCTCATATCAGAATGCCATTCTGATATAACACTGGTTTCACTGGGAATCTATTAACGTTCATTACACCACAATGAGCATTTGGGGCAGAAATTCCATAGAAGAAGAATTATATTACTGGCTGGATGCATTTACTAATCAAGCAGAATAAAAACCTAAGAATTGCAAGTACATGTGTTTAAATGAAAAGCTGTCTTTGCTCAAGTGGAGAAGATAAAGATAGTGAAACATATACACAGAAAAAAACTAATTATAAAAATCAAAATCCTTTTGAACAGTCTGGATGGTCATTTGGAAATAAATCTCTACTCTTAATACCTCCAAACGCCTGCTATTCAAGCTTATTGCCAGAAGAAAGGCTGCTTACAAAGATAATTCTTTCATTAATGTACAATGAAGTATTTATATGAAGAAGTTCCAGGCAGGGAGCAAGACTTTCTTCCTCCCCCATGTGCTGTTGAATCAACCTTCCTTAAAAGACATGATCTGCTGAATTAAGTAGCTCACAGAAAAAAGGAATTAAAAAAAAGAGGACAAATTGAAAGCTTGACATGTTAATCTCTGTTGCTTTAATTATTGTGTTTAATGTCAACTGGAGAGAAAAAGAAATAAAAGACTACAACAAAGCTGTGTTTCCTGGATGCAGTGTGCTCAGCAGGACTTCTGCCAAAAGCACAGTGTTTTTTATCAAAACAGCTTCTGATTAAGCTTTCCTTCTCCCTCTGACAGTCTTGTGTGTTTTCTCCTTTTCATTTAGGGCCAAATTAGCTACCTATTCCAAGGGTTAATGCTCTTGAAACTCTTATTATAGTAGTTATCTGCTCAGAGCTGCTATGTTAAGTTTAAACATACAACAAATCTCAGTACATTATACCAATACTACATAAAAGCGATAAAATAGCCTTTCTTTGACTGTGCAAAGACATTGGTAGTGCAAAGAACTGTGGTAGACTTAAGGCATGCTCATACTGGGGTGAGCTTAGCTTGGAGATAAGCAAGAGAAGTTCTCTGCTGCCAGGATAGAGCTTCGAGTCTGGCTACTGGTACTGCAAAATTGACAGGCTCCTACAGGGAACACATCTTCCACTTGATTCTCCACATCAGTAATCTGCGAGAGAGATGCTGACTACAGCTGGACACTATTTTTGGTTGATTGATGGCCTTAGGCAAAAAAAAAAGAGAGAGAAAGAGAGAAAGGCAGGAGGGAAAAAAAAAGATCTACCTCTCCCTTTAGTGTTATTTCATCCAGTTCCTTGTAAATAACCCTATTACAGCAGCAGGTATCTGACCAGTACTTCGTGCCAGAGGGAATTACATTCATCACTGCCTCATCTGTGTGCATCTTAGAGGCACTGAGTCACAGCAGTCCTGGAGATTAAATACTTTAGCAAATAATGAACCTGGTACCATAATTTTCCCTTAAACAAAGCATAAAGCGGAGAGTCAAGTCAACTAGACTGCTCTTAACCAAAGCAACTGCAAGCTTTGGAACCAGGTCCAACACTGGACCAAGGCAGAGATACCTCCAAGGCTTACTATCCTTTCCTTCCCCCATGTCGTGGTTTAAACCCAGTCAGGTAATTCGTTCACTCACTTCCCCCCCTTTCTTGCCCTCCCCCTGCTCCCGGAGGGACGGAGAGGAGAATCGAAAAGAATGCAACTCCCACGGGTTGAGATAAGAACAGTTTAGTAACTAAGGTATAACACAGATCACTACTGCTACCACCAATGATAATAATGATAAAGGAAATAACAAGGGAAGAGAATACATCATCTCACCACCAGCCGACCACTCGCCCCCCAGGCCCAACCAACTGATACCTCCTCCAACCCTGCAGTCTCCCAGCCCTTCCGGCTAACTCCCAGTTACATCTTGGGCATGACGTGCTGTGGTATGGAATACCTCTTTGGTCAGTTTGGGTCAGGTGTCCTGTCTCTGCTTCCTCCTGGCTCCCCCTCCTCCCTGGCAGAGCATGAGGCTCACAAAGTCCTTGGCCAAACCAAAACATCCTTGTTATCAGCTCTGTTCCTGAGCTGAAAGTCAAAACACTGCACTGCACCAGCTACCAAGAAGGAGAAAAATGACTGCTACTGCTGAACCCAGGACACCCCATAACTGCCACATGAAGAAGAGCTCACCGCAGCTTGCTCACTGCACGTTCAGTTCATGCATCTCTAAGGAAGAGCTCTGAATTGCAACCCACTGATCCGCACCTCGTCCTGATATTCAGGCTGGCCAGGAGCTTCTAATCAGGATTTTCTTTGCTAGTGAAGTTTCCATACACTTCAGACTCTGGAGAGCAAGAGAACAGGACAGGATTGTGTGCTTGCAGCACAAGGAGAGTCAGTTTTAAGAGCATTCAGAGAAGCGGCAGGATGAGCAGTCCTTACCTCTTCCCCAGCTACCACTACATTTCAAGGGGAAGAGATTGCAATTTCCACAGCGACACTTCTACCCCACCTCCTGGAGGAAGTCAGCAAAGTACTTCATGAGAGAAAGTACAAAGCACTCTTCACAGCACCCTTCTCAGTTGCCAACAGCGCTGTCCTAATGGTTTTACAACCAAAGAAACGACTCGGAAAGATCACATCTTACTTGCATGAGATCAGGCTCTTCATGGACTGTCAGACCCAAACCTCTTTCCCACCCCACAACCTGTTGCCATCAGCTTACGCTACTTTTCAGTCGAGCTGTACGGATTCATTAGTGCTGCAATAGCTTTCTTTATCTAAAGCTGTTTTTTCTGCAGCACATCTCTGAGGCATAAACCAAGCCTGGAAAAAAACTAATTAGTGTAAGACAGCACTGCAAGGCAATTCACAACCTTAACAGCCTCTAAGTTTTCAGGAGAGAGCGCAGGAAGTGATAAACACTGGTACACTGAGAACTAATGAAACCTCTGCAAATGCTTGTGGTAGGGAGACCGTGTTATAGAAGGATTTAGATTTAAAAGGCCATAAGGAAAAGCTTTTTAATTACAATAATATATATAAACACAACTGTCACTTCAGTTCTGTGCTTGTTTAAGACTTCATTGTTAATTAGTTTACATGAAGAAGCAGAAGAATGTTAAAAAGAAAGAAAGGTTATTTGCTTTAAATATTAACGTTTGCCTGTTAATGTTGATAAAGGCTCATGCATGAACTGTACCACAGTTCAAAACCACAATGTGGAAACTTCTGTTTTGCTACACTATGAAATCTGCAAAATGCAGATTATGCCATGTAGAGCAGACACAAACGTTGCATCCATTTCCTTAAATACTTCTCATTAAAGCACTGGTATAGGATGGAAAAGCAGCAACACACCACTGAGCTTCTGCCAGAGCTCAGCTGAAAGGCAACCAGCCCCATGTAACAGCAGTGCAATTCCCAGTCTGTTTGCCAGCTCTGCTTCCCAGAAGCTGGGAGGAACCCAGGTTCCCAACATCCTCGCATGGTGTTCCAGCCCAGCCACAGCCTCGGTGACAGTGATCTTGTAGCAGATTTAGTACAAAAGCATGGAAATATAGCCCAAAGGAGAAGAGTGTCAGAAGTGGTTCTGCAAACCACTGTGCAGCTGATGCCCATCACCATGTCTTTGCCTCCTCCTTACTTCCCCAAATCTCTCCCTTTTATATTCAGATTCTGCAAGAGCATAGAGCTTCTGCTGTCCTGTGTTCCTGAGAGTGCCTCAACCTCACTCTGCTAAAAGTACTTACAGGAACAAGGGAAAAGAATTTACACACAGTTTAAAAGCAACTGCTAAATATAGTTCCATTTCTTCCAATTCTTACAAATTGAAATGGAAAAATGCAGCTTCTTAGTTTTTTTCATGAGCTTCTGCTGAACAGCAAGAGACTGCTCTCTATGCCCAGCAGCTTAGTCAGGCTGACATGAACTGAGACAGGGTAAAAGCTTCAGAAATAGCCTAAGCCAAGTACCACAGAGTACCGAGAGTGCTGAGAAATAAACTGATGGATACTCCTATGATGTTCAGGAAGATTACTAAAATATTTGCAGCTAGTTCTGCAAGCTATTTTATTATGTAGGTAATATACCATCTTAATGTTCTATTACAGGTTTTTTTTTCAGAGTCATTGAGATTTTCATGGTGCCCAGTAGTCTAATGAAAGAACTTGAAGTTGGTTTTCTCTAATGTTCATTAAACCCCTACAACAATAGCACTGAAAAAAGAGTTTGTTACCACACCAACCACACTCAGGATTAGCTTCTAATTGAAGCAGTAACAGTGAAGCAGTAGCAGAAAGTAGTAAGGCTCTAAGGACTAAAATCAGTATTTTTTGATATGCATCTCTAGCACAGCAAATTTATCTAACAAGTAAAGCTATGTCCTAGACATCTGACAAACACATATGAACTCATACAAGCTGAACCCCATTAAATAAATCCATTAGTCAACTATCAAGACAACACATCCGTCCTTCTGAAGGCACTTTCTTCATTTGAGGAACAAATTTACTTTCCACAGAACATCACAGTTTGGCCTGCTGCTCCACGCAACATCACCACCTTCACGCAATGGAGCCAATTCATTGAGCCAATTACAGTTTTGGGAGTAACTGAAGAAGAAAGAGACAGGGGCAGTTCTGCTTTGCAATGGAAGTCTGGAGAGCTGGTACTAATAGTACACAGTACCTTCAAACACGATAAAGGACTACACAACGTGCCAAGGGCCCCACAGACTCTGAACTTCCTGTCAGAAAACTTTAAAAGTTGGGAGATACCATGGGGAAGCATCTAAAATGAGAATAAAATAGGTCTGGGCAGCAAGAGATGCTTTTGCATATCTCCTTTTACTATTCCAAATTGTACTACAGATCTTTCATTGATGCTTGATGCAACTCCCATGCAACACCATGTTACCTCTCCTAGGAGCCTCAGGGCTCCAGCCCTAGGTGGAATATCCTTCTGAAAGAAAAACACACTGCAGGCAAAGGCAGCAACTCTGCTGATGAGGACATGAGGTATTTCTTCACTGCTTTGGCTGTTTCATTTCACTACTAAAGACAACAGAAAAGCCAGTGAACCATCAGTCAACTGAAGAATACACTTCAGGAAATTCACATTTGTGCCTGCCTGCTCAGCCTGTAAAAACCCAAGTCCTATGCCTCAGATATATAAGGTTGCTGGCTCTGACTGATCATAAAAATATACATGCTTCCACTTCAAAGTAAGAAACAGGGTTTGCCTCTGCTAGAAGTCAACATCAAATACAAATAGTTGCCTAAACAGGTCTCCAATAGCATTTGGGTTCTTTGACCCATATTACTAATATACAAATCAATCATAACAGGATTTATTATTAATTTCTGCTAACCTTCACTAGCTCTTACTTTGGTTTTAAATGGTATCTAAGGACTAGTATCATCAACCCCTTTACAGCAGTAAGTTGCCTGAATAAAATACAAGCATAGATTCCTTATCTAAGGTTTACTTTACCCTTACTAACACAGGTCAATCTAAATACCCATGTGTCTGTTAATAAATTCTTTTCCAAGCTAAGTACATTACGTAATTTATTTCTGCTAAAGAAACCAATAGCATACCTACACCTTGCTCTTTTCCACCAAAAACATTTTGGGAGAATAAGCTTAAGCTCTTTATTATATTTGCTTTCTTGTTAAATGTCTGTTTGAACAGTCTCCGAATTTAACATACATCATACATAGTCGTATTTGTTAACTTTGTCCCTTTCTCCCTTTCTTTGCACAGATGACAGCCCAAAGATATATAAAACCAAATCTGTACTTCTCACACAACATGCCCAAGAGATGTCCAAAACCTGAATATAGGGTTCAACTGTTCAAACAACAAAATAGAAAGAACCTCCTGGTTCAGATGAAAATATTTCAATATCACACATTTCTAATGAAGAAACATTACCTAAAAGAAACAGCAAGAACCTACATTCTCTGACATTCAGTTTGTACTTCTAAACCACCCTACAACAGTAGCTGTTAGGCAGAGCTTGCCTTATGAAGACATCCCTGAGGCTGATGGAAGCAGGCACTCTGATCCAAAACATATCAGGGCAGAGGAGGCATTGCCAGAAGGCGTGACTTCTGCTCCCTTCAGGAAAGCCCTTTGCATATAGGTCCAGAAGAAAGGAGATGGAGAAGAACCTAAAATCCTCTCACCAAAAAAACTACCCATTACCGCTTCCCCACTGCATACTAGGGAGCAAAGGAAAAGTCCTGAGCAGAAACCCATGTAAGTCTGTTTCCACCATAAAAAAAACTAACATAAGAGGATAAACAAACTGCCAGGATGGCTTATTGCAGGACAAGCTCCATTTGCTAAGTAACTGTTACAACGCAGGAGCAGAACAAGGAAACCAGAAAATACTTACAGAACTCACCCATACGCTTGGAGTTACTAATCTAACAATGAGTAGAAGCATGAAGTAAGCTAACATGCCTGTTTCACCCTCTCCAAAGAGGTAAAAGGTGTTGGTACTGTAAATCGCACCTTTTCCCTGTGTTTTATGAAATACCTTGATGTTTGATGCTGCTCAATTCCCATCTTCACAGCAGAGAAGCTTCTTCATTAATTGCTATTTTTCTCTCAGGCACAAGGTCACTCCAAGAAGCTCCAACACCATACAATCTCCTACCTTTGCATTTCACCCTCCTGCTGTCATGAATGACACCCTTTTACTCTTCTCACTGTTGCTGCTGTTGAACCTTCTGCAGAACTGACAGATAAGGGCCTGACAGAAATTTCTTTGGACACAAGACAGAAATGAGATTTGGCTGAGTACTTCATACACAGGTGGAGACAAGTACCTTCATGTGAAAGACGTCAAGTGGTTTTATCCCTCTTCCTCCCAATATCTTTTCTCTTTCAGAAAAGTACTGTGTAAGAACCAGAGATGGAGGAGGCAGGGATGTAAAACAAAAAGGAACATGTTATTATTTGGTATAAATCTTCTCTGGTTCCTAAAGGAATGAGTAAAGTAAAATAAGATGACATTCAATACATGTAGCTTTCCCATTTCACAATATTGGGCTGGTGCCCAGAATTGAAAGAGTGATGCGAGTTTGCTCGTATGAGCCAAAAGAAATAGTTTTCACTTGTTGATAGTATCCTTTACAAGATAACATTTACAGCGTTCGCCACAGATCACATCTAATTCCTGCAACATCTCAGACTGGAAAGAGTTTCTGGTTTTATTAGTTTTGAAGCAGCTCAGCTTCCCTTTCACTCATTTTTCCTTGAATGTTCCTTTTCTACCTGGCTGTAATCTCACTTTGAACATTTACTCAACTAATTTGCCTTAATTAAAATGAGATTACTCCACTCAGGTAGTGAACTGAAATCAAATTAAAACAACTTTAATTTAGAAAAGTGTGTAAACACAGAACTTTAATGAGGTTTAAATAATCCTTTTTAAATTCACACCTTTAGTTAATTTAATTCCACTTTCCCAAGGACCCCTGAATGGACATCTTCTATGTCAAGATGTATTGGGGGGGGGGGGGGAACGACGACAGTGAAGGGAAGAACAACATCCATAGAAAAAAAAAATAAAGGCAGTCCTGGCTACAGATCTCTGCAATAGGATGAGCTCACTTATTTTTCTGCTTTAAGTACCCTGCTAGCAACAGAAGTATGGGAGAGGATGGGGTACATCTGCACACATCCTCAACCTATCTTTTTCACCACTTACACAAGAACACAGAGCAATAAAAACACAGACCTGAGATCCCTTTATTAAGAGATGAAAAATTACAGGGAAAAGGGCACCAACAGCAACCAAGAAAGAGATAGGATAAATAAAACTTTATCCTAAGGTGAGACAGACTATGACAACAGGCATTTATAGAGACAACTAGAAGATAATGTCCAGGGTTCACATAGAGCAGCAACCTTGTGTAACACTGCCGAGATGCCTATGTCATCATGCCTGGTCTCACCGGAGTTACTGGGAATCCTTCTGTCCTCCTTGGAGTAGGCAACATGGGTTGCCAATGCCCACACGGTGAAGCCAAGGTACAGGCTGGGTGTTCTACTCGAAGCTCCCCAAGCTACCTTGTGAGGCTTGCTAAGCAAGACAAACGCAGTGCAATATTAGTAGCCCTTTGGTTCTGACCTCCTTTGGGTATTAAACCATCTGTTATGAATAGTTGGTTGTGGCTGCAAATCTTTGGTTGACTGACTTGAATACTGCTCCAAACCCTTACCCATGGTTTGTCTTTTTACTTGTCTTGAGCAGCCTCTTGGCACTAGAGGCTGCTCCGAGTGCTTGATGGTAAGTTCTCTGTAATCTTTCCTGCCTGATTTCTAAAGTCCTCTGGCTATGATTTCTTCTTCTCCTGTGCACTCGCTATCTGCCTTCAGACCAAAATGTGTTCTCTTCTCTCTAGTGATATCTGTTCCTTCTGAACATATCTAAAGACACCCCATGCGTGCAAACCGTGCATGCTTCTGAGCACATGCTGCAAGCTGGTTCATGCCCATGCACAGTTACCCCACCAACAAGGTCCACCTGGCAATCCATCCCACCCAGGCAGCACAAAACCCGACAGCCTCCAACAGCCCACTGCATGTCTGCAGAGTGACACACGCAGGGCTTGCCAGTTCAGACAGCGCTTCCCAGCAGCTAACGCAGACACCAGTATCTAACATCACTATTTTCCCACACCTCTGCACTTAAACACAAGAGGAGACCCAGCATTGCAGAAGAGTTGTGACTTTGAGCTGGCAAAATGATGGTGTGGAGCCTGGCCCTGCCTGGCCCTTCATCCCTGATGGGATGAAGCAGGACTGCAGCAGCATGCACACAGGCAGGCATGTGTCTGTGCTGGCACAGTTGCATGCAGACCCATTGCTCTCTGTTTGGATTTTACTGTCCTTCTTACCACTGTAAGGAGCACTGCACAGCCTGCAGAAATCAGTGAGCCTGCTTACACACATGTTTATGTGCCGAGTCCAGGCGTAAAAGCAAATGTGTACCCAAGTATGAAATAAATCTATTTATGGCACTGGAAGCTGTGCAAGCTACACACATTTGCTACTTTTTCACTAACTCAAACTGCCGTTCTGTGCCGATTAGACACTGACAGCAAAATAAAACTAGAGTGCTCATATGAAGACTGTCACAGACTAATTCAAAGACAATTTCAAATCAGGCAAATAAATCCCTGTCTAAACTTTTCTTCAAATACAATGAAGGGCTGGTTTAGTTCAGGCATTCGTATTTTCAGCTCAAAATGTTAGAGGACTGTTTTCTTCCTGCTCCCCTCTCAAATATAAGAAACCCCTGCAACACAAAGTTTATCACTGAGTCGCTTGCACCTGCATAATCCTGTTGATCACTAATATGAGCTGCAATTTAACTACTAGAAAAAATAAAGGCTGGAGGCTGAAGGGTAATAAAATAGCATTCAGGAAAATACAAAAGTGCTCAGCCTTAAATAATCCCAGAGCACCACTTGGACACACAGACCTTGGCAGAAAGAGATTTCTAGCAACCCGAGGGCACTGGGAATTAATTTCCCTTCTCCTCCCAACACAAAAGGCAGAGGCACAATCAATTTGCACCAACAGCAGAACTTCTACTGGAGAACCATAAGGAGCAGGTTAGTTGTGAGATTGGGAAGAAAAAAAATAACGTTTGCTACAAAGCAATTAAAAGCTGCTCTCACAAACGCTCAGAGTCCTTTGCAATCTACTCAAAACAAACATGTTTCCCTAAAAAGAAGAAAAATGAAAACCCTCAGCCTTCAACACCGGCTCATTATTCCCTCTAGGTTCTTTTAAAACAAGCATTGCAGTTTATTTTGCAGCCCTGTAAAACTTGTGCTTTTACATCCATGCAAAGATCTCTCCCTTACAATGACTATGGTAAATAAAACCAAGTGTTTTGCTGTGATTTCCATACAGGATCCCTAACACTTTGCAAATGATCAGGATGGCAGGGAAGGGTCAACTTTGCGCTTGCACCAAGTCAGGCACATGGAGATGCTCCAAGTCGTCATTATCACCTCCCAGGGAATGAACAGTGGGATGGAAAAGCAACACACCTGATTTCATGGGTGGTAAAACATAGATTTACTTGGAGTTTTCAGAGGAGGCTGATAAGAGCTAGAAAGGGCACAGAATTCTCTGCTCAGACCAATGCTGGTACTTCACAGAACTCATCCAAGGTGTTCTGCTGTACTAGAAGTAGTATCGCAGCACACTGGCAGCAAAACCACCCCTCATGCTGGTACTGACAGTCAGCTGCATTTCACTTGCCACACCAGGACCTGCATGACAAAGCCTGCTGAATCCCACTGCAGCCACCTCCTTCCCCAGCACACAGGAGGGATGCGGCAGCCAAGCCATCTTTGAAAGCAAGCATGTGCATTTTGGTGTGAAATGCATCACTGCAGGGAAAGCAGCCAGGCTTCCCTGCCCGGCTCATTGCTTCCAAGGCTTCCTGCCAACATCCACCAGCGCCAGCCTGCAGGAAGGCAAAGCTGAGCTTTACAAGATGGGAAAGGGCTCCCAGACAGACAGGGCTGGTTTGGCCACAGAAGCAAGCAACACTCAGTGCATTATCCTGGCTAACACATTGGTGCTGTAGTGCTCTGTTTCACAAGAACTTTTTGCAGAAGCAAGATGAAGGAATAGGGCTGTAATAAAGACTGCTCGAGCATGGGACACGTCACCACAACCCACCTCTCTTCATAAAGAAATGAAAGTTGCAAGTGTGTGATGAGGTAAAAATAATAAAATAATACAAAATAATTAAAATAACACCAATCTATAAGTAGGTAACATAAATCAGCAGCTTCCACAAACTGCAGAGAGGAAGATGGTAGCAGAACAGGGGCTGTTTTGTGACCAGCCTTTGGCATCTGGAGCAAACACCTCTTTGCCTTTCAGACAGCCCCAAACAGCTCCCAGCCACCCAGCAGTGACTTCATGTGGGACAAAACCATGCAAGGACCTTGTGAATTAGGAGGAGGCTTTTGTAAAGGATATTAAAGCTCATGCTTTGGGGATTAAGCCAGTCTTTATCTATTAGAGATTAGGATGTGGCTAACAGTAGGAGACAGATTATCTGTAGACTGGGGAGGATTTACACCTTCCCAAGCATCTGTGCTGGCTATTGTCAAAACCACCCTTCAGCCTAAGCCAACACGCTCTTATGGGCAAGAAAAGCAGAGCTTTCTAGGTTGCATACAAAGGCCTCTTGAGTGTCAGCACGTAAGACTTTGCAAAACACTTGCAGTAATCTGGAAGAGCAGAAATGAAATATTGATTGTACTGGGCCTTGCAGAAGTTAATTTTTCAACAGCAGAAACATGGGCTGGCCCTCACTTACGAAATCTGCCCAAGGCAACACACACCTCTGTTATTTAACATCAGCCCAGAGATCTACACGGTGGGCAGAGTCCCCTAAAAACACCCTGGATTTCTACAGGTTTCCTTTAGGGGGCAAAAGGTGCATGCAAGATCTCAGCTCATGAATAAGGAAGCATTCAGATCTTCATTCAATCCATCCCTCCATTAATAGCTGCTATAAATGTTGAGAAAGCTACTCCTTGGGACAGGGCCATAGCGTAGCCATCTCTGAGGTGCCCATGTGTGCAGCAGAAGAGAGCAGCACGCTCTGCACAAGGTTACAGCAATTGCACAATATACTTAAAACTCTTTAATTTACCCCAGGTTCTTGAACTGCGTCCCTCACAACTGAATGACTGTCCAATGACAGTTACAGCACCAAAGCCAAACAGCATATTAAGTCTCCAGAAAGCTATTCCAGAAAAATAAATCAGTCCAAATATTCCCAAAATCTTTCAGAGAAGCTGATAATCACATTCTCATAAAAAACAAATGTTCAACTGGAGTCAGTTTTGTAATACATTAATTAACATAATTTTCATCTGTGGTGACAACAGCCCATCTGCTACTCTGGCATCACAAGACACTCTGAGTTTCAAGGCACTTTAAGCTGTTTCTTGCTGTGCATGGCTGATTTTCATCTGAAAACTAAGCAAGAGTTTCTTGCCTCTTTTTGGATAAGCACTTCCAACCAGGCAACAAACAAGGTTTTTGGACTGGTAACCCAATCCCCTGTATCAGCTGTTCTTGGGTCGCTGCAGCATGGTACCAGCAGCTGGTACAAGTCATGTTACTCCAATATCCATGCCAGGATCCCGGCTCAAAGTCAGAGGACCCAAGCAGGAAAAAACACCTAGAGAAACAGTCAGCAGGACTTCCCCTACAATAAATTAAGTGCAAGCTTCAGTGGCAGAAGCTATTATCTGGATTATCAATAACATTGGCCAAGGGACATGAGACTTACGACTGACACCTCTACAGACACAACCGTCGCCAACACAGACTTGCTGAGCTATGGCCAACCAGGAAACTCAGGCATTTTGTTTTGATGTCAGAGTGGGTAAAAATGCCAAGAGAAAACCATCTCTATTTGTGCTGTCTCCACCTTGCAGCTTCACAGTAGATATGGAAGAATAAAAAGGTGGGTGAGGTTTTCCTGTTATTGTCGCTTACAGGCTCACATAACTCAAAGTGCTCATTTACACTGCTCCCAAATAGCACCTGAATCTGCAGAACCCCAGGGTGAAAAACCATCATTTTGGCAAAGACAAGGGTTTAGGAAAATCACTCCCATACTGGGCAATAAGCCTGCTGAACTTCAATAAGAAATAACCACTTCACAGTTTAAAAGCAGGTTCATTTACTTTGTTATTTATAGCTTAATTATGTAGATCAGCAAGCTATTTCCAAGTCAGACCTGATAAGCCGCAACAATTTTATAAACAGAAAATCCCTTGGAAGATGAAGTTTAATCGGCAGCTTTGAATCAAAGCTGAAATATGACAACCAGCATTCAGCTCAGCAGGCCAGTGGTTTCTTAACTATCTGCACCGCACTGAAACCCACATCAGGACTTCAAGAACCACACAACATTGCTGTTCCTAGAAGCTGTCATCAGTAGCTTTGACATCTGACAACCCCCCTTCACCTCAGTGTTTGCCACTGAGTGCAACTGGTCCCCAAGCCATCACAGATCTTAAATTTCTGAAGGAGAGGATGCCCCATCTTCCATGGGTCTGTAAGATACTGAGCAAGTTGATGGTGATGGCTACTAACAGACACAACCAGACCACTGGTGGATGTTCCCAGGCTTCAACACTGAACATTTTCCAAATGAATCCTTACAATGCTGATAAAGGTCATTTGCCAGAAATCAATATTTAGAAACAGACTCCTGAGTGCAGCAGATTAACACTGGTGACAATGGTATTTACTTTCATTAAAAGTAGTATTTGCAATAATGGAGCGTTATTTTTTTGCTATGTGTGACACACGCGAGGAAACTTGAAACTATTTAAATGTAAATGAGAACGTTCATATCTGACACCAAGGCTTTGCCATTCGTTATTTGCCACAAGTATTAAAGGATTTCTATTTACCAATTTCAGCATGCAGTGAACAGTGTGTGGTTTTCACCAGGCACTCAAGTGGGCCCAGCACTAGCTCTCGCCTGACCCTTCCCAGTCTCCTGTCCCCATCCCATAGATTACATTAATCCTCTTGGCTGTTCTTTAATTAAATGATACAATCTTTCAGGCAGTCTGCACGTAGATATCAGCAGATAAAACTTCAGAAAACTGAGTGTACTCACAGGAATAATCTTTCATGTTAATTAGGCCCCAAAATCACAACAAAATGGAACCCGAGATTATTAAGGGAGAAGCACATGGAGAGAAATTGTAACTGTTACAAACCCAAATTTCCCAAGTTTCAGATTCTGGCTGTTGCCTCTCATCACCAATAAGCATGGAAATAAATGACCTGACATAGCTGAGAGACTGAGATTTCTAATGGGCATGTTAAATAAACATCTGCCCAGACATGTTGAAATAAAGTTGATCCTCTCTGGTTACAAACGACTTAAATTCCCAAAATCTCTTCAGAAGACGCATCATATTACTTTGTTGTGACATTTAACGCAGGGACCAGTTCCCTGCCTCAGGCACCAACCTGCAAAGAGAGCAGTTCATCTAGAGCCAGCAGACTTGCTGGGGAGAGACAGACTCAGAACCTGGAAATCAGTTGATAAGCACTTAAAAGGCATTGATGGGTTTTGATGGATGACACAAAGAAGTCGCATAACCAACCTCCTTTTCTGTTTTCCCCTTCAATAACATGATTAATTACACAATAATCTCCAAGAAACTGGTCACTGCAACAACTCAACCACCAGCTTATAGTTGTTATCGCAAGGAAATTACCATTTTTTTTTATTCACTAATGATATTTCAAGAGCAAACAGGTTTTCGAGAAAAAAATAATAGTTACAGAACTTTAAAGCGCTGCCGCTATAGCAATTAAAAAGTGACAGCCTGTTAGAGAACAGGTGTATCGTGCTATTTTTGTATGCTGCTAAATAGGTAAATGCCATGCCAACACAAATCTGAGCTGCAGCCTCACTATTACCTATCCACACGAAACGTGTGAGCCCGCATCTGCCCCAAGACTACCACCAGCAGCAAGACAAAGCCCCACTGGGTCCCACACCAACCCTCCCCAATGCAGGGAGGACACGGATTGGTCCAGGGGTAGTTAGAAACATGTATGCTGGAACACCATCTAATAAAAGGACAAGATGTAAAGCATGATGTAACTCCTGGCATTTTCTTCAAGCACTCACTATAATGCTACTCTTGGTGATCAGTTGAGTGAGAGGGAGACAGACCAGCTTGCAGTGCTTTTGGATACTGCCATACCTATACGCCAGTGCTGGCAAACGGACCTGCACATATTATGGTCTCTTATGAGGCTTTCAACCACTAATGCAGTGACATTTGGAGTGTTTGAGGGAAGGAAAGAAAATCATTTCATTAAATTCTATGACAGCATTGCGTAGGACATGTCTCCTCCTGGATCTGAACTAATGACCAGTTTTCCATCTCAGGCAAGCAAAAGAGGAAGCTTTCACATAGCAGCTAATGAAGCACCAGCAAGACAGATCTTTATCCTTCACCAAGGGTAACAGCTTAGTAGCTCAAGCAGATGACATTTATTGTGCAGTCCAGCAAACTTTTAAACAAATAAAAAGATTTGAAAATATAACGTTTGACTGAAGAAATTATGAACTTCAAGTGCTTAGTATAAAGGAACAACAGTTTGCAGTGAGTTACCTAATGCTGAGGGTGTGATATGTTTAGCCTCCTTCATAATTCAAGGTGGTACATGTTTTTGCTGTTAAAGACATTGTTAATTTGAAACCTAATCATTTGGGAGATAAGCTGTAAGTGCTTTCAAGTGTTTTCACAGTCACATTTCCATTGTCTTACGAAATATTCAGAAGCCTCTCTTCCAGAAGATCCACACAAACAACAGGAGAGTACTATGAATAGATTGACCAGAACATACCACACCATGGTGGCACTTCTATACACAAATGAAGCTGGTAAGAGACGACAAAATGACTTTTTGTCTTACAAACATAATTATTTGCTACCTGTAACAACGACACGCATCATTCTTAATAAGCAATCTGAACACTTGAGTGCACTGCATGACTCTAGCTGCAGGCAC